>NW_025421373.1:26122500-27477349 GCF_011764305.1 Mustela putorius furo | reverse complement strand
GGCTGTGAGGGAGAATCTGTTCCAGCCTCTCTCCTGGCTTCTGGTGGTTTGCTGGCAATCTTTGGCATTCCTTGACTTATAGAAGCATCACCTGCATTTCTACATCCATCTTCACATGATGATCTTCCCATATATGTGTCTCTGTGTCCAAGTTTTCCCCTTTTTATAAGGACACAAGTTATACTGGATAAGACCCCCCCCAGTGGCTTCATTGTAACTTGATTACTTATATAAAGATCCTAACTCAAGGAGCTCCTGGGAGGCTCAGTCAGTTAAGCATCTGTCTTCAGTTCAGGTCATGATCTCAGGGTCCTAGAATTGAGCCTTGCTAAGCCAGGAGTCTGTTTCTCCCTCTCCACATGCCCTTCCCCCCACTGCTCATACATGTGGACACTTGCTGTCTCTCTCAAATAAATAAAAAATTAAAAGATAAAAAAAATTTTAAAAAGATCCTAGCTCAAAATAAGGTCATACTCCAAAGAGATTAGTATTTCAATATATCTTTTTTTTGGCGGGGAAGGGGATACAATTTAACCAGTAACACCTACCATAAGATCCAGCCATTCCAATTTTAAGTATTTATCCCAAAGAAATGTCAGTATATATCATATGTTCACAGCAGCTTTGTTCATAATACCAAAAACTGGAAACAAGCCAAATACCAATCAACAAATGAAAAGAAAAACAAATTGTAGTCTATCTATACAATGAAATACTACTACACAATAAAAGTAAATTACCTATTGATCCACACAATTATACAGATGAATCTCAAAATAATTATGCTGAGTGATAGAAGTCAAAGAGAAATGCATCTTTTATGATTCCATTTCCATAAACTCAAGGAAATGCATAATAATTTATAGTGACAGCAAGCAGATCGGTGATTGTCTAGTGATGAGGGAGGGGATAAGAAAATCTGAGGGAGGGATTATATAAAGAGAACAAGAAAACTTTCAGATTGACAGATTTGTTCACTACTTGGTTGTGGTGATAGTTTCCGAGAATACATCAATACTTAATCAAGTTGTATACCTTATATATATATATGCAGTTTATTTTATATTAATTATACCTCAACAAAGCTGTTAAAAAAAAAAAAAAACAACTTGTGCATAAAGCAGGGCACCGGTAACATAAATGATAAGAACCTGTCATGCTAACCAGATGACGATTTTTTAAGGCAGTTGAGATATCTTTAAGAAATGTTATTCCATCATTTAAAGGTAGGATACTGAAATTTCTACAGTAGTTATAGTCTTAGGACACCATCTAATATGCCATAAAAGGAGCTGCTACCACCTAAAAGAAGTATGGTGCTCTTCGCTGGAGGAAGAACACTTGCAAACCCTGACTATCCCACATAATTGAAAAGGAAATGGGAAGTGCTGTGGAGAGAGAAAGGACTTTCAGGCTGATTTGTCCTGCTAAGGCCAAATCAACTCATTTATTCAACACACATATACTGAGCTCAAACTAGTGCCTCAAGCTTTGGTTGTAGTGATGAATTAGATGTGCTCCCTGTCTATAAGGAGCTCCTAACCTGGTGGGGAAAAGGCAGAGGCTGCACATTTTCAACCTACCAGAACACTGTTTGATTAAGGCTCTGTGAGTGATGCATGCTAAGTGCTAGGGGAGCCCAAAAGAGGGAGGAGATGAGCCTGTCAATACTACCTGATTCTGTATACAACTCGCTAGAACATAAATTCATCTCATAAAGTACATAAATTGCCAATTTGGTTCAGACTTAGACCCCTAGATCAAAGTTTTGTATCTGACAGTGATGTGTACCAAAAGGTATGGGGAAGAAACATAATTATCTAGCATGAAAGTTTGGGGCTATTCCCCATACATTCTAGGGTCTTTACATTCTGTGTCTGCAAATTTAACTTGGGCTACATTACTTGGAATCTAGAACGTGGTGTGAGAAAGGGTATAATTGGAATCTATAAAATCAATAGTAGTCTAGATAAGATTAATTCAAACTTGATGTTCAATTCAGTGAAATCCATCTGTCAAACCAATGTTTGACAACTTGCAGGCAAAACAACCATTTGATTTGCTATCTTTTTCTTTCTCTAAGTGGTTGCTACTTCGTGTGCAGTTAGAGGGAACCTGGATATTTAACCATAATGCCTAAGAGGCAGCAAAGAAAATGAATGGAAGGTAAGTGTTAGAATCAGAGACTCTCTCCTCCCATGCTGTGTGACATTTAATAGTTCAATAAACCTGACATTTAAATCCCCTTTTGATAAAAAGGATAGTAAGAGTTCCTATATTGTAGATTTTATCTGAAAATTTAGTGAGTCAACATGTATATATGGTCTCTGGTTCATGGTATTTAAAAATTATATTATTATTGTCCCTATTATTATTTTTGTTCTAGATCTGTTACTTGCTTTCTAAATATGTCTTTATTGGAAAGACCTTTCACATTTTATGAACTTTCATTCACTTATCTACAAGACGGCAATAATGAGAGCTGCCCTATCTAACCAAACAAATGAATTCGAGAAGTAGTGACACTTGATAAGTATGTGCCAAGTGTTAAGGCTATAGAGATGAATGAGACTTAATTCCTGCTCTTAGGGAGTTTCAGTCTATCAAGGAAGATGGACAAGCAAACAAACAATGGCAGTGAAGGTGCTGAAATAAGTGATATACAGGCTGGCATGGATGCCCATAAGAGAGACTCTTTATCTAGTAGGGGCCAGGAGGTCTTATAAATGGGGGTGAGCCACAAAAGGGATTTTGACAGTGGAAACAGGTATTCAAAGGCAAGAAACTTTTGGAGATTTAGCAAATAACAAGACTTCAGTCTGGCTAGAGAGTAGAATCTAAAAAAGGGAGAAAGAAAAGACATGCTAAAGAGGTTAAGTAGAGGCCATACCAGAAGGGCTTCTTAAACCGGGTGAAGAGGTCTGGGCATTACTTTGAAGTATCCTGACTGCAAAGCTGGTATTAGAAACAAATGTTAAAATGTTAGTGAAAATACTCTGTAATTATAAAGTTCTATTCAAATATTGATACTATCATCAGGTACAAAGGGATTCAGTCTATGGACTGAAGGTTTGTGTCCCCAAAATTCCTATGTTGACATTCTAATCCCAATGTGATGGTATTAGGAGGTAGAGCCTTTGGGAAGTACTAAGTCATGAAAGTGAAGCCTTCATGGATGAGATTAATGCCCTTATAAAAGAGATCCCAGAAATCTCCCTTGTCCCTTTTACCATGGGAGGACACAGAGAGAAGACACCCATCTATGAATCAGGAAGCAGGCCCTCACCAGACACATAATCTGGTGGCACCTTAATCTTGGATTTCCCAGCCTCCAAATATAAGCCTTCCAGTCTAGTATTCTGTTGTAGCAGCCTGAAAAGACTAACACAGTAGCCCATCTCCTCATTTTTCCTACCTCCCTACCACACATACACACGCCACCTGTCATATAATGGGTTGCAAATATTTTGCAATAATTTCATGCTTGCTCACCACTGTCTACAAGAATCTCAGGAAGGTAGTGAAATTAACCATTGCTGCCTAGTAGCAGTAGCTGCTGTCCATGGTTCTACTCTTACTAATGTCATCTCAGAAGCCAAAGATATCCCAGAGAGGCTGATCTCTAGTCTCAGATTTGCTTTCCCTTGCAGTGAAGCAGGTTTGCCCAGAGCACTAAATGGGCTCTGCCAAAGGAAGAGAAGACACATTTATGTTAAACAGAGAATACACTGCTTTTCTTTAGATGTGTCTCTGTGTGATGGTTAGGTCAAATCTCCCAAAAATCCAAAAGGAAATGGAAACACTGAAGCTTCCACATGAAAATAAATGGTGCCAATTTTTAAAAATAAAAACATACCCTTAGAACTTTCTTGTCGGTCTTTCATAAAACTTAGTGTCAGATGGGCATGCAGCCTCAAATTCCAAGGGAGCTGCCAACTAATGGTTTATATTGTCACTAATATGTTATAAAAGGCTTACATGTTTGGTTAAAAAATAAAAATGAGGACTTTGGGAAGGTGCCAGAGATGTAAAATGGGAAGGATTCAATGGCAGAAGAAAGGAGTCTATGATTTATACCAGGCATAAAGTATACGTGCACCATTTTTAATTGTTCTCTGGACTGAAAATTGAGGTCTCTGCTTCTGAGCCCCTTCATAAGAATTACTCAGAGGAAAGCTATAAAGTTTTTCCATACATAAGAGAGTAAGTGTGCTCTCAAGAAACCTCAAAAAGGTAATTATGATATGATCAGCCCATTGTGTGAGAACACACCTGTGCTTTCCATTCTGGAAAGAAATTGCTAGAGAATTTATGTAGTTAATCTTGGAAGAGAGACAGCTTTCATCTTCTGGAACCTATCTTCTTATAAGTTAGTTCTCAACATTTTGATGATCATGGTTGTTTAGGTAACTCACTTAAGGAAAGCACTTGATGTAATGAGCACTGGTTATTATATGCAAACTATGAATCACTAAATTCTACCCCTGAAACTAATAATGCACTATATGTTAACTTTAAAAAAAATGCTCATCTTTCTAGAATACCTAAGATCATTTATAATATAAATTCCTAAAAACTGTTAGGAATTTATTGGAACCAATTTATTAGTATATAGGACAATTAGTATAATGGATAATTTGATAATCTTTAGAATTTATTGAAAGTAATTATAATAGATATCTATAAATAAGATAAGGAAGCAATAAATAATAAATTTAAGGCTAAAAAATCAAATTGAAATATATTGCCTCAAATTCTGGAGCTATGGCACACACCCAGAGGAACACAAGTCTAAGAAAACTAGCCTTAAATATATGAATTTTTATGGAAAGCTTTTCTTGTCCAGTTCAACGGTATAGTCTCAGGGAATAGCAGTAGTAATAAGGGGTTATTAAAGAAATCTTGCCACCGAAATTCCTAACGTGGTGTGCGTATCTACAAGTAAGTGACCAAATACCTCATTTTATTTCAAGTTTTCAAGTTTCTGCCTTAGACACCTTAAATTCTGACTTATAAATCATCTCTATAGAATGCTTTAGAAGTAAAGGCCTACTCAAGGGGTGCCTGGGTGGTTCAGTGGGTTAAGCCTCTGCCTTCAGCTCAGGTCATGGTCTCAGGGTCCTGGGATCAAGCCCCACATTGGGCTCTCTGCTCAGCAGAGAGCCTGCTCCACTCCCTCTCTCTCTCTCTCTCTCTGCCTGCTGCTCTACCTACTTGTGATCTCTCTCTCTGTCAAATAAATAAATAAAATCTTAAAAATAAAAAAGAAAGGCCTACTCACTGCACAATTTTTCTCACACTGGTAATATACGCCCAAACTTAATAAATTTGTAAGAGAGGAAATAGAATGAATATGCTTGATCCAGTAAGTTAGGGAGAAGTCTACCAAATATTGAGCCAATGTAATATTAGAATAGCTCTTCAGAGTAAATCCTAGAATATGGAATACCAATAAAGATATTATACCATATTCCAACCATCAAAATAACATTTATTGTGACATGCCTATATAAATGGGGGTCAAATGGTCAAGTGAGAGAAGTGAGAGGAACCTCACAAGTTTCTTTTCATTATCATACAAAGGACAAGTCTTGAACTAAATGTTATGGAAAATACAAACATGTAAGACATTCGTGCTGTCATTAAAATGATTTCCATCTCCCCAGTAAAGTAAAATTTTAAATATCCAAGCAAATGGAAAGTTATAAAATCCAGTATAAAATGAAGGGCTAAATTGTTGAATAATGATTACTTTACTCTATTTGTTGAAAGCCTATGTGACAAGAGCTACACTAGCCACTGAGTGTATAAAATGAATTACACTTACTCTCTGCCCTCAAGAAAACTCACAGTAACAAGTATAATTTCACAAATTGTTTTCCAGAGACCCTAAAATTTTCCAAACCACTTTGACCATTCAAAATTTTTTCTAGACTTGTGCTTTTAAAAGCAATTTGAGAAATGCTGGTTCTAATCCATGAATGGTATAAAATTCAAGGAAGGGAAATTTAATTATAATTTGAAGAATCCTTATGGATAATATGAATTTCAGTCAAAGCACTGGATGATGGATAGGCCTTGGACTGGTGGACAGATTCAAGGCACAGAGAGCTCATAAGCAAAGTATATGTACATAGAACATGGTAGATTATAGTTAAAAGGACTAGAACACCTGGACCACAGGTCTTTAGGCTGAGTAGTGGAAAATTAAATTTGTTAGTGAGTTTAGCCCAATACTAGAGGATCTAAAAACAAGTGAAGACTTCATTCTTTTTTAAATATTTTCTTACTTATTTGACAGAGAAAGAGAGCAAGCACAAGCAAAAGGGAATGGCAGAGGAAGAGGAGAAGCAGGCTCCCCACTGAGCAGGGAACCAGATATCGGGGTCAGTCCCAGGACCCTGGGATCATGACCTGAGCCGAAGATAGACGCTTAATTGACTGAGCCACCTAGGCACCCTGGAGACTCTATTCTTGATTTAAAAAGTGACATGGAGAAAACCCTATCTTTAGATAACCTAGCCATGCTATTTCAGTGCAATCTTCACATAAAGAAAAAAATCTGATGAAGTCCCAAAAGTTTATTTTCACTTTTGTTTCCTTTGCCTTTGGAGACATATCTTGAGAGAAGTTGCTGTGGCTGATATCGAAGAGATTACTGCCTATGTTCTCCTCTAGGATTCTGATGGATTCCTGTCTCACGTTGAGGTCTTTTATCCATTTTGAGTTTATCTTTGTGTACGATGTAAGAGAATGGTTGAGTTTCATTCTTCTACATATAGCTTCCCAGTTTTCCCAGCACCATTTATTGAAGAGACTGTCTTTTTTCCACTGTATATTTTTTCCTGCTTTGTCGAAGATTATTTGCCCATAGAGTTGAGGGTCTATATCTGGGCTCTCTACTTTGTTCCACTGGTCTATGTGTCTGTTTTTATGCCAGTACCATGCTGTCTTGGTGATCACAGCTTTGTAATAAAGCTTGAAATCAGGTAACGTGATGCCCCCAGTTTTATTTTTGTTTTTCAACATTTCCTTAGCAATTCAGGTTCTCTTCTGATTCCATACAAATTTTAGGATTATTTGCTCCAGCTCTTTGAATAATACTGGTGGAATTTTGATCAGAATGGCATTAAAAGTATAGATTGCTCTAGGCAGTATAGACATTTTAACAATGTTTATTCTTCCAAAATATACTCAGTATAATAGGGCCCAAACTCTCTGGTTCAACCCAGAAAAATGGATTACTGTGATTATGGTAAAAAAAAGGTTAAAAAAAAAAAAGATTATTTGCCTATCAAAGCATGCCAAAACTAATAGAAATAAATTTTAAAATGTAGAATCTTGTTATTTGTTTTCCAATAGTGGACTCAGTCTAGAGTGTTAGAAAGAAAACCAATCATGAGAGCCAGAAAGCACTGGACTTTGATCTTTAAGGTCCCTTCACAGGCAACATGATATAGCTACTAAAACTTGAGTCATAAACTTAGGCCAACTGGCTTCAAACCTCATTGCTGCCATTTACAACTTGTTTTATTTTCATATAAAATATTGAGTTATATACAGCCACTCATTCTCAGAAAGACTCTATAATGTATGAGTCTTGAGAAATTTTATAGTTTTTTTTTTACCTTAGCTTTTCAATAAATATTTTGTAAGCATCTGTTATATATTGAGGACTGAGCTAGGCACTGGAGGTTCAACACTGAACAAGACAGACATGATTGCAATCCCCGTGGAGCTCACATAACTACACAAGTTATTAATGCACAGAAAACTAAGAATACATTCTTTGTACCATGTTTACAGACCAGTTCACCATGAAAGATATAATGTCTTCAGTGGGGTGCTTCATAGATGTCAGGATTGAGAAGGATGTATTACCTTACTATAGATACTAACTAGAGTTTTTAAAGAAAGTATGAAATCACCAATCTGTATTAAAACCAGAATCTACCTTTTGTTACTATTCAGAGGACATGATAATCATCACTAATATTCAGAAACAGAATGCCAGAACTGGAAAGGTTCAAGAAAATCAAATCATTCTACTTCACAATTTTACAGATAAAGGAACTAAAATTAAAAGAGGATAAATGACTTGTTGATGGCTCCACAGCTAGTCAGAGACCAAAAAAAGGGACAGGGATTAAGTTGCTCTCTACATCAACCCTCTGCTTTTTCCAATAACCTAAAAAAACACCATTTGTTAAAACGATAAAAAGCTGGAGATTTTGTGGCAGGCTATGTTGTTTATCTGTATTATCCTTCGATTTCAAGAATTATCCATCCCCACCTCCACTTTCATTATACTTTTGCTCATTTCACATGGTTTGACCGAGCTCATCCAGACTCACCAGCCTCCTCACTTGTAGGAGAGGTGTGAGTACCTAGGCCTTGCCAATTGGAGTGTTTCATTCTCCAGACACATCAGTTGGTCAGAGATGGGAAAGCTAGTTCAGGTGATATCCTACCTAGGATTTTTGCCAGATTATGAGGAATGATATTTCTTTTCTGCTAGAATCATGAATCATATAAATTCTGAAAACTTGGAGCTCTTAGAGCAATCTTCTCTGCCACGAGGATTGAGCCTTCTGGGAACAAGCAAGAAAAGCAAAACCAACAGATTTAAAGATCAAGCAAGAAATGTCATAACTAAGTCATTTGGATCCAGCATTGCCTAAAGCTAGACGTCCCCCAGATTTTTCTATAAAATGAGCTAATCAGTTCCTTTTCTTAATCTAGTTTTTTCATGTAAGTAAAAAAAAAGTTGTAAAACTTTTTAAAAGTACCCACAAATACATATACTAAATATTCACTCCAGAATAAACCTACTACTATCATCTCCAACTTGAAATGTCTTTGCAGCACCATCAAAAAAAAAAAAAAAAAATCCGTAAATTTGATGGCCAAACCCAGCCTCTAAGATTTCTAATAGGAAGCATTAAGGATGAGCTATTACTGGTTATTTAAGAAATTTTCAAGGAAGACAGCATACTGTGGTAGGTAAGATCATTGCCTTGGAGACATAGAGACTTAGGATACATGTTAAATCTTAGTTCTGCTACTTACTAGCTATGTGACCTTGGGCAAGTTCCCTGATCCCTCTGTTTCTCATCTCATGAAGCCTAACTAAGATGATGTATATGATGTGCCATGCATACTGCCTACTACATAGTCAACACTAAATAAATAGTAAGTTTTCCTGTTGATATTATTATTTATTATTGTTGATGTTAGTAGTGGTGGTGGTAAGTACTAACCACACATCATTATCATGCTAACATTCAAGATGTGAAATGGAATAAGGCATAATTCCTTCCCTTCAAGGCACTAACAACAACTTTTCAGAATATGGATAGGTGTCAAATAAAGGATATCAATCACAAACATTCTGGAATCAAGGAATAAGCGAGAACCCTGAATTTGAGTGGTTGGAGAAGACTCCATTTCCTGAAAATTATATAGTAATTAAAATGTATTATTGCTCCTATTTCTACCACCAAACGTAAGACATGCAAGCAAACCTAAAAGTATGGAATATAAGAAATGAAAGAAATCTAAATGATGAGTTAGGCAAATGTCCCATGTTACAGATGGACAACCTAAATCCCCTAAAGAGAAGAAGCTTGCCCAGATTGTGTAACTAGTGGCTGGAAAGGTGAGGGTGAGAAAGAAATTTAAAGTTTGTGGAGTTTGAGGGTCTTCTGTGTGCACTGTGAGAGGAGTAGCTAATCCATTTCTCTATATAACTTACTTAGATTAACTTCCATCTCAATTCTTGGCAGCTACTCTATCACTTCCTGTAGTCTCTGTTGTTGTCTTTCATTAGTGCCCTAAATTGACCTGAATTCAACATCTTTAGTGTAGTCATTAATTTTAAAAGTTTCAATTGCTAGTTTGTTGAAAGACACATCATACACCTAACACAATCATTTTCTCACGATTGTATCAATCTCAATCTCCAAATCTATTTTCATAGCTAAGATCAGAAACAGGAAGTAGAATTGTTCTCTTGCTTTGGTATTGATCTTTCTGCCCCTAGTGAGGATCTGCTTCAGGCAGAGGAGTCCAGCCCCCTTGGACCTAAGATTCCAGTTCCTGCCTACCTAGACAGGTCCATAGCCTTGAAACAGAATTCCTAGTAGCAGATTAACATCTCTGCCTAGGGGATAGCCGTGTTCTGATTTAACTCACATTTTTTTTTCCTGAGGTTTAAAACCCTCTTAGTTCTAAAATTTTAAATTCTTATTCAACGTATCTCCAAAGTTTAGAGCTCTAAAAGAATATTCACCACTGATATAGTCAGAAACAACAAGCTTGGAATATTTTTCAAGACAGCCTTTGTCCCTGACCTAATCTCACTTCACATTTGTAAGGATCTGTTCTAGAAAGTCAAACTAGGCATCCATGGATTCAAACTTACTTTCTAAAACTTTTGAGGATCTCTATCCTCACTGACAAATCACAGGAAATTTTACATTTTTCCCACTCTTTGATAGTCATCTCACTCTCTGTTGTTCTGTCACCAGCTGGATTATAGTCCACTAATAGTGGCGGATTCCAAAGAGACAGAAGGCTGTTTTCAATCCATTTGTTATTTTAATGACAAAAAATCACCCCATAAGCCTTATTAAAACCTCATTTAATCTAGAAAAAATAGAGGTACCAAGACACTTAAGCAGGAACATGGTAATATCAACACCCATCAAAGCAGAAATAATAGAGTGGAAGGAGGCCTGAAAGGGTGGGTCTTGGGAGGCATACAACCATCCCAGAATGAATCAGCAAGAGCTTTTAGCCTTAGCTACCACATCATTTAACCCTCATTTTTTCAGAAACTTGAAACCATGCATACTTGTTTTCAAACTTTAGACTATAAATAGTTAGAAAAACCGTATGTACAGTCAAAACATGATAAATTATAGACCTTTTTTGACTTATTATGATGGTGTTATGTCCTGATAAACCCACTGTAAGTGGAAACTATCTTAAGTCAAAAATTCATCCAATATACACCTAACACAACAAACATCATAGCTTAGCCTAACCCCTTTGAATTTGTTTGGAATTTGCACTTACATTAACATAGAGTTGGGCAAAATCATGTAACACAAAGCCCATTTTGTGTTGATTATCTCAGATAATTGAATTCTGAAAGTGAAAAACAAAATGGCTGTATAGGTACAGAATTATTTTAAGTGTATTGATGCTTAGCCTTCTGATCACATGGCTGACTGGGAGCTGAAACTTGCTGCCCCTGCCCAACATCATGAGAGAATCTTGTATGGCACTTCACTAGTCCAGGAAAAGAGCAAAATTCAAAATTCTAAGTACAGCTTCCATTGAATGTATATTATTTTTGCACCATCATAAAATTCTATGTCAAACCACTGCAAGTCAGAGACCATCTGTATAGAACAATAATTCATGCATGGATTTTAGAGATTATTTGTTGCACTTTAAAAATACATAACCTAAAGCTCAGAGTGGAGAAGTGCCCAGGGGTCTCCCTAAGAGTCTTTTTAATGGCCTTATTGTCATCTGAAATATGATTTGCCAATAACCGTTATTCTAGTCTTGTCTCTGTCATTTATTAGCAGCATAATACTGGACAATTTGCTGAACATATTCATGCCTCAATTCCCTCTATAAAGTGAGGATAACAGAGAGCCTACTTTATTGTGTCACTATAAGGATTAAATGAGTTATATACAAGAAGAACTAATCATATAGTAATCATTTAATAAATGATAGGCATCACTGTATCATTTATGTAAAATCTTAGTGGGATGCCTGGGTGGCTCAGTGGGTTAAGCCTCTACTTTCGGCTCAGGTCGTGATCTCAGGGTCCTGGAATCGAGCCCCACATAGGGCTCTCGGCTCGGCAGAGAGCCTGCTTCCCCCTCTCTCTGCCTACCTCTCTGCCTACCTGTGGTCTTTCTCTCTGTCAAATAAATAAAATCTTTAAAAAAAAATGCTTATTTATATAAAATTTTAGTATAATGCACCTGGGGAAATAAATCAATCCAAACGTAACTCCACATCTTTTGTTTTGCAGCCTCTTTCCTCTTTCTTTCACAGATAAACCTATGAGCATACAATGTAGAATCAGGAGACCCAGATTCAGTCTCAGCTCTGCCACACTCTCTGTTTGGTGACTTTGAGGAAATTGACTCACCAACATAGGTCTCAGTGTTCTCTAGAAGATGAAGTCCAATCAGGTGACACCTGTGGTCCTAAACAACACTCCTTATAGAATGGATTCTAGCACCTAGACCATTGGCCAGCTGCCTAGGCCTTTCCCAGGATGCTCAGCCCATGGGAAAAGCTTCTAGGGGTTCTCAGCCATACAGCATCTCTCAGGGACTAGCGGAAGATAGAACTCTCAGTTTAGCTTTCCATTTCAACAGCACTTCCCAGGAGTTACTCTGAAAACCAACAAGTACTAATGCTTTGATAAACTCTGGGCCTGTTCAAAGACTTCTCCTTCAAATGGTCTTCTCTCAGCCTGCCATATACCTGTGCAATTCCCCTTTACCTTCCCCTAACATCACAAAGTTTTTGAGCTATTTTTAAGGAACTCTAGTTATTGAGAAGTGGGGTAGGAGTGCTAAATAGGCTCAATCAGGACATGTTTACTCTTAAAGGCTTCTGTTTTCAATAAGTGGAAGTCACCAAAAGAGAAGTCTGGGAATGAAATTTGGAGCTTTCATCTCTGTAAGATGGTCTCTGAAGCACTACTAGGTTTTATTTTATTTTACTTTTAAGATTTTATTTATTTACTTGAGAGAGAGAGCATGAGAGGGGAGAGGGAAGAGGGAGAAGTAGAACACCTGCTGAGCAGGGAGTCTGATGTGGGACTCAATCCCAGGACTCCAGGATCATGACCTGAGCTGAAGGCAGTCACTTAACCAACTGAGCCACCCAGGCACCTTAGATTTTATTTTTTTAAATGAGCATGGAGTTTACTCTATGCCACATGTTGTTTTAAGAGTTTTACCTAGATTACTTCATTGATTCTTTACCACAATCCTGAGAGGTAGGTACTTCATTATCATCATTTTTAAATGAGGAAACCGAGGCACTGTCTTACCATGATCAAGTCTGTAACTTTCCAACAAATATTACCTACCTGTCCACTGCAAATAAGGTTAATCTGCTAGTCATACTTATCTTGTAAGGTTTTGATATAGATTTTTTTTTTTTACTTTTTTGGGCAGTGTTTGCTTATTCTGCTACAGGTTTTAATTGAGCCTCCTTCATTTCTATAGAGTAGATGCATAAAATCATTAAGTACTCTTGAAAAATCTCAACAGGAATATTGATTTTTCCTACAGTTCTTCCCTGACATAGTTATTACTAACAAATCGGACTTATGCATGTTAAAATAAATTGACCTGGCATGTGCTGCTAAATACAATCTGAGTGATATTTGTCCAATGTTATATCCAGACAAAATGATACTTTTGGGGGGGTAAGAAACAAGGAAATATTTATCATTTTTATTAGCAGTATGAGACTATGAATGCAAAGTTTATCTTTTTTTTCCAAATTAAAAAAAATAATAAATTGTTCTTTAGATTTAAGTGTTTGGTTTCTGAATTAGTCAGGGTTTACCAGAGAAATAAAATAAATATACAGAATGTATGTGTTCATGTATATATACATATATATGTGTCTGTGTGTGTGTATCCTGTATTTTTGTACATTTATTATATATTTTAAAATTATATATGTATGCATACATATATATATATGTATATATATATATATATACATATATATATACACAAAAATGTATGTATGTATCTATCTGCATCTCCAGTCTGAGTCCAAAGACCTGAGAAACAGGAGCATAGTGGTGTAAGTCGTAGTGTAAGGGTAGGAGAAAACTGATGTCCAAGCTAACAAAGTCAGGCAGAAAGAGCAAATTATCCCTTCCTCCACCTGTTTGTTCTATTCAGACCCTCAAGGAATTGGATAAGACCTACCTTCATTGGAGAGAGCAAACTGTTTTACTCAGTTTAGTGATCCAAATGCTAATTTCATCTGGAGTCTTCCTTAGAGACACCCAGAAATGTTTAACCAAATACCTGCAACCCCATGACCCAGTCAGGTTGACTCATAAAATTAACCATCAGAGTTCACAGTTTCTGTAAATCAAATAACATTATTTAGGAGGCAAATTGTATATTAGGAAATCTTTTAAAAAACTGTAAATATTTTTCTCTCAAATCATCCAGGAAAATAGACTAACTTCTGGGTCTTAGGGGTTCTATATATTTGTCCTTCTTCTATTCATCGGTAAAACTCCTTAAAGCTAAAAATCATGTTATGCAACCTCATGTTTCCCTCAAACCTTAGACTAGCTCTTAGAATGTAAGAGATGTAGAAAAACAACTGTAGAAAAATATATAGTCATTAAACATTTGAAAATAATTATGAGATCAGCTCATTCACACTGAAATGTAAATCATAGGCAAAAGCACTTCTGAGGACCCACTATGTGCAATTTTGGTCCTTCATGACTAAAAAATCAAATGGAATGCATGTACCCCTTCCCAGAGGTATTCACACAAATCTTCCGCTCAGACCAAATTAATAGCAACTGTGGCCAACATCTTAATTTTTCCCTTGCTAAATTACTATGGAGATGAATTTTATCAACTTAATCCACCTAGCTTAAACTAATTCTTCATTAAAGCATAATTTTCTCCCACAGGGAAACTTCTAAATCCAGCAGATATAAGCATGAACACCCCTGGTTTGTTTTAATTATTTTTCTTAAATGAAAAGCTGAGCACATTTTGCTAAGGATTAAATCACCTCAGGTCTCACAAATTTGGTATTCTTGAACTAAATCCATGGTCTCATGTTGCAATTCTTTTGTAAATGGAAGAAAGTCACTTCATGTCACCATGGGAAAAGCATTTAAATGGCCCAGGAAGGTGGCAGAGGGCTTAGACAAGTCCACATCTCCTAACATTTCTGATAAATTCAGTATTGATATCCTAAAAGGATGTGGATTACATTTCATCTTAAATCTTTAATAGACTTTCAAAATAGCTAGATATTATTTTGAGAAGTTTAAACACTCAAAAGAATGAGAAAAGAGGACACAGACTGAGAGAAAAATTGTTTGCAAAAAAACTTTCTGATAAAGGGCTGTTAACCAAGATATATAAAGAACTCTTAAAACTCAACAATGAGAAAATGAACAACCCAGTTTAAAATCAGCCAAAGATCTAGACACCTCATCAAAGAAGATTTGCTGATGGCAAACAGGCATATAAAAGTACGCCCAACATAATATGTCATTAGAGTACTGCAAATCGAAACAATGAGTTACCACTAGACATCTATTAGAATGGCAAGAATCCAAAACAGTGATAACACTAAATGCTGGATAGGATGTGGAGCAACAGGAACTCTCATTCATTGCTGAGGAGAATGCAAAATAATACAGCCACTTTGGAAGACATTTTGGAAGTTTCTTGCAAAACTAAATATACTCTTACTATACAATCCAACAACAATGCTCCTTGGTACTAACCCAAGTGAGATGCAGGTCCACAAAATCATCCATACACAATGTTTATGGCAGCTTTATTTATAATTGGTGAAATTTGGAAGCAACCAAGATGTTATGCTCTAAATGAATGGGTAAATAAAATGTGGTACATCCAGATAATGAGATGCTTAGTGAAAAAAAGAAATGAGCTATCAAGTCACAAAGACATGGACAAATATTAAATGTGTAATACCAAGTGAAAGAAGACAACCTAAAAAGATCATATATTGTACAATTCCCACTATATAACATTCTGAAAAGGCAAAACCATGGAAAGAATAAAAAAATCAGTGGTTGCCAACAGTTTGGAAGTGAAGATGAATAAATAGGTGGCAGACAGAGGATTTTTAGTACAGGGAAACTTATATATGGTACTAAAATAGTGGACATATGTTATTGCACATTAGTTTTGTTTTGTTTTTTAACTTAATTTTTTTCAGTGACCCATAATTCATTGTTTATGCACCATACCCAGTTCTCCAAGCAATATGTGCCCTCCTTAATACCCATCACCAGGCTCACCCAACCTCCCCCAACCCCCGCCAAAACCCTGTTTATTTCTCAGACTCCACATTTGTTAAAACCCATAGAATCTACAAGACCAAGAGTAAAACCTAATGTAAATGACTTCAGGTGATAATGATGTGTCACTTCATTTTCATCTGTTGTAACGAATGTACCACTTTGGTGGGGAATATTATGCATGAGTGGGGACAAGGAATATATAGGGAACTCTCTATTCTTTCTTCTCAATTTTGCTACAAATCTAAAAGAGTATATTAAGGGCACCTGAGTGGCTTGGTTAAGTGTCTGCCTTTGGCTTGGATCATGATCCTAGAGTCCTGGGATGGAGGCCCACGTTGGGCTATCGGCTCATCAAAGAGCCTGCTTCTTCCCACTCATTCTCTCAATCTCTATCTCTCTCTCAAATAAATAAAATCTTTTAAAAAAGTATTTTAAAAAGTTCAAATTCTTGCTAAATCTCAGAATCCACTCTCCAAATGTATCCAAGTTCCCTTATTTTTATTTTTAATATATCTGCTTATCCTTAATCACAAAATATTTTACAAAACTCATCATCCTTTTGGAACTTCCAAAATGTATTTTTTAAATGTCTACTCTTTGACCCAACAATTCCATTTGATGCTCTCAATACCAAAGATATTTTTATACACACAAGAAATGTACACAAGGGTGTCTACTGCAACACTGCTTCCAGTGTAAAAGATTTATTTTTTATTTGTTTTAATTAACAATGAAAAAAATTAATAAATTTTCATTAAATAAGAAATTAATAATAAATAATAATAAAAGAAAATAATAAATTAAATAATAAAACCAAAATATCCATCAATAGGAGAAAAACTAAATATGTTATATCAATACTATGTGATAATATCGAATAAGAGGAAACTATGTATACACATTGGTATAGCAGCAATGGCCACAGTCGCCAAACTGTGGAAAGAACCAAGATGCCCTTCAACGGATGAATGGATAAGAAAGATGTGGTCCATATACACTACGGAGTATTATGGCTCCATCAGAAAGGACAAATACCCAACTTTTGTAGCAACATGGATGGCACTGGAAGAGATTATGCTGAGTGAAATAAGTCAAACAGAGAGAGTCAATTATCATATGGTTTCACTTATTTGTGGAGCATAACAAAAAGCATGGAGGAAATGGGGAGTTAGAGAGAAGGGGGTTGGGGTAAATTGGAAGGGGAGGTGAATCACGAGAGACTATGGACTCTGAAAAACAATCTGAGGGCTTTGAAGTGGCGGGGTGGCGGGGGGGAGGTCGGGGTACCAGGTGGTGGGTATTATAGAGGGCATGGATTGCATGGAGCACTGGGTGTGGTGAAAAAATAATGATACTGTTATGCTGAAAATAAATAAATTTTTTAAAAAAGAGGAAATTATGTGAGATCACATAAGATATTCAAGACACAATGTGTCATTAAAAAAGGATCTAATTAATACATATTCTACAATATGTTCCTATAGTAAGAAACTATATGCACTAAGCAAATCTACATAGTTAAATAGTTATCCATATTTATTAAATGAATTGAAAAAGTTTCAGAAAAATAAACCCCAAAATGATAGTACTTCCCCCCACCCCAGAAAGGAGTAAAATTTGGAGGAAGTTACACCAAAGTAGACCTTTATTTTGTCTTCATTGTTAGTAATCATTGCTAGCTGAATCTATTCCTCTTGCATAACTGAAACTCTGTACCCCTAGAACTCTGATCTCCCCCTTTCCCCCACCCCAAATCCCTGAAAACCATAATTTTACTCTTTTCTCCTATGAGTTTAGTTTTCTTGGATTCCATACTTACGTGTTATCATGCAGTATGTGTCTTTCCGTGCCCAGCTTATTTCACTTAGCATAATGTTCTGCATAAACTATAACTTTAAAGCAGCATCAGAAAGATGGAAAAACTGTGTTGGGAGGAAAGTGCTCTTATTAAAATGCTAAAAAAAATTTAATAACCATGATAGGAACATTGACCTCTAATAAAGCATATGTCTCATATTGAATTATTCCCATTTTTACATGTGTGATCAAGCGTGAAAGTTTGCTTTCAATTTACTTCACAAGACCTTCTTCATATCCTTTTCCCCAAACCACACAGTGCATTATTAAAGCAATAAACTAAATCAGTCTCCACGTAATTCAGTATTTGAGGCATATCCAGAGAGTCTATCTACCAAGGAAGATCTTGAGAATAATAGTAAGAGAAATAGTCTTCATATTTCTGAGAGTCAAGATATGTACCAATCCAAAAAAAAAAAAAAAATCCCTTTCTTCCAAACTCAGAAACAAAATTTATACTGCATTTCCCATTAAGTTTCTGAAATGTTACATCAACCATGTCAGCATCCAGATACTTGGTCATCTTTATTTTTTACAGTGTGAAATTTTTCAGCATAATTTGAGGAGCACCTGCTTTGAGATTTTAGTTATTGCTATTAGAATCCTATAGGAAGATGATACTGAGTTAAGGGCAACTTTTTGGAACCATGTTGTTCAATTATTTGTTGATGACCCACCTAGATTAAATGGTATAGGTAGAATGAGAACAAGATATGAACATACCTGAAATACATCCTAGGCTCACCTTTTCAGATTCTTATATGAGGACTTGCACAATATTAATTGTACAAAATCACTTTGCATCAATTTGGTGCTAAGTACCCCCCCCAAAATCAGGTACATATAGATACATGAGCTTTAAAATACCCTATCAAATAACATTCCATTCATTTGTTGGCCTTGTTAGCTTTGGAAAAATAAGTTTGATTTAATTAGACAAAAACAAATTCAGAGGATTCTTATATATTCTATACAGAACAGTGCTTCTCAGTCAGGGGCATTTTGCCCCTAGGGAACATTCAACAACATCTAGAGACTTTTTTTTTTTTTTTTTTTTTGTCATAACTGAAGTAAGAGACAGCTAATGACATTTAGTGGATAGAGACCAGGGATGTTGCTGAACATCCTATGATGCAAAAGATAGTCCTTAAGACAGAATTATCTGGTCTAAAATGTCAACAGTGCCAAGGTTCAATAACATTATTCCAAGTTAACATTTTTTTTTCTCCCACTGCACACGTCAACCCTTTCAAAGAGTTGTCCATAGTCTTTATCTTTGTTTTTTTTCACCTCCCACCTATACCAGACCCCACCCCAATCTGGACTTTGCTCCCTTCATCAGAAGAAAACAACTGCCACTCAAGTTGCCAGTGAGCTACTCTCACCCGGACCTAGGAATACACCTCATCCTGTTTGATCACTGCCTTGGAATATACTTTCCTCTTGCTTCCAGTACCCTAAATCCTCATGGTATTCCTATTCTCTTTCTTCCCCATCTTATTTTTTAAGTTTATCCTCTTTATGTAGCTCTTACATATTAGGGTTCCAAGATTCATTTTTAGGCCCTCTCTTTAACTTTTCTCAAGTTACTCATCTCCAATTGCTGATGTAACAAATTACCACAGACTCAGTGGCTTAAAACAACATAAATGTATTATCTTACAATTCTATTATCTTACCAGACTAAAATCCAAGTTTCCCCAGGACTGTGTTTCTTCTTAGAGACTCAAGAGGAAAATCTGTTCTCTTGACTTTCCAGCTTCTAGAGCTTCTCCTGTTCCTTGATAAGAGAATCCTTCCATTTTAAAAGCTAGTAGTGACTGGTCAAGTATTTCTCACATCACACTACTCTGAGACTGATTCTTCTGCCACTCTCTTCAACACTGAATGACCCCTGAGACTGCATTGGGATCACCTGAATAATCTAGGGTACTCTCCTATTATGCAGTCAGCTGAATAACTACCTTAATTCCATTTACTATCTTGATTCCCCTTTGCCATGTAAGATGGCATATTCACTGGTTTGGGGAATTAGGACATGGATGTCTCTGGAAGGCCATTATTCTATCTACCACAGTAATTTACTTCAATTACCATCCACTTGTACACAGATGACTTCCAATTTTATGCCTTGTATTTCTGGTCTAGACTACACATCTAAACTCTAGATCCACATACTCAAGTGCTGAAGAGAAAACTTCAGCCTTAAATCAAACTCCTAACTTTCCTCCCCAAAGATGGTCCTTTGTCAGTGGTCCTAAATCCTGTAAATGATATCACCAGGCATTCAATTATGCAGGCTAGAAACATGGGTATTGGTAATTTTTTTTAAAGATTCTTTATTTATTTATTTGACAGAGATCACACGTAGGTAGAAAGGCAGGCAGAGAAAAGAGGAAGCTCCCCACTGAGCAGAGAGCCCGATGCAGGGCTCCATCCGAGGACCCTGGGATCATGACCTGAGCTGAAGGCAGAGGCTTTAACCCACTGAGCCACCCAGGCGTCCCAAGTATTGGTCATTTTTAATAGCAACTTATTAAATCCACTACAAAGTCCTATTTCTTTCCAAATATTTTATGAATTTATCCACTTCTTACCATCTCCACCACCCCCACCCCATACCACTCTAATTCACAGACTGTCACCTTATCAGAACTATTAGAACACTCCGGTAACTAGTTCATCCTCACTTGCTTTGACCCCACCAATCTCCACACTTCATACAGCAGAATGATCTTTTTGGAACTCAAATGTGATCAAGTCATTTTTCTGTTAAAATTCTTTAATGACATCTGTTTTTCTAGGTGTAAAAGTAAAACACCTGACTACATGATGCATGGCTCTACCAGGTCTGGCTCCTCGGTACCTCTCCAGCTTCATGTGGTAACACACCACATTGCTCTTCCCCCAGGCTGATAAAGCCCCCACCTCTCTCTCCTCACAGGACCTTGGTACACACTCTTCCATGCCTGGATTGTTTCCTTTCTCTCTTATTGTATTTAACTTCTACCCATATCTTAGCTCACAACCTAACCATTACCTCCTCAGGGAAACACTCCCTGACCTACCTTCTCAAGCCTCAAAACACCATGCCCCACTCTTTTATATCACTTAGCATCATGGCAATTTCAAATTTCTTTGTGGCGTTTTTAAAGTAGTAGTTCTCTATACAATAGTTTGATTGTCTATCCTATGAGAGCAAGACAGTGTCTGGGCTCACCATTGAATCCTCAATGCCTAGTGCAGGCCTTGGCCCAATGTTGTCAACCAATAACTATTTGTTAATTGGATAAATAAGTGACTGAATCAATGACTAACATATCTGTTGCTGTACACAGTCACATGAATGAGCAGTGAGTCTTGCTGTTTGTTCACTCAACACAGGTTGACTAAACATGTTTCAAATACTAGTAACTCACTTTATTTGCTAGCTAGAATCTCCTGTTATACAAACAAAAGTTTAACAATTGCATTGTAAGGTTAAGAGAAAAGGAAAATGCTCTCCTGGTATTGCTTGATTTCTCCTCTAGATATCATTCTCTTCCCCTGAGATAAATTTGAACCACTTTACAGGAATGTGGGTTGACTCTCTGTCCTCATCATCATTGACAACAATTCTCAGAGCTGCCAATGGCAATTATGGATATTATTGGAAATGACAGCAGATTTCAACATGGCATTGACTTGCATGATGTTTTTCTAATGCTTGAGGAATTTGGTCATGTGTCAGATTTGTTCATGTTAAATGATCTATTAGGTGCCATGATCTCCGGAAAGGTCATCTGTCACACTGTAGGCCAGAAGTGTCACCTCTGTTTAATGTGATATGAAGCCAAACTCCCAACCTAACTAGAGAGAAATTGACATATGTCACTGCTGACTAATCAAAAGTTGAAGGTCTCAGTTCACATCCACCACTGCACAAAAGAAAGCTTCCCTGCTTTAACCAGTGCTTAAACTAAACCTAACAATTTGATATTCTATGACCTAATAGTAATTTTTAAAGATTTTTTTTAAGATTTTATTTATTTATTTAACAGGCAGAGATCACAAGTAGGTGGAAAGGCAGGCAGAGAGAAGGGGGGGAAGCAGGCTCCCTGCTGAGCAGAGAGCCCGATGTGGGGCTCGATCCCAGGACCCCGGGACCACGACCGGGCCGAAGGCAGAGGCCCTAACCCACTGAGCCACCCAGGCACCCCAATTTTTATAGAATTTTAATACCTGAAGTTTTATTGGCTTAAAGTAATCTAAAAGTGAATATAAAGTAAAACCTATAATGACTATTGTTATGACTGAAATGAGTGAAAACCTACTCTGGTAGGGGAGGGTGTGGTGTGCTAAAAAATGAAAGGAAGGAAGAGTAAGCATCAATATTAAACTGAATTTACCAAACAAGAAAGATTTTAACCATAGAAAAGTCCAAAAGTTTATTTGCAGTTATGACTGTATGATATTTGCAAGGATCTCAAGTGATCCCTAAATTGGCTGAAGACAACATCATGCATAGCAAGATCTAGCTTGAAAGAAAACTCACAGCATCAGTTAAACTGAAATCAAGTTCTGTGATGTGTTCCTGAGAAGGAAGAATATAGACTCTTCAGAAATGTGCCCAAATAGTTATCACTAAGCTAACCAAAAGTGACAATTTTAAGAATTTCAAGGAAAAATAATGCAATTTAAATATCTGTGCTAAAATTACATGCATCCTTTATACTTGATGTATTTTGATATTGCAGAATATATCAGTTGGGCTCATGCTGAGCCTTCATCCCAAGATATTTAAAAGTAAAAGATAAAGTGTGTGCTCTAGGCTGACATTTTATCCTTGATTTATATAATCCTTATAGGTTTCCCTTTTTGTGTGTTTTTCTTTATCACAGTCCAAGAAATTTTACCAATAACTTAGAAAGTTGTTGAGATTATTTCTATGGCTGAGATATAAGATGAACCCCTAAGAAAACCCATAAGTGTATAAAATTTTTAAATGGACTAGGGTCTTATAGAGACCCAAATCATCTTTCCCTTTAGACAAGAACTTGGAAAGAAAAAGCAGTTAAGTTATTTCTCCAAAACACACAGTTGCTGCTAAAGCTGCCTGGGACTACTCTCCACACTTAAAGTTCTGTGCCTTTCCAAAATATCACAACACCTCCCACAGCACTAAATTCTTTCAGACATGGTAAGTCTTTATAGTCTTTTGCTCAACCAGCATGACTACCTTCTCACACTTGAATGATACATTGAACAATCCAAAGAGCATAAACGATAAAAAAGAATTGATAAACTGACATTACAATTTAGAAGTTTGGTACCACAAAGGATATCATAAACAAAATGAAAGACAGAGAAGAAGACATCAATATTGTACATAAATGAAAAAGGACTAGTTTCCAGAATATATAAAGGGCTTCTATAATTCAAAAAGAAAAGGATAAAGGGGAAGAATGGACAATGTACAAAGAGGAAATTCATAGACCAAGAAACCCAAATGGACAAGAGATAAAAGATATTCAACTACACTAGAAATTAGGAAGATGTAAATTAAAACAATGAGATAGCATCAAGTTGACAGAAAAAGTTACAATACTGCAGAGTAATACTGCAGAGCTATGGTAATACTGCAGAGCTATGGGAACTGCCACATACTGGTTGATAAGAGTTTAAATTGCTACACTGACTTTGGATAACTACTGAAAACATCTAATAAAATTGAAAATGCTCAGACCCTACAACCCAACAACCTTCTTCTAGGCCAGAAGAGGGGTTCTTCTCTCCCCAGAAGAGATTTGGCAATGTCTAGAGACATTTTTCTTGTCATTTGTGAATTTGCAAGGGCAGAGAAGGAGGAGGCAAGATAGATTACTGCAATCTAAGGAGCAGAGGCTAGGAATACTGTTAACCATCCTACAATGCATAGGTCATTCTTACCCCTAAAGAATTATCTGGCTTAAAATGTCAATCGTACTGAGATTGGAAACTGTAGTAGGTTGAATGGTAGCCCCCAAAAGATTTGTTTACCTTAAACCTGTGATTGTGACTTTATTTAGGAAAAGCACCTTTGCATATGTAATTTAAGGATCTCAAAATCAAATCACCCTGGCTTATCCAAGTGCATTTAATGACAAATGTCCTTATAAGAAGAGAAGACACAGAAGAGTAGAGACACAGAGAAGAAGGCCATATGTCAGAGGCAGAGATTGGAGTGAGTAGCTACAGGCCAAGGAGTGCCAACAGCCACAAGAAGTTAGAAGAAACAAGAAATGAAACATCCACTAGAACTTCTGGGGGAAGTGACTGACACCTTTGATTTTGGGCTTCTGCACTACAGAACTATAAGAGAAAAAATTCTGTTTTAAGTAACCAAGTTTGTGATAATCTGTTGTGGTAGCCTAAAGAAAGCCCAATAAACTGTCCTAAACATATACTCAAGAGATACGCTTGCAAATGTATGGGAGGGGAAGATCAGGTTGGTTATTGAAGTCCATTGTGACAAAAAATTTCTAACAGTCTGAATTTTTATCAAGAGGAATACTGAAAAATGTACTGAAGTATATTTAGAAGTATATCTGTGGAGTGATATATATATGGAATGATACCATCTATATAAAGTTTTAAAATCTGCAAAGCAATATTATGTAATATTTATGGATATCTAAGTCTGTGGCAAAAGCACAATAATATGGCTAATAAATACTAAATCCACAATTGTAATTACTCATGTTAGGGATATGGAGAAAAAAGAGAGGGAAGAGGTGCGTAGGAAGCTCTCTTTTTCACCTGAAATACTTAGTGTCTTCAGTTAAAATAAATAGATCTGATGAAGATCTGGCCTGATAACAAGATCTAGTAGAATTGAGTATTTGGCATGCTGTAATAGTCTCTATTCTTGTCTGATTTTATCACTTATGATAGATTAACTATTCAATATTTTTAAGAAATGGAAATGTACACCATGTAAAATAAATGAGAATGATGTTCAGGTGTCAGGAGAGTAATACAGAGAGAGTGAGATTATGAGGAAACAGGTTACAGGTGTGGCATTAGAGCCAACACAGTAATGGAGCCCTAATGACCTAACCCATCACAGCACAGATGCTTCGTTTTAATGTTTTCTTTAGGAATTCTTCCTCCTTACCTCCCCATCTCTCTCTTCTAGTTCCTTTGTTACTTGTTTTCAGTTGAGAACCTTCTTCTGTGACCTCCTCCTCAGTTTTTCATTTGTGATTCTGGTTCAATATCAAATCTGAGGTAATTGTCAGAGGGTAAAATTAGGATGGAAACCTCAATCTTTGTTTTTTTGAACAATAGCCAACCTGGAAATTTATATCAGGGAGTTACACTCTACTAACTAGACTTCCCAGATTTGGAAAAATTGCAGCTATATTTTCCAAGGGACCTCTGAGAATAACATAATAGAACTGTTTTATCAGTGTTTCTGGGTCCTGGCTCTGCAGGACCTCTGGGAATGCAAGACCAGCTGAGCAACACAAATGCATTCAAATGGGCCTGGCATAGCTTGTGAGTACATACAAAGTTCAAGTCCAGTTCGTGATTGTGGACTTAGTCAAAGCACACAAAAAGAAGAGTTAGGAAATGTACCTAATAGGAAAAAATAATAATCACCAAAAAACTATGATTCTGGAGACACCTGGGTGGCTCAGTTGGTTGGGCGTCTCACTCTTGATTTTGGCTTAGGTCACGATCTCAGGGTCACGGAATTGAGCCATTTGAGGCTCCGTCCTCAGCAGGGAGTCTATCCCCAGAGAGATTTTCTCTCTCCTTCTGCACCCACCATAAACAAATAAATCTTAAAACAAAACAAAACAAACCTATGCTTCCAGTATGTTAGAAAGACTGATAGTTTGGAGATGTTTTGGGAAGTGGAAACATCCAGATTGCCTAACATCCTAAAACACCTAGGCAATTGTTCCCATCTTCTTTCACATGGTTTCTCACAGAAAAGAGTGGATTTTGGTAACTGAATGATTGGCTTGAAATAATTAAGAAGAAAGCACTATAACATCTGTTCCTTTGGCCATAACAATTATTATAAAAGGAACCCCCTCACTCATGAATTTTTATATTAAATTTAGCACTTCCCAGTGTGAGATGGAAACACAGCATTATTCTTTAAAAAGGAAAAAAAAAAAAAAAACCTCTAAATTTCCATTTTTGCAGCTCATTATCTTTCTTTGTCCACCACGTATAATCTGTTCCAAGACTTGAAATTAGGAAGCTTTTCATAGCATTATTCTTGGTAACCTTAACATTAAACCCAAAGTTTCTGGAGAAATGCTATCTTTGGTCTTTGCATATAATCTATTCTTTCCCTAAGATATACTCTATAGAATAGAAATAAAATATTCATGCAGTTATCTGTTTACTGTGTACCCACTTAGTTAAACTGGAAGTTCCATGAAGGGAAAGATAGTGACTAACTTATTCACCACTGCATATTAGTGCCTAGCATAAAGTTGGTCCCATACTAGGTGCTTATAAGAGACTCAATTATGTCACCTCACCCCCGCAATTCATATATTTTAACTCTAACCCTATCATGACTATATTTGGAGATAGGTCTTTGAAGAGGTAATTACAACTCTGAAGTCATAAAGGTAAAACACTTATTCAGTGGTAATAGGGTTCCTACAAAAAGAAGATATAAGAGTTCACTCCCTCTCTCTGCTTTCATAGACTAGAGACCATATATGAGGAAAGATCAAGAAGATGGCCATCAATAAGACTAGGAGAGATGTTGCACCAAAAACCAACGCTTATAACACCTTGATCTTGGACTTCTAGCCTCCAAAACCATGAAAAAGTGAATTTCTGTGCTTAAGCCACCCAGTTTGTGGTTCTGTTGTGGCAGCTTGAGGTAACCAATATGTTGCTCAATAAATTTTCCAAAATACAAGGTATTGTGTTGATGGTGATGATATAACAAATTACAGGTTGATAGAACATAAACACTAAGTATGGGAAAGTAGAAGCTACTGAATCAATGTTAAGGAACTCAGATTTATTCTTCAAATACTCAAAAATAATTCTTACCCACAGATCAAAGGTATTTAAATTATATTTAACAAGCCTAGATGCAGAAAAAAATTTCATTTTTGATTAGATTGTTTTACATGGAAATATTTTTAAAACATTTTTAAAACATACTTGACCTCTTTATCCATTTTGGTAATTTATATGGTTATTAAATAATAATTCAAAATTTTCAAGCAATCCAACAAATGTTGAATAATTCTATGTCCAAAGTACCTTGATTGCTTGAGGCCTTTATTCACTTGAACATAGGTTGAAGGGGAAATCATTAATATTCCTTCAGGATATAAGGCATTTGTGTTTCTCTTATCTTTTCCCAGTGTCCCCCATTTGTTTACTTCATTGTACTTACTACAGTTAGAAATTCTAGATGCATCTATTTTTTAATCTGATTATCATAAAACATAGAGTAAACTCCATGAGGAAAGCAATCAGAGCATGGTATTTTCTGTGCCTAGTCATGCCCACCATATAATAGTGACTTAATAAATATTTGTTGAGTAAATAAATACATTTTAGTAGCATAACTAAGTTTTTTTACCCTTTTTACCAAGCGCCACAGGCAAATAAAACCCCTTGTCTTCTTTTTAATATCTAAAACCAACCCAATAAGATCAGAAACTTCTAAAGGACCATTTTGGAATTACTTACTTACCCTTAGAACTCTGTACTACAAACACAGGGAACACAAAAACATTTTCTCTTGCCAGAGCTAAAGCAATCCATCAAGGAAAATAAATGATTTCCAAACACTCTTCTGGGTGATTGGGAAAAAGAGGATAAAACTGGCCTTGCCAAGTGGACCAGTCATTCTCTCTGAATCAGCACTCAACATGGCTGACTTAGCACCCAGGAACTGTTCTCCAAAGTCCAGGAAACAAATATACAGACTTGATGAATGTGAACATGTTTGCTTTTGCTGTTCATTCTGACTCACAGTGACTGATGTGTGGTGCTATGAGTCATAATGAAAAATCTCAAAAATCCAATCATTGGTACCCATAATGAGCTTCTTTTAGCTAAGCCTCCTGAAATTGTATCTGAGCCAAGATCTTGCCATGTTCAGGTGACTAGGGTCATTATCTAATCATTTATATTTCTGGAAGGGAGGCCCTTGAACAATAAGCTGGGGGTGTTCATAGTCTTTAAAATTAATTCCGTCAGAAAATACATTACAAAAAAGCAGAAGTTCATGATATAAATGTTAAGTTGGTTTAAGGTTTAATAACTCTCCATTCTTATCTTCTAGTCATTTACTCTGTGTATATGGGGATGTGCATTAGAGTCAGTGGGCCTACTAATCAGCAAGGAATAACTTGGGGAGGTACATTAAGCCTTGAGGCCATTAGGATACCATTCTGTTCATTGGAGAAGGTCATTTACTTATAGCAAGGAGCCAAGGTTCCTCTCACAGATGAGTCATCTAATCTCAGCTCACCCACATGAGCCTGCCCATTTGTGCACTTCCCTAGATCAATTTCCTCTTTAGGTTTTCCTTTATTTGTCCTATTTTATTTCTCCCATTTTATAGTCACATTGTCCAATTTAAACTTAATTAAAACTTTCAATTAGGGGGAAAAAAAGATAGCTGTGGAGACCTCCCAGGAAACACTTCATTAATGGGAACGATTCAATAAGCAAAACATCTCACTCTGTAGACCAGATCCGAAGCTGTGGCTTCAAAGATCCAAGATGTGTTTCCCAAAGCTTGGCTCAAGTTGGCCAGTGGTAACAGAATGTCTCAAGGCTACAGAGTTTGGAATCTAAGACCACAGAGCTCTGGCCTGAGGGTGAGGAGAGAATTGTGTCCACCTGATGACTGACTGATTTTGGAGTGAACCATGATCCAAAGGAGAGCAAGCAAAGCCAAAGCCAAATCTATGACAGAACTTTTTCTGGAACTACTGAGGAAAATGTTCTATCTTCTCTATGATTCTTTAAACTGGTAAGATGGAACTCTGGAACTTCTAGAAGCCTAGGAAGCCATCAAAGAGGAAGGCAGAACCTGAAAGTCCAAGAGACAAATTCTGGAAACTGTTACTTGAACACTTAATCCAGCTGTGTCTGAAGCCAAAAAAAAAACAAACAAAAGAACCAAACAAGTGTCCTTCTACAATTTCTTTTTTCCTCAGACCTACTGAATCAGAATCTGCATTCCAACAAGATCCCTAGATGATTTGTATGACCATTAAAGTTTCAGAAGCACTGACTGGCTTGAGCTCTTTTGAGCTACATTCTGTCACTTATAGCTGAAATACTCTTAATAAATATAGGTATGTTCTATTATTATTTCTGTTTCTACAAAATTGAATACTAAGACTTAAAGAAGTATAGTTTTTCAAGATGATGCAGATAGTGAACAGTGGAGCTGGGCTCAAAATTTGGCCTCCCTGACTCCAAATCACATGTCCTTAGCTCCTGGGCCACACCTCACTGACTTTGTTTGACACTGTTATCAGGTGAGTCCAGAATCTGATGGGGAAGGCCAGTAGGCTGAAGACTCAAGGAAAAGCTGCAATCTGCTTCTGAAGGTAGTCTATTGGCAGAACACCTTCTTTTTAAAGATTTATTTATTTGAGAGAGCGTGAGTGGTGGGGAGGGACAGAGGGAGAGGTTGACTCCTTGCTGAGCAGGGAGCCTGCTGGGGGTCTCATTCCAGGACCCCAGATCATGACCTGAACTGAAGGCAGATGCTTAAACAACTGAGTCACTGAGGGTGCCCCATGGCCGAATTCCTTCTTGTTTGGGGATGGTCAGCCCTTATTCTATTAAGGCCTTCAGCTGACTGGATAAAACCCATCCATTATGAAGTGTAATCTGTTTCACTCAAAATCCACTAATTTAAATGTTAAACTCGTGCCTCAAATGTACCTTCACGGAAAACACCCAGAATAATGTGTGACCAAATATCTGGGCAATGTGGCTCAGCCAATGTGACAGGTAAAATTAATAATCACAATTAATTTTATGAACTGATGAAAGCAGCAGCTTTGCCTCATTGTGTGGGGTCTGGCAACTTCCACCACCTAAAGAAAGGGCAGCATTAGGCTCACCCTAGAGACTGGCAGCCACCTCTCTTGCCCTGGCATAAGGCCATGCTTCAGAGAGTTTTGAACATCCCTATGGTTTATCCTGGAAGCTCAGCAGAGGCCAGGGTGGCCACAGCTTCTTCTGCTCAGGGGCTTCCCAGGTAATGGCATGAAGATTCTTGTCAAGACAGGCAAAGGCGGAAAAAGCCTGCTGGTCTTCAGAAACAGGAAGGGCAGCCCGAAAGGGCATGGCTGGCCATGTAGGCTCTCACTTCCTGGTTTTCCATCCTAAAAGGACTTTAGCCACCCTAAAAAGAAAATGAACACCATATAAAACTAGACTCATATTGAGTACTTCATCAGACTCCTACCTCTTCATGATTTGCCTTTTTGTTTAACATCCTTGTTTATTTTGTGGTTGGGATGGCACATATTTCAAAGAAACATTTGGATTTCTTCACATCACCCTTTAGCTTACCACCTTGGTTTTATTTAAGTGAATTTGTATTTATGCTTTAAAATAGAGGTTTATCTACCATATTCTCCTTATTTTTACTTCTACCTCTGAGTTTATTCAATTTTTCTAAACTACTTCCCCCGTATTTGCCCTAACAGTTATTTTATTTTCCAAACAGACACAGTCTGGGAAACCCATAAGTTACCTCTCCCACAGGATAAAAGTCCCTCTATTAGAAGGCACCCCTGACTTACTGGAATGATGGCCTCTCCTGACTTACCACATTCATTTGCTTTTATATGAGAAGGCGTAGAGTTTTAGATACATTCTTTCCAGTGTAAAAACACAACCTGCCATAAGCCAGAAGGGCACAGTGTTATGTGCAATTATGTTTTCTAGGCCTTTAAGAACACCATTTACTAATATCCTCTGATAGGCATTGTAGGCCTAACCTCTGGTTCCTTATAGAGGAACCTAAACCTTACAGGGCTACAATCCTTATAGACCTAAGAATGCGGGACACCCTGGTCACACAGCAGACAGCCATGATCCAGGTCCACACCTGTGATGCCAAGTGGACAGTAAGTGCACTTATTGACAGGTTGGCCCAAGTCCTTCCTTCTGCAAATTCATAAGGGAATTTACTTGTGGATTTCTTCCTCCAATGACAAGGATCAAATAAAACTCTCTGGATCAGGAGCTAACCTCAAAATAAACAAAGAAAAGGCTTTACAGCAAAGTCAATGGCAGGATCCATATTAGGGTTCCTGGACTTGAATATTAGTGCGTAAGGGAGGGAGCTTCTCCACCTCCAGATTCACCTACAATATTTTTGGAAAGCTGAGAAACAACAGAGGTTTTTTGTCTCTCTACTTCTCGGTACATAACCAGGTTATAGTCCTCAAGAAGTAACTTTAGGGGTGCTTGGGTGACACAGTCAGTTAAGCATCCAACTCGTGATTTCGACTCAGGTATAGATCTCAGAGTCCTGGGATCAATCCACACATCAGGCTCCATGTCTAGCACACAGTCTGCTTAAGATTTTCTCTTCCTCTCCCTCTGCCCTTCCTCCCTGCACATTCACTATCTCAAATAAATAAACAAATTTTTTTAAAAAAATTTTAAAAAGAAGTAACTTTAAACAACCTAAAATGAAAATCTTATCAAGTCATCCCCATGCTTTAAACCCCCAATGATTCCTACCTGTCCAGGATCAATAATAAAAACATCAACACCAAAGGCAGACATTGTTTGCTATGGGCCAGACACTGTCCTACACATTCTACCTTTACCTGCCCTTCACCTGTTTTTGTAACCTACCTCATAATCTGTCTTGTACCCATCCTGAACTTCTCCACCTCCTCAAAATTCCAGGTTCCCTTCTTTCTTAGGCTTTCTGATATGATATACTCTTTTGTCTGATAACACTCTTCCCCAATTCTACCCTGACCAACTCCTCCCTTAATTGTATCAGCTGAATTATTTCTCTAGGGAGCATCCCCACTGCCCCCCTCAAAGTTACTTCCTCTTCTTATACACTTACACATTATATATACAGTGTAATGTTTATTACATGTACAATTCCTTCAGTGTCTGTCTTCTCCACTAAATTATGAGTTTCACAAGGGAAGAATGGCATTTGTTTGTTTTACCTACATAGGATAAAAAAAATCACATGTATCCTCAATACATCACCCATTGTTTTGCACACAGTATACCCTCAGTAATGTTTGATGAGTGAATACATGAGAACAATGCCCTCATGACATAAGACATAACAACATTATTTCTAATGTCTTCCTACTTCTCCAGAATTTGGGACCCCTTTGTAGGCTTCCCTCAAGAAGTTTCACTGCCCAGTATGCCACCCATCAATCACTTAACAGTGAGTTATTTCCACTGGGCCAAAGGCAATGACACCTTCCCATCAACAGACCAGGCTCAGGCCCCTTATACAACTCTTTCCAGTGACAATCCTTGAGAAGGCCCCACATGTGTCTACAACATCACCAAATCCATCTTCTCAAAGCCTTGATGGTACTAAATGACAACTTAGTGATACATCTCAGTATGACATTACCAACATACCATCCCTGGGGAAGAAATTTTTATTGAGGATATACCTACTATTTTTCAATATCATTAATGATGACAATAATGACATCACAATTAATTCTTGAATACCAATTCATACTAACCCCTCAAAAATTCTAATCTACTGTGTCAATGTAGTTCTCTATGATCAGAGAACCACAGATGTCATAATTACCTGGTATTTATTGGAAACACAGATTTCTGATCTATACCCCACAGAGACTGGAATGAAAATCTCTCAGATTGAGGTCCATTAAACCCCCCCTTAATGCACCTTAAAATTTGGGAAACATCATACTACACTAGTCTTTTCACAAATTGTCTCAAATCCACCTTTGCAGCTTGTTAAATTAACCCCTCTCACTCACCATGTATTTTTTTTTTTTTAGGAGAGTGAATGAGAGAGTGAGAGTCGGGGGTGGGGGCCATAGCACAGAGGGAGAGAGAGGGAATCTTAAGCAGTCTCCACATCTAGCTTAAAGTCCTATGTAGGGCTCTCAATCTCACAAGCTGAGCCAAAACCAAGAGTAGGATACTTAAACAACTGAGCCATCCAGGCATCCCAACTCACCATATCTTTAGAAATGGATTCTAGACCACTCTGAAGAGGATCATCTCCCTTCATTTTAGTTCCTAAAATCCATCTTAGTTCCTAGAATCCATCTGCAATCCCAGGTGGCCTGATAAGGATAAGGAACTGAGAAGAAAATAACTGAGGAATTTTTACACACATGTGTATGAATATTTATACATTCAAAGCTAAGTATCTTTTAACTTTTTATTTTGAAATAGTTATAGATTCACAGGAGGTTGCAAAGGAAAAGTCAGGACAGACCAGTGTACCTTTCACCCACTCCCCGTGAATATTAATACCATGTGTTACTAAGGCATTATCTCAAAACCAGGTGGTCATTGACCTTGTTCAGATACATGCAGTCATTTATGTGTGTGTGGTTCTATGTAATTTTGTCACGTGTGAAGCTTTGTGTAACAACCATTAAAAATCAAGATATTCTCATCACAAAGTTCCTTTGTGCTATCTCTTTGTAGCCATATTCCTTCTCCCACCCTTCACTCCTGGCAAGCACTCATCTTTTCTCTATCTCTTTAATTTTGTTCTTTTAAGAGTGTTATACAAATGGAATCACACAGTGTGTAGCCTTTTATAATTGGCTTTTTCATTCAGCATAATTTCCTTGAGCTCCATCCAGGGCATGTTGAGTTGTTGTGAATATCTATAGTTCATTTCTTTTTATTTCTGAGAAGTTTTCCACAGTACAGATAAACCATGGTTTGTTTAACCATTCACCAATGAAAAATTACTTGGTAGTTTTCAGGCTTTGGCTGAATAATGCTGCCATGAACACACATGTCCAATTCCCTTATAAGCATAGTTTTAATTTCTCTGGGATAAATGTGCACAAGTGGAATTGCTGAATCGTAATCTAAGTCCATTTTTAGCTTTGAAAGAAACTGACAGACTATTTTCTAGAATGACTGTAACATTTTTACATTCTCACCAACAATTTCTAAGTAATCCAGTTTCTCCACCTCCCTACTAGCCTTTGTTATTGTCACAATTGTGTCATCTGCAGAAAGGGAGAGTTTTATTTTTTCCTTCCTAATCTACCAGGCATTTGTTTCTTTTTCTCGCCTTTATCATTGGGAAGAACTTCTAGTAGTATGTTCAAATAACCCACAAGGAATTAAGAGAAACACAGGAACAAGGAAGAGTGGAAACAAACAGAAACATATAAAATGAATACCTAAGTCCTAAGGTATCTATCATTGCTTTAACTGTAAATGGTCTAAATACATTAAATCAATGACAAAGACTGCCAGAATGGACAGAAATTCATGACCCAATTGTGCTGTCTATGAGGAACTCACTTCAAATGTAACAATATAAGTAATCTGAAAGCAAAAGGATAGAAAAAAGACATCATGAAAATATTTTTTAGAGCAGAAGGGGCTATATTTGATATAAGACAAAGTAGACTTCAGGGCATAAGAAATTACAGATGTAGAGAGGGATATTATATAATGATTAAAAGATCATCCCACCAAGAAAACACAGCAATGTTAAATGCAGATATACCAAACAACAGGGTTGCAAAACCATGAAACAAAAACTGACACAGTTGAAAGGAGAAATGGGCAAATATATCATTATAGCTGAGGACCTCTATATCTTACTCTCAACAACTAACAGAAATATTAGGCAGAAGACAGCAAGGACACAGAAGAATTTAACAACACCAACAATATCTAATTGACATATATAGAACTTTCCTCCCAAAAAGAGGAGGGAGTTTTCCTGTTTTTCCTGTTGGTTGAAATTATTATATTAGTTTAGGTTGTACTCATACAGTCAATTATCTAAGAAATTTGAGTAGAAGATAAAAATCAGAGTAAATGACTTCAAAAATCTTTTCCAAAGCAAGGATTTTTGACTTTATGCCACAGTTTGCTTGGTGTTTTGGTTTAGGAGATGTCTCTGAAAGGAGAATGAGCACTGGATGTTATACACAACTGATGAATTACTAGACTTTACATCTGAAACTAATGATGACTAATGGATATGTTGGCTAATTGAATTTAAATTTTTAAAAAAAGAAGAAAACAAGGCTCAAGAGGTTATTGACTAGGGACTTTTACTTAGAGCATCAACAGTAATCACTGGTCCTTTTTTATAAATAATTTTTTAATTTGAGTATAGTTGACACATAATGTTGCATTAGTTTCAGGTGTAAAACAGTGATTTGACAAATTTATATATTATGCTATGTTCACCATAAATATGTAATACACATTCTTTTCAAGTGCCCATAGAATATTCTCCAAGACAGACCATATTCTGGGTCATAAAACAAGCCTTAGAAAACTTAAAAGAATTTAAATCACATGGAGTATATTCTCTTACTATAATGAAATCAAACTAGAAACCTACAAGAGGACAAGAAAATCTTCGAACATGTAGAAATGAAGGATGTTTTAAAACCTCTCCTATCACATCTCTCTTCCACATCACCTCAATAGATTATTAATAGTATAAAATTGTTCTTTCCCTCACTTATCCTTATATTTGTCTTACAATATCTGAGGACCTTAAGCAAAGGAAGGAAAAGCATATAAAAGTGAAATTATACTTCCAACCTGAAAAACTTCCTTATTCTCTTATTTTAGGAAAAGTGGAAGGCACTGATGAATCCCCAATCCTGTAACCTCTGCCTGAGCTAAGAGAAAATCCTAAGTAATTAAGGATTTCCAATTTATTCAGCTGAGATTTTAGGCATCAGGGCTAAACATGCCCTTCTCTTCAGTTGCCTGCTTCCTTCTGACAACACACAACCTTCAGGCACATAAAGCAAGGGAGGAATGGGTCCACTGGGCAGCAGTGTGATGATCTGTAATCAGGTGTAATTTCAGTAGAAAATTGCCTTCTTCCCTTTTCCAGAGATGGGAAGTAGTGCATGAATCCAACAGAAATGGTTCATTCCTGCCCCTTGAAAACTTGGGCCAGTTAGTCAAGACTTCAATCTGTTCTACTCAAATTAAAGGGCCTCTGAATGACTTTAATCAAAACACTGATGGACAGCAAAAGAGCCCAGAAAGCAGTGCCCTTTTCACTTGGGTCTCAGAGCTGAAGGAGAGAAGCCAGTGACAACAAGACTGTGGTGTTTACCGAGGTGAGACTGACAAAAGCAGGGCAGGTGGGACTTCAATTGTTTCCTCTGGCATGTACTGAAATGGTGTAAAGGCAGTCAAACACACTGCAGTCACAAGTAGAGAGCTCCCAGTTTGTCTGCAAACACAGGTGGTGGTGCTTCTAACCTTGACTTCTTTAATCAGTCTTTACATCCCATTGGTTCTTCTATGGAAAACAGCTACCTGGTTCTAACAGTTACGCTTTGATGGAAAGACAAGTGCTATTTCTGCTATTTAAATGCATTATTCTGCCCCCTTTCGGCTCCCTGATACTCTTGGGATAAAGTTGAAATTACATACTATGGCTTACAGACAACCCTTCGTGAGTCACGCACACCTATGATCTACCTTCAGCTTCATCTCTTACCAGCCTTCCCCTCTGTTCTCTACTGCAGTCAGAATGAACTTCTGCCAGTTCCTCCACTGCATCATGTCCTGTTCACCCCTTGACCTTTGCCTATTTTGTTATATTTAGCACAGACTTCTGCCTCTCTACCTGGTTAACTCTTACTCACACTTCAAGTTATGACGGCAAAGTTTGGGTGGCTGTGTTACATAGTGTAAACACCATCAGTAACAAGCCTGGCTCCCAGATGCTGACCTCAGACAAAAAGCATAAAAAATCCTCGGAAGGGAAAACCACTGCAGAAAGTCTTCCAATATTAATAAACCCAAGAAATGTGCTTTAGGCTTTGGATTTAGTGCTTTCGGAGGCATCCAATAGATTGTTATAAGAGGATTGAGATACAGTAAGTTGTGAGCTGGGCTAGATCCTTCTAGGATGTTTTCTAATGCAGAGCCCAAGATTCCAACATTTTCAATGTCTTCCAAATTTTAGTTTAACTGTGCACATACTCTAAAGAATTATGTTTATGCTGACCTTTATCAACAAGCCAATGTGCACCATGGTAATCAAAATGCATTCTGAGTGGTTTCCTGGCAACATCTGTGGCTGCTAGGCAGATGAAGAAGCTCCAGAATAGTCTATGCCCCCCTCCCAAATAATGACTCTGGGAAAAAGACAGCCTCGGGGCTTTGAGAGTGGTTCTTATCAGGATGGGACTGGAGTACCTGGATTTTCTGGTGGAGAGAAGAATCAGAGAGACGGCTTTTCTTTCTCCCCCGACAGCCTTAGACTTGAGACTTCCCTTTTGTACTTCCATTTCCCCAGTGACAAAATGCAGGGAAGACCCCAGATAAACTTCTTATTTCCTTCCAGTCCCAACATTCCATGACTAAAACATTAACTTGGTGGAGTAACTTGCTTTCCAAGTGTGCCCCCTAGATAAGCTAAACCAAAGAGAAACTACCAGAGGAATATCCAAGCAAAGATATAATTTGTCTTTGGGTAGACAGAAAGTTACTGCTCAAAGAACAATTTTCTATTTTTTCCCCAAGTGACTCTCCACAAGAGCCATGCTTAGGGTCAGATGCAGACAGAAGAGATACTATCCCTTGCTTACCTAGGCTGTGGCATTCTTCACATAAGACCTTAGGAAAAGTATAGACCCTGAGATCCCCAGATGGTTTACTATCTTATCTAGAATTAAATAAAGGAATTAAGTAAATTTTGTGTTCTGTAAAAATTCCATGTTAGCACCCAGGTAAAGACAGAAGCAAAACTATTTACAAATAGATTGGTAAACCAGAAAACCCTGGATAAACAAAGAGACACCATGTTTTGCAGTTATTTAAACTCAGCTTCACACTGGCTAAAAGGATATTTACGAGCCAGTGTCTGAAAACTCAATACCTTCTACTTGTAATAATGTATTTGGGTCTTCCTGTCAGTATGGAGTATGTAAATGAGCATCAGCAATTTGCGTTTCTATCGCTGAGACACTGAGATACCTGTAGGGGTATCAGAAGAAAGATACCTTGATAGATTGTGTAGGTTAGCTTCATTGCTCCACGTAAGAGTCCATGAGGGAATCGTCTGCTTTGTAACAGCACTGCCTGGGATCACCTTAATTATCTCTTCTCATGCAAAAATGAAAATCACCTGAGAAATTAGATGATGTTGAGAAGAAAAAAAAAAAAAAAAGGAAGAAGGAAGAAGGGATGGGGAGCAGGGGAGTAACAGAACACAGCCCAGATGCACAGATAGTCTCCTATTTATTTTAATTGAATGGTTTGTGTCTTCAGACTATCTCATTATTCTCCCCAGAGCAGAAATGTTGAATGAAGGTACAAACCTCATTAACCTTTGAATGCTGAAATCAATAATCTGCAATATATCTAAGCTAATTTGTTGTCAATACATCTCTCTAAATGCCGTGTTTTGTGGCTGGGGACCTTGAAGGGTATAGTTAGAACTATCATGTCCACATCAAGATGATATCTGGGATTTGCCCTGCTGGTTTTTAGAGCCTTCTAATGTGAAATAAGTTATTGACATTTACATAGAACATGGTTTTCCAGTGGGGTTAATTATCTGTTCTTTTAGTTGAGAACACATTGGACCTTTTCTTTTTCCATGACTCTAATACATGACATGAATAAAGAGAAACGGGCAGGCACCCACCTGGTCATTCCTTCTCAAATAACCCTATCCTGAAAAGTAGGGATGTGGCCCATACTGAGAAAGTAAGAAGAGGTTCCTTGAGCCCCAAACTAGCTTTATTCAGTTTGTGAATAATGCAGAGTAGGTACAGAAAAATATTTGTTGAAAAAAACATATTAAAGGGGCACCTGAGTTGCTCAGTGGGTTAAGCCTCTGCCTTTGGCTCAGGTCATGATCTCAGGGTCCTGGGATCGAGTCCCATGTTGGGCTCTCTGCTCAGCAGGGAGCCTTCTTCCTCCTCTCTCTCTCTCTCTCTCTCTCTCTGCCTGCCTCTCTGCCTACTTGAGATATCTGTCAAATATATAAATAACATCTTAAAAAAAAAAAAAAGAATTAGGGGAGGAGTCAAAATGGCAGAGAAGTAGCAAGCTGAGACTACTTCAGCTAGCCGGAGATCAGCTAGATAGCTTATCTAAAGATTGCAAACACCTGAAAATCCATCGGCAGATTGAAGAGAAGAACAGCAATTCTGGAAACAGAAAAACAACCACTTTCTGAAAGGTAGGACCGGCTGAGAAGTGAGTCCAAAGCAAAGGGAAGATATACCCCGGGGGGAGGGGCCGGCTCCCCGCAAGCGGCGGAGCAACCGCGCACAAAATCAGGACTTTTAAAAGTCTGCTCCGCTGAGGGACATCGCTCCAGAGGCTACCCTGGGCGAAGCCCACGCGGGGACAACGTGGCCTCAGGTCCAGCAGGGTCACAGAAGGATCGGGGGTGTCTGAGTGTCGCAGAGCTTGCGGGTATTGGAACGGGAAAGACGGCTACAGAGACAGAGCCGACAGTAAGCTCGCAGCTCGGTGTTACCTTGAACCGGTCACAGGCTCGGTGAGCTCGGAGCGCGGCCGGAGGTCAGGCAGACGGGAGTAACTGGGCGCTGTTCTCTGAGGGCACACTGAGGAGTGCGGCCCTGGGCTCTCGGCTCCTCCGGGCCGGAGACGAGGAGGCTGCCATTTGTATTCCCGTCCTCCAGAACTCTACGGAAAGCGCTCAGGGAACAAAAGCTCCTGAAAGCAAACCTGAGCAGATTACTCACCCCAGCCCATGGTAAGGGCGGTACAATTCTGCCTGGGGCAAAGACACTTGAGAATCACTACAACAGGCCCCTCCCCCAGAAGATCAACAAGAAATCCAGCCGAGGCCAAGTTCACCTACCAGGAGTGCGGTCTCAATACCAAGGAGAGCAGCAGAATTCCAGAGGAGGAGAAAGCCAAGCACGGAACTCATGGCTTTTTCCCTGTGATTTTTTTCAGTCTTGCAATTAATTTAATTTTTTTCTTTTTCATTTTTTGTTTTTTTTTTCTCGCCATCGGGTAAAAATTTTTTTTTAACGTTTACCTTTTTCTTTTTTAACATTTTTTAATGAGTTTATCTAATATATATATTTTTTCTTTTTAATATTTTTCTTATGTTTTCTTTTTTTAAATTCTTTTCTTTTCTTTTTCTTTTCTTTTTTCTTTTTTTTTTTTTTTCCTTCTTCCTTTTTGAACCTCTTTATATTCCCTTTCTCCCCCCTCACAATTTGGGATCTCTTCTGATTTGGTTAAAGCATATTTTCCTGGGGTTGTTGCCACCCTATTAGTATTTTACTTGCTCCTTCATATACTCTTATCTGGACAAAATGACAAGATGGAAAAATTCAACACAAAAAAAAGAACAAGAGGCAGTACCAAAGGCTAGGGACCTAATCAATACAGACATTGGTAATATGGCAGATCTAGAGTTCAGAATGACAATTCTCAAAGTTCTAGCCGGGCTCGAAAAAGGCATGGAAGATATTAGAGAAACCCTCTCGAGAGATATAAAAGCCCTTTCTGGAGAAATAAAAGAACTAAAATCTAACCAAGTTGAAATCAAAAAAGCTATTAATTAGGTGCAATCAAAAATGGAGGCTCTCACTGCTAGGATAAATGAGGCAGAAGAAAGAATTAGTGATATAGAAGACCAAATGACAGAGAATAAAGAAGCTGAGCAAAAGAGGGACAAACAGCTACTGGACCACGAGGGGAGAATTCGAGAGATAAGTGACACCATAAGACGAAACAACATTAGAATAATTGGGATTCCAGAAGAAGAAGAAAGAGAGAGGGGAGCAGAAGGTATACTAGAGAGAATTATTGGGGAGAATTTCCCCAATATGGCAAAGGGAATGAGCATCAAAATTCCGGAGGTTCAGAGAACGCCCCTCAAAATCAATAAGAATAGGCCCACACCCCGTCACCTAATAGTAAAATTTACAAGTCTCAGTGACAAAGAGAAAATCCTGAAAGCAGCCTGGGAAAAGAAGTCTGTAACATACAATGGTAAAAATATTAGATTGGCAGCTGACTTATCCACAGAGACCTGGCAGGCCAGAAAGAGCTGGCATGATATTTTCAGAGCACTAAATGAGAAAAACATGCAGCCCAGAATACTATATCCAGCTAGGCTATCATTGAAAATAGAAGGAGAGATTAAAAGCGTCCAGGACAAACAACAACTGAAAGAATTTGCAAACACCAAACCAGGTCTACAGGAAATCTTGAAAGGGGTCCTCTAAGCAAAGAGAGATCCTACAAGTGGTAGATCAGAAAGGAACAGAGACCATATACAGTAACAGTCACCTTACAGGCAATACAATGGCCCTAAATTCATATCTCTCAATAGTTACCCTGAATGTTAATGGGCTAAATGCCCCTGTCAAAAGACACAGGGTATCAGAATGGATAAAAAAGCAAAACCCATCTATATGTTGCCTCCAAGAAACTCATTTTAAGCCTGAAGACACCTCCAGATTTAAAGTGAGGGGGTGGAAAAGAATTTACCATGCTAATGGACATCAGAAGAAAGCAGGAGTGGCAATCCTTATATCAGATCAATTAGATTTTAAGCCAAAGACTATAATAAGAGATGAGGAAGGACACTATATCATACTCAAAGGGTCTGTCCAACAAGAAGATTTAACAATTTTAAATATCTATGCCCCCAACGTGGGAGCAGCCAACTATATAAACCAATTAATAACAAAATCAAAGAAACACATCAACAATAATACAATGATAGTAGGGGACTTTAACACTCCCCTCACTGAAATGGACAGATCATCCAAGCAAACGATCAGCAAGGAAATAAAGGCCTTAAACAACACACTGGACCAGATGGACATCACAGATATATTCAGAACATTTCATCCCAAAGCAACAGAATACACATTCTTCTCTAGTGCACACAGAACATTCTCCTCGGTCCTAAATCAGGACTCCATCAGTATCAAAAGATTGGGATCATTCCCTGCATATTTTCAGAACACAATGCTCTAAAGCTAGAACTCAACCACAAAAGGAAGTTTGAAAAGAACCCAAATACATGGAGACTAAACAGCATCCTTCTAAAGAATGAATGGGTCAACCAGGAAATTAAAGAAGAATTGAAAAAAATTATGGAAACAAATGATAATGAAAATACAACGGTTCAAAATCTGTGGGACACAACAAAGGCAGTCCTGAGAGGAAAATATATAGCGGTACAAGCCTTTCTCAAGAAACAAGAAAGGTCTCAGGTACACAACCTAACCCTACACCTAAAGGAGCTGGAGAAAGAACAAGAAAGAAACCCTAAGCCCAGCAGGAGAAGAGAAATCATAAAGATCAGAGCAGAAATCAATGAAATAGAAACCCAAAAAACAATAGAACAAATCAACGAAAGTAGGAGCTGGTTCTTTGAAAGAATTAATAAAATTGATAAACCCCTGGCCCAACTTATCAAAAAGAAAAGAGAAAGGACCCAAATAAATAAAATCATGAATGAAAGAGGAGAGATCACAACTAACACCAAAGAAATACAAACTATTATAAGAACATACTATGAGCAACTCTACGGCAATAAATTTGACAATCTGGAAGAAATGGATGCATTCCTAGAAACATATAAACTACCGCAACTGAACCAGGAAGAAATAGAAAGCCTGAACAGACCCATAACCAGTAAGGAGATTGAAACTGTCATTAAAAATCTCCAAACAAACAAAAGCCCAGGGCCAGACGGCTTCCCGGGGGAATTCTACCAAACATTTAAAGAAGAACTAATTCCTATTCTCCTGAAACTGTTCCAAAAAATAGAAATGGAAGGAAAACTTCCCAACTCATTTTATGAGGCCAGCATCACCTTGATCCCAAAACCAGACAAGGATCCCATCAAAAGAGAGAGCTATAGACCGATATCCTTGATGAACACAGATGCGAAAATACTCAACAAAATACTAGCTAATAGTATTCAACAGTACATTAAAAAGATTATTCACCACGACCAAGTGGGATTTATTTCAGGGCTGCAAGGTTGGTTCAACATCCACAAATCAGTCAATGTGATACAACACATCAATAAAAGAAAGAACAAGAACCATATGATACTCTCAATAGATGCTGAAAAAGCATTTGACAAAGTACAGCATCCCTTCCTGATCAAAACTCTTCAAAGTGTAGGGATAGAGGGTACATACCTCAATATCATCAAAGCCATCTATGAAAAACCCACTGCAAATATCATTCTCAATGGAGAAAAACTGGAAGCTTTTCTGCTAAGGTCAGGAACACGGCAGGGATGTCCATTATCACCACTGCTATTCAACATAGTACTAGAGGTCTAACCTCAGCAATCAGACAACAAAAGGAAATTAAAGGCATCCAAATCGGCAAAGAAGAAGTCAAATTATCACTCTTCGCAGATGATATGATACTATATGTGGAAAACCCAAAAGACTCCACCCCAAAACTGCTAGAACTTATACAGGAATTCAGTAAAGTGTCAGGATATAAAATCAATGCACAGAAATCAGTTGCATTTCTCTACACCAACAGCAAGACAGAAGAAAGAGAAATTAAGGAGTCCATCCCATTTACAATTGCACCCCAAACCATAAGATACCTAGGAATAAACCTAACCAAAGAAGCACAGAATCTATACTCAGAAAACTATAAAGTACTCATGAAAGAAATTGAGGAAGACACAAAGAAATGGAAAAATATTCCATGCTCCTGGATTGGAAGAATAAATATTGTGAAAATGTCTATGCTACCTAAAGCAATCTACACATTTAATGCAATTCCTATCAAAGTACCATCCATCTTTTTCAAAGAAATGGAAAAAATAATTCTAAAATTTATATGGAACCAGAAAAGACCTCGAATAGCCAAAGGGATATTGAAAAAGAAAGCCAACGTTGGTGGCATCACAATTACGGACTTCAAGCTCCATTACAAAGCTGTCATCATCAAGACAGCATGGTACTGGCACAAAAACAGACACATAGATCAATGGAACAGAATAGAGAGCCCAGAAATAGACCCTCAACTCTACAGTCAACTAATCTTCAACAAAGCAGGAAAGAATGTCCAATGGAAAAAAGACAGCCTCTTCAATAAATGGTGCTGGGAAAACTGGACAGCCACATGCAGAAAAATGAAATTGGACCATTTCCTTACACCACACACAAAAATAGACTCAAAATGGATGAAGGACCTCAATGTGAGAAAGGAATCCATCAAAATCCTTGAGGAGAACACAGGCAGCAACCTCTTCGACCTCTGCCGCAGCAACATCTTCCTAGGAACAACGCCAAAGGCAAGGGAAGCAAGGGCAAAAATGAACTATTGGGATTTCATCAAGATCAAAAGCTTTTGCACAGCAAAGGAAACAGTTAACAAAATCAAAAGACAACTGACAGAATGGGAGAAGATATTTGCAAACGACATATCAGATAAAGGACTAGTGTCCAGAATCTATAAAGAACTTAGCAAACTCAACACCCAAAGAACAAATAATCCAATCAAGAAATGGGCAGAGGACATGAACAGACATTTCTGCAAAGAAGACATCCAGATGGCCAACAGACACATGAAAAAGTGCTCCATATCACTCGGCATCAGGGAAATACAAATCAAAACCACAATGAGATATCACCTCACACCAGTCAGAATGGCTAAAATCAACAAGTCAGGAAATGACAGATGCTGGCGAGGATGCGGAGAAAGGGGAACCCTCCTACACTGTTGGTGGGAATGCAAGCTGGTGCAGCCACTCTGGAAAACAGCATGGAGGTTTCCTCAAAATGTTGAAAATAGAACTGCCCTATGACCCAGCAATTGCACTATTGGGTATTTACCCTAAAGATACAAACGTAGTGATCCAAAGGGGCACGTGCACCCGAATGTTTATAGCAGCAATGTCCACAATAGCCAAACTATGGAAAGAACCTAGATGTCCATCAACAGATGAATGGATCAAGAAGATGTGGTATATATACACAATGGAATACTATGCAGCCATCAAAAGAAATGAAATCTTGCCATTTGCGACAACATGGATGGAACTAGAGCGTATCATGCTTAGCGAAATAAGTCAAACAGAGAAAGACAACTATCATATGATCTCCCTGATATGAGGAAGTGGTGATGCAACATGGGGGCTTAAGTGGGTAGGAGAAGAATCAATGAAACAAGATGGGATTGGGAGGGAGACAAACCATAAGTGACTCTTAATCTCACAAAACAAACTGAGGGTTGCTGGGGGAAGGGGGTTTGGGAGAAGGGGGTGGGATTATGGACATTGGGGAGGGTATGTGCTTTGGTGAGTGCTGTGAAGTGTGTAAACCTGGTGATTCACAGACCTGTACCCCTGGGGATAAAAATATATGTTTATAAAAAATAAAAAATTTTTAAAAATCAAAAAAAAAAAAAAGGAATTAAGGCCCTGACCTTCAGAGTCAACCTTTGCTTGCTGAATATATATGCTATTGTGTGTTACATGTGTGTATGTATATGTGTATGCAGGTATGTATATACATGCCCATTACACACACATACTCATTGTATTGATAAAATATCTCAGCAAGAGAGTAGAACATTTGCCTGTTTATCTTGCAAAAGGTAAGAACAGGACACTAAAGTATTTACCAGTTACAGAGAAATGACTGGGAAACAGGATGAGGGGAAACAGGATGACAAGAAACAAAAAAGACCAGGAGTCTGTGTCTCCATGAAAACTCCCTAAGAGCAGCCTCTTTGTGTGTTCACTGCGAAGCCCCCAATATGTGAAACGGTACCTAGAATAATGCAGGTGCTTGCTTGGCAAGGGTTTGGTGGTTACAGGCATAGATGCATGGGTGCAGAAGAGGATGAGGGAATTGTCAGCACAAGGAGAAAGAGGAAAATAGGTGTGAGTTTTCTGTGAATGGCTTCCACAGAGAGCAGAGAGTGCTTGAACACTCAAACAACAAGACCACCCCTGAGCACACAGAACACTGGACCTGCTGTTCAAATGGTCGTGTCCCATACTTATGGATGAGTTTCTTCTCAGCCACTGGTGCAGTGCATCCAAACCACAATGTCCAAATTTGATAGAGCAGGTCCCTATCATGCTGTCTTGTCTCACTGACGTCTCCTCCTCTACATCAGATTGAACCACTGTATCTCTCAACTGCCCTCTCTGATAACCAAATTCTACTGACATGCTCTGAAGAGGAGAAGCCATCCCATTGCTTAAGCATCAAAGGAAGGGCTAAATATGCCTTCTACTTCAGCAATGGCAGGTCCAATGGCAGCCATTTAACCAGATGCTGCCTACAGAGTTGGCTTCACCCTCAGCGCACTAGACTCACTGTACATTAAGGTTTATTACTTAATGAGCCAAAATCTGCTCCCAAGTAAGGGAAGCAGAAAAGGTAGAAATTGTTGCACCAACTTCAGATTTCCATCAAATAGCATACCATTGCTCAGGTGGACCTGTCCAGTGAAGAATCTTTAAAAGACTATTTTCCAAATTGTCACCCTAGCCACATGCATATCCATCCCCTGTGAACAATTCAGATGCCCAGGCTCCACTGTCAGCAATTCAGGTAATAGGTCTAGGGTAGGGCCAAGAAGTTTCCATTAACAAGCATCCTGGAAAAATCACAAGCTCATTACAGCTCCTTATTCAAAAAACTATATCCTCCCCTCCTACTCCATAAGAATGTCACACACACCTGATTTTCACTGACATTGGAGGGAAGAATGTTCTCCAGATAGGGTAGTCAAGAAAAAGCATGAAGTCAGTACATATTTGTTTTGTGTCTGTTGTGGGATGGGCAGTCCCAGGTGGTAGATAAGGGTGTCCTCTTGCTCACGCCTGAATTTGAACCCTAGCTCTGCCACTTACTGACCATATGATCTTGGGCATATTAATCCTTTCACACTTTACTTCCCTGTTTGTGAAATGGGGATGGTATCCATAGCACCTGTCTCACGGGATTGTCGGGATTCAGTTAAGACCCATGGACTGTTCAGAACAGAGCATGGCCTAAGATGAGTGTCTACCAAGAGCTTACTGTTATTTAATATGTCATGGGAACTGAGAGTCATCTGTGAAAACAGAGGTACCTCCCTGCCCTCTTCATACTGAAAAACAACAGGGAAATGGCCCAATGTCAGTTCAACAATGTACTAACCAAATACATATCTGAGCACACAGAGGAGATTACCAGTGGTTATCAGGAAGTACAAAAACACGATCCCAACAAGAGTATCTCAGGATGGAGTCAGCAGAGGCAGGAAGTGTTTGGCGAAAGCCATGGGGTAGCAGGGAATCGGTTCTGGGAGTCTCAAGATCAAGACTCCAGTAACTTTCCTGCCCCTACACAAAACTACAGTAAACTGAGGCAGATTCTTCCCCTTTCTGAACCTCAGCTGCCTCACGTATAAAATAGGGGCTTTGCGAGGATGAGTCCAAAGGCCCCTGGAGCTGTGGTAGAGCCAAGGACAGTAACGGGCACGCTCTGCAGAGACCAGGACACCAGAGACCCCCTGTGGGAGCCAGAGGCTCCATACTGGAGGGAGAGCAAAGGAGGAGAGGGGAGGAGAAAGGGGGCACCCCACGATCAAAACCAATCTTCCTCTTGCCAAAGTTCTCCTCAACTCAGCACTACAGAGATACAGTGTTGTAGGTCAAAAGCATTCTTAGAAACTGCACTTCTTAGGAAGGGGTCCCCCATCCCCGTATAATATGTAGTAGGGGGCTTATCGTTTGCGTTTGTGTGAACAAAGAGATGCCTCTTTTCATACTGCCATTAGTCGTGGAAAATTACTTGAGAATGAAAGGGAGGGAGGAAAGGAGAGATGAAGGGGAACGGGGTCCGAAGCCGACGTGCAAGGGGGAGGGGTGAGTGGAGCTCAGGGAGCACAAGGAGATCAATCAGCCAGAGTTCAAGGGATGGCTATAGAATTGCAATTCAGTGGCTCCTTCCGCAGCGCTCCCTCTGCGCCCTCTCCTCCCCCCACAGCCCCCCTCAACTTTGACTCTATTCTAACTACATCCCAGAGCCTCTTGGCGGCTTCATCCCTCCTCATGTATTTCCTGAGTAGCAATAATAGATGAATGACAAGAACTACCCACCTACTTCCAAGGTAAAGATTGGAAACTGCCTTCATGATAATGAGAAAAATTTTTAGATTAACCTGTCTGCCTACATGAACTCTTTTTTTTTTTTCCTGTTATAAACATTACCTCAAGCTGGAAAGAGAAAACTAAGAGTAGAAAGATGGAGTGTTAAGAGCCCACCTCGTTTTGCTGTTGGAGAGGGAGCGGCCCCAAAGGAGCCGTGACCCGCACTGGGTCACAGACTAAGGGGGAGGCAGGGCTCAAGTGAGGCTTGAGTTGCACACAAGCCACCTGTCAGCTAGCCCTAATGAGACACAGTCATAAAGGACATGAGGGAGCGCTTTACCTTTTCAGTTATATAGATATTATAATATATATTAGTAAAATAAGCATATTGTATCTAAGATTTGGGGCCATTCCTGCTTAAGGCGGAGCTAAATTATGTACCAATGTTTATCACATGAATCAATTTAAGGGACAATATTAGGTATATAATGGAACTATTGATACATGTGTGACTGAGGGCTCCTGACCAGATCTTAAATCATGGAGCAGGACCACGTTTCTAGCTCTTCAGCTGAGGAGGGGGGCAGGGGGCGGAGGGAGACCAGCAGATCCAGCCAGCCAGCTTGCAAACCTCTGGAGCGTCCTCTGGAAAGTCAAACAACTCACCTTGCAGCACCTCCTCCCCTTCCCTGAGTCAGCTGGGGAAATGAGAGTTGGGTGTTCAAAGGACTCAGACAAGCATAATATTATATATACACTCGACATCCATCTCCTGTATGAAACCTCATTGTTCCTGTGTAACAAAAAGTAAATATTTACCGTGAGCCAGGAGAGGTAGGGGATGATCAGCATTCAGGCCATCAATCACCGGGAGCCCTGCTCCCATTTTAATAACCTTGTAAGGGAGGGCAGGCAAGGATGGCAGAGACTGGTCAGGAGATAAGAGTTCGTCGGAGGAGTCAGATCACTTGAAGCGCAAGTCTGTAAGGCGAGTTGTTCATGCCGGCAGGTTGCAAAGGGCCCTAAAGATGGGTTTGTGAAGTTGAGGTAGGAAGGTGGAGTGGTTAGGAGCATAACCTCTATAGCAGGACCACTTGCTCTTCCACTAACCACGTACCAGAGCTGGGGCAAGACGGTCTCAGCCACACCTAGAAGGAGGGGTAACAGCAGGACCCACTTCATGGGGTTGCTGCGAGGATCTCATGAGTCAATATGGGCAAAGTATTTATAAAAGGAGGAGAGCATAGAATGTGCTCAGTAAATTTCCCTAGGGGTGTCGGGAGACAGTAGCCTCTCTCGGCTGCAAGAAGATGGCTCAGGGGGAGGTACCCAATCTGTTAGCTGTGGTGCACTCTGCTGTCCAGGAATTCATTCAGCTGATTTAGAACGCATGTACTTGTCCAAGCCCACACAGCCGGGGAGAGGCAGAGCTAGGATCTGAGCTGAGGCCATCCAGCTCTGGGGCCCAAGGCCTTCATCATTACGCCTATCACCTGTTTTAAGAAAACAAGCGATCACATGAAATTTTTTTTTTTAACTCTTTATTTTCGTACTATTTACCTCTCTGTCTACCCGGTATAGGAACTGACTGATTCTCCATGGGAAAGAAAAAGTGCCCAAGAGAGAAAAAGAACACCAAACAAGGGTTGGGGGATTTATGCTGTAGTTTCAAATGGAATGGCTGAAGGAACTGGAATATCTGGGCAGAGAGTAAACCTTTGTATGCTGAGAAGAGCTACCGGGAAGAAGGCAGCACCGCTGGTTGAACCATAGTGCAAGACAGAGCCCTACTTCCACTGGGCAAGTGGTCCTAAGGAGACAGATAACAGTCCGGTTTAAGAAAGAACATTGCAGGAGGTACCACATAGTGGCTGAAAACTTAATTTCACTCAGACAACCCCAGACCCTCCCCCACCTTACTGTATGTGTGACCTTGGACAAGTTATACAACCACTCTCGCCAAGCCCTCATGTCTTTATCTCATTTGGAAGAGGGCTTAGCAGTACCCACCCCATAACCTCAATGTTAGGTCTAAATGAGATGAAACATGTGAAAAAGCTTGCACAGTACCTGGTTTATTGTAGGCCCTCAAGGCTTGTTGACTGTAAAGTTGGCCTCGATTATGAGTGAACATAAATATTACTCTGAGAAGAGATAAGTAATTCTTCCTATTTCATTCCTCTCTAGAGCCTTTCACGTTTAAAGTATTTTTGGAGGGTCCATCATCCATCCATCTTTTCATCCACTTAGCAGAGGTCTGCTGAACACTGACTAGGTGTGAAGCTCTGAGGACAGAGTGTGAACATGAGGGCAACAGCCCACTTAGTTTCCAGGGAAGGAGAGCAACATAGGAACCCTCACTCAGTTAAGGAACTGTAGTTATGTGCTGTAAGGATTAACGCCCGAGCTGTCATCATAACACTTAGAAGGAATAGTCTAGTTGCAAGGAGAACATGAAAAACTTGCAAGAAAGTGAGTTGGGAGCTAGGTCACCTCAGTGGGATTCTGTGACATGTGGCCTGACAAAACCCTGGGTGAGTCACAGAAGGGAGTGCTCAGTCGTGTCTGACCCAGAAAAGCTTCACAAATGATGGCATTTGGGCTATGTCATGAAGAATGAAGAGAATTTTCTCAGGAAGAGAAAGGGAAAATGGCTTTGTGTCACACAGGACTTTATAAAGACTTGCAGATAACCTCAGATCAGAGGCTCAGATACTATTACTTTTGTTATGAGTGAAAAGCTACTAGCAAAAATTAAAGGCAATATCCATTCTTTTGAGATTTTTCATTGCAATATTATTTATCAGGAAAAACTATAAATAGCCATAATAAGTAACTGTCTAACATTTGAGGAGTTTTAAGTTATAGTAAGTCCAACAGAACTTTATAATACTACAAGTTTATTAACTGTCACCGTCTTCAAAAGCCTGTAATAACATGGGAAATCTTATTTCAGATACTAAGGGAAAATAGGGAGACATAAAATCACAGTTATAGTGTGTGCACAACAATATTATTTAAACCTCCAAAAATCATACTTTTGGAGGTGATGAATACATTTACAGCATTGATTGTGGTGATGGTTTCACACATGTATACTTCTCTCTACATCTATCAGGTGGTATACATTAAATAAGTTTATCTTTTTGTACATCATGCATGCCTCAATAAAGCAGCTTCAAAATGCAACTAAAAATACAAAATTATAGTGAGAAATGAAAATGGAAATAAATACAGAAGAATTTATGTCAGGTTTGTTCAGATACAGGTTTTCAATTTTTTATTGTGTTATGTTAGTCATCACATAGTACATCATTAGTTAGATGAACCATGAGAGATCAAATACAGATATTTTTTCAACTGGTATGTACTAAGCTTTAAGAAGAATGCATTGCAACTTTTATTGATAATAGTAACAAATACTTTTTCCTTCCTTTCTTTTTACTTTTTTTAAAGATTTAACTATTATTTTAGAGAGAGAGTGAGTGGAGGGGGGCAGAGGGAGAGAGAGTCCTAGTAGACTTCAAGCATGCAGAGCCCAGCTCAGGGCTTGATCTCACAACCCTGGGATCACAACCTGAGCCAAAACCAAGAGTCCGATCTCAACTGACGGCACCACCAGGCACTCTGTCCATTCTTTCCTTTTTGAGGGAAGTTCCTCTGATCAACTTTACTTGACAGGAAAATCCCCCAGCCAATATCATTTCCTCTGCTGAGGTGAAGCCTGGCAGTCACCCATTATTCACTCCTTAACTTTTGAAGATTTTTTGAAAGAAAAAGAAATTATCTTAGAAGGATCACCAGTTAAAACACTCAATCTTGAAGTGGTTTATATAATTAGCTATACTCCTCTGGAATGACACCAAAGGGGAAGAACACAGGGCAGACAGGTTCTGACAGAAGAAGAAAGCTCATTTTGAAGAATAAGGAGAGAAAAAAGTACGTGAAATGATCCAGGGTAATAAGCCTCCAGGAACAAAAGAGGACATCAATGAAGTAACAAAATAAAAAGAAACAGATCATATAATCCATTAGTTTGGCCATCTGGGCTCAGGTTCCCCAACCCTATATAGGTTCTTCAGTGCTTCTATCAGGTCTCCCCAGTCATGTGTTGACCTGCCTGCCCATCTCTTTGTGTTGGTCTCTTCTTGTGTGTCTTCCCTCTTGGTTTCTCATATGTAAAATGCAGGTAATCACTGAATTTCCTTAGCAAGGAACTGTTTTACACCAGTAATGTTGAGAAGTCTTTGCAATCACAAACTGCTCTGCCAATCCAGAATGAGAACACATAGGCTACCAAAGGGTCAGCTGTCATGCAAGGTGGGAAGTTAAACAATCACCAACACAGATGCCTCTCATGTGGGGGCTTTTGATGATCTTCTGAGACCGGGCTCCAAGTTAATGGAGGTTGAGAAGGTCTGCTCACAATAAAGGTAAATAAAATCACTCACATTAGTCACTCCTAGTGAAAAAGGGATGGAACATTACCAACCTGATGGCTTGACTGGCAGGAGTCATTCTGAAGCTGAGTGATATTGTCAAGGGATGGCAACCATGCCTTCTGTGTCCACAAAGTCAGCCTCATAGTAAGCAGATAATCACCTACACACCACTCTAGTCCACATATCGCCATTGCCTTCCACATCCTATTTTACAGCATCTCTAGAGTCTAGAGAAACGTCTGTTTGAGATGTTTGCATGTGTGAAGCTGCACATTCATGTGTGTTTCAATTCAACATGTCTATTTGCCCAGCACTGTGCTAAGTCCTGTGCAGAAGGGGAAAAAAGTACTTTCTTGACCTCTCCCCTTAGAAGTCCCACCTCTGCGTCAACATTGCAAAAGTGTAACTCAACTTCCAAACAAACCTCTTAACTGCCCCCAAACACACACACCGGGGTCTCCTTCTGTGAATGGTATCACTATTTATGCAGCCACTATTTATACAGTCACCCAACCCAGAAACCTGAAAGCTACCTTCCCCTGCTCCCTCTCCTTCATGCCCCGTATCCCATAAATTCAAATCCTGTGTATTTATGTTCACTCCCTTTCTCTCCACCTTTAATTACCGCTGCCACATTAGCTCAGATTCTTGTCAGTCATCAACCAGGGGGACTCACAATATCCAAATTCTCTACACAATAGCCAAAGTAATATTTCTATAATACAAATCTCGTTGTCCCACTTTTTACTCCTGTTCAAAGTGCTTTGCTGGGCTCCTATTGTGCTTAGGGTAATGGACCAAACCCATGGTTTACAAGGCTCTTCATGAATTTTTTTTGTATGTTCTGCCACATCTCAACCCTCCCCCCCTTTTTATTTCTCCAGCCACCCTGGGCATCTTTCAGATCCTTAAAAATACACAACTCTCTCTCACACCTCACAGTCTTTGCATATGTTGCTTCCTCTTCCTGGAAAGTTCTTGCCTCCATCTGGATAATTCCTCTGAAGAAAACCTTTCTTTGACCTCAAAAACTGAGTTAGACTTCCTTAATCTGCACTCCCATAGTATCACTCTCCACCACAAACACATGTTAAATTATATGTTTTCCCCCAAAGACTGTAAATTGGGCACTTTGCTTATTCCTGAATCTGTAATGCATTTTTTAAAAGACTAGGAAGTCACTTTGTTGAATTAATAAAGTGAACATATAAAAACTGCTTGAGGTCACAGGATAAGAAGACAAAGACCACCTACCCACCATCCTACCAAATCCATGATGAAACCAATACTGATACTCCCTCATACTTCTCAGTACAGTTGGCCTCATTTGGCTTTTGATTCCTGGCTCTCTCAGCATTTCACTAATCTTTTTCCACCTCCACTTTCCAAATTAGAAACTAAGTAATAAAACCCAATACTTTCAAGCATCCTCATCCTTCAGAAAATTTCCAGCAGATCATCCTTCAGAAAATTACCACCAGCTAACCCAACAGTGAGTCCTTATATTCATCCTCTATACCATACATTTTAAGGATTTTACTGGATGAAAATCTAGAAAGAACTTATCAAACTCAACACTCAAAGAAAAAAATAATCCAGTCAGGAAATGGGAAAAAGAGATGAACAGACATTTCTGCAAAGGAGACATCCAAATGGCCAACAGACACATGAAAAAGTGCTCCACATCACTCAGCTTCAGGGAAATGCAAATCAAAAGCACAGTGAGATACCACCTCACACCAGCCAAAATGACTAAAATTAACCACTTAGGAAACAACAGATGTTGGTGAGGATGTGGAGAGAGGGGATCCCTCCTACATCATTGGTGGGAATGCAAGCTGGTACAGCCACTCTGGAAACAGTATGTAAGTTCCTCAAAAAGTTGAAAATAGAGCTACCCTATGACCCAACAATTGTGACACAACAATTGTGTCTTTAACTGAAAGACACAAATGTAGTGATCCAAAGGGGCACATGCACCCAAAAGTTTATAACAGCAATGTCCACAATAACCAAATTATGGAAAGAATCTATATGTCCATCAACAGATGAGTGAATAAAGAAGATGTAGTATATATACACAATGGAATACTAGGCAGCCATCAAAAAACCTGAAATCTTGCCATTTGCAATGGCATGGATGGAACTAAAGGGTATTATGCTAAGAGAAATAACTCAATCAGAGAAAGACAATTATTATATGATCTCTCTGATATGAGGAATTTGAGAGCAGTGTAGTGGGTCTTGGGGGGAAGGGAGGGAAAAATGAAACAAGATGGGACTGGGGAGGGAGACAAACCATAAGAGACTCTTAATCTCAGGAAACAAACTGAGGGCTGCTGAAGGGGAGGGGGTGGGAAGAATAGCGTGCCTGGGTGATGGACATTGGGGAGGGTATGTCCTATGGTGAGTACTATAAATTGTGTAAGACTGATGATTCACAGACCCATACCCCTGAAACAAATAATACATTATATGCTAATTTAAAAAAAAAATTTTACTAGATGAATTGTGCTACATTGTTGAATTAGAATCTTTTATTTTACTCTCAGGTAATTAAACTTCCAAGCCTGACTACAAATGTTTTATCAGAAAAGCAGCATCTCTGGAGAACTTTTCTTCTAGATAGAATAGCAAAACATTTTCTACTTTTCAATTATATTGCAACCTGAGTTTATCTTCTGGGTTTGAGAAGTACTCCAAAATTAGACCTGCTATACCTTGGTCATGGAGAAGCTAGCTTAGAAGGACTCTAGATAGACAGTGCCTCTCTGGCACTGTCCCTGCATGGCAACTGCATGTCCACAGTGTCATCAAAATAGAAAATGAGAGTAAGCACTGAGAAACATTTACATCAAGTTAACATTGCCTCAATATTTTCATTGAGTCTTACTGAAGTATTAGCCTCTAACAAATGGAAATTCACAGAAAAAAAAAAAACTGATCCTTCATTAGAAGTAGTTTGGGAAGTACGGAGATACACCAGACTAGGAATGAGTATACCAAGAATGTCTTCCATTAGTTCTCTCAACCTCTTACAAGAGTCTGCATGATCCATAGTTAGTCATGCTCATAATAACAGCAGTTCTATAAGGACCTAATTTAGCCAATTTAGGATAACTCAAAAAATCAAAAATATTGATGGCATAAGAACAAATCTCTCCCACAAATGTAATTATCTCAGGCTACTCTGCCAAATGATCTAATGTCATGTAGTGACACTCATGATAGTTAATAGCTATGAAGTACCACTATGTATGTGCCAAGGCCATTTAAATTATTTATGTGCATTATTTAATTCTCAGAATTCTTCGGAGTGGTATTACTGTAATCTTCATATTAAGGATGAGAAGTCCGGACCAGAAAGTTTAAATTGCCCAAGGTCACACAACTAGCAATTAGTGACAACTAGATTGCAGATTTAACCCCAAATCTTTAATAAAAGCCCAGAATCTGAGTTCTTAAAGTCTAAGCCAATACTGTGCCTCTCCCATCCCTTATTTTAGTCCCTTTCATTATAATCCATATAAATGATTTTTATCATTCATAAGAAACATCAAAGCAAAAAACATCAAACTTGGGTTCATCATACCTGGATTCCAGACCCATATCTTTTAAATACTTGCATGATAGTCAATAAGTTGCACTCAAATTTTATCATGTATAAGATAGAGATAGTCATTTTGATACCATCTACCTACTTTACAGAGTTTCTGAGAATTGTTCAAGTGAAATAATGAATGGAAAAATTTTCTGGAAACTGTTAAGAGCTGTTGCCTCAGAAAAATCATCATTGTTATTAACTAAAAAAAAACTGAGATTTGACTATGTTTACATAAGAAGAGATTCAGAGCTATTCGATTATTATAATCTTCTTATGAAACAGACAATAATCTAGGCTATTTAACAATTCCAACCAAATACCGTTATCAGCCCAGAATCAGGCAGTAATGTTTTAGGAGGCACTGGAAATACAGTCTCTACCCTTGAAGAGTTTATTACTTTGCTCAAGCAACACTACCCACATACACTGAAAATAGAGGAAACAATCCAAGGTGATGCAAATGACTGAGGACCGAACAACATGGCATAGACTCAGAAGGAGAAAAGATCACTTAGAGGTGGAATGACTAAGAAGGGCATCAAGAAAGAGCAAGCCTTGAGCTTGGATGGAATCATACAGTAACGGACTGCCAACGGGAAGAGAACTTACATAGCATCTCCCACCTTCTGAGTACAGGGAAAGTGAAACCCAGATACGGGAAGTGACCTGCCCGATTATCTCGCAGCACGTGGGTGGAAAAATCAGGATCATCTGAACACTGTGCCTCCTCTTCATCACCTCCACAATATTAAAGAGAGGCATGTTTACACAAAGCAGGGGGTACTTTTAGTACTTTTAGTTGGCAGATGCTATGGCAGGCCTATTTCTGGATTTTTCAAAGAGTAGCTTATTTAGCAAGCATCTTCTCCTTGTGCCAAAAGCCAGCCCTGCTAAAGAGTTAAAATAGGTAGTAAAAAGAATGAAAACGTCAAATGCCCTACCTGCTGAAACACTGCCTTTTGGACAAATTGTGTCCCATCAGAGTTTGCAAAGGCACAAAAGATCTCCAGGAGCTCCTGACAAAGAATATATGATGGCCATATACAATTTGCCACTGTTCCAAACAGCTTTCCAACCTCACCCACCCACCTCCAACATCTAAACAGAAACACTGCAAAAATTGGCTTCCAAAATGATTAAATGAACTGTCTGATTCTGGACATGAGGCCACATTTGCAAAGCAAAGCTGAAGAATTATGGTCAAACCAAAGGCAGAGGGACGACAACCACACCTAAAACTTATGCCCTCACAGGTCTGGATGGTACTACTCAAATACTATACAAAGACTATTTTAAGGCAGACCAGAGATCACAGAGGGAGAGAAATGGGACGTGCTTTGAGCCCCAAGGTATATCCTCGTTTCATGGTGGCTTTTCCACATGTGAGCAGTCGGGAATACGTAATAAATGGCTACAAATACCCACCAGCTATGCTGTGAATCCTTGCCCATGGAAAACCTGCCCAGGTCACTGGGAGGATGGAGAGTGTCCAAAAAGAATGCACTCACCTCTCTAGGGTGGTCTGGTCAAATGGCTAAAACACTATTGAGAAATCAGAACCTCAACTTCTGCCAAGGCTTTACCATGTCAGGAGTCTGCTGCTTGTAAAAATGTTCCCACCAGATACAGTCAAGATGTCTCCTCAGACAAGGGAAACAAAAGAAAAACTAACCATCAGTATTACAACAAAATAAAAATCTTTTGCACAGCATAGGAAACCATCAACAAAATGACAGGGCAACCTGCTGAATGGAAGACGGTTTTTGTAAATGTTATACCCATTGAAGCGTTAATATCTGAACTATATAAAGAACTTACACACTCAACACACACACACGCACACACACACACAAACAAAACAAAACAAAACAAAACACCCAAACAATCTTATTTTAACAATCTGGGCAGAGGACAGTGAACAGATATTTTTCCAAAGACATACAAATGACCAACAGATAATGAAAAGATGCTTAACATCATTAATCATCAAGAAAATGTAATTCAAAACCACAAGATACCACCTCACATCTGTTAGAATGGCTAAACTCAAAAGCATAAGAAAAAAGTATGGGCAAGATCTGGAAAAAAAAAAAAAAGAAGGAAGTATTGTGTCCTGTTGGTGGGCACAGCCACTGTGGAAGACAGTAGGGATGTTCCTCAATAAATTAAAAATAGAAATACCCTACAATCCAGTAATCACGCTACTAGGTATGTACACAAAGTAAACAAATGTTAATTTGAAAAGATATTTGCACCCTATGTTTATCGCAGCATTAGTTAAAGTAGCCAAATTAGGGAAGTAGTTCAAATGTCCACCAATAGATGAATGGATAAAGATGATGTGAGATATATATGTATACACACACACACAAAATGGAATATGACTCAGCCATCCAAAAGAATGAAATCTTGCCATTTGCAACAACAAGGATGGAACTAGAGGTATTATTATGCTAAGTACAATAAGTCACACAAAGACAAATACCATATGACTTCACTCATTTGTGAAATTTAAGAAATAAAACAAATTAACAAATTCAAAAAGAGACAAGCAAAAAAGCAGACCCTTAAATACAGAGAACAAACTGGTGGTTGCCAGAGGGGAGGTTGATGGGAAAAAGGGTGAATTAAAAGGGGTTATGAATACAGTTATGGTAATGAGCACTGAGTAATGTATAAATCATTGAATCATTATATTGTATACATCTGAGACTACCATAATACCATAGGTAAATTATACTTCAGTAAAAAAGAAAGAGAGAGAGAGATTGTGAGACCGTGATCCTGCTCTTCCCAAGGTACAATATTACTATATCCAAATACATTATGAAGAGAGAGAAATAAAAGAATGTAATAGTTTTTCAGGCCTTCTGGTCACTGCAGCAAATCTACATCTTGTAATGATAGAGGATGTCATTCTTTTATCTCAATTAAAATGAGGGGGAAAAACCCCTCAAGGTAAGGATACAGTTAATTTTTAGTAAACACCTCAGTGTCTTGGTAGCTCCCCTCTGGAAGGCTGAGAGCCCTGCCAACTAAGTTCAAAAGGTCCAAGTCATGACGTTTTCTACATCAGTTTCCTTATCTTTGGTTGTACAGTTCAGTACTGGTCTTCCCACTCTCCTGGCCCTTTTTTATTGCTACTAGCTTCAATCTGGGCCTTATTTCTGACTGTGGTCCTAGATGCTTAGGTCAGGAAGTTAATTATGTTTCCTCTCTCTAGAAAATGCCTATCGGTGCATAGTAACTTTCTTGAGGACACTCTCATATATTCCGTTTTAACAGGAAAGAGCACTGTGATGGATTAGTAATGCCTTCCATGGGTTAGCGTAGGAAACAGGGATGACAGTATGCATATATGGGTGAGGAAACAAATCCTTTTTCCTCCACCTATCTTAAGTGGTCTGGCTGGGGCCCTATAAATTGGACTGATAAAAGACAGATTAACAGGAGAAAAGCAAATCAAAATTTATTACACATGGGGGTACCTTGTGATGAATAACTCAAAGGGGTTGGAAGATCTTGGGCTTATATAACATCTTAACAAAGGAACAGTAAATTTTTAGAGAAGTACCAAGACAAAGGAAAAGAACTTTGAACTTCCAGGGGTAGCAAATTATGGGAAAGCAAATATATAGGGGAACTAAGGGTAAATAAGGGCTAGTTTTAGCAACATTATGTACGTTCCTCTGGCGTTGTCTCTGTGCTGATAGGGTCTAGAATTGTCTCCAGTGATGAACTTCTCTTTTCTAGTAGAAAGAGAGAGAGGGACACCTTTACATATTTATGTCCTGCTTTTCAGCAAATAGGAGGAGAGCAGAGAACTTTTCTTATATCCACTGCTTCTCAGCTGCCTTCAGCTGAAAATTACCCTTATGCCAAACAGCACGTTCTAGAATGACATATTCTGCTACCATTCACGTGGTAGACATCTGCCATCCCAGAATGGGGACCTCTTCCTGTCTTTTATGCTCAAGAGCATGGTCACTGCAACAAGCATTCAGAACAACTGTTTCCAAAATAATAAATGTATAGTACATAAGTCTAAGCATGAGTAATTTAAGAGTGTATGCATACCCACTAAATGCCATGAACTTCTTAGTATTTGGGTGCATGAATGAGAGAAAGAGGTGAAAATAATGTATACAGACTAGATATAGGTCATGAGCATGTGCAAGGAGAAAAAATAGTACTCCAGTATTGGAGACTGGGGTTTCTTAGCACCTAGTATTTCTTTTTAGTTACTGGATCCAGTCCTTCCTTCCCCGGATCCTTTTTTCCCTCACTACTAGGAGTAATATTACCGAAGTGATATTATCAGATTTCTTTCCCCTGTACTTCCTTGTAAACTTTGCCCTTCCTGGTTTATCAGTTAGGATGCTTTGACTCCAAATGACTGAAAACCCCAGGTAGTCCAAATTAAAAAATAAGGGATTTCTTATCTCATATTAAATAACACTAGTAAGAAATACAAAGTTAGAATGCTGCAAGTTAATTAACCCAGTGGCTCATCAGCATCTTTAGGGACCCAAACTCTTTCCAAATTAAACAAGGGAACCTCTTCTAGAGCCCACAATAGATGTCCTCTCGTATCTCATTGGTGGGATTACTTCATCTGTCTATACTTGAACTAGTGACCAGCGAGGAGACTAGGGCCATGACCAGCTTGGATGTGGCTTAGGCCTCGAGTCATTGTAGGGCACAGGTAAATCCCACCCCCCTCCCAAAAATTGGGGCTTTGCCACCAAAGGAGAATGGGAAATGGTTGTTGGGTAGATAATACTCCCCAAATGGTAGATGAATTCGTGCTACAGAGGAGAAGTGAGAGAACAGAAAAATGCTCTTATCTTCTGGCTCTTAAATTTTAAAAAGCCTAGGCTGGTCATATGCAAGATATTTAGAAGAATATGAAGTGAATAAGAGGAAAAGCTCCCCTATATCCTGAAACTAGATAAAGATTACCAGATTTGAGTAAAGAAGGGAATGATAAAGGGGAGTGCAGGAAGGTCAGATGCAAATGGGCTCCCAGACTCTCCACCTTACCTCTGCTTCTTCCCACCTCCATCTCAGCCCAGGCAAAATCTCATCAGGAAGGACTACAACATGCAGCAGAAGACTATGGGTTCAGGAAGGAAGGCAGAGCATTCCACTGCATCCAGTGGTGTGGAAGAGTTGTCTCCATCCCAATAAGCACCTCAAAGCCCCAGGAACATGGGCCAGTGAGTATGTGGCCCTGAAGAGGATCTGTGTTAAGAACCAGGGAGGAACTCAATGTCAGAAGATAAAAAGGCATCTCAGCAGTGCCTAAATGATGATGGTATACCCCCCATGCCTTACCAACTCATGAGTGCTCTAGGAGTACCCCCTGACTAAATTTTAATCCTGGAGAAAGTTTTAATCCTGGAGAAAGACTTTTTTCCCCAAATTCACAAAGATTACACTTCACTCCCTTCACCCTCAGGCATAAAACACAAAGTAAATTCTCTTAGCTTAGATCCCCAGCACAATGGCGACACAAAACACAAAGTAAATTCACCTACAGAAAACAAAAGTGTATTATGTCCCTTGCACATGAGTTGGTAGATGAGATACGTGCCTACTTCAAATACATTTTCTGCTAGGTTTCACAGTTATTCTCCAACCAGTTTTTAAAAATAAGTTTTGGCTACCCTGAAATTCACACATTAGAGACCAAGCCAGCCTACCTCTCTAAAACTCCCTGAGAGTCTAACCTAGAGTAGGTTCTTCTTCCCCAGTATTATCTCAGTAAACCTTACTCTTTTCTACCTAGCCCTCTCACACTTTGCAATGACACATCTACTTGCTTATTGAATGTTTATTTTTGTGTCTCCTCCACTGTGCTACAAGGGGCTCTTTTAATTGTTAACCAGCAGAATGCCTAATATATAGGAGGGGTCAATAAATATTTGTCAACTAAATATATAAGGATTCGACCGCAGTATCTGTGCTTGTAGCTACTACATCCCATTTGATATTCCTAACAACTCTTTGAAGTTAAGATCATTTAAAAAAAGAAAGAAAGAAAGAAAAAAAAACAGCTCACAGATGATGAAGTGGAAACAGAGATGAGTTAGTTCACTTACCCATCTGCATGGTGCCAATAACCACAGATTCTCAACCCCTGATGGTATATTTTTTCCAATGCTCTGGAGTTGAGTACATTATAAATCTGCCATCACCTGAGACCCAACAAGTGCAGTTTTACCTGAGACAACCCAGCCAGGGAAGAAACGGGTGGGTTTCTATTAAGGTTCCAGTTGGTTACACTTCCATGAATTTCTAAATAAGCCATAGTGTTCCTTTCTAACATTTTCAGAATACTTACACAGCTTGTGATTTCAAGATACTCTTTCTATGACCAGAAACTCAGGTGGACAACAGCTCAGGAGGCACACTGACATTCTATTCTGTAGATGTTCGATCCTGTACCTCCTGTTGGGTAAAATTGTTAATCCCCGGCAGGGTGACTACCCTTTGGAGTATGTGGAAAAGACCACAACAAACTTCTCATGCTGATAAAAGGCAATGTTGCAGAGAAAGAAAATAATGTGGACTCCTGCTGCTCTTGAATTAATTAGAAATGTATTTTTCTTTCAAAAAAAAAAAAAAAAAAAATAGAACATCTTGTTCTTTGCACTTGCTAAAAAGTTCTCCTTTTCATTTAAAAGGTTAAGTAAAGCCACTCACATGCTCTTCTATTATTTTTTTTGAAAGAGCACACGGTTTCTTCAAACTTGGAGAGACACTCTTTAATGTTTCCAGATTGGTCCAAAGCTGTGTATCTTCTTTGTATTCTTATTCTTTTTTTTAAGTTCTTATCTAAATTCCAGTTAGTTAACATACAGTGTAATACTAGTTTGAGGTGTTCAATATAGTAATTCATCACTCCCACACATAACCCAGTGCCCATCACAAGTGCACTCCTTGATCCCCATCACCTATTTAACCCATCCCTTCACTCACCTCCCCTCTGGTAACCTGGTAACCATCAGTTTTTTCTTTATAGTTAAGAATCTGTTTTTTGTGTTGCCTCTCTCTTTTTTTCCCTTTGCTCCTTTGTTTTGTTTCTTAAATTCCACATAAGAGTGAAATCATATGGTATTTGTCTTTGACTTACTTTGCTTAGCATAATACTCTCTAGCTCCAAACATGGCATTGCACATGGCAAGATTTCATTCTTTTTATGGCTGATTAATAGTCCAGTGTGTGTGTGTGTGTGTGTGTGTGTGTGTGTATACAGACGTATACCCACACCATGTTTTCTTTATCCATTCATCAATCCAAAGGACACTTGGGCTTTTTCCATAATTTGGCTATTGTTGATAAAGTTGCTATAAACATTGGGGTACATGTATCCCTTTGAATTAGTATTTTTGTGTTCTTTGAGTAAATACCTCATAGCCCAATTGCTAGATTGTAAGGTAGTTCTATCTTTAACTTTTTGAGGAACTTCCATACTGTTTTCCAGAGTGGCTGCACAAGTTTGCATTCCTACCAATAGTAGAAGAATTATATTCTTACTCTATATAATGCTTCATTTATTGTTATTGTTTGAAGGCCACATTCCAAGTTTGTTTGCCTTCTTTTTTTTTTTTTTCCCTAAAGATTTTATTTATTTATTTATTTATTTGACAGACAGAGAGAGAGAGGAGGAAGCAAGCTCCTCGCTGAGCAGAGAGCCAGATAAAGGGCTCCCTCCCAGGACCCCGGGACCATGACCTGAGCCAAAGGCAGAGGCTTTAACCCACTGAGCCACCCAGGTGTCCCTTTATTTGCCTTCTTGATGTACAGCACTTTTTTCTTCCAGTCTTCATTTAAGGAGTAACTATCTCATTATTAGGATCTTCAAACTGAAATTTTGGGTTAAAAAAATTGCTTCCAATAAGCAGTCTAAATCCAATTCTAACAGTATCAGAACTACAAATTTTAATTTTTTGAAGAAGAAATTGTTAAAAATCTGAAACTTTCACAATTTTAAGAAATATTTCGTGGTGTAAAATTGATATTCTTAAAGCCATCAATCACATGACTGATTATGTGTTGTCATGATCAAGAAAACAATGATGAATCAGTTTTACTTTGTTAAAAAGTAAAACAAAACCAAAAACACTTCTTTCTCCTTCTTCCATAGAGAATCACGCATTTTTTAAAAAGGGGGAAAAAAAAACCCTATGAGTTATGTAAATGCACAGAGGACTGTGGGGTCGATGAGAAACATTCTGCAAAGCTGAGCCATATGTCCATGCATCAGAGGAGAGAGAAATCTACAGGATGCTCAGGGAAATGACAATTATAGTTCTAGAGGGATAGGAGACAATTCTGAACTTGGAAAAATCTAGAAGAAGGTAATGGTAACTGTATCTGGGGGCAAGGCAAAAGGAGGGTAAAGTTACAGAGGTAAGGAGGAAAGCGTCCAGAGGGTAGCCACAGAAAAGACATAGGAATGGCAGCAGAGGATATCAGAAATAATGGCTCAAAGATAAGCAAGTCAAATACTGTACCCTTGGAATATGGGAGATTACAAAGTTAATTAGCATTGTTCTAGCAGATAGGAGAGACCGTGAAGAACTGGACATTCTAAACACATTCTGAAGAAAACAGAGCTGGCATCAGACTTCAGAGAATTATGCCTACTCATGATGAAGGAGATGGCTTTTTGAGCCAGAAACCAGAAAGTGGACAATGAGAACCATGCTCATTTCCTCTAACCCAGATGATCCATCTCATTTTTTCAACTTGTAAAAGTCCTATCCATCCACCAAAACCTATCTCAATTTCCATTCACTGTAAAAGTCTTCCCAGATCCCACGGTCAAACTGATCTCACCACTTTCCAAACTAGGACAGTAGACTATCCTGTATGACAATTAAATTCTGCATTGCTGATTCACTTAAATGTATCATTTCAGAGTTTTTTCCCATGCAATAGTGATAATTTAGGGGGAAGTTTCAAGGAAAGCTTTACATAAATTCATTTATTTATACTAGTTGTAATCCTACCGATGGGAAGGACAATGTAAATGGTCCATATCCAAAATGCTTTAAAAATTAGGCTTTCAGCGCACCTGGGTGGCTTAGTCATTAAGTGTCTTTGTCTTTGGCTCAGGTCATGATCCCACAGTCCTGGGATCAAGCCCCACATTGGACTCCCTGCTGGCAGGTAGCCTGTTTCTCCTTCTCCCACTCCTCCTGCTTGTGTTCTCTTATTCTCTCTCTCTCAAATAAATAAATAAATATTCTTTAAAAAAAAATCATCCAAAATTCAGACTGTAATCCAAAGACCTTCATGGCTACCATAACTTCAGACCCAATAAGAACACCGTATGGATAATAACACACCTGTATCTCTCTTCATCTTTCATCAAAACAGCAGTATAAGGGGCATTCACCTATTAATCCTAGAGAATGATCACCACCAGCATGTCCTAAAATCACAAACACATTCCTGAGTGCCTAAATGTTCTTCCCAATCCAGATGTTTCAGGAACAGTAAGCTGACATTTCCCTGGGGGTTATGAAATATAAAAAAGCCAACCTCACAGTTTCTACCACTTTAAAAATGTACATAGAATTACTATAATACATTATGAGTTTGCATTTTAAAACAACTACTTCTCATGGGATCCCCAGTCTAAATTGATTACCTATGCATAAAGAAGCCTTTACCTTCAAGAAGAGATTTGTTCATCCCATGCTCTTTAAAACATAAATCAATAGGCACATTTACCCTCAAACAAGATCATAAGAAAAAGTAGTTTCATTTCAAAGAGACACAAGAAATCATACATGTCTCTCAGGGAATTTAAGGTAGTTGTTATGTACTTCATTGATATAATTAGGCCAACATCATGGCCCTCTTTTTTGGTCCTCTGGATCTGGGCTTTTTCATGCCATCAGCATAACTTTTAAAGCTAATAACATGTCAAATGTGTCATATTATTGTTGACATTTTAGAAAAGAATTCCTTATGATTTTATTCACATGTGGAATTTAAGAAACAAAACAGATAAACCTAAGGGAAAAAAGAGAGAGAGACAAACCGTAAGAGACCATTAACTATGGAGAATAAACTGAGGGTTGATAGAAGGAGGAAGCGGTGTGGAATGGGCTAAATGAGCGATGGATATTAAAGAGTGCACTGGTTGTGATGAGCACTGGGTGTTGTATGTAAGTGATGAATCATTCAATTCTACTCCTGACACTAAAATTACACTACATATTAACAAACAAGAATTTAAATAAAAATTTGAAGGAAAAAAATCATCTATAATCTAACATTACTAAGAGAGTCATCTTATTTTTTAAATATTTTTTATTCTTTTATTTTTTTTTTAAGATTTTACTTATTTATTTGACAGAAAGACAGCAAGAGAGAGATGCAAGCAGGCGGAGTGGAAGAGAGAGAAGCAGGCCCCCTGCTGAGCAGGGAGCCCAATGGAGGGCTCCATCCCAGGACTCCAGGCTCACAACCCAAGTGGAAGGCAGACACTCAACAACTGAGCCACCAGGTACCCCAAGATAGTCATCTTAATGTTTATTTTCTTTTTGATATTTATTTTTACAGGATTTTTATTACCAGGAACATTGCAGTAATCCCACACAAATTACCTTTCTAAATTCAAGGAACAAGTTTGGCTGAATTGACTTGCTTACATTACTCTGAAACTTCAACATCATGAGGATTCTTTTTCATGCACAGTGTTCAGTTCATTATTATTTCATGTTTATGAGGTAGTTACCAATCAGATCAGTAGTGTGTTTCCTATGCATATGTTCTGGTTAATTCACTGACCGCACTAGGTGGAGAGTTTAGCAGACCAGAATTTTCATCCCAGAGCTCAGATGGTTTAGCTGTGTCACTAGAGCAAGTCACTCTCACGTGTCATCATGCAGAATCTCAGTTTTTTCATCTATAAATTAAAGGGGTTGAATTAACTTCACTCTAAGGAACTCTGTCTTCTTGGTCTAAACACTTGATGCCCCATAGGGCTAAGTAAAAACTAACTGAAAGACACAGTTGTTAAGAATGATTCTGCACTAGAAGAAAGGTGGATTTTTTGATAATTGAAATTCAACCAATTATAATTCACTGTATCAATAATCTAAAAAGGAAAAACTATAGGATACAAAAGAGACAAAATTCAAGACCCCTTCATAATTAAAAAAAAAAAACTTTTTAAAAAAACTAGATATTTCATCAACCTTCTCAAACAACAAGCAAAGAACTGGATACTGCTTTCATTGAGTTCCTCCATTGCTTGACTCTTCACTATTTCATTGATTTCTTTTCTGATCTTTATTACTTCCTTTCTTCTGTTTATTTAGGATTTTGTTTGTTCGCCTATATCTATTCCCTTAGGTAAAAGCTGAATAGCTGATATAAGACCTTTCTTCTTTTCCAATAAAATCATTTAGTGCTATAAATTTTTCTGAGTACTTTTTGCAAGCATCCTACAAATTTTGATACATTGTACTCCATTGTTTTTTCACCTCTACAAGCACTTTCTCATTCTCCTTTAGTCTTCTTTTTTGGGCCCATAAGTTATTTAGAAGTATGTTACACTATTTCCAAATACTTAGGAATTTTCCAGAGATCTATTATTTGTTTCTAATTTCTTTCTATTGTGGATTAAGGAACATACTTTGTGCAATTTTCATCTTTCTTTTTTAAAGATCTTATTTATTTGGCAGAGAGAAAAATCACAAGTAAGCAGAGAGACAGGCAGAGAGAGAAGGGGTAAGCAGGTTCTCTGCCAAGCAGAGAGCCCGATGGGGGCTCGATCCCAGAACCCTGAGATCATGACCTGAGCTGAAGGCACAGGCTTAACTCACTGAGCTACCCAGGTTCCTAATTTTCATCTTTTTAAAAGTAGTAATACTTGCTTAGTATCCCAGAATAATGTCTAATTTGGTAAATGCTCTGTTGGCCCTAAGAAAAGAGATATTTATTTTGCTGTTTGGGTCGAATATTCCATAAATACCAATCTTGTAAAGATTATTCAGAATACTTTCCTTTTCTTTTTCTTTTTTTTTTAAGATTTTATTTTTAAGTAATCTCTACACCCAGCATGAGGCTCACACTCACAACCCTGAGATCAAGAGTCACATGCTCTACGTACTTAGTCAGCCAGGTGTCCCTAGAGTACTTTTTCCTTACTGATCTCTGTCTACTTGGTCTACCAAGTAGTGAAGCAAGTATTTAAATCTCAAATTATAATTGTATAGCTGTCTATTGTTCCTTACAGTTCTAAAAGGTTATGTTTCATGTATTTTAAACTCTATTATAAGGTGCATTAATATTTTGAATTGTTATATCCTTTCTTTATTGAGGCATATGTGATAGATCACATATTAGTTGTAGGTGTACAACATAATTATTCACTATTTTTGTGTCTTGCGAAATGATCACCATGGAAAGTCTAGTTGATATCCATCATCCTGTGTAGTAACAATTCTTTTTCTTGTGATGATAACTAAGATCTACTCTCTTAACAACTTACAAATCTACAATACAGTATTATTAACTATACTCACCATGCTGTACATTACATCCCCAAGATTTGTTCATTTTATAAATGGAAGTTTTTACCTTTCAGTCCCTTTCACCAAATTGACCTACCTCCCCATCTCCTACCTCTGGCAAACATCAATCTGTCCTCTGAATCTATGAGTTTGGTTTTTGTTTAGATTCTATATATAAATGAGACCATATGGTATCTGTCTTTCTCTGATTTATTTCATTTACCATAATGCCCTCAAGATCCATCCACATTGCCACAGATGACACACTTTCATTCCTTTTTATAGCTAAAATATTCCACTGTGTTTATGTGTATACATATATCACAGGTATATACATATATACTATTTACTTTATCCATTTATCCATCAATGGACACTTAGGTTGTTTCCATGCCTTTGTCATTGTAAATAATGCTGTGATGAACTACAACTCTTGTGACTTCTTGAGGATTTGATTCTCTTATCATTAATAAATTACCTCCTTTGGGGTGCCTGGGTGGCTCAATTGGTTGGGTGACTGCCTACAGCTCGGGTCATGATCCTGGAGTCCCAGGATCCAGTTCCGCATCCAGTTCCAGATCCAGATTCCCCAGCTCCATGGGGAATCTGCTTCTCCCTCTGACCTTCTTCCCTCTCATGTTCTCTCTTTCTCTCTCTCTCTCAAATAAATTTAAAAAAAATATTACCTCCTTTTCCCCTAATTGTTTTTTTGTTCTGAAGTCTACTTTATCTGATATTAACATAACCACTCCAGCTTCTGTTTGATTAATGTCTTTTAGCAGGTCTTTTTCTATCTTTTTAACTTTTAACTTAGTTGTGACTTTATATTTAAAGGAGTTTTTCTTGTAAGCAGCATATTAATTAAGTCCTGTGGGTTTTTTAATCTAATAGGACCACCTCTGTTTTTTAATTAAGATATTTAGACCATTTATATTTGATGTGATATTTTTTAAATGATAGATTATTTTCTATTTGTACCATCTGTTCTTTTCTTTCTTTTTCCATCACTATGGGATGACTGTCTTATTATCTCTTGTCCAATATCTTGGAAAACCATTATTTTACATATTTGTCTGCATTTTTGTTGTCTTAGGTAGGATGAAAATTCAGTTGCTGTTATTCTGTGTTCTCCTCAATGGATGTTCCTAGCATCCTCCATAGAAGCTATTCTTAATAGCCAAAAGCTAGAAATAAACTCAATGATTTCAACTGGTGAATAAACAAATAGTGGTACAGTCATATCATGAAATACTACTCAGCAATAAAAAGAATGAACTTCTGATATATATAAAACATGGATAAATGTACCATGTTAACTAAAAAAAAAAAATGTTAAAACTATTTAATATAAGATTCCATTTTATGAAATTCTAGAAAAAGCTAAATTAAAGTGACATAAATAAAAACAGTAGTTGTCAGACACAAGGGTGAAGGAAATGGATTGACTACAAAAAGACAAAAAAGAATTTTTAGGAAGAAAATGTTCTTTATCTTGAGTGCAGTGGTGGTTACATAACTCAATACACTTGTCAAAATTCACTATACTGTACACTTAAAATTAATAAGTATTATTTTAAGTAAGTTATACTTTAATTAAAACATTAATGTTTTAAGGCTAACAAAAATGGTAGCAGGGCAGATTTTTCCATAAACATAATAAAAATTAAAACTCTTTGGTTTATAAAGGATCATATAAGTCCATGTGAAAAACAATAATATTACAGAGAAAAGGGGCAAAAAATACACAGAAATCCTGGGAGAGGAAGGAGACAAAATACTAAATGTTAGTGAGGAAGGGATGAACCGAATATTATCAAACTCTTCTGGTAGAAATATGACCTGGCACAACTTCCTGGAAAACAATTTGGATATGTGAACAAGAGTCTTAAATTATTCCTATTCTTTGACCAGTAAGTCCATACATAGGACTCTATTTTAAGGAAATATTCAGTAATATAAACAAGTACTTGGAATCATGGATGTCCCCAGCACAATTCATTATTAGAGCAAAAAACAACGTGAAAAGAATCTGATATTTAATATTTAAAAATTACTGTTATACCTTATAACTAATCTTTTCAATGGTATTTTTTTTACAACCATTAAAAATTATAATCTCAAACGATTGCAATGACATGTTAAAATAGTACTGATATACTCTTAAAATGAATAATAAATAGGACACAAAGATATCCAAGTTCTGTTTGGTTATTTGTAATGAATGAAACATTGCGTGTGTGTGTAAGGTCTGTAAGGAAACTTACTATAAGGTCAACAGTGTTATTTTTAGTTTGTGAAGTTATGGATCATTTTTATTCCTTCTATATCATTTTCTAAATTTTTCTATCTTATACATCAATACTGCATTTCTTATGAAAGCAAAATAAGATAAATACACACATAATGTGATTATCTGTTTTTTGAATGTTTTTAGTTTGAAGAGTTCTTTAGGGCATGTATTGCATGGAGCCCTGGGTGTGGTGCATAAACAATGAATCTTAGAACTGAAAAAATAAAATAAAATTTAAAAAATAAATATATCCAGATATGCCATGAAAAAATAAATAAATATGCACATAAACATCTAAGTATCATAATTCTAAAATAAAAAATAGAAAATCAGTCTGGTTTTGATCATCTTAAAGGAATAAGTGAGAATATATTCTCACCCACTCTTCACTCCCTGGGAATATATAGCATTATTTTAACCCTATCGATTTCTGGACAAACCATTGTCTTCACATATATAACACAGATTGCAAGGTCTATGCTCTTTTGGAATACGTTTTGACTTTCACTAACACATGCTCATGCACAACTACATAGAGAGACCATGTTAGACATAGGTGATACAAAGATCTACAAGCCCAAATCTCTGCCCTCAAGGAATACACAATCTTTTTTTTAATTATTAATTTTTTATTATTTATAAACATATATTTTTATCCCCAGGGGTACAGGTCTGTGAATCACCAGGTTTACACACTTCACAGCACTCACCAAAGCACATACCCTCCCCAATGTCCATAATACACAATCTTAAGAGAGATGCTAGTGTGTCAAGTTCCAATTGGAAGTTTGGATGGGACATCAGTAGATCACAACTACCCTCAAATTACATAGTGGGAGGAAAAAACTATGCATTCTTCTATTTATTCATGCAATTGTTCAACAAATATTTATGTAACACCAACTGTCAGGCACTATTACTTTTCATAGTTATACAATGGTTAGCAAAACAGATGGAATCTTGCCTTCAAGGTAAGTAGGCAATTAACAAATAGAAAAGGAAATATGTGACACAATTTGTGCTGTGGAGGAAACAAGTTAAACTCAATAAAAGATGGTAATGAGGGTGAAGAGGAGGAGAAAGAACAGTAGAAAATAGATGAAGGGATCACAGAAGGCCTCTGGGAAGGAGGCATTTGAACTGAAATTACAGCAAGAACATGAACCAGCCATGCAAAGAAAGAGGAAGACCATTAGGTAAGATTGAGCTTGTGCTGTTTATGGTATTGAAAAACCAGTGTAACTGGAAATGATAGGCAAATAGGAGAAGCTGGAGATGAGGTAGGGACCAAAACATGCAGGGCTTTCTATTCCTCAACCTTCAGACCAGACTAAGAACTGAACCTCATATTTTTATTGTTGGCATTTTTGTAAGACACTTTGGCAAACATGAATTTCAAAATGCATTCTAGAAGTTAATTGGGTAATTAGATGTCAAAAATGCCAATTGACTTGAGCCAATTTAGACACTCCATTTTCTCTTCATATAAAATAAGACTAATGCAGAATAATAGGAATATTGTAAAGGAAACTAAAGGCAAAACATGCCATGTGGATAGAAACTATTACTGTTCTACAAAAAGCAAAAATCAGTGAAGACAGAGGAAAGGGTTCTTTTGCATTAGAAATATAAATTTATTAGCTCTAGTTGGATGTTATTGAATGCCATCAAAAATAGCACTTCAGCACTGATTTCAGAACTGTAGGGTGCACTATCAGCATAATTAAAATAAAAGAATCTAAGCCATTTCCCCATCTTGCTTCCTTATTATTGTCTAATTGTTCAGAATGTCTGTCTGTTATGGAGACAAAGCAATTAAGCCCAGCAAGTTGCAACAAAGGGGATGATAAAGGGGGGGGGGGTGCTGCTCCATTAGCAACTTGGATATCAACATAGAAAACATTAAAGAAAGAAACACAATTGTCATTGGAAATAATTAGATGACACCTCTGGCTTAACTGGGGAAGATACGCTATGTGCATCTGCAGGCTTTTTTTCATTTCATGGGTCTTTGTTTACCTGGGTTCCTCGACTTGAGTTCCACAAACATCACAGTATCACAGAGGATGTACTGAAGGGCCTGGTGAACACCAGATCCTTTCTCAGATAATAACACCTGTCTGTTGTAAATCCAAAAGAATTGTGATTCAAGAGCTTTGTTTTGGGGTGCCTGGGTGGCTCAGTCAATTGAACTTCTGATTTGTGATTTGGGCTTAGGTCATGATCTCAGGGTTGTGCTCTCAAGCTCCACATCAGACTCCGGAACCCAGAGGGGAATCTGCTGGAGATTCTCTCTCTCTCTCTCTCCCTCCCCTACTATGTGAGCACTCTCTCACTCTTTCTCTCTCTCAAATAAATAAATAAATCCTTAAAAAAAAAAAAAGAATTTTGTTTTAACTGTCAACTGGCCCAGGAAGAAAAGAGGTAAGGGGTCAATGTTTCTGTTAAATACCAATCACCAGAACAAAAAACTCTAGGTCTTTCCCGCTCCCTTTCTCACAAACACAGAACTGTGTTCTAAAACCCCAAAGTCTGCTCTTAGAACATGATTTAAAAAAAAAAATAGCAATTGTCTTTAATACATTTACAATGTATAAGGTTATAGGACAAGCATAAAGAATCACAAATATTGGGGCACCTGATGGCTCAGGTTATGATCCCAGGGTCCTGGGATTGAGCCCCACATAGGGCTCCTTGCTCTGCAGGGAGCCTGCTTCTCCCTCCCCCACTCCTCCTACTTATGTTCTCTCTTGCTGTGTCTCTCTCTGTTAAATAAATAAATAAAATCTTCAAAAAAAAAAAAAGAATCACAAATATTTTTGTCTCTGGAATTGACCATAGTCTTAAGAGCCCCTTGGTTAAAAACTGAGGCTCAGAGAAGAGACTGACATGCCCTAGGTAAAAGCAGGTTTGAAGAATCACAAGTGAAAATATAGTTCCTTTGATAACATAATACTCATAAGTACTGCATACTGAACTCATACCACATAGTAGAGACTATAGTAAGTGTTTCACATAAATTGTCTCATTTAATCCCATGAGGTACAGCAATGATTTTTATGGAAAAGGAACAAATTTATCCAACAGATTTTATGGCTACGGAACCTCTCTGGTGCTCAAAGAGGTTATGCAATTTGCTTTACTACAGTGTAAAACAGATTTGAACTTAGTTGTATCTGATTACAAGACCTATGCTTGTAAGGGCTGAACAGTCCCACTTCCCTATAGCAAGGACAAAACATACATCAAATAGTGGATCTTATATTTCCTCTCGCCAAACCAGAAGCCAGAGAAAACAGAGGCACAGAGGGGAAGATGAGCCTATTCCTTAGGGCAAGGATCAGAAAGCTACAGCCCACCATTAATTTTGTTTTTGTTTTGTTTTGTTTTGTTTTGAAGGAGGCATAAACTAAGAGAGGTTCTGTATTTTTAAATGGTTGGAAAAATCAAAAAATACATTGTGACACATGCAAGTCTATTGTCTGTGGTTGCTTTTGCCCTTCTGTGGCAGAAGTAAAGAGTTGACAAGATACTGTGCAGCCTACAAATCCAAAAATATTTACCATCTGATCCTTTACAGAAAAATTTCGTCAACTCCTCTCCCCCTACTTGGTTCAATTGATGAAAAAAAGCATATGAAGAAGTGTTTATATGGCAATGTTCTGCGCTTCTAGGGAGGGGAAAGAGGAGGAGAAGATTACACAGTAAGAGGAAATGAAAAGGAAAATGGCATGCTTCATCATTTTGTCTACAAGTGTGGTGTGTGTTCCTCAAATAGATGAGATCAGGGAAGAGAGCCATGCTGGTGAACCTACTGAAATTCTCCCTTCTGTCAAAAGAGATCCTCTGCTGGAAAATACCATCCAACATCTTCATAGTAGCTAGTGGCTCCCAGGCTGGAATATTCTCTTCCTTAGGTCACAGCTTTTGCCAACAAAATGAGTTAGGTGGAATAGCAAAGGCCATCCTCTCTCTATACCAACAAAACACAGAGGAAAAACAGTAATAATGCTGAGCACTCGACCTTGTTATACTCTCCCTGGAAACCACGTAAATTCAGTTCCCTGTGAATGTATCAGAGAAAGGTGAATTCAGTTCCACAGGAAAGTGATTTGTCCACCATTAGTCCATGCAAACCTCCCAAATTCTGAACTCAAAGACCTTTTCCCAACTACAAGCCAATGGAACGAATCACTTACTTGGAAAATGAACTAACCCTTTCATTCACCAGTACCTTCCAGCAAAACAGCTTGGACCATTTTCATTTTACATCGAACATTTTAGAATGGCTTTGGTAAATATATCTGAGCTTCCCACATACACTGCCTAAAGGAAATTATGGTGATCTGCCTTCACCAGCATTCCAATCTATGCAACAGCTTTATTTCTCAACATTAAAATGGCATCCCGGTTCATTTGCTCATCAGTCTATATTAACCAGGGAAACGATCACTGTTGCTGAAATTCTGAAATCATTATGATTTTAAGGATAAGACTTTGGACTGCAATAAATTCACCAAAGGTGACCATGTGACTTTGAATCCAGATACCTGGTCTTCCCCAGCAAAATCCTATTTGAAACCGTGTGTTCAACACAAAGGTATTGCAGCATATGCAAATTTAACATATGTAAGTTCAATAGTAAGTGCTAAGTGAAAGAAAGAGACACAGAACTATTTACATAGTATATATAATCCCATGGGCAATTCTACTAAACATATGTACAGTCCACAGCTTAGGATAGGAGACATGAATTTGCTATTTCCCCAGTCCTCATTCCCACCCTCATCTTAAAATGTGAGCATCTCATTATGTTGAGTGTGTTTCTAGTATTTAAAGATATAGCCTCTTCAAACTAGATGGTGTCCTAATACTTGGTCTGGTACTCATCTAAAAAAAAAAGTGGTGAAGCACTTGAGGTAACACAGGCTATACTAGACTTCTTGAGTGATGGCAAATCAGTCTGTAATATCTGATATTATTTCAAGGTTGTTTTGAAAGAAAATTTTGACTAAAATGCAATCTTTGCTTTAGGCATTCATTCTGGTTCCTAACCATCATGTAAGATAGCACTTCATTATCAGTGACTTAACTTGGAAAATCTACAAATTCAAAGTAGATGCAGTTAAACAAATTCAGTCTCATATGGGAATGGGTTTGGAGGACCTTATTCTGTTTCAACAAGAACAATGATTTCCCTTTAGGGTGGTACTTCCCGTACTGTGTTCTGTGAAACAGCCATCGTTAGTAGGTATTCCTTCCAAACAGGTACCTGCAGTTTGAAAGGTGTAAGTAATATTACGTATTTTACTCTCTTCTAAAAAGTCATAATGCATATTAGCATTGCTGTGGACTGAATTATGTCTCTGCCTCACATCAAATTCATATGCGGAATCCATAACCCCAAACTTGATAGTATTTGGAGATAGGGCCTTGGGAGGTAATTAGATTTAAATGAAGTCATCAGAATAGAACCTTCATGATGGGATTAGTGCTCCATGTAAGAAACAGGAAGGAGCTTTTCCTCTGTCTGTCTACCAACAACGACACGGCAAGAAGGTGGTCATGGGCAAGCAAGCAAGACAGCTCTGGTTAAAACCCAACCATGCTATCCCTTCATCTTTGAATTCTAGCCATAGGACTGTGATAAATGTTTGTTGTTTAAACCACCAAGTCTATGTTATTTTGTTATGTCAGCCTGAGCAGGCTAAGACAAACAGGCTGAGAAAATCCTGCAATAAAGAAATCAATTTAACTTCATAGAACCAGCATTTTTCACAGGCAGTTAGGAGAGGGTCAGCTGTTTTTGTCCTGCCAGGCAGTAGAGAGTACTAATGTAATTGCTCAGATCTGGGGTAGATTGGTCAGCGTCACTGTGTACTAAAGACACAGATACACCCACAAGAAGCTGACCCATGGCTATAACAGGCTATTAACATGCATATAGGCACATGGAAAACTTGTTTAAATGCACATTCTGATTGAGTAGGCCTTGGATAAGGCCCCAGATTCTGCATTTCTAACAAATGTTTAGGTGATGCTGATGTTGCTGATCTATGGACCAGACTTTGAAGAATGTGGTGCTAGGAATAATTCCAACCATCTTGCTCTCCGTCTTCTCACTTCTTTCTCATAAGGGTTTCTTGGTCTCTAGTAGCCAAGTGGTAAGACTAGAAATTAGGAGGGAGAGAGGACTTGATATAAGCTAAGACTTGAGCCTGAACTGCCAGCTCCAACCCCACTGCACAGGAGAGCTCCTGTAGGGGATACTATACACTAGCATAAGTGGAAGTAGTTCTCATTCTCACTTTTTTGGCTTTCTTACAGAAGGAACCCTGCGGTAGAAGTGGGAACTGACGAAACAAGGTTTATCCATTCTTGGATATCTAAGCCATAATGCCATCTGAACATGATCAAAATTCCACTGTGTTCTTTACACGATGCTTGATGATGAATCACTATTTACATGGGACACCTTTTAGCAGCGTGCTGTGGTGAGAAAAACAGAGCTTTTGATGTTTGGAAGTCTGTTTCTTTACTAGTTTAGGGCGTATGTAATTTGGTCATCTTCCAGCTGATTGAGGATAAGTCTGAAAAAATTTCCTCTCAGATTTTCCTGTCTCTATTTACATATGGCAACTCAGATCCCACAGCATCAAGGAGTGTGGTTTGGAGTTTGTACCTCCATCTTTTTCTCACTAGGAAATGGGAGCATATGCCAGATCTGCACATGAGCAAAGGTAGCCAAGATGTTCAATCTACCAGGTTTACAATTGCAGATAGAGGAATGCAGGGGGTCCTCTCTGTCACACCCAGGGAAATAAACGGACCTCCTGGTACTCGTTAACTTAGCTGGGGAAAAACAGGCTCTATTCAATGTCCAAATGCTGAAAGACAATTGTGCATATCTGAGAAATTAAATTACCAAAACAAACAGAAGGATATTGTCAACTTATACCTGGCAGTTGGAATAGTTCCTCTTTTTGCATTTTTTTCTGTCTACAAATAAATTAGCTTTGCTATTAGATGATGGTGGTTACTTTCACAGGAAGATAAGCCAGATGACTGCTCAAACTGCCTTGTAATGTTTGAAGCAAAAGTGTCTAAGAAGATGAGTCTTGAGTATTTCTTATTTTCCATCCAAGAAGGCAAACTGTCCATTCTAGTTTTATAGATATAAAGGAACAACATTCCAAAGAAGGATTTGATAAATCCTGCATACTTGTTTCCAGAAGAGAAAAAAAATTTTTAAAAAGTGTTAATGTATATTAAGTTATTTGGGCTGCATGAATTCTTAGATTCAGTAACAAAAACAAATTTTCGAGATATTGGAGGAGATGGCAGAAATTATTAATTTTGTGGTTTCCCAGGGGTTATCTTTAACATAAAGGTTTGTTCTTGGCCACTCAAGTCATCTTCCATACATGGGGTGTCATCACCCACAGCACCCAGAAGGGGAAATTGAAGTGGGTCAAAGTTAAGTTTCTATTCAGCTGGAGTTATAGAGCCAAACATAGAAACCAAGAAGTATAGTTCCCACTTTGGACCCTCTACTCTAACTAGCAGAGTGGTTAAAAACAGATTTATCAGGGCACCTGGGTGGTTCAGTGAGTTAAAGCCTCTGCCTTCGGCTCAGGTCATGATCCCAGGGTCCTGGGATCGAGCACTACATAGGGCTCTCTGCTCAGCAGGGAGCCTGCTTCCCTTCTCTCTCTGCCTGCCTCTCTGCCTACTTGTGATCTCTGTCAAATAAATAAACAAATTCTTTTAAAAAAAACAACAACAGATTTATCGTACTAACAGTCTCCTGGGTCACAAAGATGAGGTATGGGTTTACAGAGCTTAAAAATGGTAAAACCAATTTCACTTTCACTTTGATAACATAGAAAAGTGGGTACACTACCATCCATTTTCTATTCAGAAGTGACTTGGAGGAAAACCATGGAAGCATAACAGGAAAAAGAAGCTCTTAATAATACCCCATAGTCATGGTATCTCTTCATTACACAAAGATAATCCCTGGTATTTTTCTAGAGGTTAATACTTTCACAGTACTTAACATCAAGGACATATTTATCTATTTAATAATAATCTATAAGCTTACCAGACTAGCTAACAGAATTTACAGTTTTAGAAACTATGTAAAATATTTTTTAAACAAATGGGGAAATTATTTTCATGTATTATTTTTTCCAATTATAAAAATAACTGGCTACTTTAAGGAATTTAGAAGCTAACCCACTATCCAAGCAAAGGGAAAGAACATTCTGCTGCATTTCCCTTGTGTATGGCATGTGTGTTCACACTACTACAAGTACATGGGTGCTTCCATAATTTTTAACCAAAATAAGGATTTACCCTATATTGAGATGTTTCTTTCTTCTTTTTATTTCACATTAAACTTTGACCAGACTCCTAGGAGGATGAAATGAGCAAACATATCTCTTGTCTTCTCCTCACCTAGAAGTAGAAAACTGAGATTTTATATAGAAAATGCATGTAAAAAGAGTCTAAAAAGTAGAGAGAAAACAGACCAGCTAAGGACCTTGGATGACAGGAAATTATATAATAGTGAGTCCCTCAGGCTGGTTGGTTGTCTCATATATTCCAGACTCAGAGGTGGAAAAACCAGCAACATGGGGATCCCAACAGGCGCAGACCTAAAAAGTCCCCAACAAAAGTCAGCTCTCCTAGCTGGAAACCAGGAAAGGACTGTACTAGCAAGACAGAAAACTTTAATCGCAACCACTCCACTCCTGCCAAACACCCCAGAAAAAACTGTTACTCCAATTGCACTCATGTGATCAAATAGCCTGTACCTCTGCCTTTGGTAGGCTGTAACAAGGACTCCCAATCTACCACCCTTACTGGGGTGGTGTCAGAGAAGACTGAATAGGAAGCTGGAACTCTGATCCTCAATGGGCAGGAATAATTGCTGCCTGATTGCATCAGTGGAGACCATGTGGGAAGCCGACATCAAGAAGAACCACCCCTGCCCCACTGCCTCCTGCCCAGCATTAACAAGATCCCTAACCCCTGCAATGGTATAATGTAAAGGGAATTCTAAGAGAGAGTCAGGACCTTAACCATTACCCAGGGTCAGTGGCAGTGGAGGCCCCATGAGGAGCAGTAACAAGGCGCTTCTACCCCTCCCCAGGCAAGGAGGTATCAGTAGACATCTAGTGGGGAACCAGAAATCATCCCCCTGCCCAACAGTAATGAGGAGCACCCTCCTTGGATTTCAACAAAAGTCAAGTGGGAAACATAAACTTCCACCCCCATCTGACAGTATAAGGAAACAAACAACCCTACCAGAATTGTTTATGCAAAGAGCAGCTAAGACAGAAGGTTTAAATAAGACCCCAAGTCTCCTAACACCCAAAATGTCCAGATTTCTATTTTAAAAAATCACTCATCATACAGGAAGCAGGTAGATCTCAAAATGAATGGGGGGGAAAGGGCAATAATTGGATGCCAACATCAAGATAATAGGTATTCCAGAATTATCTGACAAGTATCTTAAAGTAGACAGTATAAAAATGCTTCAATTAGCCATTAAGGACAAACTTAAAACAAATGAAAAAATAGAAGCTTCAGCAAAGACATAACAAGCCACAAAGAAAAGAGATCTCAAGAAGAACCAAATGGCAATTTTAGAACTAAAAAGTTAAACAACTGATAAAGAAAAAAAAAATACAGTGGATGGTATCAAAAGCAGAATAAAGGGGATAGAGGAAGGAATCATTAGAAGACAGAGAAATAGAAATGTAATCTAACCAACAGAAAATAACCTAAGGGGGAAAAAATGAACAGCACCTCAAGGACTTGTGAGACTTTAAAAAAAAAAAAAGCAATTTTCATAATATAGGTGTCTGGGAAGGAAAAGAGAAGGATAGTGCTAAAAACTATTCCAAGAAATAATGCCTAAAACTCTAAGACTGGCAAAAGACATAGACTTTCAAATTCAATATACAAAGGCCAATAGAGATACAACTCAAAGAAATCCATATATGAAGACACATCATAGCCACACCTTTGAAAACTTATGAAAACTCAAGACAAAAAAGTCTTGAAAGTGTCAAGAGAGAAATAACACTTTATCTAAGGAGAAAAATAGTTCAAAGAATAGCAGATAGCTAATCAGAAACCACAGAGGCCAGAAATAAGTAGCACATTTTAATTTTATTTTTTGTAGTTCTATAATTTATTTATTGATCAAATGTTGGTTTTTTTTTGGTTTTTTTTTTTGGTTTTTTTTTTAATTTTTTATTTTTGATAAACATATATTTTTATCCCCAGGGGTACAGGTCTGTGAATCACCAGGTTTACACACTTCACAGCACTCAAATGTTTTATGCCTGCTCACTATACACTATATTAATAAAGGAGGTAAAAAAATTTATTGAAGTATAATTAATGTATGTTATATTAGTTTCAAGTGTACAATATAATGATTTGAAAATTTAATACATTACTCACTGCTTATCACAGTAAGCACTTAATTACTTTCACCAATTTCATCCCGCCCACCCCCCTTTGACAACCACTAGAGATTGTTCCCTGTATTTAAGAGTCTGTTTTTCTTTTTTCTTTGTTCATCTGTTTTGTTTCTTAAACTCCACCTATGAGTGAAATCATATGGTCTATCTTTCTCTGACTAAACTATTTTACTTGGTGCTAGCTTCAGCAGCACATATACTAAACTATTTTTCTTAACGCTATATCCTCTAGGTCCATCAGTGTTGTTACAAATGGCCTTATTATTACGTTATGTGAGTCACCATATAGTACATCATTAGTTTTTTATTTCATTCTTTTTCATGGCTTGTAGTAGTCCATTTGTGTGTGTGTATCACATCTTCTTTATCTATCTATGGATGGACACTTAAGTTGCTTCCCTGTATCTTGGCTATTATTATAAATAATGCTGCAATAAACATGGGATACATATGTCTTTTTGAATTAGTGTTTTCATTCTCCTTGGATAAATACCCAGTAGTGGAATTACTGTATCATTGGGTGATTCTATGAAACAGCACATATCTAAAGTGCTAAAAGAAAATATCTGTCAACCCATAATCCAATATCCACTAAAAATATTCTTTAGGAATGAAAAGGAAATCAAGCTATTCTCAGATAAAGAAAATTTAAGAGAATTTGCTGTCCTAAAGAAAATTCTAAAGATATTTCTCTAAACATAAAGGAAAAAATGAAAGAAAAAACTTGGAATATTAGGAAGGGAGAAAAAGAACATGGTAAGCAAAAATATGGATATATATAATAGTCTTTCTTTACTTTCTAGAATTTTCTAAATTATATTTCTAAATTATATTTTACAGGTAAAAGCCAAAATTGTAATACCATCTGATATGATTCTAAATGCATATACAGGAAGTATTTAAGATAATGATATTCTAAATAAGAGATAGTAAAAGAACATGAAAGGGGATAATGTTTCTATACTTCAACTGATCAGCTGATGGCACTAGGAGATAATTGACATGCACATATATATAAAATGTAATATATGTACTGTAATATATATAATAATATAATGTCTACAGCAACCACCAAAAATGTTATACAAAGACAAACTACTCAAGAACATTATAGAGACACAAAATGGAATTACAAAGTATGTTTAAGCAATACACAGTAAGGCAGAAAAAAAGACCAAAAAGCAGAGATAACAAACACAAATAAAAATTTACCCCAAAGATACAGATGTAGTGAAAAGAAGGGCCATCTGTACCCCAATGTTTATAGCAGCAATGGCCACGGTCGCCGAACTATGGAAAGAACCAAGATGCCCTTCAACCGACGAACAGATAAGGAAAATGTGGTCCATATACACTATGGAGTATTATGCCTCCCTCAGAAAGGATGAATACCCAACTTTTGTAGCAACATGGATGGGACTGGAAGAGATTATGCTGAGTGAAATAAGTCAAGCGAAGAGAGTCAATTATCATATGGTTTCACTTATTTGTGGAGCATAACAAATAGCATGGAGGACATGGGGAGTTAGAGAGGAGAAGGGAGTTGGGGGAAATTGGAAGGGGAGGTGAATCATGAGAGTCTATCGACTCTGAAAAACAATCTGAGGGGTTTGAAGGGGCAGGGGGTGGGAGGTTGGGGTACCAGGTGGTGGGTATTATAGAGGGCACAGATTGCATGGAGCACTGGGTGTGGTGAAAAAATAATGAATACTGTTATGCTGAAAATAAATTTAATTTAAAAAAAATGATAGATTTAAACTCTAACATACTAGTGCTTATATTAAAAATAAATGGCCAAAATACAGCAATTAAAAACAGAGATTAGCAGAATGGATTAAAAAAACATGACCCAACACTTCTACCAACAACAACAAAAAAAAATTACTTCAAATATAACAGTATAAGCAGGTTAAAATAAAGGATAGAAAAAGATTATCACACAAATATTATTTAAGATAAAGTAGGAGTAGCTACATTAATATTATATAAATTGACTTCAAAACAAAAAATAAAATGATCAGAAATGGGGAGGAATATTATATGATAAAATGGTCAATCCACAGGGCGCCTGGGTGGCTCAGTGGGTTAAGCCTCTGCCTTTGGCTCAGGTCATGGTCTCAGGGTCCTGGGATTGAGCCCCGCATTGGGCTTTCTGCTCAGCAGGGAACCTACTTCCCTTCCTCTCTCTCTCTGCCTGCCTCTCTGTCTACTGGTGATCTCTGTCTGTCAAATAAATAAATAAAATCTTAAAAAAAAAAAAGGTCACTATGGAGTATTATGCCTCTATCAGAAAGGATGAATACCCAACTTTTGTAGCAACATGGACAGGACTGAAGAAGATTATGCTGAGTGAAATAAGTCAAGCAGAAAGAGTCAATTATCATATGGTTTCACTTATTTGTGGAGCATAACAAATAGCATGGTGGACATGGGGATTTAGAAGAAGGGAGTTGGGAGAAATTGGAAGGGGAGGTGAACCATGAGAGACTATGGACTCTGAAAAACAATCTGAGGGGTTTTAAGTGGTGGGGGGGTGGGAGTTTGGGGGAACCAGGTGGTGGGTATTAGAGAGGGCACTGATTGCAGGGAGCACTGGGTGTGGTACAAAAACAATGAATACTGTTATGCTGAAAATAAATAAAAAATAAATTTAAAAAAAAATGGTCAATCCACCAAAATGACATAGAAATCCTATATATGTATGCAGCAAATAGCAGAGTTGCACAATACATAAAGCAAAAACTGACAGAATTGAAAGAAGAAATTTCTAAATCCAAAACTACATCTGGAGACCTCTACCCTCCTCAATTCATGGAACAATTAGAAAATCAGCAAAGATACAGAAAAACTCAAAATATCAATCAATAGGATCTAATCAATTTATAAAACACTCTGCCCAATAACAGAATACATTTAAATGCCCATAGAAACATAGACCATTTCTCTATTTGACTGTAATTAACCTGTTGTTTAATCCTTTTGTTTAGTTCTTAATTTTTTGTCAAGCTTAACATACATTCAGAAAATTGCAGATCAATGATACATGTAACCACCATTCAGCTCAACTACATTACCAGCACCCTAGAAGCCCCTCTTATGCTCCTTTCTACTGCTACTCCCTTGGAAATAACTATCTTAACTTCTAAAACTAAGACTAGTTTTGCCTGTTTCTGAATTTTATATAAATGGAATAACAGTACATATACTTTCTCTGGCTTTTATAATTCACAATTATGTCTATGAAATTCATTCATATTAATATCTATTGCTGTGGAGTACTATAATATATGTATTGTACATCATACATTGATCCATTCTGGTGATGGTGATTCAGGCTGTTTGCAGTTTGGACTTCCAAATAACTATGGACATTCTTGTATATGCCTTCTGATTTTATTACTTAATTAAATTTAATTATTTATTTATGTTTGATATTTACCTAAATTGTTATATATTGCATTTATATATTTAAATTTGATATTTACTTTTAGTGGAATTGCTGATTTATACATTAAGCATATATTCAACTTTAATAGACAATGACAAACTATTTTCTAAAGGGGTTGTACCAATTTATACTCTCATTTTCATACGTTTATCAACTCTTTGAATAGTCCCATTTGTGAAGTTCCTATTATATTGTCCATTTTTTAAATATTAGGTTGTCTTTTTCTTCATGATTTCTTTTAAAGTTCTTTTAAAGTTCTTTTACAGTCTATCATATGATCTTGGGCTCTTCTTAGTTATATTTATTGGAAACATATTTTGCCACTCTCTATTTCCATTCTCCTAAAGAAGATGTACAAACACCTGACAAACAAAAGTTACTCATTTTAAGGTAGTCAGTTTATCTTTTCCCTTTGTGGGTAGGAATCTTTTTGGATCTTATTTGAGAAAATTGGTCCTATTTCAAGGTCATCAAGAAATGACCTTCTGCAAGAAGATAGAAGTGTTACAGGAAATTGTGAATGGTGCGATATAAAGATCAAGATTCATTTTGCGAATAGATAGCTAATAGACTCAAAATCACTTATTGAAAACCATCCCTTCCCCCACTGCTCTGTAGTACTCTTTTTGTTATAAATCATCTACCCACATGTAGATCTGTTTCCAGATTCTTTATTCTATTCCATTGCTTTATTTTCCTATCTTGGTCCAAACACCACAATATCTTAATTGCAAGTTTCCATACCCAGGGAAGTCTACAGATTTGTTCATTTCCAAGATTGTTTTCACTATTCTTATTCTGTTATGTTTCCATATGTATTTTACAATTTGCTTGACAATTCCCCCATCCCCAAAAGAGGAAAACCATGCTGCCCTCACTTCTCCTACTTCTTCTTCTCTTTCTGAACAATTTAATCTTGACATCTTTAAGTATGACAGAACAAGGTAAGTTTCCACAAGATGAGATAAATAAACTTTACAGAAGGATGTGAGAGTCTAAGCAGGGTGAGCAGGGAGCCCATACTTTTTAAAAAATATTAAAGACAATTTTAAAGCAGTTCAAGGTTTACAATAAAACTGAGGGAAAGGTACTGAGATTTCCCAAATACTCTCTGTCCACACATGCATAGCCTCCTCCACTATCAATATCACTCACCAGAGTGGTACTTTTCTTTTCTTTCTTTCTTTTTTTTTTTTTTTAAACCAAGGATTAACCTACATTGACATATCCATCATAATCACCCAAAGACCATTGTTTACCTAAGAGTTCACTCTTTGTGTTGTATGTTCTGTGGGTTTGGACAAATATGTAATGATACTTATCTACAATTATAATATCATATAGAACAGTTTTAGATCCCCCCAAACTCTTTGTTTCTCTTGTTCATCTCTTCCCCATTCCTACCACACATCCTTGGAAAACACTGATCTTTATATTGTCTTCATAGTTTTGCCTTCTCCAAAATCTCATGTAGTTGTAATAAAATATGTACCCTTTTCAGATCGCTTTATTTCACTCAGCAATGTGCATTTAAATTTCTTCCATGTCTTTTTGTGGCTTGATAGCTAATTTCTTTATAGAATTGAGTAATATTCTTGGGCACCTGGGTGGCTAAATCATTGAATGTCTGCCTTCAGCTCAGGTTATGGTCCCAGGGTCCTGGGACTGATCCCTGCCTTGGGCTCCCTGCTCAGCAAAAACCCTGCTTCTCCATCTCCTACTCCCCCTGCTTGTGTTCCCTCTCTTGCTGTCTCTCTGTCAAATAAATAAAGTCTTTTTAAAAAAATAATTAAATAATATTCCATGGTCTGGTGTACTAAAGTTTATTTATCCAGTTACCTGCTAAAGGAAATCTTGGTCCCTTCCAAATTTTGGCAATTATGAATAAAGCTGCTGTAAACATCCATGTGCAGGTTCTTGTGTGGACATAGTTTTCAGCTCCTTTGGATAAATACTAAGAAACACAATTGCTGGGTCCTCTGGTAAGATTATGTTCAGTTTTCTAAGTCAGGTGGGCCTTTGATCTTACGAACAATGTGCAATATATGCCTGATCTCAATTCCCTTCTTTTATTCATTTGGAAAGTCAAAACTGACTTTAAAGGCCAATTTCAGTCATTATGTACCAATGCAGTTACCTCTGGCATTTTATAATTCTTTCTTTTCTTATCATGCTTTTTTATTTTCTGGATCACAGGGTTAGAGTATACTTATTTTGTAGGAAGCTGCCAAAGTATCTTCCAGAGTGGCTCTACCATTTTGCATTCCCACCAGCAATGAATGAAAGTTCCTGTTGCTCCACAACCTCATCGACATTTGGTGTTGTCAGCATTCTAGATTTGGGCCATTTTAATAGGTATGTGGTGGCATTTCATTGTTGTTTGCATTGTCCTGATGACACATGATGTGGGCCATCTTTTTATATGCTTCCCATGGTTATTTCTTTGGTGAGATGTCTGTTAAGGTCTTTGGCCTATTTTTTTTATTTTGGTTTTTTAGGTTGTTCATTTTCTTATTGTTGAGTTTTTATATTTCTTGTATAATAGTCCTTTATCAAATGTGACTTTTGAAAATCTTTTCTTCTAGTCTTTGGCTTATCTTCTAATTTTCTTGATACTGTCTTTGGCAGAGCAGAAGTTTTTAATTTTAGTAAAGTCAGGTTTCTCAGTTATTTCTTTCATGGATCATGTTTTTTGGTATTGCCATCCAAATCCCCAAATTGAATAGGCCAATGATTATGGTATCTCAATAGGAACTTATTTCTCAGCCAGTGCTTAAGGTAAGACAAACTACCTCAGTGATTCCCTGTGATAACAAATGGACATTTTCCCCATCCCACTCACTCACTAGAATCTAATTTTATTCAAAGTGTGAGATCCTGAAACCCACCTAGGATATAAGTTATCTTTGACCACATGCAGATATTAAAATCTAAGTTTCATGTTTAGAGACAAGAAATCCCACCTACAGTCCTATCCCAGAGCAGTGAATGCTTCTGCTTGACCCACTCATTTTCAATATCTTCTCCATTTCTTGCCCCTAGAGATTTTGGCCCCCTAAAGATCATATTTAATGCAGCTATGCATTAACTATTATGTTGTTTAAGCACTGTCATATTTTTCTGAGTGCTGCTGGGGTTTTATGACAGTTTTTGAATTAAGTAATGTACATGTATTATGAGATTGGAACTCTTTTAGCCTTTCTTCACCTCAGTTTTCTCATCTGACCTGAGAATAACAAACTAAAATACAGCAAGTATCTGCCATGCAGATGACCTGTAAAAGGAAACAACTATTTTTGTTATTATACCATAATTATTTAACCTGTTGCTGACTATATTTGCTTACTATTTCTATTATAGGTAACACTTTAATGTGTACACCTGAGTATAAATCTTTATCATTAATGATTATCTCCTGAGGTTAAATGCCAAGAAAATCATTCCTGTTTTAAAACTCTTTTCTTTTATTTAAATTCAATGGCCATCATTAGTTTTTGATGTGGTGTTCAGTGATTCATTAGTTGCATATAACACCTAGTACTCATCACATCATGTGCCCTCCTTAACACCCATCACTCAGTTACCTCCCTTTCCACAGCTCTCAGTTCGTTTCCTGGAGTCCAGAGTCCCTTGGTTTGTCTCCCTCTTTGATATCTTCCCATTCAGTGTTCTCTCCCTTCCCCTATGTTCCTCTGCACTATTTCTTACATTCCACATATGAGTGAAGCCATATCATTGTCTTTCTCTGATTGACTTATTTCACTTAGCATAATATCCTCCAGTTCCATCCATATTGATATAAATGGTATGTATTCATCCTTTCTGATGGCTGAGTAATATTCTGCTGTATATAAGAACCACATATTCTCTATCCATTCATCTGTTGAAGGACATCTCAACTCCTTCCACAGTTTGGCTATTGTGGACATTGCTGTTATGAACACTGGGGTGCAGGTGACCCTTTTCTTCACTACCTCTGTATTTTGGGGGTAAATATCCAATAGTGCAATTGCTGGATTGTAAGTTACCTCTATTTTTTAACTTCTTGAAGACACTCCATACTGTTTTCCAGAGTGGCTGTACCAGCTTGCATTCCCACCATCAGTGTAAGAGGGTTCTCCTTTCTCCACATCCTTGTCAACACTTGTTGTACCCTGTCTTGTTGGTTTTAGCCATTCTAAGTAGTATAATGTAATATCTCATTGAGGTTTTGTTTTGTAGTTCCCTGATGACAAATAATGCAGAATATTTTTTCCTGTGTCTATTGGCCATTTGTATGGAGAAGTGCCTGTTCCTGTTTTTGCCCATTTCTTAACTGGATTATTTGTTTTTAGGTGTTTGTCTCCCAAAGATTTGTAAGATCTTTATAGATCTTAGATACCAGCCCTTTATCTGTTATGTCATTTGAAAATATCTGCTTCCATTCCATAGGCAGCCTTTAATTTTGTTGACTGTCTCCTTTGCCATGCCAAAGATTTTATCTTGATGAAGTTCTGATAGTTAATTTTTTGCTTTTGTTTCCCTTAACTTTAGAGACATTTTGTGTAAGAAATTGCTATGGCTGAGGTCACAGAGGTTGCTTCCTGTGTTCTCCTCTAGGATTTTGATGGATTCCTGTCTCACATTTAGGCCTTCACCCATTTTGAGTTTGTCTTTGTGTATAGTGTAGAAAAATGGTTCAGTTTCATTCTTTTGCATGTGGCTGTCCAGTTTTTCCAGCACCGTTTATTGAAGAGACTGGCCTTTTTCCATTGGATATTCTTTCCTGCTTTGTTGAATACTAATTGGTAAATATTTTCAAGTTGCCCTCCAACAAGGACTTAACAAGCTGCATCCCCACCAGTAAGGTGTTTCAGTGTGCATTTTATCCTGTACTGTCACTAATATTAGCTAATATAATTTTTGAAAAGTTTTAAGAATTGATAGGTAAAAGTGGTACTCTGTTAAAAATTGGCAATCCTTTGTTATCATAAAGGCTAAGCATGAAAAATCTTAATAAAACCTATAGATTATAGAATCCTAATAAAGAAAGAACTTCTCTGTGACCCAAGCGTACACCTAATTTCATAAGAAGGTAACATATGAAAGTTGGAAACAAGGTTTAATGGATCTGAAAAGAGCCCTGATGGTTGCAGGAGGAAGAGAAAGTTTAGAAAGTAAGATTAAGCTGATGCCAATTCCTAGCACATGTACCTCCACTCCCCTTTCCCTATACACATCAGACATGCTTAACTGATCATAGAATTCCTTCCTACTGAGCTGGGAAGCAGCCTCAATGCTCTTCTCAATATAGTACTCCAGGAAGCAATTGATGATCGTTGGCCAATAAGATAAAGTCTCCTTACCCTCGTTGATTTAGTAGATTATAATTTTAGGTTATAATATGAGTAAAAGGTATATAATATTTAATGTTGTTTTTTTATTTGAGCCAGTGCAATTTGTAGCTGAATTCAAATGTTATTTTTTACAGGATCTGTTTACACAGCATGGAGCCAACCTCATGATCATTACTGGAAAAGTCTTCCCCCTCAGGGCAGGGCAAAAGGAAAATGATAATACCTGAAGTCCAGAAGATCATCTTAGCACCTGAGATGCCCAGGTAGAGTGGGTTTCCAGTGGGAAGTACAATGAAATCAGATGATCTTCAAAAAACACTTGACCTTTAGTAAAATCTATTTCCTTTCTGAAAAACAAGAGGAGGGGAACAGGGACTGAACATTTGCTTCTGCTGTCTTCCTCTTTGGCCTATGAGGCTTCAGGTCAAAGACACCAGAACTCATCTACCTCAAATGCTCTAAAAAATAAAAATAAAAAATGATGGAGTTACCAAGAAAATTCCAGACAGTGGAGGCTCTAAATGTGTTGGGACATTATTTTTCACCTCACCATGAAGGTGAGTTCTCCAAGGAAGTAAGCTCTCCTGAGAGAAACCCTAACATAGAGGTGTCAATCCATGAGTCCTGTAAAGAGACTTCTTGGCCTGGGACTCAGTTGTTTTTGACAGATATATAGATTTGTTAATTAGCCACTACACAGGGGCCAACCCAGATCACAGTCTTTATGCCAATCTGATAGCATCTAAGTCCCCCTCCCTCATTTGTTTTTCTACTTCTGGCATCTCACTCTAGGGTGCTACTATAAGGGTTGTCTGCTGATGTAGTTTTAGGACAGTAAACAAAATGGAATAAATCACAAAATTCAACTACTATCAAGGGAATTTTCCCAACATAAGCCAATAGAGTTGTAATTCACCTCCATCAAACCTAAGTATTTATATGATTAGCCCAACCTATATTTTGTGGCCCATTGAGCCAATCAGATCACTTCTTATAACTTGTTTTCATCCCCAAAATGGAAATGTTCCTTTTCCTTATGAGGAAATACCTTTATTCTAGCATATACATCTCTAATCATGCAAGTTATACTCTCTCTCATGACACTTTGTCATGTATGAGCACACATACATTCTCTCTCCCTGTCCAGGTCCTGCTTCTTATGTCCCACTTCCAGCCAGAACAAGGCCATTATTCCTTCATCTGGGATTGGGAGAGGTTTTAGATGGTGAGGGCAGAGATAGGGCACAGAGATGCTCAAGATGGGGAGGGGTCTGCTCTCAAGATGCATTAAATATAATCAAAACTTTGTTCTGCAAATAATAATAAAACTCTTCTACTTACTATACTAAAGCATCACTGTCTCCTTCTTCATCCTTGTGTTTAATTTTTAAACATCCCTTTCTATTCTTAGCCTCCATTGCTTTCCATATGCTAGTCTTCAGGAAAGTGAAAGAAAAACACATCCAGGCATATACATGCTCTTCCCCATGCTAAAATGCTCCCACCCATTTTTCACTGCTTGACAAACTCCTTACCCTTTTCTCTCTCTCCCCTGTGAAAATGTGGACTCACCCTGGGAGACCTAGGCAATCCTCCCTGATATTCCTTCTGCATTCTGCTAGAGCAATTCTGTCCATGTTTCCCAAGTGTGACACAGGTCTATCTTTCTGTTACATGTGAGCTCCTTGAAGACAGGGACACTCACTTCTGATCTTCCTTTCTTCATCATTTAGCCCACTGTTGGGCATCTGGTTGTCATGTGATAAATGTTGTTGGATGATTGAATGGATAAACCCTTGACAGTCTGCCATTATATCAGTTAAGAATCTTAAGAGTACGAAGGCTGGAAAGAACCACATGGCTCTTATGATTCAATTTCTTCTTTTTAAAGATGAGGACTACAGAAAAGTGACTTGACTAAGGCTACCTAGTAATCAGGAAGGCTAGAATCAGGAAGAGGCAACTGAGATGATTCATTCAAATCAGCACCAAATCCTGACTTTATTTTAAATGTTGACATTTTTTTCATAAAATACTTTTGATACTAATTTTGATTTTTTTAATGTTACATCAAAATATAATTTATCTTGATCCCTGAGTTTTTGACACATCCGTACATTTTGTTCCTGAGGCAAGTGCCTTACTCATCTTACCCTAGGTTCTGGACTTGTAAATAATTTAAAAGAGTTAAGAAAGCAAATGACACACATCTTCAGACAAATCTTCGTGATTTTCTATAGTTGTCAGTCTATTTCTGAATAGAAGGAGATTTTATACTTTGGAGCATTGACTTGTTAACTCATATATAATTGCTGAGACTGTATATATTCTCCACTATAAAGTCATCTCTTAAAATACACCAATTTAGGGGAAACTGAGTGGCTCAGTTGGTTAAGCATTTGGCTTTGGCTTGGGTCATGATCCCAGGACCCTGGCTTCCCTGCTCATTGAGAAGTCTGCTTCTCCCTCTCCCTCTCCCTCTGCCTCTGCCTCTGCCTCTGCCTTTGCCTCTGCCTCCCCCACCCCACCCAGGTCATATTCTCTCTCTCTCTCTTTCTCTGTCAAATAAATAGAATTTTTTTAAATGCCAATTAATTAGATTTTTGTGGTCATCAACTAATTATGCAAAATCATTTCATTTTAAGTAAACTCTCTTAACTCCTGGCCAAGTAGATGATCAACATCCACCCTGAGATTTATGTCACAAAGAGGACACCATGGGGTTGATTTAAGGCATTTTTACCAAGTAAAATAGAACTTTTGATCATATTTTACTACCAGTACTATGCCTTTGAAGTTGTCCAATATTAAATTTTTACCAATGATGATGACAACAACATCAAAATGATTACATGTAAGAAAATAAAACTAAACAATGTCAAGTTACTACAATGAGTAGGAAATACAACCAAAGACCCCTGAAAACACAAAAAATCTGTAGATTGGATGGTTAGTGGCTTAAATCCCAACAATAAAAGATATACTTTCTATGCTGAGGCTGCTTACAGGTGCTGCCTTGATTCTAAAGTGATTCTTTGATCCAGAAGTTAAAGCTAAAGGCACAGAGCCAGATTTACAGATCATGAGCTAGCATCATCACTAGCCTGCATTATTACCCTAGGCAAGCAATTCGACCTCTTCAGGTGTCAATCACACAGTTAGGCAGCTGTTACTCTACTACATTCTGAGGAACTTGTTGGAAGGAAGATTCTATAACCCATCCCAAAAAGGAGTAGGGAGAGAAACAAATACGTTCTTTAAAAGACCTAGAAAGTGTCAGAACTCAAAGAGGACCCATTAGGACCCATCTTGGAGGGTAGATGTAAGCAATGACCAGTGGAGGATTCCACTGCATGATGAACCTTCACCACACCAGGGAATTAAAAGGCCATTTAAAAAAGTTGACCCACATCAACATTAAAATTAAAAAAAAGAATGTAAATAAGAATGTAAAACTTGTTTATGTAAATGGTGTTGAAGGCTGATCTCATATCACACCTTAAGCCTCATGGGATAGTGTCATTAAATCTTGGTCAAAAACAACATATCTGCCAATGTTCAAATACCAGCAATCCACCTACTGACTGTAAAACACTAGACAACTTATTGAAGTATCTGTATCAGCTTCATCTCATAACACCAACAATGTTCATGGGTTTTTCTGAGGATTGAAGATTGTGCCCATGTAAAGCACTAAGAACAGTGCCAGGTACCTGGAAAGCACAGAACAAATGTGATAGAGGATGAGGAGGAGAAAAACACAATGATGGTTTGTGTTTTCCTTTATTGTTGCCTTTAGTATTTATCACCTAGAACAATGCCTGCATTGTAAGCATGACTAGATATTTGAATGAATAATGAGAATTTTGGGTATACACTCAAAGTACTGTACTAAGGAAAAGGAAAAAGGAACAAGAAAACAAAAAGGGAACTACAAAGACAGACACCAAGAAAAACATATGTCCTTCCACCCTTGGGGGTCAAGCCACTTATTAGTGCCTATAAATTCATGTATTTTTCAACCTCTGATCACTTCTCCTTACACACAAAATGGCTGTTGAGACACAGTGCCCAGAGCTCTGCCCGTTGAGAGGATTATTCTTTGTCACCATTTTTCAATCCCAGTCTCAAGACCACAATGCTGATGTTAACATTTTCAGCTTGTGCTCATGTACCATGTCAATCTGTCTGTAAACCAAGTTTTTTTTTTTTTCTCCCATCTACCAGCTGGTCATAAAGGGTACCCCATGCAGCCCTGAGGTATAAGCTGAGGCTGAGAGCCTCGTGCAACAGTAGTGGATGAGACAGACTTCTGAGCAACCTGCTTAGGAACCTTGCTTGCACCCTCTAGCTCTGCTTGTGTTCAATCCCAAATATACCAGTTCCATCTTACGTTGTACTCTGGGGCCCTCTCTATCTTATTACTTAATGAGTTTGACAGCTAGTGACAAACTTCATGAATCTGGCAGTCCTGGATGCATGGTATTTTAGTAAAACCCATGTTTTTTATCTCTACCATGGTCCAGTAACATGGTAGGAATAGTTTTCCAGAATATGTATCAAGGCATATCGTTCTTGCTCTGCATGGAGCCTGTGTTGTGCTTCTCCCACTGAAGCTTGATGTAAGTTCTATAGGACATCTTTTTCTATATTTCTAATACTCTAGGGCTTTCTGGGTTAGTTGGCCCAAATAATAGGTTGCTTATATCATAGTCTGGTCCTGCTGGAGAGTCCTTTCCTGCTCTGAGCCCCACTGAAACCAGAGGCCTTTCACACCATTTCATATATGGGCTGGAGTAATGTTCTCTCATGTAGGAAAGGTTGCTTTTCCCAAAGAGGCCTACCTGACATTTAGTTTCCTTACAAGTGATGGGAAGTGCTAGATAAAATAATTTGTCTTTTACTTTGGAAGGAATGACCTTGGTTGCTCAAACTACTGGACTCCTAGTTGTTTTGCTGATGTGAGGGTTTCAGAATCTTTATAGGGTTCATCACCCATCCTGCAGAGAACATGTGTCTTACCAAATGCTTTACCATGCTAGCCACTTCTAATTTGTTGGGTCTTATTAGCACAGTAAAATCAATATAGTAGATTAATGTGATGTTCTACCTGATGTCCAAATATTCCAGATCTCTTCATAGGGCATGAGAGGTAACATAGCTCTCAAACAAAACTGAAAATGTATATTGCTGACAACTGCCTGTGAATCTAAACTCTCTCTTTTTGGATTGGAATAAAAAATAATGCATTTGCCAAATCCATGACCAGCTCACTGAGGTCATGTTAATCTACTCTGGAAGAGATACCACATCTGGAATAACAGCCACAATTAAAGCTTCTAAGGGGCTGATTTTGTGAATATCTTTTGTTTTTTGTTTTTTTTAAATCATCCAGGGTACTTGGAGTTTCTTCAAGGGTTAGCCCATTGAATGAATTGAAGATATGAGGACAAACATTCATTAGATTCTTCAGAGTAACAGTAATATCAGCCATCACCACCCCCCTTCCACTGTCTAAATGGAAAAATCTTTGATTTACTCTATTTCTGACCAAGAGGAAAGAGTTTCAGAGCTTATACTGGCATTCTCCAAGTGAAAGTAGTAGCCCTTAGCTCATAGACGAAGGAGCCAATGTAGGGGTGTGACAGTCACTAAATATGTTCATTCCAATTTTGCATTCAGAGAGAAGAGAATAAATCACCAGGTGGGTTCATGGGCTGAATAGACCTCCTGTAAACTGGACCTTGGTGACCATGTGTCCACCTGCATCTCACATACCTCCACTCTAACAGTCTCCTGTTATTCTCCAGATATCAATGTCAAGTCAAGTACTGTATACAATGGTCCTCAAAGAGTTTGGCATTCCACGTTCACCAGTGCATAGTTACCAGAGTAGGTGGCCAGAAGCCACTCTGGGTAAAGCCTGAGGACATCATTCCCAGTAAACTTCCCATGGTGTCACAGGGTCCTTCCTCCCCAATACCTAGTCTTCTCTCCAGTTAATGGGTTCTAAAATTAAAAGTCAGGCCTGAAAACTAGTCAAATGATCAAGACTTTTTATTGGGTCAACTGTGCTCATATTCCTGAGGTTTCTTTTAATGATAGCCTGTTGACTGAGTAGTATACTGTTGGTAGCCTACCTAATTTGCCTCTAGGGATTCTGTATTCTACAAAGCATATCATAACTGTCTGTGGATCAGGCCCTCTTTGCTGCCACTCTGACCCTGCCACTGTTTATGATAGCCACACTCACTTGGCTCCTATTGTTTCAGGGCCCCATCATTCCCATGGCTGTCAGTGAGCCTATTTCAGTAACATTACCTTCTATAGTCAGAGCTGGCTTTAGAATAACTGTGTATGCTGTGGCTAATAATTCATTTGGACTGGTAGGAACCTGAGTAAAGTATTTTTCTGTGTGAAGAAGCCAATATGATTTCACAGCATTTTTTAGCCTCCCCACTCTCTTTTCTTACCTACCTGCCCCAGGAGAGACTGATACTTAGTGGCTTTATTTATCTGCTCTATTATTATTAGAGAGGAGAAAAACATCTAGTGTGATATCTGGAGGACCCACAGACCAATGTCAAACTCAAAACTAAGCTACCTAGAAGCTTTGGCTATGAACCCAAGGCAGCAGAACAGAAAGAGACCCACTGACCTTGGGATTTAGCTGCCCATCCACTACTAAGTACTCTTGGGTACCAGACAGGAGCACAGGGGAGAGAGAGAGAGAAACTACCTTTAGCTTTCTCTAAATCCTGGCCAGAAAACACAAACAAATTATCCATTGCACTATGCCAAGCCCCCAAAGAATGCACCACAGTCTCCTAAGAAAAGAAGTCAGCTGTGATTCCTCACTAAGTCCAAGTGAAAGTCAACTTCAAACATGTATCAAGGGAAAAAGAAACCAATGCCAGTCTCCTACATGTTTTCTTGTCCTTTACTATCTCTGCATGCTTATCGCCCCTCTACTAGTTAGAGAGGGATCAAGTGGGAAGTAAGAGGATAAGTAAAAACATTAGAGTAGGGACAAGAAATAGAAGCCGACTGAGCCCCCACTTTCCTGCTGGAAGCAGCCAGCCCAGGCTAGAGCTAGGGGACAGGAGAAATTTGTCTTTGAGGTTCTAAGTCCTTCCTACTCCATGGGACAATACCTACTAATCACTGAACTGAGACTTCTTGATTAGCTAAAAGGTTGACTTTTTCATAATCTAAAAACATGAAGATAAGCTCCAGAACTTGCCTCATCACACCTGGGGACCTGGAAAGATCTACTGGCACCGGATTATGTGTGTGTTTGTGCACACGCATACATGTGCTCTATCTACTGGAGCAAAGGAGGGTGAGCAGTAGGACAAAGTGTGCAGAATAAAGTTGTTTTTTGACTGTGTTCTGTGAGTCCCACTCATTTAACATATCAATTACATCTGGCTTAACATTTTTTTCCCTTAAAATTCACTTTAGAGGAAATATATTTTATAACTGCTATCTTGAGCTCCCTACAACTGTTCGTTTCTATCTTCTGGGAGAGAGACCTTCAATTACTAGGAGATGTTTATTGATTTCCTCCTCTAGGATATGGAGCAGATTTTCAGCTGTATGTGAGACCACTGTTGTCTGGTGTTATTTTTTTTTTCTTACAGCTGCTTTTGAAAAAACAAATTCTATTGAATTGTATACTTTATACATCTCAGAGCTCTGGGTTTATTATCTATCAAACACTGTGTAACTTGTTTTGAAATATTTCTCATAGCTTTTCGTGGGCTTTTCAGTCCTGGGAGGGAAAACAGCATGAAGTTCTGGAGTTTTCAATTCCCTCTTCTGATGTGTAGGTAACAGAGGCAGGATGACTTTGATAAAACATGATGACTCTTTTATGTCATAATAAAATTCTTAAGTCTTTACAGAAATCCTCACACTAGGGGCTTTTCTCCTCCATAATAATAGGAGAGCAGATAAATAAAGCCATTAAACAAGTTTCCTCTTTGTGTACCATGAGCTAAAAAGCCTCAGGGATGATGGAAGGGGAGGAGTGAAGGATGATCCAGACTTCTTCAGGAGAGCTAGATTTTATTACCTCTACTTTACCCATGAGTCATTTAATGGAGAGGTGAACCAACTTAATCCCTTTTTTATCCCAGTGCACAAAGCAATGCCTGCACCCAGTAAATTCTCAGTATCTATCTGTTAAGTAAATGACAACTCTAATCACAAATTTGGTACAGGGATACCAGCAAGGATACCAGAGTGCTATATTGGTCATGCTAAGCAGAACCAAATCAAGGAATTATTCTAAGTCATTATTATATCATACTCCCCTAAAACATCACATTATTGCTTTTTTCCCTATAACATGTATTATATGACATTATCTTGCTTATTTTTATTATGTATACTCATTTTATATACCTATCACAAAGATTAGCATCTCCAGCAAGTACCTACACACACACACACACACACACACACTTCCTCTTCCTTTTAACTGTGTTGAACCTATAGGAACAGTCTACCTATGTAGCTAATTTTATCTTTCAGTCCTAGGTCAGGTTCTCTAAAACCAGAGATTCAAGGGGAGTCAAATAGATGTGAGGCACAGAAGTCAGACAGGGTTAGGAGGTTGCTAAGCAAGGAATATAGTACCAAGTCTAGCCTTGGGCTGAGTGGGTAGGTAGGGGATGTTCTGAAGCATTAATCATACCGGAGTGTGTTTTCTCCTTGAAGCTATATCAGCCAGTCATTGGCTGCTGGGAGGCAGGAAGGATGGGCACTATCACCTCTTTGGAGAGACTCCACCAAGGGCAAGTCTCCAGAGAAGATCCCACTAGCCACAACATTTGCAGCTACTGGAGGATAGGTACATCAGAATTGGAAAAGGACCTGGGCCGTGCCAAAAATAGTCTATGACCATCCTCCATATACTATTAAGTCTATAGGATCATAAAGATTTTGAGAGTAGGTGCTTGTCTTGTTGATTTTTTAACTTCATGCATCCCTTAGCATAGGGCCTGGGGAGGTGAGATCCACTCTTCCTCCTCCTCTCAGGCTGTTGGGGAAGAATCTTTGAGATGCAGGTATAGACTTCCCTAAGGAACACACAGCCTCTCACAATTCTAGGTGCCTCGTGAAAATTCAGGAAACTGTGTCCCTTAGTGTACTGTACCAAGGTGTGTCTGTGGCCCTGGGGCTGAATTCCCTCATCACCCATCACTATGGGGAGCAGAGAGTGAGTCAGAAGCCAGTGGTTTCAAATGGGAAATTTCAGCCCCTCTTGGGGAGCAGCCAACGCAATAGCAGCCATCTTCACCAGCCAGCTGGGATATATTTGTTCACAGGAAAATCCCAGACTTCCTGGAAAGCTTCTGTGCTCAGAAGCTGCCTGACTGGCTCTCTCCAGCACTGCTCACATGAATATATAGTGGGTAGAACCACTGTGGAAAGCAGTTCAGCAACAATAAATAGAGACAACATTGACTGAATTCTACTCTGTGCCAAAAACCATTCTAACTACTTTACACATGGACTCATTTCGTCCTCACAACAACCCTACAGACTAGGTGTTACTCTCATTTTTATTTTCATTTGAAGAGCTCTGAAAGTGCCCATACTCTTTGACTCAGTAATTTAAACTGTAAGAATCCTCTCTTAGGAAATAACACTTAATACAAAAGACCTTTATCCACAAAGAAATTCATCAATGTGATATTAAAATTTTTGAAAAGTAACAGCTAATGGTCCTATGAAAGGGAAATATTTATAGTGACTCTGAACAGTGGAATTTTATATAACCATTAAAATCATGTGTATGAGGATTCATAATAAATATGAACAAAATCTTACAACTTTAAGTGACACAAGAAAAATTTCTGCTCAGAATGGTCACAACAATGCAAAGTTTAGAACCATACACAGAGGTGTTCTGGCTCAAAATGTCAAACTGTATATGCAACATTGTTTTCACTGTAACAGAAAGTCTTGGTGGTCTTTGAAACCTCCGATTACAAAAAATAAAGTAGAATAAACTGTTGAAATGGGAACACTTAGTGTCAACTTAGAAGCTTCTAAAAAAAATAGCTTTTTAAGCCCTGTCACTGACATGGCCCAAAGTGTAGTACTTTTGCTCACCGCCATTACTCAAGTGAACTCATAAGCCCAGATCTCCAACAGGATCATTCATTGAAAGAAGCCAGGGTTCCTTACACTACTCCTCTTTGAAGAGCAGTTTCTTACATCTTGGGTAGGAAAAAAGTAAGAATGTCTGCTAGAAAGCGGGCATGGTAAAAGAGCAAAGGAGTCAGCTTACAGGGTATCCCACACCCCAATTTGAACATCAAAAAGAGAATAATAATCACTGTTAATTGAAAAATTTTGAGCCTCCATAATGCCATGAGTGTGTAATGGCATGCAAAGCACACTGCAAAGCATACTTATTTTTAAATCCATTTTAATAAATAGTATATTAATATATATATGAGTATTTTAAGTGCATTTTGGTTTAAAAACCGTATGTACATATACATACATATACACAGCCTATCATCTCCCCCTAAAATGTGATGAAGTCTCCAAAGAGATAGGGACTATTTCAAGAAGAATGATCAGTGCCAAAAGCATTTCCTTTTTTTTTTTTTTTTAAGATTTTATTTATCTATTTGACAGAGAGAGAGAGCAAGAGAGGGAATACAAGCAGAGGGGGTAGGAGAGGGAGAAAGACCTCCCACTGAGCAGGGAGCCCTAGGATCATGACCTGAGCCAAAGGCAGACGCTTAACAACTGAGCCACCCAGACACTCCCAAAAGCATTTCCTAATAACCAAGTGGAAGGGGAGATTCCTGTTCTTCATTAGCATCCATGATCATACACAATAACGAATTAAAAAGAAGGTCCAGTAGAGTGCTCCAAGATGATAAATTATCTGAACTCCCAAGATTAAGGGGAATGAAGCAAACTTACCTCCTCATCTCCTGGGAGATTAAACTTCAAACTGACCCTATTAATGAGGTCTTGATAAGGTATAAGTTTCTAATAATTTTCATCTACCCGGACGATATATACTGATCACAGGACAATAGGATAGATAATGATGGCCAGGCAAAACTTAAAAATACACCATCTCTAGGAAAGATACCAGATTCAAAAAAATTAAGAATCTATTTGAAGGGCACCTGGGTGGTTCAGTCCGTGAAGCAACTGCCTTTGGCTCAGATCATGACCCCAGGGTCCAGGGATGGAGCCCCACATCAGGCTCCATGCTCAGTGGAGAGCCTGTTTCTCCCTCTCCCTCTGCCTGCTGCTCTGCCTGTTTGTGCTCTCTATCTCTCTGTCAGATAAATAAATAAATTATTTTTTTTAAAGAATCTGTAAGAAAAGCTGAAATTATTTTATAAAAAATACACTTTGATTGTATAGGAAATTTGGTCAAATGATGAATGGCTTGAATCACCTTGGACTTCATAACCAACATCCAAATCCTCACGACCTGGACACCAATTGGGATTCTAAAACTTCTAATGATATGAAATAGGGCTTTATTTTTTCCATTTGAGGCTGGTAAATACGACTGTAACTCTAGGAAGATGTAAAACAGCATCTAGCAAACCACTGCCATCTGAAAAAGTCAACTTTGGAAGAAATGAAAAAAATAACAATAACAAAAATCCAAAATTAAATTCACTAATGTTCACACTTTAGATTGAATTTTTTTAAGTTTATTTATTTATTTATTTGACACTCAGAGATCACAAGTAGACAGAGAGGCAGGCAGAGAAAGAGGAGGGAGCAGGCCCCCCACTGAGCAGAGAGCAGGATGCGATGTGGGGCTTGATCCTGGCCTGAGCCAAAGGCAGAGGCTTTAACCCACTGAGCCACTCAGGCGCCCCTAGATTGAATTTTTAACCACAGTATGATAATCAGTTTAGTGATCATGAAAAAAATGTTTGTGTATATATGATGAGTATTTTAGGTACTTAGAATATTTAAAACATTCTGATATACCATCTTATAATTATAATAAACTCCTAAAGATTTTTAAAAATAAGTTTGCAACCAATGTTTAAATATTTGGGGAAACATTTTACTAAGCTGGTAATCACTGATGTGTCAATTGTTTAAGTGGTGTACAAATATTTAGATGAGTTTTTAGAGTGACGTTTATTATTAAGTAAGATTTTAAAACCAGGCTTTACACCCAGTACAAATTGAAGTGTGCTATGTGTATTTTAGGTATTAACAAATATATTAGTAGTTATCTCTTTCCTATTCTGAGACACTATTATTCTGGTCACATTTTTTAAGTTACAACCCATAATGGTGGATAAAGATAATGACATATCACAAACTTCTTGAACACAGACAGAGATGGACAAGTGTGGGGTGTGGAGCAGAGAGGAGGAAGTGCAGTCCAGAAAAAGTCCAGAGATGGCTGAAGCTAAAAACAAAAACAAAAACAAAAACTATGTACAGCAGAGGATGGCGGGGGAGGAGAGCGCAAACAGGGAGATTGGGAACAACCCCCCCCCCCAATCAGGAATTTAAACACCCGCCCTGTGCTCCAACACCTGAAAACAAAACAAAACAAAACACTAGAGAAATTGAAGAAAACATCTGAGGACAATGAAACTATTGGCAAGAATATCCAGGTTTTAAAAGAGAAAGTGAAGGAAATCAGAATGCACCGTTGCAAAATAGGCCGCTTTGGCATTAGGATTATTTTAAGCTAAAGGCAGTTCAGAAATAGAAAGGCTCTCTCTCCTCTCTCTTTCATCCTAAAAGCAGGGCGTAGTTTGCCATTTGTAAAGGTAACATGAATTTTCCTTTATAAAGGTGGCTTAGTCTCCTCTCCCATACCAAACCTTACTGATACTATAACCTTCATCTTCCATCGGTTTCTCCTGATGTTTACCTTCCCAAAACTTCCCCTTCTAGAGTCCCAAACCCCTTTGTCCTGTTGTCTGGTCACATTTCCACAAATTATCACTCTGTTAAAATGGCATATAAGTTCTCAGGTGTAATCACTTCTTTTGTGTTTTTACTTTATGAAGCCCTCATGCCAGGCACAATGGACTAAACATAAGAGGGTAAAAGGGAAAATAAATTTCTTTTACAGATACAAGAAAACAGATATAATATAATTCAAAAGAAAGAAGTACTGGGAATGGGAATGGGATTTTTAAGCATAAGGACAAGAGCCACCTCAGACAAAGAACATTCTTATCACCTCTAAAACTCCTTCATATAGACAAGTGATTGCCCCACCTTTGGCCTGTTCATCAATTTCTTCTTCCTTTTTCCTTTGACCATTATCTTCAAGAAGTATGAAGGAACATTAAAAATACAGAATCAGAAAAATTCTCAGACTTACTCTGACCTAACCTCTTTTTTTAAATTTAATTTTTTTTCAGTGTTCCAAAATTCATTGTTTATGCACCACACCCAGTGCTCTATGCAATACGTGCCCTCTTTAATACCCACTGACCTACCCTCTTAAGAGTAAGATGACATGACACGGAGATGCCACACCATTGGGACAGTGGCAGAGTTGGGTTTCCAGACTCCTAGTTCAGCACTCATGTAGTCAGGGCAGTTAGAGGAAGGTTTTACATGGAACCCAGAAGTACAACTAAAAGCTTGCCCCCACCCACAACAATTCCTCCTATATGAAGAATTCCTAACACACACAAACAAAATTGTAACATCTGGTGGTAAGTTTGTAGTTTCTCCCACAAACTTCCACCAAATCCATTGAACAAGAAATATTTTCACTTGAAGAATAAAAAATGTAAGAGCTCTTAACATGTTGTTCATGGCCATGAAGCCAATGTTGCTGAAATAGATGAGATTCACAGGTTTTCATATACTTGAATATAGATGAACATAATTTGTCATTTTTTAAGAAAGCATACAGAAAAGAGAAAAACTGGAAGTACTTTCTTTCTTCTTTTGACTTGCAATGAATCAAAGACATGAATAACAATAATTTTGAATTGTAAACCACAAAGCATCAGCTTCGTGTGTCGAAAAGAAATTTGATTATTAAGACTGACCTGCAATGAACCGCAGCTCCTCCTCAGACCTCAGAAAACTCCATGTTCTTCTCTTGTCCTTGGATTTCTCATCTGAAAACTGATGAGACTGGATAATCTGGATGATCCTAAGAGTTTTTTTCCTAGGTCTTCCCAGTTCTAATATTCTGTATCATTATATCATTAGTCATCATCTTTAAAAATTATCCTTTTAGTTTTATAAGCATGATAATCATCTTTGCCAAAATATATCTGTATCCAAAATACACAAAAGCTGGAACTGTGATCTCTTGGCCAATAAAACCTAAACTATGAGAATGTGCCCTTCCTAACAGCATAAGAAATTGGGTTGGGCTAACCAGAAGCTGTGAAAATATCAGAATCCAAAATAATATGAATGTTGGCACCTGGAAGAAACATTTAGAAGCTTATGGGAAACCTTACAGAGATTAAGACCCCAAATAGTATTCCTAGATACCTGTTCAGGTTTGTGAAGGGAGAAATATACCCCTAAATTTGGAATAAGACCTTGGCTGGGATTCAGCTTGATTCAGGAAATTTTAATGAGTTTCCCAATTGTGTAAAACCCTGTGCTCAGAGCTGTGGAGTACAATAAGAGGACACAACATGGTCCCCATCCCTGGGTCCACAGTGTAGTAGAGGTTAGTCATTAAGAGCATGGGTTTTGCATTACTTCCTGATTTCTTCTCCTACCAGTTTTAGGAGTTTGGCCAAATCACTTAATCTCTCAAAGCCTCCATTTCCTCATCTGTAAAATGGGAGAGGTAATAATAGAGGATAATGCATCTAAAGCACTTATCTTTGGTGTCTTACAATGAATTCTCAACAAACATGAATTTATGTTATGTATGTTACATAATTTATGTTATGCATGTTACATATGTTATGCTATGTATGTTATGTATGATGTAATACAATCAAAGTCAAGATGGAATAAGTGTTATAGCAGGTGTACCTGCCAATAATTGAGAGAGCACAGAGGCAGGGGAAACAATGCCAACATGTTACGGTAAGGATATCCGAAACAGCAACATTGGGTAGAGAAAGTAAGGAAGAAAGAAGTTCTGACTTGATCCTTTTCCTGAGACCCAAGATCAAACCTCGAGCTAGTTTTGCCATTTGCAAAATAAAACCTCTCTGGCATCATTAAAGTTTTAAAAGACACAATTGGCCATGGAGTTTGGATGATGTGACACCCACAGGACACTGGGGCCAACCCTCATGCTTTTCAATGTCAAGAGGCAAACTATGCCAAGTTAAGTAATAAATAAGGTATGTTAGACTGCAGTCTGAGAATAAGTTGGTCCATGGAAGCCTAAGAGGATGAAAAATATCCTCTACCCCCATATTCTATTCGGTGTGCTTATTCCTAGATAAAACTCAGTTCAACCAGATTGATATAAGATCTATATCTTACCAATTTTCCAAGTAAGAGCTAACTACTAAAATAGAAATAATCTTATAAAATAGCTATCATGAATAGTCCCATTTTACAGATGTGGCAAGTAAAGCACGGAAAGGGCAAATAACAAAGGCCATAGAACCAAGAAAACCTTAACTGATAGTTATCTATTCTACTGTCTACAGGAGTGAAAAGCACTTGGTGGGTACAGTACAGATGTGTACTGATAGCACTGAAATGCCTAGGATTCACTCTCAGCGCTGCTTGGCTTGTCCACTACACTCTCTGCCATTCTTGTTAATAATGGGTAGTCATGTTCTCAACAATTGCTTATAAACCTCATTTGGGAAATCTACAGACCCTAAGGTTTAGTCAAACCTCAATACTCATCATTAATTTTTTAAAATCTAGCAATGAGCAATTACCGGTCCAAAGCACTATACTAAATAACCTGCATATTAATTTCTTTAATTTTCATATCAAACCCTTGATTAGATTGCTATCATTATTTCCATTTTCAAGACAGACAACTGAGGCACAGAGGAATTAAAAATATTGGCAGAGCCAGGATTCAAACCTGGGCAGTTTGACACTGGAGTCTATCCTCATAGATACCTCAACACTTGTTAATACTTCCTTCGCAATTTCATTGTATGCATCCGTCAACTTGACTTTCAGTTTTTGACTAGAGAAGTACAGTGTGCCTTCTCTCCTCTTAGAATAAATCTTGATGGTGTGTCCCCCACATAGTGACTTCCTGGGGGAAGTTTTGCTGACCCCAACCATAAAACTAGATTCTAGGACAAGGAAGGAAGTAAACCAATGGCAAGTGATGAATAGGTAGGATATTGAATGTGAGAAGAGGAGCACATGAGTGACAGCGGTTGCCTTGTTAATCTTTTACCTGCCTCTTGTCTTTGTAAAATACTCACCCTACTACATCTTAATGAAAACGCTGATTTGGACCATGATTTAGTGGGTTTCTTAAACATGTGTCTTTCAGAGACATGCCTGCAAGACATCGCTTCTCCTGACCTTGGAAGTTCAAAGGCAGTTTAGGCGCATCCCTGCAGCACTATAGGCAGTTGCCTAGGAGATGGGATTTCAAGAGGTGGGAAAGGATCTTCCCTAGGAAAAGGGGGAGGAGGGAAGTCAACTCTTCCTGCTCTATAAGGCCTGAAACTCCTCAAAGAGGGAAAAAATAACTTTTATTCCACAATGACAGATGGCGCTTACATGCAAAAACCCATGAGAGAGGAAATACACTAATTTCAATTCATGTTAAAGAGGAAAGAGCTAATAGCAAAGCATTTCCTGAGAGTCCATGTGAATAGAAAAAAATACAGAGGGAGAAATAAGGCTTCTATAGAAGAGGAGAAGGGGAAGACGGGGGAGGAGTCCACCTATTTTACAGATGAGAACCCAAGCAAACTTCTCGCTTCACCTTCAAGAATATGCCTAGCTTTTGTATGTTGCCTATAACCAACCTAGGCTATAAGAATTTCTTCTACTTGGTACTCTCCCCTGTCTTTATCATGAAAATCCCTCTTGCTCCTCCTCCAATACCCTCCCTGCTTGAATGTCTTCCTCAGGGCTCCTCCATTACCGCTCCCACTACACTTTATACATCCTTTGATCACCAGTATTCATATTTAATTTGAAAAGAAGGAGGCAAAGAGGTGAGGCAGAGGAGAAAGGCGCACATCCTTCATTTCACATCTGTACTACTGTGAGTTAAGTACTATTGTTTGTGAATTTCTGATGACAAAATGGGCTTAGAGATGTGACCTAAGCAAAGCCTATGTCACATGGCACACATAGAGAGCAGAGCCAAGACCATGCTGTTGGCCATTTAGTCCAGTTTGGCTCTAAGCCTTCTTCCTCATCAAACCTTATCATCCACTGTTCTCCACATGGTCCTCTTCCCTGGCAGACCATGAACTAACTCCTCGGAGCAGGAATTCTTACAAATTTATTGCTTCATTTCCCACTGTTCCCAGCTCAGTGTGTGGCACTGACTAGGCTAATGTCTGCTGAAGGAAAGAGGGATGAGAGAAAAAGGGAAAGAGGAGGGAGGTGAAGAAGGTATAGAAGAGTGACTTGAGGAAAAGAAGATGGGAGAAGGAATATTTCAGCACTACCATCCAGCATATGCCAGAAAAGTTATCCCAAACAAATCCACACCCAGGTCCTGGCACTGTGCCATCAGCTCTGCAAAGATTGACACAAGCAGACATCAGCTCTAAATACCAAGCACAGTGACAGGATCACATAAACCTTAAACAGTGTCTGGGATAGATTATACCTTCTATCTGCTATGAACACAACTCTTTTAAGGATGTTATCTAGTAGTTGGGACAATCTCATACTGTGAGGAATGCTATATTTTGACAGTCACTGAGCCAGACCCACCAAGTGTGCTTAGGGCAATGATTTCTAATTGCTTTGCAATTCTGACAGCCTATCAGTGCTTGGCCTCAGGATGGCAGACCCCCATCTTTAACAGCACTGCATGGCAAGCATTTTATCATTATTGCTTTTGCCGATTACCAACATGAAGTCAGCTTGTTGCAAGATTTCAAATGCTGCTGAAATATATAACCTGTAAGTTCCTCTGCCTCTCTCTCTCAGCTTCCATTCCACCCCACCATTGGAGATAACCACAGAGAACCACTGACACACACAAGAATAAACGTATATTTCTTTACTGAGGTGGAATATGATACTATATCGAGTCCTGCAGCTAGCTTTTCTCAACCAAATTTGGACACCTTCCCATGCAAGTTCAAAATATTTTCCATTCTTTTTAGTACATGCATCATACTCCACTGCAGAGATATACTATTATGTATTTAACCATTCTCCCACTGAAAGATAGTATAGTAAGGGGTTTTTTTTTTTCTATTAAAAACAAGGCTGCAATAAAGATCTCTATAGGAATATAGATGGTGACATAAATGACATACATATATTGATATTATATACAGATGATAGTTCTCTTTGAAGCTAATCAAATATTCTGTACTATAGATTTCTGGGATAACATTTTTGGGTCAATAGGTATGTATCACTAATTTTATTAGAAATTACAAACTACCCTTGCAAAAGTTTCACTAATATGTACTCCGCTTATGTACTACACATGATGAAAAGAACACTTTTGGGAGTGTGATCTAGGCAAAAAAAACTTCTTTCCCAGGAGCTTTGGCTCCCTTGGTTATAAAATTAGAACATCTCTAAGATTCTATATCTACATGGAGAGGGTGGGAAGTATTAGAAAACCAACTTAGAAATGACTGTTCGAGATCATAACCCTAGTATTCTGGAAGAATTCAGGTAAATCCCAAAGGTGCCTCACTCGATGTCCTCTGCCCACCATGTCTAGAATGGGTAGAAAATATGCTTTATTACCACCCCTCCCTGACTCCTTAATCCCACACAAAGCCTTGCCAATATGAGCTCATCAAATCCTGGAGCTCCAACCTCAGACTCCTATAGGGACCAGAAGATGAGGTTGGGAACAAAACATGCCAAGGTACTCCACGTTGGGTGATGGTTCATATCACTATCATCCAAAATGCCTAATCTTAAATTGTGTCATAGACTTTAGCACTTGGCTATCATTATTGTGTCAACTGGCCAAGGAGAAACTAACTTACTAAAATGAAAGGACATGGTAAGAGTTGCCCATCATTTTGGACCATTGGTGAAACCTGGAAGTCAGGTTTTCATTTGTTTGGCATTAACATACGTGACCTGGCTCCTCTGCTCCTTCCACAGAAACCTGAAATCATTTCACTTGCCACGTCTCTTACTCCTCCCCAGTACCTCCATCATTTTCTCAATCTCATTTTTTACTCCGATGCTGAGGATGAAAAAAGGTTCATTCATGAAGGTAATAAATGAAGCCCTGACTTTGGAAGAGTGGTAATTAGTGCACATTATCATAGGGCTAATGAGATCAGAGTGGGGCTGTCCAAGCCCAACATGCCTAATCAGGAATTTAAATTAAGAAGTCCCACTCTCTGTGATGAAGGAGATAGTCACTGAAACACTGCACTCTTAATTCCTTTGTATTTCCATTCACCAACTCAGTATCAAATGTTTTATGACACTGAAAATATGCTTAGTTTAAAGGGAACAGATGCCCAAATCTCCTTGTGCTCATTTAGAGAGACAAACTGATTTTTCTTTATCTGGGGTGTTATCAGTCAGGATTATATACAGACACAGAGACATACAAGTGATCCTAACTGGATTTGGTTGAAATTGTTTCTTTATGAGCTATATAAACAGAGCTTTCACAAAAATCCCACAGCCATAGAGGGGAAGAAGGTGTTAGATGTGGGAGGGGGACGAAAAGGATATGTCTGAATTCCATTACCATAAAAACTCCTTATTTTCTTTGGAAAATCTTGGTGGCAGGGAATAATGAATCTTTGAGTAGTGTAAAAAGACTTTCATAAATTCCCACTGTATGTCTTATCCTCTTCCAGACACTTTTGCATGGACATGGTCCAATCTGACAGCAAGAGATTAATTTTTGTACTCAGATCTGGATTTAAATCTATCTTAGCTACTACCTACAAGACCTTACATAAGACATGTAAAGACTCTAAGTCTCAATTTCATCTCTTATAAATGAGATTGCATTAAAATTAAAAACTTCTCTGGGAATCTGGATGTCTTAGTTAACATCTGCCTTCAGCTCAGGTCATGAGCCAGGGGTCTTGGGAGGTCCCTACCCTCAGGCTCCCTACTCAGTGTGGAGTCAGCTTCTCTCTGCCCTCCCTTTTGCTTGTGCTCGCTCTCTCTCTCTCTCTCTCTCTCTGTCTCTCTCCCTCAAATAAATAAACAAAATCTCTAAATAAATAAATAAATATTAAAAACATCTTCAAAAAAAAAAAAAAAACACTTACCTTCATTAACAGGTGCCATAAAGAGAGTAAAAAATAAGCCACAAATGTGGAGAAGCTATTTGCAATGAATATAACAAAAAAGTCCAGCATACAGAATACTTAAGTGTCTTCTGAAAACAAATGAGAAAAATATAAACAACCAAATAAAAAATGGGCAAAAGACTTGAACAGACATTTTACAAAGAGAAAATCCATATGGATAACAAATATATGAATATATGTTCATTAGAGGACTGAAAAAATTGAAATGTAAATCAAATGAAATCCTGGGATACTATTTCTCACACACACACTAGAATGGAAGGGGAAATTACTTTTGTTTTTTTTTTAATTTTATTTATTTATCAGAGAGAGAGAGGGAAGAGAGCGAGCACAGGCAGACAGAATGGCAGGCAGAGGCAGAGGGAGAAGCAGGCTCCCTGCTGAGCAAAGAGCCCGATGTGGGACTAGATCCCAGGACGCTGGGATCATGACCTGAGCTGAAGGCAGCTGCTTTACCAACTGAGCCACCCAGGTGTCCCAAAGGGGAAATTACTTTTAATAATATTAAGTGGTAACAAACATGTACAGCAATAGAATATTTGTACACTGCTAGTAGAAGTGGATTTTGTTATATTAAGTTTGAGAAACTATCTGGCATCATGCAATAAATTTGAAGATGGATATACCCAATACCCAGCAATTTCCAAGTTTCTATTCAGGTACTTGCTCTTAAGTTCTTAACAAACATATACCAGGGTTCAATATATATTTATAGCAGCATTGTCTATAGCAATAAAAAAAATCTGGAAACAATCTTAATGTCTTATCAACTAAAGAGTTGATAATTTGTGACATATTCATACTAAGGAGTACTACACATTTGGGAAAAGGAATTGATATTACAAGATACAACTTGGGGTGGGGGGAATGGGTTAGCCCAGTGATAGATATTAAAGAGGGCATGTATTACATGGAGGATTAGTTGTTATACACAACGACCCATGGAACACTACATCAAAAACTAATGATGTACTATATGGTGATTAACATAACATAATAAAAAATAAACAAATAAAAATAAATACAACATGAATAAGCCTCAAGAGCACAAAGTTAAAAGACAAAATCAAATTGTAAAGTAATTGACATAGTAGGATTCCATTTATGTAAATTTTAAAATATGCAAAATTAAATCCTACATCAAACCCTATAGTTGTAAGTCCATAAACTCACATAAACACAAGCCTATAATCTTCAGTGGAGAGTGGGGGTAAGTAGGACTAGAACAAAGGGATACAAACGTGGCTATAGGTGAATATTCATCCATGTATCACCTGACCTCATGACAGGACACTGTAAAGGTGTCAAGGGATGAAATGGGAAGATGGCTAAGAGGGAGGGCAACTCTACAAATCTCTACAAATCATGCCTGGTAGGTAGGCTTTAAGGCACTTCACTGATTCCACTAGAAGGTATCTAATGTTAGGGTGCCTGGTTGCTAAATCAGTTAAGCATCCAACTCTTGATTCTGGCTCAAGTCATGATCTCAGCATAGTGGTACTAAGCCCCACCTGAGGCTCCATACTCATCAGGGAGTCTGCTTGGGATTCTCTCTCACCCTCTTCCTTTATTCCCTCCTCCCTGCCCCTAGATCATGCACACTCTCTCTTTCTAAAATAAATAAATACATCTTTGAAAAAAAGAAGAAGAGATCTAATGATCAAATGTCTGGAGCCCATTAATGAAAACTGAAGCAGTGGGCTCTTTCAAGCCAGCCTACTGTAAAGTATGCCTTCAAAGGACAGGGACCTAGAAGGTGTTAACCTATCCCCACTCCTTAAGTCCTGTGTCAGGATTCTCACTCACACCTGAGAATGAGAGTCTCTCCTTCCCTTTCCCAGGGAGGAAAAATGGAGAAGAAACAAGCTGACATAAGCACCTATTAGAGTCTAGACATGACACACAGGGTCACATCTAATCCACACTGCAGCCCTGTGCAACAGTTAAGATTATTTCCATTTACCAATGAGGATATCAGTTCTCAGAGAAGTTAAGTAAATTGCTTCTGGCTGTATACCTGTGCCTTCAAACCTAAGATTGTCAGGACCAAAGCCCCATAATCATCCTGCTGGTTATCCAAGCCATCTCCCAGATGCATAGGTCAGGGAGGTATGTTGAACAACAAAGATGGGTGGTGGAGCAGAAGTAGAAAAGTATAAAAGATCAGAAGTCACATCTACTCCTGGAAAAAAAAGGCTCCTGACTACTAGAAAACCAGTATCCCCAAAACACCAACGGGAAGAGAAAACACACACATAGACTTAGTTTGCAGGGAGGATTTGTGAGAGAAGAGAGACAACCCAGTGCTGAAAAAAAGAATAAAAATGTAATAGAAATTACAAGTCTTAGAAAACTCTCATCCTAACGCTTGTTGGGACCAGAAGTTGTTAATCTCCCTATTTAGATCATGGTCACGGTACTGTTCACCACTGGGCTTTCTGCCCCAAATCCCTCAAAGCACATCCAAGCATCTCAGTCCACTCCCACCCTTCATCCTGGAGAAGTTAATAAATTAACTAGCGGAGGCTGTTTCTGTCTCCCTGCTTACTGATTAATGATAATCTACTGGGGATGAACAGTGTTCAGGCTGATGCGGAGGGAATCCCAATTAATTCCTCAGAAACCAATTCTCCTCTGACGGGTTCCTCGGCAGAAAGCCTCCGCACTTATCCCAGCCCAACAAAGCTGTAATGAGATCCAAAACCTTTAAGAAAGGCAGCCTTTGACTCAGACTGGGCACTGTGGATGTTAGCCGATCCCAGCAACCAGCTACCTCATACTCTAGTCCCAAAGCCTGCCTAACAACACACACATTTCCATGACAAACCAGCCTCTCCACAGCTTCTATCCCAAACACTGCTCATTGCTGCCAATCAGAGAGCGCCCACTCTGTACCAGGTGCTGTGGAGTATCAGACATCGGTCAGGAACACTACTTTTGGAGTGAGGCTGCCCTGATTGGAAAGCTGACTCTGCTTTTTACCCACTGGGTGAATTTAAGCAAACTGCTTACTCTTCTGAATCTTTGTGTCTTTATTTATAAAATGGTTACAATAACACCTTTGTGCACAGGAGGATTACAGGATTAAAGTAAAGGATGGTGCAAAGAAAGCTCAATAGATATTGACACTCTTGTTTATTGCCATTCTACCTACCCTTTTTAGGCCAGTAAGGTGAGGATTACTCATGTCACTTCACACCTGAAGAAACAAAGACTCAAACAGGTAAAGGACATTTTTTTACCCCAACAAAGTTAAAATTTACCCAAGGACATAATTCATACCTGGCAGAGCCAGGTTTTACATCGTATTTTGAGATGGTATCAAGGGGCACGTGGGTGCCTCAGTGGGTTAAGCCTCTGCCTACGGCTCAGATTGTGATCCCAGGGTCCTGGGATCAAGCCCCACATTGGGCTCTCTGTTCAGCAGGGAGACTGCTTCCTCCTCTCTCTCTGCCTGCCTCTCTGCCTACTTGTGATCTCTGTCTGTCAAATAAATAAATAAAAATCTTTAAAAAAAAAAAAAAAAGATGGTGTCAAAGCTAGGATGCCTCTTCTCTGGGCTCATCTCCACTATTTCTCCAGATGTATTTGCCATCTTTCTGAAACATAGACAGGGAGCCCTTATTTCAGCATTCTCTTCTGACACTCCCCTAGAGAAAAGGAAGCCTCTCCAAGCAGTTAAGCACCAATTCAGAGTTACAACAGGACAAGAGTTGTCTCCAGAGACTGAAGGAGCAAGGCTGGCAAGCTGTGGCATCACCTCAAATCTGACAGTAGGCAGCCCTCATCCCCACAACCACCAACACCCACCCCAGTGTTGTCCCATCACAAGCGCCACCCTGAAACCAATGTAGGAGGCAGGCCTTCTCAGCACAGCCTGGACCCCTATTTCAGAAGGAAGTGGTAGAATCTAGAGATTATGAAAATCTAATATGGAGACTGCAGGACCCTTGAGATAAAACTTAAGGTCTGAAAGATATCTATGATTCTTGAGATGATTTCTATGTAAGCCCAGTTTTTCTACTAAAGACTACTAAGACAGTTTGAGGTTATAGGGAGGCAGCTGGGTTCTTCACAAATGGCCAACTGCAATGTTCTCATATCAGTTGTCACTCTTGTAGGATATAGTTGTGACAGCCCTGATTCCAGGGTTGGAAGGAAATCATTATCTAGTTAATATCAAAGGCAGGGAATTGGCCCCCAAAGGGCTGTTTCCATTAATAGTCTTTGTTTAGAGATCATGCATTTATGTTAAGTCTCCAACACTAGTAAACTCTTTCTCACATATAGTAGAGGCGAGACCCTTTCAAGTCTCCGCAGTGACCTTCCTTAATAGTACAAGGCAATAGCATCACATCATAAAGCTTATGTGGAAGAAAACTAAGTGAATCATGTTCAAAGGAAAAATTCTATCCTCTGCACATAATCTCTTCAGTTCATTTCTAAAGACCCACTTTAAGTTCCATCCTTTCCAGAAAGCCTTCCTTAATGACCGCTGGCATACCTCCAGCCAGAGGAGGCCATGAAAACTCTTAGTAACAGTCTCAGGTTCTTATTCTTTACAATACTATTCTAGGGTAATAATCCAGCACATTATTTTATCATTAAATGCTCACAAATACATGTCATTTTCTAGAGTTCATTGTTTGACTTTTGTCAAACAATTACATTTTCTCTTTAAATTGAATGTAAGCTCACTGAAGACAAGGGACCAATCTTCTTACTTTATCTCTATTACTTTCTATGGCTCATGATACAACACTGCAGTTTAGGGAGAATTTCCTTATGGGTGATACCCATCACACAGTATCACAGAAATTGGTTACCATTTGTGATTGTGTCTTGTCTAAGTAATAATTCTGTTTGTTTTTATTAGTCCTGTAATGAGTCAAGAAAATGTAATGGTGCCATCGTGCATAGTCTGGAATGTCTGATGAGAAGAATAGAAAAGTCCAGATTTTCTTCCCCTAATAAGCCAGAAGACTCTCTAGGAAATAACTTTTACTTGAGTGTAACCAGGAAAGAGGAAATCAGGAGGACCCTGTCTGGCAGGTGCTGGTTTAGACCTAGGAGAATAAGGTGTAAAGGACTCTTGAGGTTTCTAGATTGACCAGTTCAGCTGATCACAATGTGAAGTTTTGTTGGTGGTAGTTGCTCAACACATTTCCCTCTCCAGTTTCCACATCTTGCTGAGACCCACCTGCTTCTACCACCATCTACCGCCTCCCCTGCTAAGCACTAGGCCAACAAGTCATGGCTTGCTTTGATTGCTCAGCACGTGGTCTGAGCAGAATGAATCAGGGTTCCTCTCTAAGTTTAACAGACAGGTATTTAAAAAGGGTAAATTCTCCTTCTGCCATGGGTGTCCTAAATTGACACCATTTAAGCCTGGATCTATTAGTAACCATCTTCCATGACTAAACAAAAGACATCTGCCTATGGTAGAATAGAATGAACCTGGAAATAGAGAAAGTCAGAGACAAGAAATAGTGAGAGAAAGACAGCCTCCCTGACATTATTTGAGTTACTGAATCTACCACGGCCCTGGGTCCCTGGTTTCTAGAGAAAATTAATTCCTTTTATGTAAGCCAATTTAACACAGGTTTCTATCACTTACACAAACAGAATACTGACAAATATAAGACAGGTCTAGCAGGAACAGAAAGTGTACATCTCATGAGGATATAGGCCATATCTACCTTATTACTGCTGTGTCCCTAGTGTCTACTTGATAATTATTTGGTAAATGAGTGGATATGTCTTCGAAGAATCCTAAATACCTCAGCAGGAACTGAACCCACTGAGAAGAGGCAAGAGGCTTAGTAAGCATCTGAATCATGGCCATTTACTCTTTGATGAAGATGACTATCCCTTTTCTTTATTCCAATTTACCCTACAAGAGTTTCAAGAGGTCACCAGACAATTTATTGGTTAAATACTAAAGCTTCCTAACTTGACTCTTTTCTTTGGTGTTGTACTCCAGTTTGTAACTATGTATTGTGATTAGAATGCTTTTTATGCATCTGTGGAGTTTGTCTCCAAGAACTTTGGGGTTCATTCTTCATCCATCCACCTTCTAAGGCCACTGTAGACCCTTACCAAATTGTGAAGATCTCTGCTAGGGTATTCATTAGATGTTTTAACATAACATCCATTCCCCAAAGTAGAATCCTTCAACAGTAGTAACTTAGCAACATGACAAAATGCCTCCAACAAGCAAAAAGAAGCAGGAAAGAATTGGTCTTTTGTTATACTTATTTTCTCAAACAAGTGTGTCACTCACTGATAAGCAAGGGAAACAAAGAATTGCCACCACACATATGTTTCCTTGGTTGGTGTTGACAAAGATGTTTGTGTACAAACAGGAAGCCAACAGAGACCATGTCCATAAATGATGTGGCAAATCTGCACTATTCCCAAATGCCTCAGTTAATTTTTCAGCCCCACTACATCCATATGAAATTCTGGAGACTCAGAAACAGAAATATTTGGGATAAATTTAAGAGTGTGGTCTTATTACCATGCCTTGGCAGGGAGGTATGGAACACCAAAGCAAATATGTTCCAGTATATTCTGGGCACCAGTATATCTGACAGATACCTATAAAGGGCTTGAAGTTAAGAAAAACACATGGTGAAGTTTTCATCCCTGATCCCTGTTTTATTTTTAGGTCTGCATCCAAGGTTACTCAATGGCCTCCCTTAATGAAACACTAGATCAATAGTGGTGGTGATGGGGAAACATGGCAGAAAGTCAAGGCTAATGCTGTAAAGAGGAGGTCCTGATGAGGAACATCTATGAAACAACAGTATTTGTGTCATCTGAGCTCCACAGTCCTTCTTCGGTGTAGCTCCATAATGTCCATGATTATCAGCCAACGGGATCACCATATCATCCCAACATTGGCTCAACAGCAGGTGACACTGAAAAGAGACTTCTAAAATGTTACCAGGATGATCTTATGAGCAGACTAGTCCATATCATTCCACTATTTTAAAATTTTCAAGGAATCTCCTGGTTACAGGATGGCACTCAGATTTCTTCTCATGCAAGGCGGGGCCTCTGGTGATCTGACCCCTCTACCCTCAACCTCATCTCACACCTCTGTAGCGTCACACTTTTATCTCCAAAAGCACAAACTTCTTCAGCATGTCCACTCTCTCCCAGTGATTCTTGCTTCGATGTTTTGGCCTCCACAGATGATCTCAGTGGTCAAAATCATACCATTTCCTTCAAGAACTCTTTCCTAAGCCCTCGTCTCCACCCCACACATCCACAGCCTGGGTCTCCTTCTTGGTGCTCCCAAACGTCCTGTACCTGCTGCTTTCATTGAATTTACCACGGGACCTAATACTTTTCTATGTATTAGTCTCCCCATTAAACTAGGACATCCTTCTGGGCAAGAACTGTATCTTAGGCAACTCTGAATCACCAATGCCTGGCACAGAAACTGGCATATAGGAGGCACTCAAAAGATACTTGTTGACTAATGGATAAATCCACAACTCTTCTTAGAGCACACCCACAAGCATGTACACACACTTCATGTGCAAGTGTACACACACCCCTTACTATAACTTTTAGAAAGAGGAGAGGAGTTATAAAACAATAAAAGGCCAGCATTAGAGGGACCTTGTGAAAGCCTAACCTTTTTGTCTATTTGAATGTGTTCTTATCCAACCTGTAGGTTATGTCCAACATGCACGTCTCAAGTGACTAATGGGGAACTTACCACCTTAATAAGCCACCTTTTCTGATCTTGGCCTGCTCTGAAGGTTAGAAGATTCCTGCACATCATGAACTGAATTTGCCTGACTATAACTTCCAGTGGCTCACTGGTCCTAGTTCTGTTCCCTAGATCCACACAGAAGAAGTCTAATCCCAAGGTAGCCCTTCAAATATTTGAAGAAGCCGAGTCTTCAATCCTCCAGAGTACACAAATTCCTTAAATACACCCAAATACCTGAGTTCTGAATCCCTTTCACAGACCTGGTCAGTCTTCCTGGACATGCTCCAGAATCAGCCCCTGAGATCATCTGTTAAAATCTTCAGAAGTTCGTACTGCTATAAATTCTAAAATGAAATTCTTAGACTTCAATAAACATAAAATTACTGGGAAGGTTATTAAAAATATACTTTGGGGGAGCCCCACCCTCAGAGTCCAATTCCATGTATGGGCACTGAGACCCAAGAATCTATTTTAATAAACTGCTCAACCAATCCCACAAACCACTCTTTGAGAAACAGCCCTCTAAGAAGTCACCAATTTTGGCTTTCTCTTCTATAAGTGGGGATTAAATCTGTCTTCCTCTCTGATCACAAAGTAAGGTGTGACCTACCTCCTAAATGGATTATAAAATACAGTCTAAGTATTAAATGCACAATAATGATGGAATGGGAATCAGGCACTCACTAAGCCTTCCTATTTGCACAAAAGAAGAGCTGGCAGACGTCGTTCCTTCATCAGAGAGTAAGTTAGAAAGGTGGTGCAAAAACAATGAATTCTGTTATGCTGAAAAGAATTTTTTTTAAAAAAAAAGAAATCAAAGAAAAAAAAAAAAGAAAGGTTGGTCAAGGGGGTGAGAGACCAGATTTCATGCCCTTCATCCTTCTGAACAGCAGTCTTTTAAGCAGCAGAAAGATAAATGATCTGCTATCTGTATTTTCTGAAGGTGTCATGGGAAGGCTTTTCCATTCCGTAAATACTTATATTAGTAAATCAAATAAGCTGGAAAAGCACTTAGGCATGATGCCAGGAGAAAAACCATGCCAGCATTGTTTCACTACCTTAACATTATTAGTAAATCATTAACTGCCACTATTGACGAATTCTACTTAAAGAGAAGCTTTAGAGCATGAGCTGCAAAGAATAAGGCAACGTAGACACGTTTCCAGGGAGGGAGGCAAGAATGAAGGAAAAATGAAGGATGCTAAAATCTCAGACTCTAGAAAGAGATGGTGCTGAGTTCAAATCCTGACCCTTCCCTTTTACAACTCATTACTTTAAGCAAATTACCTAACTGTTCAAACCTACCATTTTCTCATCTGTAAAACTGCATTTCTAATGGTTCCAATATCATGGAGTTGTTAATAAAAACGAAATGATGAACAGTGCAAGGTCCTAGCTCATTAGGTATTATTTCTGTATCTGTACATATATTTATTTCTTTATTATCCAAACTGTACAGATTTAGTAGTCAAACTACCCTCTCCACTTCCTAGATAAAGACATTAAAGGAAAAGTTTGGTCAATTGCCATGAAAACAAAATTCAAATTGTTTAGCCACAAGACTAAATCAGCATTTTCCAATACTCTGTCTTCCAGAATGTTGCCCTTACAGCAATTAGAACCAGGGGAGCTTCTCAGAGCAAACTGGCCTCGTGCCCATCCTGGGGGACCTAGAACAACACAAGAAAAGCCTCAGACCTGATTCCATTCTCTTCCATGTGTTTAATTATCCCTTCATTTGTTCATTTCACAAATATTTATTGAGCCCCTTTTCTGTGCCAGGCACCAATCTAGGACCCAGGGATACCAGTGAGTAAGGTAAGTCAAATGGTCTTTGTTCTTGCTTTACTTAGGTCTCTGCTCAAATATCACTTCCCCCAAGAAGCTGCCCTGATTGAGCACCCTCTCCCACAGAACAGCCTGCATCCCTGTTACACAGTTCCCTTACCTTTTTTCTCCCTGCATTCTCCCACACGCTATGTTATTTTCTTCCCCCAACCCCCACTAAAATGTAAGAAAGGGACCTTCTCCAGTTTGTTCACTTTTACATCCCCAGCTCCAAGCATGGTGCCTGGGCCACAGTACAGGCTCAGCTAATCAGTACAGGCTCAGCTAATATTTCTTGACTGAACAGAAGAGAAAATCTTGGTGGGGGGAGGGGGAGGCAGGGAGAGGAAATAAATGATTGTGAGTTATGAACACTAGAAAGGAAACCCACTGGGGCTGACAAGGGAATGACAAGCAGGGAGCTTCTCGGTAGATAGATAATGATGTTTATTGGCGGGTTCAATGAGCCATCCATGCACAGACAGGAAAAGAACTCTGCCCTTTGCTGTGTGACCCTAAGCCTGTCGCTGCCCTTGCCAACCTGTACCAGAATCAGGACTCAGCAATCAGAATCAACTCTCACCTGTCAGACCCCTCCCAGGGCTTAGCAGGCTAAAGATGCTGAAGTCTAGAATAGCATTAGGGACCTGGTGGGGCTGTGATGCTTAAACAAAATACCTTCATAAAATCCATGGCACGTACCACTGAAATTACAACAGAAAGAGGATTTAAGCCTGGGATTTCAGCTCAGGGAGCCATGCAGCTCTGCAATATTTTGGTTGTGTTCTAATTAGTTGTTAGCATACGGTGCAGGTGTCAGGTAATCTGCACTTACTAGAAAGAAATCGGCAAGTAGCAACCAGCATGAAGAGATAGGAAAGCCAGAGCACTCCTATCCTTGGAAGAGATCCACCATCGCCTGTGCCAAATGAAGGTACTGCACAGAGGCAAATCTCACAGGGCTGTGGCATGTTAGGGACTCCAGTGGGGGAGAGAGATTTGACAGCCCACTGTGTAAGGGAGGTTAGTTGGGCAATGGAGCATCTCCGGAAGTGTTGCTTATATGAGTGGTAGTGGGAGGGGAGGCACTGCCCCTCTCTCCCATTCTGTTGAAAAACTAGGCAGCATATGGGTATCACCACATCTTCATGCTAAAAAAGGAATGCAGGCAGAGGGGAGCAAGCAACTCAGAGAGATCAGAGTTCCCCACAGCAGTGTTAGGACTCCAGGCACCACCACCAGCTCTTCCCTCCGTCCATCTGAAAGCAGTGTTCCTATCTTCTGAACCACAACACCCCAGACTCTGACAGTATTCACACATGTAGATTAAAACTACCACACTCTCAAAGCAAGCACTGTGTCCCCATCCTGGCACATTACAGCCAAGGGACCCAGGCTCATCACTTCAACTCTGGACCTTAAAAGCTGAACTACAGAGTATTCAGGGGAGAGAATAGTTTTAGACAAGATAATTTATGATAAACCATCAGCATCCAACCTGGAATTCATTTATTAGATTAGATTTTGAAAAAGATGTGATGCTGAATGAATGGAACCAAGAATGTATACGTTTAATGAACATGAAAGTTTAAAAAAAAAAAATGGACGTAACTACGGTCCACTGCTGGAGAGATAGGATCCTACTCACCTACCCAAAGTGATCAGAGGAGGCAGAAGAATGCTGGGAACCTGAAGACAACAGGCTCAGGGAGGGACACTCCAACCAGAAAAAATATTACCTTCTTCACTGTTTTGCCAAAAGCATGCCCTACTTTCCACGTTCCCTGTGGGTCTCAGTCTTCCCACCTGCAAAATGGACATAACAATACACACCTCTAACACTTGGTTAAAGACTAAGTGAAGAAGCACTAGGCAAGCACCTAGCAGAGGGCTTGATGCATGGTAGGTATTCAGTAAGTAAAAGTGGCTTCCTCTTTCCTTTTTGTGGAGGTGGCTAATTTAGAAAAACAATAGCAATAATAATAAGACTATGACACACTAAACCTACAGAAAGAAATCTGAACCCCGAATAATAAAGACTAACTTTATATATTCAGTTCAAGAGATGCAGGACGACTGCTTTAAAATCATTTCCCTGGAGAAGAGAGGCAGCTTAGGGGTGGGTAGATGTCGTCTCCTCCTCACTGGGTCAAGCTATCTGTGGGCCTGAAGCATCTCAGGTTTGCCTGAGGTAGACAAATGTTCCCACCTTATCAGTGGGTTTCTTTTCTAATTAAAATGCATGAACTTCTGTAAGCTTCAGGTGCCCAGAGGAAGGGGGGTGGGGTGGGAGGAAGAGAGCAATAGAGCTACAAAGAATCTTCTCCCATTTAAAATCCAACCAAAAAAAAAGGTTACTGCCAAAAATGTAAGCAAAGATCATGATTGACCTGGCAACAGTGGTCTCTAAGGAGACACCAAATTAGGAAGAAAGAATGGGGTCCAGAGGCCCTTCCCCAAGAAGGTGAGGGCTCATTGCTTGGGGCTGGTGGCACCCAGTTTCTGTCTAGCTGGCACTTTCCAAGTGACAGCATGGTAGAGAGCCAAGACATGTCCATAAAGGAACTACGGACTATGGAAGTAATAGTTGATCTTTATCAAGTTGTTCCTTTACACCAGCAATTTGCATTCATCATCTCATTATTCCTTAGGACAGCTCTTTTCATTTATTACTACTATTACCCCACTTCATCGATGAGGAATCTGAAGTACCAAGATGGTAACTTTCTCAGGCGTCATAGCCAAGAGATGGTAAATATGGGATTTAAACCCTAGGAGCTTCATAATGATCATTTACTGGGCACTTACTAAATGCCAGGCATTGTGCTAAACCCTTCACCACATCATTTCATTTAATACTCATGGCACCCCTAGGGGTGCCTATTGTTATGATAGCCATTTTACAGACGAGTGAACAGATTTAGGCAAGTTAGGTGACTCACTGGAAGTTATACAGCCAGTAAGTAGTGGAAATAGGATCCAAACTCAGGTTCCAAACCCATCCTGTTGAAAGCTGTACTTTACACCCTTTACTAACTCAACAGCTGAGTAAAAAGAAGATGGGGGTGGGGTCCTGGGTGTCTCAGTCAGTTAAGGTCTGCCTTCAGCTCAGGTCATGAACTTAGGGTCCTGGGATGGATCTCCCTCTTCCTCTGCTGCTCCCCCAGTTTGTGTTCTCTCTCTGTGTGTGTCAAATAAACAAACTTTAAAATCTTAAAAAAAAAAAAAAAAAAAAAAAAAAAAACAGATGCAGTGGATTAAAACTGGAAAAATCATGTGCTCTGAAATGGGGTTCTAGAAATTGCATTTCTAACAAGTTCCCAGGGGATGCTGATGTTGCTGGTCTGGATCACACTTTGGGAAGAGCTAATCCAGAGAAAGTGATACAAAGGATGAACGTGGGGTATGTAAACGAGAGAATGCCCTCGAGAGAAAAAGACAGGGATAGGGTACTCAGAACAGCTTCCGTGTGGCACACTCTATGACATTTTATGAGGCTGTGACCATCACCCTTCATACAGGTGAAACACTTGGGGTCCAAGCCCCTGTCTTCTGAACTTTGGTCCTGTAGGATCCCATGTTGGATGTCATGAGTTCTTGGAATCTTCTCCCCAAACTCCTGAACTATGAGTTAGATATACTCTGAAAGGTACACATCACCTACAGAATCAGCGTTACACTGCATTATAAAGGCACACTTCATGTGTGTCTCCTCTCCTATGAGGTGTAAGGGCTAAAATTAAGGTCCAGGGGCACCTGGGTGGCTCAAATGGTTAAGTGTCTGCCTTCAACTCAGGTTATGATCTTCAGGGCCTGGGATCAAGTCCCAAGTCAGGCTACTGGCTCAGCAGACAGTCTGTTTCTCCCTATCCTCCTGCTTATACTCTGTCTCTGTCTCTCTCTCTAATGAATAAATAAAATGTTTAAACATAAGTAAGTAAACGAGCTTTGAGATCATAGTAGTATCTGTTCCATTTTACAGATAAGAGAGGTGAGGCAGAGAGATTAAGCCTGGATTTTCAAACTGAATTTTGTGACTCATTAGTGGGTTATAAATGAATTTATCAGGTCCTGACAAGCATTGCTTTAAATGAATACACAGGAGAGAAGACAGGAATGGCATGAAACAGAACAAATCAGAATGCAAACCATACAGAAGTATTGTTTCTTCTGCTCCATTCCAAGTTAATGTGTTTGCATGTGTACAATGAGTAGTATTGTGAAATATTACTTCATACAATATTACTGTAAGACACCAGAGCTGTGTGTCTCTGTGGAAGGTTTGAAAGCCACTGGGTGAAATAATTTGAAGGAGGTCACACAGCTAGCAATTTGTAAAGCCAGGGTTCAAATTCACAGTCTTTCTCTAGAGCTTACACCCTTGACCTCTAAACCAGTGTTGTCCAATAAAAGTATAAAGGACCCCATTTTGTAATTTAAAATTTTCTAGTAGGCACATTTAAAAAGTAAAAAAGCCACATTTAGAAGTTAATAATATTAATTTTAATATCTTTAATATTGCATTATATAAAATTTATTATTTCAACATGTAAAAATTAACTTTAAAATTAAGTCAACATAAATTGAGCTGTTTGTGGGTGGGGGGTGTTTTTATGCTTTTTTGGTTACCAAGTCCAGGAAATCTGGTATTGATTTTACACTTCTAGGACATCTCACTTCAGACTTGCCCTCCTTCAAGGGCTCAGTAGCCACACATGACTAGTGGCTACCATCTTGGGCAGCACAGCTATAAGCTATACTACCTCTAATACCCCCTTGGACCCTAGACCCTCTTTCTCAGATCCTACTGCAGAGGAAGGCTTCCTGTCCTATTCTATCCACCCCTAGTGGCCTGCCTCTTCCACAAAGTTCCAGAGCATCTAAACCCAAAACCAAATGTTCATGGCTATTTCTTTCCACTTGCCTTGGCACCTTTGCAATTTCACATCCTAGCTAGATCATCAAGAGGAAGAAAGAGGGACCTCTGCGGCCAAGACATGCTGGAGCAGGGAGAGGGTAAAAGTCCTGAACAATAGGAACCCATGTGGGATCATGGCTAGACAGTGCTTCTGGCAAAACTATAAGCTCATTGACAGCTTAACACCAGCTGTAAGAGGCTCGTCGTCCTGTTCAGCTTTACAGAGATACACTGGATCCTTCACACTCAGCCCTGGCAGAAATCGGCTGACCTCACCTCTGTGTCTTTGCCAAAATAAGCTCACTGCGAAATTGCAAAAAGACTGGCATCTGGAGAGCCATTCAGAGCAGCAACAGCTATCGAGTGACTTCAGAACCACCCATTAGATAATCTGATAAATGCCAGACATAAATATGTGCTAACCGTGGTTGGTAAGCTGGAAGCCCCAGGCAGCCATTACCTGGCACACTCCCCACTCTGGTGAGGTGAAACAGAGGTCTGTGCACAGACACAAGGAAAGCCTCAGCTCATCACCCAGCAATAGCCAGGGCCGGGAAGACAGGGTAGGCAATTTGGGCTCTTCTTATTCTCCCCCACACCCTGCTGCTGTGCCCCAAGGATGAGTGCTTTTCTTCAGTCCATCCTTTTGGTTCCCACAACCTCTCCAGAGAGTGCTGAATAGGAGGAAGGCTCACTGGGGAGGAAACAAAGTGGGGGTTGGGAGAAAACCATCAAACACTTCTACCCGCATGGGGTGGCCTCGCTCCTCAAATCAAGAAAGGAAATTTAAGTCTGTGGGGTGTTTGATCGTGGCAGTGGAAGGGACACCAAGCTCTTCCACCATCACTGGCTTCCTCTTTGGTGAGCAACTACCATGCGCCAGGCCTCCCAGCTGGGTCTCAGGCACTCAGAGATGCACCACCTACTCTCCTTACATCCAGCAGCTTGATACACCAGCCAACACCATAGGGTCTCGAGAATATGGCATTGCAGGGGAGAGAACGAGGCATAAACCAAGTAAGGCACCGACTTAGAGAAGGGAATAATGAATGTGCTAAGGAAGCGTCAGGGATAGGCAATTAGTGCCCCTGGGAGGCCAAGAGCTCTTCACAACTTCCAGGAGCCTCTCGTGAGCATTCTGTTCAAGTCTCATGGTATTTACTAGCTCTGCTCATACCTACATTGCCACTGCAGAAATGGAGGCTCAGATACCCAGGTACTCTTGTATAAGATGGAGAAAGAGCTACCGACTTCATGAGACACAAAGAAGACATTAGCTAAATACCAGCCACACATAATTACTTCATAGCAAAGATGCCTGATATGATTGCTCTGCCCTCACAGTCCTTGTAAGAGAAGCCGCCCTGCCCCCACATAACCAGGACTGTCTCCCAGCCCCTGCTCAGGAGGACAGCTGCCATATGACCACACCTGGCAGGGTCCCTTGCCTAAGGATACTTTCTTATTCTCCATAGGCTACCTGGACTATGGGGTCACGTGGAGCCACCTAGACACTATTTCCCCCACATTCCTGGACATGCAAAAGTCAATAGTTTACTCATGGTAGCCAAAACATGCAAATAACCCAAATGTCTATAAGCTGATGAATGAATAAACAAAGTACAGTATATTCATATATTGGAATATTAGCCATGAATCAGGAATGAAATCTTGGTACCTGTAACAACATGAATGAACCTCAAGAACGTAACACCAAGTGAAATAAACCAGATAAAAAGGCACATATTGTATTATTCCAGGTACACAAAATGCCCAGATTAGGCAGACCTACAGAGACAGAAAGCAGACAGGTGGTGGCCAGGGCCTGGGGAAGGGAGGAAGTGAAAGTTACTGCCTGATAATGTGGGATTTCTTTTGGGGGTAATAAAAACTCCTAAAACTAGAGCATGATTAGGGGTACACAGCTCTGTACTAGAAATCACAGTATGGTACACTTTGAAATTGTTACAATGGTGATTTTTTTTTTAGTGTGAATTTCACCCTAAAAAGAAACTTGAAAGTCTGTGTTGCTCTTTGAAAAAGGTGGTTTCAGTAGGTGTTTGTTACAATTAAAAACTGTGGACTATATATAACCTAAGCAATGATGTTAAATATCCCATCCAGGGTATGCAATGGATGGAAGCCAGGGTCTGGACTCAACTTGTGTCCAATCATCTGCTGACCTAGCTCTTACTCCTCCATACCGTGCCCTCACTTAACATGGAGGACGGAAGGCTTTTGCAATTCAACAGACAGCTGGCTGCTTCCCAAAACCTGCCAATACGTGGGGAGAGTCCATCCAAGTGCATTTATTTTGGGTTCTGTCAGCAGAAAGCAGACTTTATTAAGAGGATGTTAGCAAGCTTCTTTGCTTCCCTGATTTTTAAAGAATTCTTAATGACTTTAATGTGCCTATGTCATTTTTCAGCAAAACCTAATCTCCAGAGAAAGAACATGTGAAGCTCTTGAAATGTACAACACTTCATTTTGCTCCATGGCAAAGGCTAGTCACAATGCTCTGACATTTGTCACCCCATCTTTCCTCACCCACACCCCGCCCAAGTACAGGACTAGGTATACCATCCACAGAGGCTGAAAAGGCGGTGAGGTGCCAGGACAACACCTGAGCCAATGTGGAAGAAACTTCCTGATCTAGTGTTTCACAGAATCCTGAATCTAGAAGAAAACTTGAAACTTTTAAGTCACAGTACTTTTGTAGAAACAAACAAACAAAACCTTAAGCTCTGATTTACCTGTGAAGGTTGAATGTTAATTTCTAGTCAGTGATTCCTGTTGTTACCTCTTAATAATATAAATAGGTTAAAGTTGAAACAAGTGAAGATGGTGGGTGGGTATATATACTCTCTACTTTCAAGATGCTTACAAGAAGATAAGGTCCATGAGTGCGTGGTACAATACTGTGTTTTATGTGCATTATCTCATGTATTGGGGGCAGTCCTCCTTTTACAGATGAAGAAACTGAGGTTCAGATGTTTCCATGATCCACACCAAGTTCCTACATTAGCTTAGTGAAGAAGACAGGTGTGATCCCAAAGCCCATATTCTAAACCACCATGATGTAGTAGAACAATTACGTACTAACATTTTAGAGCCACATATTGAGTAGAAGATAAACTGGTTTGGGTTTTTGGTTTTTTGGTTTTTTTTTTTTTTTAAGATACACTGTTTTATAGTACTTTATAACTTCCAGAGATTGCACACTTGGAGTGGCTTCATACAGACATTGACAGCTGAAGCACTTCTGAGATGAGAGAGAACGGCTAGAACCAATGGGTAGTATTCCACAGATAAGGTGGGCTTTGAAGGATAGGTTGTGTATCAGTAAACAACAAGAGACTGAGGAGGGTGGCATGGGGCTGGGGAAAGAACAAGGGTGAAAACATAGTAGAGGGGAGGCAGTGACAAATAGCTGGCCAGGGTGATACAGGATTTTCTTAGTTCCCAAAATGGAATGTAGTTAGTGTCGCAAAGAGATTTGCTTTGGGAAGCGTCCATTCATGGAAAGCTAACAATAACAATAATAATATTATCACCACTCACTGGGCAATTTATAAATAAGCTAATCACAGTGCTAAGCACTAGCAGTAACTATCTGCTTGGGTTACTTCCTCTGGTGTGACCAACCACAATTTCCCTCTGGGTAATTAATCATCCATTTTCAGGCCATATGGCTCTCTCAAAACTGAATCCAATCCTAGATCATAAGACTATCCATGTGGGAGAGGAAGCAAGATGGTGGAGGAGTAGGAGACTTAAATATCATTAGGTCCCAGGCGTTCAGTTAGATAGTTATCAAAACAATCTGAACACCTACAAACTCAAAGGGAGATAGAAGAGAAGAGCAGCAATTCTAGGAACAGAAAATAGACCACTTTCTGGGTGGTAGGACATGCAGAGAAGTAAATCCAAGGCAATACCTGAGAAGAGAGGCCGCAGGAAAGGAGCCAGTTCCCGGCAAGTGGTAAAGCAGCAGAGCACAAAATCAGAACTTTTAGAAGTCTGCTCCACTGAAGGACATCACTCCAGAGGCTAAGTGGGGGTGCAGCCCTCATGGGGACAGTGTGGTCTCAGGACTTATGGGGTCACAGAAAGACCAGAGGTGTCTGATTGTGGCAGAGCTCCCAGGTATTGGAGTGTGGAAGCCAGCTGCAGAGACAGAGCCTAGGAGTGCAATCGCAGCTCGGGGTTACATTAAACCATGATCTGAGGCATAGTCGGGCCACTGCTCTTCGAGCAGGGACCCCACAAGTGGCAGATCCAGGGAGACTCACCTTCCTCCCCCATAGGGAGGGCCACAGGAGTGTGCTGCAGGAATCTGCGGGGCTTGGAGAGTCCAAATGGGGCTTGTGCCAGGGATAAAAAAGCTCAGTCATATGCCGGGTGAGCATGAAGTGCAGCCGGAGACCAGGGAAGTGAAAGGGATTGATTGCTTTTCTCTGAGGGCACACTAAGGACTGGGGCCTGAAGTGAACCCAAGAAGATTACTTAGCCTGGCCCCTGGCAAAGGTGGGGCAATTCCAACTCAGGCAAAGACATTTGAGAATCACCACAATAGGCCCCTCCCCCAGAAGATCAGCAAGAACATCCAGTCAAGACCAAGTACACCGATCAATGAGAACTGCAGAACTCCAGAGCTAAGGGAAAGCAACACAGAATTCATGGCTTTTTTCCCATGATCCTTTAGTCTTTCAAAGTTAAATTTTTTAAATTTTTCTTCTTATGCTACTTCTTTTAACTTTTCCTCTTTCCTCTTCTAATTTTTTTTGTTTGTTTTTTTGCTTTTTATTTTATTTATTATTTTTAATAAACATATATTTTTATCACCAGGGGTACAGGTCTGTGAATTGCCAGGTTTACACACTTCACAGCACTCACCATAGCACATACCCTCCCCAATGTCCATAACTCCACCCCCCTTCTCCCAATCCCCCTCCCTCTTCTAATGTTTTTTAACTATTTTATCTTATCAATACCTTCTTTAAAAAATCTTTTTTTTTTTAAGGGTGGAATTACTTGATGATTTTTTTCCTGATATTTCAGTACCTGATATTCATGTTTCTCTAATTATAATTTTTTAAAAGATTTTATTTATTTATTTGACAGAGAGAGAGCACAAGTAGGCAGAGAGGCAAGCAGAGAAAGAGAGGAGGAAGCAGGCTCCCCACGGAACAGAAAGTCTGATGCGGGGCTCGATCCCAGGACCCTGAGATCATGACCTGAGCCAAAAGCAGAGGCTTTAACCCACTGAGCCACCCAGGTGCCCCTTAAAAAATCTTTTAAATTTTTCATTTTTATAATCATATTTTATCCCTTCATTATATATAACCTTATTTTTGTACACATTTAGGCTTTTTTTCTTTAAGATTTTGGGATACAATTTCTTCTAATAGATCAACATATACCCTAAATCTAGTGCATGGCTTTGTTCTAGTCTCCAGCCTGATCACATTCTCTTCTCTTTTCTTTTTCCTCTTTCCAACCAACTTATGAATTCCTTTTATAGAATCTTTTTTAATTTTCATCTTTACAGTCATATTCCATCCCTTCATCATGTTTACCCATATATATTTTCTTTTTCTTTCTTTAAAATTTTGGAAGGTAGTTTCTTCTAAGAGACCAGAGTACAGCCAGAATCAAGTGGATGGTTTTGTTCTATTCACCAGTCTAATATATATATATATATATATATATATATATATTCCCCTCCCTTTCTTCTCCCCTTGGTTTTGGGTATCTTCTGATTTGGTTAACGTATATTGTTCTGGGGTCTTTACCACCCTTTTAGTACTTTGTTCTCTCATTCATCTATTTTTATCTGGATAAAATGACGAGACAGAAAAACTCAACACACACACAAAAAAAGAACAAGAGGCAATACCAACAGCTAGGGACCTAATCAATACGGACATTAGTAATATGTCAGAACCAGAGTTCAGAATGACGATCATCAAGGTGCTAACTGGACTCAAAACAAGCATGGAAGATATTAGAGAACCCCTGTCTAGAGAAATAAAATCCATTTGTGGAGAAATAAAAGAACTAAAACCAAGCCAAGTTGAATGCAAAAAAAACTATTAACGAAGTACAATATAAAACAGAGGCTCTTGCTGCTAGGATAAATGAGGCAGAAGAGAGAATTAGTGATATAGAAGACCAAATGATGGACAATAAAGAAGCTGAGCAAAAGAGAGACAAACAACCACTGGACCACAAAGGGAGAATTTGAGAGATAAGTGATATCATAAGACAAAACAATATTAGAATAATTGGGATCCTATAAGAAGAAGAAAGAAAGAGAGGAGCAGAGGGTATATTTGAGAAAATTATAATAGAGAATTTCCCTAATATGGGAAAGGGAATAAGCATCAAAATCCAGGAAACACAGAGAAACTCCCCCTCAAAATCAATAAAAAAAGGTCCATACCCAGTCATCTAATAGTAAAATTTATAAGTCTCAGTAACAAAGAGAAAATCCTGAAAGCAGCTCAGGACAAGAGGTCTGTAACATACAATGGTAAAAATAATAGATTGGCAGAGACCTGGCAGGCCAGAAAAGACTGGCATAATATATTCAGGGAACTGAACAAGAAAAATATCCAGACAAAAGTATAATATCCAGCTAGGCTGTCATTGAAAATAGGAGAGATTAAAAAAAACTTCCAGGACAAACAAAAATTAAAAGAATTTGCAAACACCAAACCAGCCCTACAGGAAATATTGAGAGGGGTCCTCTAAGCAAAGAGAGAGCTTAAAAGTAGTAGATAAGAAAGAAACAGAGAGAATATACAGTAACAGTCACCTTACAGGTAATACAATGGCACTAAATTCATATCTTCCAATAGTTATCTTTCAAAAGTAAATGGGCTAAATGCCCCAATCAAAAGACACAAGGTATCAGAATGGATTAAAAAAACAAGACCCATCAATATGCTGTCTACTAGAAACTCATTTCAGACCCAAAGACACCTCCAGATTTAAAGTGAGGGGTGGAAAAAATTTACAATGCCAATGGACATCAAAAGAAAGCTGGGGTCGCAATCCTTATATCAGATCAACTAGATTTTAAGCCAAAGATTATAATAAGAGATGAAGAAGGATACTATATCAAACTCAAAGGGTCTGTTCAACAAGACAACCTAACAATTTTAAATATCTATGCCCCTAAAAAAAAATTATACACACACACACACACACACCCCTAACATGGGAACAGCTAACTATATAAACCAAGTAATAACAAAATCAAAGAAACACACTTACAATAATACAATAATAGTAGGGGACTTTAACACACACCCCCCATGAAATGGACAGGATGTGGAGAAAGGGGGACCCTCCTACACTGTTGGTGGGAATGAAAGCTGGTGCAACCACTCTGGAAAACAGCATGGAGGTTCCTCAAAAAGTTGAAAATAGAGCTTCCCTATGACCCAGCAATCACACTACTGGGTATTTACCCTAAAGATACAAATGTAGTGATCCAAAGGGGCACATACACCCAAATGTTTATAGGAGCAATGTCCACAATAGCTAAGCTATGGGAAGAACCTAGATGTGCACCAACAGATGAATGGATGAAGAAGATGTGTTATATATATATACAATGGAATACTATGCCGCCTTCAAAAGAAATGAAATCTTACCATTTGCAATGATGTGGATGCAACTGGAAGATATTATACTGAGCAAAATAAGTCAACCAGAGAAAGACAATTTTCATATGATCTCTCTGATATGAGGAATTTGAGAGGCAGGGCAGGAGGTTGTAGGGGTAGGGAAGGAAAAAATGAAACAAGATGGGATGGGGAGGGAAACAAACCATAAGAGACTCTTTTTTTTTTTTTTAAATTTTATTCATTTATTTGACAGAGATCACAAGTAGGCAGAGAGGCAGGCAGAAAGAGACATGGAGGCAGGCTCCCTGCTGAGTGGAGAGCCCGATGCAGGGCTCGATCCCAGGACCCTGGGATCATGACCTGAGCTGAAGGCAGAGGTTCAACCCACTGAGCCACCGAGGTGCCCCCCCATAAGAGACTTAATCTCACAAAACAAACTGAGGGTTGCTGGTAGGAGGAAGGGGGTAAGGGATAGGGTGGCTGGGTTATGGACATTGGGGAGGGTATATGCTATGGTGAGTGCTATGAAATGAGTAAGCCTAATGATCACAGACCTGTACCTCTGGGGCAAATAATACGTTATATGTTAACAACAACAACAAAAAAGAGGAGCCATGTGACCCAAACCTACAACAATTGGAACATCATATATGAACACAAACTGGCCTCAATACAGATTCAGAGATTAACATGATGCCAGTCAGAGCCAGTAACATGACTTTTTCCCTGAAAGAATACAGGGACAGAGCTACTATCACCATCTTGCTGTAGAAATGCAAAGTTACGATAACATTGTTGGAACTCTGAATCCAGCCCTACTCCTGAACTTCGCTTCTATGAGCAATAAATTGTCTCTTGGCTTAAGCTGGTTTGGGTCAGGTATTTGGTCACCCTCAACTGAAGAAGTTCTCATCAATATACGCATGTAAATGAATCTCATGTAGCTCTCATAACAGTACCATGAGGTAAACATTAACAGGTACTGCCCCCTCTTTTGAAATAAGCAGTGGAGGCACAGGGAGGTCAAGCCACCAGCCAGCTGATAGAGACAAGCATGGTTCTAGATACCAGCACTCCCAGCACTGTACCACCTGGCGGGAGTCTAGCTCTGCTCTTACGAAACAGGACTTTCCACAAGCCTAAAATAAGTCTTTCCACTCAAAATAATTCCAAAGGCTTAAAATACCTTAGAGGGTGTAAATTTTCTCAAGCTCCTTTAGGTTTGCCATGATCCCTTTTTGGCTTCAGTTGTCTCCCTGAAAAGAATCATTTAAGCAATAAAAATGTCTCTCCCCAAGTCATTCTTCAACTGCTGATACTTCACTTTCTCAAAAATTATAGATAAAAATAACAGTGCACAGAAGCAAAGAGTACACAGCTGCTAAAATAGCAGAAGGGATGGGAAGGGGAGATCCTGACCCAGTGTTGTCTGTGTTGGCATACCAGAAGTTTGGATCAACACTTAATGATAATTTTCAAAGTGTACTTCTTAATGGAAGTGTACTTTTATTTATCACCAAACACAACCTTGGACTGGTGGCATGGGGAGCCACAGCTGCTCCTTCTGGAATGCTTTAAAAATTCAAAAATAAAATAAAATAAATACTAGCTAGGATGACAGTTTGATGTGCATACCTCGTCTGGGCAATTTTCTCTCTTTGTTCAGTTTTCCCAGCGATTTTCCAGAGGCTTGGGAAATCCTCAAAGCAGAAATAAGCAACTGTGGTCATAAAATGGACCAAAAGCAAGAACACTATGCTGGCCGATGCCTGTGGCCTCAAAGAACTCTAAGACTCATTAGTATTCCCACTCCGGCCATGAATTTGCCAGGCTTAATCAGTGTAATGGAGGCAAAGGGCTTACAGATGGAAACAGAAGAGTAGAGTCCTACTTCACAGAGCCATTAACTTTGAGCCTCATGCTACTAATTATAAAATGGCCCATGAAGACTGTATGATTTTGTTGGATTCATTAAATAAAAATGTTTATAACACAGTGAAGGAAAGCATGGGCTTTGGAATCAGAAAGAGCAGGGCAGACACCTCAACTATGATTCCAGTATGCCACCCTGAGCAAGTCATTTATCCTCACAAGCCTTGGCTCTTCCCCTGTAAAATCAAATAATGTCTACTTCTCAGGGCTATTGCAAGAGTTAAATGAGAAAGTCCACTGAGCACCATCATACTTCTTCCAGCATTAGTGGGTTGGGCAATAGTTAACCATCACTATTTTGTTACCATTTTTAATGAAGTTTGAAATGCAGTGTGACTGCATGGGTAATAATGCCCTTTCCACCGAAAGCCAGATCTGAACGATTCTTGAAAAGTGTCAGCAGTGCAAAGATTTGGCCTTCAGCAGCCATGGTTTCTGTTTTTTTATTATCACTATTCTTACCAAAGCGCAGAAATGTGAACATATCTGAATAGTCCCAAGCATACATTGACAGTATAAAGGCCTGGCCTCAATTTGACTGAGTATGGAACTTCGGGTGCCAAGAGGACAGGTTAGACAAACTCCAGCAATGCTGCCAAGCCTGGTTGCCTTCCAGCAGTGCCCTTCCTGACTGCCTTGGAGGCGATCTTTCGAGAAACTTAACTCGTTAGTCACACATGAAGCCATAGCTATTCATTCTGGAGGACCATCCAACTGTCCTTTGGAGTCTGTCCAAATGATCAGGAGAAAACATATTTTGTCATCCACAGGTCTGCTGCCTAGAAGTACTTCGGTGAAAACTTCTGGCAAGCTTGTACAATCTGCCAGAAATCTTTATTTTTGACCAGATGATTTGAAACTCCCAAGGTAGGGAGCCTGGCATGGGATTTGGCACTGTGGGAGAAATTGGACAAACTGGTTATTTGTAGCTACAGGTACAGTGGTTTGTTGGACTCAAGGCAGTGTCCCCAAAGGAGTCTGTGCTTGGTGACAGTAATCCACACCCATCTCCCAAATCTCTGAAACTCAGTGGCTCTGTGTGTATATCGTGCAACTGAATGCATAATTAGATACCCCGTGGTGGTGGTCTGAAGGTCTTGTAAGTTTCCCAGTAGAGTGGAAAGAACACCAGACCTGGCATCCAGATACCAGGTGCCAGCCCCCATTCTGTCGCTGAGGATGACATGGCCATGGGCACGTACAGCAGACATGGAGGTGTGCTACTCAGATCCCTCTTCAAGAAGGGACTTCCAGCTCAGGAGAAAGGAGTATGATTGTCTGACCAGCTAGAACCACAGCACTTCAGGTTCTGCTTTCGAGCTAAGACCATGGCGCTCCTCCTGGGCATCACGTGATGGAATGCAATAAGGTTAGGAGGGCCCAGACCCTTCTTCCCAACATGGTCATCTCTAATACGCTACCTGTGCTCTAGCGCTCCCTACTTCTGTCTGCTACACACTGTGGTCTATATCTTTCACTCCCCGGAATCCTGCCTCCTCCAGTTTTCCTTTCACAAGTGGCAGATGAACACAAGGACCTGGAGATTTCCTTAATACATCTGCTTCCTCCTGGCATCCCTCATCACAGCCACCAACTGCTTGTGCTCTGGACTCCATCTCAAGGTCTCTGTTCTGGAATTGACATAGGCTTGGTTTGTCTAACCCTCTCATGACTTTTCTTTTAAAGCAAGCATAGTAATAATAAAGAGGAGGGAAGAAATAATGAAGGAGACAATAGTTTTATAAGAGAATATAATGAGGTATAAATAGAGCCCCTCCCCCCTGATTTCTCTACACCCTCGGAGCCCTACCCCCCACCATCACCATTTGTACCAAGGAATTCTTTCTATCAGGGCATGGCTGATAGGACAGAAGCACAGAGAAGCTGTCTCTGTTTCTAAAGCACAGATGTGAGTCCCAAGAGCCAGGCTTTTTGATCTTCATACATCTAAGCCCTAAGGCACTAGGAGAAAAGTTTGTGCAAAAAAAAAAAAAAAAAAAAGGTGAAAAAGTGAAAGAAAAAAAACTCTGCTATACCCAGTGATCCTCTATATAAGGATAGAGCAGACTGAGAAGAGACAAGAGACAACAGGGGAGGAAGCATGGTGAGGGAGAGGTCAGTGGAACTTGGCATTTAAGGGACTGAACTTAGAAGAGCCACCTAATGATCAGGATCATCATGGTCATCAAGATGGATCAAGGGAGATTTCCTATAAGAAAGCTCCCATCTCCTCCTAACCCCTGGGGCCTCAACCCACTGACCACCCTTACCAGAGGGTAAGCTTCCACATGCCAATGTCAAAGGACTTCTAGATGTTGTCCTATCTCTGAAGCAACTCCCACTGGCCATAGCCAGCAGGCATGCCACCTCTCTGGGTGCTGGGACTTGGCTCAATCTCCATCAACCTCCCTCCAATGGATAACCTCTTTCTCAACATCTTGGGGTCCTCCTCAGCAACCTACAGCTTCCTGAGACAAAGGTAAACAAGAAAGGCCTCAAGGAACGGTGCTGAGGGGTGGTGTGGAAGAAAAGTAATCCTCACCCCAATTTAACACAGTGAAGGAACCAAAATAGTGATACTAACAACTATTTTATGTAGTTCTCCATATACCTGAATGTATGCCAGGCTCTGTGAGCTGTTCCTTCCAGACATAACCCCATAACTCTTCAAAACAATCGCATGAGGTAGGTAGCAATGTCATCCGCATTTTATCGTCCAGGTAACTGAGGCTCAGGGATTTGCCCAGACTCACTTAGCCAGAAGAGGAAGAGCAGGGGTGCCCTGACTTCCTATCCTTTCTGATCGATCACATTGTACCTCGGCAAGACAAGAAATGTGTTAGACTCTTCCTGCTCCTCCCTATCTCATATAACTCTCGGCCTGGTGCTGCACGGCTAGAAGATTCTAAATAAATAGTTTGGGCTCTACATATCTACATAAACCAACCGATTTATGTATTTTCCCCTCAGTGAAGGGGAAAAAAAATGGCTGGAAATGTGTATCTCCATTTCCTCCACAGTCACAGAACTCCTGATTGGGCTGCCTGGAAGCAGGTAGGAGGCAGCGAGTGTACATTCTTAGAAGAGATCATATTTCAGTCTTTTTACTTCATTTGACAGGAGAAATCCTGATTAAAATCAGCCACACATGTCACGAAAAGGTAACTGGGTTCTTAATTTTTTTCTGTGCAGAGGCAGCCCCAACTATACTTCGGAAGCTAACTCTTCACGCATAAAATTACTAATAGACACCATCTATCTGATGAATGTCTTCTCCTTAATAATTTATATCACTTGATCTATTTTCAAAGGTTAGTCTTACATTAAAATTACAATCTTGAATAGGTCAGCCTGTTATTTAAGGATAAATTATTTCACCCCTTCATGTTAGTGTTGTGTTTGGATAATGGTGAGGTTTTTATTTCTAGCCCCAATGAAACCAAGAAAGAAATTGCTTGTTTGACCTAACCTCTCTCACCCTGGATCTTATCCCTTGATTCATGCTGACTCACTATCCATAACTAGCCTGCATGGTTTAAACCCTGCATTTCCGCTCTTGTCTTGTTATTTTCTGCGTTTCTCTTCTCTCTTTGGCCACCTGTCCCCAAGTTTTCTCTTCACCCTGCTTTCCTAACTGAAGGACAACCCGTTCTTGGGATCTCTCCCAGCTCAGAGGGAGTCCTGTGTTTGTCTCATCACTGTCCAGTCCATTCCAAAGAGGGAATATCCCTAAAAAGGCCCACATGGCTTTTCCTAGGCTCTGACTCATTGTTCATTTAGCAAGCAAGAATGGAGATTAGTTAGTGGAAAGAAGACGAAAGAAAAGCTAGTGTGAGTCTCCTAAGATCTCATCCAGTAGGTCAACCACTCCGGATTTCAGTTCTCACAGTGTGAAGGAAGGAACACAGGCTGTGAAATGAGAAAGCCTTGGATTCAGAACCAACATTCCCTACTACTAACAATTTGGAGCAAGATAATCTGAGTTCATTTCTTTCTCTCTTTTCTTTTCTTTTCTTTCTTTTTTTTTTTTTTTAGATTTACTTATTATTTTAGAGAGAGAGAAAGCAAGCACAGGCAGGGTAGAGGGAAAGAGAGAGAATCTCAAGTATATTCCACACTGAGTGGGAAGCCTGACCCTGGGCTTGATCCCAGGACCCTGAGATCATGACCTGAGCCTAAATGAAGAGAGAGCTGCTCAACTGACTGAGCCACCCAGGCACTCCTGAGTCCATTTCTTTTATGAAATGAGGATGCTAATACCTTACTCAGGTTTATTGAAAGTTAGCAAGGTAAAGTAGGAAAAATATACTACATAATGCAAACACATTTGGTGAAAGTTAATAAAAGTTTATTAGATGAATCAGAAAAAAATCATTTTAAGAAAATGGCCACTATGATAAGAAATGGCAGGTTGAAGACAAACAAGCAGCTGACCTTGTTGAATAGAGGTTAAGAGCATCATTCCTTCAAACCATCTTCAAACCCTGACCCTATTACTGACCAGTTACATTACCTTTGACAACATGCTGAACCCCCAGCTTTCTCATCTGAATATATGCCTACTTCATCAAACTTGCAGAGGTTAAATGAGACAATGACTGGATAAGACATGGCACAGCACCCAACACAGAGTAAAACCTTTATGAAGGGAAGGTATCACCACTAAGACGAATACACGCCAAACACAGCGAGTGGTCTCTGTTGCCTCGACCTCATGACACAATTGCAAAGGTTGATTTAAAAACAAAAACAAAAACAAAACAACTTTGTAACGAGCTATAGAAATACAAAAAGCAATTTTTTTATTACTATGATTAGGAATAATGGGCTGAACAAATGACTTTTATTGGAAAAAGTGCAAACTCCACGAGGCCTTCTTCCCACTGACCCGTGTGTGTGCACACAAGCGCTACGTAAGGGGATGGGGTTGGTTTAATTAAAGGGTAATTTCTGTTGTTGCTCTGGGTGTACAAAGTCATAAAGTGTGGATGTTAAGAGAGAGGCTGAAGTAATGTGCAAGAACTTAATTGATACTTTAATCTGTTGATTATAAATATGCTCAGGAGGTAGATAAGTTCACACTGTTTTATGGCAGGAAGGTTTTTTATTGGTAATTTCATGTAATTGTGAAATGGGAAGAATCACTGGGCCGGAGGTTTTCTATGTATCTGGCAGGGAACATAGCCTGCTTTCCAACCATGAGGAGGCCCCCTGGGAGCCACTGGCCATGACCTTCCATTTTCTGGTTGAAGGGTTTTCTTTGAAGGGGCCAAGAGGAGGAAACAAAGGTCCTCAGAAGGAACAGAGCCTACTCATTGTTTTCCCCAACTTGTCCCTCCATCCCAGAGGTGTCTGTTGCTTCTAAGCCTGTGTGTGTTAGTGTTATTTCAGCTCCTGGCCTCAGAAACCTCATCTGACCCATGATGCTGGGGGAAGAGGCAATCTTGCTGTGGTAAGGCTTCACAAAGTGACAGGAACTGAAACAGAGACTGCCTTCAAGAAGCAAGGCATTAATCTTCTCCTTCTTGGGTGCATTCCTCATACTTAACGCTCCTTCACTTCCTCGCATCGGTTTCCTTATCTGTCTTCTACTTGACCCCCGTGTGCAGCTGCTCCATTCTCTCTCAGTTGATGGGCTCCTCTGCTCCTTCATGAACACAGCATGGGATGACTGCACCCCAGCTCCCAAGTCTGACTTAAGTTCAAAAAACTAGCAGAAAACTGGTCTCCCAGGGGAGAGACTATTGGGTCAGACATGCATCATCTTTGTTTATTGGCCACATAGTAACAACATAGCCTTCTGAGTCTGTTTCCAGAGGAGGGTCATAGGCTGAGCAGATATCCCAATAGGTATCCATTGCACTGAGGTATACAAGATAGGGAGTTTCTAATTCCCAGAGATGAGGCCCAGCCATTGACTGAAAATGTTAACAAATGAAGAGAAAGACTGCAACACACAGCTTCTTCCCTCCTCGACCTTAACGGAACTAAGAGGTTTGTGTTGTTCCAATCCAAACACCACCTCCCATGTATGTTCAGAGGAGATAAGAAGGCATGGATGGAGGAGTTCTCCCCACCACCAATGGCATAGTTTCAAATCCTTCCTTTTCATGTTGAATAAGTTGAATACAGTGTAGAGTGCCTTTTAGAACAGAAGTGGAAACACTCATTTGAAGTCAATATGGGTTTGTCCCTTCTGCTTTGATCCAATGCCAAAGATAGAATCTGAGGATCTTCCCATGACTTAAGCTATATCCACTCAATACAAAATAAGTTGGGTTAAATGTTGGGGTATCTGGGTGGCTCAGTCAGTTGCACATCTGACTCTTGGTTTCAGCTCAGGTTGTGATCTCAGGGTCGTGAGACTGAGCCCCACATCAGGCTCCCCACTCAGCATGAAGCCTGCTTAAGATTCTCTCTCCCTCTGCCTCTCTCCTCCCTCTCTCTCTCTAAAATTAATAAACAAATCTTTTTAAAAACATCAGCTTGCTGCTAATAGATCTTTATAATAACTCCTCCCTTCAAAGAACATTGATCTACAAGTCCTGTCTCATAACTATGTGGCCTCACAAACCTAGAGCTCTTTCTTCCCATGCTATAACTGGTAGAACTGATGCTCACAAGAGTGAAGTGGTTTTCCAAGGTCAATTGACTCAATGGTAAAGCCAGTAACAAAACTCATAACTTCTCACTTACAATCCCATTGTCTTTTTGCCATATTGATTTGCTTCACTATAGGCAGACTACCTGTTACCCCTTTACCCCCCACCAGGGCTACTCTCCTATCCTCCTTTATCCCACTTCGTGCCCTGGAAGGATGACTTTATTGATTGAGTTAACAGAATCCCTTGGCCTCGAGCTTCTAGTGAGTAGAGTCAAAGGCAAACACCAGCAACATGCCAGGGAGTCAGGTCAGAGTGTGTATTTTCTGCACGCCTTCCTACAGGATCTCTCTCTATCTAAGGTCACCGCACCTTTTGGATAGCCTGTACTTTCTCCAGTTCTACTCAGTCCTTCCTCCCGCCTTGACCTTTCGGGACTCAGATGGTATTATCTGTCTCCTGACTGCTGCTAACCCTAGGCAGCTACACCATCCCTTGTTGGTTTCCCTTAACCCTTTCCTCTATTACACTCACGTGAATTAACTGCTTTGCATGTCCCATATTTTTCCTGCCAGAACTATGATTGAGCTACAGACTAACAGTGTGCCTTAAACCCCTGCTTACAGGGTCATTACGGCTTACACGGATGTTTTTAATACTCTAAATAATATCCTTGGAGAAGGACAGACTTTATCACCTTCTACTTGCAACTCACTGCCCCCAAATACTCTTTCAATTTTAGTCGAAGGTTAAAAGTGTGTTGGCAAACACCAGCTTCTCTCCACCAATACCAGAGGCAAAGTCCTCTGTTGGCCCGAGTCTTAAGTAGGCAGTCGGATGGCGGGAACACATTGCCACAGTTCTCATCTTGCACGTTTGGAATTATCTCTAACCCTTCATAAGGAAGCTCCAAAGAAGAGAAAATATTGAAAGGACTCGCCTATGTTGAGGGATCTGTGGGGAAAATACCGGGATTGAGAGGCAGAAACATAGGAAATAGAAACAACAAGGAAGAGAATTTGATAAAGTGTACATAAAACTGCGTAACCCTAAGCAACAACCAGTGTGTGCCTTTGCTTCCGTGTATGCCTAATTGTACCTGAGCTTCTGTCAGCTGTTGCTTTACTGATAGATCTTATTCGGCAGAAGGCAAAATACAGAGAGTGGTCTATTTTCGAGTTGAAAATTTTAAAACCCCAAAGGAGAAAACTTTTAAATGGGTCACCATATTCCTCTCTTCACCCAGATATACAGACATAAGAAGTCAACATTCCCCATGCAAATTACTCTGCATTGCTATTTTGGTGTTTACTGATCCCTATCAGCCAACTGTGCTCAAAACACTAGCAACAATCATACCCCAAATAACAAATTTACTCGATCAGAGCAGCTTTTCTATGTCTCCTGACTGTCCCAGGATCTAGCACAGTGCCTGGCACACAGCAGGCATTCAAGAAACGTCTTTAGATAAAATTGGATGACTACAGGATTTTGGAAAGTGTTAGAAGAGTGGAATTGTGTCAGAGAGAGAAGAGAAAAAGAGGAAGGGGCTCTGAGAGAAACACAAGGCAGGATCCACAGGGCCGTGAAACTGCTTCCTGTGGCTCCTTTCTTCCCCGCTCTCCACTCTGGGAAGAGCTGCTTTGTCAGAAGTCAGCCACACATGGCTGTTTTTCTCATTCTACCTTTAAATGAGCATGAACATAGGCATTTCAACTCAAGTTGTGTCTGCCCTTAGCAAGAAATGCTTAACAAATGAAGAAAATAAGTTCCAAATTACTCTCTGAGGAGGGTACAGCATGGCCCCAGCTGAGGGCAGCTCCCACTGCGTTCTATTCCTTCTTACCAACAAGTCACACACCTGAAGGAGGGCTGTAATAAAAGACACCTCCAGCCCTTCTTGCCAGTCAGCATCTTAGTTTTTCCTGGATGACAAAAAGACTCAAAAATAGTTTGTCGCCGTTTCCAGTTTCACAAGGAATTCAGAATGTTGCTGAAGGTAAAATATTCAGCTTTTCCAGAAAGCAGGGTGGCAAAGTCAATTCTCTATGCTGCAGCAAAAGGTCTTATTTTATTCTCTCTGGTACAGCAAGGGACAGAACCACCCCCATCACAACCTGCCAGACACACACATGCACACATTCACACACACACACACACACACACACACACACACACACACCCTGTAGAAATTTTAGGCACAGTCACGACATGGCACCCTTCCTTACACCTGATACTTCTTAATCCTCAAAACCTGGAGATTTCACCTCTAAATTAAGAGTCTCTGAGTTCTGGAGTTAGGAACTACAGAAAATGTTAAGATAAAGTTGATCCTTACCATTAAGGAACCTACAATCTATTTTATTTTCATTTTATTCATTTATCTTCTCCCAACCTATAAGGGAGTGGGGGAGCTTACAAAATTGCAAATGCTACAACATAATAAAATAAAATTTAGAAAACGTTGGTGAAGAAATCGGGAAAGCAATAAAATGAGGACAAGAAGCATAAGGTAAAGCTAGGAATGACGTTAACATGCAAATTGCAAACTCTAAGATCCTGTGCACTTGCTAGGTCTGATCCTCAATTTGACTACAGGATTTCTACCACACAAGATACAGTCTAGTAGAAGAGACAAGCCAGGTCTTCAAATATTCAAGAAGATGAAAGGTGTAAACTCTGAGGCCAGATTACCTGGGTTCCAAATCCCAGATCCCAGCTGTATGATCTAAGGAAAATCAATCAGTTCTTCTAAATTATAATTTATGTGTAAACTGGCATAATGATACTTACTCCAAAGGGTTATCTGAGGAATAGAACAACTTATTTCCGCAGAACCGTAAAGCACCCAGTACACAAGATGTGTTCCCTAAGCACTGGCTAGTACAAGACAGAATGTAATAAATGTGATAGAAGTTCAAGTTCATTACTATAAGACTATAGAAGGAAAAGACTGATTTTGGCTGATGATAGGGGAGGGAAATAGATTAGGAATCACTTTGTAGAGGCAGCAGTAATGAAACGAAGTAGCAGAAACATTTTGGCTAATAGATGGAAGGAGAAAAGAAGATATTTTAAGCAGAAGGAACAGTGCAAGTGTTAAAATAGAAAAGTACAGCGGGTGCTCAGGAACAAAAAGTATTCAAGAATCGAGAAATGAAGTGGTTTTTTTATCACCACTGTATTCCTCAAGAAACTTGTGATTACAAGGAACAGAAACCCAGTGCAAAGTGCCTCGAGAAAAAAAGTGGACTGTAGTATCTCCCACAAATCAGAAGCTCAGAGGTAGCTTCACACAACTAGATCCAAGACATCTGATGGTATATTACCAGAAGTCAGTTTCTCCCCTCTCGGCTTTATTGTTCTCCTCTGGCAGGAAAACCAACCAGTGGCTCCAAATCTCCTTCATCTCGGGCCAGTGGAAATTCTACATAACAATCCCTTAAGAGGTAGATGAGGAAATTTTGGATTATTTTGGAAGGTATTTTTGACTTCCTTCTGGGCACAAGGAGGAATGTACTTCTCCAGCCCCCTTTGAAGGGACAGTAGCTGTGTGATTAGCATCAGCCAAAGATATGTGAATGGAAGTGACCTTTTCCACATTGGGGTGGCAGCTTTAAGAGGCAGTCATATCCCCTTTACTTACCATATGATTATGTTCCTCTCATGTCAAGACAGGACTATATAACTTGGGTCAATGATGAGCAGAACTCCCAAGCCCGTCTTCTTTGAACACATAGCTAAAGTGAGAAACATTTTTGGTTGTTGTATGAAGTCACTGAAGTTTAGAAGTTGTTAGTTACTGTAGCATAACCTAGCCTATCATAACTGATAAAGAATCTCTAGTGGGATCCATATTGGGGTTCTCCAGAGAAATGAACCAATAGGGTGTGTGTGTGTGTATGTGAGAGAGAGAGAGAGAGAGAAAGAGAAAGAGAGAGATTTATTTTAAGGAATTAAAATTTAAAATCACACCATTATAGAGACTGGCATGTCCAGATCTTCCAGGTGGACTAGCGACCTGGAGATCCAGTAGAGAAAATGGAATAGTTCAAGTCCAGAGGCCCTCCGCTGGCAGAATTCCATCTTCCACAAAAGAGATCAATTTTGTTCTATCAAGGCCTTCAACTAATTGGATGAGGCTCACCCACAATATGGAGAGTAATTTGCTTCATTCAAATTCCACTGACTTAAATGTTAATCTAATCCTGAAAGCACTCTCACAGAAATATACAGAATAATGTTCGACCAAGTAATTTGCACCATGACCCAGCCAAGTTGACACACAAAATTAACCATCATAGGATACAACCCACCATGTGGGAGTGAACAAGGACTAACAAGCCCTTCACAGGCCTTTGGGTCAGAATTTCACTTTGAGGGAAATTATAAATGAACTTATGACACATGAAGCTTCCTTATAGGACCTAGTCAAGGAGGAAGGAAGTATTCCCTGACCTACCCCAACTTCTGATAACCTTCAGTACCCAATATGAGCTATAACCATCTCAGCAAAGGTACTGTTTGGCTTAAGGGACTTCTTTCCCTTAAAGTCAACCAATATGCTGTGACAATGCTTTGATTAGAAAGAATAAAACTCTTTCCATGTGATTCACCACATAGTGCCTGGAAGTTTCTGGATTTGTTTTTAATCCCAATTTTTCCAACAATCATTTTTTAGAAGAATTTGTGTTGTTTCCTCTAGCAAAGGAGTTTTTCCTCCTAATTTGCCAGTTAATGTGGATGACACCATTTTCATAAGTATCCAGCCATCTTAGCCAAGCCTTCTGCTCCTTCTTTACTGTAGTTTAACACCCACTCAACTTGCCAATTCTGTTGGTTCTCTTTCTGCAAGTTTTCTATCACCTGCCTCATTTCTACTCACTAAGGCACGACCTCTCTCTTACCCAGTTAAGCTGCATGCCAACCTCTCCCTTCTTCAATCCTTCTGAAGCACTGGTTCTTCCTTAAAATTAACCATACAAAATTCTACTGCTCTTACAAATACTTTCAGTGGCAATTAGGTGCAAATTAAATACAACTCTTCATTTCTTACAAAAGTCTCCATAACAGGACCTCAGTTTTTCCATTTTCCATCACCCCTTTCTGCCATTGTTTCTCAAAGTAGGATCAATGGCTTATTGATGAATCCCAAGGATCCCCCAATGGATCATGAGCTAATCCAAGAATATAAATCATTTTCTCAAATCTCAAGAGATAATTATGATCGATTCCATAGATGGCTGTTTATACCTATGACTGAGCATTTTTACTAGCATCCCCTAAGTAGATAAGGAACCAAAGTTTGGTCATTGTAAGCTGTAATTAACACTACTAGTGAGTTCTTAAGGACTGTAATTCAATATTCCACTAAACTATTTGGCTGCCATACAATGGTGAAAAGCTACTATACCCATGCACATGTGGATAAATAGCATTTCCATCAGTGAACGTGGGTGGCACAGGTGGACTGTAAGATATTTTGCTGAAATAGTTCTCAAATCAAAAAAAAAAAAAAAAAAAAAAGCTTAAGACACACTGCTCCAGGAATAGGCTGAATTCCAACCAAGCTAAGATACTCTGTTCTCTGAATAAGCCTGTTTGCTTTCCTGCCTCTCTGCCTTCATTAATTCAGTTCTCTCTGCTTAGATTACTCTTCCTTTTTCTGGCTGTGTAAACATACTTCTCTCTGGGCCCATTTCAAAAACTCTCCACCCCATCAGATATGACGCTAATGTCTCTCTTGAACCCCTGGTGGTTCTTGCAGATCTTGTAGGAAACAATTCACCTGACCATATGTTAACATCCTTTATCTCTTTATATTAATACCTCTGCTACTTGAAGATACCCTTGAAGGTAGGTACTGTACCCACCTGATATCTGTATCTGCCAGCACCCAACAAATAATGCTCACTCCACAGCTTCACACATACACACATGCGTGCGCACACACACACACACACGCACTAGACACAAAGATATAATCTACAGTGAATTTTCCCTAGGATGATGGAATAGTTTTGAGACTTGAGGTACTTTGGCTAATAAAATGTAACTGTGGAGACAGAACATTATAAAATTATAAAATTAGCCATAGACAGGATGAAACATTTTAGGAAGAAAACAACAAAGATGTCCAAGCCTGAGGCCTAATGAGAATTACAACACACACACCTTTTACTCTGTTTTCCTTTATCTAAAACTCTCTCTACAACTAATCCTCCACAACCATCCAGAATTAAACCCTCTGCCACACTCACATACTCTCTCTCTCTCTCTCTCAAGCTGCTGCACGGCCCATTCAGGAAGCTCCCTAAATGCTGCTTTTCTCATTATTTGCTTATGCCTTTCAAATGTCTTACAGAATTAAACTACAAAAATTACACCTTCTTAATGGGCCAACATCTAAAACTGTACATTCCAATTTGAGTTCTAGAAGGCAGCTGGAGCCTAATAAAAATACTGGCCCTGGAATCTTGTTACCAAGGTTTCAATTCCAGCCATGCCTCTTTCTAGCTGCCTGTCACAGCCAAAGTCATTCTGTCCAAAACTTAGTGTTCTTACGATGGGGATTAACCAAAAAAAAAAAAAAAACACTATATACTTTGCAGGGATTTTTCTAAGAATTCAAAGCAATAATGAATATATAATAACTATGCATGCTATAAGGGACTCAAAAATTATTTCTGCTCTATAAACATGAGAGGTTAACCTAAACCCAGGGATTTCATCGGATTTTCACACCACTGTATAATACACCAAATTTTAGTTCGTAATGTGACTTCAGACCTTTTGTAAGGCAGGAAGGCTGAGCGTCTGAACCATGAACTTGTTTAGTGAGCAGAAGAAAGAGCAAGGTAGAGAAGGTAGAGAAGGCAGTGAGGAACCAAGGCTTCCTGATGTTTCTCAAACCCTGAGAAGGGACAGCCCTCAATCTGCAAGGATACACTTCTGGTTCTGACAGCCCAGCCCGTGGCTGCCCTAGTCACTTCTTCACCTGTCACACACAGGAAGAGAGGGAGGGGGGTGGAGCAGCAGGGCTCCAGCTCAGCCCCCTCAATTCACAGCCACCTCACATAAGCTTTGGCTTTCAGGGAATGTAGCCCTCTCCTGGAGAGCAAAGAATTCCCAAGGCTTTCCCCGCCAGCATCACTGCTCCTCCCCCAGGAAGGAGCAGATGAGGAGTGAAATGGCAAACATTTCCCAACTCAAGAGTCAGTACAGCTAAAGCAGCTACAGCACAGGGATGGCCAGTCCCCCAGGCTGTTAATATTTCAGGCTGGGTGGCCTGGCTCACAGTGCAGAATGTGACGCCAATGTAGATGCAGTCCTGAATGAGCCAATTATTTTCTCCCAGAGAGGGAGGAGACTAGTCTAAGATGCCAGACTGCTGCATGCCTAGTTCCCTCTTCAGTCATTCAACCAATATATCGGGGGGTGGGAGGGTTGGGGGGAGTTCATTTATTCATTCACTTAAATATTTATTAAGCACTTATTATGTGCTAGGTACTGTTTCAGGTGGTGGAAGCAAAACAGAAAAGAACTGTGTGGAGTTTTCTTTCTAGGGTGTGGTATGGGATGGGGGTGTCCTGGGAGATAGAAGGGAGAGGAATCAAAGACTGAACAAAATGGAGGACTTTCAGACAATGGTAAGGGTCCTTAAAAATAATGCAAATAGGGTAGACATTGCCCAGTGGATGGTTTGAGTCAGAGGGCTAAGGGGAAGTCTCTCTGAAAAGGTGACATCTGAACTAAGAACTCATTAGAAGGATCCATTTGTTCCTAAGAACTAAGAACTCATTAGAAGGATCCAAGTTCCAGGGACAGAGTATTCAGAACCAGGAGGCGGTGGGGGGTGGGGTGCGGTATGGGGGGAGGAGGCTATGCCTCTGTGAGAAATCCCACCACCTCTGTTTGAAATACGTGTTTTGTAATGCCTCCATGATGGAGTCTCCTGTCCACAGCTCACTAACACTTCAGGAATCAGGACAGCAAAGAAGCTTCCTCCTCCAATCTTCTGTTGCCCGGAAGCACTTCTGAGGTAGACCAGCTCATGATCTGGAGCCTCATTTTGCCTCTTTGACATGAGATGGTCCTTAATCTTTCAGGGCTTTCACAGAAGGCTCTCCAAAAGAATCTTTCAAGAGTGAGAGGACGTATGTGTTCTACACACACACATGCGTACATATACTCATGTATTTCAACATAATAACTTACACACAATTTTTAGTCATGTAAGAGTTTGGAATGATCCCTAGAAACTTTAGGGGAGGAAAACTAGAGGATAAGTCTTGGGCAAATAGGAGAAGATGGTGTCTCTGGTCTTGGTGTCTTTGTCCCCCATCCACTTCACACCTGCCCCACGCTTGGACCTGAATTTCTATCTGAGCAACCTAGAACAGGCAGAAGCTGGAGAAGTGGTTTTAAGAGGTATGTGGAGCTTATTAGGCGGCAATATCCAGCTCAGCAAGAGAACAGGACATTTTGGCAGGAACACAGGAACTGTGGACACAGAAACAACAGGAACACAATCCTGCCTGCATATGATGAAGATTTGTACCCTGTGGCATCTCAACAGAAAGCTTCTTCAGGGATATGTCTGTTTAATGTACACCTTCCCTTACTGGAATGTCCATAAGGCAAAGGGCCCCTGGGTGTGTACATATCACCTGAAACACAATAGATTCACAACAAACTTCTGTTGAATTTGCTTGATTCTTATAAAGGTGACTGGAAGTAATGGCAAAATATGGACATCTCTGAGTGTGAAGAAAAGAGAAAAGATAAGGGGATTATTTATAAGTGCAATTGACCCTTGAACAACATAGAGATTAGGGGCACCAACTCCCAGTGCAGTTGAAAAATCAGCATTTAACTTCTGAGCCTCCAAATATATCACTACTGATAGTCTACTACTGTTTGGCAGTATTAGTGATAACACAATCAATTAACACTTGTTTTTTTGTTACATGTATTATATACTGTATTCTTTCAATAAAGCTAAAGAGAAAATCGGAATATATTTACAGTACTATACTGTATCCAAAAATATCCACTCTTAAGTGGGCCCACAGCAGTTTAAACCCATGTCGTTCAAGGGTCAACCACACATCAGGTATCTCTTTGTACACCCATAAATACATGGGGGCAAACTGGGCAAGTTAGAGTAACAAAATGTAGATAATTGCCATTAACCAGCTCCCCTTGCAGCCCAGATGAAGAAGCCCATAGATGTCAACATAATCCAGGTTAATGTGGCATTTTAGGTGCTTAGAAAGGCCAGCTACTCCTCCGCGGTCAAGTTATGAGGTCATTTGAAACTAAGGAACTCCCTGTGTTTTTATATAGACTCTGAATGCAGTCTCGAGTAGATATATTCAAAACCAAACCCAGGCTAAGAACCTGGTGTGCCTGTCCACCTTGATTTCCTCAACAGTTGCCGCTGGACTCACCACCCTACTAGGAAATTTGGGTTGTATTAACTGCTATGTTTTCTCAGCAACTCTGATTCCTTGAGCTGCAGTTCTGTGGCCTCTGCTGAGAACACCAGTGGCCTTTTTTTTTAACAAAGCAAATTCACTATTGCTTCTGGCATTGGACAGGCAGCCAGGAAGATATAGTTAAGAGATCTTCCCAGAGAAATCTGAATGTTGGTTGCTGGGAGGAACAAATAATCTTCCTTCTCTCTACAGTGTGATTTTCTTAATTTACTTTCAACCTTCTGAGTGCTTAACCAGACAGAGATAAGCCTTGCTGAGGTTAGTGTACTAACATTTGCTAGAAGCCCTAATGTGTATGAACTTCATCTGGGAGAGCTCACCCAAGACTGAAGGGAGTAATTTCTAGAAGCCACTATTATATTAATAATGCAAACTTTAGGCATAGAGAAGGAGATAGAAGTCTTCACTGAGAAAGTAAGATTTAACAGTCAATATTTCAATCGATAAGGAGATTCCTTATTCACTCAACGAAGCCAGGGTACCCGTCACTCTCGCTGGCTCACGCAATCCCTCTCTCTCTCTCTCTCTCTCTCTTTCACACACACACACACACACACACACACACACACAATTCATTATAACAAAATGGTGCTAAGAGTAGAATCTATGCAGGTTCAGATTCTGGCACTCACCACTCACTATGTATTGGGTCAAGTTTCTTAACTTTGTGAAGCCTCAGTCTCCTCACCAGCAAAACGGGCCTAACAGTGTCTGTCTACCAGAATGTAAAGGGTAATTAAGAGAGATGATGCATGTAAAACTCTTATCAGAGAGTGTCTGGCATTCAGCAAGCACTCCACAGATGTTAGCAAATGCAGAGGAACCTAGAAGAACGTACAAATTCTTTCCCATCCATTGAGTAAAGGGAACTGGTGAGGGGCGAGTATAAAGCCCTGGAGATTCCAGGCAATACCAGAGCAGGGTTTGTGAAGGAGAGCAGAGGCCCCTGAATACTCTGGTTTTCACGGCAGAGGTGACGTCATGAGAGCTGTAGGCTGAGGAGTCCAGGGACACAGGCCCCCAGGGCAGATTTGGTGGTACCTGAGCCCAGTGATGGAAACCCTGAGTCCTTGTCCTGCGGCAGTTTCCTCCTCTGACCCTATCCAGGGCTCAGAGGAAACAAACACATCTCCACGTCTCCAAGTTACCAGATAACGACTCAGAATCTGCCTACTCACCAAGGCATCCTCCCTGTATACTTCTGATTCCAGTCTCCTCAAAGACACTGCCAGCACCCCCTGGCGGTGTCGATTCCTGGTATCTCTAGTTCACACACAACAGAGCAGGGCACGGAGGTTACATGTGCCAGATCTGGAGAGGACTTCCAGCTTGAGTCCCAGATCTGCCACCTTCTAGCTGAGGGACCTTGGGCAAGTCACTTAACGTCCTGCACCTTGGCTCCTTGTCTATCTCTAACAAGGACAGAATGGCTGCAATTTACTTCCTACAGTGCTGTAAGGATTCAACAGGATATAGAATAAAAGGCCATAGCCTCGTGTCTGACCTCCACCAAGGGCTCAATGACCCACACAGCCTGGCTACGGTCTGTTCAGTCAGAGCAGGGCCAGCGTGCAGGGGAAGGTTCCAGGGTTCACCAACCCTTAACGGCCAAAGTGATCCCTGTGAACACAACCTTCAAAAGCACTCTTCCCACCATCTTCAGCAAGACAAACAGGGAAAGGCCCCTGTGCCTGCCAAAACTTTGCCAGGTAAATAATTAATGTCTTGCCGTGTGTTCTTTTATTCAGCAATGCCTTTGAAGTTTCCCCTCGCCCTCGCTGCAGGGATGTGTGGGGAGGTGGGCAGAGAGGCTCCAAGGCAAGGAACCACGGAAGAGGAACGGGCAGTGAATGATCAGCAAGATGGAAATCCTTGAACCATTTTTGGTACCTGTTCCCGTCCGGACACGGTAATTATAACTTTTCATCAAGCAAGGATTTCCAGAAGCCAAGCACCCAAAAGGGAAGATGGGGAAGAATACACAAGCAATTCTTAGTAACAGCTGTGGGTGCTAGACCGACAGCTCCCTCCTGGGGAGGTGACAGTTGGTGAAAACACTCAGCAGCAGGCAGGAGTTTACCTGGGCGAGAACAGCCAGCCAGGCCTCGCAGGGACTAATTATGAAAATATGATTACAATGGATTAGTAATCTTGTCAATCAAAGACACATACCAGGTAGCACCTGGCAGTGGGCGAAAATGCCACAGGACAGAAGAAGCTGATGTTGTGGGGGTTTTTTGTACAAAATGTTTCTCCCCAGGAGGGAAGGCCTTACTGGGTCCAGGGGATGAGGTCTCTGGGGGCAGAACAGGCAAGACACATGACAGGACAGCTCTCTAAGTCTGAATATGAAATTCTGGTTGGCAGCCTCTTATCACCACCCATAAGAATTGACCCAAAGCCTGCTCCCTGTTTTATAAAAGCCTGGAAGGAAATTAGTACTGCCTTGCCATAGCAGTCAAGGAAAGGTAAACAGAGGATAAGAAATTAGAATACTGGTAGAAATACTAAGCACAAGTACCTTTCCCCAAGCACATGGAACGTGCCAGCACCACCCCCCCTTGCACCTTATGGTCTCATTAATCCTTACAAAACCGTGTGAGATAAGCACTGAATTGCTACCAAATATACAGAAGTTTGGAGATGTTGTGACTTGACCAATGTCACACCACAAGAAAAACACATCGGCTGACCCCCAGAGCTTTCTTATGATGATGGTCTGTTGGAAAATGCTAAGTTCTTCTGTCCTCCTCTCCTGAAGCCATAAAAGCAGTCTTCATGTCACAGCAATCAGCAAGCAGAAAGAAGGGCAGGCAGTTAGGTCTGGGGGACAAGATACCGGACTGGGGATCAGAAAAATTCTATTTCCCAACAAGACTAAGAACTACCTTTGAGTATTGACTATGCCCTGCCGTCTAATCAAATGCTTTGATTGCTTTGATACTTGCTCCTTGAAGTAAACATGCAAAGGAGGGATCGTTCTGCTTTATCAATGAGAAAATGGAGTCTCAGAGAAGTCGAGCCATTGCCCACACGCCGTAGAGCTGGGAGGAATCCGAGGAGGAATTCTAGACCACGTTGTTCTGATCTCCAAGCTTGGCTCCTTATGAACACTGTCTCCTGGGACACGTACAGGAGTTTTCACAAACCCTCACCCTGACCCTGTGCTCAGAGCACAGGACTAGAGCCTCACCAGTCTGGGCTTTGCTTTCCCCTCCGCAAACAGGCTTAACATTCGCCAAGTCACCTGTATTGAGCCATCATGAACAAAAGTGACCTGGGATGGCAGGAGATAAAATTCTGTACAAATTCATGGCATTATTATTAGTGAGGAAACTTCCAGAATGGCCTAAACTTCATATTTCAATGCTAAAAAACAAAGTAAAGAAAACATCGGTATTCCAGCTTATGATTTTTAGAATAGGAAAAACAGAGGTATGCTTAAACTATAAAATGTTTTTACAATGTATACATATATCAAAGCATCATGGTGTACATTATAAACACAGTTTTTACTTGTCAATCATACCTCAGTGAAGTTGGGTAGGGGAAACTGGCAAAAAAAAAGACTCAGGTAAATTAGTGTTTGCTTTTTAAGATTTTGTTCATTTATTTGACAGAGAGAGACACAGTGAGAGAGGGAACACAAGCAGGGGACTGGAAGAGGGAGGAAGAGACTTCCCACCGAGCAGGGAGCCCAATATGGGACTCAGTCCCAGGACCCTGGGATCATGACCTGAGCCGAAGGCAAATGCTTAATGACTGAGCCACCCAGGTACCCCAAGTAAATTACTTTAAATATTAATAAATTTCTAATCCATATGAAAATATGCTATAATCATTATAAATAAAAAATGCGTCATGAAAAGGAAGTTGGACTCAATAAAAAATGGTTTTGTAACATGGTGATGACAAAAAAATTTAATGCAGGAATAGAATGGGGATCAGCTGCCACCTCCATTATGCTCCCTTCTATTACACTCACATCCACTGCTTTATTCCAATGGTTTACGGTTTTCCACTACAGGTCTATGAGCAAGGGCTCAGCTAATAAGTCACATCTCATACTCCCCTCCATGTCCTTAGCGCCAAGCAGAGCCTGGTGCAATGCCGAGCAGACATTGCACCCAGCGTTATTTTATAGGTTTCTTTTATGGTTCCCCTCTAGCTAATCCTCGTGGAGGCAGCGAGAGAAACTGAAAGGTCTCTTCACTTCCTTTTAAGGCTTATAACTCCGCAGTCCTGGGAGAAATGGACATAAGTGATGTATCAGAGGCATTGACTCTCAGACCTGTACTCCCTCTTGCTGGCCTCAAACAAACAAACCTCTTTAAAAAAAAAAAAAATCTGTGTGCATACTGGCCTTTTGCAGTGACAGATGACACTGTCAAGAGACTTGATGGGTAACATGAGCCACCATGAAAAAGGATCCATACATAAAGTACACAAAGGAATAGGAGAAGTACATTCCAGCAACACTGATCGATGCCCCCATTTCATGGATACCACCCTCTAGGGTATTGCACACAGCCTACGCTGAAAGAGAATTCCTATAAAGGAGGCTGATGAAGGCATATCCAGTGCTTTGAGTGATATGTGCATGAATCCTGGGAACAAGGGGTTTGATCTGCCGACAAACTCAGCAGAAGCAGGAATATGCCCATAGTTCAAAACCAGCCTTGAGTGTCAGAGCGTCTTTGTAGCAAATAGCTTCCGGTCGGCCTTGAATACATGATTCACGTTACGAACCTAACGATTTCTGTACCTCCTCTGGAGCCATCAGAACCAAACCAGTGTTTCAGAGGGAAGTGTTGTGGGCGGCGGTGGGGGAGAAATCCTGAAGACAGCTGAATCATTCCTTTGAAATAGGCTGGGCACTCCTCACCCAGACAGTAACTTCAAAAACAAGGACATTTTAGAAGAGAGACCCCTCTTCTGGTTATAAAGACATTAAAAAAAAAAAAAAAAACCCACACACACTTTTCAGTCAAAGGAAATACTTATGAATTTTCCTAGCGGTGCTTAAAGTAGCTCATTTGTTTCTCTTTTGCTCCAGGAGCAGTTCTCATGCCTCTGCCCAGTGAACGGGCTTTAAATCTCATAGCATCTCTACCCATGGGTGCCACATGCTTCCCTTGCCATCCCACGTAATGGGCGAGCCATCCTCTTCCATGTCTCCCAAACATGCCATGTACATACAGTCTTCCCATCATGCCATTAACATCCTTTGGACTCCTCTACCACCAGGAAAACCTCAGCTATCCCTCAAATCCACATCAAGTGCTTCCTCGCCTAAGAAGCCTTTCCAAGGGTCTCAGTCAATATATGCTCTTTCTTCTACACAGTTAGTCCTTACGTTCTGAACTTTATGGTGGCCCCTCCTGTGATTTAATGGTTCCTTAAATCTCTATATTTGGTCAATCCAATGAGATAAGAAAATCAGTAAGTGGTATCTGGTGATCACTTAATACATTGAGGCATTAGACTAAACCCTTTGTAAATACTACCATATTTAACCCTTAAAACCAATTCAGGTGGTAGCACCTACCGTCATTCCTGTGTTACAAATGAGGAAAAGTGAGGCACGGAAAATTTAGGTGTCTTGCTCAATGTCCCACCATCAGGCTTGAGTCCAGGTCTGACTCCAGATCCTGTGACTTTAACCACTGGAGTGACCATAGCCTAAAAATGTCCTGCATCTCTCACAGAACCATGTCCACGTGCATATTTTCATTTTCAGTGGGAGAAATTGTAGAATGCCCTAAATTTGACTCCTAACTTCTCAATGTTATTCATTTACTTAATATCTATTCAGAATTTTTCATGCACCAACCACAAGCTAGATGCAGGGTTTAAGATGAAAAAGACACAGCCCCTGTCCACAAGGAGCTCACAGTCACCAAGGAGGGGCTCGCTAAATTTTGAAATTGAATTGCCACAGATACAAGCTAATTACTGGAGGCCTAAAGCAGGCATGCTCTGTAATTACTTTAAGAAACAATCAGCTGTGGGACCAACACAGTATTGATATATGGAAAGTCCTGGGGCTTCCCAGACTGTCAATAATTTGCTATGTGACATTCAACAAGAAATATTCTATCAGCTCCTGTATAAATTTGAGAGGTTGGGCCATGTTAGTGAATTCACAACTTAGCTTATCATCCAACTCCCCTATTTAAGCATTTTTATTTTATCACCAAGTACCTGGGTTAATGGATTTAGGCCATGAATGAATGACTTTGGCTGGTATTGTAAGATTTAGAACAACCCAGAGAGAAGAGGGATCTCCTCCCCTGCCTTTTAATGATGTACAGTAGGTTCCTCATTCTTTGTGTATTCCTGATTTTTGATTTTTGCCTACTCACTAAATTTTGAGGAAATCAAAAATCAATACCCATGGTGCTTTTTCAGTCATTCACAGACAGACTTGGAAGGGGTGTGAGAATGGGGAATGAGTCACCCAAGATCCATGTCTGACATGCAGTAATACAAGGAGATGGTCTGCATCCCTGATTCAGCTTTCATACTAGAGACAAGTGTCTTTTTCACATTTCTGTTTAGCACCACATTTTTTGCATTTTTGTGGGGTTTTCTTTAATTTTATTTTATTTTTTCTCAGTGTTCCAAAATTCATTGTTTATGCACCACACCCAGTGCTCCATGCAATATGTGCCACCCAATCCCCCACCTCCCTCCCCTCCAAAACCCTCAGTTTGTTTCTCAGAATCCACAGTCTCTCATGGTTTGTCTCCCCTTCGATTTCCCCAACTCACTCCCTCTCCATCTCCCAATATCTTCCATATTATTCCTTATGCTCCACAAGTAAGTGAAACCATAGGATAATTGACTCTCTCTGCTTGACTTATTTCACTCAGAATAATCTCTTCCAGTTCCGTCCATGTTGATACAAAAGTTGGGTATTCATCCTTTCTGATGGAGGCATAATACTCCATCATATATATGGACCATGTCTTCTTTATCCATTTGTCTGTAGAAGGGCATCTCAGTTCTTTCCACAGTTTGGCAACTGTGGCCATTGCTGCTATGAACATTGAGATACAGATGGCCCTTCTTTGCTCGACATCTGTATCTTTGGGGTAAATACCCAGTAGTGCAATTGCAGGGTCATAGGGTAAGTCTATTTTTAATTTCTTAAGGAGTCTCCACACTGTTTTCCAAAGTGGCTGCACCAACTTCAACTCCCACCAACAGTGTAAAAGGGTTCCCCTTTCTCCACATCTTCTCCAACACACGTTGTTTACTGTCTTGTTAATTTTGGCCATTCTAACTGGTATAAGGTGGTATCTCAATGTCTTCTGCCCATTTTTTGACATGATTATCTGTTTTGTGTGTGTTGAGTTTGAGGAGTTCTTTATAGATCTTAGATATCAGCCCTTTGCCTGTAGTGTCATTTGTGAATATCTTCTTCCATTCCATGGATTGTTTCTTTCTTTTGTTGACTGTTTTCTTTGCTGTGCAGAAGCTTTTGAGCTTAATGAAGTCCCAAAAGTTCATTTTCCCTTTGGTTTCCTTTGCCTTTGGAGACATATCTTCAAAGAAGTTGCTGTGGCCAATGTTGAAGAGGTTACTGCCTATGTTCTCCTCTAGGATTCTGATAGATTCCTGCCTCACATTGAGGTCTTTTATCCATTTCAAGTTTGTCTTCATGTATGGTGTAAGAGAATGGTCAAGTTTTATTCTTCTACACATAGCTGTCCAGTTTTCCCAGCACAGTTTATTGAAGAGACTGTCTTTTCCACTGTATATTTTTTCCTGTTTTGTCAAAGATTATTTGGCCATAGGGTTGAGGGTCCTCATCTGGGCTCTCTACTCTGTTCCACTGGTCTATGTATCTGTTTTTGCGCTGGTACCATGCTGTCTTGGTGATCACAGCTTTGTAGGAAAGCTTGAAATCAGGCAACATGATCCTCCCAGTTTTTTCTTTTTCAACATTTCCTTAGCATTTTTGTGCTATTTGTTGGTGATTTCACCTTTTGAAATAGCCCCCAAGCCTGGTGCTGAACTACTGTTTTGCACTCCTAAGCACAAGAAGACAGATGGGCCTTACAGAGAAAATCTGTGTGAAGTTCCATTGATGCATGAGTTACAGTGCTACTGTGCATGAGTTTACTGTTAAGGAACCAACTGTATTATCACATAAGACATCTCTAAACAAGACCACACAAAAAACAAGGTTATATGTTGATGAATTGATGAAAATGAAACTTTTTCCTCGAAACTCTTAAGAAAGTCCCTGTATTTCCCATAGATTGTATTTCCCAGTGATTCCATTTTCACTAATCCAGTGTTCATGGCAACTTTATAGAACAGAGTTGTCACAATGAAAATCAACAGCATTTGTGACCATGCAAGAAAGTTCTTTACAGAGGTCTCTGAGTCAGTTCAAGATGTAAACTGCGAGAAAAAGGAGAAGGACCTTATTGGTAACACTTGGAATGTCTTTGAAAAGTGGGACAAAGTCACCTCTAAAGACCAAGACTAAGGGTGAAATGGGAGACTGCTTTTCAGTATGAGCCATTATGCTCTACTGTTTTGTTTTGTTTTGTTGTTTTGTTTTGTTTTGTTTTTTTAAAGCCACAGTTTGGTTAAACCATCCTTATGTGATAAAAATGGAGGGATAATTCATTAAATATCTCTAGTTCCTCTTGCCCTTCCAACTCTAAGAATCACCAATAAATAATATTTCTCCTATCAACAGATGTTGTTCACTTTACCCATTTCTTGATCTATAAAATGGGGAACGTGATGATATGTATCTTATGGTTCTCGTATGGACTAAAGAAAATAATGCATATGAAAGACTTAGCATCATGCCACTAGAATGTAAGTCATAGCTGTAAGGAAGGCATGGCATAAGCTGGTACAAAGTCAGGTAGGAAGACCATTGTTTCTGGAGGTTTAACTCTGGATAGAACTTCTCAAGTCATGAAAACCAATTCCTGGGTGTCCCCATTTGCCTCATCCTCATTATAGCCCTTTGGTTTGGGTCAACACCTTTGGTTTTCCAAGGCTCATATCAATACCAATCATTATCAAAAGATAGTGTTTAAAAGCATAACCTTTGGAGTCACACAGTTTTGATTCAAACATTTATTAGCTGTATAGGATTTTGTTCAAGTTAGTTAACATTTCTGAGCCATGGTTATCTCATCCACAAAAAAGGAGAATATCTTCCTTGAACAACTGTCAGGAAGATTAAATGGGATTTTTAGTCAAGGTCCTCTGAGAGGTAGATGCCAAGACAAAATGTGCAAAAAAAATTATCCAGATGGGGAATATTACTTGAAATGTAAGGAGTTTGTTTGGCATTATGAAAAAATTGGAAATAGTGGTGACAATTACACAAGATTGCAAATACAACTAATGCCATGGAATTAGGCACTTAAAAATGTTTAAATGACATATTTTTTAATATTTCACCACAACTGGCAAGAAATGAATTTATTAAGGGCAACACCTGAGACGAAATGGAGAGGAACATAGAAAAGCCATCAGGCTATAACACAGGTATGATCCCAAGTGACAAAGAGTGGAAAGGAATGTTGAATCAAAGAGTCTTAAGCCACAGTCCAGCTTTAAGTAAAGTTTACCAAGGCCATCATGGGGTTGATTGCCTCCCAGGAGTGGGTCTGCTTAGTGCCCCCTGGGGAGGTTATTGGCAAGAAGGCATTGATGGATTTTTTTTTTTAAAGATTTTATTTATTTGACAGAGAGAAATCACAAGTAGAACAAGTAGGCAGAGAGGCAGGCAGAGAGAGAGGAAGGGAAGCAGGCCCCCTGCTGAGCAGAGAGCCCGATGTGGGACTTGATCCCAGGACCCTGAGATCATGACCTGAGCCGAAGGCAGCGGCCTAACCCACTGAGCCACCCAGGCGCCCTGGCATTGATGGATTTTAAAGCAGAGCAACTGGGACCAGTCAGCAATTGGGTTTTCTAAAGCTGGAGGTTCAAAAGGCTTATTTTCCTGGCTGGAGAGGCATCATACATGTTAAGGTACCTATCACCTTGAAAAGCTGGAGGAGAGTAAAAATAATGATATTTCTTTGGCAACTATCAAAATCATTGTCAATTGTCATCACCATTATCTCAGTAACACTTGTTCAAAGTAACATATGACTGTAATTAAATCATTTCCAAAATTTTGTGCTAGTTGCAGTCAGTCTTACTGTGATATTCATGCAGACATCTTCAACTGCACTACAAATATTGTTATTACTAAACCTGCATTTCTTAGAAGTGCAAGAGGACAAGGTAGGACTCACAAATAACACAAGAACCAAGAGCTGTGAATGGAACTTACACAGTGCCTTCAAATCTGCTGTCTTCTAGTCTATCATGTCTCCCCACTGGCATGGGTACTATTGCATTACTCCTGTATCATCTGCCAAAACCACGTCACCATCTCCAGGCCAAGTAACCAAGAAATAGAGGTTAGTGTGGACTTTTCCTCCTCAAAAGTGAGCCAGGAAGCAATTTCAAAGTGGGTAATCCCATTTTGCTATTCATGACAGCAAGATTACAACCCTGCAGCTTCCCATTTAGATGCCTACGGTGATTCCTGTGCCCTGAAGACAATACATGTTTGACTGCAGTATTCCCTTAAGAAAAAAAAGTGTATGACACTCCAATATAATGTGAAAAAAATCATTTCTGTGTCTTAACACAAAAGGAGAAGTTAGTTTTGTTTAAAAGAGTAGATGACAGAGATAGAAAGGTGGATATAAGAATAGGTTTCAATAACATTTTTCACCTTTGGATCTATTATCTCTAGTCACTTAATTAGACAGAGTCCAGTATATTCCATGTATTCTTTAAGAGAAAAATACATCTGTAAAGAAGCAATAAAATCGGGGCATCTGGGTGGCTCAGTGGGTTAAGCCTCTGTCTTCAGCTCAAGTCATGATCTCAAGGTCCTGGGATCAAGCCCTGCATCAGGCTCTCTGCATAGTGGGGAGCCTGCTTCCCCATCTCTCTCTCTGCCTGCCTCTCTGCCTACTTGTGATCTCAGTCTGTTGAATAAATAAAGAAAAATCTTAAAAAAAAAAAGAAACAGTAAAATCTTAAACAACAAGGGGAGGGGGCTCCTTTCCATTGTTATGCTTTCCACCAAGTAAAGCCTGCTGCTTATCTTCCAATTATGATTCCCCTTACTCCTCTTTCTGACCCAAATGCCTATCTTCTATGGCCAGAGGGGTTGGACACATGATCTTTGACTGGTCCAGGGAATAGTCATGTGACTCAAGTAGGTCAGTGAGAGTCCTTCCGTAATAGGTTTATACACTGAATGGTAGCAGGTGGAATCAAGAGTGGAAACCATGTCTTCCCTCTTTCTCCAAGGTAACTGACCTTGCTTTATTTAAGTCTAAACTTCCTTTTACCGCATTAAGAAAAACCTGATGTAGGAAAACAATCAACACAGAAGCGGTCTGGAGAAGAAAACAGAAATTAAAAAACCATTTAGTCTTGATAACATTTCAAACTCTTTGGTCCAGTCCATTCTGAAGCCAGCTCTACCCACTTTTTCTAACACCAATAGTTGGGCTACATCATGTAAGTTGTCAGGAACCTACAAGAAAGAGTAACTACCAGGCAGGCACCCTGAGGACAAATGCCTCTGAATTAGGAAAAAAGGTTATGTTTACAGAATTTTTTTCTTGTATCCTAGTAATTGCCATTCAGCTCACAATAGGATGTGTGCTGACACAGTGAAGGGCAGAGACTGAATCACTTTGGGACTGAAAGTCATTGTAAGGCAGAGAATGACATAAACCATTTAAAAGTCAGTACTTACTCCTCTGAGATAAACTAGAGATCTAACTTCTCCCAGACCCTTGGTATCAGTGGGCAAATAAGAGCAATTACGTTCCTTAAAGATTCTATAAACCAGACTGGCCCTGAGGGAGGTCTAAACTACTGAGAGATCACAATCAATATTTGTGATCCCAAGAAGCTATTAGCTACACGATTATTAGAACCAAGATTCAACATAAGCCACAATAGGTTACTGAAACAGGGGGTTCAATGACAAATTATTCTACTCTTCTTCCACTTGAAGATAACAATTGGCAACCTCTTGTCTCTTTGGATGATTTGAACTGTAAGGCAAATATAGAATGATTGAGAAGGTTGTCAACACTTTAGGTGAAGAGGGAAATACACCCTTAGCAGCTGGCAATCGTCCTTCTCACCCCCAAGCAGGAGATGGTACTCAGAATCAAACCAACATCTAGGAGGAGTAAGTACAAACAAGGGTAGAGCTGCACCACCCTGAGCCTTCACGGATAGATAACCTGGTGATTCTGGATATAGGTGGAGCTGAGATAGACACACTCCACAGGCCCCTCAAAGAAAATGTTCACATTCATTTTTCATACCATCACTTGCCTGCCTGGAGCTGGCAGAATCCTCTGGATGAGTAAAGGCCACTGCTGGCTGGTTACATTGGATGACAATATTTGCTACAAAAGGAGCTTCAAATATAGAATCCAGGTCTCATTTGGAAAATGTGGGTTAAATATATCCCATAATTGCATTATTTGACAGTATCCTATGAGATTTGGTTCAGGTATTGGACACAAACCCCACCCTGCCCTCAATTCCACCATCAGCTCTACTATTTATCACCACAAACTCATTAGCTCTATTACCCCACAGGTTCCCTGCTACTTATAAGAGGACATGATGAAATCATGGTTTTCATTGTGATCGAAGTATAAAAGTATTTTTGCTTGAGTCAATCTGAAAAGTATCATTCCTTAGAGACTAAGTGTCATGAATAAAGGACCTTCTCTCTTTCCTTTGAATCCTATTGCTTCCCATGCTGTCTGAGAAGAACACTGCAGGAAAGAGAAAACCTGCCTGGTGGTATCTACTACTGGGGCATGCTGGCCTACTCAGCTGGGTTCTCACTGCTCTTAGCAGTGCATGGATCTCCTTATTCACCAGACTGCATGGACATCTTCATCTTCTCCAAATTATAGTTTCAACTACAACTGTTCTAAAACTTTAACATTTATTTTAAACCTTTATCCCCACTTTAACACTTTACTCTGAGCACGAGGCCCTTCCTACACTCTTAAAACACAGTGTTTCTACTTTAAGCTTCTCTCTCTCACATCTGTCCCTACCTTTCCCTTTGTCTCAACCCTACCCACCTCCTACTCATCTCCACTAAACAGTCAACATAGCAGCCTCTCAACTATGTTCTCTCTTCAGACTCTCTCCCCTCCAATCCATCCTGAACACTGCCTATCAGCTTACTACTATATCAAAGCACCTCTCTGACCATTTCACAAATATTCTCCATTTTCATCAGATTCCCTTTACCTAAACAGTTTCCTGGCCTGGTTCTCAAAGCCTCAACCAAAACCTAGCTTTCGAAAATCACATCTCATTCTTTCCTTCTAGACAGGCATGTTCCAATTCTTCCTTAGACTTCTCTGTCTACGAACCACTGCTCAGTCATTTCTCCTGCCTCGAACGTGTTTTCCTCATTGCTGGCTATTCCAGGACTCCCCACAACCTCAATGCCAGATGATACGCTGCTGACTACATGAAGTCCTGCCTGATTATAGCTCTCACCTCTGCACACTCCAAGCTCTTTGTACCAATGCTGATTCATACATAAACATTACTGAGAGGCATCCACAGACCAGATAGTATGTTAAGCACTAGCATCACAGGAATAACAAAGAGAATGGGGTGGATAGTAAGTAAGTAATAAGGAAAATGACAGGGTTAAGTACAGAGTGTTATGGAATCTGTGTATGTGATCCCATCAAAGCTTGGTAGGTGCCAAGATTTCCTGGAGGAAATGATATACATGCATGTAAGTTGAATCCTGTAGGAGAACTGAGAGTTATCTAAATGATGAAGTGGAGAAGTGGAGGTCCAGTTTTTAGCATAGAGAATGATATATTCAAGGAAATGCATATGGTTCAATATCATTGGAGAGAAGCATTCAAAGGGGTGCTGAAGTAGTGAGAAAAGGCTAGAAAGGGAAACATCAGCTCATCAAGAGGCTCGTGGGCCATGTGTATGAGCTAGCAGTGGGGAAAACCATAGAGGTGTACACAATCCTATTTACATACAGTGAAAGCTTTCTGCAGAGTGTGCATTAAGCATTCAAGCTGTAGTAACGTAGATGGAAGACGAAGGTGGTACCCACTAACACAGCTCCATGAGGAGGGAAAGGAGACTGATTTGAAAGCTATTGAGGAGGTAAAATCAACCTAATCCATCAGTGACCAGGGGAAGGTGGGGGATGAGAGTCAGGGGTGACACTCGGGTTTCTGGCTTATACAACTATTTGGATAGGAGGACCATTTATGGAGATGGGGAAAGCTGGAGTCAAGGTTATTTAGAATGAATAGAATATGAAATACCTGTGAGATTTTCAAATCATGACGTCTTATTCTCCAACAGATAGATCAGTGGGTCTGGAACTCAGGAGAATAACCTGGACTTAAGTTTTCAATTTGGAAATCATCATCTACAGGTAAATGGTCATTCAGGCATTGTAAATGATTAAATCAACCCAGATGATGTGTAGAACATCAAGATGGAGGAGGACAAGGATGAATAAAAATAGAGGATAGAGAAAGTTTCAGAAAGAAAAGAGGAAGGCCCCGATATAGATGGTCAGAGAGGGTGATACCATGCAAACAAAGGAAAGAAAGCATGTTTTTATAAATATATAATGTATAATTAGCCCCAGGGGTACAGGTCTGTGAATCACCAGGTTTATACACTTCACAGCACTCACCATATCACATACCCTCCCCAATGTCTATAACTCCATCACCCTCTCCCTACCCCCATTCCCTCCAGTCACCCTCAGTTTGTTTTGTGACAGTAATGGTTTTTCTTATGGTTATGGTTTGTCTTATGGTTTGTTTCCCTCCCGATCCCATCTTGTTTCATTTATTCTTTTCCTACCCCCAAACCCCCCATGTTGCATCTCCACTTCCTCATATCAGGGAGACCATATGATTGTTGTCTTTCTCCGCTTGACTTATTTCGCTAAGCATGATACCCTCTAGTCCCATTTACATCGTCACAAATGGCAAGATTTCATTTCTTTTGATGGCTGCATAGTATTCCATTGTGTATATATATATATATATATATATATATATATATATATATCATATCTGAAAGAAAGCATTTCAATGAGAGAAGTCAAGTAACACTTGAGCAAGCAATCATCCTTTGGATTTAAGCACAAAGAAATCACAGAACTGCACAGAGAAGGTGTCTGTATGATTGGTAGGATCAGGGGCCAGTTACCCCTATAAAGATACCCTTCATGTACACCTTGACAGGAGTCAGACTCTGTGTCCTGACACTCCTTCAAGACACCCAACTAACTCAGGAGCTATAGGATCTGCACCTGGGCACCTTAAACAGTCTCTCACACACAGGAGGCCTTCCATTGAGACTTACAGAAAATAAACACATACTGGTGTTTCTCTTTTTAAACACCTCATTTGGAAGCATAGTAAAAGTTACTTGAGAGAGGAGCGAAAACACAATGCTCACAGCTGCTCACTGACCTTATGTGGCATTCGTTTATCTCTCCCTCATTTCCAGATATTAATCAAATCCTTTCTTGCTACCTCTATTCCTGGGCCACTAGACAAGCTTAATGAGCTATACAGGCTTGAGGCAGGGCCTAGACCAAGGAATCCACCACACCTTCCCCTCTATCTAGTCATATTTAGTTGATGCTGCTAAATATGTCCGTAAAGTAAAAATGAACGAGGCTGGTTTTGTTTCTGATTATTTCTGCTCTTTGTGAACGCTCTTAAAGAGCAGCCATTCACCACTCAGACATAGAGGAGAACCACAGTAGCAACAGTCCAAGTAGCCATCACTTACTCATTAAGCACTATAAGGCAGGTACCATGCTGACTTCCAGTGGAACTTGTTCAATCACATCACAGTTCCATTCAAAACCCTCACTGGCTCCACAACATCCAAAGAATAAGTTTAATTTGCTTCTTATTTAATGCCTTTAATTCATTTCAAAACAAAGCAACACAAAAACACAAAAGGATGCATTCAGTTAAAAGGCTATTACCAGATTACAAAAATACATGTGGGCTATAAGTGCCCTATTGTTTGTAGCTCTAACAAAGTCTGTCCAAAAAGAATGTCCTTGCTAATGAAATAAGATAGCAAAACAAACTCCAAAACCCTTTCTTCCTGGCTTAATTTATTAATCGTAGCACTCCTCATAATTGTGTTCCTGTTGGGGCCCATTCTCATGATAGATTACATAAATAGTCTCCAATACACATTACCTTACAAAGATATTACTTAAAATCATAAGCTGCAACATAAAAAGGAAAAGGAAGTCTTTAGCAAGGGATGCTGAGTATGAGTTGCTACTGTAGATTATTCAAAGAGCCTAACAGAATTAAGAATCTGTTTCTTCAACATTTACATGATTTATTAATTTATTGCCTTTCAGCTCCAAAAATCACCCTTCATTACCTGCACTGTGAAAATTAAATGCGGTCTAAATAATTTTCTTTGGCCAGCTGGCATGATGATACACTTGGTCGGTAAAGGGAAGGGAAGAGACACTTGAGCAGGAAGGGTTTTCTTCCTGGTTCCAGTGGGCTTGCCAAGCAGGCTTCCACAACCTAGCTGGCTTCTCCTGGCCTGGCACCTGCTGTGCAATCTGTTTCTCCATCATCAGGCTTTGTGGCATGTGTGGATGCTCCAACATCCAGGTCCTGTGGAGCAGGCAGCTTCTTGAACACTAGCCGCCTTTGGTACACAGCGGTCAGTGGTACCCGGGAAATTTCCTATCAGAAAGTCTCCAGGGAGACACCTCTCGGTGACAGCTTTCTCCAGCACCAGAGAGAATACATTGCCAACACACTCTGCCAGCACAGTCTCATAACAACTTCTCTGCCATTCCATGAGTCACAGCCAGGTCCTCTCCAGCAAAGTCTGGGTCTCAGCCTTGGAAGTAGAGAGGGCCTCCTCCTCAGATTCTCTATATCAGCCCTGGAACAGTAGCTGTTTCTTTCATCTCATGTTTCTGTCCTCTTTACTCCTACCAGCCAATCCTCATTACTACAACCTCCTGGAACAGTTAATTCTGTGTATTGATCTGTCTTATTCAGGTTACTCTAAGCTGTCTCCTGATCGGGCTCTGAAACAGCATTGCATGTGCGTGTACACAAACATTCCTAAGTTGCAAAATGGGTATAAACTGTTTGGAAATCTCCCTAGCAAAACAGCAACACTCTTGCTAACCCTGATTTTTTTTTTCTTTTTATCCTCAGAGTAGCCTCATAAGACAAAATTTTGTCCCCATTTTATAGATAGGGAATTGACAGGTGGAGTGGTAAAATTACTCACCAAAGGTAACAAAACCACAGGAGATGTCATAGTTATTACCATCAAGATTGACAAGCTGTGTCTCTCCAAACTGGAGAAGTTATTTTAAGATTAAGGATTATTTTAACTCTTTCTTCTAGTTTCCCCCCAATAAAAGGCAGGATTCAAACTCAGAATAACTGACTCAGAAACCTATGCTCTGCATGAAGGTAAAGTGTGCACAACCCCTACTTTGCAACATGTCATATGCTATTTGGTAGAGCAGGTAGGGGTAAAAGTACCTTCCAATAGAGACTTCTGGCTTGCCTCAGACTCCTGGGAATTATGGTCTTTGTAAAATTCTTCCCATGTCCAGCTTGGCAGTCTGCTACTGTGAAAGGGGTACAGCCAGAGACCAATGACCAAGGGGAGCTGATGTCAATCAAACAGCATCTGTGTGTTGACATCCAATGTCCAAATCATATGCCAGCATTTTTTAATACAGGGACATTTAGCATCAAGACTGATTATGCCTCCCCAAAATTGGGAAGATATTCACCTTAGGGATCATTCTTACTTTTTTCCTAGCCTTCTTTAAAAAAAAAAAGAAAGAAGAAATAAAGAAAAGAAAAGCCACCTGCAAAGCATTTGTTGGGGAATTTTTAATGACTTGTTAAATCTCAACTCATTATCAAGAAAAGACTTAAATCTGCAAAGGATTAAATATTGTGATCCATTCTGCTTTGCTAGAAGTCACATTAACCTCCAAAAGAGTGGTGCCAACAGATCAACAGAGAATACGCCAGACAAGAACCTATAGAAGAACCTATAGAAGCATAAGGCTTCCTTGGGAAGAAAAAAAAAAAAAAGCTACATCTTTTTTAGCTCTATCAAGTCCTGGCTTAGAACTCTGTTTTGCTTGAATCAAAGACCAAGGTGGGCTGCCAACAATGACTCCCTGATGTCTGCTGGAGGAATTCCAAACCCATAGTCTAGAACTCAAGGTCTTTAGAGACTGTCTTGGCCTTATTGGCACAGCAGCATCTTCTCCACACACAGGGCTAAGATGCAGGTAGGACTCAGAGAAAAACTCCTCCAGTTGTTAAAATACTGCAAAATCTCTGTGTTATGCAAATAGCTCCTTCCCCAAGACTTCACACCTCTTGCCCTTCCACAATCCACCAACCAAGGATTTAAGTGGATGAAACAACCAAGAGACCTATAGGACCTTTTCCAGTCCTCTGCCAACGTAAATTCTGGTTCCTCAGTGTTCCTGCCAATCATTCCCTGAAAACTCCTGCCTCTTATATGGCCTTTGCCAGAGCAGTTGAAGACCACAACAGAAGAAAAGGAATCCTTGACCCTGGCCCTTTTTACTGACATGCTGGTAGATAAATGTGTGATATCTATGTAGACTCTGAGGCTGTGCCCATCTACCATCAGCCGGCTCTCCCTGAGGTTGATATCATATAGCTACTAGTGGGAAATGCATCCTCTGGGGGACATCAACTATATAAGATATTCTGGGTTCCACAAGGAAAAAAATGGGAAAATAGACAGGCTGGCAATAATAAGATTCAGCCCAGATACTAGCCAAGCACTATGAGTTCTATCAGTATAGGTGGTTCTATTGGGCATGCTAGCAACAACAGGGAGGCTACAGGATGCCAAGGAGTAGTTCAGGTCAGGTGGCATGCTAGGTGTAGCCCCCCTTACACTCTCCCGGTTGAATTTCACCTCCATTTGATGGGATGCGTTGTTCAAAACCTGAATTCTCACCCAAGGTAAGCATTAATTTTGCTCATAAAACTGAAAGCTACCACATCCATAGCATGAACCATGCTAATCATGTATGAACTTACTTAAATGTCATCAACATGACGACGATTATCACTGCTTTACAGATAAATAAAGGCACAGAAAGGTTATTTAAATTTAAGAGAAAGAGACAAGATTTGAACGAGTCCCTCCAGCAACAGTGCTGTTTCCTCTCTCTTGGTCTGAAGGATGAAGTTTGATCTGATCAAATATAGCATTCCAAGAAGGGGCACCTGCACACCAATGTTCATAGCAGCAGTGTCCACAATAGCCAAACTGTGGAAGGAGCCAAGATGTCCTTCAACAGATGAACGGATAAAAAAGATGTGGTTTGTGTATACAATGGAATATTACTCACCTATCAAAAAGGATGACTATCATTTACATTGACATGGATGGAACTGAAGGGTATTATGCTAAGTGAAATAAGTCAATTGGAGAAAGAGAATTATCATATGTGGAATATACAGAATAGTGCAGAGGTCAAGAGGGGAAGGAGGGAAAACTGAAGGGAAAAAATAAGAGAGAGACAAACCATATGAAACCCTTGACTCTGAAAAACAAACTGAAGGTTGTAAAAGGGAGGCGGGTAGGGGACGGGGTAACTGGGTGATGGACATTGAGGAGGGCATGCAATGTGCTGGGCAACTAGTGAATCTCTATACCAAAAACAAATGATCAAATGATGCTCTATACATTGGCTAATTGAATTTAAACAAAAAAAAATATAGCATTCCAATAAACTTTTTGTGACATGTTTGATAATAGAGATATTGAGTATTTTAAAATTTCAGACAGTATTATAAGAGCTGGAAAATCTTGAGTATAATTGCTCTGAGTTCACCAGAACCTGAGCTGATATAACCCCATGCACATTAATGGGAAAGTCGTTGCAAGGATTCGTGCTGTTCCCCATGTCAAATCAGGACTCAGACTAGGGTGTTATTTAGCTAGTGATAGTTCAAGTTAAAGATCCCAACTATTCTCTTATTAAAAATAGTATGAAATTATTAGAACATCATGAATGATTTTTACTATAAATTCACTGGCAAACAGTTTTAAACAGTTCAGTTACATTAGAGAATGAAAGGGTTATGGGTTACTATTTTTTTAAAGATTTTATTTATTTATTTGACAGAGATCTCAAGTCGGCAGAGAGGCAGGCAGAAAGGGAGTGGGGGGTGGGCAGTGAAGCAGGCTCCCCACTGAGCAGAGTGCCCGATGCAGGGCTCGACCCCAGGACCCTGAGATCATGACCTGAGCCGAAGGCAGAGGCCCAACCCAACTTAGCTATGCAGGCACCTTGGATTACTAATTTTTATATGTTCATGTATTACCACATCAGTAATGGGTTTTATTTTCAACCTACTCCATGCCCCAATTATCAGGTTCCCTGTTAGTCAAACTTGTTTATGCTTATTAATTAGCTTTCACTCCTACAATTGTAGACCCCCACCAGTCCCATTAGTTCACTTACTTCATCTACACAGAACATTTCTAAAGATTTTCCTGAGAGTTCCGCTTTACCTATCCTCACTTTCACTGCCTACAAGGAGTTAAATCATTTCCCTCAAAATTCCTGTCTATCTAAAAGCTCAGAATGCAACATTTGAAAATAGGATCTATGCAGATTTTTCTTCCTTTTTTTAAAAATTCAATTAGCTAGTATACAGTGTATCATTAATTTCAGATGTAGATTTCAATAATTCATCAGTTGCATATAACACCCAATGCTCATTACATCATGTGCCCTCCTCAATGCCCATTACCCAGTTACCCCATTCCCCCACTCACCTCCCCTCCAGCAACCCTCACTCTGTTTTCTAGAGTTGAGAGCCTCTCATGGTTTGTCTCCATCTCTGATTATTTCCCATCCAGTTTTCCGTCCCTTCCCCTATGATCCTCTGTGATGTTTCTTAAATGTGGAATATAAGAATAATCTCACAAAACAAACTTAGGGTTGTGGGGGGGGGGGCGGGGGACGGGGGTAGGGAGAGGGTGGTGGGGTTATGGACATTGGGGAGGGTATGTGCTATGGTGAGTGCTGTCGATTCACAGACCTGTACCCCTGGGGCTAATAATACATTATATGTTTATTTAAAAAATAAAAAAAATTATTTAAAAAAAAAAAAAAGAATCTATGCAGATTTAACTACTGAAGAGAAGGTCATGCGGGAGCAGACTCAGCCCTGGATCCAGTGACTGGTGTCCTTTTAAGAGGAAGGGACACAGAATCAGAGAGAAGCAGCTATGTGCAAACAGAGGTAGAGACTGGAGTGATGACAGCAACAAGTCAGGGGATCCCAAGGATTCCCATGAGCCACCAGAAGCTAGGAAAGACACCTGAAACCAGTTTCTCCCTTAGAGCCTCCAGAAGGAACCAATTCTACCAGCACCTTGATTTCAGATTTCTGGCCTGCCCAATTATAGTCAACCGATTTCTGTTGTTTTTAGCCATCCAGTTTGGAACAATTTTTTACCAGCAGCTCTGGAAAACTAATACTCTGCCCTTAACACCTATAGTCTAACAGTAGTTCCCACATCATAATGTGTATCCAGAATCACCTAAAAATTTAAAAAAAAAAAAAAAAAACAACTTGCTGAATCACAGCAGTGAGCTCCAGACCAAGTTTGAGCTGTTCAGAGTTTCAAGGTCTGAGATGGGGTCTGAGAATGTGCAGGTCTAACAAATACCCAGTGATGCTGATATTGCTGGTCTGGGGACCACATTTTGAGAACGACTAGGTCTATACTATCCATTTTAGCACTTAACTGCGTTCAGTTTAGAACTTCATTACATCACATCTTATATCATGTTCATAATCAGTTCATAAACACAAGGTCTGACTTCTCAGTGATCCCATGAGTGCCACAAAATCCATGCTTTAACCCACTTTTATTTACCCACAGGGCATAGTGGTGGCTGGCACACTGCTCTGTTGCATAGTCTAAGCATAATTGTTGAGAGCACCAACTTTATGCACTTCAATCCCATTTGTTCATTGGCACAATGGGGTTACTGGTTTATAATAGGAATTTTTGTTAACATCAATGAGACAGTATGTGGATGGCCTAGATTCTAGAGTGTGTGCAACCAGTGTTGAGTGCTACTGTTTTTGAACATTGTTTTTATTAATCCAAAAAGCTGGCTACATCTAGGTGGACTCCTATGAAACCGTGAAGATGCCAAGAGTTGAAATCCGGAACCTGTCAGAAGTCTCAACTCAAGATGTTAGGGACTTTGTGCACATCATTCAGTCAGAGACAGCCTCAAGGAGGAAAGTCCCCTCACAAACAGGAATATGGTGGAAGTTCTGATACTCATATGCCCTAGGTAAGAATCAAGTGAGCTGTTGGTCCGAGCTCCACTGGCCCAATTATTCCAGCTCTTTCCTGGTTCCTTCATAACAAAACCGTTCCTTACATCCCAGTTTCAGAATCTCAGCTCCTGATTACTCTTCCCACCCTCGTTTCATCTCAGCCTCTGCTTTGGCTCCTTACCCAAAATCAAGGTCTTCCCAAGTCTGTATTTCGTTATTTTATCCGATTTCCTGGGAGTGAGTCGTCAGTATTTCCCAGAAGCCAAATGTCCAACTCCCCTAATCTCTGCCTCCTACCTACACAGGCACCTCCTCTGGTGCCAACTACTCGTGGCTTAAACCTCTTACTCCATGGTCCCGCTTACCCCAGTTCATCCCACCCGGCCCTCTATGTTCTCTAAGCCTTGTGATGGGAGAGGCCAGAATTCAGGGTCTAATTGGAAAAGAAGAATAAGAATTAAAAGTCAAAAGGAAGGCAGAGCCAGGGTCCTAGAACCCACCAAGAAGAAAGTGTGCTGGGAGCAAGCAAGAAGAAAGAGAAGGTATGAGAAGAGTAAGACAAGAGAGAGAAGGCCCCCAGCCATAATCATGACATTTGACAAGAGCAAAGCTAGTGTCACAATCACCAAAATGTCCAGGCTTCCAGCATCAACAGGGTAGGAAAGTCTTTCCTCAATCATAAAGCTGTTATTTCCCCCCACCCAACCACACCACCCAAAGATAAGGATCTACTGGTTGGAAATGGCTCATTAGAGCAAATGGAGACCTTCTTGTTACCTTTTTGGTTTGGGGGTTTTTGTTTTGTTTTGTTTTGTTTTTGTCAGGGCCACTGGAAGTATAGGAACATTCATGCTGCAAGATACTAGGTCACACATCCATCACAGTAGAGGTAGTCAATAATGAAAAAGCAAGTACTGACAAAAATTTTGAAGGCAACGCGCAGCACAAAATGAGGGTGTAGATAATCCCCTGAATACAGGCGGTATTCAGTTTCAGAACCAAATGCTGTCCACTGAACTAGGCAAGTAATATTGAAAAAGGCCACAGAGGAGAATTCCATGTCAGGTATGAGGGCAGGAGACAAGAGTCCGCTTTGTTCAGCTTTCCCTTTAAAGCCAGCAAGAAGGCAGGTGGATTTCCACACACTCCAACACAAGCGCCACTCCCTTTCCTATTGTCATCCTGATGGGAGTTGACTTGTCCCTTCCCTCATGAACACTAAAGAGGAACCTCAGTGAGCAAGCACCTACTCTGGGACAGCAGCTAAAGAGCCCAGCACCAGAGAATCTGCGTTGGTGAAGGAAGTAGTGCATCGATCTACATCCAACCCAAACATCTCTTTGCAGATGGGTAACAAATGGAACACAGGTAGCTTTGCTTTCATGAAGGCTGGTCAAGAAAGGGAACAAAAATTTTTAAAAAATAACTGTTTAATACTACCCATTTGATAACATGTGCTGAGAAGACAGACAAGAAGAAGAATGTTAGGATGTGCTCAACACAGCCTGATCCTCCTTAGCCAGAGAGAAAATTGTTGAAAATTCTCCCCAACAGCCAAGTCACACTGCTGATTGATATCCTGTATCAAAGTGGGGTGTGATTTAAGTCTCCCTGAACTTAATTAGCCGGTGATTTCCACTGGCTCAGTTCCTTTATTTTCCAATTGAGCAACTTTACAGATGGTTATGTTTCTTGTATGACTTGCAAGGTAAGGGGATCAGCCTTTTCTTTAAATAGAACCCCGGACTTTCTCCAGGACATAGGTATTCTTTTAGGATGTGCCTAAAGCATGGAACGTAAAACCAAAACCAGAGAAGGGTAAGACTGAGAGGAAGAGATGACACTGCTGGTTCCAGCTGTAACATCATCTGAAGGACACTTTTCAACTCAAAAAGAAAAAAAAAATTGAGAGAATAAGCCTTAGATTTAATATAGATTATAATGTCACTTTGTGACATTATAATGGTACGCACTCTGCCTTGGTTTTCTAAGCAGTAACTTTGGTTTATTAACTTCACTCATATCTGGGTTGAAAGTTATTGACTCTACAATAAAAACAATTGTCTGTAGAAATGTTTCTTTTTACCTTAGAGATCCCATCTAACTCCTGAGGAATATGTAAAGCCCTTTGCAGACAGGGCCATGGACATGTGCTAATCACCATCATTCACAACAGGACCTATTAAGTAGCCAGTCCAACACAGATGCAGGAACCTGTCCTTCAGGTACTTAACCCAGTATTACTCAACAGTGTTCCTATAACCTCCAGTGAGTAAATCCATGAAATGTCCTGGGCATTCACCAAGTTCCAAACGAATAGAGATGGGGCTCCTTCATTCATTCACGATCTCTAGAACCTCAGATACAGTTCAGTTCATTAGATCTTAACATATAGAAATGAAAACTATGCAGATGTGTTCAATGGATTCAGGCAGGGTTATGGGGCTAGCATAAAGGGCACTCAAGAGGAGATTAATTGAACGGGAACGTGGATCAGTCCAATCGAGCTTCAGTTAGTCTGAAGTCCACAGCTTCGTATTCTTTCAGATCAACATGGAAACTAGCTAGTGCAAAACAAGAGAATGCAGAGTGAAATCTCTAATACAACTGCTTCCAAAACCCTGTGAGCAGTAAAATTTAGGGAAATGCTATTCCAAGTGCCAGTCTCCAAGAGGTTTGTTACCCATCTGCAAAGAGATGTTTGGGTTGGATGTAGATCGATGCACCGCTTCCTTCACCAAAAAGGTTTTTGGGTTTTTTTGTCCACTCCTGCCAAAACACAAAATGTTATCTGACCTAAACCTCCAGCCTATGATATACTTGATTTGCATGGTAAGACAAGCTCTTTATGTCATTAAGAATGGCTAACTGTTTAGAGACCTCCGCTGATCCTAAGACCACACCTTGGGCAGAAATGGTTTAAGAAATTAGACTCTGGAGTCAAGGGGACTTGGGATTAAATCTGTACCTTTTTGTTTGTTTGTTTTTGTTTTTGTTTTGTTTTTAAGATTTTATTTATTTATTTGACACAGAGAGATCACAAGTAGGCAAAGAGGCAGGCAGAGAGAGAGAAAGAGAGAGAGAGAGGGAAGCAGGCTCCCTGCTGAGCAATGAGCCTAATGCAGGACTCGATCCCAGGACCCTGAGATCATGACCTGAGCCGAAGGCAATGGCTTAACCCACTGAGCCAGCCAGGCATCCTAAAATCTGTACCTTTGGTCTTCTGAAATAAATAATACATATGTTAGTTTAAAAAATAAAAATTGTTTTAAAAATTTAAAATACCACCCAAAAAATAAAAATCCATACCCTTGGGCAAATAATTTGCCCCGCCTCAATCTACTTATTTGTACAATGGAGATAACAATACCACCTACCTCATTAGGTCATCATGAGCATCAAATGATGAAGTGTCTAAAACATGTAGCATAGAGCCTGGGATATGATCAACAATAGCAGAATGCTACTGTACCTTATAGTTTGGGTCCTTAACATTCCCCTCTTATATAGAATGCTCCAGTTAGAAAGAAATGCAGAGGTCATAGTATCCCACCCAGAAAGAAAGAAAGAAAGAAAGAAAGAAAGAAAGAAAGAAAGAAAGAAAGAAATGGATGGAGGGAGAAAGAAAGAAGAAAGAATAGAAAAATGAATTATTTCTCATGACTTTTGCTGCTTGCTGCACAGAGCAACAGATAAACAGACTATACAGTTTAGAGAAAATACGACTAAATGTCCCAATTCCCAGGCTCTACTTCTGACTTACTACTGAGACCCCTGAGATCATTCATTTCATTCCCTGTGCCCCAACTTCCTCATCTTTTAAACTAAAAAAAAGTCAAAGAGGGATACTGTTTCAGTAAGAACATTACCATGGCTGCGTATGTCCGAGTCCTGCCATCAGATAGAACTGTGACTTGTAAAAGCACAGTACTTGAATACAGATGGAAAGGGGGAAGGAGGATCCCCCTGCACTTCAAGAGCGCTTCAGATCTCTGAAAGGGCCTGCAGGGCGGGGAATTCCTGGCCCAGAGCCACCCATTGGCAAGCTCCTTCAACCACAACCACTTGCCAGGCACTGGACCTCCCACCCCACCCCTCCATCCCCACCCCCACCGAACAGCCCAAGAGCTGTGAAAGCCATCCCCAGGCTATGTCAGTGCACATCAACTTCCCCGGCTGCCTCCAGGAACCCACGCTGTAAGTTAATTACCCATTGTGAAAAAGTCATTTATCCTCGAATCCCTGAGCTCAGAGCTCTTTCAGGTTGGTGCCCTCTCGTTTTTTTGAACCTTGTTGCTTCTAATTGGTTGTGGCGTCCACCTTCTCTGTATGCCACAGATTGTTGTCCCTTGCTTGCATCTTCCTGGATTTCCTTCTTTGTTCTCATATTTGTTATTTCTGGGATTTCAGGCAGCCTTGTGGCCTTCGGACGGTAGGAGAAAGGTTAAAATGTCAGCCGATGAGAAAGAAAGAGAGAGACACACAGCTCGATGGGCAGACCTGTCTGTAAGGATACCGACCTGATTTGGAACCACTCCCTGGGCAGGGAGGACACAGAATATTCAGATAAGGAACAAGAACCAGAATGGAGTTCTAGCCTAGGGAGAACTTGGGATCAGCAGACATTAGAAGTGGTCTAGGTCAAATTTCTTTGTGTAAATAATAATAGTAACAGCAGCAACAACAACCGGGATAAGCTTTCTCTTTAGGGCCTTTAGTCCTTGCTGCATAGGACAGAAGCCAAATATTATGGACTGGGAAGGAACAATAATTAGACCCGTGCCTCTTTAAGATGCACAGTCTAATTCAGTAGGTCTAGGGTGAGAGCAGAGATTCTGAATTTTTAACCAACTCCCAGGCAATGTCAGTGCAGCTGGGTTCTAACTAAGCAGGATAGACTAAAATGGAGAATCTGTGAGCAAGGAACAGGAGAGGCTGATAGGCTGAAGGGCCATCGGATTCAAGGACAATGACCTTAAAGAAGTGTATACACCTGCAACAAGGGCTCCAGGAAGCTGACTTCACGTGAGGCGTCCATGCTGTAAGCCAGAGTCTCTGAATATGAACCTGGGAGAATTGCTTCTGCCCCATCAGGTTTGTAATCCAATACTAGACTCTAACTTTAATCCACCAATAGACAACAGCGGAGAATGGCAGGATTACAAAGACAAGAACTCGAACACCCAAGGTCAGCAACACCTTCAAAGCTGAACGGTTTTCCCTGCTATCTTGTCCATCATTCCTGCAGCCAGGGTCATAGCCGATTCCTCCAGCTGGAGCACCACAGGCTGCCCCCAGCTCCTCTCCGATCTCCAAGCTTCTTCCCTTCTTCCCTGCCTCCAGCTCACTCTCCCTCAGCAGCCAGGAGAAGACTCTCTGCTTTTATTTTAAGAAAACCAGAATGCCACTTCCGCCCAAGACAAAGAGACAGAGTGGATCGACCCTCCTACTTGGAACAAAGCTTCAGGAAACAATAGGTTTGACGACCCTGAACATCAAGCCATGGAAGGGTGATCCTTTAGAGACATGAGAGCCCATGAGGCCAGTCCTGTGGTTTCCTGAGCTAATTGTGTCAGACCGTTTCCAGGTAGGGGCTCCCAGAGGGGGACCCACGCAGAGCCCGATGGACTCTCTGAGTGGAGACAGAGCAGAGTCTGGAGAGACCAAGGCAGCAGAAGTAGAAAGCCAAGAGCCACCCAGGCCAAGAGCCTGGATTTCCGTACCAAGACTCCTTCAAGCATTTCAGCAGAGTACCAAACAGCAAGTATGTAGGAGCATGCTACCTGCGGCCAAATAAAAAGCCACCTGAAAGGATTAAGGAACATTTCCCTGGGGCAATCACCTGGGAATCTGGCCTATCCCAGGCAGAGTGAACCTGCAACTGTGGGGTGGGGCCAGACTGCTGTTTCAACAAGCTCTCCAGGTAATATAGGCTGACAAACATCCAGTTTGAAAATGACTGCCCTCACACAGTGGTTCCCAACCCTGGATGAGTCTTAGGAGATCAGTCATCTGCTTTTAAAAACCATGGCGCAAAAATAAATAAATAAATAAATAAAATAAGATAAAATAAAAATCATGGTGCCTCGGCCCCATCTAGAGAACAATTAAGTTGATCTGACTTCCGGGGCCAAGAATCTGCATTTCTAACAAGATTTGTGAGGCTGAAGCTGCTGGTCCCGGAATCATTCTTTGAGAACTATGGTCTAGTGTCTGACAATGGGTGAAGGCTTCCTTTGGTAGCCAAGTGGCTGTCACTGGGGAGACCACAAATGGCACAGCTAGGAAATCAGGTAGAATCTGACAGATTGCCTCAAACCACTCCAGTGATGGGGAAATAACTACTTTGTGAAATATCCTACCTGGGGATAACTCCAGTTAGTAAGATTTTCTTGCATGCTAGGCCAAAATCTTGCTTCCTAGAGCCTTTCTGTTTTTTAATCCTTATTAAGGTCTCTTCCCTTTTCTGACTTCACTTTTCTCCCTTTGAAGGGATTAAACTCGGTTACCGAGCTTGGTTAACCACCTTCAGTAAAATGATGCTACTTGATTTGTCCAGTTTCTTAATATCCTGGATCTATCAGGACTGTGACACTCCAACTTCCTTGTACCTGACATCACAAAGGAACCTGAGGAGAAGGGACATTTGGTCTCCCACCCCCAGAGCCTCTGATTCGGTTGTCTGCAGTGGGTGCCAGATATCTGCATTTTCATGAACACCCAGAGCATTTCTGATGCTCTAGGCCACATCCTGGGACCCACAACCTGAGGAGCTTTCTCTCTAGCTCAGCATCCAATGAAGCATTATTTCCGTAATGAATCCTTTCTGTGATTTTTCAGCAAATCACTCCTGCCACATCCTAAGAACTTGCATTCTGAACGCTGAAAATTCTGCAAACACCTCCAGGTAGTTCTGCCAGTGAGGGCCCCTGCTGTTTCCAGATGGCCTGGGTGTCAGGGTTACTGCTGAGCTTTACAAACACCAAAGGTCTCCCACCACTAGGGAAGGCCAGGCCCCCTCTTACCCCACTGGCCAGAAATAAGTGCCGTGTGGCCCAGTACTCTCGCCACCTGATGGAAATCCTGTTTATCTCCCACCCTTTTTCGAATGCCCCCCACCCCATTTTTCTCCTAGTGATTATCCCTCTTTGTCTTTTGTCAATAGCTACTGTTTGGGGAGCCTCTCTTATTTGAGTAGAGTTGACACACAATGTTACATCAGTTGCAGGTGTACAACATATCAACTTCTCTAGATGTAACGGTATATGCTGAGAGTGTAGCTACAATCCGTCACTAAACAAGGCTATTTACAGTATCATTGATGGTATGCCCTATGATGTGCCCTTTTTTCCCATGACTTATTCATTCTGTAACTAGAAGCCTGTATTTCCCACTCCCCTTCACCCATTGTGCCCCCCCATCCCTTTCCCTCTGGCAACTATCAGTTTATTCTGTTTCTATAGCTCTGGTTTGGACTTCTGTTTTATTTTTCATTGTTTTTTGGCTTTTTTCTGTTTCTGGAGCCTCTATGTCAACAGTTGGCACCATGTTAACAACATTTCATGTCCTATCTCATTTAGTCTCAAGGATCACCTGGGAGTTCAGGATTATTTTTACAATTTGGGGAGAACAGAATTCACTGCTGTGGCTGAAAGGAAGAACCCAGAGCTAATATTCAGAATAGGTCAAACACACAGGCGTCAGACAAAGAAAACACAGGCTACCCCAGGTTTTGTGGGAGTGCCTGTGTCCTAGAGCAAGGTAGAGGTATAAATTCCATGGGGACATTTGAGGACCTACAGCAGGAACAAGGAAAAAGGCAGTGGTTATGGATCCCTGAGGCTTTGACTGGATCTTATCTTGACTCTCTCATCCTTCCCCATTCACGGCCCCATCTGTAGCAGCCGGCCGCAGGGCCTTATCTCCTGCTTGCTAACCTACAGAACACTCAGCCTTCCAGCAAAAGGTTCATCCACAGGTGGTTCACTTACTTGGCACCAGAGAGGGCATCCTGGGTAGCAGGAGTCAACCACAGGCACTCAGGGACTTGATTCTCCCCAACAGCTCACCTGGTCCAAGTGAGAGCAGAGAATGGAGACATTCAGCAGAAGAGCCTTCCATCAGCTCCCCTGTCAGAAAGTCAAGACCGTGCTGAGCTGAGCAGAGCATCACTTGGCTTTCAGCTACAGCATTTCAGCTTCCTTTAAGCACTGGTTAATGACTCATTGAGCTTACTCAGGGTGGTGAGAGCCCAGACTCAGAGAAATTTAGCTCTAATTCTAGCAATCACTGCCACTGAGGTAGTTAATGTCTCATTCACTACAAGTGGAGTTCTCAGACCTTCCAAGAATCCTGTTTTTCTGGGAAGCCCTAGGAACTATGGATCAGAGAACTTCTATTCACAAAGCATTCAGAATGTGTGAACGCATTCAATCGTTTCTTCCAAGTGGCAAATATTAGCGTATTTTGTATGGGAGGGAAAACATCTAAAGGCAAAGCTATCTCTGTACTCAAGGCAGATTTCAAATGTCTACAGAGCAGTGTTGATAGTACCATGGGTGAAGCCATGGTCAGTTTAAAACGTTTCCCTGAAAGGTAACTTTATAGTCTCAGCTTAGCGAAGGGAAAGATACTGTTGGCATACTGCAAACATGACTTCATATTCAAGACCTACTTATAGGATTTTGGGCAACTACCCTAATTCATGTTCCAGGTCTCTAAATTTCCAGGTCCCGTGAATTTTAAATCTTCTTAAAACCATAGCAAAAGCTCATGTCAACTGCTTGAGTGTAAACAGTGAATAGCACTTAGATTTTGCCATGATGTGTTTTCTGATTAACACTTAAGAGAGTCATGTTCTCTAGAGAAACAGACCCAGTGGGATATCCAAATGGAGACAGATGATGTCTATCTGAAGAAATTTATTATAGGAACTATGGCTTGTGCAGTTTGGGAGGCTGAGAAGGGCCATGATTGGCAGGCCGCAAGCTGGAAAACCCAGAAGGCCAGTGATATAATTCAATACAAGTCTGAAGGCCTGAGAACAACAGACCGGCTGATGGTCTGAGTACTAGCCTAAGTGGGAAGGTCTGAGAACCAGGCACACTGAGGTCTGAAGGTGAAAGTTGGAGACGTCAACTCAAGTGAGAGAGACCATTTGCCTTTCTGCTCCTTTTTGTTCCATTGGGGCCCTCCATGGATTGGATGCTGGTCACCCACATGGATGAAAGCACATGCTTTTCTCAAGCTCATGCTTGTGGTACTCTAATTAAGAGACAACCTCAAAGACCCAGCCAGAACTGTTATCTCACCAGCTACCTGGGCTCAGTCAAGCTGAACATGAAATTAATCATTATAGAATGAGGCTTTCCTTATTGGTCTTATTGCCCACAAGCCCATATAAAGAACACAGCCCTGCCCCCAGTCCTTTGTGATGGGGCAGTCATACAGGTGATCTACTACTCCCATCACCATCTTCCAGTGACTCTGGTTGGAGCAGGGTGACACCTATGTCCCAATGCAGCCAACTCATGTGCTGGCTGATGGTGCTGAATTCTCAGGGGAATGGAACCTTCTGGCCCATCTCAAGAATTTGAAACAGGGAACAAAGGGAGGATGATAATACTATTCAAGCAAAAATAAGTAACTAAAAGAGAGCGGCAGAAACCATGAGGTGATTGGAGGTGAAGAGAAAGCATAGCAGGTTTGGAACACAAACAGGAGAGGCAGGAGGTACCCTCAGCAGTGATGTCTAACAGAGCTGGGTCAGTGATGCACTGCTGTAGGACTCGTCCATTCATGCCTGCTGTCCCCAGCAACACGGCTGTCGTAGACCTGGTTCCTGTCTCTAAGAAGCCAGATCATACCATGGTTCCTTGCACTGCATTCCTGGGAAATCCCATTCCTTTATGGCCACGTGTCTTCTTCCCCCAGCTGAGTTTCTAGGAGTCTCCAGATCTTCAAACTAGAAGAACTTAACTCCTGTAATACTAAACACCAGAGTCTGTGGGAACCTGTGCAGGTGCTAATGGAACACATATTGTAAGAGGGGTTTACATCAGTCATAACTGCAGGGACCCCTTCAAATCCCAGCCATTTTGCTAGAAGTCGTCACAACTTCATTCAGGTAAGATAGAATCTTTGTGATCTCCACACTTTTATTTCCTCCCTGGTGGCAGGTTGGACTTGTCTAGGGAGCCTGGACACAATTCAAAGAAGGGAGGCACCCACTTGCATATTAGTCATACCAGAACTTCAACTTATTCCCTTTTCTCCAGATTGCATCATGCCCTTAAAAAAATAATAATAATAATCAAGGGAAGGGGCCCTTAATGATCTTTTTTCTCCTCTTAGTTTAATGCAGGCAGCAAGGGAGAGGAGAATTCGTGGACTAAGCAAGTTGCCGGAATAGCTGTTAAAGTGATGTGTGGAGGGGACAGCAGCAAAACCTGCTTAGTACTCAGAAACACCTGCTGGGAAATATTTTTTCTGCATGGGTTGCAAACAGTATTAAAACAATTTCTTGCCTTTAGCAGAAGAGGAGGGGTGCCAGGGGCGGCTGTTTCTGTCGGCCAGCATCATGGAACAAGACCAGAGAGAATTAAGAAATCAGCAAGAGGTGGGGAGAGGAAGCTGGGGGTCTCTGGCTATGCCAGGCCCTAGAGTGCTGTCAAATTGACCCTTATTCTGCAGCTCTTCAGGGGGTTTCTGGCTCAGGCCATCAGTTCCCACTTGGTCGCCCTCGTTTTGGAGTCTTGGGCGACTTCAGAGTGCTCTCTCAGCCTCAATTCCCTATAGCTGGTGAGGCAAAGGCATTTTCTTATGTGCTGAGGGCTAGGCAAGACATGCACAGCTCCCCCTTCTCTGGGGAGGTCAAGAGCTAACATTCCCCCTTCTGTCTACATTCCTTCTGCCCTAGTTTGGGTTCCAAGCATCTCTCAGCAGAATTATTCAAGTGGCCACCTACCAGGTCTCTCTACCTCTGGTTTCTCTCCTCCTCCCCTCTGTCCTCCACACCAGTGCCATCAACCTCTAAAATGAAAGCAATCCAATCTGGCCAAAGCCCTGCAACATCTATGGGTTTCTTTCAGCCACAGAATTCAGTCCTCAGCTCTCAGCCCTGCTTACCACCATCTGACCCCAAGACACCAATTCATCTTTAAATCTTCCATTAAGCTCATACCATCAATCTATGCTCAGAAGCTCATGTTTCCCTAAGCCTTCCGTGAGCCCCTCTCTCCATGCATTTCTTCTTGCTATTTGTTGTCTCAGGAGAGCCCTTTCTTGCCTACAGGATTCTAAATTCCAAGCCCCAGGAAACTGAAGGAATGATGACATCGTGGATATAAATAGGATATCTGGAAAGGAAAACAACCAGTTCAGACTCCATAACGTCAGGTTTGAGGTGATATCAGGGCCTCCAAAAAAAATATTCAAGAGACCAGAAACATATTCAGCAGATCCAAAAAGGAGAATCAAAGCCAGTGGGTTAGATTTAGGAGTCATTGACTAGAAGACAATAAGTAGTTATACAATAAACTATTGTGTTCTCTAAGGGAAGAGGTGCTTTTGAGATGGTTCGTCGCTCCACCGTGCAGATCCTTTCTGGTAAGCAAATGTCTCATTTCATGTATTTTTCCTTTCAAAATTTCATCACGTTAATTCAGACCTCAAAAGAACCTGAATAATTACATATGGATGGAGAAAGAGTGACAGACAAGCACCCCCAATGGTGAAACATTTCACGAATACAAATTACGCCTAAATTCCTTTTCAAGATGGCCTCCTCGTCTGGGGGGTTATCATTAGCATATTTTACACAACAGTCCTGAGGAGTAAATTGCATTCTGCTTCTGGTCTGTCCCCAGAACGGACTTTCTCTCTCATTGTGTCCTACTTGCAAACAGTCACATAAATGTTATAAAAGACTATTCTGAATTTTGGACTTTTCTTCTCCTCCAGTTGCTATCCTCCCAAGGGAAAGACGTAAAGAACTAGATGACTTTCATGAACACTTACCCAAGCTAGGAAAGTTTCTTATGTTTTTCATCTCTCATACATATAAAGTGGTTGCATCCATTACAATAGACAGGGTGTAGTCAGGTGACAACCCCCAAAATCTCAATGGCTCACAACATTTATTTTTCACTAATGCTACTTGTCTTTCAACAGTTAGCACTACTTTTGCTCTAGGTCATTTTATTGGGAGACTGAGGGTAACAAAGGAGCAACTGTGTAAGACATTGCTGGTTTCATGGCATGGTGGGGACAATGGTGAATTAAGCAAGGACTCCTCACATTTCTGTACAGAAGTAACACATGTCCCATGAGCTTACCAATCACAGTTTGTTTCTGCTCACATTTTTGTGACCAAAAGTCAATCACCTATCAACATGACAGGGATATAGAACCATCCCCACCAGAAGGGCAGCAAATATTGTGATCAAGGATACAATTTAGTTGCAAAGGCAAACATCCTATAATAACCAGTTTGCATCTTGATCTCAGCATAGTTCAGGTACATTTGTTTCAACTGCCACCAGATGCCTAAGCACCTTATGCGTGGACAGGCCCAGGAAAGGAGATACAAGGGCACCACGGCCATGCGTGGTAGAATGAGGACAGACTACACTGAGATGCGGCACCTCTCAATTCAGAAGGCCACATAAAGAGCTACATCTGAGCTACATGATGAGTTCTCCAGTTCGGCCCTGAGTGAGAGGCACTGGCAAGAAAGTAGCCTGACCACCACCATCTCCTCCTAAAATCCCAATTTACAGCAACCTTCCTCTGCACACTCTTAATCTCACAAACTGCTGCGAGTTCATGGGTTGCCTCAGTGCTACTGACATTTCAGAATGGCTAATTCTGTGTTGTGGGAGGCTCTTCTGCGTATCATCAACTGTTCAGTGGCATCCCTGACCCCTACCCATTAGAGGCCATTTCCCCAGTTGGCACGCACATCCCCAGTTTCAACAACCAAAAATGCTACTGGACACTGACCAAAGTCCCCTGAAGGGTGTAATCATCTCCAGTTGAGAGCCACTGGGTTAGAGACACATAAGGGGTTCAGTTCTTAAGTGTGTTCTCAAATTTAAATGAAGAATTTACAACCTGAATATCATCTACCAGCTCTATGACCTTGATTTCATTTCTTCACCTCTCTGAGGTAAAATAGGGGCTGCAGCGCTTTTCTTAGAGATGGGTTAGAAGAACTCAATAACGTGGTGTAGGTCAATTAATTATCTAGTACACACTGCCAATGAAGAATAAACTTTCCAGCTCAAAATTAGCAAGTAGTAACTCAGTTTTCCCATCTTGTAATCTTCTGATTAAGATAAACAGGTATCAGTGTAGAGAATAGAAGAATAAAGGGAAACCTTAGTAGATTAAGCCAGGTGTCCAAACTCACATCTAGCGGGGTAGCAGAGCTAAGACAACACGACCAATCCTCTCAGTCCCAGTTCCATCAGCCTTCTCACCGACCACACCACCTCCACCTCCCTAATTTTAAGTTGGTTGTAGCCATTTAAGGACACACCTACCAAGCAGAGCAAAAAGCTTACCAGTAAAGGAAAGCATTAGGGTTATGATAGTTGTTACTAGAAATTGATTTAACTCACAGGTAACACTGACTGATCTACTTTTGATGTGCCTTTCAGGAATCTCTAGGAGGAAAAGCTCTCATCAAAAGGGCCCCATCCTGACCACCTCCAACACCGCCAACAGCATGGGAGCCCAGATCAAAGAACATCTTGTGTGTGGCTTTTCCTTGTCCCACTGAGAATCACTATACCCTGGCTTCCCTCACGGGACCCCGGTACCTCAGAAGCATAGATGTAGACAAGATTCAAATAACTGAATGAGTTGAGGAGGGGAGTAAAGTAGAAAGACTGAATTAGACCATGGTCTATGGCTTTGGGCAAGTGAGTGCCTGCATCCTCCTGTTGCCATTTTAACAAGACCGGAGTCCTCTCAGAACACTAATTCCTCCCCGGATCACTGCTTCCCAGAGCAATAACACAAATCCACCTAACATTTAAGCAAAAGGATATTGAGCTTGGCAGATCGGTATGCTGTATGTTTGCCTCTTGGAGTGATAAGGTCACCCGTTCAAGACCCACAAGGAACAGTGTGTGGACATGGAGAGAGCCACAACATGAAGTGACCATGCCCAGTACAGAAAGGGGAAATGATCTTTGAAGAAACAAAAAGTAACTCAGGAGAATTGAGCCAGATCCTTGCCAGAAACACAGGCTATGAGGTATTTTGGTTGTCATTAACAATCACAAAAAGAAACCGGTCATCCTGCATCCTTGTATTGCAGGGACATAAAAAAGGAGCATTTATGGGGAGCCTGGGTGGCTCAGTGGGTTGGGGCATCTGCCTTCGGCTCGGGTCATGGTCCCAGGGTTCTGGGATCCGGCACTGTGTTGGGCTTTCTGCCTGCCTCTCTGCCTACTTGTGATTTCTGTCTGTCAAATAAATAAATAAAAATCTTTAAAAAAAAAAAAAAAAAAAAGCATTCATGTCTGGAAGCCAAAAGAGGCAAACAGGTTTCCAGCCCTAAAATATTGAACTTCAAATGCTTCATCCTGACCAGGTGATGTTTCATGTCAATCAGCTCATAATCTCTTGAGTCTAACCTGCACCTAATTTTTCAGACAAAACACCCATGTTTCCATCAACTGATCAAAACTCAATGATACAGGAGGAAACTGACACCTTCCCACGTTGTTGATAGGAATTTACATCAGTGCCATCTTTCTGGAGGGCAACTGGGAATTGTCTAGCCCTATCTAAAAGTGAACGTTTCATTTGGAAATTCCACTTTTAACAATTTATCCAAAAGATATATGTGTGCATGGATAAACTTATGGGCACAGCTTTACTCATTGCAGTGTCTTTTGCAATAGCCAAAACCCAAGAACATTGGAAATGTCCATCAAAAACACCGTTCAAACATGCCCATGCAATAGTAATAAGCCATTAAAATGGATGAGGAATGTCCGCAACTACTATGACAGAACAGATAATCTCCAACACGTACTGTTCAACAGGAAAAAAGAGCAAGGTACAAGGTTTCCTGCCGCATGCTACCAACCATTCATGTAAAAACCTAAATCAGATTGTGTTCCTACTTCTACAGAGATTCATGTGTGAACACGTATATACACATACTTACATGCATGCCTATTCATATAGTAGCTCTAAAAGGATGCATAAAGGCATACAAGGAAACACATGGTAACAATAGCTGCCTTCCAAGAAGGGAAGGAGATGTGTCCTTTCAATTCTTTTGCTTTTTACAGATAGGATGGAGAGAAATGTTAAGTTTCTTTTGTAGGTTTCATAAACATGGCAGCCTGAAGAGGCCCTTCAAATCTACACATGCAAATGGCTAGAGGCCACCCAGCTAGAGGGCACACCTGGGATCAAGGAAGAGTCCAGCAAGTATTTTTTTTTTTTTAAACTTGCAGTCTATTTTTTTTTTTAACTTGCAGTCATTCGTGTACATAGGATACAAATGTTCACATTATCCACTGTAGTTTTTTCCCATCCTAAGGCATATTAACCTTGAATCCTCAGAACCTTCTTGAGCTCCTTCAGCTCACCACTGGTCTGCAGTGAAAATTAATTTTCAAATTTGTCCCAGAAAATAGGATTTAGAAGGAAATCCACTCACTGAGGGACAGCGTGTTCAAGTCAAATACAAAAGGTTTCCTGAAGTGGACGGTACGCTCTGAAAAAAATCAGAGCCAAGGCCAATCACAAAAACACACTTTCTCAATGGCGGTAAGGGGAGTTGTTTGGGGGCACAGCACTGTGGGGGGGGTCTTCGCTCACACCCCCACCTCACCTGGTTAAGGCTACATGTCACACCCTCCAGCCTACCACTGACCATGCTGTGTTCCAATCGCCTATTAACTCATCTGTCCCTCATTCTAGATCATGGGCTGCTCGGGCTCAGGGGTCACATCATCACCCTGGCCCCAAACCCTCACTCAGGATGTGGCAAACAGAAGATACTTTTTAAACATTTACTGAATCAACTGCCCAGTTTCCCAGCAATGCATGCAGTGCTCGTCAAGCATTCTGGGCGCTTGTAACCTTTCATACAATACTGAACGTTGCTACCCTTTGCTGTTTTAGGTATCCTTTCGCATCTAATTCCGGTCTGGGGAGCCAGGGCTCTAAAGGATAGAATGCACACGCGGAAGCTGGACTCATGACAGCTGGCTTACCTGTGGCAAGTTACTTCGTCTTCTGGAACCAGTTGTGTCACCCATGCAACAGAAATGTTGTCACCCACCTTGCTAGTTTGTGGTGAGGAGTAAATGAGATCATGTTGCTGCCTGCCTTGCACACGGCAGCCGATGAAAAGGGGATGGTTTCTGTCTTCATCTTCCACATCCAAAAGAGGGGGGTCCTTCCAGAGAAGGTCTTCCCCTACTCACCTTGCCCCATCCACATGCTCCCCGCGGTACCTTGTGCAGCCTGAGCGTTCCACAAATGAGAGAAAATACTCTGGATGCAGCAGGCATTGGAAGCCAGGTTGTAGCTGATTGCTTAGCTGAGTGTGGAAAGGCAGGTTAGCTCAGCGCTGAGTCTTGGTTTCCTTTTCTGTAAAATGGATAGGTGAATGCTGATCTCTTGTAGTCTGGCAACTGTGAAATGAGATGAGACATGGAAAGTAGGTAAAGCCTGAGCAGCGAGTGTAGGATGTGGTAGCACTTTTATTACCTGTAATAATACAGAAAATCCTTTGCACACGAGCTTTGCGGTATGAACGCAGCTCATGTTAGTTTTATGATTTCCCTTTGGAGTAGAGACAAGAGGCACAGAGAATGAGGTGATGCATTGCATGGAAGGTAACGTGACAGCAGACCCTCCTTGAGGCCCCATGTTCAGCCCTTGATGAGAAGAGGGATTTGTCTGAGTAACTAGATCGTTTTGTCCGAGCCACAGTCCGAGACAGCTCCAGCAGGATACACTGGAAGTTTACACAACTGCCCAGGAACCTGGGACATCTATTTCCCAATTCATGGATACAGAAACTGAGGGTGAATTACTCAACCAGGAAAACTAAAAAGTTAAGCTCATCTTTACACCTAGGTCTTCTGGACAATTAGCTCAATGCTCTTTCCACTAAATCATCTGCCTTTGAAAGAAGTGATCAGAACCTCCCCACATAATAGATGACATTTCTCAAAGTATAATTTCAAGAAGTTAAAAATATTACCTCCCCATATAAATATAGAATGAACATATATGCCAACAACTTAACTCATTAAGGAGGAAAGCAGCTGGATGGTTCAAAGAGCATCTGAGGAAAAAAGAGATTCATACAGATAAGAAACATGCCCAACTATGTTTTTTACATTTCCTAGGTTGGAATCCTATGGAGCAATAAATCTGTAACCTTTGAGCTCCTCACCATGAGTGGACAGGAATTATTTGAACCTTGATCCACATATTACTACATAATAGCACAGGATCTGGCCCATAATAAACAAAGGTACATACCCTAGAAATACGCAATCCTTGGGTGAGCTAGTTCAACTGTTCTCCAACAGAACGTTGAAGGAACAAGCAATTATCTTTTTGCAAGTCTGAATAATCTCTTAAACATCTTAAATGCACTTACTTTTGGGCAAGCATTGTGTTAGCAATTCATGTATATTTCTCTATGTGACACTAACCACAGCCCTAAGACAGAGTTACTGTCATTATCACATTTGTATAGATTAGAAAAGTGAGCCACAGATGCATTGGGGGACCTGCCCAAGGTCAAAGAGCTAGTCATTTGTATAGAAGGGATTTGAACTCAGGATGACAACACAACCTTCATCCTTAAGTAATACGGCATTTTGCCTTACCAAGATAGGGTAGTGTGGCACTCAACTGTGAAAACGGGGATTTCATCTCATCACTGTTGAATCTCTAGCACCTAACTCAGTGTTTAACAGATGAACAATTACTAGTGTTTGTAGGTTTTTATTTTTGAGCCCAGAGCCGGAACGAAGGAAAGCCAGTACCCACACCATGAATTCCAGGGTCAGCACAGGCTGAACATTGAGCTTATGGATGAACTACTAACTTGAGATTTAGTGCTGAGCTACACAGAAACATACCTACTAAGTGAACAAAGGAGACATGGCCCTGCCTTCACAGAGTTCACAGTACAAGGAGGAAACAGAGGTGAACAAGGACTGATAGAAAACAGGACACATACAAGCACTGGGGGAACACAGAGCGCCGGGAACACCACTATATGGGGGCTTCGCGTGCTCAAGTGACCAGAGTCATTGGAGAAGGACACTTCTCTGTCACTGTTTGGTCCTTAGGAGCCATTTCAGACTAAAGGCAAAGATTAGCCTAGTAGGGTCCTTATAAATGTCCTCATCGAAATATTGTAGGGATTGGGACAATCTGGGAACAACAGATGCAATGCCATCTAGAGCAGATATACCGCCTTATCAAAATTTCCAACACGATGGGCCATGGTGCATGTTCAAATAGAACTTGATCAATGCATCCATTTAAATGGACAAGGTGTGGCTTCGTTTTATAAAGATTAGATGAGACCAATAAAATAACCTATAAGGTAAAAAGACCTACTTAAAAACTTCACCTCGAGGCTGAGGAGGTGGAAGTTGGCACTGAAACGGTCACTTGCTCAAAGAAAGTAGCCCACTGACGCCCCTGACTGATGTCAGACTATAGAGAAAGTATGTTCAAGCAAGGAGAGAATGGGGTCTCTCCAGGAATAAGAATGGAGGAACCATGCTTTTATGAGTACTGACTCATACCTCCTCCTGAGAAGAGAGCCTCTAACCAGCTATAATGAACAAAATGGGACCCGTGGAAGTCACTGAGGAAAAGCAAGGGAAGCAGCAGGGAAGAAGCCAATGACATATTTTATTCAATTAAACCTGCTCTTTGTTTAAGTCCTTTTGGGCTGTAGCTAATGTAGCATGGGCCAATGGACATGGAGCTAGCGCCAAGGCTTCCTACGATCAACTGACACAAGGGCAGATGTACCGCCCACTCTTCTCCAGGATTTATAGTGTAGAATTCCATGCACCCCTCAAGGCTGGACGATTCCAAATGTGTCTGATCCACCTGGTGTTCCTGAGAGCCTAGCACAGTGCCTGGAGCACAGAAGGGATGCCACATAGGCTTATCCTCTCCAGGCACATGCCCTCTTGGGCACTTTTGACTGGCCAGGTCCCATTCTAGAAGATGGGCAGAAACGAGCTGCATGTCACACCTCTCAGCTTAAAGAAGAGCTTTGGTTACCTCACCCTGACAGAAAGTCAATGAGAAGCCATGAGATTTGTGGAGCCTGGCTTTAGCAAGCTGAGATGGATGGCCCAAGGCCAGGCTGGCCTCTGGGGTAAGGTGGCATTGGGCCAGTGAGGAGTTCTGGGAGGGTGATGTGGACAAAGCTCCGTAATTTTTAATGCAGCTCTGAGCCCTTTCTGAAGGGAATTTACTTCCAAGCTTTGATCTTGGGTCTTTGTAGCTGAGGTCTGCATCTTTCTTTTTTTTTTTTTTTTTTAAGATTTTATTTATTTTATTTGACAGACAGAGATTACAACTAGGCAGAGAGGCAGAGAGAGAGAAGAGGAAGCAGGCTCCCTGCTGAGCAGAGAGCCTGATGCGGGGCTTCGATCCCAGGACGCTGGGATCATGACCTGAGCCGAAGGCAGAGGCTTTAACCCACTGAGCCACCCAGGTGCCCTCGAGGTCTGCATCTTTCAATAGTGAGAACTCTAAGTTGGCTTCTGAGAGGGGGTAGGATAGGATTGAAGGTTGGGTTTATATGTGTGGGGTTTTTTTGTTTGTTTGTTTGTTTGTTTGTTTGTTTTTAAGTTCTTGAAGTTTAAGCTATACCTAATTCTTCAGACATGCTCACGCAACACTGATTCAAGTAGCTTGAGTGTGCAAAGATCTATAAAACCCAAACTGGGGCTTCCCATAAGGTATATTTACCACTTCGAAATAGTCTATTTCCAATGTGTGTATGGTAATGGGAGGGGGGATTTAGGTTTCCAGGTTCTAGAATTTTAAGTTAAATGCCAAACACCACCTAGGGCAGAGGTGGACACCTGTTTTTGCAATAAAGTTTTATTGGAACCCAGCCACGCGGCTTCCTTCCCGGCTATCTTCGGCTGCTTTTACACTGCAACAGCAGAACTGAATAGTGTGACCGCATGAGCCACAAAACCTCAAATAATCACTACCTGGCCCCTCATGGGGAAATGCTGCTGACCTCCTCCCTGGGATTCCCACACATTCTGCGTTCTTCCCGGGTGAACAACAACGGAAATTTCCTTGGCTTACAAACTTAAACAGAACTTTTTTGCCTGTGATAAAGAACATGTCCTCAACAGTACTCAGTGATAATTTTTAACTATTTAACCAAGACATTTTGATTTTTTCCCCCCTTACTCCCAAGTCTATGGCAGCCTCTGAGCTTTTTGTTCCAAAGCAGGAGAAATCTTTGCCAGGCTTCAGCAAGACAATAAACAGGCTTGGAGTCCAGGCTGTTTGGAGATTCTCTAAATTCTTTAAAATTCTTCTAACTCCCCTTTAACATCACCAGAGTCTGGCCGCTGCTTTTCTGAACAGTGATCTGTGCCTGACACCTGATGGTCAGTTACACCCAAATAAAGGAATCATGTTTTTCCAGCACTGGAGGGATTTTGGAGCCCTGGCTAAAAGGAAACTATACAGAAGCTCCTTGTTCAGTGACTTCATAGACATAACTTCTGATTAATGCTGGTTCCCTCTGCTGCCATGGCATCAGTTTCCAAAATCCCAGGCTAAATGTTCATCTTCTGGTCTGAGCTCAGCTGCTTCATGGTCAGAAGTAAGGGGTGGATGAAATTCACAAAGGGTAATGGAGGAAGTGGTGGTTAAAAAAAAAAAAAAATTAAGGGGCACCTGGGTGGCTCAGTGGGTTAAAGCCTCTGCCTTCAGCTCAGGTCATGATCTCAGGACCCTGGGATCAGCCCCACGTCAGGCTCTCTGCTCAGCAAGGAGCCTGCTTCCCCCTCTTTCTCTGCCTGCCTCTCTGCCTACTTGTGATCTCTCTTTATATCAAATAAATAAATTAAATCTTTTTAAATTTTTAAATTAAATCGGGGCATCTGGGTGGCTCAGTCAGTTAAGAGACCAACTCTTGATTTCAGCTTAGGTCCTGACCACAGGATACTGAGATCAAGCCCCATGTTAAGACCCACACTGGGCTCCATGCTGGGTATGGAGCCTGCTTGGGATTCTCAGTCTCTCTCTCTCTCCCTGATCCACTCCCACCCCAACCATATATTCCTTACTCTCTCTCTCTCAAAAAAAAATTTTCTTAAAAAAAAATTATTGAACTTACACATACAAACACACACACACACACATGAAAAACCAACTTACCACCCAGTACACTTAGGACGAGTTTATTTGGTCTTTGAATCACTTGTTCATTTATTCATTCAAAAGGTATTTAATAGGCACCTACAGTACATCTAGCATTGACCTAAATTCTGGGCACACAGAAGTTATCACGACAAAGAATGGCTCTATCTCGTGGGGCTTATGTTCCAATCGGAGGACTGATAAACAAGCAGAGGGAACATTACAGGTTGTCATCAGTGCTGTGAAGGAAACCACCAGGGTGAAATTAAAGGGAACCTTCTTGGAATGCTCATTGCCTAGAACAGTTCCTGGTACACAGGCTAGGGACCACTTGTTTTTTGTTTTTTGTTTTTTTTAATATTGAATATAAAACCAATTGTTTAAAGTGCTATATTTGCAGTCACTTCTATGTGGGCAGCTCACGGTAACTTCAATTTGCAGAACAAGAATAATAAGAAGTGAGGAAAGGCCTAGAAAGCACTCTTCCTCCAAGAAGATGAAGATAAGGACAGATAAGATAAGGACAAATCATTCTCCTTCCATGAGAATTTTTAAGCTGGTTTTTTTTTTTTTTAAGATTTATTTAATGATTTTAGAGAGAGAGAGAGAGCACAAGTGTGTGGGGCAGAGGGAGAAAGAGAGAATCTTAAGCACGCTCCACAGTCGGCTGAGATCACAACCTGAGCCAAAACCAAGACTCAGATGCTCAACTGAATGAACCACCCAGTCGTCTCCTCCTTCGAGAGAACATTAAGGACAACGGACGTAGTGTACAAAGACCTCTGTCAGCAAGCTAATCTGGAAATCCAAGCTGAGCTCTGTAGTTAAGAGAACAAAATCCAGTCAGATATCCTGGGTCCAAGACCAGACTGATACGTACTCATTATAGAACTCCAAGTTCTTAACTTGTCCAAGGCTCAGTGCCTCTCTAAGCTTGGTATAAAAATAGTATCCTCCTCTTACTAAGAGGATTCAGTGAAGTAACATTGTGAGAACCACTTAGCAATGAACCGCACATGTCTGTGCATTCAATAAATGCTATGGTCCCTCGGCCTCTGTGTGCTAGTCTCCTTGTCTATGTAAGGATGATAACAAACAATACATACCTTATTGTTGTGAGGGTGTTGAGAAGATTAAAGGAACATTTAAGCAGCTATGACAGTCAGAGCTCAGTAACGTTAACTAGTATTGCTGATCGGACTCTCTCTCTGGAACAATGGAAGTAAACTCATCCCTTTTAATACAGAAGGAAGGAATTTGAGCCCTGGATGTCTGAGCAAATTCTGCAAAGCAATCTGATAAGCTAAGTCAGACCTACCTGGACCCGTGCTTTCCTTGGTAGAAGAGATTCCTCATTCATAATGAAGTGGGGAAGTCAGCATTATTCTAAATATTCTAAATATCTCATTATTCTAAATATCTCTAAGTATCTCAGGGTTTGGATGCCTGGTGCACATTTGCACCTCCTCTGAGGTGATTTTTTCCACTCTCATTTCGGGATGACCCTCTTCCTTGCTTTACTATACCATCTCCTCAGTTGCCACTATCGCAAGAGAGCCAAGACTGGAATCACCCTTGTGTTTTATCTCTTCACTCTGGAAGTTCATTACTGTACTAGAGTGGAAGTTCCATGGAGGCAGGGGCCATACTGGTTTAGATCCTACTGTGTACCCAGTTCTGATGGGGTGCTTGGTGGGGGGGAGCTTGGGCTGTGTCTGTATCAGAGATGCAAAATTGAAGGGATGCAGAAAAGCGGAAGAAATAGGTGGTGAGCGGCTAGGGGTCTTGGCCCAGCATGAGTACCCTGTCCTCCCCACCTTCTGACACGGGTATAGCCGTGATCCAGGTACAATTGCTTGTGGTATGAGGATAGGTAGATGGTTTCAGCTGAGCCAATTAGTCCTCCCACCAGTCTTTCTGGCTAGAGCTGGTAGGAAAGTTCCCCCAACACCCACCCCCACACCCCACTGCAAGTTAGGAAAATAAAAACCTAGAGCTATCTGAAGGCACACTGTCCCCTGCATGGGGAAGAACCTTATCTGGAATAGAAGCAAGATAATGACACACAAAAGGTATTAAAGGAGAAATAAGAACTTAGAGCCCATGTCCCCCTATCTAGTCACCAGGGTCCCTCTATACCTGCCACTTCCACAATCTATACCAGCGAAAAAAGAGAACTCAACAGTGGTTAGAGTAGTAAAAATATCTTATCCAGGACTATTAGAGTAGGGGACAAGAGACCTCAATATAGGACTGGGGTCATTTCTGAATAAAGCATAGACAAGTAGAAATTTCTAGCCAAGGAGCAGGGTAGGGGTCAGTGGATGGAAAAATACCTAGAGAAAACGTCAAGGGTTGGAACATCTAGCTGAATCAACAAGATCTTTACTAAGACAGGCCAGGATCAGCAGATCCTGGGGGGAGGGAGGGGGGAGACAGTAGAGGTTGGGGAGCCCCATTAGATATCGGGACTGATCAGAACGGGGACTCTTGATAAACTTACTTAGGTGTTTTGTTTTGTTTTGTTTTGTTTTGTTTTGTTTTTTATGAACACTGGGTTTTACAAGGAAGGGCACAGACAGGCCTATGAGAAGGTAAAGGAGCCCAACTAAACCTTGGTCAAGCAGAGAATCTTTATTACATTGGCCAATACATTCTCCATTTCCTAAAATAGTTCATGTTGCCTTTCCTTCTTTATATCCAAAAGTCTAAAAAAGATCATCAGGCTCATTGATGACAATAAATATGACAACTAATACTTGTTGAAGGCTTACTCTGTATCACACTACATTAAAATTTTTTTGTGCATCATTTCATTAAATACTCTGTGGAGTAAATACTAGAAGTTCCCCCTTTTCACAATGGTGGAAATAAGGACAGAGGAAGCAAGTAATTTGCCTAAGCTCAGAAGGTGGCAGGACATAGATCCAAACTATGTTTACCTAATATCAGAGCCTAACACAGACACAGACCAATGCCTATGGGTCTCCAAGTAGAGTTCCTAGACCACCTGCATTAGAAAGACTTCCAGTGCTCCCGTAAAATGCAGACCACCAGATTCCTCCATCATTAAACCTCAACACAGGGATTAAAACTACAATTCAGGAGCTCCTGGGTGGCTCAATCATTAAGTGTTAAGTGTCTGCCTTCGGTTCAGGTCATGATCCCAGAATCCTGGGATCCAGCCCCGCATCGGCCTCTGAGCTTGGCAGGAAGCCTGCTTCTCCTCCTCCCACTTCCCCTGCTTGTGTTCCCTCTCTCACTGTCTCTCTCTCTGTGTCAAATAGATAAATAAAATCTTTAAAAATAAATGAATTAATGTATAAAAATAAACTACAATTCAGTAAGTTTGTTGAGAGGGGCACCGAAAAAGACACAAGAATATATTTTCTGGGTAATACATCCTCACTGTTACACTCACTATTCACCAAAATGAATCTGTGTAGTGAGTGGTACTATTATTTCAGTCCTTCATGGTAGAAGGGACCATATGAAGAATAAAGAGAAAGAAGGGTCCCAGGACGAATGGACAAGAATCAGGAGACCATCTGCCCCAGTCTTACCCCTTCTCCATCCCCAGCTGGAGCCACAGACTTCGTAAAAGCAAACCTAAGGGAAACAAGTTTAGCAACTTGGCTTGCAGAGTATTATTAATAATTCTCCCCCTTGTCTACCTTGCGTGTGGCTTGACCCCACGGAGTTAAAATAAGGAACTTACTTGTAAAGACTGCTTAACCAACAATTTCAGACAGATCCTCTGAAAGCACTTGGAGCTCTAAGAAAAATCAAGTGAGATATAATAACAAGAATTTATTAAGTGCCAGCTCAGTTCTGCCTTGGTCACTTTTTCTCTGAATTGCTTTGCTTTCTCTCATTCTGGAAAGACATTTTCATTTTATTCTCACATTCAAGTTTGTTGGGTTTTTTTTCCCCCCTGGAAGTAATGCTTTCCGACTGCTCCTTGTGTTTTATTTATTATACTTCAGCCACCATTAAGTCCCTCCCCAGAAAGGTTTTATCTATATGTTGCAGATTCACCTTTCCTGTGACCCGCCGCGAGGTGATGATGGGCAGCTGTCCTCATTATTTTGTTACTCTGCACCAGCAAGCACGCATTTCCACAGGAAGGGAGAAGGGGAGGGAAAAATGGCTAAGAATGCTGTGGTTTGGCACCTGACTCACAGGAGCAACAACAGGAGATCATGTTGGGTTTACAGTTCCATCCCTAATCCACTCGTTTTGGTTGCTACTGCTGCTAAGAGATCCGGAATCCGTTTTCTGCCATAGCTGTGGCCCCTCAAGTCAACCCAAAGGAGACAAACCCTTTGAACTAAAAAAAAAAAAAAAAAAAAAAAAAAGCCCTCTGGGAATTTTAATGGGGTACATGGTAGCCAAATCACTAGAGGAATAATCTCACACATTTTTTCCAATCCCAGCAAGATATGGTGTCTCCTGATTGCCTCCAAACCTCACTGCTGCCACCCCCACCAATCACCATAGAACCCACCAGAGGAAGGGGAAGACATTTTCTCCTATGGAATATGTTCGGGGTCTTGCTCATCACATGTTATTTTATGATTTACATCACCACCAAATAGGCTTTAGCCAAACTCTGATTTCTACCAATACCAAACAGACACCGAAACACAAATATTTAAAACCCTAAATAGCCAAGTCTAATATATCTTATCAAGTATGCTACCCCCAAGTTTCCAGAATGTAACAGAGACATCTGAAGGCACTCAGAAACAAGAGGAAAGCCATTTATCACCTATATGGCCCTTCAAGGCTGTTTTGCGTTGAAGAAATAGGGTCAGACAAGTAGAGAATGGTAGGGAAGGAGGTATTAGAAATCCGTTTTCCTGTTTCACTTCAATTCTGTTTGGATATTAAATCTCTGAAATATGACTTATTACTCCACAATTCCTTTTTCTGACTTGGACTCCTAAAGCAACAAGTGGAGCAACAATGTTCTGTCATTGTTTTCACTGGCCATAATAAATGAGAATTACCTCCCCTCAACCAACGCTCCTTGGCCATTTTGCTGACATGAATTTGATAAGGGACTTTGCACAGTGACAGGTAATAGGAAACCTCTGCCTAGCCCTGCAACAGGCAGGTGTCACACTGCCTGCTAATGACCTGGAGTCTTTTAAGCCTCCCAGACCTGAGGACTACATTCTTCATGCCCATGCCATAAAACTGTCTATCCGCCTGTCTCAACAGACTACATGAAGTTCACTCTTGATACAATCAGAGATGGAGAGCAGACTTGGATCTTACCTGGAAAAAGCTTCTTTCTCAGGCTCCAGTTGGTTCTTTCCTATTTGGGAGAAACCGAATTCTCTCTCCTAAGGGGTTGTCTCTTTCGCCTATCAAGTTATTGATGCAACTTTGAACAGTTTTGGTGGCCCTTGTGTCTGTTCTGTGATAGGTCCCACATATTCCTTTCATTCTATCACATTGGTCAATAGATAAGCCTAACTTCTCGTCACTTAGAACATCCATCTTCATAGTTATTCTTCTTTCCCTGCAACATACAGGGCAGTACTTCCCACCCTTTTTAACATCATAGCACAGATGTAAACTGTTTACTAGAGTAAACAGATGAAGCTACTAGAGGTGGGAGAAGATTAGTCCTGGGACTCTGGCAAATCCTTATCCCTGCCTGAATCCCCCTCACCCCCAACCAAGGGCTAAGGAATCAGTAACTTAACACACCTGTAACTCATCAGGATACATGTATGCCAAGGCACCTGGTTGAGCAAGCGGTGGGAGCAGGGAATCTGAGCTATTACACTTGAACCAACACTAGGCTAAGCCATGAGGACACAGCATTAACAACCACCGTCCTGGCCCTCTTGGAGTTTACAGCCAGATAAAGACAATGAGTAAATTATTTCAAGAGTAACAAGGGCTACCCAAAAGGGAAATTATGGGGGTCGCTCAAGCACAGAACAGGAAAACCACCTAAACTGAGAAGCCTATTAGAGCTCAGTGAAGGCTGGAAGTGATCCAAAACAACTGGGTGAGGATTTAGCCCAGTGAGAAGGTGAGAAATAGATTTAGAGACAGGACACTCCGCGAAGGATTAGCTGCACTAATCTGTTCTCCTTTTCTTTTTGAAATAGTCCTATCTGACCCCTTATGCTCTTTGAGATCATTAACCATAGGGCTATTGTTGCATATGGAAGATACTTCTGAGATAAGAATTTGCCAAATACTTTACATTCTCCCTGACATTTACATGCCATTCACACATTGTCTATTACAAAAGAAAAAAAAAAAAAAACCACAACTTTCTTTTGAGAGCTGCAAAATACTGACAAGAGGATTTAGGGAAGCTTACCATTTACTGAGTGTTAGATACATGCAACTCATTCTGCCCCGCCTATTTAAGGGAACTTTACCTCTGGACTCCCCACAAGAATGTTACAAAGTAGATACTGTGTGTTTCCTTATTTGCAGAAAGAGAAACCGAGACTGAGACAAAAAGTTACTTACCCAAGGTTGGAAGTGGTGTAGCTCCAGTGGAAAGCCGCGGCTTCCCCTATGAGGCAATACTGCCTCCATCACAAGGAGACCAGAAAAGGGACTAAAAAAGGACTTGACAGCCAACAGGAACATTCATTTTCCAAAAAGAATATTCACGTGCTGAATGCTCAAGACCACAGCATGTGCCTCTCCGGATGGAAAGCAAGAGCTCCGGCCTGGGACCGCTGCTGGAAGGGACCCTTGCATTCTGAAAGGTAAACTGATACTTGCTTTCTATGTGCAGAGAGCATCAAACGGTTACAGAAATGCAGGGAATGATGTACAAAACCAGGTAGAATCTTGGAATGACAGGTCTTGCCATTTGAAAGTGAGCCCTGAGAATAGAAAGATCTGGCTGTTTGGGTTCTTTGGCAGGACTGAGTTTTGGCGTCTGAGACGGGGTCTTTTGTAACACACATGTTCTCTATCTGGAGCGTGATCAGAACCCCTGGTGGGCTTGTTGAAATACAGATTTCTGGGCCCCACCCCCAGAGCTTCCGATTGGTAGGTCTGAGCGTGGTCTGAGAATTTGCGTTTCTGACGAGTTCCCAGGTGATGATCCTAATGCTGGGCCAGGGCCACACCTTGCTCAGGCCTCGCTAGGGGAAGTGATCTGCTCGCACCACATAGCCAGTTTTTGACACAGTCGGAAGTCTTCCGTCTCCAAGCACGTGGTGCCTCTACGATTTCTCTTCTCTTTACCCCCATCTAATTTTTTTTGATATATTGTTTTTTCCTTCATAAGAACAGAAAGCTTGTCCATCACTAGAATAAATATGTGGGGTTAGGAGTGATTACGTTGAAAAATAGAGCAGCACCATGCTTCTGCAATAAACCATCTTGAAGTGCAACTTAAATCCTAGTTTTCTCCTCATATTTAACTAGCACTTTTATGTACTCTACTTTGCCCAAGGTCAACACCAAGGAACTTCAGGAAAATCCTCCACTGGGACGCCTGGAGGGCTCATTCGGTTGAAGGTCTGCCTTTAGCTCAGGTCATGATCCCAGGTCCTAGAATTAAGTCCCATGTCAGGCTCCCTGCTCAGTGGAGAGTCTGCTTCTCCCTCTGCCTCAGTCCCTCCCCCCACTCACATGCTCTCTCTCAAATAAATAAATAAAATCTTCAAAAACATCCTCTGGTTTGGAGTCAGGCATCCTAGTTTTCCATGTAAACCTTAAGACTCCTCTTCTTGCCTTGTGTAGGCAGTGTGTCAAAGAAAACAAGAGCCCGGGTCCAGTTCTGGCTTGGCTTTAGGCTGTCAGTCCCTTCTTCTGGCCTCGGGGCTTTTTTCTTATAAAATGAGGAGTGCAGCCTGTGAGGTCCCAATCCAGCGCCAACTTTCCACAGAGCCAAGTAGAAGCAGAAGCAACATGCCTGAATGACAATGAATTCTGTTTATATCACATGCCATATAATATATATAATTTAACCACTAGGAAGGAAACACAGAATCCTGGCAGAATAGTGTTGGGGTGATGGTAGTGAATAGAAGGCAGTAAGAGAGGTGGGGAGCCATCTGGGGCTGGAGCCGGGGCCGAAAAGAGGAGGAGAACAAATGAGTGGGCACATTCACAGTGCTGTGTTCTGTTTCTCCTACTTCCCCTTCCCTCCAGTGAATACACAGATCCATGACACATAGAAAGATTTTTTTAAGACCACTTTATTTATAACGATTTCTCATTTATGCTTGGCAAAGAGACCAAAGAGGCAAAGCATGTTCGAGCATTTTTACAAGAAGAAAAGATGCTGTGGAGGACACAACGTATTGCTCATTAAAGGAAAATCCACTCCCTGTGTAGCTGCGAAACATATGCCAACCAGAAATATTATTAAGCCAAATTTGCTCCCATTTAGGTAAAAGGATGAAACTGTCAAAAGTCTACAGTGCTATCATTTCAGACTTAACACCTGTCAAGGAGGAAAGGAAAGAATCTTAGATGCATAATCTGTCTGAGAGTCAAGGTCAGAAGCGAGCGGGTCCTTCTTATTTTATTCATTTTTCCACAGGTACGAAAAGATTACATCTAGCAGATGGAGGCTTTTAGCATAAAATAAGCTCCTGTGGCTGCATTTACTTGCAACAACAAGAAATATATGGCTACAGATGGCCATCTGTTTCTTAATTTTAAGGTGGAGGGTAAAGAAAGTTTTTCAACTTTAGTTTTTGGATTTACTAAATAATCATTATTATTGTTAAATACAGACATCACTAACAACTCCCTTACTGCACTGCTTGTCATCTAAGATCTTGCATATTGCATGAAGGTTTTTGCCAAAATGGTAATACCGGACGTCAACATACATATTTCAATAAGGTGGTGTTGTTTTTTTTTAATGACCATGTTTGCAAATTGGCACCCATTCCTGTTGAGAGCTCAGTCTGCACTAGTGCGTTCTTCCTTGCTCTGAGTGATTTATTCACACAGAAATGGGGCTGTTCCTGCAATTACGGGACATGAAAAGCTGATGGGATTTACCGCATTTATCCTGAGATTTCCAAATAAGACCACGGTGATCAAGAATAGAAAGTTAAGGCCAGACAAAAAAGACGTGTGCCTCGTGACTAACGAAGAACTTCTATGGGGCAGCCCTGCAGAAATTAAGGGGCCTAGATGTGCACACCTTGGCTCCTGAGAGGCAGACAGGGCTGCTTTGAGTATGGCACTTAGAACCCGCTCTGGTGGGAGGAACAGCACAGGAAAGATGCAGAGCTCAAGGGAATGGTGAAAGGGCCGACAAGCCAATCGAAGTGGTCACCTGCGATGCTATTCAGAATGGAAGAACTCAAGCCAACCTGACACCCGGGGTGAGTAACGCTCCATTCTGTAGGTCCTCATTTCTTGTGCCAACTTATCACGGTGCACCGAGAAGCTCCGAGTCCCTTCAGCCAATCATGTCCTCGATGGGACACTTCCCACTCGGTGGGAAGCCTGGTACAGCAAAGCAGAACGAACATAAGTGCTGCGAAAAAAATCTGTGCCGTGAACCTAAGGGACAGCGAGCAAAGCCCAAAATAATACAGTTTCGCTAGTTAGATGCTGTCTGGGGTTTTCCCAATGCCAATTTTGGAAGTCAGGCTACAGAGCGTTGTCAGAAAATCTGAGAGTAAGGATTCCCAAGATAGATTCCCGGGCTTCTCCCCCACCCCCACCCCCACCCCCCACAGAGAACAGCAAGATGGATCTAGTCCCCCAGCACTCTGCGCTCATCAGACTCTTGCTAGTGTTGTCACTGGAAGGGGACGGGTTTGGAACATGGGCAAGGCTAATAAATTAAAACAGATTTGTCTTATTTCTCTGATATAGGTCTGCAGATCCATAATCTCACAGTAAGAAACGAAAATATCCAGCTAGCAGGGTTTTGCCTCCCGAACCAAATTAACAGATGCAAAAGACAACATTTCCTGCTTTTCAGAGGTCTGAGTCATCCGGGCTGCTGCCAGATGGACACATCTTAACATATTGTCATCTCCTTGGATTCAATATTAAATAATAAAGCATTTAAGCAAACTGTGTCCTGGAAACTAAAGATTTAAACTTATTACTGTCTCAGAAGAATGTCATTGTAGGCTTCTGCAACTTAAAATAGTACCACCAGTCCAGCATGGGAACTAATGGGAGGCTCACTACTCCTCCCTGCTAACCCTGTGCCACTGGGGGCCAGCCCTGCTTATTACAGCTTTCTTCTTCTGTTAGGCCAAAAGACCTGGCCTCCTGTAACTTCAGAAAAATAAGCCTGACTTGCTGTCAGTAAACTTGGAGCTCCATAAATCAATAATTTTCACAGGCCAATCCTTTATATCGATGTTGATAACATGGCTATGTCGACACCAAACTTCTTTCATAAAATAATGACCTATACTGGCCTTTACCACCACTTTATGCAAAGCAACAGTGGGCCTTAATTTCCTAAAAACAAAACAAAAGGATCTGTTCAGGGAGTGGAATTTTGTTGATTCTTAACCTCTGGGGGTATTCTGGGAACCAGTATTTTGAGGTTCTGGAACTGCACTGTTCCATATCGTAGCCACTAGTCATGTGTGGCTATTTTAATTTATATTAATTATAATGGCATAAAATAATTCAGTTCTTTAGTCATGAATGTCCTATTTCAGACCCCCAGACCCATGGCTAGTGGCTACCATATTAAATAGCATAGCATAGAACATTTTTCATGATTTCAAAATTTCTTTTAGACAGAGCTGCTTCTTAAGTTCAAATTGGAAGGAGCCTCTTAAGTCACTCTAGTTCTACAGGCCATTTCAGCTAGAACGTTTTGTATAAAATTCCTAACAGAGTGTAAAAATGAAACTTGAGGAAGGGGAAGCTAAGATGTGTAAGGTCTTCCAAGAGCAGTTTACCAAAGTGGTTAAGATCCCAGGCTTCAGGATTTGACGTTCATTCAAAACCTACCTTCTACCTGCTCCTCTAAAATAGGAGCATGTCATTTCATCTCTCAGCCTTGGATTCCTCGCTGTCCATGACCTAGCCACACACTCTCCCCATTTCCTTCTTCCCCAGTAACAGAATCCAATTTATTTCAGTAGCTGACAGAGATCTCTTGGTTTCAGAAGAATGGATCTCACCATAGATATAGAAGGCACAGTTCTATAATAGTGGGATGTTAGGGGAAATCTTCTGGGAAGAAATTTCCTTTCCAAATAAAAAGACAACACCTTGTGAGGAGCAAACTTTGACTCTTCCATCTCTTCCCTGCTGTGTGGACATAATGCCTGGAGCTACAGCAGCCATCTTGCATCCATGAGGTGTCAGGCATGAGGATAAAGGCCAGCATGCTAAGGGTGAAAGGACAGAAGGGTGGAGAGAACTTGGACTCTGAATAGCATCATCCAACAGCCACATAATTCTTCAACCCTATGTTTAAGCTTCCATAAGTTTTGTTTACTGTTACTGATACCCAAAAGCACTCCAAACTGATATTTCATCTTTGATCAGTTAGTATTAAATTTGGCTTTTTTGGCCAAAGCCCCCCAAAATGGTGAAAGTTTCAAAGACAGAAGTTTATATCTCTCAAATAGAAGAGATCTGAAGTAGACAGTCAAGAGAAGGTACAGCTCCATGGTTACCAGAGTCCACTAATCCCACAATTTTAGCATTTTGCTTCCATCCTCAAACTTGACTTGTGTTCCAAGATGGCTACTGGATGGCCGGCCATCACAAAGGCATTCCAGGCTGCAGAAAAGAGGAAAAGGGAAGAGTGAATGACACTTCTTCCACATGAGTTAGTGCCACTTAAGCACCCAGTCTTAAAGGTTCCACAGAGCACTCTCATTTATAGCTCATCCATTAGAACAGTCACATGGTTCTGGTTGCAAAGCAACCTGGGAATGTCAACTTTTTGCTGGGAGTCATTACCATCCCAACAAAATCTGAATTCTGTAAGGAAGAAGAAAATGACTTTCAGGTGACAAACACTCTAAGCTAAAAGGAGCTAATACAAAATATGTGGCTGGTGCCTGATATATAGTAAACCCTGAATAAAAGGTGAAAGTAGCACAGGAAGGGAATAAAAATATCTTCTCTTCACTTTTAAGTTATTATGTATCTGGTTGATCTTTGTGACATTAATACAGTGTTCCCAAATCTTGGTTATTAGTATACCATCTTTGTGATTTTCCCATATTGGTACACTACCTATGTTATTATTTAAAATTTTCTTTAAATCAACTCGATTTTTAATTCAAGTATACTGTTCCCATAAATAGAAAATCAATATCCCTCTAACAAAGTAAAAATTATTTCTATTAAAGTTAAAATAATGCATTCTGGGTAGGAGTTAAAACCATCTCATAGACCACATTTTAGAAAACATTTCTCCATTGAGTGCCTTTGAGTAAATGACGTTTGTGACTGATTACCTCAAGTTGGCTCTGGTAATCAATCAATCTGTGCTGCCATTGATTTGCTTCATCTAACACTGTATGATGGAGATGATTCTTTAAATATCTTTGGTAATTAGCACAACTGGCATTTTCTTTACATTCAACCAACCTTTAATGAGAATTGATGGCAAGAAGGATGTGGTCATGGGACTTTCCAGAAAGCTGACACATTCCACAGCTTTCTATTTTCTTTTTCAAGATCCAGACAGAATTGTATTGAGAACTAATTATGAAACACATTGTCAACTTCAACTATGTCTTCCATTTCTTTTCTTTTCTTTTGGGTCTCTGATTTATCTGTATGTAACTTTCCCCACCAGTTTCTCTGACAGGACATTTAGGGTCCTCCATCATGCCTCCTGCAGCCCTGCACACCCGCTGGAGTTCTATTCCCCCTGGTCAGAGTGGTTCTGGCACTTTCAGATTGCTCTTGGCATCATGATTTCCTTAGATGTAAACCAACAACTCTGCCTCCTGTCCCATTTAACCACTAAGGCTATCACAAGGATAAAATAAGACCATTTTGTAAAAGTTGCTGGCAAAGAGAGAAGTGCTACACAGCAAGAGATGGTACCATCAAAGTAGACTGCCTTCTTGTTCAAATGATTCTGAAGAAGGAGTCCACAGCCCGAGCACTTGACTCGCCAGCCTTCATGTGCTGTATGACCTACAGGGAATACTGTCCCTCTCTTTGTCTCCAATTCTTCCTCTGTAAAACAAAAATCACACAGGGTGGTGTGAAGATTCAGTAGGTTAATACAGATAAAACACCTAGAACACGTGGCACATGCTAAGCTCTCAAAACATGTGAGTTATTATTATTACCTTCTGCACGCAGCGAGCAAATGTGGTTGCCAATCCCAGCCCATGACTCGCTAGTGATCCATGACTAGCTCACACTGCTCTGCCATGTGCCAAGGAAATGGCATTTCTTTATCCATCTCCCTAACAGACCTGCTCTTTCACACAAGACCTGCAGAGTGGGAAACAAACAGAGGACAAACCCTAGATACAGTGTACTCCAGCAAACCTACATACACACACTACTGGAAAATTCTTTAGGTGAGGTTCACTCACTTTCAATATAAATTTTCTACCATAGATGTCCCCTCCCTCCCAAGATGTTGACCAGGAATATGGGAGGTGGATTTATGTAAAATTGGAGAAGCAAGTGCCTCCTCAAATTGATGGCACCTCGTAGCCATCACTCGAGCCCCACCATGGGGGCTAGAGTACCCTGGTATCATGCTGACTCTGGGTATGAATCAGCCACTTAGGGACCTCACAGTTGTTACCAGTTCTGTCCCTTGAATGTTATGCTACTGCTGAAATCAGTGCCTGAGGCATCCATGTCTGCTCTCTGTCAATGACAACCCAGAGAGGTTCTCACCCCAGCTCTTGCTCAAGCTACTGAGTCCCACTCACATCCTCCATCCAGAACCCAGAAGTGGGAAGGCCACCTATACCCTCCATCACACAGCGTGATGTCCCCCAAACCACTGATGACAGGGCGCACTCTTGGGAGTAGGCGGGAATTCTAAGGATCCCTCCACACCACAAAGACACTGAAGGTGACTAGTAGCTATACTTGGCCTTCTCACTGCCTAACCATGCTGGGTTGCCAGGCTTCTCTTGATACGGCTGTCCCCCAATTTGGAGCATGTCAGCCTGGAGACAATCTCTGCCCAGAAACCCAAACACACCTTGAGTCCAAAGCCACTGACATGGCCACCGCCTCAACTAACCCTACCGCCCCTGCTCTGTCCAACCCAAAGTCCACAGTGGAGAGGTCAGGGCCCACATGCCAAGCCCTGTCTCTCTTGCCACTTCTCCTCACAAAGTCTCTAGCCAGATGAGCAGGATCCTACCATTCTCCTCATTACAATTTGCCATATCCTCATCCTAACCTGGATCAGGATGACAAATAGTCCAGCCAACAGGTGGAACAGGTTTCTTTCCCACTCCGTGAAAGAAACTGTGGCTTAAACCTTCCAAGTTGCCCTCTTGATATACTAAAACTAATAGAAAATAAATAAGTCGCCCCTCCCCTTCCCTTTTCTCTCCCTAAATAAGTCAGTCAGAGAAAGACAATTATCATAGGGCTTCACTCACATGTGGAATACAAGAAACAGTGCAGAGGATTATAGGGGAAGGGAGGGAAAATGGAATGGGAAGTCATCAGAGAAGGAGACAAACCATGACAGACTTAACTCCAGGAGACAAACTGAGGGTTGCTGGAGGGAAGGTGGGTCGGGGATGGGGTAACTGGGTGATGGCCATTAAGGAGGACACGTGATGAGCACTGGGTGTTATAGGCAACTGATGAATTACTGAATGCTATATCTGAAACTTATGATGTACTATAGTTGGCTAATTGAATCTAAATTTAAAAAATAAATAAATAAAACCTGGCTTTTAATCTTCCTGCCTTGTCCCTAAATTTTATGTTAAATGTCAGCGGCTGATTAACTAATTCTTTACCTTTGCATTTCTGCTCTAATGTTCCTTATGCCACCTCCCACCTGAAGTGGATGAGTGACTCAGGGCAAGCTGGGAGTCAGCAAACTCTATGGAGGTGCCAAGGAAGAAAGTGAACTTGGTATTTTTTTCAAAATATTACCCCTGTTGCATTTATTAACTTGGGCAAGTTTCATAATTTTTTGACCTTCACGTTCATTATCTGGAGAAAAAAATTATAATGGTTCTAAAACATAGGATAATGGGGATGATTAAAATTTTATGAATGATGGGGCGCCTGGGTGGCTCAGTGGGTTAAATAAAGCCTCTGCCTTCAGCTCAGGTCATGATCCCAGGGTCATGGGATCGAGCCCCACATTGGGCTCTCTGCTCCGCGGGAAGCCTGCTTCCTCCTCATTCTCTCTGCCTGCCTCTGCCTACTTGTGATCTTGTCTGGAAATAAATAAAATTTTTTTTTAAAAAATTTATGTATGAGCAGAGACACGTGAGCAAATAGCCATACCAGCATTATTCATAATAATCCCAAACTGGAAAAATTCTAAATGCCCATCAACTTGTGGACAGACAAACAAAAAGTTGTATAACTATATAATAAAATACGCTTTGGTAACAAAAGTGAATGGACGGCTGGCACATGGTACTCCATGAGTGGATCTAAAAAACGTGGGCTTACGTGAAAGAAGCCAAGTCAGGCTCAAAGACTACATAGCGTATGATTCTCTTTACATGCAATATCCAGAAAAGGCGAGTCCATAGAGACAGAAAGTAAAGCAGTCCAGAGCTGGGAGAGGAGGGAAAACAGATCACAACCAGGCACCAGAGAGGAACTTGGGGTGATGGCGATGTTCTAAAACAGGCTTGTGATGATGGTGCACAAGTCTATATTTTATACCCAAATCACTGAACTGCGTATCTGCACTGAGCAAATGTTCTGATATATATCTATACTTTGATGAAGTGGTTCCTAAGAATGTTGGTGCAAGTAGTGTGTACCCACACACAGGGCCTGGCACAGAGTCACCCCTTAACAGTGATCACATCTCTTACCATGTTACTGAAATGTGTATTACTGCTCTCAAACTCTCATTTCCTGTCCCTTCCGTAACTATTGCCCTAAAATAACTTGAGAGCTATTTATGTTTAGAGGATCACCTGCTTACCAAAAATGCCTATTATCAAATTCTTAGCATGTTCACAAACTCCAAGAGCCACAGTGGAAGGTCAATAAAGGTCCTCGTGATTTTATTGTACTTGAAAATAAAAGACAAACATACCTTGTGAGAGGATTACTAGAATTCTCAACCGCTCTTTTGTCTGTTGCGAAAGTCAACTTTCCAAATCACGATACTCGAGACTATAAATGAATAAATAAATAAAAATGAAAGCATTCCGCACGCCTGCTTTAATCAGGTGCTGCGGCCTTTTTACAGAATGTTAATGTTTTCTACTCGTCCCTTCAATTTTTATAATGGATGCTTCCTCCCCAATGTCTAAAAGCATAACTACATCACCCACTTAGAGCTTGTAACCATGTGTTGCCCTTCACAAGGTAATGTCTCTTTCCACAGGAAAAGAAACCTGAGGCACACACACCCCTCTCATTAACCAAGTACTCAGGCACAGATTTATGCCTTTTCCTCAAGCAAACTTTTTTTGTTTTACTTCAAATATGACTGACCAGTCTACACTCTCCAGGATCCAAGGCCTCTTCGGCTTCTTCCTCATTTGTCCTGTATCCAAAATCCAAAATTCATTCCTTTGGTCTCCCCAAAACTAGAGATCTTTTCCCTCTAGCCAGCCAGGCTGCTAACTTCCCAGTCCCCCTGTGCACACACATCCTTCCTGCTCACCACCTGCCAATGAGACTGTACTCCCACCATTAACCCAACCACAAAGGCCTTCACCCCACCAGGTCCTCTGTGACCTGGCTTCAGACTCCCCTTTTACTCAACACTAAGGACAACATACATTCCATTATCTGGCATGCATGTATTTCAGAATAAGTGGCACTGTTTTTCTCCAGCATTAATTAGGTTACAAATTTCTCAAAGATAAAAATCAATGCTTCCACTTCTTTAAGAGTCCTCTGTCTCTCTCCTCCTCCTATCTCTCTGTCTCTGTCTCTGTCTCTCTCAGAGGTGAATTCCTCCAGCTTAGTGGTTCTCAAAGCCTAGTCCCCAGCCTTAGGGTCATCTGGAAACTTGCTAATAATGCAAAAACCTCAGCCCCCACCCCAGACCAAATGAATCTGAAATTCTGAGGATAGGAGCCAGCAATCCTGGTTTCACAAGCCCGCCAGGTAACTCTAATGCAAACTGACACTGAAGACCCACTGCCCTAAATCAAGTGTCTGTGGAATACAACACCACTGTCACTGGGATCAATGGTCTACACACTGTGAAATCCTTCTATGTTACCTGTATTCCTAAAATGCCAGACCTCTGTCACCCTCCAGACATTCTGCCTTTACTGTAGCCACACTACCACAAAATGAGAATTAAAGCAAATCAACTGGTTGACTTCCAGTCTCCAGAGCTGAGCTGACTTTATCACTGATCATCATCAGAGATTCTGATGGAAGTGAAAGGTCCCTTTGGTGAGAACCATCTTGGCTTGTGCTCCATTGAAAGCAGAGATGGGAGAGAGTCATCTGTGACAGGTAGAGAAGGATCAGTATAACAGGAAAGATTTTTTTGCAGCAAAGCTTTGACCAGGACTTAGAAAGTATAGTGCAATGACTTAAAAATTTCTTTATTTAAAAAAAAAGAAAGTGGAGAAGAGGGAATAGGGAGTCGTTCTCAACAGCTGGTGTGATGGGCATATTAGCAGACTGCAAAGGTATATTAATCTTTATTTGTTAAAAAAAAAAACAAAAACAAAAACAAAAACAACAACAAAAAACCCACAAAACAAAAACAACTCCTTTTAAGGTATCGCTGTTTTTTTAATATTTGGAACCTCTAAGAAGACATCTCATTTTCTGTAGTCTGAAAACAATACACTTCAAAAGTCTTTGAAAAAGAACATAAGAGCAGTAGTGAAAGTATTTGCCCTAAAAGGCCAGTTTTTACAGATATTGGGAGGGAAGAAAATTGGGATCCAGGTGAATGAAAGCTATAAACCCTTAGCGAGTGAGCACTGCGTAGATGTAAGTCTCTCTGTAAGGTGATCACCACCTCCAACAGCAAGCCAGCATCATTCCCCCACGGACCTACATCAACAGCCTCCCTGCTTCCATTAATGCCCCGCATATAGCAATGGAGAGACTTCTAAAACATGAATCCGCTCACCTCCCTGCCTATCCAGCACCCCACTTCCAAGGTTGCATTCTCACTCAGAGTCAAGTTCACAGTCTTATCCTTACCCTGCTCCACCCTAGGTGGCCTGTGCTCTTCCCACAAGAAGACCTGTCAAGTCTTGCCCTACTTCCTCTTTGGTGCTTCCTCCCTCCACTCCACTCCCCATGCCTTACTGCTGTCTTTTAAACACATCGAACACATTCCTACTTCAGGACCTTTGCATCTGCTGTTGCCCCACCTGGAACCCTCCTCTCTCCATAACTACAGGCTGCTTTTCGCACTTCCTTCTGTCTGGATTCATAAATCGCCACAGCAGAGAAGCCACCTACAGAAAAGAGCACATGCGCCCCTCTTATCACTCTCTGTCCTTCTTCCCCTTCATTTTTCTCACACCTGATGTATTATATTCTTATTTTTTAGCCTCCTCCTTCTTGAGAATACTAGTCCCATAGAAACAGAAATTCTGTTTTATTCATTTCTATACCCTCAGCACCTAGAACAATGCCTGGCATACAGTAGGTGCTCAGTAAATACTTAGCAGATGAAATAGTTAAATGGATGAGGGACTATTAAGTGCTAAGGATACAAAAAGATAAGCTACAGATCCCTGCCTTCAATGAGCTCTTAATGAGGTTTATATTTGTGTCTTTTCTCATCTTGAAGAAATTAAAATAGGTTGCATAGGTCAGTTCCCCAACATATATCTGTTTCTCGTGTTCACATCTGAGAAATATGTAAACATATCAGTACCCAAGTTGTTTCTAGAAACCGGCTGGTAAATCAAATTCATAAGGACAGTGTTGAAAATTCTGTCTCTCTAAAAACCAATCTGTCACCATTCACTAGAAGTAGCTGCATTGCTTCACTCTGTCTGATCGTAGAGCCAGGTGTCTAGAGGTTAGTTAATAACCGGTAGGTGACTTTGCTCAAATATTAGTCCCAAGGAAACAGGAGTGATGCACCTTTAAATGCTTCTAACTGCAAGAAGGTCAACAGGATTTATGGTTTACCTAACGCGTAAAATCCTTCACTTCATAAATGATTCCCTGGAGAGCTGGAGAATACTCAATAACCTTTCTTCCATGAAGGCAAGTAAAATAAACGTTACTATTAGAAATGCAACTTGCTCATTAAGGGAGAGCAGTATGTCATGAGATGGACGTTAGCAATATTTTTCTTCTTTCCTGGTTTGTTTTAATGAAGGCAACATTATGAAGACATGCTGTCTCACTTTAGCCAGTTATGGGAGAAAATGATGTTTTTCCTTCCAAGTTTTTAAATTCCAAGTGATGACTCACTAAATCCGAACCCCAAAACTACTATTGTGCTGTATGTTAACTATCGGGGATAAAATGGTTTTACTTACACTCACCTTCCAGATAAAGCTCATTTGTGGTATTATTTGGTCCTTGGTTACTTTATTTTTGTACAGTGGAATCAAGAAATAATCGCTTTTAGCACAAACCAGGACCTACTTGTGAAATATTAACCAACCATTGCATAACAATGCCCCTGCAGAACCTAACTCAGGGCATAGTTTCCAAAGGACTCCTATCAAAATATATCCAAAGATTTTAAGTTAGATAAATGGATGTCTAGAAGGAGAAATTCTTAGACAAAATCAAAGATGTAAAATATCACAAAGGTTGAAACCTAAACCTTTGTGAATTGACTTCACGGGGGTTGTATCCCATCTCTGCACATCCCCACGTACCCAGAGTAAGAATCTGACCTGTCTGCAGGGGTTCCCATCCCCCCCAGGAGGAGGGCATCACTGGAAAATTCTCCCATGCCAAGCTGGGCAAGTGGGGCTTTCTGATGAGAATCAGTCCTCTGATTCTCCAAAAAACACCTGCTGAAGGGACTGGTTTGGTTTCAGAGTTCCCTCTGGACCAGTAACAATGAGCCTCCTTTCACTGGCCTGGCGTTAAAGACTGGTCCAACGAGAGCTGTGTCCACAACACCCAATGTTCACGCATCAGAAAGAGTCAGAAGCCTGAAGGCTGCTTGGTGACACATTCCCTTTCCACAGATGGCTCTTACAGAGGGCTCCACTGTACTTCCAGTCCCGACGGCTTCAACTGTAGAGAAGTTCCTGTGTTCAAATCCCAGACAGTAAATCTCCAGCCAAGCAAGAGGGAAAATCAGAAACTCCAGCAAAGCCCTGAGGGTCCTCACCTTGGGTCATTCTGGGGCATGACTTTCTGCTCTGAGCGGTTCTGTGGTGTGGTCTCTCAAGCTACATGGTGCATAGTAGACCCAAGGACACAAGTAGGTCCACCAGTAGGCACTTCAAAAAAGGGGGGTGTGGAGTTCTTTAGCCAGAACTTACCAAGATAGAGTGACATGAGAAGAGGCATGAAGAGAAGACGGGAGGATGTCTGTGGGGAAGAGAAAATGAAAAGCTTTTGCTGACACGTCAGCAAAGGATTCAGGCAGCTTAAGACCCTAAGATCTCTCAAATCCCCTAGGGTATAAAGAAAAAGGTAAACAAGATACAAAGCTACCCTAAATGTGAAGAAAGACAGAGGTTACAGTTTCCCAGGATGACTAGGTTAGGGGCCCAGGGAGCCGTTCCTCTCAGTAATACTCCAATGCTTGAGTTGACTTTTACTCTGAATGATTTGTTGGTAATATTTCTAAATATATGAAGTATATTTATTTATAAGATCTAAAGACCTACAGCCTTTATAAATAACAGTAAATAACATTAGGGAAAAGACTTTAAAGACCTTAGAGGATACATCGGGGAAGACTTTATGGTACCCAAAGATTTTACGGATATAAACACCCCAGGGGGAGTTGGTAACCCAACAGATTATGATTACAGGAATACCAGCTTACCCCAACAGTTTCTCCAATAGGACCTTAATGCAGCAGCATGAAATCAATCCATGTGAGACTGGTTTGTGTCTTATGGATTCATCCCATTATGAAATATTTTATCGATTCACTCAGAGGCATTTGCCTTATCAGCCTAGGGCCCTCAGTGGAAGTGAAGACGGTGTACAGCCACGGTTAGCATGTGGGCTCTGGATTCAGACAAGCCTCAGCGAGGACTCAGCTTTCCCACCATGAGCTGAGGGCACAGGCAAGTTCCTAACCCTCCAAATCTTGGTTTTTCACATGCTCCAATTATGCCCGTCTTGCAGAGATCTTTTAGAGTTGTTCTAAGAGTTAAATGAGCTAATATGGATAAAGCCTGTGGCCCAGTGCCTGGAGTAGCATCAACACAAGATGCCACTGAAAGAGAAGGGGCTACAGCAAGGGTTCAATAGAACTGAACAATAGGGGCATCTGGGTGGCTCAGTGGGTTAAAGCCTCTGCCTTCAGCTCTGGTCATGATCCCAGGGTCCTGGGTTCGAGCCCCGCATCGGCCTCTCTGCTCAGCAGGGAGCCTGCTTTCTCCTCTCTCTCTGCCTGCCTCTCTGCCTGTCTGCCTACTTGTGATCTCTATCTGTCAAATAAATAAAACCTTAAAAAAAAAAAAAGAACTGAACAATAGACAAGTCAAGTGAGACACCAGGCCCTGGTGGAAAGAGGAAGCAGATTGACTGAAGATGTTTATAGAGCCAACCATGGCAGGTAGATTCTGAATCTACGTCTCATTCATCTTTTGCCTATGCATTTCCAAAAGTCAGCGAAGGGAAGGGCTCAGCGTATCTTGCTCAAACTGAATTGAATTTGCAAACTAGGCAAGACTTCAGAACTAACATCCACCAGTATTTTATCCCACTCGAATACCTACATCTGTTGTTTTTCATTTTCAACACCAAACGGAATATTTAAGTGCTGATTTATTCCCTTATTTATTTCACATGACTTAGAATGGTGTGTGAAAATGGCTAAATATTTTTTAATGACTGTTAAGTAGTTCCCACGTGTCTACAAAACATCTGCATCCCATGCTGCAAGGGAAAAGAAAAAAAAGGAGGAGACGCCCACTCTAAAAAGGGGGAGGGGGTCTAAATGGGCACACGAAGCATCCAAAAAAATCTAGAAGGAATGATGTGGCCTGTTACAAAGAAAAGCAACAATAATGTACTGTTTTAAAACAGACAAAGTATCTCTTTAAAAAAAAAGCTAGCTTTTAAAAAAGGTCAGAGAAGTTTAAGGTTTACTCAAGTGTAAATGTCAATTGGAATAAGTGATACCTGTGAGAAAATGGGGAGACCACTGACCTTTTATCTGAAAGAAGGCTAGAAATGATATCTATGGAAGGTGAGAGGCGGGAAAAAATTGTCAAGATTTTGAGCAAGAGAAAGAGGCAAGAACGAAGGAAAATCTAATTAAAATCAAAATTGTTAGTTCCACACACAAGATTCTTTTAGTTACCACCACACCATACCCGATCTGGTTAAACTTTTTAAAAGATGGTATATTGAGTTCTTAACTGATCTGCCAGCAAGGAAGATTTTACTCAGGTCTCAGGGTGGTCCCAGACCACCTCTGTTCACCTCAGACCTGGACTTCATGCTCAAACATACTTATTCCTGGTAGTCCCAGAAACTTCCATGTTCACACTGAAAAAATATGCTCACTGGTACAACTTAAACAAATATCCCAGAATTTTTGATTTTTCTCTTGATTGGTTTGACTGGGTTATTTGCTCATCCCAGAGCCAATCACTGTGATGGGGATGGGGGGGGTCATGCTGATTGGCTTATGCTGCTCAAAGCCTGTCCTTAGAGCTGAGAGTTAGGTCTGTCCCACCCAAATCACACGGCTTGGCATACTGTGATCCATAGGAAGAAGATGGAGTCAGAGGAAAGGGCACAAGGTAAGCCACAAAAAGATAACCCCTACACACAAAGACTACGTTTCTCTTTGAAAACAAACTTTATGCCTACGACTGAGCTAAGCTTTCTTCAAAAATTTGAAATGAAGTAACTTGCTTTCTTAAGAGAACAGCACTGAAGCATCCTTGTGAAACTCACAAACTTATCACCAACATTTTTTATTATCTAAAGATACTATATCTATAAAAAAGCACCAGAAAATCAACTTAGATGAAAAATCTTCATTAAAGTTGATGAGAAAAAAGTGTTATTTTCTTAAATATTCAATATCACTAGAACACTTTATAAAGCTTTTTGTAATCAAACTCTTCTATGCTTTCCAGCTTTATCTTCTTTACACTCTATGCTTACCCCATACTTTCTATATAGTCAACATTTTTACCAGGCTTCTCATAATTTCTTCTACTGCATCATAATTTTCACATATCAGTGATTTTAGGTTACTTTCTTGAATTCCATTTTACCTCTACTAGTGGCTTATTAAATATACCTCTTTCTAATATTTTTAGTTCCTTCCCTAGGATTTATCAGTCTATCTTCAAATATTATGTTACTTCATGTAGGATATAAGAACTTCACAACAGCATACTTCCAATTCCTCCCTCCATAATTTATTTTGATGTTGCTGTGCATTTTACTTTTATAGACACTACACCAAATACATCATTACCATTTGTGCTTTAGACAGTCAGTTATCTTTCAAAATGATTAAAAAATAAGAATAAACCCACATCACTTGCCATCAGGGAACTATAACTCAAAACCACAATGAGATACCACCTTATACCAGTCAGAATGGTTAAAATTAACAAGACAGGGAACAACAAATGTTGGTAAGGATGTGGAGAAAGGGGAACCCCCCTACACTGTTGATGGGTATGCAAGCTGGTGCAACCACTCTGGAAAACAGTATGGAGGTTCCTCAGAAAGTTAAAAACAGTACTACACTATGATCCAGCAAACCTAGTGCTACTGGGTACTTACCTGAAGAATAAACTATGTACTATACCTTGGCTGATTGAATTTAAATTAAACACACACACACACACAGAGAGAGAGAGAGAGAGAGAGAGAGAGCTTTCACAGAGCAAAGGAAACAGTCAACAAAACTAAGATGCAACCCACAGAATGGGAGAAAATATTTAGGAATGACGTTTTGGATAAAGGGCTGATATCTAAAATCTATAAAGAACTTAGCAAATTCAACACCTATAAAACAAATAATCCAGTCAAGAAATGGGCAGAAGACGTGAAGAGACACTTCTCCGAAGAGGACATCGAAATGGCTAACAGACACGTGGAAAAAATGTTCACCAACACTAGCCATCAGGGAAATACAAATCAAAACCACAGTGAGACACCACCTTATACAAGCTAGACTGGCCAAAATTAACAAGACAGGAAATAAGAAGTGTTGGCGAGATTGTGGAGAAGATGGAAACCTTCTTGCACGGTTGGTGGGAATGCAAGCTGATATAGCCACTCTAGAAAACAGTATGGAGATCCTTCAGAAACTTAAAAATAGGGGCACCTGGGTGGCTCAGTGGGTTAAAGCCTCTGCCTTTGGCTCAGGTCATGATCCCAGGGTCCTGGGATCGGGCCCCGCATCAGGCTTTCTGCTCAACAGGGAGCCTGCTTCCCACCACCCTCTCTCTGCCTGCCTCTCTGCCTACTTGTGATCTCTGTCTGTCAAATAAATAAATAAAATATTAAAAAAAAAAGAAAAGAAACTTAAAAATAGAGCTACCCTATAACACAGCAATTGCACTGCTGATTATTTATCCCAAAGATACAGATGTAGTAAAAGGAAAGGACACATGCACCCCAATATCTATAGCAGCAATATCCCCAATAGCCAAACTAAGGAACTAAGTTTGGAACTTAAATGTAAGGAACTAAGATGTCCTTCAAGACAAATAGATAAAGAAGATATATACATGTATGCAATATATTACTCAGCCATCAGAATGGATGAATACCCACCATTTGCGTCGACTTGGATGGAACTGGAGGGGATTATGGTAAGTGAAATAATTCAAGCAGAGAAAGACAATTATATGGTTTCATTCATAAGTGAAACATAAGGAATAGAACAGAGGACCACAGGCTAAGGGAGGGAAAACTGAATGGGAAAAAATCAGAGAGGGAGACCAACCATGACTCTGGACTCCAGGAAACAAACTGAGGGTTACAGAAAGGAGGGGGTTGGAGGGATGGGGTTATTGGGTGATGGACATCAAGGAGGACATGTGTTGGGATGAGCACTGGGTGTTATATGCAACACGGGGTCATTTGAACACTACAACGACAACAACAAATATATATATTTTTATATATTAAATATAGTTATATAAAATATTATACAAAATAAAATAAGAATAAAATTTCCTTCTGTTTATCTTCATTTTTACCATTTTTAGAGCTCTTTAGTTCTTTGTCGACATCCACGTTTCTGTCTGATGTCATGTTACTTGTGCCTGAGACCTTTCCTTACCATTTCTTCTAGTATAGGTCCACCGGCAATAAATTCTCTCAGCTTTTATTTACCTGAAATATTTCTCTACTTTACCTTCAATTGTGAAAGATCTTTTCATAGGGTATAAAATTCTGCATGGCCTGGGGTTATTCTCCTTTCATCAATTTAAAGACATCACTTTACTGCCCACTGACTTGTACATCTTCTGGAAGAAATCAGCTGTAATTTTTACCTTTATTCCCTTCAGTGTGTCTTTTTTTATGAGTGTTTTCAAAATTTTGTTATTACTAGTTTTCAGCAGTTTGTATGTGGGTTTAGTTGTGTGTATTTTTGTTGTTATTTTCAATTTTTTTAATCATTCTGGGAGTTTTCTGAGTTTCCTAGATATGTAGTTTTGTGGTTTTACTCATTTTTGGAATATTCTCAAATATTTTTTCTGCCCCATTCTGTCTCCAAGATTTTCTTCCTAGTGTTCAACTACACAAATGCCAAACCATATGATATTGTACCACAACTCTTGGATATTCTGTTATTTTTCTCATTGTGTTTGCAGTTTGAGTAATTCTTACTGACCTATCTTCAGTTCATTGATTCTCTCCTTCTCTGTGTCAAGTCTACTGATAAGCCAAAAAAAAAGAATTATCTCTGATATGTGTGTGGATGTATGCTTGTGTGTGTGTGTTTCTGGAATTTCTATGTAACTGTTCCTTATAGTTTTTATCTCTCCACTGAAATTCCCCATCTGTTCTTATATGTTAGGTTGTCCACTTTTTTCACTAGATCATAAGTAATCATAACTACTTTAAAATCCCTGACTGAGAATTCTAACATCTTGGTCATCTCTGAGTCTGGTTTTGTTAATTACCTTGTTTCTTGACAATGGATTGATTTGTTTTTTTAATTCCTATTTTGTATGTCTCATGATTTTTTATTAAAGGACAGATATTGTGTGTGGACCAGTGAGATCCATAGTATTTATACCTGGAAATGGGCACAGTTACACTTAGGTCAGCCCATCAGTGTCAGGGATTGAGTCATTCTAGCAAACATAATGCAACAGAGGCTAGAAATGTGCTCATGAAATTATACCTGATCTTTTGAGCCTCTGCTTTTTTCTCTAGCAATAATGGATCCTTGGGTATTTCAGAGGATTACAGAGTACTGCCCTTCCCCAGCAGCTTAAGTCTTTTGCTCTGTCAGGAGATACGGTTCAGGGCAAGAATCCAATCCCCTCCTCCATACCCACATTAATGAGGATGACTTTTTCTGATCTCTTGCCTTGCCTCCAAACTCTCTTGTGAATACTTGGGAAGATATATAGAAAAGAGTCTGAGAGCAGCACAAACCCTTCTTGTGACAGAGGGTAAGCGAGTACATACTCACCCTAAAAAAATTCACTTGAATGTTATTTAATTTCTTCTTACCCATTTGTACAACAGCCTCCCTTCTTCCTGTCTTTGTCACAGAAGAGACAATCTACATGTCAAGTCTCCCCTTGACGGGACTTCTTCCATCTCAGACTAGAGGCTGGTTGCTCTGTGACCTCAGCTCTCTAATAGGTTCAAAAACAAGTTATGATTTTGTAATCAGCTGAATTTTTCTCATTGCTCTAATGGGACTGATGTTCTTTTCAACTTTCTATATCCTAAATGGAAGCATAGATTCTCTATGCTTGTATACATAATAAAAGCCAATATGTGTTGCCTACTTAGGACATGCCTAGCATAGAACTATAGGATTTACATGGATTAGCTCATTTAATCCTCACCATTTTTACATTCATTCCCTAGGTTGGAAAATCAAGACACAGAGCAGTTAACTTACTTGTCCAAGGTCTCAGTTACCAAGTGGTAGACACTGAAGAGAAACCCAGGCAGTCTGACTCAAGGGAAGTGCTACAACTCTATATTGTTTCCTCTGCCCTATGAGCTCCTGGAGGACAGAGACAAGTCTTATTCTTGTGTTTATTTTTCCAGAGTCTTTCACATCCTCTCATTCAAAAGATGCATTCAGCCAATGTTTGTTAAAGGAAGGAATTAAAAGCCTTCCTCCCACCCTTGAAAATCTAAGTGGGTTTTGGAGGCAATAACCTGGTGAGGGGCTCACCCAATCTTGTTCTCACCTCCCAGTCTCACACACAGGAACTGTATGTCATAACACATGATGATAAAAAGTCCCCAGTACCTTGAACAACCTCCTCCCCATGCTGAACAAGTAAATCCATGACAAGAAAGCAATGATTAATGGCTTCTCTGCCAAGTGATGTTTGCTTGATCAACAGGAAATATGATCCATATTTCATATAAGTTTCCCTAAACTTCAAATATAGAGACTGAAAGTTCATACTCTGTTCTATCTAGCTATGACTTCATACTGTGTGTTTTTTCCCCTCCTCTCATCCCGGTTAACCAATAAAAACTTAAAAGGGAAAATCTATAAATTGTACTTCTCTATATCCCACATGGTACATAGTGCAAAGCTCTACAAATACCTGTTGAATGAAGGAATGAAAAAGATTAACTTTAACTGCTCCAATGTTGCAGTCCAAACAAACCATGTTAGAGTGACATTCTTCTACTGAATGCTGGAAATTTTTAGGATATATATGATTCAAAGGCTTGGCACCAAACTCTTTCAGAGATAAGTCACTTTTATCCAACATGAGGGAATGTCAATCCTAAATCTTTGTATTTGATATTCTCCTTCTGATTCCTCAACCTGAAAGGATGTCTCACTTGGGAAATATAAAATCTAAATTCTTTCCCAAGTTTTGCCATTTATTAACATTTAAAAATTAGGATAATGATATCTCAGAGGCTGAGTTGTTGTGAAAATCAGTAAGTTGACAAATGCAAAAGTACCTCAGAAATTATAAAGTACTACATAAATGTCTGTTTCTTATTACAATCATTTCCCCCTTGGGTCAATGCATTTAAACCCTATGCTTAATAACTGAAATAATAATAATAATCAATTTTTATTGAAGGCTTACAGGATTCTAGGCTATAATATCCTTTAACCTTCACCAAAATCTCATGTATTAGATACTATCATTAGCTCCATTATAAAGGAAACACTGAGACTCGGTGAGTTTAAAAGGGCTGGGTTAAGGTCAAACAATAAGTTACAGAGTTTGGATTCAAACCACAGCAGTCCAGTTCCAGAAACCCCACTCTTTAGCACAGCTCTCTGCTATCTCCTAAATAGAAAGTAGAGGTTTTTGTTAAATCTGGTTATTGAAAAGCTGGTTAGAGAGTGAGATCATGGGACACCTCATTGGTTCTCTTCTTGACCATCATCTTTACACTATCCCCAGATGATCTCTTCTACCTTATTGCTTCAAGCATCACCTATGTGCTAATAGTATTCAAATCTCTGTCATCCTGGCCTTTTATATTCATATATCTACCCAACCAGTCAGTCATTCATTTATTCAGCAAATATCCGTAAAACATCTATTTGTCGGGCCTGAGCTAGGTGTTAAATGGAGCATAAAATAAATAAGAGACCTGATCTCATGGGATTTACTTTATGCAGGGTGGAGAAAGGCAATCAATAAATATATTTATTAATTTAAAGTAATGCAATAATATCACATAGTGTTACACTGCATGAATGTTTCAAGGATGAGCATTCCAAAAGGGAGAGTCTCGTGGAAGCTCTATTGCTTTCTCTAACAGACTCAAAAGTCAACAGAGTCACTCACCTCACTCTATTCATTAAAAGTGAATCACTAAAGACCAACCCATATTCAAGGGGAGAGGAATGAAAGCCCATCTTTTGATAAAAGGCATGCCAAAGAATTTCCTAATATACTTTAAAACTATCACCCCAGCCATTGTTTCCAACCTTCAGAGGGATATGAGCATCTCAGGTCCTCTAGTTAAATCTGACAGCTTTAGGTAAAGCTGCTTTACCTATACACCCCCAGTATAAACTCAACTATATTCTTTAAGGAACAACTCTAGAACTCCAGGAAGATAGCTCTGTCCATTCTGCCCAATGTAACCCTTTGTCTTCCCTCTTGAGCTCATAGCACCCACTCTTTCATCATGACACTGCCTTGATGACTATTCCATATTTCAATCCATATCAAAATAGAACTTCTGGTCTCTTCATCTGGGTCACTGGCTCCCAGAGAAATATGTATTATGCATATGATTTCTGAGTATCTCTCACAGTATTTTAAATGGAGATACATCATAGAGCATGGAACAGAGAGGGGAAGGTAGGAATTTTTCTCTATTTTCTGAGAATACTTATTGCTCTAAGATATAATCTATCTTTTACACTATGAACTATAAAATACACACACACACACACACACACATAGTGTGGGTCACTCAGTAAATTATACTGAATATCACATTCTCTGGTACTTAGGAAGTCCTTAAAGATCACCTAAGGCACAACCACCCTATTTTTTCCTTGAGTTTTACAAACACTGTTTATTTAATTCACATAATAAACTCATGAGAAAGATACTATTATTATCTGTATTTTTCCCATGAGAAAAAGAAAGCTGGAGAAAGCTATCCCTGAATTTTACCTCAGTCAGCATGTGGAAGCTCAAATGTGGGTCTTCCTGAGTCCAAATTAGGGGGGTGCTCATCAATGAGGAATCTCAGATCTGAGAAACTTGTCCAAGATCAGGATTAGTTTCCTGATTCCCAAACCACTGTTTTACTCAGATAAATGGGTGAAATCTCTTTTCTTACTAAATTCGAAATTAGAATCACTTCACCCCCAACCTAAAATTTCAGATCATATATTTTATCTTCATTTTTCCCCCTCTTGAGCCTGAATTCAAATAAGCGGGAAAAGGTGAAAGGGCAAAAAAAATAAAAATCATAGAAAGAGGGAGCTCTGATAATACAACATCTTGCCACATGAAAAGGTCAAATGATGCTGTTTCAGTCTGTAATAGGCTGCAATTTGAGCAACCCCAGCCATGAAATACCGGGCAATTTCCTGACCTTTTTAGCTGTGGCTGCAAGTGCTTTGATTCTTGGGATACTCTATATCTATATTTGAAACTAACTAAAAAAAAAAAAATGTTTCTCAAAACTCTGCTCTCATGATATAAAATATAACCTACAGGCATGATGAATAATGGTTGGTGATGGTTTCTTCGTTTGTTTGCTGTGCTTCATTTTGGCTGCCAAATACTGAATGTCCTTCCTATCACTGCAGATGTCTCCTCTTAAGAACCTTGGTGGGTGGCAACATCCACCTCCCACCACAGAAGCTGAAAAAGCAAGACACTCCTCTCCCAGCTTCCATTGCAATTACGGCATTAAAACCTGATCTTAATCAATCAGATGCCTTTATCCTGGACTTTGAATAAGGACATAATGATTCAAATGAGCAGAAACAGAGGAGAATCTGTTCTGGAAATGGGAGCAACAATAGTAGTAGAAGTTTCCAATTTCCAAAGACATCAGACAGGGGACCGCATCGTCTGCCCATTGCCAGTGGAAGCCATGCCATCCACATTCTACAGAGGGGACAGCATTGTTTTCACAAACTGGTTCTATGTATGATTTTGGCAGTGGTTGTAGCTGCTGCCCATGATCCCTTGTTTCTGTCCGTATTCTGAGCCTGGATTTCCAACCTTCCCAGGTATTCTTTGGCCAAACCAATATCACTTTAATAAATCCCTTTCCTGTTTAAGTCATCCAGAGGCACTTTCTTTTGCTTGTAACTAAGAACGCTGATATATCAAGGAATAAGACTAAAATGTGACAAAAAATATAAGGGGTGGGTGAGGTAGAATTTCTTTTAAAAATGATATTCAAATGTACTTGATGAAAAAAAAAATCTCACTCAAACTGACTCCTGTACAAAGGAGCCAGTACTCCTGGGTATGATCACATTTTCACAATTTGTGAAAACAGGATCAAGATCTAAACTGATTTCCCACTCAAATCCTGGTTTCTGTCTAGATAATCTCTCTCTCTGTCAAGGATACTGTCAATTTTCTCATCACTCAAGCGTGAAAGCCCCACAATTGTCCTCATCGTTCTCCTCCCTTATATTCATCAACCAAATCCTTTCTATTTTCCCTAATAATGATTTCTCTCAGTTCTCTTCCTGCCTTCATACTCCCAATGGCCAAACTTGATACAAAAATGTATCACCTCCTACATGAGTTATTGCAATAATTTTTTAACTGGCCTACCTGTCTCCCGTATGTCCCGTGCCAAATTAATTTTCTCAAGACATTGCGTCTCATCACTCTCCAGATGAAAACCCTCAATAGCTAACCACTATCTACAGGATAAATTCCAAACTGTTCAGCATGACATATGAGACTCCTCCTGATATGATGGCTTCTTACCTCCCTAGTTGGACCACCACATGCACTATAATAGTATTTGACCAAACGAAATATTTTTAAACATAATATACTGATTTTTATTTTTTTAAAGATTTTATTTTATTTGGCAGAGAGAGACACACACACAGAGAGAGGGAACACAAGCAGCAGGAGAGGGAGAGGGAGAAGCAGACTCCCCGCACAGCAGGGAGCCTGATGTGGGGCTCGATCCCAGCACTCTGGGTCACGACCTGAGCCCAAGGCAGACGCTTAGCAACTGAGCCACCCAGGTGCCCCAATATACTGATTTTCAAATAAAATCAAAAGATAATAATGTATGCTCAAATAGAGAATATGTATACAATTAAAAATTACTAAATATGTTTCTAGAAGATTTTTATGGCCACAATATTAAAACAACCAATGCTAAAAATAACTGCCATGTACAAAATGCTTATTATGTGACAGACAATGTTCTAAATGTTCTATTAGTATTGTCTATATAAATATTACAGCAACTCTATAAGGTGGGTGTTATTTACATGTGGAAAAACTGTAGTGCTGACAGACTGAGGAATATATTCAAAATCATTCAGCAAATAAATATAGTGCAAAAATTCAAATGCCATAAAGTCAATTCTTAAATAAGGAACATATTTCCTTAATGGCAGATTATCACAGGAGTAGAACAACTACATAATACGTAAAGTATTTTTGTGATGTATCCTTTAAGCCAATGGTAAAAGAAATGATATTATTAGCATCAATTTCCCAGTGGAATCTTATTAATATCTAATAGACTATCAGTGTTCTATGCATAATAACTTAGAAAGCTTGTAAAAAATCCAGATTCTCAAGACCTGCCCTCCAGGAATTCTATTCCAGTGGGTCTGGCATGAACTTAAGTACCATGCATTTTTATTAAGCACTTGGGTGTTGCTGATGCAGCTGATGTAACTGGTCCAGGACTCTAACTTTAAGAAACCCTGAGATAGGTAACCACTATGCAGTAATGGTCATGAGGCTTGGGATCTGTTTCTTCTGGCTTTGTCATTCCCTTGTTGCATGACCTTGAATAATTATTTTGCTGACTCTCAATTGTATCATCTCTTAGTGAAGAAGAATGGTGTAGATGATCTAACTTTTTACAGCACATTCGATTCACAAATGTGCTACTCCAGGAAGACCAAAAAAGCACATCTCAAATGTTCCAACTATTCAATTGTTAGTGCCCACCTGAAGTTCTGTGTTGGGAAGGATTCTGAGGTCCTACTTCAGGTAAGTCAGGGGGTGGGGAGAGATGATCATTCAGAGATGTGTGTCATGCATGTGAGAAGGAGACTGGAAACATGTATTCTGAATGTTTGATAGTCTCAACAAAGCCATACAGATTTCCCTTGCTCTAATAGACCACTCCTTTGTTCATACTACTCCCTTAACCCTACTGAAATTAACCCTCTATTTCCACTTCAAAGGCTCCATAAATACTTTTTCACTACCCCTTTCACTACCCTAACTTTTAAGCTCCCCAAAAGTAATTGCTTCATCTTGCCTTATAACATGGGTAGTGGTTTATCTGTTTCTCTCTTCCTCAAGAAAAAGTGAGGTTACTGAATCGATGTGGGGCTATGGTGAAATAACAGATCTCAAGTGCCTAGAACCCAGTAGAAGTACAATTATTATTTGTTGCAATCTATTCAGCTCTAAAACTCTAGACTCTGGGGTAGAAGTTATTAAATATTGGTGATGAGTGCAATAGACAAAAGGTGTTCGAAATGAAGCTGGAACTCAGAACCTTGGACAGCTCAAAACGTTTTCACAGCCTTCAGCTGCCACTCTGACACAGCCCACATTATTTTCCAGCTTTACCTCTCTGCAAGGATAATCTAAGGGCTCTCTGTCTTGCAATTATGGGATTTGCCGGTCTCCAGAAAGACTAACATTCTTGTCTGTTGAGGATTTTTGATGTACATGATTACCTAACTGGTTCTCTCACTGCAGAGTAACAGTGAACTTAAGAGTCCAGGCTCTGTGTCAGATTACTCCAGATCCAGAGTCCTGGCTCCCCCCACTTAGCAACTGTGTGACATTAGACAAGGTGTGTGGTATCTTAGTGTCTCGGTAACCTCCTTTGTTACATGGGAATAATCAGTACCTGCTTCATAGAACTTTAGTGAGGACAAAATATTATAATCTGCGTAGTGTTCAGAAAGGCCTAGCACATAACAAGTCCTTAGTAATGTCAGCTGTTAGCTGCCACCATGACGCCAGAGAACTGGTTCTACCCTAGCCCTGCATAAACTCACATGACCTCAAGAAAGCCATCCTCAACTGTGAAATGAGAGCTGGACCACAACAGATATTTCTGCAGTGGAATCCACAAAACCTGAAATCTTCTTTCTTATGTCCCAGTAAGATTTTTCCTCTTTAATTTCTGTCCCTTTGTTCAGTCATCCTTGGATGTGGTCCACAGTCAGACTTGGAGGAGTCTGGGGATCCTGGACAACATAACCTCACCAATCAGTTCAAGACCACTGACTTCCATGTCATGAATTTTGGATGAGAGCCCACCCCCCACCACCACCAAAAAATGGCTAAGATTCTCCACATACCACTGGCCCAAGTTTTCTGAGGCTTTCTTAGGTCCAATTCCAACCTCAACACTAACTGGTGAAGAAGGGACCCTCAGAAAGGGGGAGCAGGCATAAAGCATCAGTATTTCCATGTCATTTGCTCTGTTCTCCACAATCCATCAAGATCCTCCTTGGTCCCTCTAGTCATCCCTTACAATAACCTAGATTGTTGTTTTGAAGGTTTGGATAGCTTGTATATTTTAGTTTTCTGTTGTGCATTTCTTACTAAGAGTTCCTGAAACAAAGCCCTCAAGCCTCAAGTCCCTGCTTATGAGTTTTCCCTTTAATCCTCAAGCACCTTTACCCAAGAGCTTTTAGAAGTGGTATGAACCCAAACAGCTTCCTGGCCCACTGCAGCTTCTAACATGAGATCATGGCTTTAAATCTCAAAATCACAGTATACCTAGTTATTAATAGCAGGGGATTTCAGTTCAACACAAAGCTCTGGTAGACTGCCAGCAATCCAAGTTTAACATCCTCCAGGGTGTGAAATTAAAAGGAAAAAAAAATTCTAAAAGCCTGAGTTTCTGTTCATTTGAACTACAGCTTAACTCCTTCTCTGCCCCTTGCATTAGCTATAAGATCGCTACACTTGCAGTTCAAGATCAATTTTTTTGTGTTCCTAAGGCAAATGACTCTGTCCCACTCATCTTCACAGCCTTCGTGACTAGTACATAATAAGTGCTTAGAGGAGAATGGGTTATTGTTCAGTAATATTTACTTTCTCTTTTTTGCTCTCTTAGGAGTAACAGGTTTCATTGATTTGGGCTTGGCCATGTGTCTTGCTTTAGCCAATAAGATGCTAACAAATGTGATACAGCTAAGGCTAAAAACGTGTTCCTCCTCTCTTGGACTTCTGGTGTAACCATGAAGAAATTTCTAAGCTAGCTCACAGGTCTCAGAAGAAGTATAGGAAGTATGGGGAGCAGAATTCAATGGCTCCTACCAAGCACAGCCTACACTAGTCAACCCCCAATAAATAAATAAGCATTGTGACTTGAGTATTGTCAGACACCAATTACTTATCTCCTAGAGAGTAACAAGAAAGAAACCAGATCATTCATCACTAGAAAATTATTCCAATATCTGTCTCTCCCTCAATGGAGGAGGAAAGCCTAAGAGTACCACAGCCATATTGGGAAATTTAGTAGACATGGTATTACTTAACATCAAGTTAAACAAAGGGACAAAATTGTCTAATTTTGTTATATACTCTTTCTTTCACTGACCTTGTCTCTGTCCCACAAATAAGAAAACTACTCTTTTGAGAAGGACAGAACTTCCCTGAAGTCACACTGTGCTGGGGGAAAAACTAATCTCTGCTGTAATAAAACTCTAGAATTTATAAGAATCAGGAATTCCCAATAAGCATATAATTGAAACTGTTTTTACTACCAAGATAAAACTGGACCAAAAATTAAAAACTCATTACCTAGTGTAGCTTACAGAAGCTATGTTTCAGCTCCTTGGAAAAGGTTCCCAATCTACTCAGTGGAGCAAACATAAGAATACAAAAATCACCAAACCAGGTCAGATCCTTAATACCTTTCAGCAGAGTTCTCTGGCAGTTGAAAAAACAAAGTTGTCTTGAGGAAAAATTAGGTTGCAAACAAAAGACCCCTGGTTACCCTTAATAAATCATGCTGGATCCACCATTCAAGAAAGCTTATGATAGAAATATCTAGTACCAGGCTTTCCTTATGCTGGAAACAACCCTAAAAATAGATATATTGAAGAAGCCACTGAGCCCAGGCATTGGACAATAGATAGTGCAAGAACTGCACCCCTGAGAAACAAGGAACTCATGAGCTGAGCTGCAAAATCACCCCAGTAATATGCCTGGGGACAATTTCCCAACTAAGGCACAGTAAGCTGAAGTCCAAGTAGGGCATGCTGGTCTTGCTTAGCTAAAGTGGCTAAGATCAGTTTGCAGTAGCTGACATACAGCACTGGAGAGGAGAGAACTATAACAGAGAAGCACTCTAGAAGTTCATGTCGGGATTCCCAAACCCATGGGGTTCCCTCATGTTGGGGATCCCCTGATTAGATCCACAAAGGAAACAGCTTAAAACTTGAGTCCCTCCAAATTAGAAGGGCTTGTGAATTACCCTGGGCTTTTCACGGATACAGCATAACAAAAAATAAAGCCAAGTCTACACAAATATTAAGTGATCATCCAGTAATTATGCCATCTACTAAACAAAAATAAATCATCTTCAGAGGAAGATTACAAAATCCAGAGTCTACAAAATATCACCAATGAGCAGTACACAATAAAATATTACAAGATTGAAACACACACACACAAAAAAAACATAGTGAAAAAAAAATCAGTCAGGTGAAACTGACCTAGGTATTTACCCAACAGAAATGAAAACCTACATTCATACAAAAACCCTGTATACAAATGCTTAAAACTGTATAATCACCAAAAACTGAAATGTCCCTCAACAGATGAATGGAAACACAAGTTTTGCACATCCATCCAATGGTGTTGTTAAGGACCCACTTAACAACAGAAAGAAATAAACTCTCGGATACTTATAGTACCAAAGATAACTCTCAAAGGCATTATGCTGAGAGAAAGAAACCAGTCTCCAAAAGTTTCATACTGAATGATTCCATTTATATTACAGTTGGGAAAAGGCACAACTACAGCTGTAGAGAACAGAACAATAGTTACCAAAGCTTGGGGGTGGGGGACAATTTGACTACATATGGGCAGTACAAGGGAATTTTCTGGATGATGGGACCTTTCCTTGTCCTGATTGTGGGGGTGGTTACAAGAATCTACATATGTGTTGAAAGTCATTGACTTGTACACCAGAAAGGTCTATTTGACTAAATGTTAATTTTTAAAGAAAGCTGAAAGTCTGCAAGGAAAAGGGTTATAAAAGGAATAATATTAACATGTTTAATAAATTTAATAACAGAAAATTATTATATAATTTAACTAATCAAAAAATGGGTAAAATATATAAATAGACAATTCACAGAACAGAAAACATAAATTACCCTTAAATACATAAAGATATTCTCAACCCCACTTTTACACTCATTGGTTGGCAAAGGTAAAAGAGTCTGAGAATGTATCATGTTGCTGAGGATTTGAAGTCAACAGACTCTAATGCATTGCTGATGAAAGGTAAACTGGTATAACCTCCATGGAGGAAAACTGTCACGAGCTATCAAAATGTTTTAAAAATGCATGACATTTCACCCAGCAACTCAACTTCCAGAAATTTATCCTACAGATATATTTGCAGTGTCAAATAACCTATGAACCCAAATTATTTATTGAAACCTTGTTTTTATCAGCAAAATGTGGGGAAAACTTAAATGTCCCTCAGTACCAGATTTGTTAAGTGCAGTATGATATACACATACTATGGAATGCAATGTAGCCATCAAGTGAAAGAGAAGTTGTCAAGTTCTAAAATAAAATATTATTAAGTGAGTAAGAACAAAACAAGGTACAAAAGAATCTCTTTATGTCAAGGACACATATGCATTGCCCCTTTTTTTTTTTAATCCACAAAGTTTGACATTTCACAAAGGCTTATTTTTCCTGTTTTTAAATTAACCTGTGGAATGTTAATCATGCTTTCTGTTGGAGATAATATATACCTACTTTCAGGGTCTAATACAAGAGATTCTACGTAAGATCTTAGATTCTGCCCCCAAATCTATCTTTGGCATGAGCTAATACCTAAAATCCTTAGAATCATAATAATAGCAATAAGAATAATAATAATGGCTGAAATTTTTGAGCACTTATCATGTGCTTAGGATATATGCTAGTGCTTTGCTATACTCTTTACATCAGTCACTTCAATTTCAGTCTCAGTTACAATTCTTTGAAGTTGTATAGCACTGTACGTGGGTTACAAATTGGAAGGAAGAAAAATACACACATACACACACACACACATGCACACACGCACACACACGCACACACAGAGAGACACAGATTTAAAGAAGTCAACTTGCATAAGATAATTTCATTCGTGATCTCTAGATCCGGATATGGGCAGCCTGACTCCAAAGCCCATGTTCTCCCCATCATCCAACACCACCTATAAATGCAGAATCTTTGCACAGGAGAAAGTCCTCAGGTCTTCTAGTTAAATTTTTCAATCACTATAGGACCCACTTGACAGCATGCTTGACAAGAAGCTACCTAGACTCTTCTGAGTGACAAGGAGCTCACAATCTCCTGAGACATCCTATTCCATCACAAGACAACACGGATTCTTTAAAAAAAATTTTTTAAAACCATCTGCTTCCCTCACACTCTCTTTTTCTCCTCTCTGGAGTGACACACAATGGGCATCTAATCCCTCTATCACAGGACTGTCCTTCCAATCTCTGGTGTCAGCTCTCCTGGGCTCTCACCTCTCCCTCCTCTTCCTGCTCAATCCTTAACGCTCTTGTGCAAAGACTCTAAGATTCCTCAACATCCAAAAGGGCTTCATTCCATTATCTCCTTGGTTTTTTATGTTGCAAATCAACACTATTAGGTGTAATTTACATACAAAGAAGAACGCAGACTTCAAATATTACAATTTAATGGGTTTTGACAAAAGGCACCTATGAAACCCAAGCTTCTATTAAAATATAGACTATCTCCAGGCACCTGGGTGGCTCAGTTGGTTAAGCACCTGCCTTTGGCTCAGGTCATGATCCCAGGGTCCTGAGATTGAGTCCCAGGTTGGGCTTCCTGCTCATGAGGGAGTCGGCTTCCTCTCCCTCTTTCCCCCTCCCCCTGCTCATGCTCTCTTTCTCTCACACATGCTCTCTCTCTCTCTCTCTCAAATTGATAAATAAATTCATTTATCAAATTGGTAAATAAAATCATATATATGTGTATATATATATATGTATATATATACACACACACACTGCCTCTATCACCTCAAAAACTTCTCTAGTGTCCTTTGGCAGGGACTTCCCCACTCATTCCCACCCAAGAGAACTTCTGGCCTGATTCCTATAACCACAGATTAATATTACCTCTAATCACACAGTAAGTACTCTTTTGCATCTGACTTCTTTAACTCAGCATAATATTTTTGGAATTTATTGTGCTGTAAATTACAGCAATGCATTCCGTTTTTATTGCTGAGTAGTGTTTCACTGCAGAAACAGACCATAATTTTTGTATCCATTCTCCTATTGATGGACATTTGGTTATTTCCAGTTTAGGGCTCTTTTGAATAAGTTCCTACAACATTCTGGCGCCTGGGTGGCTCAGTGGGTTAAAGCCTCTGTTTTCAGCTCAGGTCATGATCCCAGGGTCCTGGGATCGAGACCCGCATTGGGCTCTCTGCTCAGCGGGGAGCCTGCTTCCTCCTCTCTTTCTGCCTGCCTCTCTGCCTACTTGTGATCTCTGTCAAATAAATAAATAAAATCTTTTAAAAAAAAAATTCTTATGCAAGTTTTTTGTTTGGATGTACATTCCTATTTCTCTTGGGGAAATACCCAGGAGTGAAGTAACTGGGTTCATAGGGTAGGTATATATTTAATTTTCAGGGAAATGCAATTAAAACCACAGAGAGATACCACTTCACAGTCAGTAAAGTAGGTATAATTAAAAAGACTGATGACCCCGAGTGTTGGCAAGAATGGGAAACAATGCTCCTTTCCCAGCGAGACTCTTTAAATTGAGTAAGCAACTCACTGTGTTGGTGATTAGCTTCAGGTACAGTTATCTCCTCTGTTCTGGGTCTTCAGCATCCATTCATTAATCCAGCTGGACTTGGTCCTGGCTCCTACTGACCTGGCCATCAGCTGACATCCCGGAGATACTGTTGCATTTACTATGGTTAAGATTATTCCGTTGAACCTCTTCTGTACAAATAATTTTTCTGGTCCAGCTGCTGAACACAGTTTCACAACTTTAATAACTTATAAAAAACCACACTTATCCCCACCATAAAGGGGAAATCACTATTTACCATCAAAGTAGTCAAAGAAAGCACATAAGAAAAAACAAAATTAAAATGTTTATTAAATATCTATAAAACAATGTCTATAAAACAAAACAAAAAACTGCAAATGAGGAAAAGAGGAAGGCAAGTGATTGAGAATAAAGGTACATTAACTACGCTTTAGTCTATAAAACTCTCCTATACCTGATCTCCTATAGTACCTCAGCCACTTTTATTCCTTCTATTTCACAAATGAAGAGGTCGAGTTCAAAGAGGGTTAAGTGCTCAAGATCACACAACTAATTAGATCAAATCATGACCAAAAACCAAGTTCATGTCTACATATTGTGTGATTTTTCTGCTACACTGGCACATCTCGCCCTGATTACTCTAAATATCCCATGAGTAACCCGAATCCATTTGACCAATTTGCTATAAACTTACCGAGGATGCCTTTTGGCCCCCACTTTATGACCCTCGGTTAGAGTTAAAATATGCCTTTCAAAACACTTTGAGAGGCATTTTCTTCATCCTTTTGTATGAGTTCTGATAGCAGCCGGCCACAGAGTCTAAGAACACTGACAGAAGAGTCAAGAGACTTGTATTCTGATCCTGCCTCAGGCAATGACAAGCCCGAGGACTTTATGCAGAGATAAAATGGTGGTGGAAGAGAATGTGGGCTTTGAAGCAAAAAAAAAAAAAGACATGACTAACTGTGGCCCTGGTGACATTACTTCCCCTCTCTGAGTCCTGCTTCCCCCACCTGTAAAGATTAAATGAGGTAATATGTGTACAGGGTCTCAAATTCTCATGCTCAAAGAATACCCTCTACACCATAATTATCCTCATCGTCATCATGACTTGTTACTGTCTCAAAGTTCAATGAAATGAGCTTTAATCTCATGACCAGCTCTTTCTGACACTCTTTGAGCCCCTTTATGACCACATCTTTCTATATATAACAAAAGATGGGTTGTTTAGAAATTCCTTTGAAATAATCAGATGATTCCAAACAATTAGATGGTTACCATCTCACTCTCTGGAATGTTCATGTAGAAATGTCTTCTTGACTCAGCCATGCATTCATCCATTATTGCCAACCTAGTATGGGCCAGACACCTTGTTTGGCAGGGAATGAGCATCCAATGAACATGACAATTATCCTGCATATAGAAGTATGCATATTTTTCCCTCAAGGGAGCACTAAGGAATCAGTGCAAATCCTTTCTAAGAGTAGTATTGTTCTTTTAGCGTCTGTGAATCTTTATCCACTTCTGACAATGACCACCCAGCTAGAAGGACTCACCAGAGAATGTCCTTATTGTCCCACAGATTGCATATTTGGTGGGGAAAAAAAAAATGTGAATGAGGCATTAATTCGACAATGCTGCATATTTGTTCAGATTAGAAGGTGCTCCCAGTATGACCCATATACACAGAACTAATGAGAAGGAGTTAGAATCAAAGGCCAATACCAGTTTTAAACACAAAACAATCCAGAATTCAGAAGCACCTTATTTCTTTTCCAGGAAACTGCAGGTGGGTTCTGCACAGAGATGGCATCCTGAACAACTGTGTGCAAATTGATTACTCTTTAAATGAAAGTCTACCTCAAATATACCTAAGGTAGCTACTGTTTAAAAGAAAACTACAGCAAATGCGTTTGGAATGCTAGACATTGTCTTGGAAAGTAAATAATGAGTCCTGAAATACATCTTATGAATCTAGACTGTCATGTACCAAGGTTGCTTAATAAAACAAGTTAGATGTGCATTTTCTATGAAAATTCCATTTAAACCTTCCATTCACATGGATTATTTGTCATTGTGGTCTGCAGCTACCAATGAAGTCCAAAAATAAATTCCTACTTCATTTCATTAAACAGGCACATTATGAATATGAGGCAATAAACGGTGATTTTCATAACATTTAGCTCTTTCACACAATGAATTATCAGGAACTGAGACTACGACAAGGTTTAAGTCAATGAACAACTCTTGTCCTAATTATGAAGGATTTACAAGAAGGAAGGGGTATGACTAGGGCCTGGTAACAGGGCTGGGAAGAAAGGCCAGCTTACAGAACAGGAAATCTATTTGACTATCAAGCTGCAAACTGTAATTTATTAAAAATGTAATTACCCACAAGACTCTTATTTGCAGAACCCATCGAAGGAATATTAACATTTGGAACTATGTTAAGGTCTCAAGCCATCACAGGGCAACGGGACCTTCGTTATCTGGTTTAGTGTTTGTGGAGGTTTTCTTCACCCCCAAAAGGCATGAAAAAACAGGAGGGAATTGCTTTATAATAACAGTTCCTCAGGTCAAGGGGGAAAAAAAGGGGTGAAGAGTCTTGGGATCCTTCCTTTGACTCTTCATAGCCCCTCTCCACACAACCCCAAGTCCAAGGGCTGGCTTCATGGGTGGGTGTGCAGTGTTCACAGAGCACTGAGCTAGGAAGGACCCTGTGCAGCCTTTAATGTTCTGCTATCACCATGTTTAAATTCTAGTAACTTTTTAACCAGAGACCCCACATACTCATTTTCCACTTGGCCTCACAAATTATGAAGCCAATCCTGCCAAGCCTCCTACCTACACACACACACACACACACACCACAGACAACTTCTCCAGGACCTTATCATATCCACTTGTTCTAACCCTCCCTGAGCCAAGATGGCAGAACACTGCTTTGGAGCTGGAGCTCAGAGTGGGCTGCTGGGTTCAATTCCTCTTTCTCCTTATGAGCTCTGTGATCCTGATATCCTCATCTGCATAATGGACATAGCATCCACCTCCTCACTGGATTGATACAAGAACTAAATGAATTAAAAAAAAAAAAAGAACTAAATGAGATAACACATGTAAAGGAGAGTGAGTGTGCACTTCTTACAGATGAATGTTCTTTCTGTGGTAACTATTATATTAGGAATGGGAAGAGAAGAAGGAGAGAGACTACTGCCTCGTCTGTGAAATGCTGCCTGCCCTCCCAGGCTAAGTTCCCTGACCTCTACACTATTTAATGAGCCATGTTGGGTCTGGCATTACCATCCCACCAAAATACTGCATTTTCCTAAACTTCCATGAACCACGTTCAAATTCTGCTCTATCACTTCTAGGTTTGCTTAGATCAACTTATTATTTAAGTGAAATCATTTTACTTGGCAAATAACTTTATATCACTATAACAAGCGAAGACCAGTATCCCACATCAAAAAGGGAAGGTGGGGCACCGGGGTGGCTCAGTGGGTTAAGCCTCTGCCTTTGGTTCAGGTCATGATCCTGGAGTCCTGGGATTGAGTCCCGCATTGGGCTCTCTGCTCAACAGGGGGCCTGCTTCTCTCTCTCTCTGTCTGCCTCTCTGCCTACTTGTGATCTCTCTCTGTCAAATAAATAAATAAAATCTTTTTTTAAAAAAGGGAAGGTAATACACAACACTAAGCATTTGTATATGGTTATTCATATACCACCTAAAATCCTCTTAGACACTACCAGTAGCATCCATACTGACCTTGTATTCTCTTCCATTGGGCTCTGGGCTTTCTAAGTATAACAACCAAGGTCTCACTACTATTTTACCACCTAAAGAACAGTGCACTGTGAACAGCAAGTTCTCCAGAACTGTTGGCTGAATAAACACTTATTAACAAACCGATAAGAGTGATAACCACTTGCAAAGATGTTTATACTTCAACTGGGGGCTTTAGAAGGCCCTAAAACTTTCTAGGAGCAATGGATTTCTCCTGAGCAGCATTTCTCAAAGTGTGGTCTGAGCCCTCAACTCTATGGTCAACTAATCTTTGACAAAGCAGGAAAAAACATCTAATGGAAAAAAGACGGTCTCTTCAACAAATGGTGTTGGGAAAATTGGACAGATACATGCAGAAGAATGAAATTGGACCATTTTCTTACACCATACATCCATACATAAAGATAAACTGAAAGTGAATGAAAGAGCTAAATGTGAGACAGGAATCCATCAAAATCCTAGAGGAGAAGCAACCTCTCCAACCTCAACCACACAACACATCTCCAAAGGCAAGGGAAACAAAAACCAAAATGAACTGGGACTTCATCAAGATCAAAAGCTTTTCACAGCAAAGGAAACAGTCAACAAAACCAAAAGACAACTGACAGAATGAGGGAAGATATTTGCAAATGTCTTATCAGATAAAGGGCTAGTATCCAAGGTCTATAAAGAACTTTTATCGAATTAAAACTCAAAAACCAAATAATCAAGTCAAGAAATGGACAAAAGAACATAAACAGACAATTCTCCAAAAAAGACATCCAAATGGCCAACAGACACATGAAGAAGATGCTCGACATCACTTGGCATCAGCAAAATACGAATCAAAACCACAATGAGATAACATCTCATGCTAGTCTGGAGGACTAAAGTTAACAACTCAGGAAACAAGAGGTGTTGGTGAGAATGTGGAGAAAGGGGAACACTCTTACGTTTTTGGTGGGATTTTAAGCTGGTACAGCCACTCTGGGAAACAGTATGTAGGTTTCTCAAGAAGTTAAAAATAGAGCTATCCTATGACCCAGCAATTACACTACTAGGTATTTACCCAAAGGATACAAACATAGTGATTTGAAGGGGCACTTGCACCCCAACGTTTATAGCAGCAATGTCCACAATAGCCAAGCCATGGGAAGGCCCAGATATCCACAGACAGATGAATGGATAAAGAAGACGTGGTTATATATATTTATAAACAATGGAATATTACTCAGCCATCAAAAAGGATGAAATCTTACCATTTACATCAACATGGAAGGAGGTGATTGAGGAGGAAGGGGAGGAGGAGGGGGAGAAGAATAAAAAGGGGAGGAGGAGGGGAGGAGGAGAAAGAGGAGGAGGAGGAGAAGGAGAAGGAGAAGAAAGAGATGAAGAAGGAGGAGGAAGAGAGGGAGGGGGAGGGGAGAAGTAGAGAGAAGAAAATGGAAAAAGAGAAAAGGAAAACCACGGGCTGATGTTAGGAACCATTAAAGTCTCATGAACACTAGGGAAGTACAGACCAGATGCAGACATTGCTGAGTAGGCACATTATTAATCATGAGTCAAAAGAAAAACAAAATGTGCCTGCTGGCAACATCCCTTGTGGAAATATTTAGCGCAGCCTGGTTCCTGCTCAAGTGCCGAGGTGGGAATTTACAGTTCAATGCCCAGTGGAAACATTTTCCTTAGCAAAAGCTGAACACAATGCACATATCTTGTCCCCCACAATTACCAATCTTGATGGTGGCAAGAAAGATTTTTAAATAAATAAACATGCAACACTGACTGTACTTGAGTCTTCCAATTTAATTTAACCAAAGGGAAAGAAGACATCTTCATCTAAACCGGTAGGTCAGTGATGAGCAGTTGTTATGGAAAAGTCATTTCTGAAAGAGTCAACTGGAGGACAAAGTCCTAGAATGAGTCCCTTTAGTGTTTCCTGTTGCTGTGAACTTTGTTTGGCTACTTTGTTTGGAATCTTGGATGAAAAACCACATTACGAGTTATGTTTCCGGGGCTGCCACTAGGCTGGACATTTCAATAGTATCAAAAGGCTTTATAAACAAACGGTTGCGAGTACACACATCTGCCCTCCGCTCTATGAGGCTTTTATGTGGCTTTTATGTGGCTCAAACTGCTTCTGTCTGTAGGTGGCAATCATGGGCTTGGCCATTTTTTCTCCATGTTAGTATTTTTGTTCACTTAGTTCTTTAGCTAGTGGTTATGTTGCTGCCATGTTTTTGCCTTTTGAAATTTTCCCATTTGTCAATTTGTTTCCAAAGTAACTATTTGTGGTAAGAAACATTTATAGTTGCTTTTCATAAATGGAGTTATTTAGGAGGTATATTATCTGAGACTTTTGCATTTCCTTTTCTTATTCAGAGAATACCATCCTCTGTGGATATAAAATTCTTGGATTCACAGCAGAGCTCTCTTGGATACTCTGAGGGTCTTATCGACGTCCTTCTGAGGTTATTTAATGTGAAAAAAACTGAAACTAACTTGAGATATATCATTTTAAAATTACCTCTTTTCTTTTTGCTTTCTCTAATTTTCTGTTTGGGAGCTTGTCCCTGAAATCCTTACTGGGATTCTTCTTGACATAGATTCTATAAAAGGTTTGCCGGGAAAACCTGGGAAATGCTCACTTTCTATCCAAGTGGGGGGTTTTTTTGTTTTGTTTTTTGTTTTTTTACTTTTGGAAAGTTGTCCTTAGTTGTTCCTTTGATCATTGCAGATAATCTGCTTGCTTGGTGTCTTTCTTTCAATATTCCTATCATTTGTGGGTTACACTTGTCACTTCTGTCTTCTGTATCTCTACCTACCTTTCATCTTTAACACCTTTCCCTGCATTCTGGAGAACTTTGAAAAATCTATCTCCGGGTGATGCCTGGGTGGCTCAGTTGATTAAGCAACTGCTCATGATCCCGGGGTCCTGGGACGGAACTCTGTGACAGACTTCCTGCTTAGCAGGGAGTCTGCTTCTCCCGCGGCCCCGCTCTTCTGCTCATGCATGTGTGCCCTCTCTCTCTCTCTTACTCTCTCTCAAATAAATAAATCTTAATAAAATAAAAAAATAAAACAAAACGAAATAAAATGAAATGAAATGTATTTCCTGTTCCTGTGACATTTTCCACGGTATAGACTCCATTTTCCCTGCTTCCAATCAGCAATCCCAGTCATGACTTTCATTTTGTTTTACTTTCTTTGATCCCAGACATTTTAAGAAATTATACTCTTTCTTTGTTTGATTCAGGATGAATTATCTCCTGAATCTTGCTTCTGTTCCTTGGAAGTTTTATTTCACGAGAACTTTCCTCTGCCCCACTGACACTTGACTCTCCTTCCCTGGGGCTACAGAACTTCTCTCCCAGAAGTTCTTCATTTGGGGAAAGCTCCATGGGTATTTGTACAGTCTTGATCTTTCTCGGGTTCTGGCTGGGACAAGCAGAGTTTCGGGTGGGTTTTTTTGTTTGTTTTTTGGGTTTTTTTTTTTTTCAGTATATATACATTCTTACTTTCTTAAACCCTGTACTCACAGAGAACATGTTATGATGAAGTAAAGCTTGAGGAGAGGCAGAATATACTACCCCAAAATATACCACCTTGGCATAAAGATTATCTTGGACTAAATGTTCTTCAAAAAGCAAGGAGGAAATTCTAATCTTTTTGTTTTTCTTCCTGAAAACAAGAGATTAAAAAGTCCCATGTGAAAGATACCCTCACTTTACCAGGGAAAAAGAAACATTTTTTTTCAATGGGGAATCATAGCAGAGAAAATTCTGTATCAACAGACCTTGTTAAAAGAGTTCGTACCTTCCTTTAGCCTCCCCACATAGTTTACTTTTCCCCAATTGCCTCTCTCTGCTCAAACCAGTACAAACACATTTAGGTTTTGCAATTTTGCTGGGTCTTCATTTCCTTAAGCGGACTCCTTTGTCACATAAAACGTGTATTAAGTACATTTGCATGCCTTTCTCCTGTTAATCTGTCTTATGTCAATTTAATTCTCAGGTCCAGCCAAAAATCCCTAAGAAAGTAAGAGAGTACATGTAAAATGTTACTGTCCCTCCAAGCGAAAGCTTCCACACTTGAATGCCCACATGGTCAGGCAGGGAGTTGAAAAGAAGGAAGCAGTGGAACATAGTCTTGATCAAAGGGGTCACTGCTTAGCTCTAGTCAGAAATATAGATGTTTCAGCAGTAAATCCAGATGCTTACACAATAACGACTAATTTGGAAATTTCTAAAAACATGGAACAAGCCATGCAATGCAGATATGGGGACTAAAGTCAGCCTGGGGGCTGCCTGCAAACATCCTCAGGGCCAATAAGCCCTGCAAAACTAGATTTTTCTTATGCAGACCCATAGAGGCTCTCCCCTTACTTACTGAAGTCCTCCTATCCTCAGCTCCCGGCTCCACCTGGGGGCCAATGTTATTAGTCCTATTTTGCATCTTTCCTTCTATAAACCATCTCTCTGCCATTTTTAAAATTCTCTTATATTTTCCACTCTGGGTATTGTAGTAACAGGTACTCAATGCAAAATTTACTCATGCAATATTTTATATTTTTTATATCAAGCCTTGAAAATTACCTCCTTGAGGATTTTGTTTTCCTGGCCAGGTCTAGAATTGGCTTTTTAATCAATATTTATTAAAGCGAGAAGTAGTCTGCTATTTTGGAGAAGAACAAATTCCCAGTTATCCGTGTTCCATATATCAAGGATGTAGTAGATTTCCACATCCTCTTTCCATCAGATGGGCCTGTGAGTCCCAATTCCTCATCTACAGCCAAGGGGCACCCGCCCCCACCCCAAAAAACCTAGGACAGTTAGCGCTTTCTGCGACTACCAACTGTCTCTGGCGCCACCTGCCGGCCGTTCGGTGCATCCACCAGGCACTGAACACAAGGATGAAGTTCCCAAAGTAAACCAGAAGCCATTTGCTTTGAGGCTCAGAAACACCCCTTTCTGAGCAACGTTCAAAGGCTCAGCTGGATACAACAGGAAGTTTTTCCCAAGAAAACCTTTTGGCTTATTCTTCCTCTGCTTTCTAGGGCCAAACTTGTGTTTTGTTGTGATTGTTGTTTTAATAAATGCAGCCACTGTTGTATTTGGCAGAAAGACCACAATCATGACACAGCCTTCCCCATCTAGTGAGTTTCCTATGCAGCCCGCCATGCATGACCTCCAGAAATGGAAGGTGCTGGTACCAGAAGGGCAGAAGCCTGAGTCCACTTCCTCACAGACCACCCCTCAGCCACATGGCCTTGGAAAAGGCACTCCTGCCTGCCCTGCCTTTGGTGAGTGCTAGCTGGGGACACTGAACTCCTTTCCAGCTCTGAAATAATCCTATAAAGCTGTGAGTACAGGCACACCTCCTCGTATGGCACTTCACAGATATCCCACTGTCTGCAAGTTGAAGATGTGTCACTAACCCTTGCCTGGTGCAAGTCTATTGGTACCATTTTTCCCACTGCATTTGCTCACTTTCTGTCTCTCCGCCCTATTGGGGTAATTCTCACAATAGTTTAAGGTTTTTTTTATTATGGTTCTATTCATGATGGTGCTCTGTGATCCGTGACTACACCTCACTAAAAAAAAAATTTTTATTTTAATTTTTTAATTACAAAAATATGTACCTCTAGACATGTATTATGGCATACTTAATTGACTACAGTATAGGGTAAACATATGCCCTAGGAAACCAAAAAATTCATTCGACTCGTTTGTTAGGGCATTCACTCTTCTGCAGTGATCCAGAGCCGCACCTTGGTATCTCCAAGGGGCGTGTGTATGAGGATCAGGCCTCCTGGGCACCATCCAAACTCATGCTGTCCCGTATGACGCTACTAGCCACGTGTGACTACTGAGAATGGAAATGTAGCTAATCCAGTCTGAGATGAGCTGTAAATATAGAACGTATACTGAATTTCGGAAGACAGTATGAAAAAAGAATATAAAAATATCACATTCATATTTTTATGTTGACTACAAGTTGTTATGATAATATTTTGATTATACTGGGTTAAATAAAATGTTATTAAAATCCATTCCACGGATTTCTTCCTAATTTTTATTGTGGCACTAGATAATTTTAAGTTGCACACATGATTCATGTTGTATTTCCACTGAATAGCACAGCTCTAAACAGCTGAATGTTTAAAGGACACCATTATCTCACATATCAGCAGCAGGAAGAGTAATTCAATATTCAGGATCTTTTTTATATATGTATTTTCTCCTTTTCTGTATGATTCTCTATGCTAAATAAAAACACCTGGGTCTTCTGCTCAGAGGATGGTCACTTTCGTCTGTCAGCACCTGTGAATCCTGAAGAGAGCCTCCTGGGAGCTACAGCCAGCCTGCCTGGGAAATCTCATGAAATCTTCTCTAGAAGGCATCTCAAAAAGGTGTTCTGGTTCAGAGATATAAATAGAGGGGGTCAGCAGCAAGTCAAGAAGAACTATAAATAACCAATACCCTTATGAAAATGTTCTCTCATGCTGATAATCAAAGAAATAGAAATAAAACACAAGATCTCATTTTTAATCCAACAGCATACAGACTGTTTTAAAATTACAGTCAGAGTGAGCAAGGGTATATGGAAATCAGTATATTTATTCCCTGCCTGGGAGAGCTGAAGTTTACACAGCCTTTCTAGAGGGTAAGTTAGCAATATGGAAAAACAGCCTCAGAACCACGCATGCCCTCGGGCCAGCAAGGTCCCTCTCTAAGGATTTCATCTAAGGCAATCATCATCGCTGTGTTCACTAACTTTTCTGCAGGGACATTCATTATTTTGAGAATTATAACAAAAATAACATCAAACCAAGGAATTTTTTTAAACTAAGTCATATGGAAAAAATAAAATGCTGCCATTAAAAATTGTGACGACGGAATATTTAATGATCCACTCTTCCTCCCCTTCCTCCATCCACACTCTTCAATTCAGCATGTGTGATCTTTTCACAGAGAAGCTGACCATGTCACTCTCTTGTTTAAAACCTTCACTGTCGTGGCACCTGGGTGGCTCCAGTCGGTTAAGCAACCGACTCTTGATTTCAGCTCAGATCATGATCTTGGGGTCATGAGACAGAGCCCCGTGAAGAGCTCTATACTCAGCAGGGAATCTGCTTGAGATTCTCCCTCTCTCCCCTCTCTGCCCCTCTCCCAGCTATAAATAAATAGATAGATAGATAGATAGATAGATAAATAAAATCTGAAGGGGAAAAAATAAACCCTTCACTTGTCTTCACTGGGTAATAGGATGAAGCCCTTAATCCATATACGGGCCCTGAGATCTGAGCCTGCCTCCCTCTCCAGCTTCATCTCCTACCATGCGCATACCCTTTGCTCACCTCCTACTGTCCACAGAGGGCCTCTTTCAGCCCCAGAGGCCTGCAAAGCTCTTGCCGGCTCTGGGTCTTTGTTCATATCACTCTGATAGGATATTGCCTGCGCCCCATCTTTTTGTGGAAAAGGCCTCCTCAGTCTAGAGGGCTTGTGTTAAGTGCCACTTCCCCAGAAAACCATTCCCTAAACCTTCAATCTAAATTAGGTCTCCTGGTTTCCCAATATCTTCTCTTTTCCTCCCTGTGGCTTACCAGTCTCTGACTCTGCACTGATTACTATGATTATTAGTGGAATGCCCGTCTCCCCACCTCCCTGCAGGACTTTGCTCCTACCTGGCCTCCAGGAACTGTCCCATAAATACATGCCGAACAAATGAATGATAGTGTAATTCATAAAAGTCAGGTTAGACTAAAAGAAGTCAGACACAGAAAGACAAATACTGCATGATCTCACTTACATGTGGAATCTAAAAAAAAAAAAAAGCCAAACTCAGAGAAAACAGATTGACAGAGGCAAGGGGGGGACAGGATGGGAAGGTGGTAAAATGGGGAAAGCTAGTCCTAAGATAAATCAGTCCTAGGGATGGAAGGTACAGCATGGTGACTAGAGCTAATAACCTCGCACTGTGTATTTGAAAGTTGCTAAGAGAAGTAGATCTTAAAAGGCCTCATCACAAGGGTAAAGTAATTGTATGTATGTGAAGGGACAGAGGTTCACCAGATGTATCGTGGTGACCGTTTCACAGTAAATACAAATATCAAATCATTGTGTGCTACACCTGAAACTGTGTCATGTTGTGTTATATCTCAGTCTTTAAAAGGCAGTCCACCAAATGGTATGTATCATGGGCTTTCAATACCAACATGCATACGCATATAATTCTAACATCATAAAAAAGACCAGAGGAAAATCCAAGCTGTTAATGGCAATGTCTCTGCATCATGATGTTACTTTCCTTCGTTCATTCTGATTTTCTATGGGGAACATATCTAACTTTCAAAATCAGGAGAACATTTATTTCAAAAATACTAATAACATTAAGAGCCCTGGGTTTGAGTCCACTCCTAACAGAAGTGTGATCTCGGGAAACCTCAGGTCTTCACAGCTTCTTTGCTAGAAATGCAGCCAAGGCCACCCACCCTGACTATCTTCAGATGAAGTAATGGGATCATGTTGTTGTGAAGTTTTGCACAGACTGCAGTAATTCCTCTGGGTGCTTTGGGGTGTGAGATGGACCCACCGTGTAGGGTGATGGGCATTTGTCCAGAGGTTGTGTAATCTGCAAATACCACATAGAGATGACAGTTGGGAACTGAAGCTGTGCCTTTTGAGTGGCACTTGGGTGGCTGTCTCCACCCTGCGAGGTGAGGCTTGGGCTTTGGGAATGCAGGAGGAGAGCCACTATGGGGAGAGAAGTGGGAAGAATGTCGCAGAACGGGGACATGGTCTCTCCATTTCCCCAAGACCAAATGCAGGGGAAACAGGTGGCCTCCCAGCACCAGCTCCCAGCAGGGGTAGAAAGATGCAAATGCAAACTTGAAGTTATTGGGAGAGACGGCATTTTTTGTGCTGAATAACTCAACGTGGTGTGCTCTTTCTGCAGTCTCTTGGTAAAAATCCAGTGATCGTGGGCATCCTTTTGCGGTCCTTTCTCTTCAACCTTTTGCTTATTGAATGCAACTTCAAAAAAGAGCTGCTCTGGCCCTGATGGAGGACGCCAGCTTACTCAACTTATTCTATAACTGTTTACCGAGCATTTGTAATTGGTGAGGCACTATGGTAGGAGTGGGGGATAAAGTACGTGAACAAGGCACTGTCCCTGCTTTCCAATAGCACAACATCTACTCATTATGACCTCCCCGTCCTAAGTTCCCTTGACCTCCCCTCATGCTGCCCACTTCCTGCCTCCTTGCTCTGGGTCCCCACCACCCCATTTTAGCATTTATCCTACTGGAGTGTTCTCATGCACCTTAGAGCCCATCTCAGCCTGCCACCTCCTTAAGGACACAGACACTATTCAGAGTCGGCAGCCACGGCACAAGTCTGTTATATATGGTGCTCACTGAACCAGCAAGTGAAAAAATGACTTAATTGCCCGAATAATTTCATAAACAAATGCCGATAAAACAGGGAAGATTATCTAGAAGGTAAATGTTCAGTGAGGCTTCATGCTTTGCAAACCGAATAGAGATGTCCGGCACCTTTGCACATATATTCTTTCTACGGGAAATAGACTGAAGGTGAAAGGGAACTGGGACAGGAATAGGGAGCCGTTTCCTCAAAGCTTTCTCTGGTCCAGATGTGTTTCTGATCCGGGTCCTTCAGTGTCCCCGAAGAAGCCCACCGCTCACAGGGGTCCAACAGACTAAGAGTTCTTTCTACGTCATTGCACTTATGGAAGGCTACCAAAGAGGTATCCCCCATTATCTTATCACAAGGTATAAAACTGGACAAAAATGTGTAATAGCTTGTGTACCCAAATGATGAGGGCTGTATTGAGAAACACAGGGAGGAGCTGGAGACAATTAACTCAGAAGAAACAAAGTTCAGGGAAGATGTCACAGCTGATTTCAAACATCAGAATGACCTAGGTTAGAAAATAAATGATACTTTTTCCTTAATGCCTCCCAAGGTCAAAGCTACATGCCCCATAAGTGGATATTAGAGAGACGGGGGTTCCTGGCTCAGCAGAAGAGGCACAAGTCAGGAAATCACTTATTAAGGACACCAGTTTGCCACTCAAGGTCAAAGGCAGTAACACAAAACAGAACTGTCTTTGAAATGCTGCTTTCCAAGTTTATAAATACAATCCTGGATACACATGCTAAGGTTGCTTCACTGAATCATTTAGTTCCCTTCTACTAGGCAAGAGAGCTAAAGCTAACATCCTGTGAGTGCTCTTCTCCAATTGATGGACTCGTGGCCCTCTGAATGGTTCTTGGCTTTTCGGCAACTTGGCCCTCTGAATGGTTCTTGGCTTTTCGGCAACTTGCCCCGTGCATAACAGCTCTACTTACTTTGAGTGCACTTTTGACCTATTCAAGTCCATGAGGCCCAGCTAACATCTCTATAATGAACTGTCCATGGATAGCTGTAGGCCACAATTATCCCTCCATTCTTCAAAACTCATCGCCAGGGTCCCTCTGCCTTGACCTCTTTGGACTTGTCATTTCAGCGGTTCAAGTATTTATGTTTTGCCCTCCAGTTAGATTCTGGTCTCCTTAAAGGAAGATGCTATATGCTTTTAATCCACAGGGACTAGCACAGTTTCTTGCATTTCACAGGCCCTCAGTAAATGTCCATAGACCTGAGCTGCTGGATTCAAGCCAGAGAATGGAGGGAACCCATTCTGTCAAGGTCTTGGAAAACATCTGTGTTTTTTCAGCACAGCATTTGCCATCCATCATAGAGGAGATTGAAACAGAAAGAAGTCAAGCAAAGTACAAGGTCATTTGCAGGAGCCCTAGCAACTCCATTCTCCAAGGTTGGAATGATCTCTCCCTCTCTCCAAACAGCAGACCAGATGGTCTCCTAAATCTTGGCTTTCATGGTTTAACTCTAATTACAATGTTAGTTAGCAATGAGCTCGGTGATGCAAAATCACTAGTAGATTCTTTCCAAGCAGTCGAGCTTTTTTTCTGCTCTACCAACAGGGCGGCTTTGTCATCAGCCTTGCTTTTGCCTCCTGTATTGTAATTGCCTTGCTGTTTAGAAAATGAAATGAGCTCAAGACTACCAAACCTAGCTGAAAACAGCAAGCGCTCCACAAGACAGGAGAAAGTGGCAGCCAGATGGCTAAGTAGCCTCTGATGATATTACAGTCAAATTGGGAGACACAAATCAGGGAAAGTTCCTCAGTCGTGCAAATGCCACATACCAGGTGTGGGACTCCAAGGTGCATGTGTGTTTGCCTAGTCACTTTGTGAATGTGGGTGGGAAGAAACCCTTGCAAGTGAGTTCCTGGGATTGATTGTAAATGTCAGAAAGAACTTTTCAAGGTCATCTCATCTAGACCTTTCCAAATACACAAATGCCCCCATCAAAAGAGCTCACCCAAGTTCTGTTTCAAACTTCCCATAAAAGAAACTCATGACCTGGAGAGGCGGTCCATTTGGGGAGTTATTATCAGAGTTTGTTTTACCCAATATGGTCAGCTCCTTACTTCACTCCCACTTACTGGTTCCCACTTACTGGTTCTACTCTCTGGTTATATGTACATATAAGTATATACCATATATATTTATATATAAAATATGTTTATATTAAAATATATATCTACTAATATATTAAAATATTATATATAAATATATATTTATATTTATTTATAAATGTATATTATACCTTTATGTATATATGGTTTTAGATATATGTATACATATAATATAACTTATAACTGGTTATACATAACTTACTGGTTATCCTCTCTGGAGTTAAGCAGAAATAAAAGAGCCTCCTCATCCACTGGATAAATCTTTTCAAATAATTAAAGAAGCCCTCAAGTTCCCCCAAAATCTTCATTTCTTTAAATATCCCCCAAGTACTTAACTACTCACTACTTGATTTAATCTCAAATTTCTGTCCTTAGCCTGCCCACATCTTTCCCTTGGGGAATCTGTTCCCCCCCAGAGCCCTGCTGAGGTGGCTTGGTCAGGTGAAGGTCACCGTGTGACCTTCTGCGTGCTCATGTTTGATTGGTCCGGGGTGGACACCTGGCATAAGTACAGCAGCCCATCGGCATCCTGCATTATCAGTCTGGCAAGAAAAGATGAGCTGGGCCAATCTGATTACCCTCCTGAAAACCGGAACTCTGGTCGTTGAGAGATTGTTGTCATCAACTGTGGGCTGCCAAGCTGGACGGTTCTGCAGTCAGGGAAGAAGTGGCCGTTTGAAAACAGGAGTGGGATGACTAAGCAAAGGAAGGTGGCATTTTAGGAAAGACAGGATATTGGGACAGATACAAAGAGAGAAGCAGAGGCCCCAGCAGTAAGACTGGGATGAGAGAAAGACCATTCCTGCCTATCCCAAGACTTGAGTTGTAGCTTTTCTGGGATCTCAGTTCTTTTCAACTTTTCAATAAAGGATGAAGACGATTGAGAAAATCTCTATTCCTTGCAACCCTAAGATGCAGGACTAGAAACTCTCTTTTCTCATGGCTCTCCTCTTGAGGGGCAGTCATATATTTCAGGCTATTCCAGGTGTAGCCTTTTTTCAGTTGGGTTTCCCATATGTGTATGTGTGTATATGTGCACATATGTATATGATAGATACCATGTGCCTTATACATGAAACAAGTTAGAAATGATAGCATGTGACAACAACAGTGCAGACATTGATTGCTCACTGCCTCCAAGGTGCAGTACTGGATACAAAGCTATAGTGGCAACACTCAGGGAGGGTAGAAATTCCAGTAGTAAAGTGAACATGTCACATAAAACGCAGCTGATTCAAAAAAACCCAAAAAAACAAAAACAAAACAAAACCATAGCTGATTGTCATTTGCTACAGTTAAAGAGATGGGGGGGGGGGCTTTTATTTTTTCTTGCATTTATTTCTGTGCCATCAATCATACTTTTCCAACTAAGTACATGCATGGTTTTTGATCTCAAGAAAAATTATCTGATGTAGTGAAAAGAAGGGCCACATGCACCCTAATGTTCAGACCAGCAATATCCACAGTCGCCAAACTATGGAAGGAGCCAAGATGCCCTTCAACAGACGAATGGATAAAGAAAATGTGGTCCCTATACACAGTGGAATATTACTCAGCCATCAGAAAGGAGGGATACCCAACACTTGCATCAACATGGATGGAACTGGAGGAGACTATGCTGAGTGAAATAAGTCAAGCAGAAAAAGACAATTATCATGTGGTTGCACTTATTTGTGGAACATAAGGAATAGCATGGAGGACATTAGGAGAAGGAAGGGAAAAATGAAGTGGGGGAAATCAGAGGAGGAGACGAGCCATGAGAGACTATGGACTCTGGTAAACAAACAGGGTTTTAGAGAGGAGAGGGGTGAGGGGATGGGTTGGCCCAGTGACGGCTATTAAAGAGGGTATGTACAATGAATCATGGAACACTACAGCAAAAACTAATGGTGTACTGTATGGTGACTAACATAATGTGATTATCTGAGCAGGGCACCTGGGTATCTCGATTGGTTAAGTGTCTGCCTTCAGCTCAGGTCATGATCTCAGGGTCCTAGGATCAAGCCCCACCTCAGGATCCCTGCTCAGCCACGAACCTGCTTTTTTCTCTCCCTCTGCCTGCTGCTCTGCCTACTTGTGCTCTCTATCTCTCTGTCAAATAAGTAAATAAAATATATTTTTTTAATTATCTGAGCAAGGAAATTATAGACCTTTTCTTTGCTTTCCATTTGCTTCTGAATATTAAAAAAAAAAAATCTTTGGGGGCACCTGGGTGGCTCAGAGGGTTAAGCCTCTGCCTTCAGCTCAGGTCATGATCCCAGGGTCCTGGGATCGAGCCCGGAATCAGGCTCTCTGCTTAGCGGGGAGCCTGCCTCCACCACTCTCTCTGCCTGCCTCTCTGCCTACTTGTGATCTCTGTCTGTCAAATAAATAGATAAAATCTTTTTTTAAAAAAATCTTTGGATTTTTAATCAATGAGAAAATAAGATAAAAGAATTTTAAGATAAATAATTTCATAAGAAATTTAAGATAAAATATGGACATCAACACAGCTGGAAATATAGGGAAGAGAAAATCCCTGATTGGGGAAATCCAGGAAGATGTGGTGATGATGCCATTTCAGTAGTGCTGTGATGGATTGAAAAATAAAATAGGAGGCTATGTGATCCTCCAGGGAGATGCAAAAGAAATAGCTAAGGCAGAAAGACGTGATACAAGGTCGCATGTTCAGGGTGAGCAATCCAGCATGTCTGAACAATGACTGTAGGTCAGGGAACACCACAAAGATTGTTTGGTTCCATTTGAGGAAGGTCTTGAAAGCCCAGCGAAGGAGAGACATGACCAGAGTTTTGCTTAAGAGGGCAGAAAAGAGAATGAAAGAAGAGAAAGAGCTTAGAGGCAGGGTCTGTAGTTGAGAAGTCATTGCAATACCCTTGCCAAAAAGTAATCTTTAGTTCATGCTCAGGTGTCAACATGAAAGTTATATTGTATGATGAGCATGTTTGGAATCACTTGAAATGTGTTTCAAGGCACCTGTGACTACATATCCCTTTTATCCATTTCACTTATCTTAAGCTAACTGGGGCATCTAATTGCTTGATCACAAAATTGGATTCAAGTACTTCTGTTTTTTCCTCAGGGAATGAAGGGAAACATGAGGAGGGCTTATGTGAGAAGCCAATAACCAAATAAGTCTGTGAGGATGAAGGCAAAAGTAGGATCCAAATGCAGACAGCATCGGAAACTTTACAGTTTGACCAGGAAGATGGTGATGATGGCCATGTGTCAGAACTTTAAGGAGGTTCTCCAGCTTAAGCTTGTTCCATGTCGTTGGGTTGTGAATACTACACTCTTCCCTAACCAGGAGTTTTGCAATATTGCTACATGGCTTTGATCAACTAAAAAAATGTACTTCTCCAATGTGGCAATGCCCCCATGAACTTACAGAAAATTCAGTTATCAAAGTTCAGCTTCATCCAGCCTGGAATCCAGAACTAGCACCAGTAGACCAGGTTTTTTCCAATTCTTGGCAACTTTCTACTCACTTGGCAGTTTGAGGCATTCAGTGAGATTGTAAAACCCTATCAGACAGTCTTTACCTCCAGATTCAAAGACTACTTACAGAAAGGTGAGCCACAGTCACTGAAAGGGATCAACGTTATTTCACAGAATAATCTTGCTGTTTTATCACTCAAGAAACTGCTTCTCTGCAGTAACAAATGCTTGAGAACCTTACTGCCCACAAGAGATCATGAAGCAGAACTAAGAGAGGCAAGAAATTGAGAGATGTGCATTGGGATGGGAAGAGAAGGCACTTGAGAGGTAAGAATTACCATATCTGATGGCTAAGTATAGAGATTGAGAAAGAGAGAAAAAACAAAGATGATGCTTTTCCTCAGTCAACAATGATGCACATGGCCCCACAATGTCCTCCACATTTTCCTGGGTGTGGAGGTTACAAATGTGAGAGATACCCCATGTTGCTTGCTCTCTGGTAACCATGACAGACAAGTGAATAGAAAATCACAACAAAGTGGGAGGAACAAGATGATGTTGTGGAGACAGCTAGCCTAGAATTCTAACATAGCCAAGAGGCATCAGAAAAGATTTCCAACTGAAACCAATAATAAGGGTGATATCTAAGAGGAACTGTATAAAAGTAAGTCATGTGAATGGGAAATCACAAGAGAAAGTGATTCAAGACACGTACCCTGAGTCCGATGTTACAGATTCAAATCCTGGCTCTGACACTGGCCAGTGGTGTGACAAGTTGTTAATTCACTTTGTGTCTCGTTGTCCTTATATATTAAGAGGGCATAATAATTCTTTCCTTGTAGAGCTGTGTTAAGGACCAAATTAAATAAACTAACAAAGCTCTTGGCATAGTTAGTGTCACATGGTAAGGGTTAAGTGAATGGTAACACTATTTCTGAGAAGAAACAGAATGTGCAAAGGCTATAAGGTACAAGAGTACATGGTACGTTCAAGGGAAGTAGTTCAATGTTGCCAGAGTGAACAACGCCTGTCAGAGGAACCAGAAATGCTGAGGGTGGAGGGGGAAGCAGAGGTGAGACAGGGGAGGTTCTTCTAATATTACCTAGACGGCTAGCAGGATGCACAGTAATGTTCCTCGACATGACCCAGACTTAGAAATCCAGAGCATTCTTCAGGGCAATATGGTCTCGGGGATTATTTGACAACCATTTTATAACTACTTCCTTGAGGAACATGCATTTCCCCAGGGGAAAACAATGGAGACAAGATTAAACTAAGAACCATAAATACGAAGTTAGTGAATGGGAAGCAGCCAGGGAGTAGGGGTGGTGGGAAACAAAAAGGTAGCCAAGCTCTTGGATTAAGGCTCTCAGAGAAGGAATTGGGCCCATCTGAATAATGTGGCAGAAGGAAAATTTACCTTATCAAGACTGTTCCTGACGTGGCCGCTTACCCACACATGAAAAAAACCACTCCCTTTCTCCATGTCTTAGTAATTAGGGGAGTGGCCTACCTTGGTCCTTTTCAACTTAGGAACCACAGATCCCCAGGGATCCATGCAAATGCTAAGAGGTTCACGCTCTATTGTCAACACAATTTTTTAAGACCCCAAGGCAATGCTACTTCTTTCAAAGTTCCAGTAGGGATAGTACATCTTTAATTGACTCATAATCACTGGGAGACTACATTATTTGTTCATTCTTCCAAAAGATTGAAAAATAAATGACAAAAGGGGAACTAGTAGTAAAGAAGTTTGACATCACTGGACCAAATGGTTTCCCAAAAGGCCATTCCAGCTCTAACATTCCAGAATCCTACTTAGACCTACAGTCAGATATCTGGTCTCTGAAGGTCTATGTCCTTGAGGTTAAAAACACGGGATTCAGAGTCAGACAGACCTGGGTTCAAATCCCAGCTCTGCCACTTGCCAAATTACTCAAACTCTATAAATCTCAATTTTGTAATAACTAAATTGAGATTAAAATAACATTTTCCTGACAAAGTTTTTGGAAGGAATGAAAAAATACAAACTTTAGTCAGTGGCATAGTCCTTCCTGATCTTCGCTATATCTGCATGAAACCTGAAATATTAGGGAATATTTTTCTTTGAGTGGATCTGTTTTCACTTAAATGAATATACTGTAACAGGAAACTTTAAATTGCTACCATAAACAGAAAACCAGTATCATCATAAATTGACGGTCGCCATAAGAATAATGTCACTAAAAATCGCACTGAAAATTTTGTCTCAGTAAATAACAATTAAATTTCTGTTAAATTCTAGCTAAGTACTGTTTCCTGCTCAAGGCTCTGGGCCTGAGGCCATCCCCTCTGTTCAAACGGAGATTAGCATGCGTAAAAATAGAATTAAAAAACACAGCAGCTTCAAAAAGCTCAAAAGAGAATTAAAAAGGAAACTTTCTATGTGATTCAGTGCTATTCACTGCTTCAGCTGGGGAGCATATAAAATAATCTCTCGTAACACATAATCCACATTCGAAGTAAATTGAGCTAATGCATTAAGAGCTCTTGTCACTAGGCTTGTCATGAAGTAACTAGATTAGTGCTCAGTTTATCACTCTTGTTAGCAGAACCAAGCCACTGGGCCCTGACTCAGGCCCAGCCCACCCCACCCCACCCCACACTGGACACAGACAAGCCTGGCCACATCCCTGCAGAAGCCTTCACACACAGGGGCATGTCCATTCATTCCTCCTGTCTTTCAAGGTCACTTAGTCAGTTTCCCCTCCGGAGCACATCTTTCATTTACTAATGCTTTCTCGGCTCTTCCATGAGGACTGCCCATCATATAAAACTGGTTCTTTTATCAACACACCCTGCCTCCTTACCCTTCAAGATTCATCTGGAAACACTGCTCTGAGAAGACTTTTGTGGCCTTCAACCCCATGCCAGACTAAGGCCACAGCCCTCTTTGCTATGCTGGTGTATAAACTTCTGCTGGAATAAGAACCTTGCTATATTGCAGTATCCTGTTTGTGTCTGTCTCCCTCATTCAACCATAAATTTCTGGAAGCCAGGCACTATATTTAGTTCGCTGTCGTGTTACTTAGCTTATAATAGATGCCGAATTCAGTTTTCATTTATGGATAGAAGAAAGGATGGATGGATGGATGGATGGATGGATAGATGGGTGGATGGATGGATGGATGGATGGAAAGAAAAAAGGGAGGGAGGGAAGAAAGAGAGGGAGGAAAGAAGGAAGGAATAAAGAGTGGGCTGACAATGATAGATCACATTGTTTCTGACTTCCTGAACATTGTTTCTGACTTCCTGAGTTCCTAAAACAGAAGAAAAACAAGGTAATTCAGGCAGAGTTGGCTGAATTCCCTCTTGTCCAATTTCTGTACATCCCCTTCACACACCATCCGTGGCATTTTCCTCATCTTACAAATACCTAAGGACTATAGCCTTCACAGAAACTACCTTGGCTCCCTGCCAGAAAACAAACAAGCTTAAGAATAAAGAAAAATAAATAAATAACAACAGTGACATCTCGTACTTTGAGGTCTGGGAAATGAATTCCAAATGGGAGCTGAACTCAAAACCAAATGTTTGGCTTTCAGTGACAACCAGCTACTTGGCCGAAAGCCTCAGCCCCCTCCTGAGACCACTTAGAAAATGTTGGCCCAGAGCTCTTCCAGAGAACTGCTGTCTCTCCTACACCTTTCTTAGGCAAGGAAGAAATTGCTGCCAAGAGAAAACAATCAAACTTTTCTACCAACTTCCTCAAGGCTGTTGTTTGTGGTTGATCTTTTTCTTCCTTGGGAACTTCCCAAATAGTTCCTCAGCAATTAGACTGTGTTTGGAAAAAGTTTACGCAAACTGGCAAATTAACACCTCTCTCTCTCTTTCTCTCTCGCCCTTGTGTGAGCATGCACACACACGCACACACATGTACACAGGCACACACGCACCAGAAATCAGACTATGAATCTGGTGACTCTGGGCTGTGTGGATTGTCCAGGACTTCAAGTTTGACGGTGTGGAGCTACTTACACTCCCTGAGCCTGGGAACACCATGAGCTTTCAGAGAGTGGATGAAATTGAGAAGAGGGACTGAGGAGGTGCTCAGGCACGGCAGGAGGGGACACTGGGGAACAGACACACAGCAAAAGAACATATTTCCCATGTGCCTGACTCACCTAGACTAAACTTCCAGAAACTTGTTAAGAATGCTGTTCCTGAACAAAATCATGGAGTTATTTATCTGCTCCCATCTTCCCTTTAAGGACTTCTCCTCAGACCATACATTGCAAAGTCAAGTTCACAGCCTTAGCTCTCATTTCCAAGGCTACAATGTTTGGCCTTAGCTCTTTTCTTTCCACTGATGTCCCCAGTGGCAAGGTATCCATGACCACGCAGGCAGGCCCACCATCCTGACTACTGGGTTCTGGTCTGATCTCAGTCTGAGAGAAGCATTGAGCTCTCGCTAGACACAACGGGGCCAGTGCAGACCTAGAGAGTCACAGAGCATAGATGAGGGGCAGCAAGCACTCCTGACCAGATACACACAGATTTGAGAGCAACAGAGATCCAAGCTCAAGTATGTAAAGTTCTCTGCATCTCTGAGCTTGAATTCCTCACTTGGAGGGATGTCACCTGTCTGAAAGGATTAAATACAACAATTAAATTAAATGATGCTTCATATATAATGCATAGGGTCTGTTATTAAGTAGGGGCTTCACAAATACTGTTGAATGTTAGAAGAATGATGGATTCCCTAGTTCAGACTCCTAGTTAGAGAAACCCAGGCAGATCCTGGAGTCTGTAAGAGCGGCTTGCTCAGTCCCTGGATCCCATAACTCCTCCTTGCTCCTATTCCCCGAGTCCCAGGACACAGATCCTGGGCCTGTGTTTAGAGGCATACGAGGGAGGGCAGGCAGGAGGAACAGTTAGCCCTGTGTGGAATTTAAGAGGAGCATTTTCGTCAGAGAATTTAAAACCAGTAACAGTCAGTCCAGCTTTATTATCACCGTGCACCAGTGATTCTAAACAGTGTCAGTGATGAAATACTCCTCCCCACCCGTGTCACCCACCTGGATCACTAAAGGACTATGCACCACACTTTGGCTCAGCCTGCCTGGTCTCACACTCCATTTGGATGGGTCAGAAGCCAGGCTCCTGGATTCAGCCAGGGACCAGAGATACTCTTAAATCTTTGTCTGGGGGCATCTGGGTGGCTCAGTGGGTTAGCCTCTGCCTTCGGCTCAGGTCATGATCTCAGGGTCCTGGGATAGAGCCTCACGTCAGGTTCTCTGCTCAGCAGAGAACCTGCTTCCTCCTCTCTCTCTCTCTCTCTCTCTGCCTGCTTCTCTGCCTACTTGTGATTTCTGTCAAATAAATTTTTAAAATATTAAAAAAAAAAACCTTTGTCTGAATATCTCTATCCTTAAGCCTTTTGGTTTCAAACCGTCTTGAGAAGAATACAGTATGAGAATAAGAGATAACATTATTCTAGGCCAGCAAGTATATAAAGAGGCCCAGACTGGAAGGACAGGCTGATTATCAGACAGAACTCTAGTCTTCTCTTTGACTGCCCCTTGTTTGATGTTACTTAGTGGGCCCATTTCCTTGAAAATTGAAGCTTGACACCTAGACCTCTCATTGGTTTTTATATGTAGTGCGGAGGGAGGTGTAGGGAAGGAGAGTCACATGACTAAGCTGGATGGGCTCTCTAGTTCAACTCTTTTAAATGAGAATACTGATGCTCAGAGAGGTAAAGGGACCAGTCCAAAGTCACACAGCCAAGAGAGCCGCAAAAGGAGGAAATGAACACTTTAATTGTGCCTTTGTGAAGAGTGAGGAGGTGCGCATAAATGGCGTGCTCCCTGGCACATAGTAAACAATTGGTAAGAATTAACTGCTACTTTGCTGCTGCTGTTGTTGTTGTTGTTGTTGTTGTTGTTGTTTTCATCAAAACAAGACTAGAACTCAGATCTCCAGGAGGTGGGGCAGGTTCTTCCCAGCACTTAGCTCAGTGACCATCCAACCTCTGTGTGAACAGCCCTAGCATAAAACACACCCCACCTCCAGAGACACCCTATCCCCCTCCAGGCCCCTCTGTGAAACAGCTCTGCTTTATAATGAGTGGCTATAAAGCATCTATCTCCTGTCCCTTGTGCCCATGGGTTAGTCCCGGATTTAATCTCAGTGGCACTGAGCCTTCTACAAAGAGAGCTTGATATTAAATCAGAACGTGATGGTCTCTGGATAGAAACCATCCAATTAACCTGACTGGGTGGTTAAAAAAAAAAAAGAAGAAGAAGAAAAGAAAAGGAAAAAATTATCTTTTATCAGTCATTCACCTCAGGAAAGAAAAGGTCGGTCTTTGTCTTAATAACGAAGAGGACACTTTCATCATGGCAAGCCTGCTGAATAAATCAAAACAATAAGTTTGCAGGAGGCAAATGCCCACTATTAGGTAAATTAAGACGAGCACCTCAGTAGGAGCCCATTACCCTGGCAGGAGCAGAGAGGAGAGCTTGTCTCCGTCAATCTTCCTCTGAAGACAGCACTGATTAGACACTGACATGGTTGTGTCTGAAGAGCAGGAACAGACAACAAACAAAAGGGGCGCCTCAGACATCATCTTTCCACTTGGCATCACACAGAACATTTAACACACCCTTACAGCTTCACACAACCTTTTGTACCCTTTAAAAGAAGGTTCATCACTTTATTTGGCCCTCAAGGAAATTCCGTGATATGAATAAAGAAAGAGCTTGATTTCATAGATGAGGAAGTGAAACAACATGACTGGCCATGGAATGGGCAGGCCACTGATGCGTTCGCTGGACAAGTGAGCGAAAGCCAAGCATTGGGCCGGGCTCTGTAGGCCTGATGGGGAGCAAGACACGACCCTCTGCTTCCATAAGCCTTCAAGAGAGAGGAGAACACAGACGTTTAAACGAACTATGTGGAGTAAGTGCTAGGGTGGGAAAACAGTGGGAGAAGCAGAAATCTGGTTGCGGGTCCCCGGGGATGAGTAGGAGGCAGCCGAGCAGAGACTCTGACCTAGGAGGATGGGTCTCACAGGGAGGTCCGAGGAGGTATGGCAGGCGATGTGGGGAGAAATACCAGCAAGGATGCTCACGCGAGCACAGCAGCATACGGGAGACCACTAAACAAGGAGATGCAAAAGAGTCTGGTGAATCGAAACACTTTCATACCTCACAGTCTCCTGGGGCTTCAGAATGTTCTGGAGTTTCAGTGTTAGGATGAGACACAATGACATTTGACCACATTTGAAGGGTAAAGGAAAGCCAGAATAACTGCTCCTTTTTCCACCTGTCAGGCGCCTCGCACTGACCCTCTGGTTTGCCTCCCCTGTCAGGCCAGACACAGCTGAACACACAAGTCCCCAAGCCTCCCCCAGCTTCCCTGACCGTACGACAGCAGGGACGTGCCAGAGGTGAGGGGGCCTTGTGGGTGGCTGGGATGACAGGAAGAGGAAAAAGGTGTTTATGTCCTGTCTTCCTTCTCAGCTGAAGGCCTGGACCTGCAGAGATACACCGATTCCGGGAAGAAAAGGATGGACGGGCGGGCACCAGGCATGGGACAGATCCCTCACAACCCTGTGACATTGTCTCTGATGACCCTACCAGTTGATTTTTCAAAGAGGACAAATGAGAAATGCCTCAAATCTAAGGCATCTCTTTTTTGGGTCAGGCTGATGGTTCTTTTGGTGAACTCTGTATTTCTGAAACAGATTTCACACAAGTCTTTTATTCCCATTTTTATTCCCATATGAGAGATGGGAAGTCACAGTCCATATAAACCCAGCTTGGCATCCTCTGGCTCCTTGAACTTCTCTGTTTGTCTGATTGCTTCTCACCCCTCCCTTCTTGTCAAATTTGAGTTCTCTCCGTAACCACCTTTTCTCAGCTCTGTCTGAGTCCTTCCCCATTCTGATTTGCTTTCTAGATCTGTAAAACACTTTGCCTTTCCTCAGTCGACAAAATTTATTAAAGTTATTTTGTTATAAGTTGGCTATTCCAGTGCCCCTTCTCCAGCGGCCATAAATTCCTGAGGCAACTCCTCCAAGCTCTGTTACCATGAAGACTGAGGAGCTTTTATGACATTGCTGTAGGTGCAGAAACATTGCCAAGGAGCTCAGAAACAGAAGGAGATAATAAAGCTCTAACCACGATCCTCTGAGCCAAACTCCCATTCAATCAGGCAAATGAAGTTTCTCTTGTGCCTCATGGGAAAGCTAAGATCACAATTGATCTGGTTCTATCCTTTATATCCTTAAGAGTATCTGCTGCCAACCTGTGGTCTAAGGCCACTGGTGACCAATAAAAAGCCTTTATTGATTCATTTAACAAGTATGGAGCTCTGGTTATCTATAAGCCCTACCCTCAGTTCCTTTGTATGAAAACACTATTTTTATCATACATATCACGGTCTGAAATTATGTTTTTATCTTTGTTTATTCAGTCTCCCAACAACATATATATTCTATGAAAACAAAGACCTCATTAGTTTTGCCCAGAATTATATCCCCCATGTAGAATGCCTGACACAGTAGAGGCTCAATAAATATGTGTTGGATGGATGAATGGATAGTGTTAAGGAATAAGGTGTGCTAAGAACAACTCAATCCACTCAAGGCTTTTACAAATGGAACAGCTGATTTTTATGCCCTTGTGTTTATAATACAATTATGAGTGGCTTCCTCTCACACATAAACATTTTTTTTTCCCCACACCAGGCATTCTGTCATTTGGATCTCAGTCAAACAAGTACCTCTGTTTCTTGCCTCAATGAGGGGAATTTGGTCACATACACATTGGAAGTCAAGGCCCAAGACACCATTGATATGGCTGGGAAATTTTTAACTATGGCATTCCGAGGATACGTGGAGCACCTGATTGAATTCAGACATATTTGATAGCACTCACTCCACACCAAGGATCTGGGAAGCCTCGTGAGAAATAAGGAGCTTCAAATAGAATATCACCACTTATTGGTTTATTGTATCATATACCATAAAGGATTGTGGAAAAGGGAATTCCTCAGATTTTAAAAAAAATTTGAAACTGCTTTTCTAGATAATATCTAAGGCCCTTCCATTTCTAACCTTTTACAGCTCTCCACTTCCATTTAAGGACTCCAAACTCTCCTTTCCTTATTCTTTCCACACTTGTAAGATGAATAGATAAATATATTTACAGTAAGCTCAGAATCTAATTTACATAGCTCTATATATCCTGCAGAATGGGAATGTAACAATATAGTATAGAGAGTTCTATTCTTCTAAATCTTCTTTGATCTTGTGACAGACTTGTGAACTTTGTATGATAGACTATTTATCCCCCTTCCCCCAAAGCGGCATTTAAAGAAAACCTTAACACTGGGGTTTGTCCCAACTCTCATAGTACGTTATGGCTAAGCCAACACAAGACCCAATTCCTAATCTTGCGGTCTTCACCCTGGTTGAGGATGGCAAAATGAATGACACTCTACCCCCTCTAAACCATGGCAGGCATTACTAATCAACCACCGCCTTCCTTCCCCTCCCACTCTGTCTCCAAGACTTGCCTAGAGAAAACTTGATTCAGAAACCACTACCAACCAATGTCAAATTGGAACCTGAGAGTTGAAACCTATCTGCCTTCAGTACAATAACCAAGTTCCCTTTGTAAATTAAGGAGCCCCTGGTGAAAAGCAAGACAGAGTGAAAACTGCTGCTTGAAACAGGAGGATGGTTATTAGAAGAACACAGGAAGGTGAGCTAGTGGGACAGTAGATGGGATGAATTGTGAATCGCATATTCTATCCTTGCCTGAGAGTCGTAAGACCTGGGTTTAATTTTCCTCTAGTTGCTGTAGGAAAGAGGGATGAATCATTGTCACCACCATGAAATATTCAACTGTTACATGCAAATGGTTGTTAATTACATTCCCTGCTTCCATTAAAAAGGTAAATGACTATATTAGCCTCTCCCTGGGTGACCAGTATGTAGGTATTCTGCCTTCAGTCCCTCCAAGGAAACATCTAAATGGTGCATTTTACAGTCAACCCAGCTTTAACCCTAGCACCTTTAGAGGTAATGTGCTAACTCTGAAATAACATCTTATATAAACTCAAATGATCCTCAGTTATGGGGAAACAAATGTAGGTGCATCTCATAGAATCCTTCTTTCCCTTCAGGATGATTCATTCTCATTCCTAATTTAGAAAGAAAAATGCTAAATAATTAAAAAAAAACTGACAGCATACCTGAAGAAGTGAGTCATCTAACACCAACAGAGCATTTCCTATTAGATACACTGACTGTGTCTTTCATATTTTCACCCAATAAATAGCTTTTAAAAGAGATGTTTCTTAAATTAGCCCTTAGCAGAAATTAAACTCCATTTATTATTTGCTGGATAACTGGACCAAAAATAGAAATATGCATGGATCCAAAGATTGATGACTTCCCCAGAATTCCAACCTAAATAAAAGTTGTTGAGATCATCTGTACCTGAGAACATCCGCCTTTTGAGTTCTGCAAAGAAGTTCCCCAGCAAAAAGTCTGTAACCTGGAAACAAACACTTTCCTTGTACTGCCTAATCTCTAATCTCTTCCTTAACTGAACAGATGGGACCTCGGGGTAGGTCTACAACTGAAGATCCCTGGGTCTTTTCCTATCTGATTATACTTTGAAAGCAGATTGTATTCTCAGGTACCTATGGCCAGGTGCATTTAGGAATCTGCCCATCTTGTTCAATTGAGGTCACCCGCTCAACTTTCATTATGACCTCCTTCCCCCAGATTAGCCTTGAAGGCATGCGTCTGGCACATTCTGGACATCAGCGATCTTGCATTTTGACTCTTCAGGACAGTCCTCAAACTCAAGTTTCTCTAAGTTGGCCATGATAGCTACCACTTATTAAGGACTATTACATGCTTAGCACTCTCCCAATAGCTTTAGGGATGGAATCTCATAAGAACCCAAAATATGAGGTATATGATAAGGTAATATCCATTTTACAAATGAGGACACTGAGGCTGAGAGAGATTAAATTCTGTCTTCCAAGTCTAGTAAGTGACAAAATCTGGATTAAAACCTTTTGCCCTAAATTCTATATCACCTTGTCTCAGAGCCAAGGACATTTTATTCAGATGCTCACAGACATGATAGAGAGAGTGGATTCCATCAAGGTCCTCCATCCATCCACATGGTTGTGTTGATCCAACAAAATAGCAGGATCTAAAACATCAAGGAGATTATTTTTTGTGTGTTATTAGCAAAATGGGTTAAAGTGACAGTGTCATAAGCATTTGTATTTTGGTGACCCAGCAGATGAAATTCTTTTCCTTGTTTGAGGAATTCCCCCTACCATAAGCATCTTGTTAAGAGGCAGAGCCTGAAAATGTGGTGATGCTTGTCTTCCCAGCCTTCTTTGAAGTTAGGGAGGGTATAAGATATGGCCGAGGCCCATCTGCCCAGACAGTCCCACCCAGGACTGTGAAATAGCAGCTACAGATGGAGAAAAGCAGAGACTTTTCTCTGCTTTTGTGAAGTAAAGTGAAGAATCCATGGTCTGTGGTGTCCATGGTCAGGGGCACAGCCATGGGGACCTCACCGGTCTGGTTCTGTAGCTGGTGTCTGTCTGCAGTTCTGGCCTTGGTCCTGGCTCCCCAGTTCTGCAGGCTTTCAGGCCATCGTGGGGGCTGCCCTGTGCTCTTTCAACACTTTCTGCTTGGAACGGTCAGTCAGTTTTCATTGCCTACTCTGCCTCGAACAAGGAGGCAGAAGTTGAGGATCACAAATGTCTCCATTCTCCACACTCCTTTGCCAGTCATATCACTAAAGGGGAGGGGAAGGGATAGGAGACTCTAACTTCATGATAAAATCCAGAATCTGAAATTTCTGCACTTATAAATGAGATGATCTATCTAGGAGGAAAAGTCAACTCTGAAATTACTCACTTGTACTTGCCCACTGCAGCTAAATTTACCAGGTCTACAGATGCCCCCCAAACAATTCAAGATTCTTCTTAGAAGCATGGAGCTGGACCCCAGCAAAGACCGCAGCGTTTGCAAAAATACAAGATACCCTGGGGAGCAGGATAATGTGTCTCCGGATTAATGAGAAAATATTTGACCGAGACTAAGCAAGGCAGGGAACTTTCCTATGTGAAGAAGGTTTTCATAGAAGAAAATATTCTTCCATCATTGAGTGAGTAAAAGCTGACATACACAGAGTGTACAAGTCCCAGTGCTTTACTCTCTGTGGCCCTGCACTTTCAAAGCTGCACACCTTTGTGGGTGGGTTTTTAAACGCATACAATCTACAAAATGATGTTTAATATTTTCCACCCAAAAACATACCCCTAAAAATTCCTAGTTAATTATTATTGTATTCCTAGTAAGATACCCACATGAACTTATTTCAGAGCACTGTAATTCATCAGATGTTTTCTATGTGTTAAGCACTTTGCCAGACCTAAGAATGCAGACAAGTATCAGGTCAGTCCTTGTCCTGGAGAACTCTTGAGCTATTTCAGAAATGGCCTCATGAACAGATAGCCGCAATGCAGTGTGAAAGAGCTAATTAAGAGAAATTAAGCATGACAGGAACACGGATGATGGAGCTGCTGCCTGGGCGATCCCAGAAAGAGAAGTATATTTAAACAAACCTCAAAGGGGAAAAAAGTAGTATAAAGTTGGCTCTTCACTAATAAATAATCAACCTTGTCATTTTACATGCTTCAAGTGCTAACATCCTTTCTCTCCATCTTAATAATGCTCCATTTTCCTTTTGGGGATTCACCTCAACACCACTGTGTATAATGGAGGGAGGGTAATTCCAGGTGCTCACCTCCCAATACAGAAGCTAACATCACCAGAACCTTCTTCTCTCCGCTTTCAAAACTGCCAAAGAGCAGACCCTACGTCCTGTACTCAACCAGTTGGATCTGGGACCCTGAGGCTGGAACAACATCTGGACTTTTGAGTCCTTCCCTCCCTGAAGAGAAAGAAGAGTTGATGTTCAATCAGCCAGTAGACAAGACAGCCTCTTACCGCCACAAAGAAGTGAAGTTGTTCCTACTGCCCAGTCTTCCTGAGTCCTGTTTTTTTCCTGCCCTTTCCCAAAGCTGTTCCAACGACCTGTCCTACAACCTGAGAATTGCTCAGTTTCTCACTATGGGATTCAGTTCCGACAACTTCCATTAAATTCCCGTTTCCTTAGTAACCAAAGTCTTTATAACCAGGATCCTTTGTAGCTGGACCTGTGACAGGCTATGGAGCTCACCAAAGCCCTCTGTAGGTCGGGTCACATCCTCCATGCCAAAGACTACCAGTCATTTTTCCTTCCACTGCCACCTTCACTTCACTCATCTTTTGTCTTCCCCCTCAAAGGGTTCAGCAATTCAGTTCCTCATTTGAAAATCTATAGCCTCGAAACCCAAGAAATTATTTCACATGGATATTTGGGACCATACCTAGCCACTGGCTAAGGATGAGCCATGCATACACCCTCCCAGGCCTTTGAAACCTTCTAAATGGAATGTTGCAGGATTAGTCACATATAGATTACTGAGCTGGAAAATGATGTTAGACTTCAAATATCCTTGCTTCAGTGTTGTGGGTGATTAAGCTGAGAGTGCTGCCAGGGCTTGAAAGATCAACTAAATTGAATGTATGGAGTAGAGTGTCCATCTCTACAACTTGTTCTAGAAGGTGTTGAGGGCTTACTGTCCAGACAAATCGCTGCTGGGGCTTCATGTTCAATCTCTATGCTCAAAACGAATAGGCTAACAGCAGAGAGTTATTGCTGAGAATAATAAGCAGTCACTACTACAATTTATCAAGTGTTCCAAGAGGGCAGGGACCAAATCTACTTTGTTCACTGCTGAATCCCCAAAGCCCAACATGCAGGAGTAAGTGCTCACTGTGTATTTTTTGAATCAGTGAGTGTCAGGCATAGGGCTAAGCACTTTATCTACATTATCTCATTTTATCCTCTTAACAACGTGGCGGGTATTATTCTCCACCTGTGGTGGATGTGGCATTGGAGTCTCTGAGAAGGTAAGCAACTAGGAAGTAATGGTGTTAAGACTTGAATCTAGACTCAACTGACCCCAAAGCTTATGTCATTAAGTGCTATGCGGTCTGCCGTGTCCTACGCTGCCTAAACCCCACCACGAAGAAGCCACTGTCCCGTGGAGGAGGCAGAGATGGGCAGCACTATTGCCGCAGGCAGTTGAGTAGGGCAGGGTTAAGGAATGAGTCACAAGTAATGCCCACTTGCTCTCTGGCACTACCTTACCTGACAAGTCTCACGTGACTGCTCACATGCCTTCCTACCATCTCCACCACTTCACTGATTTCCATTCTCCATTCATCACACTGCTTGAAATAGGATATTCCTACCACCCACGTAGGCCATTTCATTATGCTAGCTAAAACTTTTCCTTGATTTTGCCATGGTCTTTTGGGTAGTGTCAGAAGCCTTGCTACTCTGAGTGGGGTCATGGACCAGCAGCACTCTTTTCCTTGAGAGCCTGTTAGAAATGCAGGTTTCACCCCAGAACTTCTGAGTCTAAATCTGCATTTTAACAGAATCTCCAGGTGATTCATAAGCACCTGGATCTAAAGTCTTAAAGGAATCCTTCAAGGTCATATGACCTCTACAGACAGATTTCCCCTCTATCACACCTCACCTTCAAGACTCTCCGAGCATGTCCCTATTCCTTGCATGTGTCAACTCTCTCCATGATCCAGTGCTTTGCATGTGCTGTTTCTGCCCTTCTGTCCTACCCCTTTTTTGCATTATCAATGCCTTTCTCATTGCTTCAGCTTTAGCTTAAACATGACTCTTCTCTAGAAGCCATCCTTGCCCATCTCCCATACCCCTGGCTTAGCTATCTTATATGTCCCCTGCTGTGCATGCTCAAAGCTCAATGACATATCCATTTGCAGCTGTGTGTTCAGTTGTACCTCTCGCCAATCAAACAAGAAAAGGGATCAGATTTGTCCATGTTCTCATCATATCTCTAGAGCCCAGAGAAGTACCCAGGCATAAAGTACTGAATAAAATCAATCGCTCTATTAAAAAATCCTGTCCAACTTCCTAATCATACCATCATCAGCCCACGTTTCTGCCTCTAATTCCCCAAAATTGAAAAAAGATGCATGAAGCCTACTTAAGCAACATTTTTCTCCTTATTGACTTTTGTAAGGAATCAATAGCAGAGGCGACTGATAGCTGAGGTCAACACACACACACACTCATGCATGCTCACCGATACAAAATAACAGCAATTATTCATTCAGGAAACGGGAGAAGGAATTTATACACTTGAGTCAGAAGGGCTAGGTGAAGGAGGATTAGAAAAGAAAATTAAGTCTCTACAAACCCATGCTGAGTCATGAAGCTATCATGGGAAGACCTATGAAACTTCACAGAGTAAGGAATGGGAAGGAAAGGAAATATTTAACAGACAGGGCACAGAAACAGAAGTGTTAGGGGCTTCTCCGGGGTCATTTGTCTCTTAAGAGCTCAGTTGAACCCCGGGGGGAACAAGTGAAAAATCAGAGAATTTTTTTTTAAACTTGTGACAAAACCCAGCCAGAGAGAAGTGACATTAAAGTGGCAGAGTATAGAAGATGTTTCACACGCATGGTGACAACTTAAACCACCTCTTTCTCCCCAATTCCAGTAAGGCCCTGACTTTACACCATTTTCACATAAATCTATACATGAATTAACGTAAAGTTACTCACGCTTTCATATAACAGAAATAAATTAAATTTTCATCAAATCCTACTAGGAAGGGGCGCCAAGGTGGGATGAGAGAAATGAAGCTAACTAACCTCAAAACTTACAGAGATTTCATTCATGATTTTATTTATTTGGGTCCTTTCTCTTTTCTTTTTGATAAGTCGGGCCAGGGGTTTATCAATTTTATTAATTCTTTCAAAGAACCAGCTCCTAGTTTCGTTGATTTGTTCTATTGTTTTTTTGGTTTCTATTTCATTGATTTCTGCTCTGATCTTTATGATTTCTCTTCTCCTGCTGGGCTTAGGGTTTCTTTCTTGTTCTTTCTCCAGCTCCTTTAGGTGTAGGGTTAGGTTGTGTACCTGAGACCTTTCTTGTTTCTTGAGAAAGGCTTGTACCGCTATATATTTTCCTCTCAGGACTGCCTTTGTTGTGTCCCACAGATTTTGAACCGTTGTATTTTCATTATCATTTGTTTCCATGTTTTTTTTCAATTCTTCTTTAATTTCCCGGTTGACCCATTCATTCTTTAGAAGGATGCTGTTTAGTCTCCATGTATTTTGGTTCTTTTCAAACTTCCTTTTGTGGTTGAGTTTTAGCTTTAAAGCATTGTGGTCTGAAAATATGCAGGGAATGATCCCAATCTTTTGATACCAGTTGAGTCCTGATTTAGGACCGAGGATGTGATCTATTCTGGAGAATGTTCCATGTGCACTAGAGAAGAATGTGTATTCTGTTGCTTTGGGATGAAATGTTCTGAATATATCTGTGATGTCCATCTGGTCCAGTGTGTCGTTTAAGGCCTTTATTTCCTTGCTGATCTTTTGCTTGGATGATCTGTCCATTTCAGTGAGGGGAGTGTTAAAGTCCCCTACTATTATTGTATTATTGTTGATGTGTTTCTTTGATTTTGTTATTAATTGGTTTATATAGTTGGCTGCTCCCACGTTGGGGGCATAGATATTTAAAATTGTTAAATCTTCTTGTTGGACAGACCCTTTGAGTATCATATAGTGTCCTTCCTCATCTCTTATTATAGTCTTTGGCTTAAAATCTAATTGATCTGATATAGGGATTGCCACTCCTGCTTTCTTTTGATGTCCATTAGCATGGTAAATTCTTTTCCACCCCCTCACTTTAAATCTGGAGGTGTCTTCGGGCTTAAAATGAGTTTCTTGGAGGCAACATATAGATGGGTTTTGTTTTTTTATCCATTCTGATACCCTGTGTCTTTTGACAGGGGCATTTAGCCCATTAACATTCAGGGTAACTATTGAGAGATATGAATTTAGGGCCATTGTATTGCCTGAATTTAGGGCCATTGTATTGCCTGTAAGGTGACTGTTACTGTATATGGTCTCTGTTCCTTTCTGATCTACCACTTGCAGGCTCTCTCTTTGCTTAGAGGACCCCTTTCAAGATTTCCTGTAGACCTGGTTTGGTGTTTGCAAATTCTTTCAGTTGTTGTTTGTCCTGGAAGCTTTTAATCTCTCCTTCTATTTTCAATGATAGCCTAGCTGGATATAGTATTCTGGGCTGCATGTTTTTCTCATTTAGTGCTCTGAAAATATCATGCCAGCTCTTTCTGGCCTGCCAGGTCTCTGTGGATAAGTCAGCTGCCAATCTAATATTTTTACCATTGTATGTTATAGACTTCTTTTCCCGGGCTGCTTTCAGGATTTTCTCTTTGTCACTGAGACTTGTAAATTTTACTATTAGGTGACGGGGTGTGGGCCTATTCTTATTGATTTTGAGGGGCGTTCTCTGAACCTCCTGAATTTTGATGCTCGTTTCCTTTGCCATATTGGGGAAATTCTCCCCAATAATTCTCTCTAGTATACCTTCTGCTCCCCTCTCTCTTTCTTCTTCTTCTGGAATCCCAATTATTCTAATGTTGTTTCGTCTTATGGTGTCACTTATCTCTCGAATTCTCCCCTCGTGGTCCAGTAGCTGTTTGTCCCTCTTTTGCTCAGCTTCTTTATTCTCTGTCATTTGGTCTTCTATATCACTAATTCTTTCTTCTGCCTCATTTATCCTAGCAGTGAGAGCCTCCATTTTTGATTGCACCTCATTAATAGCTTTTTTTTATTTCAACTTGGTTAGATTTTAGTTCTTTTATTTCTCCAGAAAGGGCTTTTATATCTCTCGAGAGGGTTTCTCTAATACCTTCCATGCCTTTTTCGAGCCCGGCTAGAACCTTGAGAATTGTCATTCTGAACTCTAGATCTGACATATTACCAATGTCTGTATTGATTAGGTCCCTAGCCTTCGGTACTGCCTCTTGTTCTTTTTTTTTTGTGTTGAATTTTTCCGTCTTGTCATTCAACAAGTCAGGAAGTGACAGATGCTGGCGAGGATGCAGAGAAAGGGGAACCCTCCTACACTGTTGGTGGGAATGCAAGCTGGTGCAACCTCTCTGGAAAACAGCATGGAGGTTCCTCTAAATGTTGAAAATAGAACTGCCCTATGACCCAGCAATTGCACTATTGGGTATTTACCCTAAAGATACAAACGTAGTGATCCAAAGGGGCACGTGTACCCGAATGTTTATAGCAGCAATGTCCACAATAGCCAAACTATGGAAAGAACCTAGATGTCCATCAACAGATGAATGGATCAAGAAGATGTGGTATATATACACAATGGAATACTATGCAGCCATCAAAAGAAATGAAATCTTGCCATTTGCGACAACATGGATGGAACTAGAGCGTATCATGCTTAGCGAAATAAGTCAAGCGGAGAAAGACAACTATCATATGATCTCCCTGATATGAGGAAGTGGTGATGCAACATGGGGGCTTAAGTGGGTAGGAGAAGAATAAATGAAACAAGATGGGATTGGGAGGGAGACAAACCATAAGTGACTCTTAATCTCACAAAACAAACTGAGGGTTGCTGGGGGGAGGGGGCTTGGGGGTAGGGGGTGGGATTATGGACATTGGGGAGGGTATGTGCTTTGGTGAGTGCTGTGAAGTGTGTAAACCTGGTGATTCACAGACCTGTACCCCTGGGGATAAAAATATATGTTTATAAAAAATAAAAAATTATATATATATTCAAAAAAAAAAAAACTTACAGAGATTTTACATTCAGCAAATCTAAGACACCAGCCTGTGTCAGGCTCCAAGTCTGACACAGATTCCTCCCAGCACTGGAAGGGGTGTTAAGCCCCGTGGTCAGCATGCTGCATGTCCCGCTTCCTTAGGCACCACTAGTTCTCTCTTCACTCCTACCAGCATGTGACTTCTGAAAGCTCATCTATATCATGTTCCAGGCAGCCACCATTAACTGATCAGGACCGGCATCCAAAATGAGCCATCTTTGCCTTTGCTCATCTAGAACACAATGCTCTTCTTAAATTAAGCAGATTTTCTCCTTTCTTCCTGTGTAGCTGCACATTTGGCTCAAGTCCTATCATCTATCAACCAAAGATTTAGATTTGAATCAAAGTACCCTTTCCATGCCCATCTTCAACACAGAGATCTTCTCTGAATCAAGTCAAATGTTAAACCATTAATGTATTTCTTTTTATTGTGCTTTTAACTTTTTCGAAAGCATTCTAAATTACATTACTATTTCATTTCAGAAAATCCCTGTGAGCTAGGTTAAGCAGTGTATTATCTCCAAGAGAACTAAGGCCCAGAGAGTTGAAATGAATCACAGAAAATCACCCAGTGGGTGAGAGAAAAAAACTGGGTTGAAGGTCCGGGTTGCCTAGCAGCCACTCCACACCCTTCTCATGACTCCCCGCTGCCTCATGTTCCTCTACATCTCCCAGGGTGACAGCGCCTTAGCTTCAACAAGTAATGTTCCTGGGGCACCTGGGTGGCTCAGTGGGTTAAGCCTCTGCCTTCAGCTAGGATTGTGATCTCAGGGTCCTGGGATCGAGCCCTGCATTGGGCTCTCTGCTCAGTGGGGAGCCAGCTTCCCCCTCTCTCTCTGCCTGCCTCTCTGCCTGCTTGTGATCTCTCTCTCTCTCTCTGTAAATAAATAAATAAAATATTTAAAAATTTTTTAAAAAGTAAAAAATAAAAGATACTAACTTTAAAAAAAGAAAAAGAAATAATGTTCCCTCCCTTAGCCCCACTGGAGCTTACACACATATCCCCACACACAAACATGCCTAATATTCACACCTACTCATGCAGACAAGGATACCTACATGCACACAGAAAGAGATACCATACACATGAGCATGTGCATACCTACACTCAGGCAGCCAGGATATACCTACACACAGAAAGAGATCTCCACATAGAAAGAGATACACACACATGCTAAGAGAGAGAAAGAGACATGCAAAGAGATACACAGAGGCACAGCCTCAGAAAGACACACAGAGATACATAAAGAGGTGCACACACATAGAGGCACACACACAGACACACAAAGAGACACACACAGGGACATATACCTACACAGCAACCCACACACAGACACATACAAATACAAACACAGAGGCAGACACATACAGACACACACACACACACACACACACACACACAAACTTTCATTTCACAGGCCCGGGTGGACAATCCCATTTTCTTGTGTGACTTTATCAATGTGAGCTGTGGAGAACGTCACAGCCCCTGACCTTGTTCCGTAAAGAGCAGGCCTCCCTCCGTGAGCTCAGTGATAAGAGCATGTTAGATGGGATATTATGGCTCCTAGCAGAACTTAGCAGTGGCATGTGGAGATCTGTACAGCACTCACCCACTTATTAATCAATCATTTATAACCTAGTCTGTGTTGAGAGATTCTCAGAGGCTATTATGCTTATTATGGGGAATCAGGAATGCATTGTAGCTGTCACACTGGGTTCTCATGACCCCATCTGGGGGCTGAAACCCTATTGTAACTGTCACATTTGCTTTAAGAACATGCTATTTGTCCCATCATCTGATTTCCCAAGAACAAAGCCATTTGTTCTTGGTACCAAAAATTGTAATGGATCTCTGTGGAGTGGTCAGGGGAGAGAAAGACCAAATATAAGATTGCGAAAATGGGAAAACACGTAAGAGTAATAAGAAAAGATTTCAAAGAGCAGGCTTTTTCAGGGTCTTAGGTTATGGAAATGATGAAAGTCATCTTTATTTTTCTTTCTTCTGGGCTTCCTGATTGAGCCAGACTCTCCTTACCAGAAGTTTACGTAGACACTATCAGTCGCCTCTCCAAATCTATTCTCTCTTGAGGCCCTTCTGTGGTGGCAGAGCCCCAGGCTGAGGAAGAATATTTGCTATATCCATAAAACCTGATGCTCAAGAAAAGTCATCTCATCTTTACCCCAAGATGGGTAGACACTATTTGGCTGAGCTGATCACAGTTAATTACATCCTTTTTCACAATGACTGACATGGGAAGGGACATCTGACCCAATTCTGGCCATGAGACACATGAGGAGAAGCTTGTTGATGAAGCTGCTGAGAAATGCTTTTTTCTCTACCTCTAGAGGTTGATGCATGAGATCATGATGCTTAGAGCTGCTGCTGTCCTCTTTACAGCTGCCAGGGGAGCTAGCTCACATGCTGATTGTGAGGTGGACGTTTTCTGTTTTGTTTTGTTTTTTAATGGCTGAAAATTCTTTGACACTCCTCTCAGAAGAGATGGTATCTCCATCCTCTCTTCTGGAATTTGGGAGGGTTTTTGAATACTTCAATCAATAGAACCTGACAGAAGTAACACCAGGTCATAAAAGGCCATACAACTTCTGCCTGTTTCTCTTGGAATACCCTCTTGGCATGCTCATTCCAAGGAAAGCCATCCACCGTATAAGAGGTCTGGTTACTCTGAGGTAAAGAAGCCAAGTGTACATTTTCCAACTGATAGTCTCAGTGAAGATGTCCTCCAGCATCTCAAGGTTCCAGACATGTGAGTGAAAAAGCCAGCTCAGAAATGGAGTTTACAACCCTTACTGTTCCAATTCCCAGCTGTGAGAGTCACCTTTCATTGTTTAAGTCACCATCAGTCTTTCAAGAGACCCTGCTAAGGACCCAGAATCATGAAGCAGAAACAAATCATTCCTGTTATGCCTTATCAAAAGTCCCAACCCACAGAATCCATGAGTATAATAAAATGGATTTTTATACACCATTACCTTTTGAAGTAGCTTGCTTTGGTAGCAAAAGTAACTGGAACAAATGGCAAAGTAAAAAGATAGAAAAACCTGTCTTGTTGAATGGCAACACTGAGTGGCTAAATTAACCAACCCCGGAGCAGTCTCATCTCTAGGCTGCTGGTTATGTAAGCTAACTAATTTATTTAGTGTTTAAGCCCTTTTGAAATGGTGTATTAGCCTGTTTGAGCAGCCCTAACAAAATACCATAAACAGCATGTCTTAAACAACAGAAATTTGTATTCTCATAGTTCTGAAGGCCAGAAGTCCAAAATCCAGATGTTGGCAGGGTTAGTTTCTTCTGAGACCTCTCTCACTTGCTTACAGATGGCCACCTTCTTGTTACATCCTCACATTGCCTTTCCCCTATGTACACTCATCCCTGGTGTCTCTCTATATGCCCGATTTCCCCTTCTTACAAGGACTCCAGTTAGGTTGGATTAGGGCACCCTTAACAACTCCAATTTAACTTAGCTCTTCAAAGACTAACTCCAAATAGAGTCATATTCCAAAGTATTGAGGGTTAGAACTTCAACATATTAATTTGTAAGGACACAATTCAGACCACAATAGATGGGTTCCTTACTGCTGAAATCATCCTCAGAAATAAAATGAGATAAAAATGAATTAAACTAACTTAAACGCTGAATAACTCAAGAATTAAAGAAAGAGCAACATGACAGAACAGCTCCAAGAATGTCAGTGACTAGAATTGGGGGTTCAATGACATCCAAACATACCTCCCTTCTCTCTTTCATCTCTGATTCTCTCTGGTGTTTGCCTTCATTCTCTCCAGAGCCACCACACTGAGCATTATCTTACCTCTCTCACGGTGAAATACATCAGTCTCCCAGTGAATTATGAGAATGTTGAGGGGAATGAAGCTAGAACTGGCAGAGTTCCACACACCTGCTTAGGGAGAGCAGTAAGATTCTCATTGCTATAAGAAAGAATTAATCCGTGCTTCCCAGCTTCCAGAGTTGCCTACCATATGCCTGCCCACCTTTTGTTCCAGCCTAAGACATGCTCCACTTTATGATACCAAGAGAAAAATGAACCATGAAATAATCTGATGAGAGCAGACATATGGTAGCCCCGTTGGAACTCATGGTAGAAAACGAACTAGAAACTGAGGTTTCTGCTACTAATGAGCCTAAAAGTTCACCTCACATATAGACTTTGAAACAATTCTCTCTCCTAAAGACAAACAAAAACCAGACAAACAGGGAGTAACCTAAAACCTGGAATGTAAATAAATTATGACATGTCCACAAAAGAACTACTATACGTTCATTTAAAAAGAATAAGCATCTCTATGTGGTATCTTTAAGTACCCTATAAAGATGAAAGCTAGGTACAGAGTAGTATAGGTAGTATGCTACTATGGGAGGAGGGGAGACATATCTATATCTTTTTAAATATATATGTCATCACTGAAAAAATCCCCAATAAACTGGTAACAGTAGTTTCCTTAGCACAGGGGAAATGTAAGACAGGTGCACTCAGTTAGAAGAGAGATGGCTATATGTCATTTTGCAAGTAGATTAGACACTGCAGAAGAAAATATTCATAAACTTAAAGACTTAGCAATAGAAATTATTCCAAATGAAGTGCACACATCATACTGGGAGAAATAAATAAACAGAACATCAGTGAACCCTGAGATATTTTAAGCAGTATAATGTACATGTAATTGGAATTCCAGAAGAAAGAAGAAAAAGTTACTTAAAGAAAAACAACCAAAAATTTCCCAAATTTGATGAAAACAATAAACCCACAGATCTAACAACTTCAGCGAACCCCAAACAAGAACAATGGGCACATTATAATCAAACTTTCTAAAACCAATGATAAGGAGAAAATCTTAAAATCCCCCAGAGAACAAAAAACACATGAAGTGCAAAGGAAGAAAAATTAAAATGGTGGTTGACAGATCTTGGGGGGAAATCATGACATGACAACTGGTTCACCCTTGAGGAGGATCCCAATAGTTGGAGGCTCCTCACCTCTTTCCTGTCCTTGGAATATGGGTTCCATATGCCTTCCCTGCTCCCAGAGTTTGCCCCAAGGACAGCCATGAGATAGTGATGTGGTGCTGAGATCATCTAGATGGTGTATGTCATTGAACCCAATTAAGACTTTTATATAAACTTTTAAGATTTGGCAAGTAAGCCCCAGGATCTACTTACCTTGCTGCTCCCCAAGACAAGCCTTATTTGTAAGTCCCCTTTGTGTGTTAAAACTTCTACCTACCACCCTGGAGTGACATGCCTTTTTTTTTTTATACTATTTTTTTTTTTAGATTTTTATTTATTTATTTGACAGACAGAGGTCACAAGTAGGCAGAGAGGCAGGCAGATAGAGAGAGAGGAAGGGAAGCAGTCTCCCTGGTGAGCAGAGAGCCCGATGTGGGACTCGATCCCAGGACCCTTGGATCATGACCTGAGCCAAAGGCAGAGGCTTTAACCCACTGAGCCACCCAGGCACCCGTGACATGCCTTTTTATTTCCTCTCTAGGCCTTCATGTATGGGAGCCAGTTTCAGATTAAAACCAGGAAGCTCCAGAGAGGCCTGTGAACCAACAGAAAACTAGAACACAGGTAAAGCAACATCTTTCAAGCACTGAAAGAAGAAAAGCCAATCTTGATTTCCATACCCAATGAAGATATCTTTTGAAAACAAGACAAAATAAAAATTTTATTGGATTAAAAAAAAAAAGGCTGAAAGAATTCATTACCAGCAGTCATACATTATAAGAAATGTGAAATGAAGTCCATTAGGCAAAAGAAAAATCTGTCAAATGGATATCATGAACTACACAAGGGAATGGAAAGCATTGGAAATGTGGGTAAATATATAATAATTTATTCCTATTTATAAATCACTTTATAATATTTAAATAATAAAAAAGTATAAGGATGCATTTCTCTATAAAAGTTTCATGCAAATATATGTGATGGCAATATATAGATAATGAACCAATTAATTGAAGACATGCTAAAAACCAACATAATTCCATAACAGTTTTCAATGAATTTTTTAAATTTAATCATAATATTATCCAATATGTTTAAAACAGCCATGCATTCATGTGTAAACACATATGTATAAATACATTTATACATATGTGTAACATGTGGATTTGTGGACTTCTTGCAACAACTCACTGTCCAGGTGTTCTGAAAGCCACAGACAAGAAATCATAGGACTGAGATTCTTTCATAAAGTAAACAAGAATTCTATGGCAGTGTAACATAGACACTTTCTCTCTTATTAGCACCTTGATAAAAGTCCATTTTATGGCAAAAATTAGCAATACAGGAAACAACAAATACAGGCAAGGATGTGGAGAAAGGTGAACCCTCTTACACTGTTGGTAGGAATGCAAGCTGGCACAGTCACTCTAGGAAACAGTGTGGAGTTTCCTCAAGAAGTTAAAACTAGAGCTACCCTATGACCTGGCAATTGGGTATTTACCCCAAATATTTTGGGGTATTTAAAATTTGGGTATTTACCCCAAAGATACAGATGTAGTGAAAATAAGGGGCACCTGCACCCCAGTGTTAATAGCAGCAATGTCCGCAATAGCTAAACTGTGGAAGGAGACAAGATGTCCTTCAACAGATGAATAGATAAAGAAGATGTGGTTTATATATACAATGGAATACTACTACTCAGCCATCAGAAAGATGAATACCTATGATTTACATTGATGTGGATGGACATGGAGGGTACTATGCTAAGTGAAATAAGTCAATCAAAGAAAGCCAATTATCATATGATTTCACTCATATGTGGTATATAAGAGATAGCACAGAGGATCACTGGGGAAGGGAAGGAAAACTGAATGGGAAGAAATCAGAGAGGGAGGCAAACCATGAGAGACTCTTGACACTGGGAAACAAACTGAGGGTTGCAGAAGGGGAGGTGAGTGAGAGGGTGGGATGGTTGGATGATGGGCTTTAAGGAGGGCATGTAATGGTGAGCATGTGATGGTTATACGCAACTGATGAATCACTGAACACTACATCAGAAAAAAATGACGTACACTATGTTGGCAAATTGCATTTAAATTTTTAAAAAATAGACATATAAGAAAAATAGTCCATTTTACATATTTGGGTTTCCAAAATCTACTCTAGCCACCAGATTTGCTGTACCATAAAATGAAGCCTTGCACATAGCAGGCGCTCAATAAATAGTTGACAAAAAAATGCATGGCATCTCCAACATCATCAATATATGGCTACTAGTTTTGGATGGCTACCAAAAAAGAAAATCCTAAGTCCTAAGTCACAAGTATTTACTCACAAGTCCTGAGTTATCAGTATGTAAACTTGATATCTAACCTTGACTATCTCAATTTACTCTCCCTTTCCCATTAAATATCTTCACATTCCTCACACCATGTCTCCAATGACTCCAGCCACATTCCCTGAGGCTACACATTGGCAGAACTCAACACAGAAAATCAGTCTTCAGAGGGGGACTCAAAAGGATACATTTAAATCATAAAAGAACGAAGTAGGTGTTGCGATTATGATCAGCAAAGCAGACCTCAGTGTGTTGTGCATAATTAAATGACTGTAGGTCTGCTCTGTACATTCAGCTGGAAAAAAACACCTCTTTCTATATGGGCATAAAAATGAGACATGAGCAGCCTGTTGTACCTAGGTGAAAAATTCACCTTGAAATAAGTTTAGCACTCCCAGACCCTCATAATGAAGACTGTACCTGCTGACCTCTTTGTTGCCTTCAGTCCTGACAAGTTCAAGGTGTTAAAATTAATATGGTCATAAACCACTCAAGAATCCAAGATTATGATTTACTCAGAATTCCAGACTTTCTGAAAAGCCAAGGGGGTTCAAAAAGAGGATCTTGTTTGTCCTCTGGGAAGTTCCCAATGCTTACAATCTAAAACTTGCCTGCAATGTATAATGGATTCCCACCCAAGCTTTATCTCATTCACACCTATTTTACTTACTGCCAGTCATTTCTCCTCAGCGGTGCCCCACTCATCCCCATGGCTCAGATGGAACTGAAAGAATTCTCACAGCACTGGCTCAGTCAGCTTCATGGAAACAAGGCTATATTATCCACACTCTGCCTAAAACGACAGCTCAGGCAGAGTGGGAGCAGTCAGCGAGCCTCGTTTTCCTAATTTCATATTTGATTGAACATTATTAAAAGAACTGTTAAAGTTATGAAATTCTGTGCTTATATTAGGTTTAGGATGGGGTGGCTAAGGACACATATAAAAAGAGTTATTCTCCTTCTTCTTTTCTTAGTAATAACACTTAGCACTCAGATATTGCTTTTCATCTCCATCACTCTTTAGGAACATTAACTATACAATTTCACTACGTTAACTTCAAAGAGAGAGAGTCAGAAATGGCCTTATAATTTTGTAGTCACTTTGGTAGCATTCATTGTCTCTCAAAATGATATACTATACTCTGGAGCCTATGTTTTAACCTGGTTTAAGGTAGGAAGGTATGGGAGTGGGGAAGGAAGGGAAAATGTCATATTCTAAAATAACCGAGGTCTCGGAAGCCTCGCTAGGATTCCAAGGATAGAGCCTGTGGATTTATACATGAAATAGTGAGCTGAAGGACAGAACTACATTTTGAATAGTAGGGTTATACTTAGCATAGAATAGTTTAGTATCTTTTTTTTTAAGGCAAAAGTTTCCAAATCCCTCCTAGCAGAGAAAAGTTCCTCCAAATTGAAAGAAAAAATTTTGGAGGACAATGAGTATACGGATTTAACATAAAGGAAAGGCATGCTACTATTGATATTATTTTTGGTAATATTTTTATAGCTGCTATTTCTGGAAAAGATACTGTGGGGATAGCTGCCATGCTAAATACTTCAAATAGACTCATTTGACTCAATTTCCCACTTGCAAAATAAATTTATGTAGAGCAAAGATCAGCACACTACAACCCATGGGCTAAATGCAAATACTATTTTTGTAAATGAGGTTTTATTGGAACATAGCCATGCCCCTTCATTTACAAATTGTTTTAACTGCTCTCCCACTAACAGAACAGAGGTGCAGAGTTGCAACTTCAACAAATGGCCTGAAAACCTTAAAATATTTACTCTCTGTCCTTTTGCCATCCTCTGGTCTAGAAGAGGATGGCCTCACAGGACCTTCGAATACCAACATCATATGCCTCTGACCCTGGGTGCTGAGAACACTTTCTCTACTTTGTCCACCATGTCACTGGTAGCATCAAGCAGCAAAAATAGTATATTGCCCTGAATTTGCCTGTGTGTTGTTAGGTAGGCTTCCATATCAGTGTCAGTTCTTTGGAAAAAATATTGTGTTTCCAATTCTATAATAATTACCTTATTGATGCATTGCTGTGAGCTAATAACTTCAATTAATCCCATTTTAAACTGTATGCTGTTGATAACACCCACATCAACTATTTAAAAAGTAGAATTATAGGGATACCCAGGTGACCCAGTCAACTAAGCATCTGCCTTCAGCTCAGGTCATGAGCCCAGCGTCAGGGTCCTAGGACCAAGCCCTTGGTTGTGCTCCTGGCTCTGAGGGGAGTCTGCTTCTCCCTCTGCCTCCGACCCTTCCCCCATTTGTTCTCTCTCTCTTTCTCCTTCCCAAATAAATACATAAAACCTCTTTTTAAAAAGTAAACAATGAATCAAGAAACATTACAGCAAAAACTAGTGAAGTACTATATGGTGACTAACAAAACATAATTAATAAAAAAGTAAAACTATGAAATTCTAATAAATTTCACCAATTTAAAAAAAGAACATCAAATTTTGTCACTTCTTCCCTCACTCTCTCAATTCATTGCTGCTTCTCCCTTTCTCTGCCATGAGTGAGCTCCACTGCCTGTTGCCACTTCACCTCATACTGAAATTATTGCTTGGGTAGCATTCAGCCCAATTCCGGGCACAAAATACAAGTCTACACATTGGAAATCCAAGACTCATCTTTTGAAAGAATCAGAGCTGGAGTCATAAGAATTTTTCCTAAATGTTTTCATTTATAACAAGATGGGACCTGGGAGGGAGACAAATCATAAGAGACTTTTATTAATATTAAATATTAATATTTTCAGGAAACAAACTGAGGGTTGCTTGGGGTGGGGAGGGGAGAGGAATGGCAGGTTGGAAGGAGGGTGGCTGGGTGATGGACACTGGGGAGGGTATGGGCTATGGTGAGTGCTGTGAATTGTGTAACCCTGATGATTCACAGACTTGTACCCCTGAAACAAATAATACATTATATGTTAATTTTTTTAAATGTTCTCACTTATTTCCACAACCAGAAATAATGAAGAGCTACCCTATGTTTACATACCCTTCCTATTTATAATTTTCAAGTAGGGTCTAAGAAGTAACAATCTGATAGAATTCATAATTAGGATGAAAATGTACAAGGCTTTAAGCAACTTCTATTACCATAGCTGTTGTTGCACAAAGGCCTGGGAATGCGACAAGTTCACAAATAATTTGGTGTCCTCTACTGTAGCTTAGGTTCTGCAAAGATCATTCTAAAACAGCCAAAGTGATGGTGTAGAGACACATGAGCACACCGCATTACAGAAGACTGCCAAGTTAGTGTCATTACGCACAGGGCACTGTTTCAAAGACATATTTTTAGCCTCAGTAAAGATCAGATGCGGCATTTTAGTTTTTTTCATGAATACTTTTTTCCTCTTCACCCCAAAATATTAATCATTCCTTCAATTGACTGAATCACTAACTTTTCCATCCAATTTGTTAATAGCCATCATTGGGTTCACTCTAAAATACTTTAGTACTGACCCAGTAATCATCTAGATTCAGTTATTAATTGCAGCTTAAGTATTAGAAGAAAGAGAAGTAAAAGTATCATTTTACCTCCTTTACTATGAACTTCCGATTGCATCACCAAACTATCCATTAAATACCATCCCTACCCCTTGAAGTAAAAGATTGGACATTAAAGAGGAAGACTGTAAAAAAACCAAATTTGGCCCATCCTGAAATCTTCTCATGGAATTTAAGTTATTTTATTCTATAGTAATCCTCATGAGTCTCCAGAACTGCAACAGAACTGAACTAGCTTCTTTAATGAACTAGTTACAACCTCTGTGGTACTGCTTGCACTTCTCCTTCCTCCCCCCATCTGGTCCTGGGCTTTTCTTTGTTGGAAGGATTTGATTACTAATTCAGTCTCCTTACTCGTCCTTGGTCTGTTTAGATTTTCTGTATCTTCATGATTCAGTCTTGGTAGGCTGTAAGTTTCTAGGAATTTGTCCATTTCTTCTAAGTTATCCAGTTTGTTGGTATTTAATTGCTCACAATAGTCCCATGATCCCTTGTATTTCTGTGGTATCCACTGCAATGTCTCTCCTTTCATTTCTAATTTTATTTGCTCAAGTCCTTTCTGTTTTCCTTGGTGAGTCTAGCTATAAATTTGTCAATTGTGCTTATCTTTCAAAAAAAAGCAATTCTTGGGGCACCTGGGTGGCTTGGTAAGTAAAGCGTCTGAGTCTTGGTTTCAGCTCAGGTCATGATCTCAAGGTCATGAGATATAACTTCACATGGGGCTGGCCCTCAACGGGGAGTCTGCCTGAGATTCTTTCCCCCTCCCTCTCCCTCTGCCTCCCCCTCCCCTTTCCTGGCCTCACACATGGGCTTGCCCGCTCTCTCAAATGTATAAATAAATAAATAAAGTCTTTTTTTTAAAAAACCTCTAAGTTTTGGGGAGCCTGGGTGGCTCAGTAGGTTAAGCCTCTGCCTTCGGCTTGGGTCGTGATCCCAGAGTTCTAGGAGCGAGCCCCGCATGGGGCTCTCTGCTCAGCAGGGAGCCTGCTTCCCTCTCTCTCTCTGCCTGCCTCTCTGCCTACTTGTGATCTCTCTGTCAAATAAATAAATAAATAATCTTTTTTTTTTTAAAAAAAAACCTCTAAGTTTTGTTGATCTTTTCTATTGTTTTTCTACTCTCTATTTCATTATTTATTTTCTAATCTTTCTAATCTCCTTCCTTCTGTTAACTCTGGGGTTAGCTTATTCTTTTTCTAGTTCCTTGAGGTGTAAAGTTTGGTTGTTTATTTGAGATCCTTCTTATTTCTTAATATAGGCATTCATCACTATAAATTGTCCTCATAGAACTACTTCTGCTATAACCCATAAATTTGGGTATTTTGGGTTTCCATTTTCATTTGTCTCAAGATACTTTCTGATTTCCTTTTTGATCCATTGGTTGCTCAGGAGTGTATTAATTGTCACCTCTTTGTGAATTTTGCTATTTTCTTCCTGCTATTGATTTCTAGTTTCAGACCAGTGTGGTCAGAAAAGATATTTGGTATTATTTCAGTCTTCTTGAATTTGTTAAGACTTTTTTGTGGTCTAAAATATGATCTATCCTAAAGAATATTCTATGCGTATTTGAGAAGAAAGTGCATTTTGCTACAACTGGATGAAAAGTTCTATATATGTCTGTTAGGTCTATTTGGTCTATAGTATTTTTCAAGATCACTGTTTCCCTGTTGTTGTTGTTTTTTTAAGATTTTATTTATTTATTTGACAGACAGAGATCACAAGTAGGCAGAGAGTTAGGCAGAGAGAGAGAGGGGGAAGCAGGCTCCCTGCTGACAGAGAGCCCATGCAGGGCTCGCTCCCAGATCTCTGGGATCATGACCCAAGCTGAAGGCAGAGGCTTGAACCCACTGAGCCACCCAGGTGCCCCCTCCCTCCTGACTTTCTGTCTCAATGATCTACCCACAGTTAACAGTAGGTGTTAAAGTCCCTGCTCTGATTGTGTTGCTGCTTATTTTTCCTTTCAGTTCTATTAATATTGCTTTATAATAAAGGTCCTCTGATGCTGTGTATATAAATATTACAATTGTTATATCCTCTTGAAGAATTGGCCCCATTGTCATTATGTATTGACCTTCCTTTTCCCTTATGACAGTTTTTGACTTACGATCTATTTTTTCTGATAGAAATATAGCCACGCTGTGATTACCATTTGAATGGAATATCTCTTCACTTTCAGCCTACATATGTCCTTAAAATTAAAGTGAGTCTCTTAGTGGCAGCATAGAGTCAGATCTTTTTCTTTAACCCATTTGGCTGCTGTATGACTTTTGATTGTGGAATTTAATTCATTTACACTTAATTATTGATAGGTTAAAACTCACCATTACCATTTTTTTATCATGTTCAGTTAGCCAGCATATAGAACATCATAAGTTTTTGTTGTAATGTTCAACAATTCATTAGTCCCATATAACATCAGTGCTTGCTCGTTTTCTGACTTTTTAAAAATATTTTATTTATTTATTTGAGAGAGACAGAGATGAGAGAGAGTATGAGTGAAAAGGAGGAGGAGAAGCACACTCCTCACTGAACAGGGAGCCCAATGCAGGGCTCAATCCCAGGACCCTGGGATCATGACCTGAGTTGAAGGCAGATGCTTACCCAACTTGGCCACCTAGGTGTCCCTGTTTTCTGACTTTTATATTTCCTTTGTTCCTTTCTTACTGAAGTCCTTTGTGATTTTATGACTTTTTATGGTGGCATGCATTGATTCCTTTCTCTTTATCTTTTCTGTATCTATTACAGGATTTCCTTTGTGATTACCATGAGGATTACATTAAACATCTTATGGGATGCCTGGATGTCTTATTTATTCAGGCATCTGACTCTTTATTTTTGGCTCAAGTCATGATCTCAGGGTCATCATCTCAGGGTCATGAGATTGAGCCCCATGTGGTGCTCCACACTTAGTGCAGAGTCTGCTTGAGATCCTCTCCCTCTACCCTCCCCACCAAAATAAATAAATTAAATAAATATTTTTTAAAAAAATTTTGTAGTTACAGTAGTAACTGTAACTTTAAGCTAATAACTTAAGATCAATTACATACAAAAACTCCCTTTTATCCCCCCACATGTTATGTTTTTGATGTCATAATTTACTTTTTATACCATGCATCAATTAGCAAATTATTATAGTAATAATTATTTTCAATATGTTCTTTCAACTTTTATGCCAGAGTTATGTACTATCATCACAATATTAGAGAATTCTGAATATGACTATATATTTACTGTTACTAGTAAGTTTTATATATTATTGGCATCTTTTCATTTCAGCTTAAAGAATTCCCTTTAAGATTTCTTGTAGGACAGGTCTAGTGTTGATAAATCCCCTCATCTTTTGTTTATTTGGGAGAATCTTTTATCTCTCATTCATATAAGAAGGACAGCTTTGTCAAGTATAGTATTTTGGATTGGAAGTTTTTTCTTTCAGTACTTTGACTATATCATCCCACTCTCTCCTGGCCTATAAGTTTTCTCCTGAGAAATCCACTGATAGCCTTTTAGGGTTTCCATTATGATAAGTCCCTGTGATAAGATAGGGTTTCCTCTGTGACAAGTCTCTTTTCTACTGCTTTTAAAAATATTTGTCTTTGATATTTTACATTTCAATTACATGTCTTAAAGAGGTCCTTTTGGGGTTCAATATATTCAAGGTTTTTTGCATCTCATATACTTGCATGTTCATATCTCTCTCCAAATTTACAGAGTTTCAGCCATTATTTTTCTAAATAGACTTTCTTCCCATTCTCCTTATGGAATTCTCATAATGCATAATTGTTTCACTGCATGATTCACCATAAATCTGATAGGCTTTCTTCAGTCTTGTTCTTCTTTTCTTTATTTTTTTTTTCTTTTTGCTTCTCTGACCAGATAATTTCAAATGACTTGCCTTTGATTTCATTGATTCCTTCTTCTGATTGATCAAATCTGTTGTTGAAATCCTTATTGAATTTTTCAGTTCAATGGTATTCTTCAGCTCTAAAATTTATGCTTGGGGTTTTTTATGGTTTCTATTTTTCTGTTGAATTTTATTTGTTTAGGTGTTGTTTTTCTAACTTTGTTTAGTTCTGTGTATTGTTTTGTGGTTTACTAAAAGTCCTCTTTAAGAGGACTTTTTCTGAATTCTTTTTCAGTCAGTTCATGCATATTCATTTCTTTAGGGTCATTTATTGGAATGTTATTAGTTTCTTTTGGTAGTTTTTTGTTTCTCTGATCATTCACAATTTGGTGTCTCTACGTTTGAAGGAGTGATCAGCTCTCCTGGTCTTAGGCAGGGAAAGTGCTTGACCAGTCACTCAGCCTGGGTTTCTAAACAGGTGATTAGTAGTATCCACAGGAAGGTAGGGCTTATGACAAGGGTCTCTGTGGGGTAGAGCCACTGCCCACGTTTGAGGATTAGTGAGGCAACTGGCTGGATTCTATAGCTGGGCAGGTTTGCTGGTTGAGCTTCATGGGTGGGTAGGGATGCTAACTGGACTCTCTGGGTGAGCACTGTAACTGGCTGGACTCTGCTATCAGATGGGGTCACAAAATGGCTCTGTAATCAGGAGGAGTTGCTGTCTGTGCCCTGAAATTGCCCTTGCCAGGGGCTACAGGCTATGCTCCCCAGGTAGACAATGGCACTAACTAGACTTTGTGATTGGATGGGCCACAGGCAAGGTTCCACAATCATCGAGGTTGGGTGGGGCCACAGGCTGGGTTTGACAGTTCATCAGGGCTGCTGGTTTGTCTCTGCTCAGCTGGGACCACATGCTGGTTGAGAACTCCAGAAAGACAGAACTATTGGCCATGCTCCACAGTCAGATGGGGTGAATGGCTTAGCACCATAAGTGGACAGAGCTACTGGCTGGGCTATCTGGTCAACTGAAGTCGCAGGCAAGGAGGTGTCACCACCCCCAAGATCTTAGCACTAGTCTATGTGAGTCCCACCCGCTTCTTTGTTCCTAGTTGCCCCAGTGGTCTAGCCCTGACAAGTCCCCCAGTGTTTACTGTAAGTGCTCCAGAACACTGAGGAAGCTGATGTCTGTCTCAGGCTTTCTTTTCCCCACCAGAGAAAATGTAGACCCAAGAAAACTCTTTCAGTGTGGTTCTGTGCTGGCCTGGCACACGAGCCATGGCTAGTCAAAGTGAAACTGCTCTTTTTACCTTTCAGTCCAGCTTTTCTCAGTATCTCAGCCTCACTCCTGGGGTTCTGGGGCTTTCTGCAAAGGCATTCTCACTAATGCATATTTTTGTGAGGGAACTAGAACCAGGAAACTTCTATTCTGCCGTCTTGCTGATGTCATTCCTATGCTTATATATTTCTAAATGTTACTGCATTTAGACCTGCATGTTTGTTATTTTAGACTATTTGTCATCTTTTCCTTGTAACTTATGAAGCATCTACACAACTTTTGTATCTCATCCTCTAATAGTAGACTCTTTTCAGAAGAGGTAGTCTCAAAGAAACACCACTTGTATCAACATCAATCTGAAGGCCAAGAGCTTACTGGACAAGATGAATACCCCTGCCTTGGCGCCAAGGATCCTAGTGGTAATTCAGCTCCTCTCAGTTTAAACCCCTTGTCCTGGCAATGGGAGGAAGTTGAAACCAGGAGGGCTCTGAGAAAGGGCATAATGGGAAGAGGCAATCTCATTCTTTTTTATGTAAGCCTTGTTGAGAATGTAATCACAAGAACAATTTGTTGAAATATCGATTACTCTGCCATGTGCTTTACATACATTATTTCATTTAATCCCATACAAGATAAAATATCACCTTCATATTCACATATATGGAAGGAACTTGGTGGTAAATTGTTAAGAAGTGGAGAACAAGGACCTAAGCAGGGGTCTGGCTGATTCTCTCAATTCTCTGTTTTGACTCCCACGACATGTCCCACATACTAAAGGTCAAGAAAACCTAAAATGCAGAAAGTCAGGTCCATGTACAGCCTTTTTATGTTACTCTAGAGCCCTAAAGTTCTCTACTTGAAATGGGGACCCGGAGAGGTACCTGGGTGGCTCAGTTGGTTAAGTGTCTGACTCTTGGTCTCAAGTCCTACACTGAGCTCTGCATTCAGTGGGGGGCCTGCTTGAAGATTCTCTCCCTCTGTCCCTCCCCCCACACATGCATTCTCACTTTCTCTCTCTCTCAAATAAATGAAATCTTAAAAATAAAACAAAATAAAATAATATGGGATCCTGGAACTGGTACAAACACATATTTTACAAAAAAACAAATAATCCACAGATACTTGGCTTTTAAAATTTGCCAGAGATCAGAGACAAGTATATATCCATCCCTTCTCCACGTGTCTTAAATTCTCTAGGTCCCAGCCACAGACATAATCCTTAAGTGCACAGGTGTATAGGCCAAACTCACATAGATTGCACCAACCCATCTTCCTGACACAGGCCTTAATGGATGCAGCCGTGGGAGAAAGAGCATAGCTCTTGGCCCTTTGGTTAGGCAAACACTTTGGACCAAGGTCAGAAGCAGAAGCTGGAGCACACCTAACTGCTGTGCATAATAAAGTAAAAGGAATTCTGTTATTGTTGGAAGAATAGTGGAAAGGAAGAGAAGGGGGGAGCTGGAACCTCTGTGGACATACATGGCTCAGGGAATACTCTTAAGGAACAGAAATATGTTCATAATTGCATATAAATCACATAAAGTACTACAATTTTAAATGTTCCCACCTCCCCAACTCTAGGAAAGTTAGTTTGACCTCCCTAAACTACTAAATCACTTTTCCTGCTCTAGAAAAAAGTAACTGTAAAAGATTGGAAGAAAGGTCAGAAACAGCTTTCTTAATTATTTCAAAATGGTGAAACTTCCCATTGTATAGGCTTAAGGAAATGCAGGAAGAGGATTGTGTCACCTCAGAAGCAAGAAAGGAAAACACTATTAGAGGACCCTGGCCACAAGTTTAAAAATTTTATAAACCTATGCCACTGGTTTTCATTCCTATATGGGAAATTATTGCTTCTAGAAAAAGAGAAGAAGTGTGTTCCTGAAACTTTCTGGAACTTAAACAGCCAGCCCCCAGCACTGACTCTGCTCTACCATCTGTCTCCCTGTGAGGTGCAGAGAACAAGGATCTCAGCTAGTAGACACCAGAGTTAAACTCCAGTGAACTTTTCAGCCCACATTTTCCACATGCCTACCCTCCTAATCTGATTCAGCATCAGGATTCGTGCAGAGGTTGATTCTTCAGAACTTATTTACAAGTTTTATCATTATGCTTGCCCACATTATGCGAGCAGTTTGCAATCTCCCCTAATTCTCTGACTTTAATTATATAATTGAACAAGCCCAAAACCCATTTTTCCCAGGAAACATTAAACATTACCATCTTAATGAAATTCTTAATGAAATGGTCCACTATGCATGCAAATGACCCTGAGTGGCTGGGCCCCTAGCTTATCACTGGGCAAGGCAGTAGGACAAATACTCCTTTTGTCAGTCACTAGGAATGGCAGTCCTCACCCACACTTTTGGCTGGAATGATAATTCCACAAGACCAGAAGATGGGACTCTGCAAGACACATGGATATAATTAAGATTGGATGAAAAAAGTTTAAATGAAGCAGGAGCTGATCTTAACCTATACAAATCAAAACTTATTTTCAAAGCTGAAAGAGCTCACTTAAACTTGTCTTGCCAATTAAAAAATAGAAGTTATCAAATTTACTTGCTTTCTCCAGAGACCAGAGGTCTGAGAGATTAACAGTTCTCTTCTAAACTTAGGTTCCAGGATGGAAAGTAGGAAATGGAACGGCTATAAGAAACTCGGGGGGAACTTCTGAAATTTTCAGCATAATTAAGGGATGACTCTTCAAGTATCTGTTCCTTCCCAACTGCATTTTTCAAATGCCCTTGTTGCATAAAACTCAAATCTTCTCTATAGCACACACCATCCTTGTGCTGAAGTCACTGCTTGCCAAAATCTAAATGGAAGGAAAGCAGACTTGTTCACACTTTTGTTCAAATAGCATAGACAACAATGTCCTGTGCTAAGTAGACACCAAATGAAAGTATTTATTAATAGGTACTAATTATGTAACAAATTCCCAGCTCTCAGACCTTGTCAAATCCTTCCACTGCCAGGAAAATGTCAAGACGCCCAAAATGTCCAACACAAAAAACCTCACCCAAAACATTCATGGAACTTTAGAGAAGAGAAGGCAATTGCCATAGCTATCACAGTGCCTGGCTGAGGAACTGTTATTTCCCTTCCTCTTAAATTCTTCCATTTTTTTCCAAAGAAGGACCTAAAGGAGAAGGGAAATTTTATCGGTAAGCTTTTTAACAAACAGCTTTATTGAAATACAATTCACATATCATATAATTTACCCATTTAAAGTGTACAATTCAGTGGTTTATGGTATATTATTAACTTTTTAATTGTGGGAAAATATATGTATCATAAAATTTGCCATTTTTAAGTGGAATCATACAGTATTTGTCCTTTTATGTCTGGCTCACTCCACTTAGTAGAATGTCTTCAAGGTTCATCCATGTGGTAGCATGTATGAAATTTCACTCCTTTTTATGGCTGAAAGATATTCCATTCAATATGTATACCTTTGGTTTATTCACTCATCTATTGATTACAGATTTGTTGTTGTTTAAATCTTTGAAATGCAGAGAACTGAAAATCTCAAACTTCCATTCACAGCACATTCTTGTCATCAGTCAAGATGTGCCTCTCTCAGGGTTTTTTCATTTCTTCATCTGTAAAACGTAACTGTGTTATTTTAATTTATATGAATGCATTTGATTTATATAAATCTCATCCTGCTTCTTACTTATTCACTCAATTCTATGTATTTCAGCTCTGCAAATATTACTATGGTAGCTAAGTGCTCATTGTTTAAGGTTTAGTCTCTCAAGCATGGCATAAGGAGACTAAATAGTCTCATTTTATTGTATTTTTTCCACTGAGGAAAATGACTCATAGAGTAATTGCTGTCCTTCTCTGTGAGCCATTGAACAAATCTCTCAATGTCTCCAAGCCTCAGTTTCTTCATCTGTATAATGAGGAGGTTCCACCAGATCCGAGCTCCTTGATGGACAGTATGATCGAATGACCTGGGCAACTTTCCAAAATGATGTGCCCAACCCAACAGGAAAATCTAAGGCAGTAAAACTCTGGAATAAATAAGTGTTGGGGGAAAAAAAATAAAAACCTTTCCAGGTGATTCTGATATGCAGTCCTGCTAAACGCCCTGCACAAGAAGGATCTTGAAGTCCCTTCCAGTTAATATACTGGATTCTGTGACTATAGGGAAAATCTCTTGGCAAAGATCCTAAAGCAAACCAGAAGCTTGAACCTGGCAATAAAAATGATGCCTGTGTCCCGGCTCTCTATTTTCTAAATATAGAATCTATTTTAAAAGCATTTATGTGTTTTATTGTTACCCTCTATAAGTCTATTCCAAGGATTAACTGCTCCCTGGTTAACACACTCATCCACAGCTCCTTGGGGCTCAATCCTTCCTTAGCTTGGATCATGCCCTCTGGTTCTTATATTTGATAAAAGCTGAATGAGGCTGGGAACATCTTTCATTTCTATTCCCGTTAGAAAGTTCTGAGGCTCAATAGGGTCACCTCTGAGTCTCTGCGTTTGCAAGGAATACAGATCTGGTTTCTATAGTCTGGTGTAAGAGAAAATATTGGTCCCACTCTATATATACAGTGCTACTCCTGCTTCATCCTCCATGTCTTGTTCTGAATTCAGTAATCAGAGCTAACATTCACAGGCTTCTCTTTCTTGTCCCCAAATAACACTGTTTTAAACCTTGGAGTTAGAATAGGAAGAAGAAAATAAAAATTATTATAATCCCCCAACTGAAATAATTTTTCTTTACAAATATGCCCCCTACACAATAGTCTTTGTTCGGGCTGCTATGACAAAGTGTCTTATGCTGGGTGGCTTATAAATAGGCACTTATTTTCTCATGGTTCTGGAAGCTGGAAGTCCACGATCAGGGGACCACTTGATCCGTTTCTGGTGAGGGCCCTCTTCCAGACTGTAGACTGCCAACTTCCTGTTGTAACCTCACCTGGCAGAGAGCAGAGAGGAAGCAAGCTCTCCGTGACTCTTACAAGGGCACTAATCTTTCCAGGAGGACCCCATCCTCATGCTTTCATTTAACCTGAATCATCTCCCAAAGACCTCAGTTTCTAGCAAGAACACATTGGGGAATAAAGTTTCAACATATGAATTTGGAAGGGACACAAACTTTCAGTCTATAACATTCTTACCTATTAGTGATATCGTATTGGTACCATTGCTTAGCCCCTAAACCCAGGAATTATGCTTGGCTCCTCTCTTTTCCTTTCTCCCTCCAACCCATCAGTTCAACTTCTAAATATATCCTGAATCCACGCTCATCATTCTGTTACCGTTCCTACCACCATTAGGCCAAACTACATCATCTCTTACCTGAGCTGTAGCTTACTTAGCCTCCTTCGTAAATTGCTGAAAGAATAAAAAAAAAAAAAATACTGACTGACAGAACCAGAAGACAAAAATACCCAGACTGGCTTGAAGAATTAGGCCAAAAATAACAGGACTGAATTTAATATACATAAATGTAAGCTTCTGCATTTACCGTCCAAAATTCCATGGCACCAGTTACAAGATATATAAAGGACTTGGGTGATTTATTTGACTGCAAGCTTAATTAAGAAAACAATGTAATGCACCCAACCCCCCCACCACCAAAAAACGGTTCATACTACTTTGGCTGAATGAATAAAAATGAATAAAAATGTTGAGTCCAGTACAGAGGGCATAATAGGACCCCTTTATGCTAGTCATATACAATGTTCTGGGCACCAGATTTAAGATCTCTATCTATCTATCTATCTATCTATCTATTAATCAGTAACCAATTATGATTAAAAGGTATTTGAACAAAGCTAAATTGGGTCACGTGACAACAGCTGAAATCACTGGAGACACTTGTCTAAAGAAGAGAAGACAGAGTGTCTAAAGGGCTCACCACCACCGTGGAGGGTGGAACACGTGAAGACCTTGCTCCTGCCAAAAGGAGGCGTTTCTAGCGATGTAGCTCCTTCTAGGAGGAAGGGCAGACTTTGATTCAGAAGAAATCCTCACATCCTTCAGGTATCCACTGAAATGCCTCCTCCTCCTCCAGGCAGAAGCCTGTCCTGCTTCCCTGTCTGAATAGCCGGGTCATTCTCCCCGACGTCACCCTGTTGCCTTCCCTTCTTTGCACTCATTGCCAGCCGGCGTTATCCTGGTTTTCACTGAAGTGAATCTGCCTCCCGACTTCCCTGCGCCCCTGTGTGAGTGGAGGGATCCTGGCATCCTGTTCACCGTAACATTCTGAGACTGAGAGAAGGGTCTGGCATGCAGTAGGAGACTCTCTGATAAAGACTCTCTGATGAAAGGATAAATGGGGAAATGAATGCCTTCCTCCCCAGAGGAGCTTCCAGAATGACAAGGTCATGTAGAGCCATTCTCAAGGAGACCTGGTAAAGCCTTTGGGGTTCCTTCCAGGAAGAGAGGTTGCAGAGAGTTGAACTCATCATCTCCTGCTTCCAGGCCTTCTTCACTCAGTATTTCTCACTCCATGACTCCGTCTGCAGATCCATGACAGCAGATGTCCTGGATGCTTCTCCCTCTGAGTGTCCTGGGATCAGAACCTGATTTTGCTGTCTCCCAGAGGGGGATCCTGCTCTCCCCCCAGATTTGGCTGGCTAGGGCTTCCTCATGTCCAGGACATGGCTAACCTTTGGCTTCCTTCATTCTAGATCCCACTGAGGTGTTTGGAGACCCAGGCTCATGTAGAAAACAAGAGGAAGACTCCAGAACAGTTCCTCTCAGCTTGGCACGTGCCTTCCTGAAAGGTAAACTGAATCCAGCAGGTGGATTTGGTCTCCAGTCATGTCTTTAGAAGGCTACTTTCAACATAAGGCCAGGAAAATAATAATAGTCACCTCTGCCTATATACCTGGAACCTATGGATGGTATGCAGGTTCCCCCAATATCTGCAAATAGAGTGTTTTTATGAAACCTTTCCTTACTAAAGGGAAATGGTGTACAGTGAAGACGTAATCACCATATCATAGAAGGAAAAAATTCTCTTTGGATTTATTTCAGAGAAAATAGGTACTCGTGTACTTCTTTTGTAAAAGTGAATTGGTATAAAGGGAACTTTTGGATAGCAGAGGAAACCTGTATTTTTAAATTAAAAAGCAGATGACAAGACAATATGTTGATGATAATTCCATTTTTTATAAAATCTATATTTATAAAATATAATACATCTAAAAAGTCTGGCAAGAAATACACCAAAATGTTAACTGTGCAATTGTTGGACGGAGAGAACATGGGTATCTTTATTTTCTAGAATTTAAAAAGAAAAAATTTGCAATGATGCAAAAGCAATTTTAACTTTCATAACTTAAAAATGGTATTTTGGAGTTAAAAGGTGGTTTGCTTGCTAAAGAAAAAATTTTGACCTTCCTCTTGTGACTGATCAGGAAGTGGGGGAGAGAGCAGGTTGCAATTGTGGGATGCCCACTTCATATCAAAGGCTGCAGTAAACTCTACTGTCTCCTCTCCCTTAATCTACACAATCCTCCCACGAGGTAACAGTCCCATTTTATAGCTTGGAAAACAGGCCCAGGGAAGGTCAGCAATTTGCTGAAGTCATACGATCTGGGAGAAATGAGATTTGAATCCAGCTCTGCGTAATCCTGCAATGGCGCCTCACCAGGTAAAGCACCCTTTCTCCCGCTAGACTGGCAAGGCTGAGGCTGGGGCAAGAGAGCACCAGTCCTGGGGGTTCAGTGGATTCGTCATTTGATGAGTCTTCTCAAAGTTCTCGATTCCTCTGTCTGCTTTCAACTTGGTTCCTGGCGGAATGGTGTGGCACCCGCTAGAAATGAAGGCTCTCAGCCACCACCCCAGGTTTACTGAATCCAAATCTGCGTTTTCACACGATGGCCAGGTGAATCACTTGCACCTACAATTCAAGAAATGCTGCTTTACCAATAACCCCCCCACACCCCTACGCCCAACCCATGTTGCCATGGAAACTGCCAGCCCCGCCCTCTGCCCCCACTTCCCCGTCTCTTCCCCCAAAGAGAAGTGCTCTGCCATCCTCACCCGAGCCCCGGGGGGCGAAAGTTATTTCCAAAAACACTTTATTATTCAAAAGAATGCCTGGCACTTGGTGGTTTATATGTGTAAGCCTCAGGGGTAGCTGGACCCCGGCCCTCTCAGGCAGCCTGAGCAGTGGTGTGTCGGTCAATGTTTAACCAGCAGCTGGGGGCGGAGCCCTGATTTGTAGCCCTTCCCAATTTCCATGGAGTCACTCCTCTCCAGGGCCAATCCCACGTCACCGCGGCGATGTCCCCAAACGTGGCTCAGGAGGGGATGGCTGACACGAGCGGGCATGAGCCCGTAGGCACCAAGCTCCAGCGAGCCCTTCAGCCGAAGAGTCATTTTTCTGAGTCCGGATCCTTCATAGGAGAGGGGAAGCCACAGCATTATTTCAGCTAATGAGGACATAATGTTTTGTTGTTGGCTTCCACAACCATTTAAATTTATCCGTCTCTAATTAGCTTTGGAAAACCGAAAATGACTCGCCAAATATACGCCGCAACAGCCTGGCAGGCGTTAAAATCGTGCTGGCTGTTCTCTGGGAGTCTTGGGTTTGCAACGGGGGGGGGTGGGGTGGGGGGGTGGGGGGGGAGCCTGAGATCAGCCTCATGAATAAAACATTTCCAGCAGCTTCTAGATCGGAGGAGAGAGGGGTTCAGGAATAGCCTGCACCGTGTATTTACCCCCTAATTCTTCAGTGTCTATTCTTGTTCATTTCTCAAAACGAGGAGCTATGGCAGAGAGCCATTCTGAGTTGGGAAGCTAGGAAGTCCACTCGGGAATCCGAGGCCTTAGACGACTGAGAGGAGAGGGAAGACGGCGTGGATAATGGGAAACTGGCAACAAACAGAGAGAGGGAGGAAACAAAAACTATTTGAAAAATATGGAGTCGGTCCATTTGGCTGCAGGAGAAAGTTGTTCCTTCTGGTCATCGTTACTAGCCACTACTTACTGAGCACTTATCATGTGCCAGGCTCTATGCTCAGCACTTTTTAAGTCAATTACCTCACTGACTCTTCACAGAAATCCTGTATCATCATCATCATCATCTTCCTTTTACATGGGAGGAGACGGTGGTTTAAAAAGTTGAAGACATTTGCTCAAGGTCATGCAGCTGGTAAGAAAAGGGGCCAGGATCTGTACCCCAATGTTCATAGCAGCAATGGCCACGGTTGCCAAACTGTGGAAAGAACCAAGACGCCCTTCAATGGACGAATGGATAAGGAAGATGTGGTCCATATACACTATGGAGTATTATGCCTCCATCAGAAAGGATGAATACCCAACTTTGGTATCAACATGGACGGGACTGGAAGAGATTATGCTGAGTGACATAAGTCCAGCAGAGAGAGTCAATTATCATATGGTTTCACTTATTTGTGCAGCATAAGACATAACACAAAGGACATGGGGAGATGGAGAGGAGAAGGGAGTTGAGGGAAATTGGAGGAGGAGATGAATCATGAGAGACTATAGACTCTGAAAAACAATCTGAGGGTTTTGAAGGGGTGGGGGGTGGAGCGTTGGGTGAGCCTGGTAGTGGGTATTGTATGGAGCACTGGGTGTGGTGCATAAACAATGAATTCTGGAACACTGTCAAGAAATTTTAAAAAAAAGAAGAGGAAGAGAAAAGGGGCCAGAATTCCAACCCAGGCCTGTCCGATTCTGAAGCACATGCTAGAAGTACAGCGATACATCACCTATAAATCTGTGGGAGAGGCCAGGGCAGGACTGGAAAGGAAGATGTCCCTTCCTGAGGCAGGTTCCAAGAAACTCTGAGCAGGCAGAGAGGCAGAGGGAGGGACAGGAGGTAGACCCCCGACACTACCCCAGGTCCCGAGGACTGAGAGTATAGTATCTACGTTACAACAGCCTCTCCTACTGGTACTACCCAATTCAGACCACTCCTGGGTACCACACTCAGTTCTGAAAATGACATTTTCCAAGAAATACTGACTAATCAATGCATAAGCCCAAGGGAATCACTTGACTATGAAGAGATTCAAAAGCCACCCTTGTATGGCCAGGTGTGGTCCCTAAAAATCTCCCATGTGCAATCCTTCATGCTCTTTCCCCTTCCACAGGGACCACAGAGGTCATTTGTCATAGAACGCAGACCCACAAGACAGAAGAAGCTGGATCTCTGAATTACTGCTTGGGGACAAGCCCCCCACTCATCAAAAACACTGAATTAAACTTCATGTGAGCAAGAAATAAACTTGTATTTAGAAAGGCTTTTTGTTTGTTTGTTTGTTTGTTTTTAAAGATATTCTTGCCAAAGCAATTGGAACCATTCGCCTTAAGAAAACTCAGAGGTAGAGGGTCATGATGATACCCAACCTCAAATATCTGATGGGCCCCCACAAATTAAAAGATTTCTTGATGTTACTCCAAGGGAAAGAACTAAGACCAGGGCTAGCATCTGTAAGGAGACGGATCACAACGAAGGATAAGGATAAAAATTCCTAAGAATCAGAGATGTTCAAAGATCGGGCTCCTACCCACACCCTCTGTCCTCTCCTTCCACCACATTCCACTTGGCTACCCACTCTTCCTTCTGATCCATGAGCATCATGGGTTCTTTCTTGCCTCGGAGCCAATACGCTTTAGATCCCTCTGCCTCAAACACTCTCCCTGACTCTTCGCAGGCCTTATTCATATATTCAACAACAGTGCATTGTGTCATACCTGCTCCATGCCAGGCACTGTTCTGGGTGCTTGGGAAACAAACCAGTGAACAAAACAGACCAAAAAAACATTACTCTTGAACTTCAAATTTAGCCAGAGATAAACACTGTAAAGAATGAACTTAATAGGGGTGCCTGTGTGGCTTAGTGGGTTAAGCCTTGTCCTTCGGCTCAGGTCATGATCTTGATCCTGGGATCAAGCCCTGCATCGGGCTCTCTGCTGAGCAGGGAGCCTGCTTCCTCCTCTCTCTCTGCCTGCCTCTCTGCCTAGTTGTGATCTCTCTCTCTCTGTGCCAAATAAATAAATAAAATCTTTAAAAAAAAATGAATGAACATAATAAACGAGTAAGCATTCCAGAATAAAACGAAAGTTGTAGCAAAGAAAGGAGGAGTGGAGTTTTGGGATAAGAGGCAAGTGGTGGTAATGGACAAGTTGCCATTTTAAGGAGGGAGGGCATGGTGAGAGTAGGCCTCATTGAGAAGTTGATGGTGAGCCAACAGTTGAAGGAGGTGAGAAAATTAGTCAAAGAATACCTGGGGTGGGTGGGGAGCATTCTGTGCAGAGTGAAGGCCTTGAGGTAGAAGCATCTCCACTATGTTCCAAGAACAGCAAGGAGGGGTACAGTGAGCAAGGGTGCTATAGTCAGGGAAGGCATGAGAGAGGCATCAGGGGCAACTGGGGCTTCAAACATCACCTCCTCAGGGAGCCCTTTATGAATCCCCAAATCTATACTATGTTTCCCTTCATGCATCCCATTATTTTCTCTTTCATGACATTATGTTCACTTGCCAGGGCTGCCACAACAAAGCAACCCAAACAGATCACCTCACACTTCTGGAGACTGGAAGGCCAAGATGGAGGGGCCAGCAGGGTTGGTCTCTTGTGGCGGCTATGAGGGAAAGACATGTTCTGGTCTCTCTCCTCGGCTTGGAGATGGTCTTCTCCACTTTGTCTCTTCACGCCCTCATCCTTCTGTGCTCATCTCTGTGTCCACATTTCCCCTTTGTATAAGGCCATCAGTCATACTGGAGGAGGGTGCACCCCAATGAGCTCACTTTAACTTGATTACCTCTGTAAAGACCCTACCTCCAAATAAAGTCACATTCTGTGGTCCTCGGGACAGGAGGTTAGAACTTCGAAAGATGAATTTGGGGGATGACAATTCAACCCACAGTAGACACTGTAAGTTATATTTATTTACCCATGCGAGGAATTGTTGAGCACCTGTAATCCCCACTGGACTTTTGGTGCCCCCAGAGGAGGGACAAAGTCAATGTCAGTCATCTCACTGCCCTAGCGTCTAGTGCAGGGCCTGGCAGGGGTTCAATGGTGATTCGGTGCTTAATTAATATTTGTTGATGATATGAGAGGCTGTTAAAATAAGTTCCTCCAGAGCCAGTGGCTGCCTGACCCTGGAGCCATTGGGACAGAAGGTTGGTGGTCGTTTGGGGGTGATTCAGCCATCCCAGGACATGGGTTATCCACCCATCCTTTCCCACACTGAGAGCAGTAATTCCCTTGTATTCCTGAACTAAATTCCTTAACTCCTTTTGTTCTGCTGCATAAGAGGCCACCGAGCAAGTTCCTCTTGTCCTTCAGTTTTTCCTCTTGTCCTTCAGTTTTGCCTAGTTCTTTCTTTCCATTTATAATCCTCTTCCCCCAGGGCTACCCCTCGAGGCTGTGCTGTGTTCTGTTGACAAATTAGAAGTCCTGCTGGGTTTCCAGCTTGGTACTGCCTACTGGCCCTTTGAAAGAACAACCAGGTCATCACTCCTGGAGTTCTAATGAAGTCGGGTTTGCAGGCTCTCTTGTCTCCCCCACTCTCTTAAAATCACCATGTATGGAAGTAAAAACCTCTGGATAGAGACCAATGACACATCAAAAGTTTCAGTTGGAAAAACACACACAGAAAACTGGCAAAGAAAACAAAGGTGTAGTGTAGACTTTGGTCTTCATTCTTTGTCCCCATGCTGACCTGTGGTGGAATTTCAGAGATGTTATTTAACTTGTCTGGGCTTTAGTCTCCTCATCTATAAAGTGAAGATAGTAACTAATGGGTTCATAGCATAATGGCCTAGGGATATCCATACATACTGAAGGTTTATAAGCATTCTCCTAATGTGAAATGTTTTATTATATGATGATGAATTTGAATGGCTGGGAAGCATTTTATTACGTGTATTGTGAGATAATAGAAAATATATACATTGGTCTCTGTTTCCAGTTCCTGATGCAGCACTCCCCAAAACCTTGTCATTTCCTAAGTGATAAGAGTATTAGGAGCATCATTTGTTCTAATGAGGCTACTCTGGTGAGCTCTTAGATGGGAGCTGGTCCCCAAAAAGATCAAGCCATGATTAAAAGCTTGGGATCTTCAGCCCACCACATCCCCAACAATTCTCTAGAGCAGAGAGACTGGAAATCAATCATGCCTACATGAGGAAATCCCAACAGTGTGAGGTTCACAGAGCTGCCACAGTGGCAAACACACCCACACCGGGAAGGTGATTTACCCCAGCCCCTTGGGGACAGAAGCTCTTGCACTCAGGACCTTCCCACATCTCACCCTATGTATATCTTCATCTGTATCCTTTATCATGCCCTCTAATAAACCGGTAACCATAAGTCTCTCCCTGAGCTCTATTCTAATTCTTTCTAGCTACATGACCTTGAGCAAGCTTATTTACTCTCTGAGCCTCAGTTTTGGTAAATTGGGAATAAGAATCCCACCCCCCAGCATCCCGATACAGATAAAGAAGATAATTCACACAAGGCTCTTTGAAATAGGCATGCAGCAAGTGTTAGCTAATTATAGCAGATATAGTGCTGCTAAAAATTACTTGAAAAATCTTTCCAAATTGACCCAACACACTAGACAAACTCTGGTTCTGAATGACCTTGTTCCCAGAGTTTTGCTCAGAGTTGAGACTTGGACAGTTGATATGATGAAGTTCAGGATGAAACTGGACCATTCCAGCAAAAGTCCTGCCAATTTCTGTGGTGTTCCCTTATCGAGAATTAGACCCCATCGAGGGTAAAGAAGGAGAAAAGGTCAAAGAACCCATAAAGAGATATGTTGATAAATCAGGGGAGAGAACTTGGATGCCCAGCAGACATTTGCAAGCAAAATAGACTTCCAAATCTCTTTGGAAAACTTCTGAAAGGAAGACGGGGTTGGCCTTGAAGTCAAGGTAAGATTTGGGTGGGAGAGGGAGGCAGAGCCAGGTGTGCCTGAAAAGGAGGGACCTGTGGCTGAAGCAAAGAGTGTGTGCCAGGGAGCAGTGAGCAGAAATTTCCTTCCCTTCCGTTCCTTGCCTGTTCTACCTTCCTCTTCCCTTCCCAAAATAACCCAGCCCTTTGGCTAAGCTATCAGGATGTTCCAACTTGGTTCTGCTTGCAGTGTTTCCCCAGCTAGCTAATTAAACATAGCACATTTAATTGAACCATAGTGAAGCCCATAGCTGATGTCTCTACACCCAGAGGGGAAAAGGTGGATTGTGATGAAAACCAACTGAGTTTTATGGGTGCTCGCTAGAGCTGTGTAGATATTTTCAAACCTCAGCATAAAAAGCATGATATTTGAGGCAGTATCATGTATAGATTAGAGTAATCTCCCAAACAAGGGAAGAGAAGATATCCCTTTTATACAACAACAGTTCAGTAAATTTTGTTTAGCTTGCGTAGGATACAGTTAATTATAGTAATTTATCAAAGTGGCACAAGGTGGTATTCACACACACAAAGAGTATTTTCCCACAGTTGAAAATCCTTAGTTTTATATAAGCTGGAGCTAGTACTAATTGAATTTTCACTTGGGTAGATAAAATCTTTAACAACTCCGGAATAACTAAATGCTCTTTGCTCAATGATGTGGATCAGGATGATTTACAACACCTTTCACACAATCATGCTAATTTTGCTTTCATATGATTAATTAAAACAATATGTTCATTCTTCCTAAAGTGGAATTAGGGCACCCAAGGAGTTGGCTTTTATTACCAACTTCCCTATCCAGCAATAAAAGCAATTTTCCCACATTGTCGTCAAGAAAGTGCTAAGTACACGGGGCCTGATGGAAAGTCTTTGTCAAGTTCAACATTGGTCTTTGGAAGGCAACAGAGATAGTCAGATGGGCAGATAGCAGTTTCTAGGACTTCAGAGTTGGAAAGGGCTTTAAAGGTAATCTCATGAAAACCCCATGTCACAGATGAGAAGACTGAGGTGGCAAACATGCTGTCCCAGCTGATAAGGCTCCATTTGGGGCAGGACTAATATCAGTATCCAGCTACCCTGATATGTAACCCAGTCTTCTGGAGAAAGAGAACTGGACCAGGAGTCAGCAAACCCAGATTTAAGATCCAGTTCTTCTGCTGACTCACTGTAAGACCTTATAAGCACTGAGTCTCTCTCTCACTTTCCTCTTCTGTAGCATTGGGATGACAGTGCTTATATCTTCAGTCTTCTAAGAAAAGAGGGCCAAGAGATACATGAAGTTTATGTGAGCCACTCTTCCATCCCGAACCCCCATCTGCTCCTGAATTTGCCAGACCACTCTGCTTCAATGTATTACTACCCTCCACCCCCTAGGTTCCTCAAAAGTGTCCAGCCTTCTTGTTTTTTCCTGCTGGGTGAAGCTGAAGACTAGGAGACAGAGGCCCCCACAACTAATTAGTGGCAGAGTTGGTTTGGAGCCCATCACTGCCATCTCTGGCTGCTGCCTCCTCCCTGGGCCCATTCCTCAGACCCCTGCCCTCTGGCATGAGTGACAGTGGATGGCAACTCTCTTGGGTAGTGATCCCTGATCCTGAGAGATCGCTGTTCTACCGAGTTCCCTTGGTTCATCTAGCCAGTCCCACATAGGGGACCCTTTTTCAGAGGGATTTCTGGTAGCAGATTCAAATTCTTACACAGTTAAAGAAAGAAAAGACTTTAACCACCTTCATGTTACAGATGGGAAAATTGAGGCCCAGAAGAAAAGGAAAGATGGCACTGTTTACTGAGCAGATCCGATGTGCCAGACGTCTCTTAGGATGCTTTCTCAGGTCACTACATTGTCTGCCAAGGGCAGAAAGGACGTATGACTTGTCCAAGGTCACCTGGCTGCTAAGGGCTTAATCCAGATTCACTCAGGACTGCTCTGTTTTCCACGCACACGCCAGTCCTCTCCCAGGCTTTCTCCTTACCATTTACGGAGCATGAGTGTCCAGTGTGAACAAAGTGTTTTACATGGACTAATTCATTGTATACTTTCAACAACCCTCAATGGCTGTTTGGGGGAATGGGAGTACTATTATACCCCTTACTTTGGAGATAAGGAAAGGGAAGCAAAGAGGTGAAGTCTCCTGCCTGAACTCACATGACCAGTGAGGCCAAAGGCTGAGATTCAAATCCAGGCATGGTGTCCAAAACCTCTGTACTCGACGGCCACCTCCTATACACCGACTCTCCTTAAACATCTGTTAGGTCTGCAAGGTCTTTGGACCCTAATGGAGCAATGCTCACTATACAAGCATAAAATAAAGTCAGTTAGGAGGTACCAACTACAGGTGTCACAAGACTTCAAACTGATAGCACAAAGACTTCAAATGGACCTTCAAGAGTTCTTGCTTCCCTCCAACGGTCACTGGCTCTGGCTCTGCAGATGCCATTAGCATAATGACAACTGTGCTAGCAGCCTCAGCCCCCAGGCTGCAGTGCCTGTGAGACTGGCTGCCTCCCACGGCTTCCCCTCTGCTTCATGCTCCATTGGAGAGGGCAGACAGCTGTGTTCATCTACTGCAGAAGTCTTAAAAACCACTTAGCAGCTGCCGCCCTTGTCCTGTGGCCAGTTCAACAGAAAGACCCTTGGGTTTCTCCGAGCTGGCCTGACATTCAAAAGGAGGGAAAGCAATAGAATAAAAACCATGGATGATGTGGGGTGATAGAGGAGAAAAAATTGGGGGTCTTAGGCAGTTGAAAACATTACTTCATTCATTATGCTTATTATCACCATTTTTCACCTTCCCAACCTTGGTACTTCTAAGCAAAGATTCTAGAATTATACCAAATAATCAAATGTTCCTTCTAGAATTTAAAAATGAAAAAACTAAAACAAAAACAAAATTACAAGGATTTGCATTTCACTTCTGCAAAAAAGAAGGAATTATACATACTTCTGCAAAACAGCCACAAATGATTTTGTCATCCTTTGAAGATAACGTGAGATAGAGAAAGAAAAAATAGGAAACACTTTTTATAAACCTTGATACTAAGACTCATGCTTGGAGCATGTGGGTGGCTCAGACAGTTAAGGGTCTGACTCTTGATTTTTGGCTCAGGTTATGATCTCAGGGTTGTGAGATCAAGTCCCGAGTCAGACTCCGAGCTTGGCATGGAGTCTGCTTGAGATTGACTCTCTCCCTCTCCCTCTGCCCCTCACCCCCACACACTCATGTGCTCTCTCTGTCTCTAAAATAAATAAATCTTTAAAAATAAAAAGACTCAAGCTCATGGAGAAATGTGAAAACTGTGAGCTTGGAAGTTGGGCTCCCTGAGTCTTATTCTTGTCCTACCACTTACAAACTGTGTGTTCTTGAGCAAGTGACCTGTCTTGCCCAGCTTTACTCTCTTCCTCTGTAAAGTGGGGAGGATACTAGTAAGCCGACTGACGTCATGTGATTGTTATCAGGGTTAAATCAGATTACGTATGTCAATGTTTCAAACATGTGTTGATTATTGGCACAAGATTATTTTTGTCAACAAATACAATATTTATTATATTAATGAGAATTCTACTGGAAGGGACAGAAACCAGCTGAAATTAGTTTAAATAAAAAGGAAAGGAAATGTATCGAGTGAAGCATCTAGAGGCACACAGGTGGTTCTGGCCCCAGGCTAGTCAGGATCCGGGAACTCAAACAGCTTTAGAATCACCCTCTGATCAACACTCTGGATGTCAGCTTTGGTCTATGAGTTGTCTTCATTGTCTCAGGCTCCTCAGGGATCAATTTCTACAGCTTATGACACAGGGGCAGGACAGAGCTACCACTTCCACCTTCAACCCAAGAAATTCCAGGGAAGTTATACGCCTTTTCCAGTGGCTCGGGAAGTGGAGACTATAATCTATAGTTTCCCCTATCTATAATATAAGCACAATTATTATATTATTATAATCTTCAATCTACTCCATCTGAACCACATGGAGCACCAGAGAAGTTTTCCAAAGGAAGACAGCTTCACTCCACTGGGCTGAACTAGAACAAGAGATGTTCATTACATCTGTTATTATTATGTGACCTAGCTTGCCATGAACAAAGTCCCTTTAAAGAGTATACACTACCGGGGTGCCTGGGTGGCTCAGTGGTTAAACAGCTGCCTTCGGCCCAGGTCATGATCTTGGGGTCCTGGGATCGAGCCCCGCATCGGGCTCTCTGCTCAGCAGGGAGCCTGCTTCCTCCTCTCTCTCTGCCTGCTTGTGATCTCTCTCTGTCAAATAAATAAATAAAATCTTAAAAAAAAAAAAAGTATACACTACCGATGCCTATCTACAGTGTTCCATATATACACGTTATCCAAAAATAGTAGAGTATAGATTTTGCAAACAGAGATTAAGCTTATCTTTCTTCCATCCTCCACAGTGCCCAGCACAGAACAGGCTCTCTAAGAAGTATTTGGGGGGTGACTAATAACTCAGCTCTGGAATCAAATTACATACTGTACTATTTGGAATGAATTAGATTATGCTTCAGTTAAAAAACACCCCCCTCCCACCTTAGTGACTTAGCATAAGCTGGTTCCTCATTCAAAGTCTACTGTAACACAGGTGACTGTCCAGGGCAACTGTCCTAAGAAGATGCTCAGAGACCCAAGTTGACAGAGTCCCCACTGTCTGGCAGTGTACCCTTAGAAACACTGGGACTCCTCAATCAACATGGAGAAGACAGAGATCTGGTCGTGAGCTTGACAGGGGAGGGGATCTCTTAATGACAATGTAGCCCTTCCCTCCAGAAGTGGCCCATGTCATTCTGCCCACAGCCCACTGGCCAGACCCAGTCACCAGACCCACATACTCCAAAGAATTGGAGATGTCATCTTCCACATGCTTGGAAGGAGAAGAGAATCAGGTATGTGTGACTTCTAGCCATCTCTACCCAATCAATGAAACTAAAACCATATTCTACAAAAATGATACCCAAAATTTAAATATTAAGGTCTCAAGAAAAGAATATAGCCTAGGACCTATTAATAGGGCTTTCCTACTACTTCATCACAGACCACCGTCCCCACATTTCTGACTAAACCCATATTACAACCCAGCAGAGACGAATTCCATTTGAAAGTTCAAAGTTTATTTATTTTGCATGCTCCACTATCAGACAGAAATGACCTTCAAAATCCAACTGAGCATACAATCTTACTAGAGGCAATTGACAGTTCTTTGCAAAAGCCTTTAAAAACAAAAACAAAAACAAAAAAAAATGCATACTCTTTGACCCTGTAATTCCACTTCTGTGGTTTAACCTTAGGAAATAAGCAAGGAGGTGCACACGGATTTCACTACAAGGATGTTCCTTGCAGCCCATTTTTAACAAGAAAAAGTAAGAATTGAACTAAATGCCAGCAACAATGTATTGGTTAAATAAATTCGAGTGTGTCCTCACATCAGAATAATGGGCATCCATTAATAACTACACCATGGAGGTATATTTATTAATATAAAAAGAGGTTTGTGGCACATAAATTGGGGGTGGGGGGAAGCAGGCTATAAAATGGTACATATACCACATGTGCCTGGGAAAGGTTCTAGAAGAAAACATATCAAGGAATTAATAATGTTTGCTCCTGTGTGGGTGGGATTATGGGTGTGTTTATTTTCTTTTTTGATAGACTATTATTTTCTGCTCGTACAAGTAATGCTGTTGAAATAAGAAAAACAAGGTAGTTTAAATTATAAATAAATAATATGCTTGGGCATATCACACACCCACTGCTCCTAATGGTACTTTTATCTTGGAAACTGACTGCAGGCGATTAGGTTCTTTCTAGTCTTTACTGCTACAGTCACTCCCCATGACAATAATAGCAAGAGAATTTGGGAGAGACAGCACTTCTCAGTTTATAAGCCCTTTCATTTTCACAATCACCCCTACTGGTGTAGAGGGAGGGACTACAGGCCTTTCTGTCCCCATTTGACAATTAAGACTCAAGGCCACTACGGGACTTGCCCAAGAGGAGAGACTACACCAGAATCCAAGACTGTTCCAGCCACTGCCCTGTTCAACTCCACAGAACGTCAATGGATTCTAGCGGAGCCTTTCACTTAGCAAATACTGTGAAAAGCGCCCCCTGGAGTTGTGCAGCATCCAGTCCTGCTCAAAACCTTACTGGATGGCCAAAGGTCTTCCTACAACGAATTAGCCAGCCTGTGTCAATGATGGATTACAGGTAAGTAAGCAAATCTGCACTCTACAGACATTTATTGAACACATCCTAGGTTTACATTGTTGCAGTACCTGAAGTTATTAAGTTTGGCCTTTATCCTTAAGGCAGTGAAGAGATATTTGAGGGTGCTGAGTAACAGAATGATGTAATCAGAGCTATATCTGGGAAGAAAAATTTGGGTAGAAATAAGAGTCAGTGGAGGTGAGCAAGACCAGAGGAAGCAGGGAGACCAATGTGTTAGGAGGCCATTACAATCATCTAGATACAAAAAATAAATACCTAAACTAAGGCAGAACCATATGCTATCTTAGTGATTTACATAAAGATCCCTTTCAATTTCAAACTAAGCCAATGACATAGGTACTATTTTTATCCCCATTTCTGAGGTTAGGGTTCAGAAGAGTTAGGTCACCTGAACAAAGTTGCCCAGCAACCATGTGTCAAGGATTCCAACTCAAGCCCATGTCACTACAAATCTCATCACTGAGCCATTACACTAAAAATAAGAAAAAGATGGGGCATCTGGGTGGCTCAGTGGGTTAAGTGTCCATCCTGGGATCGAGCCCCACCTCAGGCTCCCTATTCAGCAGAAATCCTGCTTCTCCCTCTCCCTCTGCCTGCTGCTCCCCCTGCTTGTATGCTCGCTCGCTCTCTCTCTCTCTCTCAAATAAATAAATAAATAATCTTTAAAATAAATAAATAAAATGTAAAAATGAGTAAAAGAAAGTGGACGGTTTGTCAACTTAACACAGACTGCTATATGAATAGGATATTGAGTAAAAACCTTATGGCAGGGGCACCTGGGTGGCTCAGTGGGTTAAAGCCTCTGCCTTCAGCTCAGGTCATGATCCCAGGGTCCTGGGATCGAGTCCCACATCGGGCTCTCTGCTCCACAGGGAACCTGCTTTCTCCCCTCTCTCTGCCTGCCCCTCTGCCTGCTTGTGATTTCTCTCTCTCTGTCAGATAAATAAAATCTTTAAAAAAAAAAAAAAAAAACTTATGGTAACCACAAGTGAAAAACCTGTAATAGATATGTAAAAAATAAAGATAAAGGAACTTCAAGAATATGACTAAAGAAAGCCATCAAACGATAAAGAAGAGGACAAACAACAAAAAGAACAGGGAAGAGCTACAAAAACAAACATAAAACAAGTAAAAAAAAAAAAACACAGTAAGTACACACTAGTCAATAATTACTTTGAATTTAAATGGACTAAACACTCCAATTAAAAGGCAGAGGGTGACAGAATGGATAAAAAAGCAAGACCCGGGGCGCCTGGGTGGCTCAGTGGGTTAAAGCCTCTGCCTTCAGCTCGGGTCATGAGCTCAGCAGGGAGCCTGCTTCCTCCTCTCTCTCTGCCTGCCTCTCTGCTTACTTGTGGTCTCTGTCTGTCAAATAAATAAATAAAATCTTTAAAAAATAATAAAATTTAAAAAAGCAAGACCCATCTATATGTTGCCTATATAAAACTCATTCCAGACCTAAAGATACATGTAGATTGAAAGTGAAGGGACAGCAAAAGCATTCCTCTTGCAAATGAAAGTGAAAAGAAAGCCAGGGTAGCAACACTTGTAACAGACAAAACAGACCTTAAAACCAAGACGAAGGAGAGACAAAGAAGAACACTATGTAATCATAAAGAGAGCACTCCAACACAAAGATACAACAATTGTAAATATTTATACACCCAACATGGGAGCACCCAAATATATGAAGCAACTATTCACAAACATAAAGGAAGAAATCAATAGGGATACAATAATAGTAGGGGACTTCAACACCCTACTTATATCACTGGATAGATCATTAAGAGAAAATCCACAAGGAAACAGTGGCTTTGAATGACACATTGGACTAGATAAATCTAACAGATATACTTAGAACATTCCATCCCAAAACAGCAGAGGACATGTTCTTTTCAAGGGCACACGGAACATTCTCTGAAATAGATCACATGGCAGGCCACAAAAGGAGTCTCAAAAAAATCAAAAACATTGAAATTTTATCATGCATCTTTCCTAACCACAACACTACAAAACTAGAAATCAACCACAAGAAAACATCTGGAAAGAGCACAAACATATAGAGGCTCCAAGCCTCTCTCCATCATCCACCTCGATATCCCATGGCAGTCCCCATTTCTGGAAGTGAACCTTTTGTCTCCCCCTGTCACCGTCATCACCCATTTAGCTATCACCTTCTTTTATTTGTGTATTTTAAATATCTATTTATTTATTTTATTTTTAAGACCCTAGTAGAGTTAACATACAGTGTTATATTAATTTCAGGGGCATAATATAATAATTCCACAATTCTGTGCATGACTCAGGGCTCATCATGATAAGTGTACTCTTAATCCCCTTCACCCACTTAACCCATCTCCCCCATCCCCTCTGGGAACCATCAGTTTGTTCTCTGTAGTTAAGAGTCTAGCCTTTGGGGGCGCCTGGGTGGCTCAGTGGGTTAAGCCACTGCTTCGGCTCAGGTCATGATCCCAGAGTCCTGGGATCAGGCCCCACATCGGGTTCTCTGCTCAGCAGGGAGCCTGCTTCCCTCTCTCTCTCTGCCTGTCTCTCTGTCTACTTGTGATCTCTCTCTGTCAAATAAATAAACAAAATCTTTAAAAAAAAAAAAAAAAGAGTCTAGCCTTGGGTTGGAGTTTTGTCTCTTTTTTTCTTTGTTTCTTAAATTCCACAAATGAGTGAAATCATATGGTATCTGTGTTTCTCAGACCTGTTTCACTTAGGATTATATTCTCTAGAACTATCCATATTGTTGCAAATGGCAAGATTTCATTTTTTATGGCTGAGTAATATTCCTTTGTGTGTGTATGTGTGTGTGCACATGGGCACACGTGTGCTATAACTTCTTTATCCGTTAGTCTATTGGTGGACACTTAGGTTAATTAGGGACAGTAGACCCAATCCTGAGGAAATCAAAGCATGATCGGTCAGCACTTGGTGGGTGGAGGTGAGTGGAGAGCAATCTTAATCAAAGCGAAATGTAGAAATAATAAATCATAGTTTGATGAATGTTAAAGAAATCTAAGACTTCAGTGTTGGAAGAAGCCAGGACATTCATTATGACTGGGCACCACGTGCCAGGTGAACAAGACCACTGACTGTCCTTTCTGGCCCCTCTTGCTTGTGTGGGGGCAGAGGACGTGGTCCATCCAGTGAATGGTGAGAGCACGCAACACCGGTCACTTCTAGGCCGCATGACTGCCAGTGAGAGAACCACAGCCCCGCCTCCCCCCATCCAGAGAGCTCTCCTCTGTCACTTCCATCACGGCAATCTGCAGCAATGGAAACTGGCTGCTCCCTCTCCCCAAGTCCCAGAGCAAGGAGACATGGAAAGGAGCTCTTGCTGACCCACAGTGAACCTGTGGCACGGATGAGAAGGAAATCTGGATGGCACAAAGCCTTCACTGGGACCTGGATAGGGAAACTGAGGACCCCAAAGGAAAGAAATCCACCCAGCATCGTAGAGCTGGCTACCCAGAAGCACGAAGGCAAGATTCCCAGACCCCCGACCCCCCGTGTCCCATCAGTGCTCTTCTCCTTTAGACCTCACTAAGCACATCACATGTTTTGCAGGTCGCTGACCCCTTCTAACCGGAAGCATAGTCTGCTTCTATAAATTAAGGCAAAGTCTGAATTAAACTCATCGTTGCCTAATTTTTACAGATTGTCTCCTAGTGCCCCAGACTCAGAACTCTGTTTTCTTGGGAGATGGAGGAGGACATCCAGGGGGTCTGGAGGGGTGGGGGAATGAAACCTGTTCTGTTATTTATAGAATCGAGGCTAATTTAATTAACTTTGGCAGAAAGTGCTCAATTTCGCAGACAGTTGCCACCCGTTTCTCCTGCAGACTGGATTTCCTCATAGTAACTGACTCCGCTCCATCTTCCCCTTTGATGTATGATGCTATAAAACAGGGAGTGAGCAAGTCACCTTTGAAGAAGCCTTTTGTCATTGCAATAACTAGAAGTAATTTATGAGCACCTGGAATTTGGGTTCTCTGTCTCTGACTCGGCAACAGACTGAAATCACAATCTGGATGCTGGCAGCCAATCAGAAGGTCAAAGTGACTCTGAGATGTATCAGCCTTCTAGAATCTAGGGTAAGGAAGCTGCAATGCCCACACGCAGCAATGAAATCATCAGCAAAGAGTTTAGACTCCAGCTGCCTTTGGGGTATTTGGGGTATCCTGGGATACCTTCCCCTATCCAGATCACCATCTACGTCCCTGCCATCCATCAAGACCCTGTTTAATTCCTGCCTCTTCTAGGAAGCCCTCCCTGACTACCCTAACCCAGACATGTACTATATACTCTGACTGCACAATTATACTGGCACCTGTCACTCTCTTGTTCAGTGCATGCTCTTTATGCATGTAGGTCTAGACTCTACAGATCATCGTTCTTCCTGTAAACATAGGTTTCATCTCCCATGCCATTGACCAGTTAGTAATGGCTGCCTCAAGTACTGTAGGGAGAATCTGAAGCTGCATCTAGGCTCGGTGGTCAAAGTGTAAAGATTGACTGGCAAAGTCAGCAATGGGCATCAGCTGAAAAAGGAAAAGGTATGCCCTATGTTTGCCCTCGGTGGTATATATAATAAATTGTTTAAAGATCAGGTCCAGGGGCACCTGGGTAGCTCAGTGGGTTAAGCCTCTGCCTTCGGCTCAGGTCATGATCCCAGGGTCCTGGGATACAGCCCCGCATTAGCTCTCCACTCAGTAAGGAGCCTGCTTCCCCCTCCCCCTCTGCCTGCCACTCTGCCTATTTGTGATCTCTCTCTCTGTGTCAAATAATTAAATAAAATCTTTAAAAAAATAAAATAAAATAAAGGTCAGGTCCATAATGTACACTTACTAATATTCCCAGGGACATTTGCATAAGTACACAATGCATGCCCCAAATTATTTGATGAATAAATATTTCCCATTTTAACAATGACCTAACTCCAATGCATTAATCATATGTGTTCTAATTATCATTCTTTCAAACAGTCCTTAACACACATATGTGGAGACCAGACTCCCCTCAGAAATTCTTGCAAAGCTAGATTTTCAATGAGGGATGGCTTTTGACAGATCAGCCCCCTAACATTTCTGAATCTGAAAATACTAATACATTTCAAACTCCTAGCCTCTGTACAGTAATTAATGATTTTCAAAATTTTGTATCTTGTTCCTCGTTTGATCACATGAGTTTCATGAGATAAAATGTTACTTCTATCCTATAGCATTGCAACAGCTCGTTTAGTAGCATAGTGATTAGTCAGGACCAGAAAAGGTAACCCAGCAAACATTAACCAACCCCCCACAAAGTAAAATAAGCATTTAAGATATAGGCTGGTGTTTCCTACAGTGTTTCTTCCCCACATGGTTTTTTGTGGTCAGCTAAATTTGGAAAACACAACAGGTTTCCCTACAGTAGGATTCCTCAGAGCTGCTACTATTAATGCACTTGGCAAATTGCAGAGAGGACCCTCGACAAGAAATATTTTCTACCTCTTTGACTCTAGAACCCCTTGAATGAAAGCATCCAAGTCCTACAAAACCTTTTAGAGAAATGTTTGCCTGGGGTCATCAAACTCCTCTCCTCGGATTTACGTAAAGTTATCAGCCAGGGCACTGAAAGGAAGCCGAGTAGTTAAGAGCTCAGGATCTAGAATGCCTCTGGGTTCAAGTTCTGGCTCAAGCACTTATTGGCCATGACTCTGGAGGAGTCACTGAGTGCCCAGCCCCACTTCTGTGCCTGAACATGCAGATTCTAACAGGGAACTTGGGAAGATTGAGTGAAAGGAGGCAGCAGAGTGCCTCCCTCATCCACGCACTCAGTAAAGGGTCGCTGGCAGTACCGCCAATGAGAAGGAAGGTCAGAATGGAAATCTATGTAAAAACGGGACAAAATGTCACAGGTCAGGCTGCACTGGAAGCTGATTCCAAAATGGAATCTGGAGCACAGGAGGTTTATGGAGGAGCGCTCCTGAGGATGACATCAGTGGAAGGGAAGGGAGGAAGGATTGAAGGGACATGGAACCATGAGGCAGCCAACCCCAGGGGGAGAGATGTGGCGCTAAAATGACCCTTCAGGACTGTCCCCAGCTGGGCTGAGAAGGCTGGGCCTTTATAACCCCATACGGATCAATCGCTAGATGTGGGTCACCCCAGGAAGGCCTCAGCTTGGGCACCATGACTCTCTGCAACTCAGACAGTCCTACTAGGGGCCACCAGCAGCTGGGACAAGTCCTCCACCTCCTCAGAGGGGGTCTGAGCAGCGCCCGCATTGACCTGCACATAGCACAGTGTCCACCATGCAAAGAAAAAAAAATCCTCAAAAACCGAAACAAAGCAAAAGTTTCCTCTGATCCTCTGGGAAGGAAAAAGGGCAATCTGCAGACATCAACCAAATCTAGTCATTTATTTGCTCATCATTTATTAATGCCTACCATATGCCAGGCCCCAGGGCTTAGGGCTTATGAATCAGGTACTGATTCTAGAGCAATAATAATAATAATGTTTTCTCCTGACTTCTTAAGTCAGGAAAATAAAGACAGGGAAACAGAGAAGGAAGCACTATCACATCACTTGAAGCCAGGATGTATTCTCAGGTGATCAGTCACCTGTCAGCCCGGTATGAAAAGGTGTTAATTTGAATGAAGAAAGGGACACGGCAATTTTTTTCCCCATCGCAATACATCAAGTTGTTCTCCCAGTGACTTCGCGTGCTTGGCAAACTGTGCGCGCTGCACAAAATTGAATTCCCAGGTTTGGGGAAGCCTGGGCAGGCTCAAGGTACACGAGGATTTATTGCTTGAGGTACTTAAAATGCCTCCCACTATATTTGTTGTGACCTTCTCCCCCTGCCCATGGCCCCAAGTTAAACACAGCCTAGGGCTGAGCAAAGGTTAAAAGCACACCAAATCAAGCAAAAGCAGCCCCAAGGAGACAGGTCCCTGCCTGGTGCTGGGATGGGGAAAGTCCTTTGTGTCCCTGGAAGGCTCTCAGCCTTCTTCTCTCCCCTGGGGGCTCCAGTCCTCACTTTTCCCACTGAACGTCTTCTCAAGAGGCCAACAAGATAGTCTGCAACTGTCATTTCACGTTTGCATAGCACGTTACCATTCTGGACCTGTTTCTGGGCCTCACCACCAGCCAAGAGGCAGGAATTGCTAAAATGATCGCGCCTGCTCTAGAAGTGAGGGCACGGAGGCCTCCAGAGGCACAGTGACTTGCCCAAGGTCACAGAGCAAAAATAAGCAGGACATAAGCCAGGCCCTCTCTGCCACAAACCGGCCCCACACACTCTCAGCCAAAGGGGCCAGGCCAGGCCTTGGCAGTGTGCCTTATACTTAGTAGGACGGCTGATCCAGGCCATGCCCTGGGGGGATTACGTGGGAATCCACAGTGAGAATGGCCAGCCTCCCAGACCAGGCTCATGTCTACACTACTGTGCAAATGTATTATCCAAATCAAACCCAGCTGGAGAAGCCAAAGTGGGGTCCCCCCCCCTTTGTATAATTATCGAGCCAAAGCAACAGATCAAAATTTTGAAATAAAATAACAGATTTTTTTTTTAACCTTCACCACCCCAAGTGAATTTGGAAACTGATCATCCTCCAAGCTGGAATATTGTTCTTGTCTGTTAAATTTCTTGTTTGAAAATTTCCCAAGCATAATTTTCAGAATGAGTTCTTGGCATGTATTTATCCTACACGTTCTCTTTCAGTCACGCAAACACCCGCTAAGCACCTGCAGACGGAGAGGTGCTGGGCTAAGTGCTGAGGGCCAGGCTGGCGGATGCCCGACCTCCTCAGTGGGTCTCACGTGTTTGATAGGGCTATTAAACAGCTAAGCGCAATGCAGGATTTAGAAACATTGCTCTTCATAACTCTGCTGGAGGGAGTTTAAAATAGTACAACCTTTATGAAGAGCAATTCTCAAGCAGTAGCTACGGAAATTTTAAATGTGAGTTACTTGGGATCCAGCCGATGCAAAAGTAAAACAAAGCAAACTACGCTAAAACAATAGATACCAATGCAAGGGCAGAAAGTTACAGGTATGAAAATATTCGTTTCAACACTGTTAGTAATAGCCAAAAAAAAAAAAAAAAAAAAAAAAAAGTTGGAAGAGGAGAAGAAAGGGAAGGGAGAAGGGAAGAGAAGGGGAGAAGAGAAGGTGGATGGTTTTTAAAACTGCAGTGCATTTATACCTTAAAGAGGCAATAAATATGAGGCATCTGTCTGCACTGACTGGAGAAAATGTTTCTAAGTATGCTAAGTGAAAGCAAGCAAGTTGGAAAACAAAGCATGTGCCATACATATGTGTGCTTGAGGATTTGTGGATCTACGGACACAGGCATGTGTGTACATGTAAGTGTGTACGTGTTAAACTCAAAGGAAAACAAAGGAAACATACAGACCAAACCATTGGGTGGATCTCTCCCAGGATAAGAACAGAGATGGTTTAAGTTGACAAACTTCGGAGCTATTTGCAAAGTAGATAACTTTTGTCATTTTGAAAACCCAAGCTAGCAAAATAAAGAGCACTGGATGCTCTGACTGTGATGAAAAGAGGGCTCCTTCCGACCCCCCAAGGAGAAGGGAATTCCCCTCACTGCCTTGTCATTTCCAGGGGCTTCTCCCACCATCTCCAGCAAGCCCCAGCAAGACCCCACGCATCCTGCGATTTCTAGCCCCACCTAGTGGCAAGTGGGTGCCAGGCAGCCGCCCACACTGGTAGGGAAACACCGTTGTGTAAAAGGAGGGCGATGAGCTGGACTTCACAGCTAAATACCGCACAGTGACAAGTGACAAAAGAGGCCCTTGAGAGCCCCACTTACCTCACGGGTCGTTGAGCGCAGCAAATGAGCCAAGTCTGCGTAGAGGCTACGATTCCCAGCCCACACGTTCGTTTGTTCAAGAAACACAATTTCTTTTATTCTTATGACTCGGCTAAACTTCTATTTTGAGTTCTTATGTGCCAAGAGGACGGAAATTTATTTTCAGTCCATACAGTACCTCTGGGCTCCCATGCACACGTTCACCCACTAATAACATGAGGATTACAGGTGGGGTCTCTGGGGGCTAGTGTGCGGGGAGTGGGGTCAGGTCAGCACAGGATTTCTTGAGATGCTCCCGTGGCTTCAAACTGAGCTTCTTCAGACCCAGCAACCTCCCTTGCCTCTGAGTGGAGCGCTCTGTGTATAACCTGCCCCGCCTCTCCAAAAAACTGGCTGCCCACCCTGCTCTCCTGTGAGCCCAGGGGGCAGGACACAGGACATCTCTCTCCCAGACCCACCGTGCACACTGCTCTTGTCACTTCTCCACACCACAGAACAGCTTTCCAGTCCAGATAGGGCTGTGGGGAGTTGTAAATCCCTCTGTTGATGGGAGCACAGAAAGCCTAAAAGCTCTGCCTCAACCTCCCTGGAGGCGAGGAAACTCAATATAATGCAGAGTAGAACACGATGCAGGGATGGGAGAAGGAAAAACAGAAGGAGGAAAAGGACGAGGCTAAGTGCCATGGGCAAATGTTGTAGCGCTGTGGCTGGGGGGTTGGTTATTGGCCTATAATTGTCTTGGTTTGGCTCCCCATTGAAGCACTTGCTGGTCATATAGCGGTCCAACTATTTCACTGTTCTTCAAGGATGATAGCATCCACCTTTGTGGGCCATTGCGGGAATGCAGTGAGATAAAGGGATGCAGATACTGAACAGTATTTTCCTTCCCACTCCACTTACAAATAAAGGCTGAAATTCTACTTTGGCCCACTGCGATTCCATTCAGAGTGCTCCACACACCACCTCTGCCTGAAGGTGGAAAACATCCACTGTCTCAGCGGGAAGCTCACGCTGACATCACTCATTCTTCCTTAAGATAAAAGACAGAGTAGTGTGTCTGCTTCTATAGCTGAGCCTCTAAAAGGAGTTTCCAGGCCAATATCTCTTTAGGAATTATAACTTTTCCCAAGACTGAGAGAAGCAATTGTTGGGACTTAATGGCAATATCTACTCAAAGGCTCTTGAAGGGTTAATCTCAAAGACTTTACTCAGAAAAGTCTTCACAGGGACATATCCTATGAAGCCTTGAACCAAGGGACAAGCCTCTCCCCAAAGAGGCAATAGTTTTCCTAGCTTCTAGATGCATGGGACTCACTGAAAAAGCTTCCAGAGACTTGGGGTAGTGGACACGAATCTGCATTTCTAACAAGTTCCTGGGCAATTGTGATGTTGTTCGTAGGAGACCATTCTCTAAGAACCAATGGATTAATGAGAAACACAGCTCAACAGAAGGGCCACATTTATTCTGGAAGACTAAAATTGACAGGGATTTCCATATGTAACTCATTCCCCTGGGATAACATTATAGATATCTATAGGAAAGAGTGCAATGATCTTTAGCACACCTTGCTCAAGAATGAAGGTCTTACAGTTATTAACACTCATCATTCCCATTAGAATGGAAAATGCTACAAGGCTGGTTCCCAGGAAATTTCAGGTCTCAATGGGAAGAGTCTTTCCCAAATCCTCCCAAATACCACTCCATACAAACCACCCCCGACAGGACCAGGGAATCCATTTGTCCTATAATTCTACATACACACTTCCTCCCACCCATGCTCTAAAGTTAAAGAGTATGCCTCAGCTCATCCTCATCTCTTCTGTGGATGGGTCCCTTCTTCCAGACTCAGCAGGTCAAGACATCCACTGAACCAGACATCTGCCAGCTCACAAGAGCCAGCTCATCTAGAAATTTCCCCTGATCCTTGGGAGGGGGTGGGAGCCATGTAGTCCTACTCTCTACAGTTTCTGACTAGACCAGCAATTAAGAGATTTGGCCCAAGCCAATCAGATGACTTCTGGGAATTTGAAAATGAGATTGAGAGACAGCTAGTCAGTATCCGAAATTAGCTGAACTGATCATTATGAGGTGGCCAGAATTCACCAGATAGCCTGACAGCAGAAGTAACTGATCTATAGGAGATAAAAGAACAAAGTCACTGTGCACAGGTGGAAAGAGAATTGACAAGCCTGTCTCTGTGGCATTCAAGACCCCAGCTTGTATCCCTTCCTGAGGCCTTCCTCATCCCCACTCTTGGATTCAATATGACACTTGGTGTCCTCCGTATTTTTCACCTTTTCTATTTAAGATAGCTCCAGTCAGAATCACTCATGGATTTAGTCACCAGCTGGTTAATTGAGCACCCAAGCTGAGCCAGGAGCTGTTCTTGGTGCTGGAGAAATGGAGGTGAGCACAGCAGACGCATTCTTCATCCCATGGAACTGACCTGCAAACACTTTCATGATCTGCAACCTAGGACACTTAGTATAGGCCCCCCCACTTGCCCCCATAGAGAGAAATGCACACACAGAAAGAAAAGTTACCAGAAAACATACCAGTTTATTGAGCAGATACTATGTGCCAAGTACCCCCCCCAAGTGCTTCACATGTACTTTCTCTCAATGAGGCAGGTACCATGATCATCTCGTTTTGCCCAAGGACACACAGGATTCACACCTAGGGGTCTGAATCCTCAGAGCCATGCAGAGACAAGAGGGAGAGAAAAGTCCGGAACAAAAGCAGACACTGAGGGAAGACACACGCACATGCATGCACATACCAACACACCTTTGCATGCACATACACACCCACACAGCAAATTCAGGCCTGTATCAGCACAGACTCGGACATCCTCCTGTCCTTTATCAGCTGCTGGCCTCTCTGCTGTTAGGAGACAAAAAACCAACCCCTCCCTCCTCAGAAATAACTTTGAGGAGTAGTTGGGCTCTGTAATACTTTAATTGGACAAGAGCCTTCCAAATGTGCCTCCTGAGAACAGCGGGGATGCCTTTCCACCTGCCTTTTAGAAAATGTGCCCTCCCTGGATTGCATATGAATGCTCTTAGAGAAATGCCAGAGAATCATTTTGAATGCTTTCCACCAGCAGGTCAGCACTTACCCACCGGATGCCTCCCTGGGAGCCCCATTCAGGTTCCCTTTCACTTCCTACCCAGTCTGCTCCTTGCAGACCTAGGAGAGCAGGAAGCAGCTCTGACCCACTGGGCAGAAGTAAGGCTCTCTCTGCCAACAGCCCCTGCTCAGGGTGGTAAGCCAAAGCACTCAAACCTAGCCAAGGCTTTAGGACCTACTGAGCCTGGAAAGGACATGGGATTCTAAGAGGCAAGAGAGAATGGGGGAAACAGAGGGCAGAGACCCACTGTGTGCACCTCATTCTCCTCCTCTGTAAAGCTGGGAGCCTCCAATCTGCCTAGCCTAGGAACAGAGACCATTCACCGAGCACAGCCACTGTGCTCAACACAGATGCACGTTATTTTTTTTAAAACCCTGGTATATAGAAATGACTGCTCCATTTTATAAATGACAAAACTGAAGTTCCAAAAGATACAGATGCTTAAAAAAAAAAAAAAGACAGAGCTGGTTCCCATGGCTAGTCCTGGTTCACATGACTAGCAAAGGCAGAAATGTCACTTTCCAAATTCCACGCTCTTAGCCACAAGCTGGCCTCCCTCGACTTGAGTTTAAGCGAATAAAGCTGGCTGGTGAAAGAGGAAAGGGCCAAGCCACCAGCTCGTGTTTGCCTTCATAATGTGCCAGCATTTGGCCTGATCAGCTGCAACCAGCTTTCCTCACCTCCGCCCACCCCCTCACCCCCCCCACCCCCACCTAACCCTGAATTATCTCCTCACCCAGCGGCAGACTTCTTTCAAAATCCTAAAACAGGAGGCTTAACCCCAGAACATCTCAGCGGCCACCCAGCCCGGCAAGGTCACAGAGCTCTGAAACAAATGTGCTGACAAAACCATATCCCATCATCGTGGCTAGAGATTTTTAGAGAAACAGAAATCTGAGATGTGCTGAGGGAATTGGCAAGTGGGAAGCGGTATCAGGGTTTAGGCTTCAAAGGCTCTTGAAGGAACAACAGGACACATCTACTGTAAAGCCCCCTAGAGTGGAACTATATGACGAATTTGGGGAAACCTCTTCGAAATCCTTTGTCTCCCATTCTCTCTCCTGGCGAACTCACTCACACTTTTCCATTTAGTGTTTCCTGCTTGGCTCTCACCCGGTTGAGCCTCTTTCCACTTGTCTAATCTGAATTCTAAAGGTTCTCAGCAAAAGGAGAACACAAACAAAAACAGCCAAATAGTTATCCAATCCTCTATGGAAAAATAAACTTCTGTTGGCACACGTCTCAGAAACAAAAAGATATGTTGTTGTTGTTGTTGTTGTTGTTGCTGAATATCATCTTTATTTTCTTTCCAGTTTTTACGGAGCTATAATTGACACACAGCACAGTATCCATGTAAGGTATACAGGGCACCGATTTGACTTACATGTTGTGAAGAGATTACCGCGATAAGTTTAGTTAACATCCATCACCCTACATCGATACAAAAAAAGAGACAGAAAAAGAGAAAACAGTTTTTTTCTCCCTGTGATAAGAACTCTTAGGGTCTACTCTAACAACTTCCAAATATACTACACAGAGTTAACTGTGGTCATCATGTTGTACATTACATTCCTAGTCCTTATTTATCTTAGAACCAAAAATTTGCACCTTTGGACAACCTTCATCCAATTCTGCCTCCCAGCATCTCCCTAGAGTGACACGCTTTTATCTTATATCAGATATGGCACATTTTTGGGGTGCCTGGGTGGCTCAGCCAGTTAGGCATCTGCCTTCAGCTCAGGTCATGATCCCACAGTCTTGAGACCAAGTCCCGTGGGGGGGGTGGGGGGGGTGGTCCCTGCTCAGTGGCGAGTCCATTTTTTCCTCTCCATCTGCTCCACCCCTCTGCTCCTGCTCTCTCTCTCTCAAATAAGTAAATTAAATATTTAAATAAAAATAGACATGGCACTTTTTCAGTTACAGAAGAGAACAATAAATATCTTAGAGCTAACTGTGACTCAGACGTCAGCTGGTGTTTGTCTGTACTCACCATTCAGAGAAGATAGAATGTAAGCTCGGGTAGGGCAGGCATTTTGCCCCCCCACCCCTGCCCTGCCGCTGTATCCTCAGAGCATGGAATAGTGCATCAGTATCGTGCATCACATGTAGGTCTTCAATAAATATTTTCGAAAAAATAAATAAGATTAACTCAACACACACACACACACACACACACACACACACACACACATATCCTCTGAGACAGGCAGAATTATCAAATGGCCCCAGGGCTTCCCACTTCCTACTATGCTAGCTCTTGAATAAATATGTAAATGAGTGAGGTGATGGATGTGTTAATGAGCGAGATGCAGGGAACTTTTTACAATGTACACGAATACGCATATCAACTCATCACAACATACACCTTCAATATTGTACAACTTTATGTGTTAGGAGTATCTCAATAAAGCTGAAAGTTAACATTTTTTTTTAATTTTAAGTTTTCACTTCAAAATAAGTGCAGCTTATATTTGCCCTCCCTTTACTGCCTCGCTTCCCCACTCCCCTACTGCTGTTTCCTAGAATTACCACCTAAATAAACTACATGCCTTCAAATTCTTGTCTCAAGTCCTATTTCTAGGACAGTACAAATTAAGAAATTAAGAATACATCTTTGTTCTTAAAAGTTTTCATATAGGGGCGCCTGGGTGGCTCAGTGGCTTAAGCCTCTGCTTTCGGCTCAGGTCATAATCCCAGGACCTAGAATTGAGTCCGGCATCGGCATCGGGCTCTCTGCTCAGTGGGGAGCCTGCTTCCTCCTCTCTCTCTCTGCCTGACTCTCTGCCTACTTGTGATCTCTATCTGTCAAATAAATAAATAAAATCTTTAAAAAAAAAAAAAAGTCCTCATGTACCCCACTTCTAGAAAATTCTAACTCCAGCTTTGTGCCATCTCTTGGCTTCCTTTCCTCTTCCCACTCTGTGGCAGGGATGACTAGTTGCTCTCAAGATTTGTTCTCCCCTCCTTCCTCACTTACAGAACCCCTGGTTTTCACCTGGGCACATGATTTGAGTAGACACATTTTCCTGTCTCCCTAGCAGTTAGATGTGGCCATCTTCATTCTGGCCAAGGAGATATAAGAGGAAATAGTTTATGCTCAAGGTCCTTAGGAAATATCTGTATCAGGAGGGATGTGCTCTCCTCTGCGCTTCCTACTTCCTCCTGGCTAGAGAGTGGGTATCATGACTGTAACTCCAGGAGTCACTTGGAATAAGAGGTGGCCTCGACACAAGATGGAAGGAACATAGATCTCTGAAAATACCACCCAACTGTAACCATTTAAATGTGAGAGAAATATCTTTCTACCTTATTTAATGACTATTATTTTTATTTTCTATTACTTGCTGTTAATCTATTACTTGGTTCCTAATCCAAACTGCTGATAGCCTCTGAAATCTCACCTCCACTCATTCCCATTAAATTTAAATGCAAAGCCATTTACCCATCTCCTCTGGTGACATATAACCTTAGAATCTCATGTCTCTCATTATGTTTTTCAGGGTATTTACCCAAAGTAAGATGAGGAACAATGGGCCAACTAATCAGATAACACTTCACCACCCTATGCAATCATAATAAATTTAGCACTCTACATGAGATTTATTCTAGATGCTACTCCCAGTGCTTACACAATTCACTCATCTTTAAGAATCCATATTTTCATTTTATAAAAACAACTTAGTGTGTCTTTCCTTTATAAGCTATATCTCCATATACTGAGCTAGTTGAATAAGGAACAATTTCATCATATAAGAATTTCAGTTATTAAGCTGTGAAGAAATTTGGAATTGGAATATCACCATATTGCTCTCTCTAATGAATTATGGATCTATGAAATGATTTTTCAGTGGCTACTAAAATCATGGAAAAGCAAGAAAGAAACCACACTTAATACCTCTCGATGGAAGAGCACAGCACCTATGAAACAGTCTTGCAAAAACAAGTCAAATGTGAATGTAATCACACACCCTACTCTTGGATTCACAGGAAATGCAGGGACAGAAGAACATGTTAAATGAAACCCACAAGGATGCAATCAACAAAATCCATACCAGATAAAAAATGATCTGGTTTCACCAAAAAAAGATTTCGAAGAAAAAAATGTGATGATGGAAGAATCTATAGATGAAAAGAAACTTAAGGAGCCGATGCCAGTGAGAAGCAGAATGAGAACTTCCAAACTTTTTCTCTGTAAAAGCACTGAGAACAGTGACAAAACTGTCAAAATCAACTGCAAATTAGCCAAAGGCTTATAACAATCTTGGAAGGATTTATTCAAGATAAACGATTGAATCTCAGTAAAACAGTGAGTTTTGTAATATTTTAACTTGCCCTTGTCTCTCATCCCTTCTCCCCAGCTCAGCAGTGCCTAAAACCTAGTAGTAAAAAGCAGCAACCTACCAGTCACAGAAGAGGGTGGAATGGGGTTGGAGCTCCTTCAAAGTCCCATTTTCAGAGAATTACCATTACTTGACCTGTCCCCTGGTTTCTTGGAAGGCAACACTTGAAAGTATGAGTATGCCTTTCTTTGATCAGACTTGGAGTCTGGCTAGTTTGAACAGACTTTTCCACAGGGGCATTTGTTGAATACAACTGTTTAACATCACAGCTGTTGGGGGTAGGGAGAAGGAGGAGGAGAGTATCAATAATGTTTGAGGCAAGCAATAAGTTAACCAAAAAGCTTAAAAGGAAAAAATAAGAAATGAGATCGCCATAATTGGCTTTGAAGAGCTCTAGAATACTGCTGTAAATCTAGCAGGCCACATGCATTCATAGACTTGTGTGCATGATATAAAAGACCTGAAATATCCTAAGCTCTTGTCTCTGGCTAATACTGAGTCTCCACTCAAGCAGGAAGTTAAAGCTAAGGAAAGCTGTAAAACTGCCCAACTCAGCATTAAACATATGTCCCAACATAAAAACAGAGCCCCCTATTAAAGACTGGGCAACTTACTGGTTCCAAAAATTTAAGGAAATCTCTATCCAGTTATTAGCAGTTATAATCAGTCTTTAGTGGCCATACATGACAAAGAATACAAGGTATACAGAATTAGTTCTCCCCCCAAAATACTAAACAAACAAAACAACAACAAATGGCAGTGATAACAAATCCTCCTTTGGGAAGGAAAGAAAATCTGATTTTAAGTGTCCTGTTTTCAACCAAAAAACTAAAAAACATGCAAATTAATAAGAAAATATTGCCCAAACATAGGAAAAGGTCAATCAATAAAAATCGTCCAAGGAAGTCCAGATATAGGACTCACTAGACAAAAACTTCAAATCATGTATTCTACACATATTCAAACAGCTAAAGTAAATTATATTTAAAGAACTAATGGAAAGTGAGATGACAACTCACCTAATAAAGAATATCAATAAAGAGATAGAAATTATTTATTAAAAGAACCAAATAAATTCTGGAGTTGAAAAGTACAATAACTTAAAAAAAAATTGCTATAAGACTCAACAGCAGATGTGAGCTGGCAAAAGAAATAATCAGTGAACTTGAAGATAGGTAATTGAGATTATCTAGCTTGAAGAACAGAGAGAAGAAAGAATGTAGAAAAAAGACTCAGAGAACCATGGTACTCCATCAAACATAACAACACATGCATAATGGGAGAGAAATAAGGGCAGAAAGAGTATTTGAAGAAATAATGGGCAAAAACTTCCCAAATTTTATAAAAAACATTAACCCACACATCCAAAAATCTCAGCAAATTCCAAATAGGGTGAAAACTCAAAGAGATCCACACCTAAACAAATCATAATCAAAATGTCAAAAGACAGGTGCCTGGGTGGCTCAGTCAGTTAACCATTCGATTATTGATTCCAGCTCAGATTATAATCTCAGGGTCCTGGGACTGAGCCCCATGTAGGGCTCCACACTCAGTGGGAAGTCTTCTTAAGACTCTTTCTCTCCCTCTCTTTCTCTCTCTGTCCCTCACCTCCCGTGCTCACACTCTCTCTCTCTGTTTCTCTAATGTAATAAATAAATAAATCTTTAGAAAAAAGTCACAAGACCAAGAAAGAATCTTTGAAAGTAACAGGAAGGAAGCAACTTGCATGTACAAAGAGATCTTCAATCAGATTAATAGTTTGTCTCTCATCCAAAACTAGGGAGGCCAGAAGGCAGTGGGATAACATACACAAAGTGCTGAAAAAAAGGCAATTAACCAAGAATCCTACATTAAGTATATCTATCCTTCAAAAATAAAAGAGAAAGAAGGCATTCCCAAAAAAACAGAAACAATCTGTTGCTCGCAAACCCAGCTTCCAAGAAATATTAAAGGGAATCCTTCAGGCTAAGATGAAATGACACTCGACAGTAACTCAAATTCACATGAAGAAATAAAGACCATCACTAAAAGTAACTCCATAGGTAAATATAAAAGACAACATAAAAGGATTTTTGGTTTATGAATTCTTCTTTCTCCTCTCTGACTTAAAAATGCCAATACATTAAAAAAAAAAAAAAAAACTACATAAAGATGTGCCTGGGTGGCTCAGTCAGTTGATTGTTGGACTCAGGCCCTGATCTCAGGGTTATGAGATTGAGCCCTACATCAGACTCAATGCTTAGTGGGGAGTCTGCTCAGGATTCTCTCTCTCCCTCTGCCCCTCCCCACAATGTGAGCTCGCAAGCTCTCTCTCTCTCTGTATCCACCAAATAAATTAATTAAGTTTTTAAGATACAGCTATATAAAGTAATAATTGTAAATCTGTGCAAATGAGCATATAATTTATAAAGATTTCATTTGTATGACAATAATGGCACAAAGGAGGAGGGAGGGAATGGAGCTACATAGGAGCAAAGTTTTTATATAATACTGAAATTAAGTTCATATTAATACAAATGAGGTTGTTATAAATTAAGATGCTCATTGTAATCTCTAGGAAACCTAAGAAAATATTTACTCAAAAATATAAAATGGTACTCTAGAAACTCGAAAGGTAATAATAAAGGAACAAAGGAACAAAAAAATAAAATATATAGAAAACTAATAGTCAAATTGCAGACATAAATCCCACCTTCTCAGTCATTACATTAAATATAAATCAATTAAACATCCCAACTAAATGACAGAGACTGGCCCAATGGATTTTTTTAATGATCCAATTATTCGCTGTTTACAAAGATTCATTTCAGATTTAAAAACACAAATTGGTTGAAAATAAGAAGATTGGAAAAGATATTCTATGCAAATAGTAACCAAAAGAAGAGAGTTGGTGTGGCTATATTAATTATAATTGTTTTTGTTTTATTTCATATAAATGCATAATGTATAATAATATTGATATATACACACAATCTATATATACATATACAATATACATATACAATCTATATATGTATATATACATATACATATATTTACACATATAAATATGTAAATTCTGGAGGTACAAGATGGAAAATGTGGGCTAAATGAAGCAAGATTAGTCATGAGTGGATATTTAATGTTTCTGGGTATGAGTGAGTCTATGACAGTCCCTTTTATTATCTTTCTCTTTTCAAAATTTTCCATAATAAAAGACAAAAAAAGGGGGGGGCACAACAAAGCTACCTGACTACTCACTCTGAGATGTGCTAAGACCAAAAAGTTTAATACTTGTCGATCCATTCAAACATTTGTTGAGCATTAGCCATGAGCAAATCACAGGGATAAACATGCTCTCAAGTAGGGACAGATAAAAATAATTATAGACAAAGTATTAGAAACAAAGAGTGGAAGAAGTGTCATAACAGAGGCCCAAAGGCAGGACTATGAGTTAGTGAAGGAGAGATTATTGCTGATGGTGGGACAAGGACAAGCCTGAATTCATTGAATATTCAGGCAGGAAGGATCTTTATCAAACCCTCTTACTTATATCTGAAAAATATAATATCTAGAGAAGAATTAGCTTTTTTCAGTTATTCAGCAACATTCTAACACAGCTGGGATATATTTTCTTCTGTAGCTAACATTCACAACAGATTATTATGTACTGGCACCTTCCGAAGAATTTCACACATATTATTTTATTTTATTCTCACAATGTATTCCACTACTAACCCATCTTGCGAGGAGGAAAAAGAGGCTCAGAGAGGTTCAGCCACTCACCCAAATTGACACAGCCAGGAAGTGGCAGAGCTGGGTCTCAGACCTGGAAAGTTTGTCTTCAGAATGTTCTCTCTTCCCACCATAATGGGATTTAACCCATGGTTCCTTTCACCACTGTGCTGGATTATCCTGTGATAGGATGTACAGAGAGAAAAACAACTGATATTTCATGCAGAGAAAATGAAGATTAAACTAACACTAATACTTTGTCCAATGGGACTTTGTAGGACTGACAAATGAGGACCTTGAGAGAAGCCTATCACATTAATAATTTTATGTCACTAAACAATGGTTGCATTTTTATAAATGCACAAAATTTGCCTACTATAACCATTTTCCAGACACTTCATTCTGGTTTTCTACACTTGACAGCACAAAGCTCAGTGACTTCAGCCCTGCCAAGGGTCACTGAGCCTCCTCCTGCAGTTCTTCCCCACTCCCAGCTGGACTGCAGTGTGGAATGCTGCAGGAACAAAGACTCTCTTTCCTCCTTTCAGAGGGGCTCTGTAGCATCATAGAAAATGGGGCTCTCATCTCTGAGTGCCATCTCTGACACTACTCACCAAGTCACCAAGAACAAGTCATTCAAGCTGGACTTCAGTTTCCCCATCCATCACATAAAAGAAATTAAATCACATGAGCTTTAACAATTCACATTCTGTGGGTGGGGGTAGGGTAAATAGGGTGGCTGGGTTATGGACATTGGGGAGGTTATGTGCTATGTGAGTACTGTGAATTGTGTAACACTGATGATTCACAGACCTGTATCAGTGAATTTGCAGGGAGGACAGGGAAAAGACTTTTTAAAAAATCTCAATTAGCAGAAATAGAATCCTATAAACCAATTATAAAACAGAAAATAAAATATGTATATAAACATATATTATAAAATAAATAGATACATATTTATTTCACTATAGAGTATTAGGGAGCAGTGTTATTTTATGCCACTATTGGATTCAGAATATCAGACTGAAGCTTGTAGTCCACCTTTGCCAATAAGTAAATGAAATGATTTTATTGGTTATAATAATAACAACAATAGTAGTTAATAGTCATTGGATATTATCCATATGTCACAAACTCAACACTCTACTGTTTCCTCTGTGGCAAATCACTTAAACCTCAGCTACTAAATTTAATATTAATGAATAGGAGCACACATAATACACTAGCTGCTACATTAAAGATTCTCAGAAAACATTTTTTAAATTATATCATGTTATCTGAACAATATGCAAACTTGTTAAGAATAATTACTCCAGGAGTACATGGGTGGCTCAGTCAAGTATCTGTCTTCAGCTCAGGTCATGATCTCAGGATCCTGGACTTGAGCATCACATCAGAATCCCTGCTCAGTGGGGAGTCTGTTTCTCCCTCCTCTGCCTCTCTCCCTCTGCCCCACCCCCTTCCTCCTGCACTCTCTCTCTCTCAAATAAATAATAATCTTCAAAAAATAATTACTCCAGGGTGCCTGGGTGGCTCAGTGAGTTAAAGCCTCTGCCTTCAGCTCAGGTCATGATCTCAGGGTCTGGGATCAAACCCCTCATTGGGCTCTCTGCTCAGTGGGGAGCCTGCTTCTCCCTCTGTCTATGCCTGCCTCTCTGCCTACTTGTGATTTCTGTCTGTCAAATAAATAAATAAAATATTTTTAAAAAATTACTCCATCAATTATGCTGAGTGAAATAAGTCAAGCAGAGAAAGTCAATTATCATATGATTTCAATTATTTGTGGTGCATAAGGAATAACATGTAGGACCTTAGGAGAAGGAAAGGAAAAGTGAATTGGGGGAAGTCAGAGGGGGAGACAAACCATGAAAGACTGTGGACTCTGAGAAACAAACTGAGGGTTTGGGAAGGGAGGGAGTTGGGGGATGGGTGAGCCTGGTAGTGGGTATTAAGGAGGGCACATATTATTACATGGAGCACTGGGTGTGGTGTATAAACAACAAATCTCGGGACACTGAAAAAATAAAATTAAAAAAAAAAATTACTCCATCATCATCCAAGCTAATCCAAAATTTGCAGCCATGTACTGTGGGAAAAAAAAAATCTATTTAATATGTTGTCTTTACCTTTCTTGGAAACTACTATTTTTAAATGCCACACATTTTAGGTTGTTCATTCCAACAGCAATGATGGTAATAAAGGTATTATTTCCCTACCTTTCCTGTTATTATTCCAAAAGATTTCTAACAAATTCAGACAGCTCATCAAGAGACACTACAAAAAGCAAATAGGAAAAATGACATCTGTGAGAGAGGTATGCTCTATTGAAAAGCTAAAGCCAAAAACTAAAGAACTTAAAATTAGACAGTGCTCTTGCCAGGCACTCAAGTGTAAATGAGACTGTTTTCATCCCACATGTCTATGCTCTTTCATTTAGATTTTATTATTTTTAGTGATTCAACTACCAATTCAGAAGAGCACTTAGAAATCAGCCAGTCTGATACCCTACCAGTTCCAATCCCTGTATTCAGAAGAAAAGAATGAGAGCCCAAAGAATCAATCAGTGAGTCAGTCAACTATCAGTTATTGTACACTTATCATTAATTGCTAGGCTCTGTGTAAGTTCTTGGGGTACCTCATGAACAAAAGAACACTAAAGAGAATCCCTGTCCTCATGGCACTGACATTCTAGTGGGGAAAGCAACAGTTGAGGCCAGTGGCAAAGGCTAGGTCCCCAACACCCAAGACTCCAAACAGCCAAAGCAATGTTGAAAAAGAAAAACAAAACTGGAGGTATCACAATCCCAGACTTCAAGTTATATTACAAAGCTGTAGTAATCAAAACAGTATGGTACTGGCACAAAAACAGACACACCGATGAATAGAATAGAATAGAAAACCCAGAAATGAAACCACAACTATATGGTCAACTAATCTTTGACAAACAAGAAAGAATATCCAATGGAAAAAACAAATGGTGTTGGGAGAACTGGACAGTTACATACAAAAGAAAGAAATGGGACCACTTCTTGCACTATACAAAAATAAACTCAAAATGGATCATCAAAGACCTAAATGTGAGATCTGAAACCATAAAATCCTAGAAGAGACCACAGGTAGCAATTTCATCAGCTGTAGAACATTTTTCTAGATATATCTCCTGAAGAAAGGGAAATAAAAGCAAAAATAAACTATTTGGACAATATCAAAATAAAAAGCTTGTACTCCCTGAAGTAAACAAACAAAACTAAAAGGCTACCTACTAAAGAGAAGATAGATATTTGCACATATCTGATAAAGGGTTAGTATCCAAAATATATAAGGAACTGATATAACTCAGAACTCATCCAAAAAAACCAAACAATCCAATTTTAAAATGAGCAGAAGACATAATCAGACATTTTTGCAAAGAAGACATACGGATGGCTAACAGACATATGAAAAGGTGCTCAACATCCCCCACCATCAAGGAAATACAATTCAAAACTACAATGAGATATTACTTTATCAATTATATATAATTACACACACACAACACACACACACACATACATATATAAAACAACATGTATATTATATATATACATATAGTATTATTCAGCCATAAAAAAAGAATGAAATCTTAGGGGCACCTGGGTGGCTCAATCAGTTAAGCATCTGGCTTCGGCTTGGGTCATGATCCCAGGGTCCTTGGATCAAGCCCCACATCCAGCTCCCTGCTCAGCAGGAAGCCTGCTTTTCCCTTTCCCACTCCCCCTGCTTATGTTCCCTCTCTCTCTCTCTGTCAAATAAATAAAATCTTTAAAAAAAAAATTTTTTTTTTAATGAAGTCTTGCCATTTGCAACAACATGAATGGATCTAGAGAGTATAATGCTAAGCAAAATAAGTCGGTCAGAGAAAGATAAATATTATATGATTTCATACATACATATAATTTTAAGAAACAAAACAAAGAAGCAAAGGAGAGGAAAAAAGAGAGAGAGAGAGAGTTAGAGAAGGCAAACCAAGACACACTTCTAACTATAGAGAACAAACAGTTGCCAGAGCGGAGGTGGAAGGAGGTATGAGTAAATTAGGTGATGGGGACTAAAGAGTACACTTAACATGATGAGCACTCTGTAATATATAGAATTGTTGGGTCACTATATTGTACACCTGAAACTAATATAATACCATGTTAACAATATTGGAATCAGAATTAAAAACTTAATTAAAAAAAAGTTCAGGTCACAATTCCAAGATCATATAGATACCTGTAATAAAACCCAATCTTTTGAGAGATTCCAGTGGTTTTATGTTCCTTGAAGACCTGAAACACATTTTTTCTATATCTAGGCCCTTCCTTTACAGAACTGATCATAGTGCATGACCCTAAGAAGGCAGTGGTAAATCTAATTATTAAAAATTATCATTGACAATGTAGGATAGACCACATGTTAGGTCACAAAACATGCCTTAAATTTAAGAAGATTAAAATCATACCAAGTACCTTTTCTGACCACAATGGAAAAAAACTAGGAATAATGGATAAATTCCTAGAAACATACAACCTACCAAGACTAAACATGAAGAAATACAAAGTCTGGACAATCCTATAAATAGTAAGGAGAATGACTCAGTAATTAAAAACCTGCCAACAAAGAAAAGTCCAGGAAAAGATGACTTTTCTTATAAACTAAACCCTTAAAGAATTCATGACAATCCTCATACTATTCTAAAAAATGGAAGACAAGGGAACTTCTAAACTCATCTTATGAGGTCAGCATTACTCTGGCACCAAAGGCAGAGATATCTCAAGGAAACTACACACTAGTATGCCTGATTAATATAAATGCAAAAAAATCATTAACAAAATACTAACAAACTAATTCTAAAAGCACATTAAAAGGATCAAACATTATGACCAAGCAGGATTTAACCCTGGAATGCAAGGATGGTTCAACATGCAACTAACAATTAACACAATTAATTGAATAAAAAATAAAAATCACATGATCATCTTAGTAGATACAGAAAAAAATATCTGACAAAAATTAACATTCTTTCATGATTAAAAAAAAAAAACAACTCTCAACTAACTAGGAATAGAAAGAAGATAACAACATAATAAAGGACATATTTGAAAAGCCCAAAGCTAACCTCATACTCAATGGTTAAGGAGTGACAGCCTTTCCTCAAAGACCAGGAACAAAGCAAGAATGCCCATGCTCACCACTTGTATTCAACATAGTATTAGGAGTCTTAGCCAAAGCAGTTTGGCAAGATATATAAACAAAAGGCACCCAAATAGGAAAGGAAGAAGTTAAACTGTCTCTTTTTGCAAAAAAACATAATCCTATATAGTAGAGAACCTAAAGATGCCATCAAAGAACTAACAGAATGAATAAACAAATTAAAGTTACAGGATACAGGGGTGCCTGGGTGGCTCAGTCATTAAATGTCTGTCTTTGGCTCGGGTCATGACAAAAGGTCAGGGTCCTTTTGTAGTCCTGAAGACTACAAAAGAAAGAAACTAAAGAAGACACAAACAAATGGAAAAACATCCAGTGTTCATGGATAGGAAGACTTAATATTAGTAATCTGTACATACTACACAAAGCAATCTACAGATTCAATGTAATCTCTACCAAAATCCCAATGGCTTTTTTTTTTTAATTTATTTGACAGAGATCCCAAGTAGGCAGAGAGGTAGGCAGAGAGAGAGGAGGAAGCAGGCTCCCCGCTGAGCAGAGAGCCTGATGCAGGGTTCAATCCCAGGACCCTGGGATCATGACCTGAGCCGAAGGCAGAGGCTTAACCCACTGAGCCACCCAGGCACCTCCCCAATGGCTTTCTTCATAGTAACAGAACCAATTCTAAAATTAATATGAAACCACAAAAGACCAGGAATAGCCAAATCTATCTCAAGAAACAGAAACAAGGCTGGAGGCATCACAATTCCAGGTTTTGAAATGTATCAGAAAACTACTGTAATCAAAACAATATGGTAGTGACATAAAGACAGACATAGAGGCCAATGGAACAAAATGGAGAACCCAGATATAAACCCATGTACATGTCAAATGATCTTCAACAAGGATTCCAGTAATACATAACAGAGAAATGGTGTTAAGAAAACTGAATATCCATATGCAAAAGACAGAAATTGGACCCTTACTTTACAGCATAAACAAAAGTCAATCCAAAATGTATTAAAGACTTAAACATTAGAAGAGAAACCATAAAACTCCTGGAAGAACACACAAGGGAAAAAATTCATGACACTGGTCTTGTCACTGATTTCATGGATATGACACCAAAAGCACAGGGCAACAAATATAGACAAGACTAAAAACCTTCTGCATGTAAGGACCTATTTTATATTTTTATATTTTAGCAAGAGGCTTTCATTGAGGTTAAACAAAAACCTTGTTGTTTAAACCTTATACTGTCCCTGCTCCCCTTCCCCCAGGGGATCCACTTAAAAACAAGTTCCAGAAACCAGCTCCAGGTAACAAAGCCCAGATATAAGGGTGGGTCAGGCCAGGTGGAGACATGGATCAGTGGGAGGTGGCATACTGTCTCCCTAGCTACCAAGGAGTATGGGCCCCCGTCCTTTGGGAGCCTTTTTGGCGCCAATCCTAATCAGGGTGTAATAGACTGGTTCAAATGTCTACCAGGGTAAATTGTAACTCAATCACTGTGGAGTTTCCTGTGTGTGTTACAATCTCATTGGTCACCTGTGCATGGCCAGGCCCAACCGCATGGCCTTTGCCCTTAAAAGCTAGCCTGTGAACCAGAGAAGGGTAGCTTTCTCTTGTAAGAGGTGTGTCCGTGAACGTTCGGTTAGATTCTTGATGCTTAGCACAAAATAAAGCTTTGCTTGACCTTTGCTTTATATCCAGTCTCGCTCCTTTAATCATGGACCCATTATTGGGGCATAACACTGCACAGCAAAGGAAACAATCAAAAGAGTAGAAATCAACCTATGGACTGGGAAAAAATATTTACAAGCCATGTATGTGATAGGGAGTTCAGCTTCAAAATATATAAGGAAGGGGTACCAGTTGGCTCATTTGGCAGACCATGCAACTCTTGGTCTCAGGGTAGTGAGTTCAAGCCCCCATGTTGGGCATGAAGCCTACTTAAAAATAAATAAATAAAAATAATAAAAACAACCAGACAAAATATATATCAAATTCCTAAAACTCAATAGTAAAAAAAAAAAAAAAACTAAGCAAACTGGGTAAGGATAAATAGACATTTCTCCAAAGAAGGCATACAAACGGCCAACAGATGTATGAAAATGTGCTCAATGTCACTTATCATTGGGAAAACGCAAATCAAAACCACAATGAGATATCATCAGCTTCCACCTGTCAGGACAGCTATTATTAGGGGCTGGGGGGGTGGTGGAGATAATAGGGTTGGTAAAAATGTGAAGAAACTGGAACCCTTGAACACTTTGTGGGAATATAAAATGGTGCAGTCACTATAGAAAATAGTATGCACTTTCCTCAAAATATTAAAATTAGAACTATCATAAGATCTAGCAATCCCACTTCTGGGTATTTATCCAGAAGAATTGAAATCAGGATCTCGAAGAGATATTAGCCTGTGTTCACTTGCAGCACTATTGATAAGAGCCAAGATACGGAAACAACTTTAACGTCCATGGACAGATGAATGGATAAAGAATATGTGTTGTATACATATAACGGCATATTTGGCCTTAAAAAGGAAGTTCTAACACATGCTCCAACATGGATGAAACTTGAAGATGTTATGCTAAGTAAAATAAGCCAGTCACTGGAAGACAAATACAGCACGAATCTACTTAGATGAAGTATCTAAGAGTCAAACTCATGGAATCCAAGAGTGGAATGATGGTTGCCAGGGGCTGGGGAAAGGGGGGGAATGGGAGAATGGGGAATTAATGCTAATCAACAAGCATAAAGTTTCAGTCAAGTAAGATAAATAAATTCTAAAAATCTGCTGTCCAACATTGTACCTATGGTCGATAATCCTGTATTACACTTTTAAAATTTTGTTAAAAGAGCAGATCTCATGTTAAGCATTTCTTACCACAATGAGAAAATGTTTTAAAGATTTTATTTATTTATTTGAGATTGAGAGCACAGGCACACTTGATCCAGGAAGGAGGGAGGGTAGAGGGAGGAGCAGAGGGTGGGGGAGAGGGACAAAGAGACTCCCCTCTGAGCTCAGAGGGGCTCCATCCCAAGACTCCTTGATCATGACCTCAGTCAAAACAAAGAGTTGGACACTTAACCGACTGAGCCACTCAGGCATCCCACAACAATAAAAATGAAAAATTAAGGAATTATTATTAATAAATACAAATAATTTTTTAAAGAAAGGAGCTTTGAAACCAGAAGGTTCAAACCCTGCTTCCTGGCTGAGGAACCTTGGGTGTGTTTCTTCAGATATTTCTTCCTCTTAGGAAAAGAGGATTCTAGGTCCCACCTCTGTGGTGGTAGGGATGAGTAGGTGAGAAATTGCCAGAGAGGTCAGCAGCACATTGAAATTTCCAGGCCAAGGCTCCTCTCCCCACCTCCAGAAAATGGCAAAGCCTTCAGGAAGCACAACTTCTTCTTCAAAGCGCCTCACAAAGCACAGATCTATCAAACCGGGGGCTCTACCGACCGGGCCGCTCAGCCTGGTCCCCACCTGGTGGAAGAGGCACTCACAATCCCATTCCAAGTCCCGGAAAGGCTTCTGGCCCTCCTCTGTTCAAGTCAAACCCTGCTCTCAGCCCCGGGTGGCTCCTGCAGCTTCTCTCTCTTTTACACTCTTCCCCTGTGGCTCCGGTGTGAAAAGCTCTGGAGCCTGCTAAGACTTATTTTGCATAGGAACAAAGAAAATGCTTTTAGTTCAGACTAAAACCTCTGAAGCAACAAGCCAGGGGCTGACAGCAGCCTGACAGTCAGCAGGGCCGAGCCAGTCAATAGCCTAAGAGTATTAATAGAACGAGGAGACAATAGGAGGCACCATAACTCTCCCACACGACGGAAAATAAACAAAGCCCCAAACCAAGAGCACCACAGACTGGATGACAGAAGGTTGGAAAATGCTGCCTACAAATCAAACCCCAGACTTCGTTCTGTTTTCCAAATCATTTAGCACAGGGACATGTGCTACATTAGACCTTCTGATAGGAAAGGCACTTCCAAATAGTTCCAACAATCCGTGGGTGCTGTTTATTGTAGTTTATGACCTCTAAAAGGGAAAAGTTCCGAGCTGCTCGTTAAAAGGCACCACTTTCCAAGACCCTCATTCATTCAGCAAATATTTATACTAGACACTTACTCTGTCAGGCACCGAGCGAGTTCACGGGTAGACAGCAGCCAACAAGCAGGAAATGCGGGTTCCAGCCTCAGGGAAGTTAGATTCACGTGGCAAGGACAGACAGAAGCCAGTGGGCGAAGAAATAAAATAAATACTAATTGCAGGAAGTTGGAGCACGGCAAAAAGGAGGGGCTGGTGCGGAGAATAATAGTAGAGTTTGAGGAAAGAGGAGGGAACATTTTAGCTGAGCCTCAAAGAACAAGAAAGAGATCCCTTTAAAGAGATGCGACATTATGTAATTCCACTTCTATAGAATATCCAAAAAGGCAAACCTATAGTTGCAGAAAGTACACTGAGGGTTGTCTAGGGCTGAGGGCGGGAAGGAGGAGAGGGTGTAAATGAACATGAGGTTTCTTTTCGGAGTGATGGGCAATGTTCTGAAATTAGACTGTGTTGGTGATTGCACAACTCTGTAAATACATTTAAATGACTGACTAGTATATTTAAAATGGGTGAAGTGGATGATATCAAATTATCTCAATAAAGCAGTAGATGGATAGGTAAAAAGATGACAGAATGAGAGAGAGAGATTGACAGAGAAAAAGATACAGAGAAGAAAGCCCAGGAAACAATCTTTTCCAAAGGCCCCCTGACCAGCCCTCACCAAGCTCTCACAGTGCTTCTGCCGGGTGGGTAAAGACTCTGATCCCTGAATTAAAGCAACTTGAGAGGAGAGAACAGAGATTCTTTTTAACTTATCTTCGGGGTTGCTTTCACTGAAACCAGAGAACATATATTAATTACCAAGAGTGTTACTTAATTTGATCCTATCTGGAGTATCACAAACTGTTCCTGATTCTTGGTTCAAATAAAAGAAGAGAGAGGGAGAGCTAAAGATGGGAAAATCATCCCAGAAGAGGGAACCACGTGAGCTAGAGTTCTCCTGCAGGCACTGAACACATATGAGGGACTGGAGGCCAGGAGAGGTAGGAGAGGAGAGAGAAGGGAATGGAGAAGCCAGGTCACACAGGGCCTCCGGGACCATGGTAAGGAGCAGGTTGCTTTCAACTCTACCAAATAGACTCACCCTATCAATCACTCAAGTCATTAATGTTTTGATGAAGAAACCAAAGGCAGGACATGGAGAAGTGATGCTTTCTTGATGTTTTATAATGTGCTGTCCCACACTTTCCCCCGCTTGCTCTGTCATACAACTCACTCAGAGAAACTGGGTTTATTGACTCCAGTTATCAGTTGAAGAAACTGACACACAACTGATAAGTTAAATTGACTTGCCCAAGTTGACACAGCTATTAACATGGGACCTAGGAATTACCTTTATTTTATGAACAATTTCTCCCCACTTGCCAAACATCTGGTTTACCAGATAACCAATCTGAATTAGTCCTCTATCACAGCAGAACAAATCTCCATAAAATTCAGTAGCTTAAAACAACCCTTAATATTGCTCAGAAATCTGTGGGACAGCTGGTCAACTCCGCTAACCTAGAGCAGACTCAGCGATCTTCCCTGGGCTATCTCATGTGCCTGCTGCCACCTCTCTGGTCAGCTGGGATCCAGCTGGTCTGGGATGACTTCACTCACATATCAAGCAATAGGCTGACCAGCAGCTGGGACAACAGAAGTGACTGGGTCACCTATCTTTGATCATGCAATAGGCTAGCTGAAGTTTTCTACCTGGCAACACTGAGGCTCCAAGAGAGTAGGTGGAACCACACCAAGCTTCCTGAGGCATAGGCTTAGAACTGGCACCATCCTCTGTAGTGCACTCTACTGGCCAAGGCCAGTGACAAGAACAGTCCAGAATCAAGGAGAAGGGGAATCTATTCTATCTTATGAAAGGAAAAGGTACAAAGATACATTGCAAGGCCATGAATAGAAGAGTAAAGGACTATTGCCTCTTTTGTAATCTACTAGAATCTCTTTCCCACCAATAGCAAGAGATAAATTTTCCCAAAAGTATTAATGACCAGGAATTATTCCCAAAGTCCCACTGTTTCCTCTGGTCACTGCCAGGTACCCACAGACACTTCTGGTTCTAAGGAAGAGAGAAAAGGATTATTATTTCTGTTCATCAGTTTTCCTTCCCCTCCCCACAACTGTTTCTTAGAGAATCTTTTGCAGAGCCTCTGACCCAACCCCCCGCCTTTCTGACCATAGCTGACCAGCTGGACCAAAGACATTGGATTGGTTTCCTGAGCCTGCCATAATGAAGTGCCACAGCTGGATGGATGATGACAATAGAAACTTATTCTCTCATAGTTCTGGAAGCTAGAAGTCTGAATTCAAGGTTGACACTGGGTTGGTTCCTATTGGAAACCTGAGGAGAAAAATGTTCTATTCTTCTTGTCAGCTTCTGGCGGCTCCTGGCAATGTTTGGCATCTCTTGGCTAGTGGCAGCATAACTCCAGTGTTAGCCTCTGTCCTTACAAGGCATTCTCCCATGTGTCTGTGTCTCCTCTGCTTCATCTTCTTATAAAGACCACAGTCATTAGATTAGGGTCACGTTAATGAATTACATCTGCAAAGATACTATTTCCAAATAAGGTCACATTCTGTGGTTCCAAGCAGACGTGCATTTTGAGGGGCACCATTCAACCCAGTACAGGGCTTCTCTATCCCAGATATTTAGAAACAAGAGTTGGAAATACCTACTTGCTTTTGCTGATTCTTGAACCAAAAGGACAGGTATGGAGCTAGAATGGCCATTTTCTACTATATATATAAAAGCAGGAGTCAGTCTGTAGAGAGAAAAAGAATGAAGCAGATCTTGAGAGAGAAATGGAGACATCAAACTACACAGAGCATGCTGAGACAGACAGACAGACAAAGAAAGACCAAAACACTCTGCCTTGGTTGCTGAGGGTTTTCAGAGCCCTGGCTCAGTCCTTTTTGGGACCAGATCCACATCCTGCCCTTGAATTCCAAGAGATACCTCTATACCCTTGCAATAACCTTTCCTCCTTGGTGTAAGTTAGTTTGAATGGATTCTGCTTACTGCAACCAAAAGACTTCCATAAAGCCAGAGAGGACTTAATTACCTCACCAAGATGCTTCTTGAGGCTGGCCTGACCAGGGCTGCAACAGGAAGGTGTCAGTCAGGAGGGAAGTCTTGCCCTACATGTTGCTGCTGTATCCATTCAGCACCTGGAGGGTAGGTTCCCAGGCCAGCCCACAAAATCCTCTTTAATCTTGCAAGGCTATTAGCTTGCTAACTCAGTGGCAGAACAAATAGATAAGTAGGAAAATGTATACAACCACATAGAAATAAGTCAAATGAGGCATGTGTCCCTCCCCTTTTCAAACCAACCTTTGTGTTTTGCTTTGTTTTTCAATTTTCCAAGTAACAAAGAAACAGAGACTGGCCAAAATGTTTTCAATCTCTTTTTAATCTCAAGTAACTGCAGTGCTTACTAATGTCATCATCTGTAAAGGATATTTTGGCCAGGCAGTATCTTATGAACATGTTATAAGTCTGTCTCCTTCAAGGAAGAAGCCAGAACTCTCACTTTTCCAGTCTCCATTGTGCTCAAGAAATCATGTGACCTAGCTCTGCTGATCAGACACATGAAAGTCTTCAATTTGGAAATGAACCACATGAGGAAGCAAGCTCTACTCCAAACCTAGGTTCTAATGGAGTGAAGTAATGAAAGTATCTAGATCAGGGAGCAAGAGTAGCGCAACTTCTGGGGGCCAGTCTCAAACATTATCGGTGAAAGCACTGGTATTTAGGCCGAGCCCCGGTGCTGTCCTCATGGAAGTGCCTCCACAGTGTGATCTGGGCTTTGTTTCTGAATGAATAGCCAGCCTCAAGCTTCATCTCTAGACTTCCCTGGGATTCTGTGAGCCTCCTACATCCTTTAACAAATTTTCTTGAATAAATTAGCAATGTGGATTCAGTTGCTTGCAACTAAATATTCTGACTGAGACATGATATTTCTGGCATTGTTCCAACCTCTGCCTGAAGGTGGGATTCTTCATCCATCTAGACTATTCTGAGCACCTGTGCTGGCTTGTCTCACATAGCCACAGATGCAAGTGACAGGACTGTTCTGACCCCCTTCATTGTCTGCCTTTTGAAAGCAATTTAGAAGCCTTGGTGGCATCTGCAATCAAAGCGGAAAGGCATGTTTTTCATAATGTTATAAAGGCATAAATGCAAATAAGCATGATTTCTAGATAATAGAGCTTTAAAAATGGTTTTTCAGCAAACATGTCGTCTAGCCTCTGATGTACAAAATGCAGCCCATCCTTTATGAGAGGCACCAAAACCTTAGTGTCGCTTGCTTGACCACAGTAGTCATAGTCATTAAAATTCATCTGTTCTCAGTGGAAGAAAAATTTTCACATTCCAGTGACAGATATCTCAGGTGCCATAAAGAGTGTCTTTCTGGGGCTTTTCCACAGTTTCATCCACTTGTATACACAAAGTAGGTACATCTTTTCTCTGTGCATTTTACATATCTGATCATGCCACTCCACTGAGTAAAACTTAAGTTATTCTGTACTGACTTTGGAAAAGAGTCCAAATTCCTCAGCATGATTTATGAGATCACCAATGCCTGTCTCTCCATCCCAAGCCTTGCTATGCTTTGAAACTCTACTCCTTGCCTCTAGCATTCCATTTACAGCAATACTCCCCTATTTATGGTTCATTCACTGAGTGGACGATATTGTTCCTTACTTCTGTAGCTTGATTCACACTGCTCCATCTGTCCGGCATCACCTTCTGAGCTTTGTCCAAATGATAAACAGTTATCCTTTTACCAACACACCAACACCAATGTCCACTAACTCTAGAGTATCTGCATAATCACATATGGATTTTGTTTTAATCAAAACTCTTCCATGTGCAAATAACAAATCAAACTGGCTTTAAAAGAGCAAACAATTTAAACAGACACTTTACAAAGGATTTACAAATGGCCAATAAGTACATGAAAACGTGCTTCATATCATTCGTCATAAGAGAAATATACATTAAAACCACAATGAGTTATCATTCCACATCTATTAGAATGGTTAAAATTACAACAGCGGACAACAACTAATGTTGGCGAAGATACGAACAACTGGAATGCTCCTACATTGTTGGTGGGAGTGTATAATCGTACATGTACTTTGGAAGACTGATTGCCCGTTTCTTTTAAAATTAAACATACATCTAACCAACGCCCAGCAATTCCATCCCTGAGAATTTAGTCATGAGAAATGAAAACATAAAAAGACTCCATAAAGAGACTCATACAAATATATTCATAGTAGCTTTATTCATTATGGTGTAAAATGGAAATAATTCAAATACCTAACAAGAGGACAATGATAATCAAACTGTTATACAGTCATACAATTGACTACTACTCAGCCAGTTAAAGGAAGCAACTACTAATATATGCAATATGTGCAGAGCAAAAAACACTACACCAAAAAAGTAAAAATTGTGTAATTCTATAAACATGAAATTTTAGATCAGAAAAAAATCACCTATGGTGATAGAAATCAGAAAGTGTTTGTTAAGGGAGGAGACTGGGGGAGACTAGCTGAAAAAGGACACAAGGGATGCCCTTCTGGAGAGATAGAAATGTTCTTTTTTTTTTTTTTTTTAAGATTTTATTTATTTATTTGATGGGGGAGGGGACACAAGCAGAGGAAGTAGAGAGGGAGAAGAAGGCCCCCCACCCAGCAGGGAGCCCAACGCGGGGTTCAATTTCAGGACCCTGGGATCATGACCAGAGCCAAAGGCAGATGCTTAATGACTGAGCCACCCAGGCGTCCCTGATAGAAATGTTCTATGTTCTGTTTTGGATGGTGGTTGCTCGAGTTATTTATTTGTGGCAACTCATCAATTTGAATACTTAATATGCTCATTTTTTAAAGTATACTCAATTCCAAATAATCTGGCTTCAAAAATGGATCCTCTCCCTAGATCCATACATGTACATATACACAACATTCTTCCTGTAATTTTAGCACATCCCCGGACTCAGAAGTTCACATAATCCAGAAATGATTCCTAGACTAAATGACTTCTAAGGGCTTGCCAATAGCTCATATTCTCTGAACTCTTTGAAGAAAAAAAAATGTGTCTGGGATCACAATGCAATCACAAACTCAACAGGGAAAAATGAGTCCCTCAAATTCCATTGATTCAAGTTTCACCTGCAGCATATATCAAGAAACAGAAACACTGACACACATCTTTCTTGGAAGTTACCTGCAGAAGTCAGTTTCTTTATTATGGCCCCATGAAGTAAAGGTAGAATCTAGGAACTCATTGTAAAGAGCAGCATGGATTAGGGATGACTGCAAGCAACAACAGATACGTCCTAAGACAGAAGGCCTGGTCTGGAGCCTTGGCTATACCACTAAGCAAGCTAAAGAACCCTAGAAAGAATTTTGGCCTACTGTCTCATGTTGAAGATGAGCACATAGAGTCTCAGAGAAGGGGAAAGACTGGCTCAAGCTCAAACAGCAAATGGCAGAGCCTGGATAGAACTCTGTCTTACCAAACCCAACTGTTATGAACCCAGTTGTTTTGTTTGCCCCGTGTTTATTTTCTAGGATTTCTTCTTCATCCATTTATGAGCCGGGCTATGGTAGAAGCTGCTATAGTCCTTCAAAGTAACCTATCATACCTGGCCTCCAGTTCACGGATTTAGAAGTGGGCATCTAACTCAGGTTTTGTCAATTTGTCATCTCCAAAGGAGAAAGACAGAGAGGGGAAAAGAGAAAGGGAGAGGAAGGGAAGAGAGAGTAGGGGGAGAGGGAAGAGAAGGAAGAGGAAAAAAGAAAAATCCCATCTGCTATCAGATGCTTCTACTATTCATATAAACTTAGATGCTATTGACAATAGCCATTGTCTGCCCCATGGACTGGAAAATACATAAATCAGAGGTACCCTAGGACTAGAGTTGCTAATCAGCCTCTAGATTATTTCTACAGAGTTTCTGGGAGTTCATAGATAGTCAAGGAAGTGATTAGTCCAGAAAACAAAAAAGTTAATTCTACTGGTGGGAACTAAGTACCGACATGTGAACTAAAAACAGAATTCTATCTCTGAAGTTGAGATTTCTTATTCCAAGGAAAGGATATGTGAAAGGCATGGCTGTCTATCATACAGTTATTTATACAAAAGGTAAAAATTACCTGTAAGAGAAACAAAAGCAAAAATGAACTATTGGGACTTCTTCAGGATAAAAACTCCTGCACAGCAAAGGAACCAGTCAACAAAACTAAAAAGCAATCTACAGAATATGAGAAGATATTTGCAAATGACTTATCAGATAAAGGGCTAGTATCCAAAATTAATAAAGAACTTATCAAACTCAGCCTCCAAAAAACAAAAAACCCAGTCAAGAAGTGAACAGAAGAAATGAACAGATATTTCTCCAAAGAAGACATCCAAATAGCCAACAGACACATGAAAAAATGCTCAACATCTCTTAACATCAGAAATACAAATCAAAATGACAATGGGATACCATTTCACACCAGTCAGAATGGCTAAAATTAACAACTCAGGAAACAACAGATATTGGTGAGGATGCAAAGAAATGGGAACCCTCTTACATTGTTGATAGTATGCAAATTGGTGCAGCTACTCTGGAAAACAGTATGGAGTTTCCTCAAGAAGTTAAAAATAGAACCACCCTATGACCCAGCAATTGCACTACTAGGTATTTACCCAAAGGATACAAACAGTGATTTGAAGGGGCACTTGCACCACATTGTTTATAGCAGCAATGCCCACAATAGCCCAGATATGGGAAGAGCCCAGATGTCCACTGACAGATGAATGGATGAAGAAGAGGTGGTATATGGAGGGCATGTATTGCATGGAGCACTGGGTGTGGTGCACAATGAACTCTGGAACACTGAAAAGAAAAAAAAAATAAAATTGTAAAAAAAAAAAAAAAAGACCTTATGGTCCAGTGGGGGATATATAATAATAAAAAAAAAACATACATGCAAATATTAAAAAAAAAAAAAGAGGTGGTATAGGGGCACCTGGATGACTCAATAGGTTAAGCCTCTGCCCTTGGCTCGTCATGATCCCAGGGTCCTGGGATTGAGCCCCGCATCCCATCATGGGGCTCTCTGCTCAGCAGGGAGCCTGCTTCCTCCTCTCTCTGCCTGACTCTCTGCCTACTTGTAATCCCTGTCTGTCAAATAAATAAATAAAATATTAAAAAAGAAAGAAAGAAAGAAAGAACTAGGTCATTCAGAGAAAGACAAATATTGTATGATATTAAATTAAATTAAATACAATTAAATACAGTTAAATTCAATACACTAAATATCAGATTTCTTAAAAAGGAAAAGCGACTTATTTATTGGCATTGTAGACAAATCAGCCCCATGATCTGTAAGTGCTCCACTCTTGGTCCTGCCTGGGCAAGATGTTTCCAAGATGCTGAGTATCACCCTCGAGCTTATATGGCCAGCAGGGGTTGTTACTTACCCTTCATGACTCCAATTTGTCTTGCTGATGGGTTCCTGCCAAAGATGCTTGTTTGGGGAAACCAAAGTGGTAACGGTGGCCTTGATGTGCCATCTGATCAAATGGATGTGACCAAGAGCACCCAGCCTATCACCTGGGCTTGGTCTTGTCTTAGTACCCACCTCGCTCCTAATATCACTGGTCTCCATCTCACTAAACTGTCTCCAGAGAGGCAAGGGCAGAGTTTTCATTGGTTATTTACTCATAAACAGAGGTAATAGTCAAAATATCTAACAACCAGATGGGCACATCCATTATCTAATCAGAAGAGACACGGACCGCAGCTCTAGAGTAGTGTTATGGAGGTCTTTCTTGTGCTTGCCATCAACCTTTTAGTTGTTTGAGTATGGGAAGGACCTGAGCTTTGAGGAGGACCAGGACAGCAGGAATCCTGGGAAGGGATCACTTGGGTCTCAAAGCAGCATCTATTACCAACTGTAGGGATTCAATTTAATATTTTAATAATCACTGCGTCATACCAGGGTACCATACCACCCAGAGACCTGGGCAGGAGGGATCCCTGTTCTGGTCCCCACATTTTAGAAGGCCTCATGTGTCACAAGAAATATACTCATTAAAGAACACATGAACACCTTTGTCCATATTCAACACTAGGAAGCGTGGCCCACTCTCTCCCTAAACACCTGCTCTCAAGACCAATACCATTCAGGCCCCAGGGAAGCAGTTCCATCACCTCTTGCCCTACATCCTTGAACAAAAGATGACTGAGTCTGAGTGTTTATGGCTTGTGACTCTGCTGACATCAAAGACAGACAGGAATTTAGAGCGCAAGGGGGATTTGCCCAGAGGGAGGGCTTGGATTAGAGAAAGACAAATGAATTACTTTGTCAAATTTTTCCACAAAGATATGGATTCTTGAATAATGAAGTATCATTTCCCCATAGTCATGAGCGTCCATTTTTTTTGCTTTTCTTTGTGTTACACTATATTATTCCAGAATATTCACACATTAGCATGGTATTCAAAACAGTCCGGCACATGATAATCACAGAATATTTGTCACATTAAATAATGTATCCATATGTACTACCATGAAAAGATGGCCAGAATATATTAAGTTTAAAAGTATGGTGCAGAACATTAAGTACATTATCTTCTCATTTGTGGCGGGGGTGGGGGAGGGTTAAGTTCATTTACATAGAGATATATATACATTCGTACAGTCTTAGCCAATTTCTGGATTTTCGGGCTGGAATTCTTTCTTTCTGGAAGTCCAGTGAGTGGAGATCTTACTCTTTTTCATGCTCTTCTGAAGGGTTTGAATGTTGTCCACTGCTCATAGATTACTTTTTCAATTTAAGAAACTAGTATTTAATAAACAAGAAATTCCCTTATACATGAAATTAATTTCTTTTAGTTGTTGATCTCGATTTTCAAACTTTTCTATGTTGAACATGCATTATTGGTATATCCTCATTAATTCACTTCTAGTGAATTCGAAAAGTAATGAAGATTGCAGTCACTTCCCCTAACTAATTAGCCCAGTGTACTTCCACAGGATTTCTGCCCCCACAGCTGAGACTGTGTGGTTTCTGGTTATGTTGAGAAGTGAAGCTACTGTGCAGAGAGAGAGAGAGAGTGTGTGTATGTGTGTGTGTGTGAGACAGACAGACGGATAAAGACAGAGCTGTTGCATTTCCCCTGGATGGGTAAACCCAGGAAAGCAGCAAAGATAACAGCCTGAGAAGAGTGTTTCCCTCCTGATGAGTATCAGGAGAATCTTCTGGTATCATCCTTCTCTGGAAATCATCAGTCCCAGGCCACTGGGACAGCGTGGAGATGGCTAACAGGACGGAGGGAGAGCAAGGTCGCAGCCCGGGCAGCCCACATGAGGTTCCCATCAGCCCTTTGGACTACAGAGGTCTTTCACGAAGTCACCAGCCTGCTCACCCTCCCAGGGTCTCTGCTCCCGGCTCATCTCAGTGCAGGCTGCTGGCACTGGGGCTTTGTGAGCAAGTTGTCCAAAACTCTGAAACCAAAGCAAGGAGGTTGCCGTGGTCCTGAGCTTTGTACCTACAGTTCCAAATGCCTCAGCCTTCTCTTTAAAAAAGAAAAAAAGCTTATTAGCTCCATTTCATTTCATCTCATTCTAGAATCCACTACTTCATTTGGGGAAACAGGACTCTTTTGATCTCTGATTGCCTAGGCATTCATAATTGATAATCTGCCTCGGAAAAAAAAAAAAAATGTCACCATTAGCTGTTCCATTTGATATGCCCCAGAGCTTCAATTACAGAAGCCCCGCTAGTTGAAGAGAACTTTATTCCAATGAGATAAATCAATAAGGGATGAGAGAGGTGGTGGGGAAGAGCAAGAGAGAGAAAGAGAGAAAGAGAAATGGAGACAGAGGCTAGAGGCCAGGCAGCAGGCACAGAGAGAGGGGTAGAAACAGAGAGAGAGAGGATGCATTCTTCAAACCACCAACAGCCAAAGCATCACCCAGGAAGGTTTTTAGCGCAGTCCTGGTTGATTTCTAAACTTGGGCTTGGTAAGATTCCCCTGGCACCACCCCCAGATGAAAAGAGGAAACAGTGCTCCCTTTTCCTGACAGTGACCTTTCCAACATGCATATTCATTATCTTAAAGGCCTCAGCATCCGGCAACCTTCAGAGTGAGCAGTGGGCGGTGAGGGGGGGCGGGGGTGGCGCGAGGGGGAATCACCGCACGCCTCAGGAGGCTTAAGATATGAAAGTCTCTGCATAACGCAGATGAGATTGGGGGAAAGGAGGAAGGTAGTTCTTACAGTGTGGAAGAGAAACCTGGGAACAAGTTCAAAGGCAATACGCTTTACTACCGAGAACTTTGAAGTAAAAAGCTCTTCTTAAAAGAATGCTCTGTTACTGTGTCATTTATATGTATCTTGGGTGCAATTTCACTACCCAAGAAGTATGTGTATGGTGTTCAATAATGTCAGTTCTGGCGGCAGTAGAATGCTTAAGATATCTTTTCTGCTATATTCTATTGTAACACAAAACACTATACACACACACACACACACACACACACACACTCACATCCAGTGATCTCACCCCCAAGATAGTTTCATATGCATCAAAATCCCCAACAAGGTGATTGCCCACACCAAATTTTGTGTATAGAGGCTCCGTAGGGGAGAAAGTGGGGAAGAAAGACAGCTCGCAGTTCCCTGCTCCAGCATCTACTTAATTCTTATCAATTTGCTTTGAAAAGCCTGACATAAGCACTTTTGAGCCCTAAACGGGGGTGACTATAGCTCTCTTCAGAAAATTTGATCAGCAAGCTACTTGCTGAAATCAAAGTCCAAATCACTTAATCATGAGAAACATGTTTTCAAATAATGATACCACCTGGAAATTGTACAACATTTTACATTTTCAAAGCACCTCCCTCTGCATGATCCCCCAGTGCTGGCAGCCTGGCAGGACCAGGAGGAGCCGGGAGGAGCCCAGGAGAGGCAGTGCTGTGCCCCAAGCTGCACACACATGGGAAGTGATGTCCCAAGCCTTCTCTGTGGCTGAGTCAGGGACAAAGCCCCAGCTCCAGGGATCTTTCTACAATGCCTGGAAAACCTTCCCCATTACTGAGCCTCAGTTTTTAAATGACCTTCTTTTGCTGTAATGACACTCACTCACTATCTCCCCTTTCAGGGCCTTTGCTATTCCCTCTGCCCAGAATGCTCTTACACTATTCAAGACTAACTTTTTTTTTTTTTTTTTTTTAGATTTTATTTATTTGACAGAGAGAGAGAGAGAGAGAAAGAGCACAAGCAGGGGAAGCAACAGGCAGAGGGAGAGAGAGAAGCAGGCCTCCACTGAGCAGGGACCCCCAATGTAGGTCTCAATCCCAGGACCCATGGATCACGACCCTAACCAACTGACCCAGACAACCAAGCCGACCAGGTGCCCCTCTTTTTCACTATTCACATCTTGGCTTATGTGTTCCCTCCTTGGAGAGGTCTTCCTCAACTACCCTTTCTAGGAGACAAGTCTTCACTATCACATCCCTTTTCTGTCTACACAGAAGTTAGCAATTTATGAAATTATTTTCTATACTGATGACCTTATTAATCCTCTGCTCCCCAAAGAGCCATGAGGACAGGAACCTTGTGTATCTTGTTCACCATCGTATCCCATGTGTTTATTTTCTGAATGACTAAACAATTTCATTAATTCTCATAAACAACCTTGTAAAACAGACAGGAAAGCATTATGATTCCCATTTTACAAATGAAGAAACTGAGGTCCAGAGTGGCTAAGTAATTTGCCCAAGATCACACAGCTAGAAAGTGACAGAGCTGGGAGAAGAACCTGGGTCTCTGACATCAAGTCCAATGCTGCCTGCGCTATAGAGTTCTTTTTGCCCCCAAAGTTTGGGGAATGAGAAATTCTTATTAATCAAGAATTACTGGGGCACCTGGGTGGCTCAGTGGGTTAAAGCCTCTGCCTTCTTCAGCTCAGGTCATGATCCCAGGGTCCTGGGATGGAGCCCCGCACCAGGCTCTCTGCTCAGCGGGGAGCCTGCTTCCTCCTCTCTCTCTGCCTACTTGTGATCTCTGCCTGTAAATAAATAAATAAAATCTTAAAAAAAAAAAAAAAAATTACTTCATATTCCTTCATTCACTTAAGAAGAAATTTTGAACATTTGCTAAGTCCAAGAAGCATATTAAATATTATGGGAGATAAAAAGATATAGACCAAGATATGCCTCCCTATCCTTCCTATCCTCCCTACCACCTTCTAGGAACTTCTAGGGAAGTTCAAAGAAGCATCCAAATATCAATAAAATAAAATAGAAGGTCTTCACTACTGTTATGAACTGCTGTGTCCCCCCCCACCCCAAATTCATATGTGGAAGCCCGAACACCCAGCACTTCAGAATATAACCTTATTGGGAGATGGGGAGTAATGGAGTAATGAAGTTAAAATGAGGCTATTATGGTGGGCCCCAATGCCACAGCACTGGTGTCCTATAGAGGACTGGTGTCCCTACCAGGGACGCCTGGGTACAGAGAAAGGGCCAGCTGGGGACACTGCCAGATGGAGGACATCTGCAAGCCAAGGAGAAGGTCCTCGGGAGAATTGTGGTATTTTGTTACAGCAATACCAGCTGACCATTACAAATGCCTTAGTGGAGATGAAGACAAAGCTCAGAGGCCTGTGAGAACAGCCAGCTAAGAAGTTCTAGTAGCTGGCAGACATTCGCTGGTTTGTGGTGCCATCACTGCCATCTCTGCCTCATGGCCCTCTTCTTGCTGTGTCTCTGCATCTCCGTGTGGCTTTCTATGCTCTGTGTCTTACTCTGTTCTCCTCACTAGGACAGCAGTCACTTAGGGTTCACAGCCTACTCTGTTCCCCTATGACCTCATCATAACTGGATGAATTACATCTACAACAAAACTACAACCGAAAAAGCATCGCCTTCTGAGCTAGGATGGTCAGGACTTCAGCGTGTCTTCTGGGAGAACATATTTCAACCCATGACAAGTGGTTGGCTCAATCTTACCAAAAAGACTTCTTTCTAGAACTTTTCCTGGGAATAATAAGAAAGATCAACCTTATCCTGACAAGGTTTGAAGTAAAAATTATGTAAGACTAGAGCTGTCAGGGCCTGTCATTGTTGGAGAGGGACTGGGAAAAAGCAGGGCATAAGGAAAGAGCAATGGAATAAGTCCTCATGACATTCTCTGAGCCCCTGGATCCAACCATACCTGATGTCCATCTCTCTAGTTATGCAAATAATCTATTATATACATATTATCTGTTAATTCTCTCTGTTCATTGATCCAATATAATTGGATCACTTAAAACCAATAGCCCTAACTAACAGAGAAAATAGAACCAATAAGATCTGACAGGCATATGACAGCACTAAGGAGAAAGCCAAAGCTACCTCCAAACCTGAGTTATGGGGAAGAAATAGAGATGAAGATAGAAAAAAGAAAGTCTATAGGGAAAGTGGGTTTTGGAGGGAAAATAATGAAGCTAGTTTTGGATTTCATGAGCTTCAGATTCAGGGATAGATGGGGCTATATTCTCTGGGATAGAAAACATAAGATCAGGAGCCAGGAGAGAAACATTGTTACCTGTCTTAAGTATGATTTGTGCTAACACAGAGGGATGAGTTAGGGTTCAGGGCAGGAAATAGAGATCATTCTAGGCATGTCAGGAAGAAAGATGTTTAATGCAGGGAATTACCTCCTGGGTGGGGAACTTCTACCAGAAGTCTAGAAGGAGCCAAAGTAAGGGGGTCCCCCAGGGACCGTAGAGCTCAAGGACAAGCTATCGGAGCTACAATTCAGCATCAGGAACCTACTGCTACCACTACCCCTTAAAGTCCTGGAGGTTGGTGGCCAGCCATTGGAATAGTAAATCCAGTCACCACGGTTATCCCCTAACACATCTCTACAGCCTGTGCAAGGATAGCTAATTGGTGGAGCTTATCTTGCATCAGGAATCCTCAATGCGAGGAACTTGGGTCAGCTTTCCAACCTCCCCAGATAGAAGTAAGAAGAAATGGCCATTGAGGAAGTCAAGTCACAGATCCCACCACAAGTCATCTATAAATACTGTGAGAGACCAGGTAAAGGAAAAATCCATTGCTGGTGTGATCACTGCACAGCCTTCAACAAGAGCCTGCCACACTGAGCCTCAGTTTCCCCATCTCTAAAATGAGGCAACTGATCTGTGTGGTTTGTAAGGGTCTCTTCAGTCCAGCTCTTTCAGAAGTCTATGAGAGACACCCTAGCCCTGACCCAGAGATAAACAATTGTCTTCCCAGGAGTATTATCTTCGCAGCCGACAGGCCAGCCCCACACATTAGAACATAATCATTAAACACCTAGCAAGAAGTGCCACCCCACGTACAGTTTAATAATTCACATTCCAATCCAATTACTGCGAGTTTCATAAACAAGTGCTTATTAGAATATAGTCGTTTCCTCTGAGCAAGCAGGGTTTTTAGAAGGGAAATTACAATGATTATCTTCAAGATACAGGCATGAATAATACAATCATTCCTCCTCTTGCCTGGTTTTTATCATTTCCCTTCCCTGCTGGCATAGATGGGAGGCTTAACTCAGCCGCTTCTCCCACTCCGGACCCTTTTATCCCCTTGGCATAAGGTCCTCACCGTCTCTTCATCAAAACACATCTGTCCTGGCTTCTAGAGGGGGATTTGCTAAGGATTCTACTTACTCTTTACTCATCTCTGACTCGTGATTGCATGTGAAGTTGGAGGGGGTTTGGTGGGGAGACAAGCAGCAGACTGCCAGTGGGGTGACTATATGGCTTGGGCATTTGTGACCTCTGAGTCTCGAGTCCCTATGTCTAAAATGAGGGGATTGGTTTAGACCAGGAATTCTTAACCTGGGTACATGGGCAAGCTCTGAGGAATATAAGAGTAAGCTTAAATTTTATGCAGTAAGTTGTGTTCATAAGGGACCTCCATGTCCCCAATTTCTATTTAGAAAATAATGTGGTCCCAGGGACATTAATTCTATATCAACTCCATGGCCAAGACAAGTGACTGAGCTAAGGTGATCAGTGCCTCTATTTCCTGGCCAAGATATCGATCCAGAGATGAGCCATGTACCTAAACCTTACAATCACATCAAATCTTACTGAAACATAGACATTCTTTTCTGCTAGATGAGAACAAGTAGGAATGAAAATCCAGGAACTCCCACTAGCATCTTGGAACCCATAGGGTAGCCAGCTCTGGGATGAAGCTGACATTGTAGGAGACTGAGCCTAGAAAGAGAAGAAATGAGAATCTTGGTGAAATTGTTGAGTTGCTAGATCAAGCTTCACCTGATATCCCTAAAGCTTTAGTTACATGAACCTCCATTAGTTAAGCTGTTTTGAATAGGGCTTTCTGTTACTTGAAACTAAAAGCAACTTAAATGATAGTACATTTATATGTGAGCTGTTCTGAGGGGAGAAGTCATAGGTCCCAGGAAAGCTTCAAAATATTTTTTGATCCTTAAACTAGAAAAATCTCAGTACAAGCAACTAAGAAACTTCAATACTCTGAATACTATTAGCATCCTGTAATCTTACAAATCTGTGAAGTTCCAAATTGTTGGCTTGACTGATAATGTGATAACATATAACCCTCACCGGTTTTTTTAGAGTTTTTCCAACACAAAAGAAATACATGCTTATTAAAGAAAATTTATAAACTATGGGGGAAGAATAAACAGAAAGACAACCATTGTTAATATTTTGGAAATTTCCTCCCAATTTTTTCATTTTCCTATGCATAATCCTAGGGAGGTTTTAATATAGCTGAGTTCAAACTATGTGTGCAATTTTGTATCATGCTTTGTTCACTTGACATTGTCATTTAATTCCTACATCATTACAAAACCTTTGTAAACAGCCTTTTTTAAAGTGGCGTCTTAACATTCTGTGGAATGGAAATTCTATCATTTCTTTTACCATTCCCCAAGTATAGGACAAAATGAGACTGTTCCCAGGTTTTGTTTTTGTTTATCTCCTTGGTTATTTTGCCATTTTATTTTCTTATGTAACAAAGAACTCCTTGCCAATGTGATTGCAAATATAAAGGAAGGAGGCACCAGCCATGGCCCTCACCATGTCAGATCATGTGGGGAAGGAGGGAGGAGCACCATTTAGATATGGGGGAAGCCTCTGCCTTGCCATGGGATCTATATCAACCCAGACAAGACTATAAGACTACAGTGTTAAGCCACCTCCAGCCTTCTCGTGACCTCTATCAGGACAGAGCTCTGTTGATAGTGCTCCTGGCCTCTCTCCACCTGGAGCGTGAGTGCCTGCCCTGATCGGTGGGCTGGAGAAGGAGCCCTCAATGGGGGCCAGTGCACCCCTCCATTCCTTCATGCTGTAAGTTTAGTGGGGCGGGGCCCAGATCTGGGCAGCTCTGTAATCACCCAGTTGTCTATGACAAAATGAGAAGTCTCATTCTGGGGTTCAGCCATACGAACTCCCTTCACTGTCCGAAATCAGCTTAATTGTTATAAAGGTGATATTTGGGTCACCTATCTTCTTAGGTTCCACCTTATTTTTCTACTGGTGCGGGACTCAGGCAAGGAAGGATACTACTTATCGGACACGTTCAAAACCACTGAGAGGATAATATCTTCCACTGTTGCTGAATCTCTTCTCCCCGCCCCACAAGTAGACTGTTGGACTTGGCTCAAGTCACCTCTGGATCTCAGCCATCAAGACTATGTTTAGGCAGATACAAAAGATAATGGAATCATTATTTATAATAGCCACTAGCATTTATTGAGCAGTAATAAGGTACCATGTGCGGTATTAAATGCTCTACCCAGTTCATACTAGCAAACGCTTTGAGGTGGATATGGTCACCTCTATTTTGTAAGCAAGGAAACTGAGGCCCAGAGAGGCTGTGTAGCATTTAGAGTCACATTGTCGCCCATGGCCAGGTCAGGATTTGCAGTTAGATTAAGGTCCCTGAAAGCCTAAATTCTTAATCCCTCTGCACTGGTGCCGATAGTCCTGTGAGTTCCTCTGAAGCCAGAGAGGAAGGGCAGACAGAGGGAGAGAGAACCCCCACACCCCTATAGCACTCAGTCTGGCTAATTCCACCAGATTCAGAGTCCAACCATAGTCTTGATCTTTCCAGAGGCTACCTCGACAGCATCAACGTGGTTGTAAGGGACTAGGGTAAAGAGAGGGTATTTTTGGCTTTGGGATTCTCAAAATTTGCATAACATAAAACTCACCCTTTTGCATTATACAATTCAGTGACACTTAGTATATTCACGGTAGTGTGCAACCACCACTGTTATTTAGCCCCAGAACACTTTTACCACCCCAGAAGGACACCCTACTAAGTACACACTTCCCATTCCCCTCTTCCCCCAACCTCTGGTGATCACTGATCTGCTTTCTCCTCCTAGAGGTTTACTTATTCTGAATACTTGACACAAATGAAATCAGCTGTAGGAGATTTCTCATGGGTGACAACAACTCTCACAAGTCGGTCATTCTGTAGACACAGGAGAAATTCTCCAAGCACAGGATGAACGAATTCTCCTTTCATTGTCTACCTTGACTTCCTACTTGGCCATTGGGCTACCTCTTGGCTATTTCCTCCTTGACTGGCCATCAACCCTCTCTCCCATCCTCTCCCTTCACATTCTCTCTGAAAACCTTTCCCAATCAATGAGCCAAGGACTGTGCCTCCTCTTGAGCAGATGACCTTAGAAATCCAATGATTTTTAGATCTCTTTTTCCTTTCCTTTTCCTTTTCGCTCAAGAGGGTCAAGATCAAATGGCCCTGATTTCAACTGGAGTTCACCAGTTAAAATACTGACTGCAAGCGCGGGCTCCTACAGGAGTCCTCAGTCAATGAGCACATAATTGAACTGTCACCTCCCTCCACCTCCTCCTCCACTAGGCTTCACCCGTGGCACAGGAGCCCTGAAAACTGCATACATCCTTATAATGCATCACCTTTTCTTTCAATGAATGCTGGCATTTCCTATGTAGCTACAGCAGTGAGCAGTAAAACTGGTCTCTCTTTCTCGCCTCTGAAGGTTTTCCCTTCTGGCTGGAGAAGGAAGAGGAGAACTTCAAAGCTACCCAAAATTCTATGTCAGAGTGCAGAATGGGAGAGGCAGAGAAGGAATGACTGACAGAGAGGCAGGACCAATGAGGCCAACAGGGGATTGAGGGATTCTGTACTGAAAAAGGACTCCTACAACTCTCAGCACCCTCCTGCAGAAACATGAATTAAGACAGCCATCTGGCTGTCTTTGGGAAATATGGCCATAAGACACAATGCTGACAATATTCTCCTGGTCCTCACCTGACTTGAAGAAAGAAGCATTCTCCAAGGGCTTACAAATCCCAACAATTTCCCAAGTCTGTTCCATTTTCTCAGTATCTCACCCCAACAAGAAAATACCTATATTCACATGACAGGAAAGGGGAAGGAGGAACAACTGAGACATAAGGCATATGAGACACAGTAGCCCTTGCTTTCTGTCTTACCATGACCCCTCCTGTCTTTTCCAAGCATGCTCTTGGCATTCTGTGATCCTGAATATCCAATCATGATTATAAAGGCTCCTGGCTCTCATTAATCACGGCACTTGTGTCTACCACCCAACCAGCAAATGCACACATGTGCACACAGATACACACACACACACACACACACACACACACACCCCTCTAGCATCACTAAGTCATTAGGCAAAGGTTCAGGCTTCTCTGGGAGGATATTCCTCAGCAGTTCTATTCATAAATAAGGAAATGAATGTTCTATAGCTACCAATCCTAACCATAGTTGCTCAGATGGGAGCCCAGAACTCTCCTGACCTCCCTACCCCCAACAGATACCCTCTGTATTAGGGTCCCAGGGCTGCCATAACAGATCACAAACTTGGTGGCTTCAAACAACACTAACTGATCATCTCAGAGATCTGGAGGCTTGAAGTCCAAAATCAAGGTGTTGCCAGAACCATGCTCCCTTCAGAGTCTCTGGGGAAGAAAACTTCTTGGTGTTTTCCAGCTCCTGGGGGTTGACAGTACCCTTGACCTTGTTTGGTTCACGGTAACAAAAATAAATTTCTGCCTCTGTCTTCACATGGCGTTACCTGCCATGTGTCTGTGTACAAATTTCCCTCTTCTTATAAGGACACCAGGCATTGAATTAGGGCTCACATTAATCTAGGATGACTGAATCTTAACTTGAGGACATCTGTAAAAACCCTATTTCCAAATAAGGTCACATTCATAGGTACATAGGAGACACTTGAATACATCTTTTAGGGAAATGCAATCCAACCTGCCACACTCTCATAAGGACCAAACCAGAGCCCTGCGGCACGTTAGCAATAAAAAGATCTTCCTGTTGTCAGTTCCTGCAGCCCTGAAAATGTATTATCATCAAGATGACAAAGTACCACTATTTACCAAGTACTTAACTGCCAAGCATCGTGCTGTTTTACACGGATTTTCTTGTTAATCCTCATATTTACCTTATGAAGTAGGAACAACTACCAGCCCCAACTCACAAGAAAGGAAACTGAAGCTTTAGAAAGTTAAGTCACTTACCCAAGGAACGTAATGCTAGATCCAGGATTTGAACTCAACTTTTCTGAACGCAAAGCCTATCAAAGTTCTTCCATGCTTTACTTTCAGGTAAAGCTGCATGACTTTGAGCAAATTGGCACCCCTCTCTGGGCCTTGGTATCCTTACCCTGTAGGTTTCTAAGGGCTCTTCCCACTATGAGTACACAGCTCTGTGAGTCTTTTCATCTAGGTAACCAGTAACTCTGGCCAGCTGATCTATATTTGATCAAGATCCACTTCCTGCCCCGTCCCGGCCCCAAAAGCAACCAGATGCACTGCATAGTATGTTTACGCAGGATTCAAATACAGAGGACTTCAAATACCTTTCCCAAATCCAACACCAGGCTCTCATGGCCTCATTGGACGCAGTGATTATTTCCATCCAAATTAATGCTTCAGGAAGAGCCTAGGTCACCCACAGGGAAAGCCCAACTCTGCCAACAACACACATCTTGACAGCCTTGGGGAAAACTCACGCTTCTAATTTGTTTCTTATCAGCAGTATGCTTCTGGAACTGAGTGAGAACATCAAATTCACAATGTCTTTCACTGGACTTAAATGAATATTTCATATTCCAAACCTAGAGAACCAGTTAATGGAAGGGCCTTCCTTGTTTCCTGACTCTCCCCCTCTCCTTCCTAGCATGTTTCCACTATTTTTCATTGCATTTTCCAACAAAGCCACATTACGTGGGGCCCTAGACATCACGACAGAAGCAAGCAAGGGAAGGGAGTGGGCAATAACGAAGAGATTAGGGTCAGTAAGGGAACTGGTGCAAAGATAAAGAACAGGGCTTAGAGCAAGCTACAGCCAAAATGATCACAAAATCATAACATGAATCACATTTATTGAATGTTACCAGTTTCAGGCACATTTTCTCTTCTAGTGCCCTCAGCAATTATGTGGAGCAGCTGTGTTATGATCCCACTTTGCAGATGCAAAAAACCAAGACTCAGCTGGTAAATGAGATTCAGGACTGGGTGTGGCTGGTTCCAAAGCCTCTTTCCTCTAAACCCCAGGGGCCCGAGGATCACAAAGAATAAAACAGTCCCCTCCTTCTTTGTAGAGTTTACACTACCGTGAGTGGTATAACTGAGAGCTGCCCCAAGAGTAGGGACAATTTCTATTCTTTTCGGGGAGGAGGAGACAAGCTTTTTTTTTTTTTTTTAAGATTTTTATTTATTTATTTATTGAACAGACAGATCACAAGTAGGCAGAGAGCAGGCAGAGAGATCAGGGGAAGCAGGCTCCCTGATGAGCAGACAGCCCGATGCGGGGCTCGATCCCAGGACCCCGGGATCATGACCTGAGCTGAAGGCAGAGGCTTTAACCCACTGAGCCACCCAGGCGCCCCAGGAGACAAGCTTTAATTCTAGTGCTGCTGAAAATAATAAGACTGTCTTAGATGTGACGTCTCGGACAGAATCAATGCTTGAGAAGAATGTAGGGGGAAGGGGGGAAGCGGCCCTCATCATCTTCATCCTCCTCCCTCTAGCTCCTGCTGCATGGTCAGAGCCAAGGGCTGAATGGTTCTGGCCATCTCTCAAAGCTGCAAGATCTTCCTTCTGGGAGCTGAGTCCCGCTCCTCCTCCCCACAGAGCACTCAAGTCACACAGACCTGGATTCCAGCCCTGGCTCTTACAGCTTCCCTCCTCTATAAGATGCAGGTGATATTGGCACCTATAGACCTGGAACCCCACCACTTCTCCGTCCCTTCACCCTCCAGCCCTGTCGAGCTCAGTCCCCTGCACTCTCCCTTCTCCCACTCTTTGTTCCCCAGAGCCACCTTGTCTGCCCAGCAGGCAGTTATCTTTTAAAAATATAAATAAAATCTCATAACGGTCCTGCCCAAAACCCTCCTGTGGCATCTCACCATTCTTAGAATGTAAAAAATTACTCATCATGGCTTTCAAGGTCCCCCCCTGCCTGCTCCCCCTACACTCTCCCCCTTGATCCCTCCATGGCACCACATGGGCCTTCTAGCTCCGCAAACATGCCAAGGTCATTAGTGTCTTGGAGCTGGTTGGTCCCTCCGGCCAATGTGCTCTTCCCCTCAACTTCACACGCTTCCTTCCTCACTTCATTCAGGTCTCTACTCAAGCGTCCTTTCTCCAGAGAAACTTCCTTTCCCTTCCCATTGGAAAAGCTGCTTTCCTATCACATTCTAGGACTTCGCTTGCCTCATTTTTCTCCATAACGTTTATTACTACTTGAAATTCTACATGTGTTTAAATCGTTATTGTCTTCTCCACTGCAATATAAGCTCTCTGACAGCAGGAACCTTATCTATCTTGTTTATCCAATACTTGTCAGACAGTAGGTGCTTCATAAATATTGGTAGGTGAATAAATGAATGAATGAGGCCATATAAGCTTTAGCAAAGACTGCTAATTGTCCCCAGTATCCATCTCCCCTTCTCCCCTCCAGTAATTAAAACCCCAGGTTGTAGTTGGACACAATACTATCCACCTAAAGACAAGGTTTTTCCAGACTCTCTTGAAGCTAGATGTGTCTATACAATGAGGTTTAGGATAATTAAGTTTGCCATAAAAAATACAGGATGCCCAGTTAAATTTGAATGTCAGATAAACAACCAACAATTTTTTTGGTATAAGTATTTCCCAAATTAAAAGTTCAACAATTATATAGCATTACTTGCAATAGTCAATATATGCAAGCTGCATAAGCGTCCATCAATAGATGAAGGGATACAGAAGACGCGTCATAGGGGTGCTGGGGTGGCTCGGTCAGTGGAGCGTCTGCCTTCAGGTCATGATCTCAGAGTTCTGGGATCGAGCCCCACTTGGGGTTCCCTGCTTAGCAGGAAGCCTTCTTCTCCCTCTGTCCCTCCCCCTGCTCATGCTGTCTCTCTCCCTCTCAAATAAATAAAAGCTTTTTTTTCTTTTTTTTAATAAAACTTTTTTTAAAAATGTGTCATATATATGTATATATATATATATATATATGCACACACACATAGGAGTATTATTCAGCAATGAAAAAGAATAAAATGAAATCTTAATATTTGCAGTGGCATGGATGGAGCTAGAGAGTGTAATGCTGAGCAAAATAAGTCAGTCAGAGAAAGACAAATATCGTATGATTTCACTCATGTGTGGAATTTAAGAAATAAAACAAATGAACAAAGTAAAAAGAGACAAACCAAGAAACAGACTCTTAACAGCAGAGAACAAACTGATGGTTACCAGAGGAGAGGTGAGGAAGGCCGGGGAAGCGCATGGGTGAAACAGGTGATGGGGATTAAGAGTACACTTACCATGATGACCCCTGAGGAATATGGAGTGGAACCACTATATTGCACACCTGAAACTAATATGACTATGTTACTCTATATAACTATATATATATGTTACTAATATGTTAACTAAACTGTAATTAAAATAAAAATTAAATTACAATTTTTGAAAGCCTAATCATTGTGTTAGTACAAGTATGCCCTATTCAAAAAAAAAAAGTTAGTAGTTGTGTTAAAATCAAATGCAGAGAGAGACCCGACTTGAAACCTCCCTGAGCAAAACCAGTCCCATAACCAAAGCTTCATTTAGCTTATTTTGCAAGACAAGCAGAGCTAACTTGACCTGGGTCATTTCTTGCTCACGCCTCTGAAATCATAAGCAAAACTTAAATTGTTCCCCCAAAATGGATATGAAGTAACCACTAACCGATGTCCTGTCATTAAAGAAAATTCTCCCATTGAAACTGATCACTGTAGACAACAGTCACTTCCCCACACCACACAAGCTGCTTTCTGAAACCAGACATCTCCCCTAATTCTACATTTTGGTTTCAGTACCCCTGCTTTGTAAATTGACTTTTTGGTGGGTGCACAATGAACTTTTACTAATTACTACTGCGGGGACCGATTCATTTTACTTGTTGGGTTTGGTTTTTTTTCCTTCTGAGCTTCTGACCATTGTTTATCTGAAATTCAAATTTAAGTATGTGTCCTGTATTTTTGTTTGCTATATCTGGCAACGCTATGGCCTAACAAAGAATAAGGCAAAGTAACACATTCCAAGGTTACAGCCTTAAAACTACCACTCCAAGGTCACAGCCTTAAAACTAAGGACATGTCCTCACTTACCGGTCCCCTTGCCTCAGGCAGGAACGCCATTCTAAGCGGCAGTCTGAGTCCCCTGTGACCCTGTGGCCCAGGGCAGCACTCTCGGATGGCAGGAAGCCAGAGACCGGAAGGAGCCAGTCCTGGGCGCACATGGTGGAACAGGGAGACTCTACTTCCCCTACTAGCTCCAATTTTTAGATGACAGGAAAACTACCTTTCACCTCATTAAAGACTCTGTTAGTTTGTTCCCCATTAAAAGCAGCTAAACCAATAGCCAAACAAATGCGAAATTATAAAGAAGTTTTGGTAATTTGGCAGCCTGATACATCAGAGAGCTTCAATGAATGTTTACTCCCTCTTGTCCTCACTAACCGAGTTGCTCCTTGGTACCAAATGTCACAGCCCTTTTTGGTAGGAGTGTGGCATCTGTGTCCTTCACTGGCAGCTCCTGATGCCCTCTCCGGTGGTTTCCGAGCACCAGGCCTGGGGCAGCAGGAATTCAGCTGCCCACAGAGGCAAGGGGACCCTCTTGGCCTCTGAGGAGAGGGGCTCCAAGAGAGGCGTACTTACAGGGCCAAATGAAGCAAAGGGACCGGTAAGATTTTCTGTTCTCCCAGCGTGGATCTCCATTGGCCTGGAGATGCTCCAGAGTTCCGTATCACATCGCTCTGAGCTCTCGAAATATGGTCATCTCTGGAAACCCAGGGAGAAGGGAATGAACCCCAGATCTTTCTGCCCTGGGGCTTCCCTGGCTCAGCCAGAGTCACAGAGGCCCGCGGCAGGGAGGAGCCTCCACAGCCTCTGGGAAGTTCTTCCCTCCACTGCCCGGAGCACGCTTCCCCGCACCTTCCCGTGGTTGGTCCTCTCCCCCATTCAGCGTGGCCACAGTGTCACCTCTGAGGAGGCCTTCCCTGACCAATCCAATCCAAAGAGAAGCCCCTGTGGTCACCCTCCAGCTCCGGGCCTGGTTTTCCTCTACAGCATCTATCACTTCTAACTTATCCTTTTCTATCTCCAGGCTCATTGTCTGCTGAGCCCACTGGAAGGTAAGATCCATGCGAGATCTGTCTCTTGTTCTCTGCTGTATCCCCGGCACCTCAAACCATGCCCGGCAGGGACGAAGGCGCTAGATGAACATTTTTGAGTAAATAAATGAATAGAAGAGAGAGGTGGATACAGATATAGTTACGGATGTGGACACAGACAGAGATAGATCAGGGTCATCCACAAGTCAGGCAGATTTTACCAATGGCTTCCTTCTAGAGGGTGACAGGGAAAGTGACAAAACCTCCACATGCACAATGACACCGATGCTTCCCTGAAGAAAACCTGGCCTTTTAGCGTCAGGCTTGCCTCCCTGTTGATTTGGGAACCTCTGCCGGGTTGAAGTAGTATTTCTGCAGAGTGTTAGCACTAAAGCAATCTGAAGTTCAAGCCCTTGGTGGGGAAATGGACCCAGAGAGGAGGTGAGCCGTGCAGACAGCAGCAACCAAGGCCTGCAAAGCACTGCTCACTGCAGCAAGCGTCTTCCCATCCTTGCCTGTACTTCACTCTGCACAACAGTTCTACTGGGCGAGTGGCAGCAAGATTGGTGGCATTATAATTACATTTAAATGTCGTCTATTAGCCTCCCGAACTGTGAATTTAAAGACGGGCAAGATGCAAATGGTGCAAAGAGCCAAGATGCCCTTCAACAGATGAATGGATAAAGAAGATCTGGTCCATAGATATAATGGAATATTACTCAGCCATCAGAAAGGACGAATACCCAACTTTTGTATCAACATGGATGGGACTGGAGGAGATTATGCTGAGTGAAATAAGTCAAGCAGAGACAGTCAAGTATCATATGGTCTCAATTCCTTGTGGAGCATAAGGAATAACATGGAAGACACTGGGAGATGGAGAGGAAAAGTGAATTGTGGGAAATCAGAGGGAGAGACAAACCATGAGAGACTGAGGACTCTGAGAAACAAACAGGGTTTTAGAGTGGAGGGGGATGGGCGGGTGGGTGAGCCTGGTAGTGGGTATTAAGGGGTATTGCATGGAGCACTGGATTTTATATGCAAATAGTGAATCAGGGAACACTACATCAAAAACCAATGACATACTGGATGGTGACTAACATAACATACTAAAAAATAATTAAATAATTAAATGAATAAATAAAAATGGGCAAGATAGTAAATTTTATGTTAGGTGTACTTTACCACAATTCTTTTTTTACATTTCCAAGTCTTTTATTTTATTTTTTATTTTATTTATTGTGTTCAGTTAGCCACTGTACAGCACATCATTAGTTAATTGATATAGTGTTTGATGAGTCATTACTTGCATAGAACACCCAATGCTCAGGTAATGGGTATTAAGGAGGGCATGTGTTGTGATGAGCACTGGGTATTTTACCACAATTAAAAATAAAAAGCATATATATATAATTTTTATATTTATATATTTTATATATATACATATATATGACATATACACACATATATATAGTTATTAACAGCAACCTTATTTTGCACATGAACCAAAGACTGTGATTTATAAAAGTCATACAACTACAACTAGGGATTGGAGAAGCTAGGCTTAACATGAGGACTTCTGATTCCAGCTTGGACCTCCTCTACAAGGGAGAGGGAATATTCACTCCACAAACATGCCAAGAACTAACCTCAAGCTAGAAGATGAGTGCCCTGAGCTTTCCAAGAAGACTTCCTTTTTTTTTTTTTTTTAAGACTTATTTATTTATTTATTTGAGACAGAGAAAATGAGCAGAGGGAGAAGCAGACTCCCTGCTGAGCGGGGAGAGTGACTCCAGGCTTCATCCCAGAACCCTGATATCATGACCTGAACCAAAATCAAGAGTTGGACGCTTAACCGACTGAGCCACCCAGAAGCCCCATTCCAAGGAGACTTCAAATGTGCTGAGACCCATCACAGCTGGTCACGCCACTCCGCTGCAGAGGCCTGCCTCTTCCATGATACCATGCCGAGGGGTAGCTGATCCAACAGACAAGAGCTCAATACAGATCATGTGTCATTTACTCTCATTGTGTGATGATTAATTTGCTTGGGGACCAAGAGAGTTCAGTGGTTACATTAACGTGCAAAGAAAAATTAAACATTGATGCGTCCTTTATCTCTTCATTTCTAGACGGATAAGTCCTGTCAGTGTCTGCAAGAGATATTCTCATTGACATTGTTTATCTGTTCCATTGACATCAAATTACACTTGAGAAACAAGAACTAATACACCGCGGTGTTTTTATGCAAAGTGGTGACTGTAGGGGCCAGATATTAAAGAAAAAAAAATATCTAGCCTGAGATTCTAGTGTAGCATAAACTCGGTGCAATATGACACCAAGAATCAAGCCCAAACAGGTAGGAGCTCAATAAAGTCTTCTTGGAAAATCCCTTCTGGGTTCCTTGAGCCCCAGTTTAATATGCAGCATTGTGCTGGGGCTGCAGAAGGGTTCCACCTCATGAGCCAGCTTTGCTCTAATGTCCACACTCACCGTGTTGAAAGAGTCAGAAGGGGGGTGCCTGGGTGTCTCAGTCAGTTAAGTGTCTCCTTTTGGCTCAGGTTGTGATCTCCAGGTCCTGGGACCAAGCCCCGCATCCGGGCTTCCTGCTCAGCAGAGAATCTGCTTCTCTCTCGCTCGCTCTCTCTCTCCTTCTGCTCCTACCCCCTGCTCATGTTCTCCCTCTCTCCAATAAATAAATAAGAATCTTTAAAAAAAAAAAAAAAGACGGAAGCCTCATTAGAAGAATTACAGTTATAGCACGGAGCAAACTATTATCGACTGCATGTCTTCCTGTCCTCCGCCAGCTCTCCCACTTGACTTAGGTCATGCTTCTCTCTCATTCAGATGGGCTGCCCTGTGTCCATGCAATACTGGGCTTCTCAAAGTCAGGCAACAAAAAGATGCACTTTGCAACCAGAGACCTGCAATGGAGTCTTAGCTCCATCATTTACTACTTCTATGAACTTGGGAAGTGACATAACATCACTGAGCCTGTTTTCCCATCTCAGAAAATGGGATAATAATATTGCTTACCGCAGAGGACTGTTGTGTGACTTAAATGAGATGATGTGTGCAAAACACCAAGTGTGGAGTCTGGTGGCAATAAGAGTTCAGTACATGCACCGATATTAATAGATGTCCCACAATGTGTAGCACTGTGTTAATCGTATAGTACACTTGTAGTATTAGCAGTTACCTCACGGTCATTAGGATGAGGGATCTTTTAGTTGATTTTTACCATATTTCATTAAATACTAGTTAGAACTTACCAAGTACATATAATGTGCTAGCCTCAGCCACATGTGTTTCATGGGTCTTAATTCATCTGATTTTCATACAGTTGTGGGGGGGAGCAGGAATGTGCACCCAGACAATCTGGCTCTACTACCATGACCCTCACTGCCACTGTCAGAAACAAGCTGTTACTTCTTTTGTAATTAGAAAAACAAATCACAGGGCATCTGGGTGGCTCAGTCAGTTGAACATCTGCCTCAGCTCAGATAATGATCCCACAGTCCTGGGATCGAGTCCTGCATTAGGCTCCCTGCTCAGTGAAGAGACTCGTCTCCCTCTCCCTGCTACTTCCTCCTGCTTGTACGCTCTCTGTGTTGAAGAATAAAATCTTTAACCAAAAAAAGAAAGAAAGAAAGAAAGAAAGACAGACAAATCACAAAACTTCTATAATCAGAAAAACTATTTTTTAAATGACTTAAGATGTTATATACGCATTTGCTCAATGATTATCAACTCCCATCCAAATCTGTAAGAACCTCAAGACTGAGAGATTGACACTTCTTTTATTTCATAGGAAAAGTTTTCATGAGAACTACTCTGCAGCCCAACAATTGCCCTACTAGGTATTTATCCAAAGGATGCAAACATAGTAATCCAAAGGGGCACCCGCACCCCAATGTTTATAGCAGCAGTGTCCACAGTAGCCAAATTATGGAAAGAGCCCAGATGAGTATCAACAGATGAATGGATAAAGAAGATGGCATATTTATATATGTGTGTGTGTACACACACACACACCCCTATCACACATACACATGGAATATTACTCAGCCATCAAAAAGAATGAAATCTTGCCACTTGCAACAATGTGGATGGAACTAGAGGGTACTGTGCTAAGCAAAATAAGTCAGTCAGAGAAAGACATATACCATATTATTTCACTCATATGTGGAATTTAAAAAACGAAGCAAAGGACCATAGGGGAAGGGAAGGAAAAATAAAATAAGATGAAATCAGAGAGGGAGACAAACCATAGAAGACTTTCAGCTATAGGAAACAAACTGCGGCTTGCTGGAGGGGAGAGTGAGGGGATGGGGTAACTGGGTGATGGACATTGAGGGCAGGGGATGTAATGAACACTGGGTGTTATATGCAATTGATGAATCACTAAACTCTACCTCTGAAATTCATAATACACTATATGTTAATTAAATTGATTTTAAATTTTTTTAAAAAGATGCTATGGAAAGTAGAAGAAATGATGTCTTCCCCGTAGGGCCTTGTACATATGGAAAGTGTATTCTTATTGTTAATAGCTGATATTCATTTACCACAGACCATGTGCCCAGCCACAGTGCTGAAAGCTTTGCCTACATTGTCTTACTCAATCCCCATAAGATATCAGTGAGATAGGTACGATTAATATCCCCGTTGTGCAAATGAGGAAATAAAGCCTTGGGGTTCCAAGGGGGAAAATATGCATAGGCTGCCACGTGGCTGCCACGGGCAGTGATTTCTGTCCATTTTTCTTTGCCCCACTATCTTAAAAAGCAGGCCCCTGGATAGGTACTTGAAACATCCCTGGCAAAGTGAATACCAACTTTTTAATCCACTCCCGTCACTAAAAAGCAGTGCACCTGCCAGACATTAAACTTTACAGGCACACACTTCCAGAGCTAGTGAGTTCTAAAGAATCCCACTCTCTGAGTTTATGGAGCTCTTCTTACACCTTCCCCCAAGAGCACCTCCTTTCCCACCTGCAGCATTTGAAGATGGGCGAAGATGGACCTGAAATGGAGAAGACATGCTGTCTCTCTGCTCTCGCCTGCTAATTCTCAATTTCAAGATGTTCCATTACACCTGATTTATAGCCTGACAGGGCTCATTCTAGCCCACAACCTTGAGCTTGTAAAATGCACTGGGGAAAATTTACTAACGACCATGTTCATCTTACTGCAAGGTAGGGGATTTTTTTTTTTTTTTAAGGGAAAAAGCCTCAAGAAGCAGGGATATTTCAAACCGCCAATTATGAATAACAATTGTTTGATAGCCGAGTGCAGTAGATCTTCCAGCTCATTCAGTTTTCATCTAATTAAATCTTTCATTTCCATGGGCAGCATGCCGCGCATGCTTGTGTTTGCTTTTGTTGGCAGGATATAATCAATAAGAGAAATGTGGATGCATTTCAGCATTTATTAGCAGCTCAATTGGAAGTTGTTTTATTTTAATAACATCCTTGCCTTCATTCTGTTCAGGGTAAATCGACAGCTTTGATGAATAATAGACGACAGAAAACTGGCTTATGTTATCCCATTAAGAGTAAAGAAATCAGAGAATGAAAGGAAGCTGAGTGAGAAATTGAAAAACACTTTAAGCTGCATTTTCTTTGTTACAAAACAAAAGAAAAACAAACAAAAATGCCTTCCACTCACTCCAAAAGATCATTAAACCTATTAGCTAGTTATACCTCCCAAGAACATGGTGATAAATCCCCTTTCTGAAGCTTTCCACCACTTTTATTTGCAGCTCATAGTTAGTTGTTCTTGGTTAATTTCCCTTGGGGCTGCAACAAGGACTTGAAAGGGGAAAACCAGTACAAAATGTCATTTGTTCACCAGAAGTGAATCCAAATGCCCAAATGCTCCCATCCTCACATTGAGATGCGTACTGGCAGAGAGAGGACAACTTAACAACAAACATGGAAACTCCACAGTGATGAGGTGTTCACAAGAGCCCACTGCACAGCATGATCAACAGAATTCAAAGTCATCTGTGAGCCAGAAGACCGCTCTTTGGAAATCCTACCTGGTATGGCCAACCATTCACTTAACAACACCATGTGAATACTTCTCATCTAAAAATATGAGCATTTTTCCACAATGAGATACCACTTCACACCCATTAGGATAGCACTTATCAAAAAAATAAATAAATAAACAAATGAACAAGTGTTGGCGAGGATGTGGAGAAACTGGAACTCTTGCACACTGTGGGTGAGAATGTAAAATGGTATAGTCACTGCAGAAAACAGTTGGGTGGTTTCTCAGAGTATTAAATATAAAACTACCTTATGATCCACCAACTCCACTTCTGGGTACGAGCTCCCAAGATGTGAAAACAGGGACTGGAACAGATATTTGTACACTCATGTTTATAGCAGCAATGTTCACAATAGCCAAAAGGTACAAGCAATTCAAATACCCATGAAGGGATGAATGAATAAATAAAATGTGGTATATACATAAAACAGAATTATTCAGCCTTAGAGAAAAAGTTAAAACACATGTTATAGCATGGATGAACCTTGAAGACAGTCACAGAGTGAAATAAGCCAGTCCCAAAAGGACAAATATTGTATGATTATCTGAGGTTCCTAGAGCAGTCGAATTCATAGACGGAGAGGAATGGTGGCAGCCAAGAGTTGCGGGGAGGGGAGCATGGAGTTTGTGTGCAATGGACACAGTCTCTGGTGGGGAAGATGAAAAAGTTCAGGAGACAGACGATGGTGACGGTGATGGATGGCACAACAGGAATGAATGCCACAGAAGTATACATTTAAAAATGCTTGGAATGGTGAATTTTGTTTCATATATTTTGCTACAATAAATATAAACAATATTTTAACCCTCAGATAAAGTTGTCCTTGGATAGTTACCACCTGAGCATACAGCATACCCATTCATTCAGTTGCTCAAGCCAGAGAAGCGAGAACCGACCCTGGTACCTCTCCACATCCTGGCCACCCCCAGCAGAGTCTACGGCCTAAATGAAAGCTCCATCAGTCTAATTGCTGCCATGTCCTGCCACCTCCCTGAGTGACTGTCCTCTCTTACTTGGACTCTCTAATGACCTCCTACCTGGTCTCCGGGATCAGCCCAGGCTCTCCCCCCTCCAGGCCACTCTCCACCAGCAAGGAGGCTGAGCTTTTACGGACAGAAACCAGGTGCTGTCGCTGCTCACCTCCAAAGCTTCCTCTGCCACTGAGAACCAAGTTGGGGCTCCTCCCCAAGCCTACCAAAGCCCTGAAGCCAGGGGACCCCACTCCCAGGGGTCTCCTTGTATCACCGTCTCCCTCACTCAGTACTTCTGGGCTTCTCTGTACACAACACACCTCCACTAGCTCCTCAAACTCAGGAGGGTCCATCGTCACACAGTGCTTGGCCCATGGCACCCCTTTGCCAGGAATGTTCTTCCCTCTGTTGTTTGGTCAAACACTCCTGGGACCTCAGGCCTCATTACAAGTGGCATTCGCTCAAGGGTCCTTTGCAGACTCCTCATTGCAAAGAGCCCTCTGGTCTCCTCTCACGCACTTTCACTTTCTTCTTTGTCCCCAGGGCCCTTTTTACACTTCTGAATGTGTATCATGCTTCCCCCTGGGGACAGTGAGATCCCTGAGGACGGCACCCATGTGTGTCTTGATCCGTATTCCCAGCCACTCAGTACGATATCTGGCACACAGTAGGTGCTTATTTGTCAGGTGAATGAATAAGTAAAGGAATGCAGGTTCTTTCAGGTCACACCAACAATGGGAAGCAGAAAGCCTGCCTCTGACCCAGACAGCCTCCACCTTTGACTTTCCTGGAGAGCTGGGCAGGCCTGGGCACCTGATCTGAAGCCCACCTCGCCTGACGCCAACACACATACTCACTTGCAACCACTTAGTGATGAACAGATGCACCCAAAGGCCCTCTGGCGAAAAGGTCTGGCTTTTCCCCGAGAAGGGAACAAGAGTAACGCTTGTCATGCGTCGAAGACGAGGTAGCTGCTTGAGTTGTTTCTCACAATGACATAAATTCGTTGACAAGTGCCACAAAGCTGTTCTTGTTCCTTGGTTTTCCACGGCATGCTGCCTGCTGTATTAGTGAACAAATGCCTTGAAACAACATGACATCGGCGATGTAGATGGAATGTGAAATTGGGTCAGCCGTTGTCAAGCCCCCCCAGGGCAGTCCCGAACCCTTTCCTCGGGGTGGCAGTGAGAAAGTCTCAGTTCCCTTGAGGGCTTTCTCCCTTTGGCAAGCCGTCTTCCCATAGGTAACACTCCACCAAACAGTAGCTTGGTAATGACCAATGCTACAGTGATTATTATTGTTATCATGGACTCTATTTTATTCTCATTTAATTAGTAATTATTTTAGATTACATGGCTGAAGAGCTGCTACAATGAGTGTTTCCTGGCGGTCAAGGGCTAATTCTCCATCAAGGCAGAAATATGGGCTATTTTGAGTTCAGCCATTGGAAGCTGTAGTGATGAACAGCTCTCGGTGCCATATGGCGCGGTCTAAACCCAGTGTCTCTCCACAACAATAGTTTCACTTCTATTACCATTAAGGAGAAATATGTAAAAAAACTGTTTTCCCTCCAAACAGAGCTCCCTTGCTGGCCAGCCCTGGAGTATCTGGGAGAAGGAAACCCAGCAATCCTGCCACACTTATCAGGGCTAGCCCCTCTTGGGGGATCCCCTGGGGTGGGGGGCAGGTTTCCAGCTAATGTTTAATTGACTATAAAACATACACATCTTCTGTTAGAGTCAACGCCCAACAAATCAGGGAACCAACGTGCCGTGACATTTGAAAGCCACGTAGCTATATGGTGGGTGCACACAAAGCGGGCTAGCTTGCCCTGTTTTTGCATTTCAAACATTTAGCCCTATTTCCATAAGTAAATATGCTGTCTTCAAATCACTGAATCCAGGATAAAAATAAGATGAGCCCGGAACCATCTTTTTGTGTCATGAAGTACGGAAGTGCCCAAACAGTGACAAAGAAATGTCAAGAGGACACAAGAACCAATGTGAAGCAGCTTCCACTACCTGAGTCTGAGAAGTTGTGAGCATCTAAATAAATAATGATTGTAACAGATTAGAACCCCTTGGATAGAATAGTACCCATAAATCCAGACTGATAGAAATTGAAGCATAAATAAATGAGAAGAGAAAGCTCTTCTTTATAGCAGAAAGTTATGTATTTAAATGCAGAAGTGAAGATGGTATTAGAAAATCACCACTTGGAAACCATCGTAGTAATCATCTGTTGATCAAGAAACATCAATGGGTGCCAAACCCCAGGGGAGGACAGGCTTATGCCTAAAGAGATATTTACATAGTTTCAAAGTATCTCCTCATCAGTTACTTATGAATCACAAAAGGACTTTATAGTGAGACACCTGGCCAGCCCCAGCATCATGAGTGATCGAAGTAAAAACCACCAGCAACCAAAGAGACGTTGTATGCCACCCCACGGGGCGTGATACAACAAAACACAATATCTGTTACCTTCCAGCCCTCGCCATCACCTGAGTCTAACTAAACTGAGGGAGAGTCTGCAAGATGACTGGACTACGGTCTTCAACCCTGTCCATGTCATGAGACAGAATTACCAGATGATCCAGCAATTTCATTTCTGAGTAAATACTCAGAAGTGCAAGCAGGGGGAGCCTGGGTGGCCCAATCGGTTAAGCATCGGCCTTTGGTTCAGGTCTGATCTCCAGGTCCTGGGATCGAGCCCTGTGTCAGGCTCCCTGCTCAGTGGGGAACTTGCTTCTCCCACTGTCTGCTGCTCCCCCTGCTTGTGCCCTCTGTCTCTCTCTCTCTCTCTCTGACAAATAAATAAATTAAATCTTTTTTAAAAAATTAGACAAAGTGCAAGCAGGAACTCAAACAGGTATTTGTACGCCTGTGTTCACAGCAGCAATAGCCACAAAAGCCAATCAGTGGAAGCAATCCAAGCGCCCACTACTGGGTGAGGGGATAAACAAAATGTGATAGATACACACAACGGGATAGTGCTCAGCCTTAAAAAGGAAATAAATTCTGACACCTGCTAGAGCATGGATGAACTTTGAATTAATTGAACTTAATTAAATAAGCTGATCATCAAAAAAGACAAATACTGTATGATTCCACTTGCATGAGCTACCTAGAATGGCTCAATTCATAGAGAGTAGAAGGATTGTTTCCAGAGGCTGGAGGTTGGAGAACTGAGGACTTCACGTTTAATGGGAGCGGAGTTTCAGGTCGGGGAAGATGGAAAGTTGTGGAAATGGAAGGTGTTGGTTTCACAACAATGTAAACACAGCTAATGCTGCAGAACCAGACACTTAAAAATGGTTAACTGGGGGACGCCTGGGTGGCGCAGTGGGTTAAGCAGCTGCCTTCAGCTCAGGTCATGATCCCAGCGTCCTGGGATCGAGTCCCGCATTGGGCTCCTTGCTCGGCAGGGAGCCTGCTTCTCCCTCTGCCTCTGCCTGCCATTCTGTCTGCCTGTGCTCGCTCTCTCTCTCTCTCTCTGACAAATAAATAAATAAAATCTTTAAAAAAAAAAAAATGGTTAACTGGTAAGTTTTGGGGCGCCGAGGCGGCTCAGTGGGTTAAAGCCTCTGCCTTCAGCTTAGGTCATGATCCCAGGGTTCTGGGATGGAGTCCCGCATCAGGCTCTCTGCTCAGCAGGGAGCCTGCCTCCCCCACTCTCTCTGCCTGCTGCTCTGCCTACTTGTGATCCCTATCTGATAAATAACAAAATCTTAAAAAAAAAAGTGGTAAGTTTCATATCATATCTATTATGATATGATTTATTATATCAGAATTAAAGAAAATTAAAGAAATTACCAGAATTAAAGAAAAAAAAAGAATTCAAGCCTTGGAGTCAAAGCTTTTTGAGGGTGATGGGTAAGTTGGTGGCACTGATAGTAATATTGGTTTCGCAGGTGTATACTTATCTCCAAACACATCAAGTTGTATACACTAAATAGCTACAGCTTTTTTGTATGTCAATCATAGCTCAGTAAAGCAGTTTTTTAAAAATGTGGGTTCAAAATCTGACACTGCCACTTACTATGTGATTGTAGGCCAAGTACTTAACTGTCTTTGAACCTCAGGTTTCTCCTTTATAAAATAGAGACAGGATAGGATGAGCATGAAGCTAATACTTTTAGCACAGTGCCTGGTACACAGCCGGCATTTGATAATATTAGTAAGTCTATAAGTATACAGAAACGCAAAATAATATGCCATCCGTGTTTAAGAGAACTAAAGCTAGTTTGGTGTGGTTGGAGAATGTGGTGACATGGGGGAGATGCTAGAATGAAAAGCGGTCTTTTGTGCCAACATGAAGAGTTTGAACTTTGCTCTGAGGCCTATGAGGGGTCACTGGAGGGTTGTAAACAGTTCCGGAGAACATTAGAGAAAGAGATAGAGAGGGAAGGGGGTAAAGATTAAGCTCAGTTTTAAGGACATGGACATCTGATCATTTCACTCAGCCTGTGGGTTTTCTCTTCCCAGTTAACACCAGTAATTAACACCAGTGGCTTAAGGGAAAAGAAACCATGTTACATTTAGCACTCTCACTTTGCCCCCACCACCTTATCAGAACAGGGAACTCAGATACAAAGGAACTAGCCATGTTAAAAAGTCAATTTAGGCTAAAGTATGGACTCCAAAAAGCCTGCTCTCTCCTTATCTCCCCCATTAATCACTGGGTGGAGGGCACGGGGGCTTCCCACTGTGTTCTCCATCTGTTCTCTGCCCCGTGCCAAGCTTTCTTTAAACCCCGAACATCTGTGAGGAGCAGGACTGGGTCAGAAGACAGTTTTGCTCAGGTTACAACCTGCACATGGATGGCCCGTGTCACACAGCTCCTCTCGTTTCCACATTCTAATAGGCTCATTTCCACCACTATCGCTGAACGCCATTCTAAACTGTTGCTCTCCGCTGATTTTTCTCTCCATTCATAAAGTTTAAGCTTTTATGTGAAAACTCAAAGTAATGAATGTAGCCAAAAGCCCGCAATTCTCCCAGGTGAGCTGTATTGTTGACCTGGTTCTGCCCGGCCCTTTAAATGAGATTTATTTTGGATTTAACGGTTTGTTTGTTTTTTTTTCTAATTACCTAGGTAATATATATTCCACCCTGAAAATATCAAAAGTATAGAAAAACATAAAAAGTACAAATAAAAGTTGCCTATAATCTTACCAGCCCAATGTAAAATCTTAAAATCTTGATATATATCCTTCTAATTTTTTTTCTAGTTTTCTTTCTATGCATACATTACTTATTCTTTGTTAAGCTGGGCTTGTGTATACACTGAAAAGTCTACGTTTAAAATAATAGCTCTTACCGGGCAGGACGAGGGACAACTGTAAGCTTCCTCCAAAGTTTCCCCAGAACTAGCTTGGCTGAGGGGCTCTGGCAGCAGCCACATACGGAGGCTGTGCTGATGAGCCAGGGCCTGGACCCTTGGCATCCCTGAGAGCTGCCTGTCTTGGTTATATGGCTCTGGATTAGGATTCTCCCTGGAACACCCCACCATTAGTTTGCGTGCAATGTTCAGGAACCTAAAATGCCTATCCATGAGAGCGTTCGTAGGTTACGGTGAATGCCAAATCTGGTAGACAAATCACAAGAATCTGTTGCAGAGAGGTACCTGGGTGACCGAGTTGGTAGGGCATAGGCCTTCAGCTCAGGTAATGATCTCAGGGTCTTGGGGCTCCCTGCTCAGTGGGGAGTCTGCACCTCCCTCTCCCTCTGCCCCTCCCTTCGGCTTGTGCTCACAAAGATTTAAAAAAAAAGTCTCTTGCAGAAGAAGAATCCAGTGATGATAACAATAATGTTGAAGCGATTGCTGAATTTTTATTTGTGCCTGGTGATAAATGAGCATTGGAGGCAACATTCAGGCTTTGCATCCAGCTCCTGAGGATTAAGATGACCATGAAGAGTGTGATACGGAGGCACCTGAACGAGGGCAGGGAGACATCCCTACATTTTACACCGATGAAGAAGGACTATCCATTTACCAGCAGAAGGCCAAGCCACGCTGCAGAGATGAGAAAGAATGTTTTCCCAAGCTGTGAGCAGCCAGTATAACATGGCTGGAGTCCGGACAGGAGAGTCAGTAACAGGTTATGAAGACAGGATGGCAGTAGATCCTAACAGTTGCTGGCCAGTGTGGGGCTGCAGATGGGGATCACTGAGAATGATGTATGATGCTGTGGGATTTTACTCACAAACGTAGGAAAGAACTTGGTGCCTCTACCATGGAGTGGATGTTGTTGAAAGTCTGTTTCCTTCTCCAAAACTTACCTGAACCCTTTCATTTTTGAGGCAGACTCTATTGAGATGAAAAGTTGTCACGAGCAAAAAAAAAAAAAAAAAAAAAAACTATGACCTTTATTAGTAAAGGCAAATTAACTTAGCCAAGAGGGCATCTGAGTTTATCATCGACCCCAAACTTTCTGGGTATAGGTCCCTTCTCGGGGGGTCTACAGTTCCTGCCTTCACTCTACGGATCTTCTGTCACCCAGCAGGCTCACGTGCAGACAATGAGCAGGTGCTTGAAGGGGTAGGTAGACTGGATGGGAAGGAGGGAGGCTGCGTCTAAGATATACACCCCTTTAGAATCTCAGGATCCCCCAACCCGTTAAAAAGAAAGACAAGAGATCTCAGAGAGATCCTGGCCTCTTCTCATTCTCCACAGGGGGAAGGGTCTTTTTACTAATTTGGGACCCAGATAAATTCACTTGGGCATCTTTAGGGAGCCTCTTGGGAAACATCCCGGCCACATATACTACCACAAACACAAGTGCTTCTGACCAGTTTTGTCTCCTTTCACCATGTCTCGCCCATCTGTTTTGTTAGAAACCTCTTAGGTTATAGCCTTCAATGTTTAACCTCTAAGGTTAGTTTCCATACCCACAAGTGACACGGGGATGAAGACCTCAGAGTACTTCAGATGATCCCTGTTTGGTCTTTGAAATGGTTTAGCAAATAAATCTAGGTTTTCTATAAAAATAAATTAATAAAATAATAGCTTTTATTACATTCCAGAAACTATTCTTGGCACTTCATACATTTTATGTGATTAATAGTATATAGTGAACATATTCTTATGTCATTCAAAATTATTCAAAGACACCACCCTGTGCAGTATCAGCCATGGTATCCAAGATACGAGCTGCTGCCTGCACCAGCTGTGGGACAGGATGGGGTGAGATCTCCCTGGAGCAAGAGGAGCCTTTTCTACGTCACACGGAGGTGCCATTTCGGCTAGAAAGAGCCAAAAAAAGTAACACAATCTAGCCAGTTCCCCATCACTGGAATGTCTCAGGTCACTTCCAATTATCACTATTATAAATATCTTTGAGCATAACTGTAAATCAAAGAATACGGAATTTCTGAGGCTCTTGATGCTGAACTGTTCTTCTACCAAACGCTACAGAGTGCTCTCTTTTCTCTAACCTCTCAGTACTAGGTGTTTCTGTTCTCTCTAATCCTAGACAACTGAATGTGTGATGAGTACGCAATTTTAGTGTGCAACTATTAGATTACTAAAGAGAATGAACATTTTTAAAGGCTTATTAAAAATATATATTCCTTTCCTTAAAAATGGCTTATCTGTATTCCTTGCCTATTCTGCTATTGGTTTTATTGATTTTAAGGACTCTTTGGATTTCAAGAATGTTAACCTGCTATCTGCCATGTATTTTAAAAATATTTTCCCCAATTGCATGTTGTCTTTTGATTTTGCTTTGATACTTCAAAATTTGTATGTCATTTTTAATGTGAGAGTAGTTGAATTTATTGATCTCTTCCTTTATGGCTTCTGCCTTTACTTTGATGTTTAAAAGGCTTCCACCATTCTAACTCAGATTGCACCATTTGTTCATTTTTTTATTAACCATCTCATATCTGTAACCTAGGTCCTCTTGAACTGGCCTTGGTTTATAAGATTCAGAGTCTGCTAACTTGTGCTAAGCTGTGTGACTGCTTTGGCTAGCGGAGCATCGGATTGGGAGTAGAGAATCATACTAGGTAATGGGAGAAATTAATCTTCAACAGACTTGGCCTCTCAGTGCCTAAATCCTCTGTGTGTAAAATGTAGAAAATTACATTTGGACCCCAATTTTACCTTTTTTTCTATGATAAAATGTGGTACATATACAGCAGGCTGCACAGTGATAACTGATCATAAGACAACCATCCATGTCACTATCTTCTGTATTATTGAGGTGGAGATAGAGACAGAGGGGAGGGGGAGGGGAGAGGGGAGGTGGGGAGGGAGAGACAAGAGATTCCCGGTCTGTTCTCAAGGACACGCTCCCCTTACCTCTGGGCAATCACTATCCTATGTATAATCACTGTGCTAAGGTCTTCACTTCCTTGTTGTGTTTTACGTTTTTATTCCCTATGTATACATCACCTGTATTTCCTGTATATTAATGGTTTTGATTTTTTTCAATCATGTCCATAATCTATTTAGAAGTTATCTTCTTTTAAGATGTGAGAAATCAGAAGTTATTCTGCTTCAGGTGGTTTGATGATGATTGAGGCATGGTGTATGCCACAACCCTTTCTTCCTTTGTCGTCACCACCAGGAGCAGGACATAGAGATGGAATATTCCCATCATCCCGCAAAACTCACTTGAGCCCTTTTGTAGTCAGTCCCGCACTCCCACACCCCGGCCCCTGGCAGCAACGGATCTGTTTGAGGTCCCTAAAGTTTTGCCTCTTCCCAGTGACTGACCCCATATCAGCACACAGCAGGGAGTCTTGAGTCTGGCTTCCTTCACTTAGCAGGATGCTTCTCAGGTTCATCGGTATTGTTGCTTGTATCAACAATTCACCCTTCTTACTGATGAGCAGTATTCCGTTGTATGGAGGGCCATGATTTAGAGGTTCAGTCTTTTACCCCTAAGGACGATGCTGGCTACAGGGCTTTGGTAGATATCCTTTATCGGACAGAGGAAATTCTAGTTTGCGGAGAGTTTGTGAACATCACAAACAGATGTTCCATTTTATCAAGTGCCTTTCATGCACCTACCGTGCTCAGCATCTCTGTCTGTCTGCCCTGGCAGTGAGAGACACCACCCCGCCTAGAGACTGGAAGCTTTAGTCAACCTTCCAAGGAACATCTTCCTGCGAAGTGGGCAGGGCCTCGCGCCCCACCTCACTTTGAGTCTGTGAACCAGTGAGTTTGCTGCCCTTACTCCTGGTAGCTAAGTCTTTTGATCCTACAAGAGAAGGAGGCAAGGAAGTACACGGCATTCTGTGTCCCCAACAACCATGACTTGCCTCTCCCCTACCTGCACCTCCAAGAAGGGCTTGGAGGCAGCCAGTCTCTGGCCCCAGTGTTACTGGCAAGCACCTGGTGGAAGTCTGTGGGAAGGTTCCCCGCTGAGTGAATTCCTTGGCTACCTCAGCTATTCTGGGTGTGCATATAACACACCAGTAGATTTGACAGGGTTACTGGTTACAGTAACCACAGGGAGGGCTGTGCCTCCACCTCTTATGCTCCAGGGGAGTGTAGAGGCTGTGAAGCCCACCTCACCTCAGAGGGACTGGTGTCTCTTCTGAATCAGCTGACCCCTCCTCCCAGGCTCAACAGAAGTCGAGACTTTGTAGTTTATCTATCGTGTCCTCATTGTTAGGGCCGGAGCGATGTGCTTTAACAGCTTTCTACATCTGAAGCAGAAGCTAAAGAACATTTAAATCCCAGCTTATCCTGCACCAAATGTATATACTTGAGCCTCGTTGGGGGGCTATTTTTATTCTTACACAAGAACCATGCTACTTTGATAATAAATCTTTCTTTCTAGCAGTGTAAGTCACCCTTCAATCTTCCAAAAATTCTTCAGCCTTTTATTAATCTTCCCAGGTGACCTTAGAATTATATTGTCTAATTAAAAAAATACTTTTGACATTTTTATTAGAATTGAAATGGCAGAATTATTGAGTTATGCCATCCAAGAATGTGCTATGCCCTCCATTTATTTAAGTCTTCAAGTCTCCCAGTGAAGTTTTAGTTTTATTTATATGGGTTCTGCATACTTTTCTTATGTCAAGTTTATTCCTAAATATTGTCTATCTTAATGTCTTTTTTAAATTGTATTTTCTAACTGATGCCTGCTCATTTAAAAGATGTGCTGATTGTTTGTACTGGTTTTATAACCAACTGCCTTATTAAACTCCTTATTTCTAATAATTTTTTGGTTGTTTTTCTTGGGTCCCCAGGTAGGCAAATATATGCAAGTAACAATTTATCTCCTCCATTCTGAAGATTTTTCTCTTATTTCATTTTGTCTCACTGCTTTCACTCAGCTTCTGGGAAATATTAAATGACTATGGATAGCAGGTATACTAGACTTGTACTTGACCTTGGTGGGAAACACCAGAGTTTCACCACTAAGTACAATGATACCTGGGGCAAATACAGTAAATTTGCTTTCTCAGCAGCCACTCTGGTTCCCTCCAAGGTCACACTTGAGAAAGAAAAGAGCAGCCTTTGACATTTGGAAGCTGGTTAGGCATTCAACAGTAAGCTATGTTGTTCTCCTGTTGGCCATAAACCATCTCACATAATACCAGCTCAGACAGGGTCACTCTGAGACCATGATTAAATGAGATAAAGGAATTCTACACCATAATTTTGTCTAAACAGACAAAAATAAGGTCACTGTGCCACCCACAAAATACCAAACGTACCCCTCTCTTGTCTAAAATAAGTGACTGTTAATTCTTTACCAATGACCTCCTTTATAGTTTGCCTGTATATAAAATTTATTTATTAAGATATTTGATCATAAAATCCCCCCACACATAACTTTCTGATGGCATCCTACCTAGAGTGAATCTTTGGTTCCTTGGACCCTCCATAAATCACCCAACCAAAGGCCAAATCCTGTAATAGGTTCTAACTCCCTCATGTGGAGGGGTCCTCATGGTTCCATAGGATGTGTGTTCTCCGTTGCTGCAACAAGTTAGGAAAATCCACCATGTGCAGTTATGACTGTGTTTACAGTAGTCTCTAGCTGGAGGACGGGGACATGCTTTAAGAGCACAGAAAATTAAAAATTACTTTTCTAGACACCCTTATAGCTAGGGTTCAAGTCATGACATTCCTGTCCATCATCTATACCCATGAGAAATTCAGAAAAGAAAGAGAACAATGTGAGGAGGTGGTCAAAGACTGTGAGACTATGTATTTTAGAAAGCACAGTGCACTGACATCTGACCCTTTTAGGGTAGCTACAACGGATCCTGGTATTGAGTCCTAGCATCATGGGCCGTCTTTCCACTAGAACAGTCCTGTTGTAGTAGAGGGAGTCTGTTTGTGGCTGGACCATCCAGAACATTCCTACACAGGATTCTTCATCTTCTCTGCATGATTTATGCCTCTTTCTCATACCTATTTTATCATTTGCATTTCTTAATAGGACTCACAGGAACTATCCATTTCAGGAATTTTTTTCTTCTCTTGTCAAAGAACAAAGAGTTAGGAGTGTTCCATTATCAAGTAGATTATGTTTAAATTTTCTTAAAAAGAACAAAATTTCTAGTTTTAAGGCATTAGGATTTTTAAAAGTAGTCTACATAATTCTTATTTGGGAGAATCTACTGAGGTCTTCTTTGTAACAGGCCTGGAATCAATTTTACAAATTGATTTCTAAATCAAAGCCATCTGATACAGATAAGTATTCTCTTTGGAGTACAAAGTTTGAAATAGTTCTCACAGCTATTATTATGTAACCACCTCAAACCTCAGTGGCTTATACTGTAAGAACTTATTACTCTTCATGAATTGATACGTCAGCTGTGGTGGTTGTTATGGTCTCAGCTGGATTCATTCATGCTTGATTACAGGTTTTTGGTTAGGAAGAGAGCTGTGCTGATGTAGGCTGGGCTCTCTTGCATGTCTAGTGGTTGGCTGGCTGTAAGCTGGGAACCCAGAACTCTACCCCGTGGTCTCTCATCCTCCCCCAGCTTAGCCTGTCCGTGTCACGATGGCAGAAGCAGAGGTCTAAGAAAGAAAGAGGAAGCACAGAAGGCCTAGACTGGAAACAACAAACTGTCACTTCTGGCACATTCTACTCCCTAAAGAAGTCACAAAGTCAGCCCAAGTTCAAGAGGTCACTTAATAATAAGAGGACCTGCAAAGTCACATTGCAAGTTGCATGTATATAGGGAAAGAGCAAAGAACTGTGGCCAGATAGATAAATAAACTTAAATCATTCAAATGAGAATTTCTTATCCTGGAGTCCACTATAGATACTTGGGATTTATCAATGACCATCAAGAGGCTTAGAAATTCTCTCAAATTGACTGCAGAGTATGTCCTCAATATGTGTTCTCAACAACCCTTTTAGTTTTATGTAATGCCTTTTCCTTACGTTCCACTTTGTTTAATATTAATATTGCCATCCCTTGCTTTCCAGAGTGGAATTTTCATGAGTCTCCTTGGGACATAAGTGAAAATAACAATTCATTCAAGTCCCTTACTTGGAAGGTGGGCTCTGGCCAGGTTGCCCACATGAAGTGGTGTAGGGACCTCTGGGGTCGCACTGGGAAAGCAGCTCTCCTTCCTGGAGTACATTTGGAAGAGGGTATATTGCCTCTCCAAGGACCAAAGACCCTGGAGGTCCCAGAAAATGGCCTTTCAGCGGCAGCAAACAAAGGCACGTGCAGAGGCTGAAAAACATGGTAGCTGCTTTTGGTGGTGCCTCAGCATAGAATCCATGCATCACGCAGGATGGGGGACTGTCTTTTCTGGAACAAAGGGTGTTAGAGTCAACAAGCCTCTAACCCAGTTGAGGGAGCAGAATCTGAGCAGTGTGGGCTCCTTTAAGATTTGGAGTTTTGAATCCCAGCCACTGGAGATAAATGCAGGAGAGTGGGCCCTTTCTTTTCTGTGACGGTTTCCCGAACTTCATGGGGATAGGTAGGGGGTATGAGATCCCCTGTCCAGGGAGAAAAGAGTGAGGTGGTGCCAATTTACTGCTCTACCAACATGGTGGGACATCAGAGAGCAACTCAGCAGACCCCAGTGGAGGTAAGAGCCGCTCAAACCCTGAGCTTTCCCCACTCCCCCGCCCTGGCTTGACAAGTGCTGTTTTTACTGGGGCAGGATTGACTCTGAGCCAGCATAAGGAGCTTCCCCCCAAGAAAAACAATGCAGGCAGCAGCCCACGCCCCATGTCTACTGGTCATACAGTGCCGTACAGCATCCCCTTCAGTTCTGGTGGAAATGGGATGAGGCTGGATTTTTTTTTTTTCTTTTTTCTTCTTCCTTTGGAATCAGGCTTATAGTTTTTTGTGTGTTTGTTAGTTTGCTTTCTCATTTCCTTCTATCTCTTTCTCTTTTTGGAAATAGACTTCTTCTATTATTTTTATTTTTTTTCTTTCCTTTTCTTTGGAATCAGGCTTACAGTGTTTTTGTGTTTATTTTTTGAATGTCTGGTTTGTTTGCTTGTTTGTTTTTTCATTCCCTTTCCTTTCCTCTTTTTGTTTTAAAGGCTTTTCTTTCCTTTCTCTCTCTCTCTCTCTCCCTCTCCCTCTCTCTTTTTTCTTTTCCTTTCCTTTTTTCCAGGCCTTTTTCAACCAGCAAATCAAACCACACCTAGATGAAGGTCCAGGCACTCCCCACTACAAGTAAGGAGGAACTCTGCAGAGGATGGACCCATAGGAAAGAGCAGCCAAAACACAACAGCAGAGTGCACACAGTATACACCAGAAACACTTCCTGAAGTGCCAGGCCCTGGACAGTGTATGACCCTTTTTCAACATAACATTACTCTGAGGTGCAGGAAGTATAACAAGTTTTAATGATAACACAAAAGAAAGAAACTTAGCCAAAATGACAAGATGGAGGAATTCTCCCCAAAAGAAAGGTCATGAAGGTATCACAGGCAAGGACTTCCTGAAAACAGATATAAGCAATATATCTGAATAAGAATTTAGATCAACAGTCAAAAGACTACTAGCTGGACTTGAAAAAAGCAAAGAAGACAGAGAAACCCTTTTATGCCTATAGGCATAAAAGACCTAACAACTAGTCAGGTTGAAATTTTTAAAATGGTATAACTGAGAAGCAAAACTCACTGGATGTAATCTCAATGAAGATGGATGAAGCAGAGGATCGAATAGGTGATATACAAGATAAAATTATGGGAAATAATGAAGCTGAAAAGAAGAGGGAAAAGAAAACTATTAGATCACAAATACAGACTTAGGGAATTCAGCAATTTCATAAAGCAAAATATATCTATCACAGGAGTCCCAGAAGAAGAAGAGTAGCAAAAAGGGCAGGTTTATTTGAACAAATTATGGCTGATAACATCCCTAATCTGGGGAAGGAAATAAGCATTCAAGTCCAAGAGACACAGAGAACTCCCATCAAAATAAACAAAAACAGGTCAACTCCAAGACATATCCTGGTGAAACCTGCAAAATACAAATGTAAAGAGAGAATTCTGAAAGCATCTAGGGAAAGAAAGTCCTTAAGCTACAAAGGTAGACACACAGACTGGCAGCAGACCTGTCCAGAGAGACCTGGCGTGCCAGAAATGACTGGCATGATACATTCAATGTGCTAAATGGGAAAAACATGCAGCCAAGAATACTCTATCCAATAAGGCTATCATTCAGACTAGACAGAGAGATAAAGAGTTTCTAAGACAAGCAAAAACTAAAGGAATTCATGAACACTAAACCAGCTCTGTAAGAAATACTAAATGGGACCCTTTGAGTAGGAAAAAGAGGCCTAATGCAACAAAGACTAGAAAGGCACGGAGACAATCTATAGGAACAGGGACTTTTACAGATAATACAATAGCACTAAATTCATATCCTTCAATAGTTACTCTGAATGTAAATGGACTAAATGCTCCAATCAAAAGATATAGGGTATCACAATGGATTAAAAAAAAAAAAAAGACCCATCTAATGAGACTCATTTTAGACCAAAAGACACCTCCAGACTGAAAGTGAGGGAGTGTAGAACAACTTACCGTGCTAATTGACATCAAAAGAAAGCTGGAGTAGCCAACCTTATATCGGACAAACTAGATTTTAAATTTTTTTAAAGATTTTATTTATTATTTGACAGAGATCACAAGTAGGCAGAGAGGCAGGCAGAGAGAGAGGGGAGGAAGCAGGCTCCCTGCTGAGCAGAGAGCCTGATGCGGGGCTCAATCCTAGCACCTTGGGATCATGACCTGAGCCAAAGACAGAGGCTTTAACCCACTGAGCCACCCAGGCTCCCCTAGACAAACTATATTTTAAACCAAAGACTATAATAAGAGATGAAGAAGGGCATTATATCATAATCAAGGGTCTACCCAAAAAATATCTAACAATTGTAAATACTTATGCCCTTGAGAACAGCCAAATATATGAGTCAATTAAAAGCAAACTTAAAGAAACTCACTGATGAAAATACAGTAATAGTAGGGAACTTTAATGCCCTACTCACAGCAATGGACAGATCATTTAAGCTGAAGCTCAACAAGGAAACAAGGACTTTAAATGGCTCACTGGATCAGATGGATTTAACAGACATATTTAGAGCATTCATCCTAAAGCAGCAGAATATACATTCTTTTCAAGTGCACATCTCCAATATTATCCAGAATAGATTACATACTGGGTCACAAATCAGGCCTCAACCAGTACAGAAAGACTGAGATCATACCATGCATATTTTTAGACCACAATGCTATAAAACTGAACTGAAGTTAACCACAAGAAAAAATTTGGAAGGACCATAATACATGTAGGTTAATGAACCTCCTACCAAAGAATGAGTGGGTCAACCAGGAAATTAAAGGATTTTAAAAATACATGGAAGCAAATGAAAATGAAAATACAACAGTCCAAGACCTTTGGGATGTGGTAAAACCAGTCCCTAAGAGGGAAGTATATATCAACACAGACCTTTCTCAAGAAGCAAGAAAGTCTCAAATACACAACCTAACCTTACACCTAAAGGAGCTGGAAAAAGAACAGCCAAGGGAAAAAAACAAAACAAAACAAAAACAAAAACAAAAACACACCTAAACGTAGCAGAAGGGAAAAAATAAAGATAAGAGCAGAAATCAATGATACAGAAATAAAAAAACAAAACAAAACAATAGAACAGATCAACAAAACTAGGAGCTGGTTCTTTGAAAGAATTAACAAGACTGATAAACCCCTAGCTAGACTTATCAAAAAGAAAAGAGAAAGGACCCAAATAAATAAAATCATGAAAGGAAGAGGAGCAATCACAACTAACACCACAGAAATACAAACAAATATAAGAGAAAACCATGAGAAATTTTATGCCAATAAATTAGGCAACCTGGAAGATATGGACAAATTCCTAGAAACATGTATATTTAAACTGAAATGAGGAGAAATATAAAATCCGAACAGATCCATAATCAGCAAAGAAATTGAATCACTCATCAAAAATCTCCCAAGAAACAGGAGTCTAGGGCCAGATGGCTTCCCAAGGATATTCAACCAAACATTTAAAGAAGACTTAATATTTATTCTTGCAAAACTGTTTCTTAAAATAGAAATAGAAGGAAAACTTCTAAAGTCATTCTATGAGGCCAGCATTACCCTGATCCCAAAACCAGACAAAGACCCCACTAAAAAAAAGAATTACATATCAATATCCCTGATGAACATGGATGCAAAAATTCTCAGTGAGATACTAGCTAGTAGGATCCAACAGTACATTGAAAGGATTATTCACAACCAAATGGGATTTATTCCTGGGTTGCAGGGGTGGTTCAACATCCGCAAATCAATCAATGTGATACACCACACTATTAAAAGGACAAGAATCATATGATCTTCTCAACAGGTGCAGAAAAAGCATCCAACAAAATACAGCATCCTTTCCTGATAAAAACCCTCAAGAAAGTATGGATATAAGGAACATACCTCAACATCATAAAGGCCATATGCAAAAGACCCACAGCTAATATCATCCTCAATGGGGAAAAACTGAGAACACTTCCCCAACATCAGGAACATGACAGGGATGTCCATTCTCACCACTGTTTTTCAACATAGTCCCAGAAGTCCTAGCCTCAGCAATCAGAAAACAAAAAGAAATAAAAGGCATCCAGATCAGCAAGGAAGAAGTTAAACTTTCACTCTTCCCAGAAGACATGATACTCTGTGTAGAAAAACCAAAAGACTCCAACAAAAAAATTGCTAGAACTGTTACAAGAATTCAGCAAAGATGCAGGATATAAAATCAACGCACAGAGGTCTGTTGCATTTCTATAGACTAACAGTAAAGAAGACGAAAGAGATATCAAGGAATTGATCCCATTTATAATTGGGCCAAAACCCATAAGATACCTAGGGATAAAGCTAACCAAAGAGGTAAAAGATCTATACTCTGAAAACTATAGAACACTAGTAAAAGAAACTGAAAAAGACACAAAGAAATGGAAAAACATTCCATGCTCATGGATTGAAAGAACAAATATTGTTAAAATGATTGTACTACTCAAAGCAATCTACACAAGCAATGCAATCCCTATCAAAATAACACCAGCATCTTTCACAGACCAGAACAAACAATTCTGAAATGTGCACTGAACCAGAAACCACCCTGAATTGCCAAAGGAACATTGAAAAAGAAAACCAAGGCTGGAGGCATCACAATTACAAACTTCAAGCTGTATTACAAAGCTGTAATTGTCAAGATAGTATGGTACTGGCACAAAAACAGACACCTCAACTCTATGGTCAACCAATCTTAAACTAAGCAGCAATGAATAGCCAACACACACACACACACACACACACACACACACAAGACAGTCTCTTCAACAAATGGTGTTGGGAAAATTGGAGAACCACATTCACAACAATGAAACTGAATAACTTTCCTACACCATACAAAAATAAAATTCAAAATGGATGAAAGACCTAGACGTGAGACAGGAAACCATCAAAATCCTAGAGAACACAGGCAGCAATCTCTTTAACCTTGGCCAAGACATCTTCTTACTGTAATTCTTACATTTTTCTTACATCTTCAGAGGCAAGGGAAACAAAAGCAAAAATGAACTATTGGGACTTCACCCAGATAAAAAGCTTTTGCACAGCAAAGGAAACAACCAACAAAACTAAAAGACAACCTACAGAATGGGAGAAGATATTTGCGTGGGAGAAGATATTTACTAAATAAAGGGGTAATATACAAAATATATAAAGAACTTATCAAATTCAACACCCCAAAAACATATGTGGAATTTAAGAAACAAAACAGATGAACACAGAGGAAGAGAAGGAAAAAAAATAGGACAAACATAGAGAGGGAGATAAGCCATGAGAGACTCAACTATAGGGAACAAATCGAGGGTTGCTGAAGGAGATAGGGTAACTGGGGGATGGACATTAAGAAGGGCACTTGAAATAATAAGCACTGGGTGTCATATGCAAATGATGAATCACTAAATACTACCACTGTGACCAATAATACACTATATGTGAATTAACTTGAATTAAAATAAAATCTAAAAGAAAATGTTTTACTTGATGCACAAGTGTTATTCACCTACTGATATTTCTTCTCTTCCATCCAAGGTATTTCAAATTCACAGTAGGCTGGTTTGACTTAAAAATAAACAAATCTCTTTCATACAGAGATCTGACCCTTGACAGTTACATCAGAGACAGAGACTTAAGAAAAGGAACCTAGGGGTGCGTGGGTAGCTCAGTGGGTTAAGCCTCTGCCTTCAGCTCAAGTCATGATCTCAGGTCCTGGGATCGAGCCCCGCATCTAGCTCTTTGCTCAGCGGGAAGCTTGCTTCCCCCTCTCTCTCTGCCTGCCACTCTGACTACTTATGATCTCTATCAAATAAATAAAATTTTTAAAAAAAGAAGAAAAGGAGCCTAATCCAGAAGTGTTAATGTCACCTATACAACTTTCTCCTGCTTTGGAATCTGTCTGAAAGCTCATCTACTCCAAAAACATTTCCTATTTTAAACCTACATATGTGATTGGGCCCATTCATCGTAATCAACTAAAATCATCATTACAATGTCTGTATTAAAATTAAAAGAAGAGGAGTCAAGATGGCGGAGGAGTAGCAGGCTGAGATGACATCAGGTCACAGGAGTTCAGTTAGTTATCAAACCATTCCGAACACCTACAAATCTAACAGGAGATCGAAGAGAAGAAGAGTAACAATTCTAGAAAAAGAAAATCGAACACTTTCTGAAAGGTAGGACCTGCAAAGAAGTGAATCCAAAGCAACAGGAAGAGAGACCACGGCAGGAGGGGCCAGCTCGCAGCAAACGGTGGAGCAACGAAGCACAAAATCAGAACTTTTAGAAGTCTGCTCCACTGATGGACATCAGTCCAGAGGCTAAGTGGGGGTGGAGCCCTCGCAGGGACAGCGTGGTGTCAAATGCTGTGGGGTCACAAAAGGATCAGGGGTGTCTGAGTGTAGAAAAGCTTGCATGTATTAGACCAGGTAAGCTGGCTACAGAGACGGAGCCAAGGAATGAGCTCTCAGCTCAGGGTTACCTTAAACTGATCTGTGGCACAGTCAGTACACTGCTCTTTGAGCAGGGACCCCACAAGTGGCAGATCTGAAAAAACTTACCTTCCTGCTCAGGAAGCAGGAATTGGCTGGGTTTAGAGACTCCAAATGGGACTGTGTGCCAGAGACAGAAACACTTAGTCACAGGCCGGGTGAGCGCCAAGCGTGGCCAAAGAACAATGAGACGGAAGTGGATCAAGTGCTTTTCTCCGAGGGCACACTGAGAAGCTCTCAGCTCCTCTGGGCTGGATATTGGGAGGCCGCCATTTTCATTCCCATCCTCCAGAGCTCTACGGAAAGCATTTGGGGAAAAAAACTCTCAAGAGCAAACCCGAGCAGATTACTTAGCCTGGCCCTGGCAAGGGTAGAGCAATTCCGCTTTAGGCAAAGACACTTGAGACTCACTACAACAGGCCGCCCCACAGAAGATCAGCAAGAACATACAGACAAGACCAAGCTCACTGATTAAGGAGAACAGTGGAATTCCAGAGAGGAAAGCAAAGCATGGAATTCATGCCTTTCTCCCCATGATTCCTTAGTCTTGCAAAGTTAATCAAATTTTTATTTTTTCATTTTCTTTTTATTCTATTTTTTTAACTTTTACTCTTTCCTCTTTTAACATTTTTTAACTAGTTTATCTTAACAATACCTTTCTTTAAAAAAATTTTTTTTGAACTTCATTATACTCCTATTTTATCCTTCATTGTATCTAACGTTATTTTTTGTATACATATAGGGTTTTTTTCTTCTAAAAATTTTGGGATACAACTTCCTCTAATAATCAAAACATACCCTGAATCTAGCACAGGGCTTTGCTCTAGTCTGCAGCCTGAGCAAATTCTCTCCACTTTCTTTTTCTTTCTTTTCCCAACCAACTTATCAACTCCTTTTTAGAATTTTTTTAAATTTTCACCTTTACGGTCATATTCATCCCTTAGTGTTTACCCTTTTGTGTGTGTGTGTGTGTGTGTGTGTGTGTTGTATATATATATAGCTATATATCTGTGTATATATATATACATCTACATGTATATATATATATGTTTTTCTTTAAAATTTTGGGAGGTAGTTTCTTCTAAGAGACCAGAATACACCCAAAATCAAATGGGAGGCTCTGTTCTATTCAATAGTCTAACTTTTTTCTTTAATTTTTTAACTTCTTTTTACCCCATCTTCTCCCCACAATTTGGGTTCTCTTCTGATTTTGTTAACACACATATTTCTGCGGTCTTTGCCACCCTTTTAGTATTTTACACTCTCGTTCATATATTCTTATCTGGATAAAATGACAAGGTGGAAAAACTCACCACAAAAAAAAAAAACAAGAGGCAGTACCAAAGGCTAGGGACCTAATCAATACGGATACTGGTAATACGCCAGATCTAGAGTTCAGAATGATGATTCTCAAAGTGTTATCTAGGCTTGAAAAAAGCATGGAAGATATTAGAGAAATCCTGTCTGAAGAAATAAAAGCCCTTTCTGGAGAACTAAAAGAACCAAAATCTAACCAAACTGAAATTTAAAAAGCTATTAATGAGGTGCAATGAAAAATGGAGGCTCTTACTGCTAAGATAAATGAAGCAGAAGAAAGAATTAGTGGTATATTAGACCAAATGACAGAGAATAAAGAAGCTGAGCAAAAGAGAGACAAACAACTACTGGACTACAAGTGGAGAATTCGAGAGATAAGAGATACCATTAGACAAAACAGTATTAGAATAATTGGGATTCCAGAAGAAGAAGAAAGAGAGAGGGGAGCAGAAGGTATATTGGAGAGAACTATTGGAGAGAATTTCCCTAATATGGCAAAAGGAACAAGCATCAAAATCCAGGAGGCACAAAGAACCCCCCGAAAGCCAATAAGAATAGGTCCACACCCTGTCATCTAACAGGAAAATTTACAACTCTTAGTGACAAAGAGAAAATCCTGAAAGGATCTCAGGACAAGAGGTTTGTGACACACAATGGTAAAAATGTTAGACTGGCAGCAGACTTATCCACAGGCCAGAAAGAACCTGACAGACTCTGACATGACAGGCCAGAAAGAACATTCAGAGCAGTAAATGAGAAAAACATGCAGCCCAGAATACTATACCCAGCTTGACTGTCACTGAAAATAGAAGGAGAGATAAAAAAGCTTCCGGGACAAACAAAAACTAAAAGAATTTGCAAACACCAAACCACCTCTACAGGAAATATTGAAAGGGGTCCTCTACGCAAAGAGAGGGCCTAAAAGTAGTAGACCAGAAAGGAATAGAGACAATATACAGTAACAGTCACCTTACAGGCAATACAATGGCACTAAATTCATATCTCTCAATAGTTACCCTGAATGTTAATGGACTAAATGCCCCAATCAAAAGACACAGGGTATCAGAATGGATAAAAAAACAAAACCCATCAATATGCTGTTTGCAAGAAGCTCATTTTAGAACCAAAGACACCTCCAGATTTAAAGGGAGGGGGTGGAAAACAATTTACCATGCCAATGGACATCAGAAGAAAGCTGGGGTGGCAATCCTTATATCACATCAATTAGATTTTTAAGCCAAAGACTATAATAAGAGAAGAGGAAAGATACTATATCATACTCAAAAGGTCTGTCCAACAAGAAGATCTAACAATTTTAAATATCTATGCCCCTAACATGGGAGCAGCCAACTAACAGACCAATTAATAAAACAAAATCAAAGAAACACATCTATAATAATACAATAATAGTAGGGCATTTTAACACGCCCTTCACTGAAATGGACAGATCATCCAAGCAAAAGATCAATAAAGGCCTTGACTGACACACTGGACCAGATGGACATCACAGATATATTGAAAACATTTCATCCCAAAGCAACAGAATATACATGGAACATTCTCCAAAACAGATCACATCCTGGGTCACAAATCAGGTCTCAAACAGTACCAAAATATTGGGATCATTCCCTGCGTATTTTCAGACCACAGTGCTCTGAAGCTAGAACTCAATCACAAAAGGAAATCTGGAAAGAACCCAAATACATGGAGGCTAAAGAGCATCCTACTAAAGAATGAACGGGTCAACCATGAAATTAAAGAAGAATTGAAAAAATTCATGGAAAACACAACCGTTCAAAATCTGTGGGATACAGCAATGGCAGTCCTGAGGGAAAGTATGTAGTGACACAAGCCTTTCTCAAGAAACAAGGAAGGTCTCAAATACACAACCTAACCCTACACCTAAAGAAGCTGGAGAAAGAACAGCAAAGAAAGCATAAACGTGGCAGAAGAGAAATAATAAAGATAATAATAAAGATCAGAGCAGAAATCAATGAAACAGAAACCAAAAAAAAACAATTAAAAAGTCAATGAAACTAGGAGCTGGTTCTTTAAAATAATTAATAAGATTGATAAATTCCAGGCCAGACTTATCAAAAAGACAAGAGAAAGGACCCAAATAAATAAAATCATGAATGAAAGAGGAGAGATTACAACCAATACTGAAGAAATAAAACAATTATAAGAACATATGAGCAACTCTATGACAGCAAATTTGACAATCTGGAAGAAATGGGTGCATTCTTAGAGCCATATAAACTACCACAACTGAACCAGGAAGAAACAGAAAACCTGAACAGACCCATAACCAGTCAGGAGAGTGAAACAGTAATCAAAAATCTCCAAACAAACAAGAGCCCAGGGCCAGATGGCTTCCCAGGGGAATTCTACCAAACACTTATAGTAGAATTAATTCCTATTCTCCTTAAAATGTTCCAAAAAATAGAAATGGAAGGAAAACTTCCAAACTCATTTCATGAGACCAGCATTACCTTGATCCCAAAACCAGACAAAGACCCCATCAAAAGAGAGAATTACACACCAATATCCTTGATGAACACAGATGCAAATATTCTCACCAAAATACTAGCCAATAGGATCCAATAGTACATTAAAAGGATTACTCACCATGACCAAGTGGGATTTATTCCTGGGCTGCAAGATTGGTTCAACACCCGCAAACCAATCAATGTGATACAATACATTAATAAAAGAAAGAATAAGAACCATATGATACCCTCAATAGATGCTAAAAAAGTATTTGACAAAGTACAGCATCCTTTCTTGATCAAAACTCTTCAAAGTGTAGGAATAGAGGGTACATACCTCAATATCATCAAAGCCATCTATGAGAACCCCACAGCAACTATCATTCTCAATGGGGGAAAAACAGAGCTTTTCCACTAAGGTCAGAAACACGGCATCTATGTCCATTATCACCATTGCTCTTCAAAATAGTACTAGAAGTCCTAGCCTCAGCACTCAGACAACAAAAAGAAATTAAAGGTATCCAAATCGGCAAAGAAGAAGTCAAACTATCACTCTTTGCAGATGATATGATATTTTATGTGGAAAACTCAAAAGACTCCACTCCAAATCTGCTACAACTTGTACAGGAATTCAGTAAAGTGTCAGGATATAAAATCAATTCACAGAAATCAGTTGCATTTCTATACACCAACAAGAAGATATAAGAAAAAGAAATTAAGGAGTCAATTCCATTTACAACTGCACCCCAAACCATAAGATACCTAGGAATAAATCTAACCAAAGAGGCAAAGAATCTGTACTCAGAAAACTATAAAGTACTCATGAAAGAAATGGAGGAAGACACAAAGAAATGGGAAAATGTTCCATGCTCACAGATTGGAAGAACAAATACTGTGAAAATGTCAATGTTACCTATAGCAATCTACATGTTTAATGCAATCCCTATCAAAATACCATCCGTTTTTTCTTCAAAGAAATGGAACAAATAATCCTAGAATTTATATGGAACCAGAAAAGACCTCGAATAGCCAGAAGAATGTTGAAAAAGAAAGCCAAAGTTGGTGGCATCACAATTCCAGACTTCAAGCTCTATTACAAAGCTCTCATCATCAAGACAGTATGGTACTAGCACAAAAACAGACACATAGATCAATGGAACAGAATAGAGAGCCCAGAAATAGAAGCTCAACTTTATGGTCAACTAATTTTCGACAAAGCAGGAAAGAATGTCCAATGGAAAAAAGACAGTCTCTTCAACAAATGGTGTTGGGAAAATTGGACGGCCACATGAAGAAGAATGAAACTGGACCATCTCCTTAGACCACGCACAAAAATAGACTCCTAATGGATGAAGGACCTCAGTGTGAGAAAGGAATCCATCAAAATCCTTGAGGAGAACATAGGCAGCAACCTCTTTGACCTCAGCAGCAGCAACTTCTTCCTAGAAATATCACCAAAGGCAAGGGAAGCAAGGGCAAAAATGAACTATTGGGACTTCATCAAGATCAAACGCTTTGCACAGCAAAGGGAACAGTCAATAAAACCAAAAGACAACCGACAAAATGGGATATTTACAAATGACATATCAGATAAAGGGCTAGTATCCAAAATCTATTAAGAATTTACCAAACTCAACACCCAAAGAACAAATAATCCAATCAAGAAATGGGCAGAGGACATGAACAGACATTTCTGCAAAGAAAACATCCAGATGGCCAAGAGACACATGAAGAAGTGCTCCACATCACCTGGCATCAGGGAAATACAAATCAAAACCACCATGAGATATGACCTCACATCAGTCAGAATGGCTAAAATTAACAAGTCAGGAAATGACAGACGCTGGCGAGGATGCAGAGAAAGGGGAACCCTCCTACACTGTCAGTGCAGCCACTCTGGAAAACAGCATGGAGTTTCCTCAAAGAGTTGAAAATAGAGCTACCCTACGACTCAGCAATCACACTACTGGGTATTTACCTGGAAGATACGAATGTAGTGATTCAAAGGGGCACGAGCACCTGAATGTTTAATAGCAGCAATGTCCACGATAGCCAAACTACAGAAAGAACCTAGATGTCCATCAAGAGATGAATGGATAGGGGCACCTGTGGCTCAGTGGGTTAAAGCCTCTGCCTTTGGCTCGGGTCGTGGCCCCAGGGTCCTGGGATGGAGCCCTGTGTTAGGCTCTCTGCTCTGTGGGGAGCCTGCTTCCTCCTCTCACACTCTCTGCCTGCCTCTCTGCCTACTTGGGATCTCTATCTGTCAAATAAATAAATAAATAAAATCCTTAAAAAAAGAGATGAATGGATAAAGATGTGGTATGTGTACACACACACACAATGGAATACTATGCAGCCTTCAAAAAAGTGAAATCTTGCCATTTCCAACAATATAGATGGAGTTAGAGGGTATTATGGTAAGAGAAATAAGTCAATCAAAGAAAGATAATTATCATATGATCTCTCTGATATGAGGAATTTGAGAGGCAAGGCAGGGAGAGGTCATAGGGATAAGGAGGGAAAAAATGAAACAAGATGGGATCAGGAGGGAGACAAACCATAAGAGACTTAATCTCAGGAAACAAACTGAGGGTTGCTGGGGGTGGGGTGGGGAGGAGTAATAGGATGGCTGGGTTATGGACATTGGGGAGGATATGTGTTATGGTGAGTGTGGCGAATTGTCTAAGACCAATGATTCACAGTCCTGTACCCTTGAAGCAAATAATATATTATATGTTAATGAAAAAAAATTTTTAAGTAAAAATGAAAACAAAACAAAAAACTCTTATTATATGTTAGAAGTCAGGATAATGATTACCTTGGGGGAAAGGAGGAGGGCAGTGACTGGGATAGGGCAGGAAGGGGACTTCAGAGTTACTATCAGGTTCTGTCTACTGGGTTACTTCAGCACGTTCACCAGTTGATCATTTACTGAGCTATATACCAGTAATTAGTGAACTTTCTGAATGCGCTACACCCAATCATTATTTGATCAAGCAGAAAGTTATAAGCATTCAGAGATTGCCGTTAAAAATAATTAACGGGGTGCCTGGTTGTCTCAGGGGGTGGCACATGCAACTCTTGATCTCAGGGTCGTAAGTTCAAGCCACAAGTTGGGCATGGAGGCTTCTTTAAAAAATAATAATAATTAACAGACATTGTTTCTGAACATATAAAGTTAAACTTTAAGAACCAAAATGTTCGTTTATGTCAGAAAATGCAGTCTTGGCCATGGAAACTAGCCAGAAGTACACTGCACCAGTTGCAATGGCAACGATTCATTGAGGGGATGTACATAAAGTTCTTACAACAGTGCTAAGTACATAGTGCTATATGTTAGCTATTATTACACTTTTTAACACGTCAAAAGCATTTCCATATGAATGAAGACTTCAACTTAGGTCACAGCAAATTTCCTTCATTTCCTTTGCCCTTAACCCTTTCAAAATAGTTATGGAATCCACATCACCACCTGGTTTGTTTAAGTCATGCATGAGGAATTCAGAACTCCCAGGCTAAGAATCATGGAACATCTGCACTGAAAGAGAACACAGAGAGCCTCTGATCCAATGATTCTCCAGTATGTGTCACTGGGGCACTTGTTAAAAGTTCAAGATTTGTATTCACTTAGTGTGGGAGTAGCACCTAGGAATTTGCATTTTTTTAACCAGCTCAAGTGATTCTGAAGGTGTCTACATGAAACAAGGAACCTCTTGTTTTGTAGATGAATAAAATAGAGGTCAGGGAGGGAAGGGACCTGCCCAGAGTCTTCTTTCTGGTTAGTGAGTATGCCAGGACTAGAACAAAAGTAGCCTTTTACCAGTCCAGTGTTATTTCCATGAATCCATGCTCCAATAACGTATGACCCAGAATGAATCTGTCCTAAGCCTTGGTGTCTTATTCCACTGAGCCCTGTCTTTTCACCCATGCATTTCGTTAACTAGATAGGCCAAAAACACCCACGTATACATTCATTAGGTATACAGAAACAGGTACTTTAGAAACCTAGTTTCTAAATCAATCATTGCTCTGATATTTTTACACAGTGTGACACTTAGATAGTTATTTGAATTCTACCTGCTTTAGTTTCTTCCTTTATAAAGCAACAAAATAACACCTATGGTTTGCAGGATATTGTGAAGACTTATGGAAAATACTAGCACAGAGCTTGGTAAATAATGAGGTTCCAGTAAACAGTAGCTATCATTAATGCCATCTTAAAACATGGCCCTACAGCCACATTCTTCAGACTAGAGGAGTATTCTCAAGTGTGGTTCCCTATAAACAGAACCATCAAGAAGTCCTCATTGTTTTTAAAATACAGACTTCTGATACTCACCCCTCACAAGACCTGGTGAATCAGAATCATGGGGGCGAGACCCAGAAGTCCGCATTAACAAGCAAAGTACCCCAGGTTCTTCCTCTATATACCAAAGTTTGACTAGGGTGTATAGAGGACTAGGGCTGTGGACCAAATGCTTCTTGTCAGTGAAAACCCTCCTTATCAACGAGAGCCAGCAAGCCGCAGAACACACACTCTAATACTAACAATTTTGTTAGCTTATGCGGTAAGTGAGTGCCACCTACTGTCTTATTTTATTTTATTTTTTTTATTAATTTTTTATTTTTTTATAAACTACTGTCTTATTTTAGAATGCAACCCTCAGACTGGTTCAATTCTCTCAGCCTTATAAATATTCATATAAAATTAGCACTTATACTTCACATTGCACTAACTCAGTACAAACCATAAAAAGCATTTGTCTTTAATTTCTGGTTGATAAGAAATAAATGGCAAAATAGATACACTGCGGAGTCTGAAAGCCCATCACAGAGTGTGAATAATCGTCCGGTTGCGGAGCTCCTGAATATACTCTTTGGCGTGGGTGACTGCCGTCTTCGGTGCCTCACGGGGAGGTGGGGGACCTTCCACCAACTTCACAAAATAATGGCAAAAAACCTTCTCCATGATCCCGAAGTGACCTCTGCCATGGTATCGGATACGTTTCAGGTACTGGCCTCGCCCTGACGTCGACTCAGCTAGACAGGGAAGACAGAGAGAGTTACAGGAAATGACTGCATCCCCAAGACTATAGCTCATCACCTGAGCAATAGCTGTCCTTTCCTCGACTGGATTCTAAGACTCCATGAGTTCACTGGCTGATGAGAGCAGATCGGTCTCAAAACAAGTATCTCTGTAGTGCTTATTAAGGACCAGCCTCTATTCTAGGTGTGGAGAGAAAAGAGTGAACAAGACTAGCCAGGGCCTTGCCTCCGCACAGTGTACATTCTAGAGGAAAAAGAAAATAAACATGATCATTCCAGTTAGTGACAAGTACCATGAATTAAACTGTGATGTGGGAGGGGCACCTAGGTGGCTCGGTACTTAAGTGTCTGCCTTCAGCTCAGGTCATGATCCCAGGCCCTGGACTTGCGCCCCATTGGGCTCAGCAGGGAGCCTGCTTCTCCTTCTCCAGCTCCCCTGTGCTTGTGTTCCCTCTCTCGCTCTCTGTCCCTGTCATAAATAAACTTAAAAAAAAAAAAATCTTTAAACAGTGATGTGAGAGAGACTGATGGGGTGCTGGAGGCAACATCAGACCAGTGGGTGTCAAGAAGCATCTCTGAGGGGGTGCCTGAGTGACTCAGTGGATTAAACCCTCTGCCTTCAGCTCAGGTCATGATCCCAGGGTCCTGGGATCGAGCCCCACATCGGGTGCTCTGCTCAGCAGGGAGCCTGCTTCCTTCTCTCTCTCTCTCTGCCTGCCTCTCTGCCTATTTGTGATCTCTTGTCTGTCAAATAAATAAATAAAATCTTTAAAAAAAAAAAAAAAAAAGCATCTCTGAGGAAGAGACATTCAATCTAACTAAGAAGCTTCTCTGAGGAGCAGACATTCAATCTAAGACCAGAATCCATGCAAATATCTATGGGCAAGGTATTCCAGGTAGAGGGAAAAGCAAATGCAAAGATGCAATGGTGGGCTTAATTTTTTATTTAATATCTAGTATCTAATGTGCTTGGCTTGTTTTATTTTTTATTTAAATTTGATTTAATTAACATATAGTGTATTATTAGTTTTAGAGGCAGAATTCAGTGATTGATCATTTGCGTATAACACTCAGTGTGCATTACATCACGTGCGCTCCTTAATGCCCATCTCCCCCGTTACCCCATCCTCCACCCACCTCCCCTCCGGCAACCCTCAGTTTGTTCCCTACAGTTAAGAGTCTCTCATGGCTGTCTCCCTCTCTGTTTTCATCTTATTCTTCCTTCCCTTCCTCTATGTTCCTCTGTTTTGTTCCTTAAATTCCACTTAAGAATGAAATCATGTGATACTTGTCTTTCTCTGACTCATTTTGCTTAGCACAATACCCTCTAGTTCTATCCATGTCATTGCAAATGGTAAGATTTCATTTTTGATGGCTGAATAAAAATGCCATTGTATATATGTATATATATATATTTTTTTTCTTTATCCATTCATTTGTTGATGCACATCTGAGATATTTCCATAGTTTGACTATTGTCAACACTGCTGCTGTAACACTGGGGTACAGGTGCCCCTTCAAATCCCTATCTTTGTATTCTCTGGATAAATACATGGTAGTGCAACTGCTGGGTCTAGGGTAGCTCTATTTTTAGCTTTTTTTTTTTTAAAGATTTTATTTATTTATTTGACCGAGAGAGATCACAAGCAGGCAGAGAGGCAGGCAGAGTGAGAGGGGGGAAGCAGGCTCCCTGCTGAGCAGAGAGCCCGATGTGGAACTCGATCCCAGGTCCCTGGGATCATGAGTTGAGCTGAAGGCAGAGGCTTTAATCCACCGAGCCACCGAGGCGCCCCTATTTTTAGCTTTTTGACAAACTACTCCATACTGTTTTCCAGAGTGGCTGCACCAGCTTGCATTCCCACCAGCAGTGTAAGAGGGTTCCCCTTTCTCTGCATCCTTGCCACATCTGTCGTTTCCCGACTTGTTAATTTTAGCTATTCTAACTGATGTGCTGACTTGTTTTAGAAACAGAAAGAATACCACCCTGCGAAAGCACAGTAAACAAGGCAAAGAGTGGTACAAACAGGGGAAAGAAATCAGTGATGAAGACAAGGTTACCAAGAGCCCTAAAGGCTGCGGTAAGGAGTTTTTATTTCATTCCAACTATGGTGAGAAGGCCCCTGGAACCAAAAGTTCCCAAATGCTGGTCCTCTGGCTACATCAGACTAACCTATGAAACATATTTTAAATGCAGCTGCTGAGGCCCCATCTCTGAAGATTCTAATTTACTGTATTTGGGGTGTACCTTGGAAACTACATTTGAACAAACACCAATCCTCTTCCTCCAGTAACTCTGATTTATGGCCAGTTTTAGGAATTCCCATCACAACTGCGCCCTCATCTCCCCTCCCCAATTCTGCGCATCAACGTCTGACCCTGCAAAATTAAAAATAAAATTTCAAATACTAGTTAAGAAGGAATCTATTCACCAGTTTTCACCCACAGTGAATCAGAGGAATATCCACCTTCTGCTGTTTTCTGAGTTTACTCAGTCAATTACTCCTTGAGTTAATAAAGCCTTTTAAAAAGCCAAAACCTATAGAAGACATATCAAATTAATCCACTTCAATACTCACCATTCTTATATTCTTACTGTGAAATAACTTTATAAATACAGGGACGGTGTCAAAGTATACGCTTGATAACCCTCTAACTACAGTCCTCTCATGAAAAGGGATTCGGCAGAACCATCCTAGCTTGACCAGAGAGAAACCTAAGGATGAGAGTGGTTAAGAAAATTGCCTAGGGCCTCTGTGAGATAAGGAAAGAGCTACTGTCCTTACACCAACTTCATCACTGGGCACTAAAGAAATGTGTTTGAAGAATTACCAAAGAAAAAGCCAAATTACACAAATCACTTTAGAATGAAGTACCATTAGTTCCTCTGGATCCACCTGTCAGGAGGAAACCTACAAATAAGCACAATGACACTAGAAAAAGTGTAGAAATCCTCTAAAAGGCATTTTACAAACACAATGGCTGCTTCTATCCAAAATTGCAACTCTACTCAATTTGAGCCCCATTTCCAAATAGCCTGAGGAAAAGGAACACTACTCCAGTGAAAATAGTATCTGAATTAGCTAACTATGCAGTACCACATAACCTATCCAAGCACAATGATCGGCCTACCAGGGTCTGTGTTAACCACCATTTTCCATCTCCCCCAAATACGTTAAGAGCAAACATCAATAACTGCTAATTGCCAGTCATGATTTCATCGTAAAGCCATGAAATACCATGTGCTTATCTTGGAGCACATAATGCCACATTTTCTTATGTCAGAACAAAAGTATCAATTCTTCTGAGTAAACTCAAAAGTATCAATTCTTCTACTCACTGGACCACACAATTACTGCTCATTCCAACCTATGTGCCTTAGCTCCTGTGCTTACTCCACTCAGAAAATTTCTCTTTCGGATACCCAAACACTTATCTTCAAAAGCTAAACTCTTCTCGAAAATTACCATCACTTTTCTAACCAATACTGACCTCCTCTTCTCTACTCCTACTATTTACCTCTATTACTCTTTTTGGTCTCAAACCATATGCTACCTTATCTGAGTGTTCATGGCTAATCTGTGAAAGTCACTTCTTCAACCAAACTTCTGTATGTCTTTTCTATTTCCCCTAAAGTTCATATGCAACAAGGAATAGAAATGATTTTGAAAATTACAACCTCTGCTAATTAATATTTTTTCAGTATAGCTATCTGATAAATTTGTTCAAATTCTAAAATAAAGTTTCAAAGTTTTCCAAGTACATACAGTACTAGTGACATGTATCACTTGTTCCAACACAGAAACACAATTTATAGATCCTTCCAAAGGACTACTACTGTCAAAGAACAAAACTATATAAACTAAATGTCTTAAGTTGCTTTAATAAGATACACCATCACCTAACTGTATGGACAGTATGCACGTGGAAGGTACTCAAAAACTTTCTGAATCAGAGAAAAAACATTAAGACCCCTCAGAAATGGGAACAGCCTAAAGATTATGCCAACTCCCTGCTCAGCAGAGAGGCTGCTTCTCACTCTCCCACTCCCCCTGCTTGTGCTCTTTCTCACTCAATCTCTCTCAAATAAATAAATGAAATCTTAAAAAAAAAAAATTATGCCCAAGATGATGCTCATCTAAAGATGATACCCCATAGGTATCAAGAATATTTAAAATACTGTCAATATTTTCTATATGCTAGTATTTAGGTAAATGTGAATCTTGACATTTTAAAATTGGAAACCCTCTTCCCCCTTCATCACTCTTTGCCCAGAAGACTGATTTACAAAGTCAGTCAATCACTTTCCCTAAAGTAAATCACTTTAGATGCCATGAATCACTAAGCAATGACATTTTATTAGTCCATGTCCACTTGTTAAGGTCTATTCACAGTGCCATTAGTCATCATTATAAGTTTGAAAAGGAAATGAATTTTCAAAATCTGTGGTTATGCTACACCAGGTATTAGCTTTAGACTGATGACAGGTATTTGAAGGAATTACCATATAATGAGACACACACTACCAAAAAAGCACTTCCCTTAAAAAGCCTATACTTACTTATGTCAAGAGACTGAGGAGCCACTGCTGAGCTGAAATCGTAACCAACAAGTGACTACTCTTTCAAAATTCTAGAAGACATTTATCCATGGAATGAAATGTCTAGGCCTTTTCCAAGAATACGATGAGAAAAATCATTTTCTTGTATTTTATAGGTACAAATCACTGGGATTTTTATTCAACAAATAGCTCTCCAAGCCTCTCTCCTGAGGTTTCAGACCCAGTGGGTCTGCGGTGTGTCCTGGGAATCTGTATTTTTTTTTTTTTTTTTACTAAGAACCTCACATGATTCTTATGAGGAAAGTTTGACAAAACCAAAGACAAAATGACTGACGCGTCACGGTAAGATACTTCATCTTCCTAAGGGTACTCCTCTCTTTTACCTTCATAAAAGAATTAGGCAGCAAAATACTTAACAAATGAGTTTTTACAATCGTAAGACAAATCAAAATTTATCAGCCCTACTCAAGAAGAGATTTTTACACAAAACTCGATGAAAACAGGGCACAGGTACAGTAGAGATCTTTCAGTAGAAATGTGCATAAGGAGACGGTGAATTAAGGGCCCATTCACGTAGGACTGCTTAAGTTTACTTTTGTGGACTTTGCTTCAGTTGGGAAGACAAGATTAAGCTCCTCACCTTTTCTCACTTTACTAAAATTACTGAAAAGGATTTAAAGACAAATTCTGTTTCATTTGTATCTGAGTTCCATTACAAAGTCTGTCTGTCAGCTAAGAAGACCATATTCCTATGGAAATGAATAAAAGTAATTAAGTCGGATTTGATATGCAGTCATAAAGCACGAAAGGTCACCAAGAGGTTTTAAGCAACTGGTCTTGCTCTTCATCCATTTCATCGCTTCCAGTGATTCTGGGCCCTCCCTGCATTATTTATTCATGCTGTTCTCAGAAGAAAAAGCTTATGAGTAACTACTATGGCCCTGCATCTTCTGAGATGCCATTTTGATTTCTCTCTATATCTATTCATGTATCAGAATATCATCAGTTATACAACATTCAGCTTTAAAATAAGATATTTCAATTGAAAATCGTAACTCATTTGAATTTCAGGAGTAGGTGTGGTTGCCAGCATCAATTCCAGGTGAGCTGAAGTTAAGATTTTAACTTCACCAGAATAAACATCTCCAGTAAGGTGGAATTGCAACAAAATAGAAAATTAGATGATTTGTTTTTACCCTAATTGTTAAAAAATCATAATGTAAAAAAAAAAAAATCATAATGTACAACTAACTTCTCCCATAATGATTCAGCTTTTTTCCCTCTATTTGGAGAGTAGCAGTAACCCCTGTCTTCAATTTAAAATATCTTCAGTTCTCCTTACACATAGGTTTGGCAGACTGCGAAAATTTTGCTTCGACATCAACATTACTGTTTGATTACAAAATTGCTGAGGTTAGGAGTAATTGCTGCTGAAGGGAGAGGAAAACAGCAACTCCACCCACTGCTTCGCTTTACTCCGGTGCTGAGAGGAGGGCAAGGGAGCTTTGTAATAAGCGTTCATCTCTTTCTAGAAAGAGCTGTACGAAGGTATGCGACAAAAAAATCCCTCACATTTGTATGGTGCATCATGCTTCCCAAAGCATTTTCACTTACATTAATTTAATTTGATGTGGATCAAGTACACAAAACCTGAGATAATGCTTCAGAATGTGGTAACAAAGGGAACCAAACACATCTGGATCATCTGAGCCTTGGGTTTTACAATTCAACAGATTTTCCATTCTGGTGATTGGAAGGTTAAATTATGGGACACCTTTATGGATTAGGCACCTGGCTCGGCCCATCATAAATAAATACTCTTTAAAATCCACCTGTGATTCTTTATTTACCTCCTTCAGGATTGACAAAGAATTTATTTTTTAAAAAATTACTCTGGGGAGCCTGGGTGGCTCAGTCGTTTAGTGTCTGCCTTCCGCTCAAGTCGTGACCTCAGGGTCCTGGGATAGAGTCCCGGGTCAGACTCTGCTCCGCGGGAAGTCTGCTTCTCCCTCTTACTCTCCCCCTCTGCTCTCCCTCTCTCACCCAAATAAATAAATAAAAATCTTTTAAATAAATAAATAGTCAGTTCTGTTCCTTCTTCGTTTTCTCATGATTAAAGGACCACTCCATGTACCATCATCTTGGTACCCGTTATTAAGTAATAATTGGCAGTAAGTTTCATGGTCTCATTCACATTACAGGACAGGTAACAATAAAGCAGTGAGGTTATTACCATTTATAACAGACTAACATTAGCATGCTGAAGGCAGAAGAATAAGCTATTACCAGCAATTTTCACTGGCAAACCCAGTCCTAAGTAGTTAGGTATCAAAGACTATTGTTAGATAATGAACTCAGCCTCACTACTGGAAGACATTTCCCAATGCTAAGAATATTAAACATCTTACCTATATATAAATTGGATCTGAATTCCACATTGTGGTCTCTCACTGCCATATCTTGTGCTTCTAAGAGAACCTTAAACAAAGAAAAGACAGGCATTGATAGGCTGACCCTGAACTAAAATGGAATTAAATTTCTCATTTCTTACTGTTATCTCTATAATATGACCGCTAATCACATGCCTCTGTTTTATAGCCAATTTTTTTAAAAAGAGAGTATTAAATGATAACAGTACTAAGGAGAAGGGATACACTGAGCTTTCCTTCTTCAGACAAGAACTGCAAATGCAGACAACACGATCCATCCTGCTAAGTGTACAATGGAATGTATGAGCTGAAAAGGAGGAAACAGCAGCACTGGTAGCAGTACTGTTGGTGATAAGCATTATGCCTCTGAGTCAGAGATTGTCAAAAAGTTCAAGAAGCTTAAGAGCTAAATCATATGGAAAATTCTTAAACTTTCGATCCAAAATAACCATTAAACATCAAACAAGTAGAGAAAATCATACTTAAAAATCTTAAGAATTATTAAATTTACATCTAGATATTTTTAATTAAGTTAACCTGCTCCAGAATACATTTTTTTTTTTTGAAGATTTTATTTATTTGACAGAGAAATCACAAGTAGGCAGAGAGGCAGGCAGAGAGAGAGCCAGAAGCAAGTTCTCTGCTGAGCAGAGCCAGATGCGGGGCTCCATCCTAGGACCCTGAGATAGGCAGAGGCTTAACCCACTGAGCCACCCAGGCACCCCATCCAGAACACATTTTTAAAAATAACAGAAACCATGGGGCGCCTGGGTGGCTTAGGTGATTAGGCAACAACTCTTGATTTCAGCTTAGGTCATGATCTCAGAGTTGTGAGATCTCAGGAGACTCCGAGCTCAGCAGAGTCTGCTTGGGATTCTTTCTCTCTCTGCCACTCCCCTTGCTCGCTCATAAACGCAAGCACTCTATTTCTCTCTCTCTCTCTCAAATAAATAAATAAATACATAAATCTTTAAAAAAATCAAAACCTAGATCTTTCACTCATTTAAAGATAATACAAAACAAAGCTGAGTACACACACACAAAAAAAACAGTCACTGTATTCTGAACTAAATTAAATATAGGCATTACAATGGAACCTCTTGAAGTCTGAACCAATCGATCTCAACTGCTGAACTACTAAACTAAAAAGATCTCGTTTTAAGTGAGAACTAACTGATATGGAGAAAATACTGCCGATATCCCCAGATGTCCTCAACCCAGCATTTTGAAATAAGAACATCATGTATCCACATTGAGGAACATAAGAAGTGCAGGGACATGATTTAGGGGAGAAATGGATTACAGGTGCTGCAGAGGAGAGGGAACCATTGTTGCAAATAAGAGTGAGAGAAGAGTACACGGGAATGCACAAGAATGTTTCCACATAGCTACTGGCTTGGAAAACAAGAGGGACTGAATTCTGTGAGTTCTTACAAACAGTGGGGCTTAATGCCTGGAGTTTTAATGGTCATCAGGGTTGGCTGGGAATAGACCCCAGAGGGTACTGTACCACCCCTGGAAAGAAGGCAGGTAAACAACCCAGGGGAAGACATCATGGAAATAGTGATCTGAAGAGCACCCGGGGCACACAGTGGGGAGATTATTCACTCTTCTCAGAGCACTTCCCTGAGAGGCAGCATTCACAGAAAAATCTGTGAACAAAGGAGTGGGCGGTGCCATTTCCCTCCCCAACCCTCAGGACAAAATCAGAACCACCTCAGGGAAGCACTCAGCACCAACAATGACTGCCTAATTGGCCTCCACCAAGCCTCAACCCCCTGTGATCTGGTGGGACTGCCCCTCTCAGTGAAGCTTGCCTCAGACCCAGTGGGGCAAGCCCTTCCCCCAGAAGACCAATACAAACCCCTGTCTACATCATGTCTCTCTGTTTTGCAGGGACTTAGTTCCAGTGGAGATGGTGACACGTCGCATTTCACAAGCAGATCAGAGCACATCTAGTCAAAACTTGCCACATTCAGGCAAGGGACCAAACACTGCCCACAACAGGCAAGGAGAACCTCTGCAGATGACCCAAAGGCTAGGACAGCCAGAGTACAACAGAAGAAGGCACAAAGCACACACCAAAGACACTCCCTGAAGCACCAGGCCATGGGCACTACTTCATCTCTTCTTCATAAAGTCATTACTTTTAGGAACAGGAGACATAACTAGCTTTTCTTACACATAAGAAACCAGAGAATTAAACAGAATTCAAGATGGAGGAATTTATTCCAAATGAAAGAACTAGATAAGGCCATAGCCAGAGATCTAAGCAAAACAGATGTAAGTAACATGCCTGACAAAGAATTTAAAACAATGATCATAAGGAAACTCTCTGCACTTGAGGAAAGAATTGAAGATATCAATGAGACTGTAGCACAGAGATAAGAGTTAAAAAAAAAAAATCAGAGATAAAGAAGATAAAGGAGATTGGAAACAGGCTTGATGCAATGAACAGCAGGCTGGAAAAATCAGAGAAATGAATTAGTGACATAGAAGACAAAACAATGGAAAATAATGAACCTGAACAAAAGAAAAAAAGCATAATTACGGGACATGAGAACCAACTTAGGGAACTCGGCAACTTCATCGAACATAGTAACATTCATATTGCATAAGTCCCAGGAGAAAAGAGAAAAGAGGGGGAAGAAAATTTACTTCAAGAAATGACAGCAGAAAACCTCCTTTATCTGGTGAAGGAAACAGACATCCAGATTCATTGATTTGTTGATGAAAATCAACAAAAGGTGGCCAACACCAACACATATTATAATTTAATTCACAAAATATAGTGATAAAGAAAAAAATGTCAAAAGCAGCGAGACAAAAGAAGCCCTTAACCTACATGGGAAAACCCATAAGGTTAGCTGGAGATCTCAACAGAAACTTAGCAAGCCAGAAGAGAATGACATGATATATTAAATGTGCTGCATAAGAAAACTCTTTAGCCAAGAATACCCTATCCAGCAAGGGTATCATTCAAAATAAGAGAGACAGGTTCCCAGACAAACAAAAGCTAAAGGAGTTCATGACCACTAAACGAGCCCTACAAGAAATAGTAAAGGGGACTCTTTGAGTGCAAAGGAAAGATCAGAAGTAACAAAGACAAGAAAGGATCAGAGAAAATCTCCAGAAACAACAACAAAACAAGTAATAAAATAGCAATAAATATACATTTATCAATAATTACTTTAAAAGAATAAATTATTACTTTGAATGTAAATGGACTAAAAGCTCCAATCAAAGACAGAGTGTCAGAATGGATTAAAAAAAAAAAAAATCCCATTTATATGCTGCCTACAAGAGACCCATTTTAGTCCTAAAAGCATTTGCAGTTGAAAGTGAAGGGTGAGGGCACCTGGGTGGCTCTGTAGGTTAAGCCTCAGGTCATGATCTCAGGGTCCTCCATTGGGCTCTCTGCTCAGTGAGGAGCCTGCTTCTCCCCCTCTCTCTGCCTGCCTCTCTTCCTACTTGCGATCTCTCTTCTGTCAAATAAGTAAAATCTTAAAAAAAAAAAAAAGAAAGAAAGAAAGAAAGAAAAGAAGAAGAAAATGAGGGGTGGAGAAACATTTATCACACAAATGAATTTCAAAAGAAAGCCAGAGTAGCAATTCTTCTATTGGACAAACTGGACTTTAAAACAAAGACTATAAAAAGAGACAAACAAAGGCATTATATAATCACAATCCATCCAACCAGAAGATATAACAATTGTAAATATTTATGGAGTGAATAGGGAGCACCCAAACACACAAAACAATTAATAACAAACATAAAGGAACCAATGGATAATAATACAATAATACTAGGAGACTTTAACAGTCCTCTTACACCAATGGATAGATCATTTAAACAGAAAATCAACATGGAAAAACAGTTTTGGATGACATACTAAAATAGATGGACTTCACAGGTACATTCCAAACACTCCATCTTAAAGCAGCAAAATATACATTCTTTTCAAGTACACATGGAACATTCTCCAGAACAGATCATATATGAGGTCACAAAACAGGTCTCAACAAATGAAAAAGACTGAAATCATACCATGCACCTTTTCTAAAGACTGTAACACTATGAAACTATAAGTCAACCACAAGAAAAGATTTGGAAAGACCACAAATACGTGGAAGTTAAACAACATGCTACTAAACAATGAATGGGTCAATCAAAAAATCAAAGAAGAAATTTAAAAAACACAGGGAGAGAAATGAAAATGAACACACAACAGTCCAAAAACTTTGGGATGCAGCAAAAGCAGTCTTCAGAGAAAAGTACATAGCAATATAGGCTCAATATACCTCAAGAAGCAAGAAAAATCCCCAATAAACAACTTAACCTTATACCTAAAGGAGTTAGAAAAAGAACAAACAATGACTAAAGCCAACAGAAGGAAGGGGATAATAGAAATCAGAGCAGAAACAAATGATATAGAAACTAAAAAAAATAATAGAACAGATCAAAGAAACCAGTAACTGGTTCTTGGAAAAATCAACATGACTGAACCTCAACAGATAACAAAAAAACAAACCAACAAATGCCATGTGTCTAAAATGAGTCAGCACAAATGCCATTAGCACATTTGCACAAACTGATTCAGCTACATTCAGGTACATTCAGAGGTGGAAGGGTCTTCAGAAATCTTTTAATCCAATTCCACCCAGTTTACAAATAAGAAAAATGGAACCAGACAGGTTAAGTGCTTTGCCCATCATCACATTAGAAACTGTCACAGAAAAGACAAGACTAGGTCTCCTGAGTCCCAGAAAGTACTCTTTCCATCCAATTACATATAAAATCATAAGCTCTCAGTTATGGAACTGGCCAAAACAAACAAAAAATCAATCTTCTAAAAAAATCTATCAAGTCGCAAATCATCAAAACAAAGATTTATCATACAGATACAGTAAAAAAAGAATGAATGTCTGGTGCAAATAAAAGCATCTCCAGAAAAAAATATATATATATTTAAGGTACAACATTCCTAAGGTACAAGGACACTAATAAAACTGAGTGCCCTGAATCTGTATTATATGAACTATGCATTTACACCAAGGAATTCAGGATTTAGGCTAAGCTTACTAACACCGGCAAGACAGCTATGCACTCCTTCCCCACATATCTTAATTTACCTCTTTAATTATCTGGGCCCCCTTTTTGTCATTGAATTCTAGTTGAGCCAAAGCCTGGTCAATGGACATTCCTCGTATCTAGAATTAAAGGGTAACAGACAAGAAAAGATAAATTAGTTTACAAAACCAAATCTCCCTTTGCAATGAGAAGAAAAGCCTTACATAATACAAACAACTTCTAAGAATAGTTAACTAGTTATATGTCAATTATATCTCAATAAAAGTAGAGGGGGCATGATTTTAAAAATTAAAATAAAAATAGCTAACAAAACGTAGGCAGAGAAGAAGAAAAGAAGCTTGAGAAGGGATGCCACCCTTTAAGTCAAAAATCAAACTTAAATATTATAACCATAACACCTCGATTATAAATGTTTTAGTAATATTGAGAGAGCAGACATCACAGAAATCACAGAGTGGCAAGCACCACATTAGGCGTGAAAGTCATCTTCTTCTACAGGATAAGTGTATTTTATTTATCTGGGGCTTTGTCTTCTCTTACAGATTAGTTTTATTCTCCCAGGAAAAATCTTAAAAAGCAATGGTTTTGAAATAGGTTGAATTAACTTTTAAGATAAATGAGCTTGCTTCCTACATTCTCTTAGCTTACAGATTCTTGACGCTTTTGGGCTAAATATCTACGTATCCAACGTGATTCGGATTCTCAGAAGAAAGGTAAAAATTAAGCAAAATCACTCATCTCTGAGCAATCATTTGTGGATTACCTACCAACTGTCTAAACATGTAATTATATTCCTCACTTTTTGGAGAAATCAGGACAAATTTTTTCAGTTTTTTAAATCCTGGGGGAGAATTCATAGCTTCTTATTTCTTAAGTATTATATGGTAATGTCATTTTGGCTTACCAATTTTGCCAAATACCACATCTTATCTTTGCTGTATTTTATTTGCCTTCGACAATGGTAGATTTCCTTGCAAATAGGGAAAAGAAAAAAAAAGTTAGCAAATTTATCAAAATAACAGTAACATACACTGTTAATAAAACTTTAACTTTTTATGCCTAATGAAAATGCCACCACAAGAAATAAAAACACTAAGTTGTATTTTTCCAAAGTCTCATTATGTTAAAAAGATCATTAAGGCAGTGAAAATGGCTACTTTGTGCCAATATTTGCAAATTTCTATCCAGAGGAATAATAAAAGATCTAAATGAAAACATTAAGCTAGATAAAAGAAGAAAAGAAAAGGTACAAGAAAAAAAGTTTCCTTTCAGTGGGGAAAATAAGAGAATATGGTGAAATGGACAGAATAACTGGTTTCACAGACACTGAGATATTTGGTCAAGAGCACAGGTCCTAGAATCAGACAGCCTGGGTCTAAATTCTAATTCTCTCATCTACTGGCTACAGAACCCAAGCTCTTTAACCTCTCTGCCTAAGTTTCCTCTTCCTTGAAATGAAGATAATAATACCAACCTCATAAAAATACACTGAGAATTAAAGAAAATAATCTATGAAAAGAAAGCATTTTGCAGTGCCTAGTACCTGGTAAGATCTTAGTAAATGCCAGTTTTTATTATCTTCTATTTAGAGTAGTAAGGACATCCCATTTCATTTTTTTAATCAATCATCGATTATATAATTTACAGTTAACAGAGTACTTTTCAAGCCCATTATTTCATTTAATCTAACTCTAGAGTTGGGAAAGAAAACACTATATGATCCTTTTATAGGGGCACCTGGGTGGCTCAAGCACCAGACTCTTGGTTTCAGCTCAGGTCATGATCTCAAGGGTGGGATGGAGTACCACGCTTGGCTCCACACTCAGTGCAAAGTCTGCTTGTGATTCTCTCCTTCTCCCTGTTCTTCCTCCCTCCTCTGGTCGCTCACTCTCCTACTCTCTCTCAAATAAATAAACACATCTTTAAAAAAAAATCATTGAACATCTTATCAAAAACTAATGATGTATTGTATGTTGGCTAATTGGATTTAAATTAAAAATAATAATAATCCTTTCACAAAGTAAAAACCAGAAATAAAAACTCAGAAAAATCAAATGACTTATCTAAGACCACAAAGTTTGTGAGAGACAAAGCTGGAAGTCAAAGTCCCATAGAGGAAGTATATGAAGTCTCTAACACAATGTCTGACAAGTGTATCTTTAAAGTTTTCCTATGACTATAAAACCCACATTCCTTCCACTACACCATATCACCCCTTTAAAACAATTAGAAAACATCTGTCATGGCAAACAATAGCAAGGAGACCTCAGAACTTTCTAACATTCTGACTCCTGCTAGAAATTCTCAAATGCCTTAGAAACAGCAGTTTCTCAAGTGGCCATCTTTTAATATGTAGCAGATTTCACTTCAGTTGCAATAGAAGCTGACAGACTGAAAACTGTAGCAACAGCCCAATTACGTTTTCAGCAATAAAGTGTCCAAGGGAGCACTGAAGAAGAAAGAAGAACCGTCATGACTGATAATATTCATCTGCAAAAATTAATATACACAATAAAATCTTTTATATAGAAACCCTTCAATTCTTGGTTTCCCAAGATGGGCTACCTCCAAACATGAACTGTATATGATTATCTTCAAATTCTGTAAAAAAGATATTGTACTCCTGGCAGGAGCATGGGGAAAAAAGGAATCAAGTATTTACCCAAAAAGAAGAAAGTTATCCAATCATACTCTTTTAAAACAAAAAAGCTCAACATTTCCTTTAGGCAGGTGCAATGTCTAAAGGCATTTTCTAAAGATAAACCAGAAAAACCTGTCATAGCAAATCAATAAAGTGGCAGAGCTGGAGGTCAGGAAATCCAATTAAACATCACTATTAACCAACTTATACAATAAATTAGATAAAGTTAGGATACAATATGCAAGGTAGTAATTCAAATGAAGTAAAATTAAGCCTAAATTATGAAATGTCTAAACCAGTAACTTTTAAAAAAACTAATTTTAAAAAGCATGTAATAACTCCAATGATTAAAAAAAAAAAAGTGTCACCTAATGACACTAATGACCTAATGAGCTTGGGTGGCTCAGTCAGTTAAATGTCCAATTTGTGATTTCAGCTCAGGTCACTATCTCAGTGTCAGGAGATTGAGCCTCACATGGGGCTCTGTGCTGGGTGTGGAGCCTGCTTGAGATTCTCTCTCCTCTCTCTGCCCCTTCCCCTACCCCCACCTCCCCACTCCCACACTCTCTCTCAAAAAAAAAGTGTCACCTAGGGGTGCCTGGGTGGCTCAGTGGGTTAAAGCCTCTGCCTTCAGCTCAGGTCATGATCTCAGGGTCCTGGGATGGAGCCCCACATCCTTCTCTGCCTGCCTCTCTGCCTACTTGTGATCTCTGTCTGTCAAATAAATAAATAAATAAATAAATAAAATCTTCATGGGAAAAAAGTGTCACCTAGTAAGAATCCAAACTAGGGCCTTATGGGATTCACATGACTTATAAGTATGACTTACTATCAGTATGTCAATCAATAAATTAAAACATGCTCCTACTGAAAGGGTTGTTCAAACAGTTTTCATATAGGCTCACTATATTTTTAGTTTATTTAACATAGCTTTCTTCATAGATATTGCAAAAGTAAACCCAAGCCCAAACTAACAAGGGCTGACTATTATGAATAAAGCCATTTAATTTCTCTCTGACTCATTTTCTTCACCAGGATGAAGCCACAGGTAAGATAAAAGTCTACCTGGGTGGGATGCCTGGGTGGCTCAGTTGGTTAAGCGGCTGCCTTCCACTCAGGTCATGATCCCAACATCCTGGGATCGATTCTCACGTCGGGCTCCTTGCTCGGCAGGGAGGCTGCTTCTCCCTCTGCCTCTAGCCTGCCACTCTGTCTGCCTGTGCTTGTTCTCTCTCTCTCTCTCTCTAACAAATAAATAAAATCTTTAAAAAAAAAAAAAAAAGTCTACATGGGATTCTATATTGTTTGGAAATTGGGGCTAGCTAAGTTGGGAAAATAATCTTAAAGATAATAGGAATGGCCTAAAACATACCTAAACTGGTGACATTCATTTTAACTTACTGCTATCGATTTACTCATGACTGATCCACTGTCCTTCCTTTTTAAAGATTTTATTTATTTACTTGAGAGAGAAATGAGAGAAAGAACATAAGCAGGAAGGGACAAAGGGAAAGGGAGAAGCAGGTCCCCAACAAACAGAGACCCCGATGCGGGGCTCAATTCCAGGACCCTGGGGTCAGTACCTGAGCCAAAGGCAGACAGATGCTTAACCAACTAAGCCACCCAGGCGCCGCTGATCCACTCCACTTTAACTGTATATTTCAATGCTGAAGATCAGAATGAGTTAGAATGGTAAATATTACCTGACTCCTCCTGATTTTTTTTCTAAGATTTTATTTATTCATGAGACAGCACAAATCATGAAGAGGGGCAGAGGGGGAGAGAGAATTTTAAGCAGACACCCTCTGAGGGCAAAGCCTACTTCTGGGCTCAATCTCACATCTCTGAGGTCATTACCTGCGCTGAAACCAAGAGCTGGACATTTAACCACTGAGCTACCCAGGCGCCCCTGTCTGACCCCCTTCTAAATTAGAGATAAAACTAATTTTTAAAATGTTTGCAGTTAGCAGATTGGCAAGGTCACACTGCACATAATGACAGTATAAGAACCATGTGGCTAGGTGTGCAAAGTACTCCATTATTAAGCTAGTATTTAATGAAAGGCATTAATATTTCAATCATAAAAGGTATAAATGATGTACCAAGTCAATTTAACAAGCACTATTTAAAGTCAGAAAATGTTAAAGTATTTTCTAAAAGTCAGTTTGTTCCCAAAAGGATTATTCACACAAACAAAATCTGTGATCTACTGTTAACTACCTGAATTTTGCCACTAGAGATATATCCTGAAGTGCATTTAGTTTAATATTCAAAAAGACTAGTACTATAAATTCAAAAGTTTGCTTTTAGATTCTGGACTTGTCAGATGTTGTTATGATTTCTTTCTCAATTAATATCTAAGTTCAAAGAGCTCAAGCAAGAAGTAAAGAAAGCTCATTAATAATAAGAAATATTTTTTATGGGGCGCCTGGGTGGCTTAGTTGGTTGGGTGGCTGCCTTCAGCTCAGATAGTGGTCTCAGGGTCCTGGGATCCAGGCCCACATCGGGCTCCCTGCTCAGTGGAAAGCCTGCTTCTCCCTCTACCTCTGCCTGCTGCTCTACCTACTTATACTCTCTATCTCTGTGTCAAAAAAAAACTTAAAAAAATAGTAATAGGAAATATTTTATTTATATTTGTAGAAATATGTAACTTTTCCTAAACTTTGGTTAATTATAAAATGGAATTAATACCTAACAGCACATATTCTGTCACAAATCTAATTTTTAAGTTCTGATGGAAAAATAAAATATGAAAGTTAGAAAGTTATTTGTTTAAACTATTAGCATCTCTATTCCCCCAATGAGGGGGGAGCTCTTCAAATCAATAAATTAACTCCCCTAAATAAGAAAAAAAAAAGAAAACATAAAACTGTACTAACTTAGACCAATACTTACAAACTGAATCCTAATGAAAGGCAAGCTGTCAAATCCATATAAAAACTAAGCAAATGACATTACTTAGATGATATTGATTATATGCCAGCCTTAAATCCCAAAGGCCTTTAAATGTTTTCTGAACTGAATGATTTATAATTAACACCACTGAATGTATTAATAAGTTATTAGTTGATTATTCTATTTTGAAGCACAATTTATTTTCTTAAGGATTCAAATGCTTCCATCTTGTTTATGCTATCATTACTTGTTTAAGCTTTTTAACAGATGCCTTTGTATTCTACAGCAAATTCACATTAAGCTAGAAATTAGTCTTGTATCTCAGACTAGAGCACTCACAAGCAGTTTGGAGAGGGTCCAAGAATTCCAAGCAGCTAAAAATGAGATAAAACTCAGTATCTCTGGGGAGCCTGGGTTGCTCAGTGGGTTAAAGCCTCTGCCTTCAGCTAGGGTCATGATCCCAGGGTCCTGGGATCGAGCCCCACATCAGGCTCTCTGCTCAGCGGGGAGCCTGCTTCCTCCTCTCTCTCTGCCTGCTTCTCTGCCTACTTGTGATCTCCATCTGTCAAATAAATAAATTAAATCTTTAAAAAAACAAAACAAAACCTCAGTATCTCTGAAAGGAATCCAAAATCTGTCAGTATGTCTCAAGCTATTAACTTAGTTACAGAGTTAAGGCCCCCAAACAGAAGGTTAAGTCAAGGCAAACAAGTAAAACACAGACAATCTTTAAAAACTCCAAGAAGACGGGGCGCCTGGGTGGCTCAGTGGGTTAAGCCGCTGCCTTCGGCTCGGGTCATGATCCTGGGGTCCTGGGATCGAGTCCCACATCAGGCTCTCTGCTCAGCGGGGAGCCTGCTTCCTCCTCTCTCTCTCTGCCTACTTGTGATCTCTCTCTGTCAAATAAATAAATAAAATCTTTAAAAAAATAAAAAAATAAAAACTCCAAGAAGATAAATCTAGAACGTCCTCTGCATCAATCTAATTATCACACAAATTGTCGTGTATTTTTTCCCTTTCTTCATGTAGAACAATAAATCAATGCTAGCCACATAAGAGTAAATGCTCTAAGAGATAATTTCTTAAAAAAAAAAAAAAAGATTTCATTTCTTTTAGAGAGAGAGCATGTGCTCAAGGAGGAGAAGGTAGAGGGAAAGGGAGAATGACTCTGAAGCAGACTCTGCACCACACTGCACCATGCAGACTCAATCCCACAACCACGAGATTGACCTGAGCTGAAACCAAGAGCTGGATGCCCAAATGACTGAGCCACCCAGGCAACCCAAGAGATTATTTCTACCCACAAACTTACTGCTGGTCTCCGAGGTTCTCCAGGCAACTGTGGAGGATAAACAATTTTATTCTTCTTTTCCCATTTTCGAGAAATATCCAGAGACCCACTTGTATGGATATGTGATTGGGGTAACACATTATGAGATGAAAGAAGCCTGTAAAACAAAAGACACTCAGAGTCTTTTCCACGAATCTCCTGAACCACATCAGCTCCATTTTGATCCAAACTCTTTAAGGATCAAAGTGGAAACAGTCTAGATGTTCATCAACAGAGAACAATTTTACATAAAATACCATAAAGAACTAGTTCACTGAAAGCTAAGAGTAAAAAGTTGATAACCAGCATAAGTCAAATAATAAACAGATATTAACTCAAGATCTCTTGCCCTGACTGGCCAAAAAATACCGACTCTCTAATATAAGCCAGCTCAGTCCTAAAACAGACTTTTCAGAAGCATACAGTAGATTCCTAACTTAACCTGTGGGATTCCCGTTTTGTGGAGTAGGCAAGACAAATCACAGTATTTTGTAAACCCTAAGAAATTAATAGATAAAGCTGGCATCACATGCCTCCTGAGGAAAGAAATCCTTACCCACCATCCACAAACTAGTCTTTCTGCAAGAAACAAACCTGAATTAATGGAGCTTCTAGATTCAATATAGGAAATGCAGAGACAGGGAACTTGTTAAACAATATGAGACGCATACACTCAGCAAAATCCAGGCTGTACAAATTCTACAAGACAAACAGTCTACTTTCACCAACAAATAAATTACAAGGGGAAAAATAAAGAGCTAAATAAAGAACCTACTGATTAAGAGACTTAAAATATCAACTAATTTCAATAATGTTGATTGCAATTTTAAAAATACAACAATTATTTAACCATTGGAAATTTGAACATTAACTGGCTATTTGATACTTTTTAACGAGATATATAGTGAAATATTTATGAATTAAATAATATGGTATATGGGATTTTTTTCAAAATATGATGGGGGTTGCCTGGGTGGCTCAGTGGGTTAAAGCCTCTGCCTTCGGCTCAGGTCATGATCTCAGGGTCCTGGGATAGAGCCCCACATCGTGCTCTCTGCTCAGCGGGGAGCCTGCTTCCTCCTTTCTCTCTCTGCTTGCCTCTTTGCCTGCCTGTGATCTGTCAAATAATAAATAAAATCTTAAAATATATACATATATATGGGAGATAGTAGGGGCCATAGATAAAACAAGATTGGCCATGAGTTGAAGCTGGTTGATAAGTTCATCATATTATCTACTTCCCCCAATTGGCAGGGGGGCGGTCTTTTTTTGTTTTGTTTTGTTTTTTAAAGATTTTTATTTATTTATTTGACAAACAAAGATCACAAGTAGGCAGAGAGGCAGGCAGAGAGAGAGGAAGGGAAACAGGCTCCCCGCTGAGCAGAGAGCCTGATGTGGGGCTTGATCCCAGGACCCTGGGATCATGACCTGAGCCGAAGGCAGAGGTTTTAACCCACTGAGCCACCCAGGCACCCCCGGGGGGGCGGTCTTTAAATGTCTGGATATATCCAAATAACACACAGACTTGGGGGTTTCCCTGCTGTGCAGAATACAGAGTCTAAATTCCTAGTAAGACACAGAAGACCTTTTCTAATCTAACCCTGGCCATCTTGGTTCATTCACCTTATGGGCTAGCCACACAAACTTTCCTTGTTCTCTGAACAAACCACATACTTTCATATCTTTATACTTTTGATTATATTGATTTTTCCTCAATCATCATCTCCTGAATGAAACGCTTATCCTGTTTTAAGTTCCAGCTCAAATGTCACCTGAATGCAAGGCATGGACTGATCCCTTCTCCCAGACAACCAACCATTCTCCCCACTATCTTCGTACTCTGTTCTTGCCAGCCATGCAGCAGCGAGTTGGGACAATGGTACTAGAAGGTGGCTGTAGAAGAATGAGTTCCTGTAGTAAATGTGCATCTGAGCATTCTGAGGGCAAGTATACCATCCTCTGTAATCTAGCAAGAAGGACAATATCCAGCACATGGATACCATGTCAACCCAGTCTTAAATATTCAAAATTGTTGTAAACTGGCAGATTTTCACACAATTTATGCAACTGGATAATACACTTAGCAAGGCCTTTGTTTTTAGTTTTTACACCATTCAGACTAAAAATAATTTTTTTAATAAGATTTATTTATTTCATAGAGAGAGAGAAGGCAAGCAAGCGTGAGCAGGGGGGAGGAGCAGAGGAAGAGAGAGAATCCGGAAGCAGACACCCCACTGAGTAGGGAGCAGAATCACCTAGGCTCCCCTAGACTAAAGAACTTTAAAGATATATTTTCCTGGGGTGCCTGGGTGGCTCAGTGGGTTAAAGCCTCTGCCTGCAGCTCTAGTCATGATCCCAGGGTCCTGGGATCGAGCCCCACATCCAGCTCCCTGCTCAGCGGGGAGCCTGCTTCCCCCCTCTCTCTCTGCCTGCTTCTCAGCCATGCAGCAGCGAGTTGGGACAATGGGACAATGGTACTAGAAGGTGGCTGTGATCTCTGTCTGTCAAATAAATAAATATAATCTTTTTTAAAAAAATCTATTTTCCTCCTAGCTCATTTCTCCTGCTCTACCTCAAGTTCACCATTTTACATCCTGATATTAAGATCAGTACCATCAAAATACTTGCCAAAACCCTTGCCATCCACATTTAGGTTTTGGTATTTTAACTGAAAAGCACAAGACTAGGATACATGATGTTAGCAGAATTTCCTAAAAACAAAACAAAACAAAACTATAAGCCAAGGGATGAGAACAGAGACGGTGGAATCAGGTAAACCGTAGTCTAAATCTTTTTTTTTTTTTTAATTTAATTTCTTTTCAGGGTAACAGATTTCATTGTTTATGCACCACATCCAGTGCTCCATGCAATCCATGCCCTCCATAATACCCACCAACAGGCTCCCCCAACCTCCCACCCCTCTCCCCTTCAAAACTCTGAAACTGTTTTTCAGAGTCCATAGTCTCTCATGGTTCATCTCCCTCTCCAATTAACTTGAGTCTAAATCTTAACTCTAATATGATATAAATGACCTTAAGGAAGTCACATAACTTTCCAGAGCTCAGTTTTCTCATTGGTAAATGGAATAATAACCATAATTACCTCACAGGCTTCTTAAGGAGCTCAAATAAGATACTTTAAGTAAAATACTTAACCTGACACTTAAAAGGGCTCAATAAAATTGATGTTATTACTTTTAGAATGAGAAGAATAATGCCCACTTTATTCTGTCGCTGGTGGATAAGTAATTAATGTACTGCACCCTAGAGTGCCCAGCACATGAAAAACACTGATTAATATTTATTTTAAATTAGACCCTCTGAAGAGTTCCTCTCTCCTGTTCTCTAAAAAACTAAACACTGTGAACTGTAAACTTTTATTACACAATTTCAAACCTTCTTCTCAAGTTTGTAACCATGACTGCTTGCTTCTGTGCTGCTGTAATTCAGGGGTACACTAAGTTCATCAACTCTTTGGGCCTCCAGTTTTTTATGAAAAGAGGAATTGGAGTACATCATCTCTAGGGGCTCTCTGAACCTTAATTCTATCTTGAATCCCATGGTTGACACAGGATTACAGGAACACAAATCCCTTGGCTACTATTTAATTCTTCTTCAATGAAATCAGTTACACCAACCAGTCTGAAAAAATGCTCAAGGGTAAGACCTGTGCTTTCTATATCCATCATATCTAGCACAGTGTCTTATACTCAAATCAATACACATTCAATGAATTAAATGTGGTGCTTAATAAATTAAATACATTATGAATAAATAACGACAAAGATGTCTGAATACCTACAATAATTTCAGGGCTCAACTGGCTCATAAAATGAATTATCAAGCAAATACTAAACAACTATAATCAAATTAAAGTATTACTCCAGGGGCGCCTGGGTGGCTCAGTGGGTTAAGCCTCTGCCTTCAGCTCAGGTCATGATCTCGGGGTCCTGGGATCAAGCCCCACATAGAGCAGCGAGCTCTCTGCTCAGCAGGGAGCCTTCTTCCCTTTCCCTCTCTGCCTGCCTCTCTGCCTACCTGTGATCTCTCTGTCAAATAAGTAACTAAAATCTTTAAAAAAAAAAAATTACTCCACACACAGCACTTAATTCAGGAGTGTATTAAATCAAAAGCTCTCTCCTGATCGACTATTGGAATAATACCAAATTAAAGCAGAAAATGAAGAAATTATAAAGTATATAAAAAATCTTTAATTCAACGCTTAACTACCTAATTCAAAACCTACAACTTTTGAGACCTTTTTAAGTAAGAAATACCATGAAGACTCACTAGAGAAAATGAACTCAAGAAAAGGAAATTTGTGGAATTAACAAAGGAGAACCTGAGTTACTGCTGAAATCCATTTCCTTCTGTAAAATTTTTTCCAACAAACATTAAATTTTAAGTCTGCCTAGCACCCTAGTTCATTGTTGGCATTCTAAAGAATCAAAACTAGTTAAAACCTATTTTTAAAAAATGAAAGGCAGGGACGCCTGAGTGGCTCAGTTGGTTAAGCAGCTGCCTTTGTCTCAGGTCATGATCCCAGCGTCCTGGGATCGAGTCCCACATCGGGCTCCTTGCTCAGCAGGGAGCCTGCTTCTCCCTCTGCCTCTGCCTGCCATTCTGTCTGCCTGTGCTCGCTCTCTCCCCATCTCTCTCTGATAAATAAATAAAATCTTTAAAAAAAAAAAAAATGAAAGGCATCCAGGACTAACTTTTAGTTAACTTTCATTTTGAAAGTCAAGTATCATTACTGATATTTATTATATCCTTTCATTTATTGGGAAGTTCAAGTCCTTTTAGCTTCAGGAACATAGGCCTGAACCAACTCTCCAAAGTCCCTGTATATACATGCTGTCTGTACACATGGGTGCCCACGCTGTGGTTAAACTGTCAGACCTCAAACAGAAAGTTGGTGGTAAAGGTGCCTAGGGGGCTTAATGAGTTAAAGCCTCTGCCTTCAGCTCAGGTCATAGATCCCAGGCTCCTGGGATCAAGCCCACATGGGCTCTCTGCTTAGCAGGGAGCCTGCTTCCTTCTCTCTCTCTCTCTCTGCCTGCCTCTCTGCCTACTTGTGATCTCTATCTGTCAAATAAATGAATAAAATTTAAAAAAAAAATAAAGTAGGTGGTATACTGAGACTAGCATATGAACTTCCTTACTCCTGTTACTCTCATGTCTTCCATCTACCAATATTTAAGGATTCAGTTTGAGTGTCACTTTTCAAATTCTTCCCATAGTCATTAGACATGGGAAAGTTGCAGACACAAAGCCAACTTTAGGATTAAGAATTCAGATAAAACAGTATCTGAGTTTCTAAAGTCACAACTTGAGGGGCACCCAGGTGGCTCAATCGCTTAAGCATCTGCTTTCAGCTCAGATCATGACCCCAGGGTCCTGGGATCCAGCCCCATATCAGGCGTCCCGCTTGGCACGGAGTCTGCTTCTCCCTCTGCCTGCCACCCCACCACAGCTCATACCCACGTGCGCTCTCTCTCTCTCTCTGTACCAAATAAATAAAATTTTTTTTAAAAGTCACAATTTGAGAAATAATACTTCCTATCTATTGCTCAAAGTTCATTTTGAACTTTTGAACTTTGGTACACCCAAATCCCAAGTGAAGATAATACTGGCCTCTGACTCAACATGAGATTATTGTGTTATTGTTATTACATGCACCAGGTAAAAAAATTCTTCATTCTCAATTTACTTCAGCTAACATTAAGTTAATCGCACACTTGAGAGTGAAATAAAAGAACATTCTCTAATCTTGCCTCAGTTAGAATCTAAAATAAAGGACTGAAGTGATACATGTATTATCATAACTCAACATAATTTCATTTTGTGAAAGTCAAGGACAATCAAACAAGGAAACAAGAGTTTAGCAAACAAACAAACAAAAAAGAAATTCCAGCAACTTTGAACCATGACAAACTCAGAAGTTTCTCAACCTCTCTAATATTTACATTTTGGGCCAGATCATTCTTTGTTGTGGGGACTGTACTGTGTCTTGTTGGACGTTTAGTAAAATTCCTCACTTCTAGCCACTAAATGTCAATAGCACCCTCTGCCTGAGTCGTGACAACCAAAAATGTCTCCAAACATTGCCAAATGTCTCTGGGGCTGAAGGTAGTGTATGGAGGCAAAATTGCCCCCAGATGAAAGTCATTATTAGCTAAAGTGACAGGAAAAAGGGGGGTGGGGAAGGGCAGACAAGGGATTTTGCAAACTAAGGAGCATGAATTCTCTGTTCCAAAAGGTTCTTGCTATGTCATACCCATATGTATGGTTAATAAGCCAGATTTTCAGGGAGCCTGGGTGGCTCAGTCAGTGAAGTGTCTGGGGGACTCTTGATTTAGGCTTAGGTCATGATCTGAAGGTCCTGAGATCAAGCCCCACCTCCAGCTCCATGCACCATGGGCAGTCTGCTTGGGATTTACTTTCCCTCTCCCTCCCCCTCTGCCCCTCCCATCTCTCTCTAAAATAAATAAATAAATATTTTAAAAAAGAAAGTCCAGAATACAGATTCATAAAAGTATTTAACTTCAGGACTAAAAAGAGCCTTAGGGATTATTCAGCAAAATCCTGTATTACATAGATAAAAAGACTGAAGACAAACTGCTTAAGTTGCTTGCTCAGAGCTGCCAAGTGTAAGTCAGTGCAGGACAGTTTAAGCCAACAAACATTACCAAAATATTCACTTTGTGCAAGACCCTAACCTGGAACTATAAAGAGAAACGAGAACTGTTCATACTTATCCAGGGTATACAAAATGCTAAAGGGCACAAAAACATAACATGAAGCCACTATTCGAGACACACGTGCTAAAAGAAGAGATTAGGGCGCCTGGGTGGCTCAGTGGGTTAAGCCACTGCCTTCGGCTCGGGTCATGATCTCAGGGTCCTGGGATCGAGTCCCGCATTGGGCTCTCTGCTCAGCGGGGAGCCTGCTTCCTCCTCTCTCTCTGCCTTCCTCTCTGCCTACTTGTGATCTCTCTTTCTCAAATAAATAAATAAAATCTTTAAAAAAATAAAATAAAATAAAATAAAAAAATAAAAGAAGAGATTAATTTTCTTTCCTTTCCAGTGAGATCTGAGATTTATCTACATAAGAAACATATGAACAGGGTTTAAATAATTAGAACTCATAGACAGGAAGTGAAGGCACAGCATGAAAGCCAAGAAGCAAATAAATAACAGCATATTCAGGTGAAGTATGTAAATTAGCATAGCTAGGATGGAATAATAAGAGATAATCTTAAAAAAAAAAAAGCAAAGTATAGACAAATCCTAAGGGGCACTGCCTCCTATTTTCTTCTCTAGCCCACCTCCTGGGTCTCCTGACCAAATAACTGGAAACAGAGCTAAATATAATGTGAACTCAGTAACAATGTATAATGATTAAAACAGTAATGGCAGTTAGAATTTAGAATGGGATTGTTACATGCCATACACAATACTAAATACTTAATATGCATTACCTCATTTAATCCTCATAAAAAATCTATGACATAGGTACTAATATTACTCTCCTAGCATGTGTACTAAAACTTAGGAGAAGAAACTTTTCCAAAATCATAGTTTAAAAAGTGGATACACACCCAACTTATCTGTCCCGGAAGCCTATGAACTAAACCAAAATAAATTCCAACAAATGCACCAATCAGATCATTTATACTCAGATTATCAATCTCCAACTATCAATAGCTGTACTGCGTAAGAGGGTAAGAGGGACGAGAAGGTGACAGACTCCTTGACAGTTCTAACTTAACTGCATTCCCTAACCTTAAAAAAACGCATTTGTCCTGAGGTCTAAGAATGCTCTAGAGAATACAGTATAAAGCTTTAAAACTTCCAGTGATTCGGGGAGACTTAGGAAAGTCATTTTACTCTTCAATTTCCTTGTCGGAAAAATGGGTCCATCAATACCTACATTATGCAAGATATTATGAGAATGAGATGATGCATATAAAGCGTTTAACACAATGCCAGAGACGTTGTAAAGCGCGGTGATCTATAGCACAGTCCCTGCTCAGCGAAGCAAGTAACCAGAGAGGTAACTGGAAAGGTCGGACGCTCCCAACACGGTTGGGAGAGTGTAACCATGTTCAGAGATTATTTAGAGATGAGATTTACAACGTCCCCAAACAGGGTATCCTGATTCCCTCAGAGGTACGGCGATGGAATGATGGAGTGACCAAGCAGAGACTGCCTATCTCGTTCGCTTCCCCAGCCCCGGAGCCTCAATGCCGTGGGTGGCACACTGGCGCTCAGTAATTAACTGACAAACTGGGAAGAAGGCCTTGAGCCCTCTGAAACTCCGATGTGAAAGACTTACCCTAAGGCCAGCTTGCCCCTCAGATTCTGCATCCATAATGTACCTGAAACATTAACACAAGTGGTCAATTCAGACTCCCACCTCCACTCCCCTCTACCGCGCCTAAACCACTAAGAAATCCCTACCCATACGTTCCAGCACGGACGCCGCCATCTTTCTCCCCCCGCTCTACGGGAGCCTCCGAGTTCAAGCACTGTCTGGACAAAGCGCATGCGCAGTCCTCAATTTGCCCTCTCCCGCTGGAGACGCTGCAGTATTTACACCCGGGATGCTGTCATGGAGACCGCGAACACACCGCCTGCGCTTTGGGTGTGATACGGCCAGCCTTGCATGGGAATGAATGACTTTAATAAAGCCCAAAACTAGTGAGTTTCCGGACATTCATCGAGATGAAGAAAGGTTGAGAAACCTCACCTCACAAATGGCCGGAAAGATTATAGAAAAGAGACGGTGAACCAGCCACCTAACCTGGGTGGGCCTCAGTTTTCTTCTCAACAAAGCAGAAATATCCGTACAACACAGGCTTGTTGTGAAGATCACTAGAGATCGTGTGGAATGCTCTACAAAGTACAAACAGCTCAAACACAAAGTATGATTACTAATTCCCATATTAATCTCCAAGCTGACCTCCAAAAGATAAATTAATACTCATCGGCAACTTGCTACAATATGTGCCCCGCAGATGTTTCACTAAATCTATGTATTCCTCGTAGCAATCCAACAAGGCATGGATTATCATCTTCCTTCAAATGAGGAAACAGATTAGGATAGATTAAAGTCTCTCCAACAACTGGCAAAACCACTAATTCAATCTGGGGCTGGATGCCTCCAAAATTGGTGCTCCTACCCACAGCCAGAATATATGCTTGACCCCTCTACATAAGGACGGCTATTCACATACCCTATGCAAACAAGCAATACAGGAGTAGGAGAGTGCAAGCGCAAAATCTGAAACTTCCATTCCCTTTCCTCCACAGCAGTTAACCACATACAATTCCCTTCGCAGAGTTGGCACTCAATCAACAGTCACTCTGCTCTGCTCCTCTTGGAATAGTAAGACTTCAGAGCCAAAATTTCCACCCAGACTAACTCTTGCCCAAACTAACTCTTTCTTTCCTTTTGATTTGATTCGAACTTTTATCTTTTTGTTAACTGGCTTGTTGTAGATGCTTGGAATGAATCTCTAGAGCTGGCAAAGTGCCCTGGCACATAGAGTTCAAAAATAGTTGATGGGATAGTGGTTGAACAGGTCCAAAAATAAAACGTTTGCGCGGGGCGGTGACTCCACTAGTCTAAGCCCTTAATTATGTACTTTGCTTTAGGACCTGAGAATGCTTAACCCCGGGCTAGGCTCAGGTTGCACCAGACCTTCTGGCCGCGGGTAGGCTGGGAGGCAGAGCCCAGCGCTCGCGACTGCCTCCCTCCCAGCCCGCCGGTGGCGGGCGGGGGGCGGGATGGGGGGTAGAGAGAGCGCGCAAAGCTCGCGGTGTGGCCTGGACCTCGGCGCGCGCCGTAGCGGCGGGCCCGGCGAGGCGGGGCTCCAAGCCAACCCCGCCCCCTTCCCGGCTACGGCGTGGGGCTGCGAACGGTCTGTCCCGGTGGTTCATCCTTGGTTCATCTCTCCTGGCCTGTGATCATGGGACAGGATCCGCGCACGCTGCCGCCCTCTCCTAACTGGTACTGCGCCCGATGCAGCGATGCCGTGCCCGGGGGCCTCTTCGGCTTCGCAGCGCGGACCTCTGTCTTTCTTGTCCGCGTGGGCCCGAGCGCCGGCGCGATCCCTGGGACGCCCCCATTTCGAGGTAACCCCCCACCTCTGGGCTCCGGCCTTCCTGCCCTTCTGGGTTCGCCTGAGGCGCCCGGTCGGCGTTTCTAGCTACCTTTCTCCACAGATGGGCAAACTGAGGCCCAGGTAGGCAGAATGATCTGCTCACAATCATTACTACGGCGAGGTGCGTCCGCGTCTCCAAGATTGAGCTACACCACGTTGTGGCTGAGCGGTCCCGCCTCCTGGCGCTCTCAACGTAGGATCGCTCGCTCACCGAAGTTATCCCTTTGTAGACTCAGGCATTTAAAACATCTGTGGCCTCCCTCCCCAACGCAGCGCGCGCGGGCCCCCGCGAGCCTTTCTGGGTTTAGGGGCTGCCTACAGCTTCCAGGCCCTAAAGCAAGATCCTGGAAATACCTAGTTGTTTCTGTAAGATGAATGAGTTGAGCCAGATGCTTTCATGCTCCAAAGTAGGTTTGATTAAACTTTGGGATATGGCAAGCCAGGTATTTATTCTTTCCCAAATGACCTCTGGCCATATCTAAACAAGAATCACTTTTACATTCTTCATTTGAGCCACTCCTCAGCCTGTGAACTGTGAACATCAAGGGATATCAGCAGCATTTTACGGTTGAAAAGAGTGAGGCTCAAGGAGATAAAATGACTGGGCTGAAGTCTTGTGGCAGAGCCAGAACCAGCACTTGGAATTTCTGATTGTGAGTGCCTGGATACTTTTTGTAATACCACGGGATAAGTGAGGTCCCACTCTTCTAACTACAGTATGATTCTGCCAGGAATCTTAGGTAGCACTCTAACCTGAATTCTTGTTTTGCTCGAAGTCATAGGGGAGTTGGTGGGACACACCGAAAGGGTTTCTGGCTTCACATTTTCTCATCACCCGGGTCAGTACAACCTCTGTGCCACCAGCTCTGATGATGGAACTGTGAAAATCTGGGATGTAGAGACAAAAGCAGTTGTGACAGAACACGCACTCCATCAGGTATCATGGCTTACTGGTTTCTCAGACCATTACTGTCTATCTGCTGGGGGTTCTCTTGTTTCAAGTATGCTAGCTCATCTGTGCAAGTTAGCTTTTATAATCATGTTCCTTAACTGCATGACAAACGCTATATTGTAAGATGCCTCAAAACTTTTTTGGAAGAAGATACATATAAACCAGAGGTCAGCAAAATACAGTGCTGCCTGTTTTTGCAAACTGCTTTATTGGAATACAGCCACAGTCATTCTTAAGTATTGGCTGCTTGGATACTAAAACAGCAGAGATGAGTAGTGGTACCAGAGATAGTATGGCTGACAAAATCTAAAATGTCTGCTCTCTGGTTCTTTACATGAAAAAGACTTCCTGATATAAACTGTAAATGAGTGAATGAAACTTCTTTTTAAACCAGGTAATTACTTGATAAACCTGCCTTTTGAGAGAATGTAGAAAAGGGAGAGACTCAGTTAATCTTAGTAAGAACTTTGCATTAAGCTATTAAAGGAAGGAATGTTTTTAAATGGTTCTTCAATCCTTAGGAGGGTAAATTCTTCTTTGTTCATGTACATTTGGTATTACAAGTGGCATTGGTAGTATTTATTAAGTACCTATCAATGTGCCTAGTATTGTACAGGTTAAAAACAAAGTAAAAATTTAGTACTGACAAATGAGAAGCGAACGTATTTTTTTCTTGTTTTAAAGCATACAATATCAGCATTGCATTGGTCTCCTCAAGTGAAGGATTTAATAGTATCTGGAGATGAAAAGGGAGTAGTTTTCTGTTACTGGCTTAACAGAAATGACAGCCAGCACCACTTTATAGAACCCAGGACAATTTTCTGTCTTACTTGCTCACCTCATCATGAAGATTTAGTAGCCATTGGGTAAGTACTATATCATCTCTTCCAGTAGTTTATTTTAATGAGCATATTTGTATTTGCTTTATCTTCTCCTGCCCCTTTATTCCTCAGAGGAAGCCATTTATAGGTATTAACCACTCCCTGAGCCCTTGGTAACATTTATTCCTGTGACGTCCAGGCCCTTACCATCTCTCTCACTTTCTGTTTTTATTTCTTTAGTTTCTACAACAATGTACTTTCCTCCTTCTTCACATCTGACTTCTTCAGTCAGCCTCCAAATGTAGGAAATACTCTCATTCCCCCTTTTCCTCCCTCAGATACTTGCTCTTAGAGATAACATTTACTCCCCGAGTGTCAGAGAACTCTGCTCCGTCCCAGTTCTCAGCCCTCCGTCTGGATGGGGAGAACAGTCTGGCATTGGGCTCTCTGCCTCCACCTCCATCACCAAGGGGATGTTTCACATAAACTACCCAAACAGGCACCCCCCCCTCCCCTCACCACTCCATCTACTTCTCTCCCAAAGATGTCTTTTCACTCTAGTTTGAAGATTTGACATAAGCTCTAGAATGTTGGCTGGAGTGGATTCAAGAAACTGGGGGTACAGTAGTCAAGATACACGTGGAGACTTTTGTTTGTTGTACAAATGTGCATAGACAGGAAGCCAGAGGAGGTACATGGGAGTCAAGGGAATATTAAATAGAAGATAATAAAGGCATGTTTTTATACTGATGGAAGAGGAAGAGCTGGTTGCACAGATAGTGATAAAGATAGCAGTGATATTGAGAAGTCAAGAGGGGACTGGCTCTAGATCTCCAGTAGAAAGGACAAGTGAGGGACGCCTGGGTGGCTCAGTTGGTTAAGCAGCTGCCTTCGGCTCAGGTCATGATCCCAGCGTCCTGGGATCGAGTCCCACATCGGGCTCCTAGCTCAGCGGGGAGCCTGCTTCTCCCTCTGCCTCTGCCTGCCATTCTGTCTGCCTGTGCTCGCTCTCTCCCCCTCTCTCTCTCTGATAAATAAATAAAATTTAAAAAAAAAAAAAAAAAAGAAAGGACAAGTGAGAATATGGAAACAGGTGCAGGTAGGTTTGTTGATCTGGTTGCAGGAGGAGGGTGTTTCATTCTGATGGCTTCTGATTTTCTCCATGAGGCATAAATCAGAAAAGGTAGAGTCAAGGTCAAAGTGGGGCTGGGATACATGCAAGAAGATGTGAAAATAATCATCTTGGAGAATAGGAAAACGAGCTTACTGAGAGAGAGTCCAGTGGTCCCTGTTGAGTGTGAAGCTTTATATCAAAGTCATGAATTCAAAATAAACTTCAGACTTATTGAGAAAGGGTGTGGTTGGATTTGACAAAGTTTGGTGTTTTGTGGAGTAAATACCTCTGAAAGAGGACAAAGAAGCTAAGGGTGTTTTTAAAGGAATGATTATAATGATGGATGGTGAAATCTGCGGCATGAGGAGAAGGAGAGGAAGACAGGTGTGGGTACCTAACAATGAAAACGGGAGGGGTCATGGATCAATGGTCTGCTGGTGAAGTGGGAGTGCTAGAGAGGAAGCAGATTGGGTGGTAGGCAGGGATCAGCGAAGGTTGAATCAAAGTGACCTTGAAAGCAAGAATTCACGAGAAAAGAAGAAATCTTTCAGGTAGAAGGAACTGCACGTTCAGACACAGGATGGAATCAGAATGATTTGTTTTTAGAGGATCTTCAAAATGGTGATCATTCCCTGAAGGGCTGATTAAAATTGCAGAACAGCTTGATCACTTGACTGTTGCAAAACTTGATGGTTTTTGAAGTCCACGCCTGCAGAGATTGATATATGATTTTATTCCTTTAAATAAAACTATAATGGGGGGGAAATGTTTTTAATAAAAGGAGAAAAATAAATAGAGCTGTAAAGGTGTGTTTCCCTACAGAACCATCTAGCACGTAGGAAATGTGAATAGGTACAGCCACTTTGGAGAGCACTTGTGCACTTTCTAGGAAAGTGAAGATAGACACATCTTACATTTTGGCACTTCCACTCTGTGCATCAAATCTGAAATTGTCTTAAGTGTGCTTAAGATTATTAATGGCATTTTTGTTTGGTTTTGTTTGTAATAGCCAAAAACGGAACCCCTCCAAAAGAGAAATTGAATAGACTTGTGCCATATTCACACAACAGAGCGCTGTCCAATCATATAGTGACTGACCGGGAACCAGGGTCACACGCATCAGCGTGGGTGACTAACAATAAGTGAAAAATAACAAGCTACAGAAAAACAGACTGCATGACACCATTTGTATGAAGTTTTAAAATAAACAGAATCATTTTCCATCATCTTTGGGAATGCAGACAAAGAAAGGCTAGGAATGACAGAACAGAAAATTCACAAATTTTCACAAATAAACAAATTCTCCAGTTTACCTCTGGAGAAGAGAGGAAGCAAGGTTTGATTGGGGTGGGAGTGGGGTGTACAAAGGACTTCAACCACAGGGTGATTGGAGGGTTTTTTTTTCCTTAAGCGGGTTGGTGGACTACTTTATGTGTACTTCGTCTTTTTTGTTTAAAAAGCTATTCAAATTTCTCAGTGTCCTCTGAATTTTAAAAAAAAGATAGCCTTGGAATATCCAGATTTAGAAGCTACAGTACTACAGCTTTTGTTAAGTTCATAGTTAGAGAAATAAGATCACTTGTTAAAAAAAAAAAAAGGTGGGGGGGAAGGCAGGGAGAGAGGTGTAAGTGTGTTAGGACAAATTTATCTCTAGTCAGAGGGCTTGCTGGGCGCCACAAATAACCATTCCGGGAGGTCCCTTCGAACACTTTGAACTGTATGCCAGGCAATGTATACATTATTACTTAGTGCCAAGAGTTTGATTGGAAGGGCAGGGAGATCCATGTGTTAGAACAACACCAGAAAACAGAAAATGAACATTTTGGAAGAAGGACAAAACAAGATATTTCTTGCTTTTTTCCCTTCTACCTCACCCAAATACACTTACCTTTTCGAAGTGCACAGTGATAGCTCCTAATCCAAAATGTTTACTGTTCTGTCTTCATTTTTCAATGTTTCTAACTCTTGTTTTTTAGCTACAAGGATGGCATAGTGGTTATAATTGACATCAGTAAGAAAGGAGAAGTTATTCACAGGCTTCGAGGCCATGATGATGAGATCCACTCCATAGCCTGGTGTCCCCTGCCTGGTGAAGACTGTTTATCCATAAATCAGGAGGAAAATTCAGGTAGAGATGATTTAAGAGGGTCAAGTACTCCTCAGACTTAAAGAACAATGTGGGTTAAACTGTATCATTTGAATTATATTTAAAACTTCAGGTTTTACAGATCAGATCTATCGACATAATAGCTAAGTTTCAGCAACCTTGCAAACTAGTTTTTCTTTGACAAGTTCATGTTTCATACAAATTAAAAACAAAATGACCATCTCTACCCTAGAAGAACCTGAAATTCCCAACGGTAAAGTTATAGAACAAACTCCAGTAACAAAAGGCTGCTACTTAGCCACTGGAAGCAAAGATCAGACCATTCGAATCTGGAGCTGCTCTAGAGGCCGAGGTAAGACTGATGTTTGAGATTTCTTTTGTGATATAACCTACAGTGGTTGGTAGAAGTAGAAACTTTTTTTACTGTGTCTTGTTATCCTAAGGGTGTGTCATCACCTGCAAGAAGGCAGTTCTTTACTTTTCTATCCAGAAAGTTGCTCCTCCCAGTCTGACTTTGGTTTTGGAGATTAGGGTTTCTGATGCATTCCTCGAAGGGGCACCGCAGAGAAGGCAAGATATCCGTTATAAGGAAAGGAATATTCCAACTTAGCATGGTCTGGATCAGAGAAATGGAAAAGAGCTAGAGGTTTTAGTGCACAAATGCAGGATAAATAATCTATACCCAGTGTAAAAGCACATGTTTAAATGTTAAAGCTTAGTTTATCCAAACTACAGGGACCTTCAGTCCTTCAGTTTCCCAAGCTTCTCTCTTTGAACAAAACTTTCACCTTTAATTTACAAATTGAGAGGGACTCCAGGCAGAGTGGTCTTGACCTTTATAGTGAAAATCGAGCCTTTCTCTTTATAGCAGTCTTCTTTCTCCACTTTATTTAAAAACCATGAAGGTTTTATCATCATTAGCCAAGTGCACTAATGCATATAAAGCAAAAAACACAGTACTGGCACATAGTTATAGCTTAGTCAGTGGTAACGAATAGTGTAATTCTGGAAAACAGAATTTTTTAAAGAATTGTGGGCTGCTTTTGGGCATACTATGGCTGATCCTCCCAAGTGGGGACAACATTAGGCCAGGAATCCCTCCAGAAGGGCCTCTAAGCCTATGGAAATCTTGATACAACAGTTTTTGATTCTAGTCATGCAGCAAAATCACCTGGAGAGTTTTTGGAAAATGTGGGTGCCTGGACCCCACCTCAGATCTACTGAATCAGAATCTCTAGGAGTTGGGCCCTCACATATATATTTTTAGAGGCTCCACCAGTGAGTCGTTCTGATATATAATAGGGATTAAGGACCACTGGTGAGTAGCCTCTTGGGGGTGGAGGGACTTCCCACGTTGACCGCCATATTTGCCCCTTTTGTTGGCTTTCTTGCCAACTAGAAGAAGGAATCCCACTCTCAGTCCTGCCAACTTTGGAGAATCTGGAGTTGTGTTACCCCCTGGGTTCACAGTTCAGTTGAAACCTCATTTTCCCAGACAGACAATATTCTTAATGTGCTTAGGTTGCCAGAACAGCCTGTGAAAGCTTGTCTCACTTAAATTAGACTGTATTAAAACCCTGTATAACATTTCCATGAGCAAATGAGGTCTGAATTCTAAGTAACCAAGCTAACAGACTTTTAAACCACAAACTATGTTGTGAACTGCTGGGGACTTACGTTGTTTCACTGTTTTGAGCACCCTCTGACCTTCTTTTAATCTGCAGGGGTGATGATTTTGAAATTGCCCTTTCTGAAGAGAAGAGGAGGGGGTATAGACCCGACTGTTAAAGAACGCCTTTGGTTGACACTCCACTGGCCTAAGGACCAACCAACACAGCTGGTATCCAGCTGTTTTGGGTAAGTGTTTTTTTGGTCACACTCTCTGACATACTTTATTTTCCACTCTAGCTTGAGGAATTTGTAGGCTTCTCGCTTCTCTTTCTAGACAAGACGGAAAAAGCAATAGTTAAGTCTTTTATTACCATGGGCCATTTGTAATAGAAAAACCATGATACAAATTCCTATGCCTTCTTTAATAACAGTGCTGAGAAAGAAAATCCAGTAAGCATAGCCTGGTGGTTCAGAGCATGAACTCTGAAGCCAGGCAGAACTACATTTCAGAATCAGTCTCTTATCTTCTATGTGTTCATGAGCATGACCCTTTACTCTGAGCTTCAATTGCTTCATATGAAAAAGAGGGAGCGTACAGGATTTCCTGTCTCTTAGGGTGATTATAAGCCATTTACTGAACAAAACGTATTGGGTACTGGCTTCTAGCCGCAGACAAGGAAGGGCCCTGCTTTTAAATGAAATGAGTTAAAGCATATAAAAATCCTTCCCCCGGGGCACCTGGGTGGCTCAGTGGATTAAGCCTCTGCCTTCAGCTCAGGTCATGATCTCAGGGTCCTTGGATCGAGCCCCGGATTGGGCTCTCTGCTCAGCAGGGAGCCTGCTTCCCTCTCTCTCTCTGCCTGCCTCTCTGCCTACTTGTGATCTCTCTCTCTGTGTCAAATAAATAAATAAAATCTTTAAAAAAAAAAAAATCCTCCCCCCACCCAAAAAATGTTGGTCTTGGCCCTACTCTCCCACACTGCCCCCCAAAAGAGAGAGTATGTCTTAAAGCTCCAGGGCTGTGTAAATTATGATGGCATTTTACAATTAAAGCTGTTAGGAAAGTCTGCTGCAAAGGTAATACAGTACATTCGTGTCTTTCAGAAAGAACATAGGGAATTACTTACTATTCCTACCTCAGTCTTCTCAAGTGGCTAGAGTCCCTTCTCCATGGTCAGTGGCTCTTTGTCTTGCGTGGGTTCTTTCTGAGCTATTTTGTGCATATTTCAGGATATGCAGTTTCTTCTCCCTTTTTTTTTTTTTAAAGATTTTATTTATTTATTTGACAGACAGAGATCACAAGTAGGCAGAGAGGCAGGCAGAGAGTGAGAGGGAGGAGGAAGCAGGCTCCCCGCGGAGCAGAGAGCCCGATGTGGGGCTTGATCCCAGGACCCTGGGATCATGACCTGAGCCGAAGGCAGAGGCTTTAACCCACTGAGCCACCCAGGCGCCCCTGCAGTTTCTTCTCCTTAAAAGAACAGTTAGCAGATCATTTTGCAACAGAGAGCCCCTACGCCCTGTCCCTAAATCACTTGTTTTCAGATCATTTATGAAAGAGAACTCGTGGGACGCCTGGGTGGCTCAGTTGGTTGGACGACTGCCTTCGGCTCAGGTCATGATCCTGGATTCCTGGGATCGAGTCCCGCATCGGGCTCCCAGCTCCATGGGGAGTCTGCTTCTCTCTCTGACCTTCTCCTCGCTCATGCTCTCTCTCACTGTCTCTCTCTCAAATAAATAAATAAAATATTTAAAAAAAAAAAAAAAAAAAAAAAAAAAAAAAAAAAGAAAGAGAACTCGTGCTTGTTTTTCCTTCACAGAGGCGAGTTGTTACTGTGGGATCTCACTCAGTCTTGGAGACGGAAATATACCCTCTTTAGTGCTTCATCAGAAGGGCAGAATCATTCAAGAATTGTATTTAACTTATGCCCTTTACAAACTGAGGATGACAAACAGCTGCTGCTTTCTACATCAATGGACAGAGACGTAAGAACTGCTTATTTTGCATTCAGTATTGTAGAGCAGTGATTTATGACTTGGATGGGATTAGAGGGCTTTTCAAACCATCCATCAGTTCTCATGCCCTACCTTAGACCCTCGAACCAATCAGAGTTACTGTTAGTGCTCACCGCTAACTATGTCAACTGCAAAAGTTTGGGGAAAGGTGAGGAACCACCAAAATGCCTTTTTGTTAAAGCAGGTAGGATAAAGAATTATACACGTGCCCAGGGAAGGATGTGTGAGATCATCAAGCTCTGGCTTTAAAATATCTTTGTCTATAGTTTAGGTAGAGAAATATCTGCTCTTCGTGAAATCTCCAAGAGAGAACTGGCTTAATTGTTTTGCAGTTATGCTAGCCTTATTTGACACACAGTTTTCTCCCAATCCCCTCTGTTCAATAAGTGAAGATTAAATACGTAGCACTTTCCATTCCCCTGGGTATAAGATATTTTGTTTTTTTGAGATAGCTCTAGTCATTTTCCAGTGTCCTGAGGCCACCTTCATTTTTAGTTAGGGTTCGCCAAATGAGGCAATTACCAATACTATAATACCGTAGAATGGAAACGCCAGTGGATTCTGGGATATGGGAGCCCTGGGTCTGGTTTATTCATTGTGTGACCCTAAATTCACTTGACATCACTGGGAATAAATGTATTCTAAGGTCCCTTTGAGCTCTACAATTTATTCCTCTTTTTTTAATCTAAGAGGTACTTTTTCTACTACCTACTGGAATAGTTAAATTACATTATTCTTACCCATTCTTGGAGTCCATCCAATTTGAGATGTTAAGTCTTTTTCCAATTTCTCTGATCTTTTTTTATATTTAGACCCTAACTCTTGATCTTTCAGGTAAAATGTTGGGACATGGCCACCCTTGAGTGCTGCTGGACCCTACCTTCCCTCGGTGGGTTTGCCTATAAACTAGCTTTCTCTCCTGTGGACATGGGCTGTTTGGCCATAGGCGTTGGGGATGGCATGATCCGTGTATGGAATACACTGTCCATCAAGAACAACTACGATGTGAAAAATTTTTGGCAGGGTGTCAAGTCCAAGGTTACAGCGGTAAGGGTGATTTCTTTGAGCTTGCTCTGAACTTTTTTCGAATAAGTAATTCTTGTAGTAAGAAATTAAAAATGATCTGGATGTGCATTCATAGAAGATATATTTAAGTTATAATACAAAACATATTCAATGGTGTCAAACTATTAAAAATGTTAATGTGGCTCCTTCTTTGATGTGGAAAGGTGTTGATGATTCATGGAAAGTGAAAATTATAAAACATTAATTGCAGATTATACAACTATATATGTTTTTTGTTTTCTCTATTTAGTCTAAAAGCAATAAATGTTTGGTTAAAAGGAAAACCATTCAGAATTGTCAAATCACTATGTTGTACACCTGAAGCTAATTATAACATTGTATGTCAACTATACTTCAATAAAAAAATAATAACAGGGACTCCTAGGTGGCATAGTTGGTTAAGTGTCTGACTCTTGGTTTCAGCTCAGGTTGGGATCTCAGTGTCCTGAGATCCAGCCCCGTGCAGGCACTCAGTGTTCAGTACTGAATCTGCTTGAGATTCTCTCTCTCTCAAACAAATAAATCTTTAAAAAAATAATAAAATAATAACAACAGAAAAAAAGAAAACCAAACAGTATAGAAGTGTAGATCGCAAAAAATCATCCTACCCTCCACTCTATTCTCCCACCTTTTTTTTAAAAGATTTTATTTATTTATTTGTCAGAGAGACAGAGAGAGTACAGGCAGGCTGAGTGGCAGGCAGAGGGAGAAACAAGCTTCCCGCTGAGCAGGGAGCCTGATGTGGGACTCAATCCCAGGACACTGGGATCATGATCTGAGCTGAAGACAGCCACTTAACCGACTGAGCCACCCATGTGTCCCTATTCTCCCACTAGTATAAAGCAGAGAACCACTGTTGCAGATTATATGAATAGAATCCTATTTTCTAAAGTATTATGGAATCTTTTCTCCCCACTCAACAGTGATCATGCACATCATTTAAATGTTTGAGCCTATTTTTGTTTTTTTTCAACTGTATATATTTAACTTTATTCACCAAAAAAAAAAAAAAAACCGGGAAAGATACAAAATTGGCAATGGGATGTTTCAGATGGTGGACTTACCAGTGACTTTTACTTTGCTTTATTGCTTTGCTTCTTTTAAATAATGAGAATTTGTTACTTTTAAAATTAGAAGATACCAAGAGCAAGAAAGTTGTGCATTTGAATACTCAAAGGATAACCCAATGGTTCCCTTGACAGTTTTGCCCCTCTCCTCCTGTGTTTTGTAGCTGTGCTGGCACCCAGCCAAGGAAGGCTGCTTAGCTTTTGGGACTGATGACGGGAAAGTGGGATTGTATGACACCTACTCCAACAAGTAAGAAATAGAGTGTTTGACCCACTGACCATAATGTCATTGATGGAGTTAATTTTGATGCATAAACCTGGATGTACATCAGAATTGGCCTGGGAAACATCTTTAAGATCCTGGCTGTGAGACTTGATGCTTACAACTTGGATTTATATTTTTAAAATTTTTTTTCAGGTGATAGTGATTCAGGCTTTCGGACCTGTGGTTACCACGAAAATAAATCATTTGCTTTTGCTCTCCTTCAGCTTTTCTTACAGAAGCTTTCAGGTGTCCATGAACACTGAAAGCCTAGTACAAAGAACAGCTTTGTGCCTTCCACCTAGACTCACCATTGGTTAACATTTTGCCATACTTGCCTTATCTTTGCACACTTAAAATTAATAGTAATTCCATAATATGATCTAATATCCAGTCCATATGCACTTTTCTTCAGTTGAGCCAAAAATGATTTTCCTAGCTATTTTTTTTTTCAAATTCATTTCAATTAGGGTTCAACCCATTGCATTTTGTTATGTCTCTTTAGTCTCTCTTACTCTAAAAGAGCACCCCCCACTTCTTTCCATAACATTGCCTTTTCAGTTTGAAGATACCAGATAAGTTTGTGGTGAAAATATTCTACATTTTGGGCTTACCTAGTTATTTCTTTGTGGGGATTTCTAACTCATTTCAGTATTCCCCATATTCCCTGCAAGCTGGAAGTTATATCTAGAGCTTCATTGTCCATTCCAGTAGTCTTTTTAGCCACAGGTGACTATTGGGCTGTGCTGTAAGTATAAATACACTCAAATTCAAAGACAGCCTCCCCCCTCCTCTAAAATGTAAAATATCTCAATAATTATTTTATTTTGATATTTTAAAAGATAATACTTTTGTATATTGAGCTAGATAAAATATACTATTGAAATTTAATTTCACCTATTTCTTCTGCTTCTTTGAATGTGGCTATAAGAAAGCTTTAAGCTGCATATGTGGCTCATCTGTATGGCTCACTCTATGAGTCTGTTAACACACAGCTATCCTAGATGCTTGATTAGATTCCAGACCTACGCTGTTCATTTTGGTAGCCCCCAAATGCTATTTTTAGTTAAAATAATTAAAATTAAATCAAATTAGCATTTACGTTCCTTGTTTCTCCTGAGCCACATTTCGGGTGCACAAGGCCCAGTGCTTATTGAACAGCACTGTTCTAAACCAGGGATTGGAGAGCCACAGCTCATGACTTAAGAATGGTTCTACCTTTTTAAATTATTGGGGGAAAAAACCAAATGACTACTATTTCATGACATGAAAATTACACAGAATTCAGATTTCAATGTCCGCAGATAAAGCGTTATCAGAACCCAGCCACACTCGTTTGTTTACACCTTATCGGAGGCTGCTTTCATAGCACCAGAGCACAGTGAGAGGAGATGGGTACTGGCTGGCCCTTTTCAGTCTAAGTTTGCCAATCTCTATTCTAGATCATTCATTTCTAAGTAGGAATTATTAACTACACTGCAGAGGCAACCTTTTTTATATGCAATTTTTTTAAGTACATACATAAACCTATATGCAGTCAGTTATTGCATTTTCTGTTCTGCAGTTAACTCCATTTTTTAATTCGCAAAAAATAATAATATACTATCTCAAAGGGACACTGAAGAAAATAAAACCAGATTTCAATTTAAATAGCTCTGTGTCTTCACAAAATTGTTGACTAATTCTATTAAATTAATATCTTCTGGTTATTACGAGCTGAATGTCCAAACACACACAGGAAGGGTGTATAGTAGGAGGAAGAGTGCTGCTGTAGATATGCTGTTAGGGAGTTTTCAGCCAGAATCACTTGTTCTATTTCTTTGAGCCCAAAGAAATTGGGGTTTATTGTCCAGAATGATGATGCTGCATGTGTCAGAAGTGTGGAAGTAAATAAGACAACAGCTAGTTTGGTCGTAGGTTCTGGACCCCAGGAATTCACACTTCATACAGAGAACACGGTTTATGGTGAAGGTAACAGCCATACCGCCCTTTACTGACACTTCATGTGTCTTTAACCACCCCAGCCTTCCACATGACCCTCAAGAGCAAGATGTCTTCAGTCAAAAACTTTGAAATCAGACTTTTCTAAAATCTTGCCTTAGTTTAAGAATGTGATGTTAATGACAGGGTAAGTCTAAAATGACTTCTGATCTTTTACTTGAAAGTTAGGTGGGTCCATCTGTATGATGATAGCAGACACTTAGCAGTAACCTTGGTTCTGGGTTGAACAGTTCACATTTTCTGTCTTGTTCTGTTTTTCTCTAGTTGTCATAACCTTGACCATACTTGTAACTACAGTAACATTAGAATATATGACATTTAAGTGAAGTGGACGGCTGGGGGGAGAGGGGGAAAAAAACCCCAAACTGGTCCCACAGTGGGGAGAGGGGGTAGCGGGGAGGGATAACCTATTTTTCTGCGTAAAGTACTTTTGGGACTTAATCATTTTGGTGGCAGATACCATTCCATGGTATGTTATTTAAGGGTTGGCTTCTCCAAAATCAACTATTTAGAGAAGGATACTGTTAAATTGTTTTTCTCTAGTATCAGCAACTAGTAGGTAGGAACGTTTTAGAAAAAGGTGACTCTGTTTTCCACTGTGCCTTCTGTTTAAATTTCTGTTTGTCATCCCCTTCCCCCACAGACCTCCACAGATTTCTAGCACATATCATAAGAAGACTGTATACACTTTAGCCTGGGGGCCACCACTACCCCCCATTTCGCTCGGTAAGTACTTGAGCCATTCTCTAGCAAACATGAGTGCATTCTCTTTCTTTCAGTTTAATTGTAAGATACTCAAGCTAAAAAGTCATAAATATTCTAGTACAGTGACTGCTTAGACAGACTGCTATGTCTCCCCAAGGATCCATAAGGGTAGTCACAGCAGGTAATAAGTTAGAATCCATTCACCCATAATAAGAATCCCCAAACTCGAAAGCATCATTTGGTCTCTTCAAGCTGAATTTTTTTTTTCATGGTGCATGTAGTTCCCTCATGCTGGCTTCTGGTCCCCAGTCTAATGCTTTCTCACTAAAATTTGCTATTTCTTTTTAATTTTATCAGAATTACACATTTGAGTATAGAAATGGAGTACTGATAATCTGTTTTCACCTACAGTTAAAGCACACAGAATTCCTCAAATGATCTCTTTGGCATCACTGTAATCTGATCCTTTACTTCTTCTTGCTTCTCAGCCTTATCTTTATTACCCCTAAAGTGATATCCATAAGTAATGGCAGTACACAGAGAAAATAATGTAAATCATCAGAACCCAAGCAGCATTGCAGTTGGAGGTCATTCCTTCATTCAATCAACAACTGTTTTAGTGGATCCTTGATTTGGTGCCAGGCATAGTTCTAGCAGCGGTGAAAATAAAATTTGTCCTTAAAGAAACCCACAAGAACCACTGTTTGCTTCTTAAAAGTCAGCAAGAGGATTGCTAGAATACTAAACCATTGCTTTGAGGACAGCCCCTTATAGTTAGTCATAGGAAACCCGTATGTTTAAATGTGCATAGAATGGAGGACTCATTTCTGAAAGGAAAGGAAAACAGATTCTCATAAACATTGCGAACATGTTTTTTTTATCCCAGCTTTAATACCCATACTATTTGAATAGGAGAAGAATGGCTAAAACAAATATGCTGTATTATAAATATTACTGCAGAATTAGTAATTGTTTTTATTTCTCCCAATAACTGTGTTCATATGCAAGGAACAGTGAATTTATTCCAATGTGTTAACAAAATTCTTTTAAAACAACTCATAGTATGCAACAGTATAGCAACAAAGAGTTAAGCTGATGAAATGCGAAACTAATAAACTTTCTTATCTTCTATAGGAGGAGAAGGAGACAGACCTTCCCTCACTTTATACAGCTGTGGAGGGGAAGGGATTGTCTTACAGCATAACCCCTGGAAGCTTGGTGGAGAGGCCTATGATATCAACAAACTCATCAGGGACACCAATTCAATCAAAGTGAGTTCTTGTGGTCTAAAGTCTTCTCTGAATCTCTACATATTCTTGCTTTCCCATCTTGCATAAGAATGCCGTTATTAGAGATATCCATTATGCTAACAGATTTCTTAGATGTTCCTAAAAGCATTAGTGAATTTGTGATATATAATACATAATGTAGAAATCTTAATCCCGGAGTAAACCAAGGAACTAAACCACACACACACGTACATACAAATAAAAGTTTTGTCTCAGTTGCCATAGTGATAGATGATAAATATTCAGATCTTTTCAGGCCAGACACTAGTCCTCCACTAGGAGGAACATAGTGAGAGTTTGGTAAAAATTAATATGGTGACCCAATTGTGGCTGCAAAGTACTTTGCTCAAGACAGAATAACCATTTTATTTTTAATTTTTTGGTGAAATAATTACAGAATTTACACAAGAATAATACACATAGTTCCCTTATATCCTTGACCCAGAGACCCAAATCATTTTTTAATCATTTTTTTAATCACTTTTGCCTTCCCATTTTATCAATTTATCTATGCCAGAACTGTCTTTTGAAGGGAAACCGTAAATGTTGAAAGTTCCTTACTCCTGCAAATGAGCATTTTTTTTTTTAAAGATTTTATTTATTTATTTGACAGACAGAGATCACAAATAGGCAGAGAGGCAGGCAGAGAGAGAGGAGGGGAAGCAGGCTCCCTGCTGAGCAGAGAGCCCCGATGTGGGGCTCAATCTCAGGACCCTGGGATCATGACCTGAGCTGAAGGCAGAGGCTTTAACCCACTGAGCCACCCAGGGGCCCCTATTTTTGAATTTTTGAACAACAAAAATAACATTTTTTTTTTTAAAGATTTTATTTATTTATTTGACAGAGAGAGAGATCACAAGTAGGCAGAGAGGCAGGCAGAGAGAGGAAGGGAAGCAGGCTCCCTGCTGAGCAGAGAGCCTGATGTGGGATCGATCCCAGGACCCTGAGATCATGACCTGAGCCAAAGGCAGCGGCTTAACCCACTGAGCCACCCAGGCGCCCACAAAAATAACATTTAATCAAACTGATTTTTATCAACTGTATTCTTTTATTAAATATTATCTCAGTATTAACATTCAGCAGTGAATAAAAGAGATAAAATTTCTGTTCTGAAAGAGCTTTTAGTTTTGTGGTTGAATATGTGCATCAGAATTTCATGCAAGGAGGGGCACCTGGCTGACTCAGTCAGTGGAGCATGTGACTTTATTTTTTTCCAAGACTTTTCTTTTCTTTTTTTTTTTTTTAAGATTTATTTTTTCTTTGAGAAAATAGTCTTTTAAAATAATAATAATAATAATAATTTAATTAACTATTAAATTATTAATATAAATAAGTACAAAACACAAGCAGGGAGAGGCAAACGCCCCGCTGAGCCAGGGACTTGGTCCCAAGACTCCAGGATCATGAACTGAGCCAAAGGTAGACGCTTAACCAACTGAGCCACCCAGGCACCCCCCAGAGCACGTGCCTCTTGATCTCAGGGTTGTGGTTTCAAGCCCCATGTTGGGTATAAAGATTACCTAAAAATAAAAGCTTAAAAAAAGACTTCATACGGGGGACCTGGGTGGCTCAGTGGGTTGAGCCTCTGCCTCCAGCTCAGGTCATGATCTCAGGGTCCTGGGATCGAGCCCTGCATCAGGCTTTCTGCTCGGATGGGAGCCTGCTTCTCTGTCTCTCTGCCTGCCTCTCTGCCTACTCGTAATATCTCTCTGTCAAATAAATAAGTAAAATCTTAAAAAAAAAAAAGACTTCATACAAGTAGTTTAGGCTGGCGTTAGAAATTTGGAATTCCTGGGGCACCTGGGTGGCTCAGTCGGTTAAGCATCCAACTCTTGATTTTGGCTCAGGTAATGATCTCGAAGTGATGAGATTGAGCCCTGCATCTGGCTTCATGCTGGGTGTGGAGCCTGCATGGGATTCTCTCTTTCCCTCCCCTCTGCCTCCCCAAATGCTTGAGAGCTCACTTATTTTCTCTCTCTCTTTTAAAAAGAAAGAAATTTGGAATTCCTTCAGATGAATGGTAGCTGAAGAAGCTGTGGGCATATATGAAATGGTCTAAAGAGATAAGAAGACAAGAGGGTGTCCCTTGGTGAAACACCAACAGTTGGGAGAAAAAAAAATGTAGAAGGAAAAGAAACAGAAATCCTTTTGTTAAATGTAGAAGGAAAAGAAACAAAACCTTTTGTTAAGGAGACATGACCCCCATGTTACCAAGCCAATGGACATGATACCTTCTCTTCTGTGGCATAAAAATCATTTTAATGAAGTTCAAATGTAATGTAAATGAAGTTCATTTAATGAAGGTTAGATACTGTAAACTTTAATATTTACTGACCTCTTATTTGTCCCAATTAAGCAAATTACAATTAGAATGCTTGCTTTTAGTAACACTTGTGGTAACTCTATGTAGGTTATTTACAGGTTGCATAATTAGAACATTTTTAACTCCAGGGATTTTTTTTCTCATGCTGTCATCATTGATTTGTAAGATATGCAGAGAGAAGAACAGTGCTTTTAGTCAAGATCGGTTTGTTTTGCTTTCTAGTACAAATTGCCTGTACACACAGAGATCAGCTGGAAAGCAGATGGCAAAATCATGGCTCTTGGCAATGAAGACGGGTATGTGTTTGTTTCTTTATTTAAAAAAAAAAAAATTATTTTATGCTTCATAAAATGCTCATCTACTGCACTGGACTGTCTAAATCTTCATTTTTTTTAATGTAAGCCTGGGCAGAAATGCTTTTTAGACCTCACTGTGCTCTTTCTGATGTTGATAATAGCAAATAGTCCAAATTTAGCCATTGATTCATTAAGTCTATTTTAGCTTTTCCATAGCACCATTTGTCACAAAAGGCTGAGAAACACAACTTTACGGAGATTGTTGGGATTTTCTTAAAGCCGAATATACTTGTTGAAAGAACAACCTTTTGTTTCTAGTTCTCTGTAAGAGAACTTTGCAGTGATAGATAGGGTTACCCTATTCCATTTCACCTTTATTTGAGTGATGGAATGAGGGAGATACCTGTTTGCATTAGACTGTAATTTGAGCATCCGTCTTTCTTCTCATGTGTTCGCTATTCCAGATCAATAGAAATATTTCAGGTTCCGAACCTGAAACTGATATGCACCATCCAGCAGCATCACAAGCTTGTGAACACCATCAGCTGGCATCATGAGCATGGCAGTCAGCCGGAGCTGAGCTACCTGATGGCCTCTGGGTCCAACAATGCCATCATTTATGTGCACAACCTAAAGACTGTCATAGGTACCTTTGGTTTCTTACACTGCTTTGCACTCTTTACACTCCAGCTACTTTGCATTCTAAGTTTTTTTGTTTTGTTTTGTTTTACTTGCTTTTCGGTATTAAAATGTTATTCTTGTTGTTTTTTTTTCTGCTTTCAAAAGTAACATATTCTTGGTGCGCCTGGTGGTTCAGTCTGTTATGCGTCTCCCTTTGGCTCAGGTCATGATCCCGGGGTCCAGGGATCAAGTCCTGCATTGGGCTCCCTTCTCAGGGGAGAGCCTGCTTTTCTCTCTCCGTCTGCCTGCCTCTCAACCTGCGTGTGCTCTATCTCACTTTCTCTCAAATTAAATAAACAAAATCTTTAAAAAACAAAACAAAAGTAACATATTCTTCTTCATTAAAATAAGACAGGTGCCTGGGTGGCTCAGTCGGTTGGTTATACTTCAGATTCTTGGTTTTGGCTCAGGTCATGATCTTGGGTTGGTGAGGGTCTGCGTTCATGGTTAAAAGAGCCGCTTTTTATTTTATTTTTTTTTTTTTAAGAGCCGCTTTTTAAAACATGGAAGCAGTGAGATTACTTTTTTCCTAATTTCCTAATATGACGAAATTATAATCTAACACTACACTGTTTCTAGAATACTGCCAAGTGTATGCTGTCAGCCATAGTGAACATAGTTGACATTTTTATTTTCTCTAGAATTTTCCATAGTTTTCTGAAAATCCTTATCTGTAACAACAACCACCAAAAAAAAAAAAAAAACAATTCTAGTTGGTTCCCTCAAGTTAAAAGCAATATGGAAAAACTGTTAAAGTATAGACAGACTTTCCTAACAATAAGTAGTAGACACATTAGATAGCTTTTCCTGGTCCTTAATATTAGTGGGATTCCAAATTAAGCATCCACTTTGGCAGAGGGCATTAACTTAACTGTTCAGAGCAATGTAGATCTTTGTCTTCTTTAACACTAACATCTCCATTTGTTTTTTATTTTATATCTACTGAATAACAGAAAAAGACCAAAAAATGGCCAGAACCAGTATTACTTTATCAGGCTTAGAGGAAAGATGCAAGAATAATACAGAGAACTCTCATACACCCTCTCACACGTTCAATAACTGTTAACCTTTTGTCATAGTCACGTGGTTCTGTGTATGTGTGTGCCCGAGTACATATTTTTTCCAAGCTGTTGATGTTGCGTGCATCATGCCCCCATGTCCCTTAATATTTGTGTATTTTGTAAGAATAAGGATATTCCCTTATAATCTACAATTCTATAATGAACTTCAGTTAATATAACAATATGTATACAGTAGTTTAATCTACCATCCATATTCTAGGGTTTTTTTGTTTTAAGATTTTATTTATTTGTCAGAGAGAGAGAGTACAGGCAGGCAGTGTGGCAGGCAGAGGCAAAGGGAGAAGCAGGCTCCCTGCAGAGCAAAGAGGCCAATGTGGGACTCAATCCCAGGATGCTGAGATCATGATCTGAGCCAAAGGCAGCTGCTTAACCCACTGAGCCACCCAGGCATCCCTCATATTCTAGTTTTGTCAGTTGATCCAGCAATGTCCTTTATATCTAGAATAGTCTCTAAGCCTTTTCTTTTTTTTTAAGCCTTTTCTTTTTTAATCTTTTTAATGCTGCCCTGTTATTTTGTAGATGTTCCCTTAGTCTGGGATAGCCTGGTATGAAAATATGATTAAATTCACATTATGTATCTTCAGCCACCATAAAAGTGATGACACGTCCTTCTTGATATTATATGCAAAAGACACTATTTTCATTTTGGTGGCTTTTCGAAAGATAGAATGACAGCTGACGCTTCTTGTGGTAAACCCATGTGGGAAGCACTGCTTACGTGCCCATTGTCTTAACCAATAAATAATACTGCCTGCTGAAAGTTGTCTAGAAAGCACGTGGCAAAATCTTGACTCTCCATGTTAACTCCGCTGTGTCTTTTTGTTGTTGCTGGTAGAAATGACATCTTCCCCTTGTCTCTTAGAGAGCAATCCTGAAACTCAGGTTACTCCAGTAACCATTACAGAGCCCTACCGGACGCTGTCAGGGCACACAGCCAAGATTACCAGTGTGGCGTGGAGCCCACATCATGATGGAAGGCTGGTATCTGCTTCCTACGATGGTACAGCTCAGGTACTATTGTGTCCTTGATTCTGTAGGTTTTTTACTATATACGCTAACTGGAACCCTTTCTTCTTTTCCTCCAGCTGTGTACATTTCTTCCCTGGCCATTATTTTCTACAGAAAGGGGTATTCTGAGCTTTGGAAGGCATTTTAGTTCATCCCACGTATCTGAGCCCTTGGCAGGCTAAGATTTGGTTTTGGGGTTTTGTATTTATTTTTGTTTTATTTAGATGACAGGGAAAGTATTGATAAGAACTGTTTTTTAACATTTCATTCTTATTGTCATATGATGGACTAAATTGATGTGAGAAGTACTTGCTTCTGTTTTTAAACACAGAAACGGGGGCTATAAATCAATAACAGTTTTTAATGATAAACTGGTGAGTCAAAAATCTTCAAACTGGAAAAAATAAAGATGAGATGCCAAGCCATAGCTATGAGGTAGGACTTTCAGATACCAGAACCAGAACGTGAGGAACTGGAGAGCTAACCTCTGATGGATGTCCATCTCAGTGTTGAGTTGTAACCAAGCTATTTGCACAGAGCTAGGAAACAGGAGGGGCTGCCCTCTGTGAAAATGGAGATGGGGTAATTCAAGAAACTATAAGGAAATTGATAATCTCACAGAGATGGGGACAAAAGAATCACCTGTGAGAAATCAGAATCATACACATGCCCTCCACATGCAAGTATAGGCTCTAAATTAAAATTCTCTTCATGAGGGGTGCCTGGGTTGCTCAGTGGGTTAAGCCTCAGCCTTCAGCTCAGGTCATGGTGTCAGGGCCCTGGGATTGAGCCCTGCATCAGGCTCTCCGCTCTGCGGGGAGCCTGCTTCCCCCTCTGCCTGCCTCTCTATCTGCTTGCAATCTCTCTCTCTGTCAAATAAATAAATAAAATCTTAAAAAAAAAATTCTCTTCATGACATCAGGTTCCCCAGCCCAAAAAACTTAGAATGCTTATTTAGTACAGTGAAATCCATAGGGCACCATTAGAAGCCCATTCAGAATCATCTCCATAAGAATGTCTCTATATCGGGGCGCCTGGGTGGCTCAGTGGGTTAGGCCGCTGCCTTCGGCTCAGGTCATGATCTCAGAGTCCTGGGATCGAGTCCCGCATCGGGCTCTCTGCTCAGCGGAGAGCCTGCTTCCCTCTCTCTCTCTCTGCCTGCCTCTCCATCTACTTGTGATTTCTCTCTGTCAAATAAATAAATAAAATATTAAAAAAAAAAAAAAAAAAAAGAATGTCTCTATATCCCAGAGTGCATAAGCCTTCTACAAGAAAAAAATACTTCTAAAATTTGAACTCCTAAGAGAAAATAATAAATCATAAGGGGAAATAAGAGTATACATATTTTTTAAAAATCTTTTTTAACTTAAATCCCCCAAAGTAATAGATTAACCAGATTTATCTATGCTATTGTGTGACTTTGGGTTTTAGGTGTGGGATACTCTCCGAGAAGAGCCTCTTTGCAATTTCCGAGGACATCGAGGTCGACTGCTTTGTGTGGCGTGGTCCCCACTGGACCCAGACTGCATCTACTCAGGGGCAGATGACTTCTGTGTGTACAAATGGCTTACTTCCATGCAAGAACATTCCCGGCCTCCTCAAGGTCAGTCGGAACCAGGAGCCTGTAAATGCTTGTCTAATTCCCTTTCTCCCTTCCTCAGTAATTGAGCTGATCAAGGTCAAGTAAAGAGGACATTCCTGTAGAGTCGCAGTGATAGTATGGCATGGGTTGCCTTCCTAACCAAAGAATGCAGCCATGAGGACAACATACAAATACTAATGAGTTATACCTAGCATCCCCAGATCTTGGTTTCTATGTATCATTTTCTGTTAAAAGAGACCAACCAGAGCTTCTTAGAGAAATGCCTAATTCCAGGTTGGGAAAGGAAAAAATAAGATATGGGCCTCAAACATCATCTGGTGCCACAAAGGAAGGAAGTGCTCAAAAACTGAGATATATCAAGAGGACAAAGAAGCCAGCTCGCAGGGGCTCCCACTAACCAAATCTGGGACAGTCTAAACTTGAAAATAGTGAGAAAAAGAATTCCATTTCTGGCAGTCAAAGATCAAGGTGCCAACTTGCACACCTGCCATATACAGCTAGAAAACTAGACAGAGGGGCAGGGCATCTGGGTGGCTCAGTCAGTTAAGTGTCTGCCTCTGGCCCAGGTCATGATCCCAGAGTCCTGGGATCAAGCCCCACATTGGGCTCCCTGCTCAGCAAGGAGCCTGCTTCTCTCTCTGCTGCTCCCCCTGATTGTTCTCTCTCTCTCTCTCTCTCTCTCTCTCTGTCAAATAGATAAATAAAATCTTTTTTAAAAAACTAGACAGAATAATATATGAGTAAAAATGATCCAAGTAAATAAAAAGATATAGCCATATTAAAAATTTATAAAAGAATGCTTATAGCAGGGGCTCCTGAGTGGCTCAGTCATTAAGCGTCTGCCTCTGGCTCAGGTCATGATCCCAGGATCCCGGGATCAAGCCCCACATCGGGCTTTCTGCTCTGTGGGAAGCCTGCTTCTCCGTCTCCCACTCCCCTGCTTGTGTTCCCTCTCTCGCTGTTTCTCTCTCTGTCAAATAAACAAAATCTTTTTAAAAACAAATAAATAAATAAAAGAATGCTTATAGCAGCTTTATATGTAATCGCCACAAACTAAACACAACCCACAAGTCCATCAGCTGGTAAATAAACTATGGTCTATCCCTAGAGTGGAATTCTACTCAGCTATAAAAAGAAAGTAACTACTGATAAAAACAACAATATGGATGAATCCTCAGAAATGTTACACTGAGCAGAAGACACTGGGCACAAAAGACTACATGCTGTATAATTCTAATGTATAGTAGAAAATACAATCATATATAATACGAAATTCTAAAACAGGTGAAACTATAGTGATAGCAGATGAGTGACTGCCCGGGACTCAGAAAAGTGCATCTTACTGCAAAAAGGCAGGAGGAAATGTTTTGAGATAATAGAAATATTTCGTATTTTATTTGTGGTGGTGAGTTACATGATTATACATCTGTCAAAACTCACCAGAGTATTAAAAAGTGGGTATAGTATGTTAAACTATACTGCAATAAAGATGACTTTTAAAAAGCAAAGGATAAAGGGCTTAAAACTTAGAAAGTAGGGGCGCCTTGGGTGGCTCAGTCGGTTGAGCATCTGCCTTTGCCTCGGGTACTGATCCCAGGGTCCTCGGATGGAGCCTTGCGTCATCAGGCTCCGGCTCAGTGGGAAGCCTGCTTTTCCCTCTCCCTCTGCCCTTCCCTCCTGTTCATGTGCTCTCTCTCTCAGAGAAACAAAATCTTAAAAAAAGAAAAAAAGAATACTTAAAAAGTAAATAAGTAGGGGCGCCTGAGTGGCTCAGTTGTTAATCATCTGCCTTTGGCTCAGGTCATGATCCCAGGGTCCTGGGATTGAGCCCCGCAACAGGCTTCCTGCTCAGTGGGGATCCTGCTTCTCCCTCTCCCACTTCCTCTGATTGTATTCCCTTTCTTGCTGTGTCTCTATCAAATGAATAAAATCTTAAAAAAAAAAAAAAAGGAAGTAAAATAAGTAATAACCAATTAAAACAAAATGGGAATCCATGAGTCCATATTGAGGGGAAAAAAATAATGAAGGTCTAAATAAATGGGGAGAAACAAAAGCTCTTGTTCCTAATAGAATGCCAACTAATAAATGTAGAATGAATGATGGAATCAGCAAATTACCATTCAGCAGTCATCACAGTAGCAGTTTGTGCTCCAGAAACATCAATGGAGGGTGCCTGGGTGGCTCAGTCAATTGAGCTTCTGCCTTTGGCTTGGGTCATGATCCCAGGGTCCTGGGATAGAGCCCTGCGTCAGGCTCTCTGCTCATCAGGGAGCCTGCTTCTCCCTCTCCCTTTGCCTGCCACTCTGCCTACTTGTGATTGTGTGTGTGTGTGTCAAATAAGTTTAAAAAAAAAGAAAGAAAGAAACATCAATGGATCCTAAAACTAGTGGATGCAAATACTTAGTAATTACAAAGGAAAATGATTTTTCAAGAAGAAACCTGCAAGACACCCCCTTAACCAGGTGGTGAAAGTAAACAATCCAATAATGAGACAAACAAATTTTGTGCTACCTCCAATGTTGTACTGACAGCATCACTCCTATGTATGCCAGCCCAAAATGCAAAATCTAAATTTAATCATGACAAACATCTGGCAATCGGGGAAATCAACAAAGTAACCGTCCTGTAATTTTTACAGAACAAGTTTCAAGGCATGAAAGTTAAAGGAAAACAAGCCTGTCTCAGGCTGAGGGAAACTAGAGAGGCATAACAAGCAAGAACATTGTGTAATCCTGGATTGTTTCCTTTTGCTATGAAAGACATTCTCCGTACATTTGGCAGAACTTGAATACAGTATGTAGACAGTAGTAATGTATTGATGTTAATTTCCTGATTGTAATGGCTGTGCTGTAGTAATGCAGGAGAATGTCCCTCTGTATAGAATACATACTACAAGTGTTCAAGGATAATTGGGCATCATATTAATGATTTAATGAAATCCTGCAAGGGTTTAGTTACCATGTTGATAATACAGCTCTAAAAATTTATTGGGAAGGAAGGGAAATGGTGAGAACACTATCAAAAAGAAGAGTGATGAAGTTTTGGAGATATCTCCTACAGGGCTTTTAACCAAGAGTATAGATTTTATCTACGGCCATCTCACCTTGAATGCACCCAATCGCCTCTGATCTCGGAGGCTAGGCGGGGTTGGGCTTGGTTAGTACTGGGATGGGAGAATATATATTTTAGTCTGTCCTTGTCTTAATTGTGATTCCTCTAGGTAAGAAAAGTATTGAATTAGAGAAAAAGAGGCTCTCTCAACCTAAGCCAAAGCCCAAAAAGAAGAAAAAGCCTACCTCGAGAGCCCCCGTAAAGCAGGAAGTATACGACGGAAATGAAGACGAGAGCATCAGAGAGAGCTCAGGACCTGTTGAGAATGGCGTGTCAGACCAGGAGGGTGAAGAGGAAGCCCGGGAGCCAGAGTTCCCCAGTGGTGTTGCCTCAGTGGGTATGTGGCCAAATCCTGTGTTTCCCAGACTCTGGCAGGTAGGAGGCATGTCCAGCAAACTAAGCCAGGTCCTTACTCAGTTCGAAACTTCACTGCCTTTGACCTACTTACTGTCCCATCCCTTTAACTTAGGTTGTATCTTTGGTGCCGTCAGAAACTGCATTAGTTGTTTTAAGCCTGTATTGTAAACCTCTGAAGTGTTAAAGGGAATCTGGTGGAAGCCTGGCATAGAAATAGTGAAGGTCTTCAGAAAAAACTTCTTACTAATGAGGACAAGACTATGGGGCAAAGTGAAACCAGGGGCATCTATCCATAGACATGCATATGGGAGAAGTTTTCCCAGTCCCAGATGTCTAGGACATCTAGACAGTTACTGAAAGAAACCACTGTGTACAAATATCTGGCCTAGAAGCTACCACCACTCTGGAAACTCAAAAGTTCTCACCCTTCATAACTGGGTTTGTACCTAGTGTGTCTGTGTTGTTGTTTCTGAAAAAAATATGAGTTAGGTTCTTCTAGTTTGGTAAGCTATCATGGCAGTTAGATTTCTCACAGAACAGTTTTTCAGGGCTTTGTCCCTAATTTTCTAATGTAGTCTGTTCCTAGTTTGAAGAGAAAAAGTATTACTGGATGAAATTTTAGTACTTTCTTTTTTTATATGTTTACTTTCAAGTTGTGGTGCCTATGACCTATTAAAATGATTAAAGAGCAGAAAGTATAAATAGAAGCAGTGACTCATGTTTAATTCTAAAATGAAATATTTGGATGTGACAGAATTAAAATGGCCTAAGTCTATGGTACAGGTACATCCAGACCCTTTCCATCCCAAGGAATGGCTGTTGGACTCATAGTTTAGGAAAATAAAGAGCTAAAAGTTTAATGGGTTTATTTATTTTTTTAAGGCTCATCAAAATACCTCTTTATCACAAAATGGTTGCACAAAGTGTCCTTGACCCCTGTAGATCAACAGTGGGGCTTTTTTTCTTTTTTAAAGGATTGTGACTCCATATCACATACCCTTAATGTTCTCTATTGTAATTAAGCATGCTGTTAGTACTTTGTCATCTAAATAGATTAAGAAGTGTTGTGCCATCTGAGCAAAGTTTCAGAACTCCTGGGCCTGTGGTATAAAACTGTGGGGGCTAGAAACAACTTCTTCTTAGCCCAATTAGTCCGAGTTCCTAGGACAGACAGATTGTGAGACGGGAAAAGGAAGACTGCACGTTTCCTTTCCGAAGTATCTTCTCTCCTTTTATGGAATACATAAAATCACACTTAATCCTAGCATACTTCTTAATTATTAAAAAGAACTAGATTCTGCATTGTCCTCCAAACTTTTTTTCTTTATCCCCCATGATGTAGCTTCTAGAGAACCAGTTACCTGCACCCCGGTTTCATTAGGCTTTGAAAAGTCAAAGGTCACTGTTAATAACAAAGTCACTTTACTGAAGAAGGAGCCACCTAAAGAGAAGCCAGGTTGGTGTCTAATGATTAAAATATTTTGTGAAAGCACCCTCAAGTATCACATGCAACCACAAACTCCATAGTGTTTGGTTCTTATTGTTGTTGGTTTTTTGTTGGGGTTTTTGTTTGTTTTTTTAGGTTTTAAGTATTTGTTTGTTGACTTGATTGTTTCAGTTTTGGATCATGTTTTTAAACAGCTTAAACACTTAAACAACTTTAAACACTTTTTAATGTTTTCCTGGCGAGGTGTCATTTTGCAGCTGTTGATAATGCTTCACAGGGTGTTCACAGTGACGAGTGTGTGTGTGTGTGTGCATGCGTGTGTGTGTGTGTGTGTGCATGCGTGTGTGTGTGTGTGTGTTGTAAACACTGCCCCCAGCTAAGTTAACTTGAAAGCTTTGTAAGCATAGGAATTTTTCTGATGCCCAGCAGTATCCTTTCAGTAGGTTACTGTCACTGATTCTGGTCAGCTCTTCTTCAGGCAGTCTTCTTCAGGTCAGCTCTTCTTCAGGCAGTCTGTATTTTTATTACATTTCAGAATCCTTAACCAAGAAGCGAAAAGCTCGTTCCATGCTTCCACTGACTACCAGCCTGGACCACAGGTCCAAGGAGGAGCTTCATCAGGACTGTTTGGTATTAGCAACTGCAAAACACTCCAAAGGTACAAAAACAGACTTCCTTGGCCCATCCGTAGTCTTCTGGGAACTAGCTCATGAGAGGTGCTTGTATATTTGTTGAATGAATGTGCAAACCAATGTCTAAAACTGTTTGTATTTCTACATTCTCTTCCAGGTTTCCCTCCCCACCCAGACCGCAGTGCCAGGCTCCCCATTCTGATCCACTGTCCGCACTCCCCAGTGACTTTGAGAGGCAGTGCTCTGATTTATTGTTATAAATTGAGTTGTTACCAGCCATCTATGTGCCAGAATTTGTATGATGGCTTAAATAGCTCAGCATGAGTCAATTCCTTCAACTGTCTTTTCCTCAGGAAACAGTATCTTCATGTAGGGGGAAAAAAAAAATCTTGCTTATTAGAAATACACCCATAAGATGGCAGTTCCTTTTTTAGAATTTTGGTGGAAGTTTTTGTTTAAGAAGGTTTTTTTATTTTACTTTTGCAAAGCCCTCATTCAGTGCCTATTATTTTGATATTTGAGCAAGTATTTTTTTTTAATTTTGCATTTTACATATTAAAACAGGATGCATATGATAAAATGATACTCAAAGATTCAAAAAGAATGTAAATGTTTTTTATATTCCCTGATACCTACTTCTCCCATTTCCCCTTAAGGCCACACTATTACCAGTTTCTGTCTCTCTCCAGGAATATTTTGTGCTCTTCTTATATACATAATCCTCTTCGGGGGATTTTTTGATGACTTCCTGTAACTTAATACATCTAATCATATAGTTTTACATTATTAACCTTACTGGAAAATTGCTCGTGTGACTTTTTTAAAAACAAAATGAATACTGCATCCCTCCGTGGTAGATCCTAGTGAATGTTAAGGACCTTTGTTAGTTTTTTTTTGTTTTGTTTTCTACTGCATTCAAAATACATGTTGAATTTGGGATTTGCTTTTTACATCCTTTTTTTCCCCAAATCTTTATTTGAGCAATCTGTAAACTAAATTATCTCATTGGATTTTGCCAAGGCTGAGTTTAACAAACTCCAAAGTATTCTCCTATTTTCTACCCTTGTAACCAGCAGGGGTCTCTGTTAGGGTAAACAAGGTCCCAAAGACTCTTCTTTTCACTCTCTGAAAGGGGTGTTCTGGACATATATTTGGAGAATTGGACAGAAAACAGTAACCTCATTTTCTTTGTCTTTTTGAATTAGCAGAGCTAAATAAGGAGGTGTCTGCTGATCTTGAGGAAAGATTTCACCTGGGGCTTTTCACAGACCGGGGGGCCCTGTACAGAATGATTGAAGTCGAAGGTGAGGCAGATCCAGTCAGCATAATGCAGTCTGTCTTTATGCTTTCCTAACTCCTTATCCGTATCTCTATTATGACTGTCTTCCTGGAACATCCTAATGGCTCATTTTACATGTCAACTAACTAGGTTTTGAGCTGCCTGGTCTGCATATTCATTCCCATATACCCCTCGCATCTGTCATAGGTCCCGGAACATACAGTGTTCACTGTGAACATACGTGAAAGTGAGCGAGCGGGTGGACGAGGGACTGAGTGGGCCTCACACCACATTATGAACACTCTGGGAGATGACTCTCCCAGCAGCTGGCAACAGCGTATTTCTAGGAGTTTGTTCCTCTTTCATCTGGCCTTTCTTACTCCAGAAGTCTGTGTTGACAGAGGTTTCTGAAACATTTTCCCAACATTCTCTCTCCTCCAAACAGGAAAAGGTCACTTGGAAAATGGCCACCCCGAGTTATTTCACCAGCTAATGCTTTGGAAAGGAGATCTAAAAGGTGTTCTTCAGACTGCAGCAGAAAGAGGGGAGCTGACAGACAGTCTTGTGGCTATGGCGCCAGTTGGTATGTTCTTCTCAACAACAGTTCTTTCACCTTGAGCTTAAGTCTGCTAAAGATGGACACTCTTCCAGCGCCTGGGTGGCTCAGTTGGTTAAGTGTCTGCCTTCAGCTTAGGTCATGATCTTGGAGTCCTGGGATAGAGCCCCACATCAGGCTACCTGCTCCACTGGGCGTCTGCTTCTCCTTCTCCCTCTGCAACCCCACCCCCACCTCTGGGCTCATGCTCTCTCCCACACACTCTCTCTCAAATAAATAAAATCTTTTAAAAAGATGAACCTCTCTTGCAGGACAGTTTGGTCATGTCTAATAACCTTAACTTAGCAATTCTAAGTGTGGGAATTAACCATACTCACACATGCAAAATGACAGGTATACACGGGCTATCATTATAGCAGTATTTGTAATAGCAAAAGATCCCAAGAACCTCTCTGTCCATCAGGAAGAGACCAGTTAAATCTCATACCTCTAGACAGTAGACAGTAGGAGCTCCTATGAAAGAATGAGGCAACTCTTTGCATTCTGATATGGAACGGAGCTCCAAAGTGTAGTAAGTGAAAAGAGTCAAAGTGTAGATGCACAACAATATTTACTACTCTGTCATTTTTATTTAAATATGTCTTCACGGACTATTTCAAAAAGGTTTCAAAAGAAACTAATAATAATGGTTTTCTTCAGGGAAAGAAATCTGGACGAGCTTGGGTGGGGAGATGCCAGGATAACAAGGAAAGCTTTTATGCCATACCCAGTTTTTAACTGTATTCAAGTATACTATTTATATATAAAGAGAGAGAAGTACACAGGTCATTGTCGTGACTGACAATGAATTTCACAAACTTGAATACACCCTTAAAACCGACACCCATATCAAGAAGTGTTAACACTACCAGCATGCTGGAAGCTTCTCTCATGCTGCTTTTCAGTCAGTCTCCACACACCCCAACAAGGGTAATCATTGTCCTGACATCCATACTCTTGTACCTTTTGAATTTTACACTATTTTGTATATGTTATATAATCAAAGAAAAAAATAATGTTTTAAAATGTAGAATTTGGGAGAGTAGATGAAGCAGGGGATCTGTAATGGCAACTCAATTAGAATCTAAATGTACTTAATGCAGTTACTAAAACAAAAGCATTTCCAACCCAGATGTCTATATGTGCTTTTTTCCCCCTTAACCTGATTTTTATTCAACCACCGTTTTTTTTTTTTTTTTTAAAGCCGGCTACCATGTGTGGCTGTGGGCCGTGGAAGCTTTTGCCAAACAGCTGTGTTTTCAAGATCAATATGTCAAGGCTGCCTCTCACCTACTTTCTATCCACAAAGTATATGAAGCTGTAGAGCTGCTCAAGTCAAATCATTTCTACAGGTTTGTATGACCCTCAGTTGAACCAATAGTTGGACAAGATGTGAAATTTATCTGCTACGCAGCTCTCCTTACTGATAACCAGCACAAACCTCGTTTTATAATTAAACATCTCAAACATACAGAAATATGCATATATTAGTTTAACGAGCATTAATGCACCCACAACCTGTACTCAACAAATGTTAATTTTTATCAGTGTTTGCCACTGATTGTTTTTTCAGAACTTCTTTATCCCTGAAGTAACACAAATAGAGAAAACAGTATAATACAAATGGGACAGGATCTTGCCAACCACCCCATAAAGCTCCCCGTGCCCCCAGTTTTTAAGTATAACATTCCAGATTTGGTTGAATTGCCTTTCTCCAATTCTGTCCTCATCCCTTCTCTAGAAATACCTCTCTCCTGAGATTGGTATGAATCCTTCCTATCCAAGTTATTACACTTCCACCATAATAACATTTGTAAGTAGTGACAAACAAAAGAAATGGAATATCTCTTGTAAACAGCATACAGCTGGGTCTTGTTTTTATCCAGTCTGATGGTTTCTGTCTTTTAATTGGAGTGCGTAAGCCATTTACAATTAATGTAAATATTAGTGCGATTAAAATTTACCATCTTGCTTCTTGTCCCATCTATTATTTGTTCATTTTGTCTTTTCCTGCTTTCTTTTGAATCAGTTGAATATTTTTTTTTTATCTCTGGCTTATTAGCTGTACTCCTATTCATTTATTTTATGGTTGCTTGACAGCTTGTAATGATTAGCATTTTTAATTTATCACAGTTCACTTTCAAATGGTATTTTATTACTTCTTATAGACAATGTATTTCTTTCCTTCCTCCCTGTCCTTTCTGCTGTTGTCATGTATTTGACATGTTACAGTCCCACATTACACTATTAGAAGTTTTGCTTTAACCTGTCCTCTTTTTTTAACCATCTTTTTATAAAAATTTTTATTAGTTTTAAAATGCTTTTTTAATATTTGCCCATATATGTATTTCCAGCATTTTTCATTCTCTTATATAGGTCCTCCAAGGTTCTAATTGCTATCAGCTCCTTCTTGACCTGAACAAGATCTTCACTCTTGTAGTGTGATTCTTCTGGCAACCAATTCCATCAACTTGTTTGTCTATAAAAGCCTTTAATTTTGCCTTCATTTTAAAGGATCTTCCTCTGGCAGTTTTTGTCTTTCACGGCATCAAAGATGACATTGTTTTCTCTTATGTTGGTTTTGACTTGACTACTGCATTTAATCTCACCTTTTTATATAGGAACTATGTCATTTTTCTCTTACTGTTTTTAGGACTTTCTCCATCACTGATTTTCAGTCTTTTGATGTGATGGCTTTAAAGAGACTTTCTTTTTCTTTATTCTGTCTTAGTCTGTCTTCCTTTAGAGTGAGTTGAACTCTGTTTTAGAGAGCATTAAAGTTGCTATGGACCTGGGGAGTCTGGGTGGTTCAGTCGGCTAAGCAGCTGACTTCAGCTCAGGTAGTGATTATGGGGTCCTGGGATCGAGCCCCATGTCAGGGTTCCCTGCCCAGGGAGGAGCCTGCTTCTCCCTCTCCCACTCCCTCTGCCCCTCCCACAGCTCGTGCTTGCTCGCTCACTCACTCACTCCTTCAAATGAATAAATAAAATCTTTAAAAGTTGCTCTGGATCAGCTTGATCTTTCCATGGCTTTCTTAGGACAAGTTTAGGGAAATCTGCACTCTAGAATTGGTTTGTCCTTCTACCTGCTGGTGTCTTTACTGAATGCCTTGTGTATTCAACAGATCAGAACTCAGATGTCTGGCTAGTCAAAACACAAAAGTCCCCAAGGCCCCAAAGTGAGCTCTGGGAATTACTGAGCTTACACTTCCCTGGTTGGTCTTTGTCTAGCCTTGAAGAGTTTCCTACACATGTATGGCCTTTGTGTTTAGCCAAAGACTCCATGGGATCCGCAGAGTTCTATAGACCCTTCTCTGGACAGCTTCTTCCTTCCTATCATCCTGGCCCTCAAATTCCAATTGCTTTGTCTCTCCTCCACTTGATGAGACTGCTGAGGCTCTGCTGGGGTTCTCTATAGGAAGATGGCTGCAGGGGGTCCCTGACAGGGCTCATGTCCTTGGTTCCCCTCTCTCCAGGATGACACTCCTGCGCTAGACACATTTTGTCTAGTTTTGTGGCAGGAGGGTAAGTCTGGTCCCTGTTACTCTATCGTGGCTACAGGTGGTTGTCTCAAAATACCTCTTGAACATTCCTCTGCCTAGATCAACTTAATCCAAAATATTTCAACTCCAGCTACAACTTTGTCGGTACAACTCAGAAGTTGTATGTCACCTGGAAGATATTAGCTCACAGAATTATATAGATACTCCCAATGTCAACACGTTTCATTATAAAATATCCCCCCAAAAAAGTCACATTCTTTAATATCACCATCAGTGTCTTCAGAAGAATCTTTAACTTTTGGGAAGTGATCAGGCCACAGCAGCAGGCACAGATTTCCTAAAATTCTAGTTTTCACTTGAAAGATCAAATTTTATCACTGGCGACAGTATAGGTGGTGGTTTTCTGTGAAGTGACAGGACTTGGGGACCCCCAGGAATCCACAAACCATACTTTAAGAACTGCTGACCTAGGGAAAGAACTGAGCTAAGCATGTGGTTTTAAATTCTTCCATAACACAGTAAAACGGTTTTTCTTAGGCTGTTGGAACTTTTGAACAATACAAGAGGGACAGTTTGTCCTATCTTCTAGCCTTTTCAAATTGGCCAATATCTGTTCTTGCCTCTAGGGAAGCTATTGCAGTTGCCAAGGCCCGACTGCGCCCAGAAGACCCGATCCTAAAGGACCTGTACCTCACCTGGGGAGCCATCCTGGAAAAAGATGGCCATTATGCTGTAGCCGCCAAATGGTAAGCCTGAGGGAACAGGCATGAATCGGAACATAGAGGAACAGGATAAGAACAGTAAGTGAAGGGTGGGTGGGGGGGTAAAGTGACTAGAAAATAAAAAGGCATATGTGTATTAAACCCAGCTTCGTAAGATTCATCAGGACCTGCCTCCTCAGTATTTATTTGAATCACCGTAACTATTCAGGAAACCTCAGTAGCAGACTCAGGAGGTCCCCTTCTTCTAGTGATGTCTTTACCATCAAACAGGGAAACTGGAAGGGAATGAAGACTCTTCAGTTCAGCAAATGTTGAGGTTCCTTTATATCCTTATCCCGTGTGATGCTATCACTCATCCTGTGTATGGCAGTGGAAGAGGGAACGGAGATCTGCTTGTGACACGTTGGGGTTTTCTTCTCTATCACAGCTATTTAGGGGCTGCTTGTGCTTACGACGCAGCCAAAGTTTTGTCCAAGAAGGGGGACGCAGCATCACTTAAGACGGCTGCGGAGTTGGCTTCAATTGTAGGAGAGAATGAGTTGTCCTCTTCCCTGGCTCTCCGCTGTGCCCAGGAGCTGCTTTTGGCCAGGAACTGGGTGGGAGCCCAGGAAGCCCTGAAGCTACATGAAAGTCTAAAGGTCAGTCTGTTACTGTATCTCCTGGTATTTAAGAGGGAAGGGCCCCAAGTCCTTTTCTAGTTCAATTTCAAATTAATAACCCAGTTGAACAAGCTATGCCAATTAGGCAGGTCTCCTCAGAGGTGTCTCGCAAACCCTGGCCCTGCTCTCCCGTGGAAGTACCGTGGCTTGTCAGTTGCCGTATTCAAAGAGAGAACATAACCATTCGCAGTGATTCTCCTCCCTTAGCAATTTGGGTACAACATGTATGAGTAGACTTGAGTTCGCTCAGCCCCTGGGCTCCGGTCTGGTGTTTCTTCGTTGGGGTCATCAGGTCTTCTTTGAAGAAGGAGAGGAAGAGGGATTAACATCTGACCGAAATCATGGCTCTGTCACTGCACTCCATGTTAGCTTTAAACCATAGAGAAGTGTGGTAAAATCAGTATTTTGTTAAGTGTCTACTTTATCCCTTTCTGGTTAAAAATGAGTAATTTACCACTCAAAACCGAGATTACTTTAAAAGCATCAGCACTCTGAATTTCCAAAACATATAAACATTTGATCCATTTTAGATAACTTTGCTGGCCAGTTACTAATATGAACTTTGTAAATTCCTCTTTCCCTAGTAGCGTTACTGGGCCTAAAGACAGTTCCTAGCTAAATATTCATAGCCCAAGAAAAACTTTTAGTAGCCTTCTGGGAACTGCAAAATAAAAACGGAGGCAAAAGTAGTATACCCTCAAAGATAGTGTCATTTGTGTATTATTTATAAAGTGACCAAATCTTGAGAGAGTTTTATTTGTCCATAGCAAAAAAAAAAATGGTTATTTAGCATTTCTTTTTTTTCTCTTAAGCAGCATCCTCATCAAAGCAAGAAAACCTTCAACTTTATGCTAAATGCTATTGATAATGATGAGGCTATTTTGGCTCATCAACAGAGGCCTTCCCAAGCCTAACTGAGAAGATATTATAAGGGTACACACGAATCTCGTAGCAACTGAAAGTCTAGCAAAAAGAAAATCTTTTTGCTAGACTAGGGCTAGAAAAGAAAGATTTTCTTTTTGCTAGACTAGGGCTTCTAGGGCTTCTCTCTGAGCTTCTAATCCTCTTCTTCTAGAAGAGCTTCTTCTCTTCCAGCTGACTCCCTCTTAAACCTGCTGAGACAGGCTGCCTTAATACCTACCCCAACCCTCAGAACTACACAGCTTATCTGCTCTAGCACCTTCTGCCCATTACACTTTACTTCTGTATCCTTTAATCTAAAGTTTGGGCAGGGGCTAAGAACTGGATGAATCCAGGCCATCTTTTCTCAAACTGGGCCACAAGTCTTGGGTGGCTGGCCAGCATGTGGTTTATGTTATAGTGGGGAGAGCTACAGTTGGGGTTCTGCGTTATAAAAATGTTTGCTTGGGTCCTGGCTACTTCGAGGATCCCTGCAACGGCGTCTATTAGATCACATCCTTTTCCCCCATCACTCATGACTCACAGTATCCAGAGGCAGCCCACGACAGGGTTTGGTTGCTGCAGATATAATGGGGAACACACTGAGAAACGGAGAGCTCTCAAGACGATCAGGCACTCCCGCTGCCTAACAGTTCCTATCCTTTGTTGTTGGGTTCCAGGGACAAAGACTGGTGTTTTGCCTTCTTGAGCTACTGTCCAAGCACCTGGAGGAAAGGCAGCTTTTAGAGGCCAAAAGCTCTTCCTACAACACCTGGGCTACAGGCACTGCAGGGCCCTTTGTGGAGAGGGTGACCGCTATATGGAAGAGCACCTTCAGCCTGGAGAGCCCAGAGCAGTACCAGGCAGCCCTGCAGCAACTGCAGAGTATCAAGTACCCATCGGCTACAAATAACACTCCCTCCAAACAGGTACCCTGTCTATACTCTCTAGTAAGACTTCCGTAGTCTGTGTCCAGCATAATAAGGAAACAAGCTGAATGCCAGTTTGTGGTTCAGAAAAGACCAAGGCAGGCCAGGCAACCTGGAAAGATCTCCAGACTGATTAAAGCCCTTTGGCTTTGAAGTTAGTCTTGCTCAGTCTTCTCTTAAAAAAAAAATTAGAAAAAAAGTCTAAAAATACAGAAAAGTGTAGAGAAAAATAGAATACCCATCAATCAGAATTAACTAACGGATGGTCACCTTTTGTCAGTTTTGCTTCATAGTTCTCTGGTTTTGTTTTGTATGTACTAGTTTTTAGTAAAAGAAATACAGTAAGGTTGAAGTTCCTGGTACCCGTTCCCCTTTGCTAGCTCACTAGAGGCAGCCCCTAAGACAGGCCATATGTATTTTGTACCTTGCTTCTTTCAGTGAGCAGTTTGTAAAATCACTCTGTATTGATGCAAGGAGATACAGTTGATCCACTGTAACAGCTGTAAACGTGCTATAAATAGATACCAGTTTATCTGCTTGTTCTTTGGAAAATGAGGGCACAATATTTATGAGACACAAGACTTCCTCAAATGATACATAGCACTTTGCAAAACAGTCTGGCAGTTTTTTATGAAGTTAAACATAGACATGCTCAATGGCCCAGCATTCCCACTGCCTAGATATTTCACTAAAAGACAAGAAATCAGGTATCCGCACGTACTTGTACACAAATGTCTGTTGCAGCTTAGTGCACAACAACCAAAAATGAGAAACAACCCAAATGTCCATCAGCTGGTGAATGGATATGCAGACTATGTTATATCCATACAGTAGAATACTTTGCAACCCTAAAAACGTCCGAACTAGTGACATACAGATACTGTCAGCAGATCCTGAGACTGTTATGACAAGTGAAAGAAGGAAGACACAAAAGACTGTATACTCTGTGGTTCTATTTATAGGAATTCAAGAAAAGACAACATTTATATGGTCAAAACCAGATCAGTCGTTGTCGGGTTGGGGAGAGGAGAGTGTGTGCAGAGGGGTACACGGGGATATTTTACACTGATGAAAATGTTCTAGGTTTTGATGGTGGTGGTGATTGTAGCATTTATATCTATACAGATAGATGGATTTATCAAAACTCATCAAATTGCTCCCTATAAATTTTAATTATACTCCAGCTTGGTTGGTTGAATTATAACTCTTAGTTCCAAAACTCAGTTTTTGTTTTAATTAAATACAAATGTCAAGGCATTTTTTTTTTAGCATGAACAGACTTTGACACCAGACAAGGTATGTTATGTTACTGTGCAACTAGGTAGGAAAGTTTCTCAGATACGGAAGCAAAAATGGGTGTTGGAGATATGAGGAACTTTCTTAAATGTACATTGTCTGTACTTGGTCCAGGTGCAGTCAGTAGGAATATTCTGGTATTATCCCAGTGCTTGCTGTGGGAGAATGTTTAACTGAAACTCTGGCTCCTCCCTCCAGCTTCTGCTTCACATTTGCCATGACCTGACGTTGGCAGTGCTGAGCCAGCAAGTGGCCTCCTGGGACGCAGCTGTGGAAGCCCTGCTTCGGGCTGTGGTCCGGAGCTACGACTCGGGAAACTTCACCATCATGCAGGAAGTGCACTCAGCCTTTCTTCCTGAGGGTAAATGACCCCCACTTCTGCTGGGGCATGCCTACTAATGGATGATAAAACCACCACCAGTGGTGTGGCACTAGCACGACATACATCACTGAAAGATAGAGACCAGCCAGCTAGGTCATTTAGCACCAAGTTTGAATTCTCTTACCCAAGCTCCTTAAGAGGTAGCCAGAATGACTGAGCTGTCTTCCTTTACCTGGCCCTACCTGCCTTATCTACCACACTGTCGTCTATAAATTCTCCTACTCAGTTTGAGAGAAATAGTAATGTGTTCACCAGTCAGTTAAGAATGGAAAAGCTCATGGGGTGCTTGGCTGGCTCAGTTGGAGGAGCAGGCAACTCTTGATCTCAGGATTATAACTTTGAGCCCCACACTGGGTGTAGAGAAACATTTAAAACAAACGAATGAATTTTAAAAAAATAGAGAAGTACAGCAGAAAGATATTCTTTGAGCTGCATAGTCACTAAACTAAATCACTGTGATTTTTCAGAAACATAGTGGGATACTAGCCCCCCCCCCCAGAGCTTTCATAGGAGGATGGGTTATTTTTCTATAACGCTTTGACACATAGACTACAGCAACAAGAATACTGTCCTAGGTCACAAGATGTTTAGCTCTGGTTGACTTTTGGTGAAGGGCATGTGGTCCCATGGATCACAGCTGTCCTTTATTGAGATCCTCTCCGTGGGTGATAGCAAATGTAAGGGGAGGGGCCAGATTTCTAGCAGATAAAGAAACACACAACCCTAAATCCTTTTCTTCTTCTAGGCTGTGACCATCTAAAGCACAAACTGGGTGAACCTCAGTCCCTCATCACACCAGCTTTCAAAAGTTTGGAGGCCTTTTTTATTTATGGACATCTGTATGAATTTTGGTGGTCTCTCTCCAGGCATTGCCCCAAATCCAGTGTTTGGGTAAGAGCTGCTCACAGAAGGACAGCCTCTGTTGAGCAAAGCCAGCAGATAAACAATGCCACCCCTGAAGAAACGGACTCCGGAGATTCTCAGCCAGAGCCAAACAGGCCTCCAGAATTAGATGTGAGACTCACAGAAGAAAGCAAGCAAATGCTAATCACTTGTAAAGAGCTCTTTTCAGAAAAGCACGCCAGTCTCCAAAACTCACAGAGAACCGTTGCTGAAGTCCAAGAGACCTTGGCAGAAATGATCCGCCAACACCAGAAGAGTCAAGTCTGTAAATCTACAACAAACGGTCCTGATAAGAATGAATCTGAGCAGGCAGCAGAACAGTCCCTTTCTAGTCCTCAGAATGAGTGGTAAGTAATGAGTCGGTATAAGGTGGAATTGGAAATACCCTGCTGAGTTCCCACATCATCATCAGATAAAAATCAGCACATGATGAGCCTGATGAGGTCACTTGCCAGCACCATAATGTAGCATGCACCAGCCTCGGAGTCCAACCTGGGGTTCTAATCCTGGCTCTACCGAGTGACCTCAGGCAAGATTCTTAATGTTCCTAAGCTTTCGTTCCCTCATCTATAATTGGGATTACCTACTCCTACCTCGCTTGTTGGGGCAATTAAATGAAATCAAGAATAATGTCAGTAACAGTAGGACAGACAATAAAATCCTACCTTTGAGCAAAAAGTAGATCCCCCCCCCCAAAAAAAAATTAACCAATTAAAATGGGGAGTTGAATTATCACGTCATTAATGAAAACCAGTTTTTCAACCATTCTGTGCTATCCCAGAAAATACACAAAAAGGGTAGCGTACAAAAGTGCATGCTGAATTGAGAAAATCCCAAGTGATCAGAATGCTGTAGCACCCTCATTTCTTTTGAACACAGGGGACAGGTGGATGACAGGGGCTAATCACCAATCACTGTAAAGCTCATCTGCACTGTTACAGGGCCTTCTGCCTTGGGCATTTGTAGTGATTAACAGTTACTGATTGGTTATTATACTGAGTGCCTTTTACATAGACAGTCTCCCAAGCAAGACTTAAAACATAGTAATTAGTACCATTAATAAACTGATAAGTGATACTTGTATTAGTAACTGAAAAAAAATTAATTGCTGTATAAACACTTATACATTTATTGCTGTATAAACACTCCGATGGGCTGGGGGGGAGGCTCCCACTGAAATCTTGAGTCAGAGTTTTAAGTCACTTCTCCAGTAAGCCACCACATTCTAGGCAGCGTTAGGCTTGGTTTTATTAACAAGAAAAACACTAAAAAGTTCTCCAGCCCTGCAGCTCTTAACCTCTGAATCACATGACTCCTTTAACAAGCTTAAGACACTCTTCACAGAAAAAATGTGCATCCGTACACCTACGATTAGGAGCCCCAGCTATGTCTGTTCCCCCAGAGAAATCCAGGCTTTCTGCACTTAGCTGCAGAACTGAATCCCCTTGAGGTCCTAAACTTTCATTAGAGCTAAGTGTCTAAGAAGTGGGGATTTGGAAAATAGTGAGGAATGGTATTGCATTTTGAAAACTTAACATCACATTAAATTCCCTCCTCTTGACCTCTATATTAAAGATAAGAGATTAAGAGATAAGACCCAGGTGACAAAAGAATTTTACTTATAGGATAAGTTAAAAGTTATGTGGGGCAACGCATATGACTTACACTTGTTTTTATTATTACTAGTAAAGAAGAAAAAAATCAGCCACTTTCTCTGCCTGAATTAACCAAAAGGCTTACAGAGGCAAATGAGAAAATAGCTAAATTTCCTGAGAGTGTTAAGGTAAGATTTATAACAGTTCACTTGGTAAAACATGATTTTTTATATTATCACTTGACTATACCAAATTATTTAAGGTCATCTGATTCTCTGTACCATTTCTGAAGTCTCTTCACATCTGTATATGCTTAAAAGTTTAGGATCTCATTGTGTCTGGTTAACTAAAATGTTTTGTGAGAATAGGATTATTGACAACACAAGCAAATTTTATACCTCATTCTTTAGCAAAATGGAACAAATTTTGGAATTGGAAGGTAAAATAAAAATTGGTACCATGTATTTGATAACTTATAGATGCACTGGGTGTATTTGAATGTGGCCGTGCCATTAAAGGAGAACCATGATTTAAATTAATTAAATAGGGCTCTAGAGACAGATTCTTTCATTTGAGAAAGGATATCCCAGTTTTGATTATCCTCTAACCTTAGAGTAACTGATGAAGAGCCTTATAAGGGAAATGGCTCAGTCATGCCGGAGAAGTATCACTAGATGAGACTGAATTGCTGGTGCCTCTAAGCAGGTATATGTGGCTCTTTTGTAAATGCTTCCTTCCCGTGTCATCTTTCAGATCTGGCCCTTCCCCGATGTGCTGGAGTGCTGCCTTATCCTGCTTCACATTGGGTCCCAGTGTCCTGGCAGCGTGACCCAAGACATGCAGCAACAGGCCCAAGAACTCCTTCAGAAATACGGCAACACTAAAGTTTACAAAAGATACTGCGAGACCTTCTGCACGTGAATTTTCAAGGACCTCTAAGAAAACTGTGCCAAATTCAAAACCTGTGACACCCTTCATCTCTACAGTTATACCATGCCAGACATTAACGCTCATCCCTAGGTGTTTTTGCAGTGATCGAAGTAATACAAATGAGGGTCAAGTTTGAATGGACTCTGTTCTACCTTACACATCGTGGAATCAGACTTTGGACTCAACTGTGGTTTCCTCCTGGAGCAAGGATCATGAAAAGCCAGCAGTAGGTTTTCAGAATTAACACCTGCAGTGTGATCGTTGGTCAACTCTAAAGCCTTATGTAGGTTTCACCCAAAGAGGAGAAACTTTTTAATTACCCAAAGTGTTATGTTCTTAAACACAAGCTACCTTTATAAATACTTCACCTGATGGTAAACATGTCATTCTTGTTGGAGACAGAATTGCTACATTTTATGCCTTGGTATCATTCTTCTTACTTTTTTGTTAATATGAGTTCTCCCCTTCTGTTCTTTCGAAGACTTCACTTAGAATGTGAAATAGACCTTTACCCATCATGTTGACTCTACCATCCATCTGAACTTTAGATCAAAAATTTGGTTTTATTGTTTTTTGTCACTGCTTATTTGAACAAATCATTTACTAAAGCATTAGAAGAACAAATAACTAAAACAATGTGTCTTATCCCTTCAGTTTTATAAAATGAAATGGTGATCAAAAGAGCTCAGGAAGAAATTACTGTTTCAGTGGCTTGCAATCTTTTCTGGATCACAGGACCCTTTGAGAATCAAAACCACAGACAGTCTTTGAAGAAAAATTAATAATTCTGCATATATAACTTTTGGATCAGTATGTAACTTTTGGATCAGTGGACTCCAAATTCAGCATAATGGGATCCTATATACTACTTAATTATAAAACCTGTTCATTCCCCCCCCCCTCCATTACTGAGCATCCTCTTGAACAATGTCAGAAAGAGATGTTTCTGTAATATCCCAGTTGCTGGGGCATAAAAATCAGATAGTTTGGTGTAAGGGTGGGAGGGAACACTCTTTCCCAATAGTATAACTATCTTCTTTTGGGATTCATTGTGAAAACTTTTCTGCTTGAGTGTCCGGTTTATTTTTCAATTATTTTCTAAGTTGGGATTGTTGTGGCAGCGAGAATAAAATTCATTAACAGAAACTCTTGGAAGGAAAGAGTTTAAGAGACCATTATTTAAAGATCTGACTGACCAGAGGTTTTGTTTGTTTTAATTAGACCTAGCTTTAGGGTGCCTGGCTGGCGCAGTGGGTTAATAAGCCTCTGCCTTCAGCTCAGGTCATGATCCCAGGGTCCTGGGATGGAGGCCCACATCGTGCTCTCTGCTCAGCCTCTCTGCCTACTTGTTGATATATCTCTCTCTCTCTCTCAAATAAATAAATAAAATCTTTTTAAAAAAAAATAAATTAGACCTAGCTTTAGAATTTAAAAATGCTAAACCCCAAAAAACAAATATTGTAGAACTTAGATCCTCATGATTCTTTACACAGTTACTTGAACTTGAGGAAGAAGATGCATTGTTACTAAGGATAGAAAATCTTGGTTGCAAAGATTATACACAGGCATGGCTATGTGGAGAAGTAGATACCAGCTCTACAATCTTCACTGAAATGAACAAATGCTTCACTTGCAGAGACAGAAAAATATTTATTCCCTTCCACTTAAAGAACAGTATTATTAAACTAGAAACTCTAAACTTCTTCACAGTTTATCAGAACCATCATCTGCGCTTGGAGGAATCATACACACTCCTCAGTTACTGCTATAGTAAGAACAAGAGTTACTACTAGACAACTAAGCAATGAAACTACCCAGAACAGAAGTGACAAGATTCCATTTCCTCCCAAATTCTTTCCCATATTAGATAATGTAGTTAAGCCACTTCCAATTTGAATAGATGGTTTTCCTTTCTATCTCCCTAATTATCAGAACCACAAAGAGCCAAAGCACTGAGGAGGTGACTCAAGCTAAGTAGATACCAATAGGCAAATGAAGAATTAGTGTTGTTCCTTTACCCAATCCAAACCTTCTAATACAAACCACCACCTCATTAATCAGATGATTGCTCTCACCTCCCACTGCCTCTCAATCTGCTCTTATTACTGATTCTCCATTCTTCATATACCAATGACAAATCTTATCAACTTCCTGTTTAAAAAAATTATTTCACTACTGTCCCATTGTAAGTGGAATAAAATTATTTCAGCACTTCCCCATTGTTAGTGGGAAAAAGATCACCTTGCAGGGCTTCCAGGGCCCTGCCCGATACTAGCATTTACCTCTTAGCCTCTTTTTACACACTTCACCTTGTTTCTAGATTCCACCCACACTGGTCTCTTAGGCTGTGGGAACCCACTCGTTTTTCTTGTCATCTCAGTAGTTTTACCCATGTTGTTCTCTTGCCTGGTCCACTCTTTACCCATCTCTTATATCTCAGCTTAAGTGTTCCTTCTCAAGAGACTGCCCCTCAACCTCAACCTAAAGGACATCAGTGTCTTATACTTGACAGGTCACAAATTGTACTTTTGTGAATTAAGTACTCTTTGGCTACACAGACTGTAAACTCCAGTGAGGGTAGAGATTTTGTCTTCCATGTGCTTTTTTATCCCTAGCTCCTATTTACAGTATCTAGAAGGTGTACAGTGGAAACTTATGGAATAAGTTAGTAAATTGAAAGAATATTAACAGCTTAGATTTAAGACTCAAACTGAGCTCATTCATACTGGCACTAGCTGACAATTAGGCTTGTAGTTGATAGTCAGCCTTACTAGTTACCAGAAGACAAATTTAATAACTTTTGGCAATTTATGTGGAGGGGCTTGAATTTACCCATAATTAGCATTCTCTGGTTACCCTCTACAGGACCATCCCTTTCTGAGCATAACCATTAACAAAGTCCTACATGTGCTCATATATATGTATACAAAGTTCTTGCCAATTCTACTAGAGGTGTGCCCTTTCTTTAGCAACACTTTAATGAACTGTCTCATCCCTCCCATGCAATGACCAAATCCCCGGCTCAACAATGAGTTAATTCAACCATTCATCTCAACATTTCTCCTGACATACAAATCTGTCAACTGTGGCAAAGATAAATTCCCTATCTGAATCTAAATTTAGGACATCTGGGGGTGTCTTGATGATAAAGTGTATGCTTTCAGCTCGTCATGGTCTCAGGGTCCTAGGATGGAGCTCTGCGTCGGGCCCCGTGCTAAGCAGTTAGTCTTTCTTCCTCTACTCCCCTCCCCAACACTCATCCATACTCTCACTCCCTCAAATAAAATCTCCTCTTTTTTAAAGATTTTATTTATTTGATAGATAGCAAGAGCTGAACACAAACGGGGAGAGGGAGAAGCAGCCTTCCTGAGAAGCAGGAAGCCCGATACGGGGCTCAATCCCAATAAATAAATTTAGGCCATCTGTACAGGCCCCACAATCACCAGCATGCCAAAGAACTTGGCTGAGAATCTCTTCCTGTACGTGAACATCCCAATGAAAACTTAGATCTGCTCGTATACCACACTTCTTAAAACTCCTTGTTTTATGCCAGCTGAAAGGGTGGGAAATAGTCTGGAGCCAGTGCTACAATACCAGAAGTTCAGTTTGTTTTAAAAATCCACTAATTAAAAAGCTAATCCACCAAATGTAATGGAGTGGTCCCAGGACAGAATTAAAACTAGTTTTCCTATTAAGGCTGGACAATCAGTCGGGGCTTGTGAAGTGAGGAGACAATTCCATTTACACAGTTAGCCATTAAAAACTTCCTACAGGGATGCCTGGGTGGCTCAGTCGCTCAAGTCTGCCTTTGGGTCAAGTCATGATCCCAGGGTCTCAGGATGGAGCCCTGCTTCTCCCTTTCCCTCTACCCCTGGTTCATGGTCTCTTTTCTTTCACTCACACTCTCTCAAATAAATAAATAAAATCTTTAAAGAGCAACTTCCAAGAAAGTGAGACATTTTATATGCAAGCCAACTTGTGGGATATGGAGACAAGAGTTTGGGGGCAGGTGAGATGCTTCTAATCACTGATTGCAAACAGCTATCTTCTACAGTGAGCAATTAATAGCAATGAAAGATCAAACCTTCATGCCAGTGGTTAAAAAGAAATCTTTATTTTACAAAATTAAAAACATAAATAATATTTACAAGCATCTTAAATACCAGCTTATAATACTTGACATTTTTGAATCATGTGAAATTGAGTTTTCCATAAGCTTTTAAAATGTAAGAATATTCATCCACTTCAGTGAGTTACCAGTTTTCATATTTCAAAGGGGTTTTTGGTTTTTCTAAATTGTCCGTACTGTAGTCATTCAAAAAACAATATAATGTACTTTTTAAATGACTAGTTTAAGGAGAAAAAAAAAATCACAGTCCTGAGCTTCCTACCCCAGTTGTGGGATATTACTCCAAGAGAACTCTAACCAAATTCCTTACTGCCCTGTTTACATGTACCACTATTAACTTTTCAAAGACTCACATTCCTGGTACTCACATAATCAGTCTCCCTAACTTCTCCTCAGGTTTGCCAAAAGGAAAAGCAGGGAGAACAAAGAGACGTGGAAAAATACAAAAGACCATGTGAAATCGCATTACTGAAAATATAAGAGTTATGGTCCAAAATTCTGATCTTAATTCGTTCAGGAACAAATATAGGATATTTTATTATATTAAGACTTAAAATGATTGCAAATGATAGACATGTGACAGCAAATCTCAGTGGCACAATGGAACACAGACTTAAAGACACATAAAGTGGTTAACTTAATACCCATTATCAATTCTGGAGTTCCTCATGAATAAAGGGTAAACAGATTCAGAAGAATTTTGTTTTTAATAAAAGTTTTCATTATCTGGTCTTCAAAATTTCAGCACTGAGTAATTCATTTCCACATAATAGCATATAATGAAAGACTAACAAAGTGTGAGGAAAGCAAGGACTAGAGAAAGGTTCAAAAAAAAAAAAAAAAGAAGGAAAAGACATCTATAAACCAATTCACAAAACACCCATTTTGTTCCACTTTCCCTGGAAACCCTCAGCTCAGCTGAGAATCCCATCAAAAAGTCTTCATCCTCAGAGAGCAGCAAGACTTAAAAAAAAAAGGATGACAACAGATAAAGAGTTATATATATATTTTACTAGTCTTTCTGACTTGTCCTGGATATTTAAAAAGGTGTCAAATGAGCCATGGATGCTGGTGGCAGGAAGCAATTGGAGGCAGGCTTGGGGATGAGGAATAGGGAAGACTTGTTTACAAATTCAGAGTCAACTCCCCTCTTCTGGATCTAAAATAAAGACACCTTTTGTCTTCAATACAACAAAAGTCTTTCAACGCGGATGGTAAGTACAGTTTGCTCAAAAGAAGCGTTTTCTCTTGGGGAGGAAGGGAAGTACACAGTCAGCAGAGAAGCACCACTCTGGGATCAGGCCCGCCCTACAGAGCCTCGACACCATCACTGTTGCATGTTGTTGATGATAGCCAGAATGCTCATCTTCTCCTGGGCAGAGTCCACATCCTCATTCTGCTTCTGGGCCACTCCTGTGCCTAGGCCATAGAGCCGCCCACAGTATTTGGCATCATCAATACTGTCCTCAAAAAACAACTGCGGGATAGGACAGAGAACCCATGGTGAGAATCCCGCCAGGAGTTATGCCAAGTCTCAACACTACTACGTCAGCACCTCCCAGCCGTCTCCAAGCCCTGACGATCTACCCAACTAGGAAGTAACTTCATAAAGAAAGGCTCCAAGTCTCTCCTCTTACATAGTCTTTTCATGCTCCCTTCTTAATATATAGGCTCTCCTTTCTGAGCAGACTTTGACTCTCCAAGAGATCTTCTACTGCCAGGATCTGTGGGCTGCTGCCACTGTTTAGTACAACCATCTCCATCTCCTCCCTTCTCTTTAACAAGCAGTGCAGTGCTTAGGAGCTTGGGCTCTACACTCTGTGTGATCTTCCAACTCTCCTTCAGCCACAGTTCCCTATCTAGAAAATGGGCCAATAGGAGGCCTTTACAAGTGAGAGAGTGAATATTACACACTTTGGTAGGGTACCTCAACCCTGGCCCTACTGGGCAGAGCAATTCCTTGTTGGGGGTGGGGTGGGGGTGGTGGCATGAAGGGAGCTGTCCAGTGTACTGTAGTACTGAAGAATGTTTAGCAATGTCCCTGGCTGGTAAAGGGCCGCCCCTCTGCTTCTCCAGACTGTGACAACCAAAAATGTCTCCAGCCATTGCCTAAGCAACCTCGGGGGAGCATGCCACCAGCTTTGTTCTTCTTTCTCAGGACTTCTATAGTTCCACACAAATTATAAGATCATTGTTCTACTTCTGTGAAAAATGCCACTGGAATTTTGATAGAGACTGCACCGAATCTCTAAGACTGCTTTGGGAAGTACAGACATTTTCAGAATATATATTCTTCCAGGGGCGCCTGGATGGCTCAGTTGGTTAAGCATGTGCTTTCAGCTCAGGTCATGATCCCAGGGTCCTGGGACTCCGCCCTACGTTGGGCTCCCTGCTCAGTCAGGAGTTTCCTTCTCCCTCTCTCTCTCTCAAATGGATAAAATCTTTTTTTTAAAAAAATGGATATTAATTCTTCCAATTCATGAACCCTAAGTATCTTTCCATTTATTTGTGTCTTCTTCTGTTTCTTTCATCAATGCCTTATAATTTTCAGGTACAGGTCTTTTATCTTCTTGGTTAAAGTGGTTCCTAGGTACTTTATTGTTTTTGATGCAGTTGTAAATGGGATTCTTTCTTAACTTCTTTCTGACAGCTCATTATTAATATACAGAAACACAAGGTATTTGTATACTGATTTTGTATCTTGAAATTTTACTGAATTCATTTACTCTAAGAGCTTCTTGGTGGACTCTTTTGAGTTTTCTATATATGATATCATGCCATCTGAAAACAGTGAGTTTTACTTCCTCCGTTTTAATCTGGATCCCCTGTATTTCTTGTGCTTGCCTAATTACTCTGGCTAGGACTTCCAATACTATGTTGAATAAAAGTGGAAAGAATGGGCATGCTTGTGTTGTTCCTGATTTTAGAGGAAAACCTTTCAGCTTATCATGGAATATGCTGGTTGCAGACATTTGACAACTCACAGAACGTAAGCATAAAATAAGTGAGTGTACAAATGTGTCCACATTAGAGAAATCAGAAGAAAAACAAATTACAACAAGAATGAGAACTGCAGGGGCCCCCGGGTGGCTCAGTGGGTTAAAGCCTCTGCCTTCGGCTCAGGTCATGATCCCAGGGTCCTGGGATCAAGCCCCGCATCAGGCTCTCTGCTCAGCAGGGAGCCTGCTTCCTCCTCTCTCTCTCTGCCTGCTTCTCTGCCTACTTGTGATCTCTGTCTGTCAAATAAATAAATAAAATCTTTAAAAAAAAGAATGAGAACTGCAAAGAACACCAAGTATATGTCTAGGCTTGAATAAGCTGAGGGAGCCTCCACTTCAGGATAACTTTGCCTCCCAAACTGCATATAATATACTGAACATTAACAAACAAACAAAACAACTACTTTCAAAGTGATCAACTTCCATCAGAACTATAAATTTTCAACAAATCTCAGCCCACAAAGATAACCCACCTCCCTTACCTCTTTCATCCTGAAGAACGCCATTCCTGTCAGCAGCGAGTCTGAGCCTGCCTGGTGTTGCCTTCCAATTCTCTGCAAATCCAACTGATCAGCAACTTCCTGAAGACCACCCTGCAAATGTAAAGAAAACAGAGTATTTCAGACGCACCCCTCCTCTACTGAATCAACAAGTCCACTTTTTAGTTTAATTCTTTTGGTGATGACAAGTGGGAACAGGTCATTTACTAAGGCCTTACCCCAGCAATATCCCCTTTTTAACCCTCCAAAAAATACACTGTGTTATATTTCACTTTTCATTCCTTCCTTTTACATATCATTAATTTTATCAGACCTCTCCCCCATTTTAAAGTCCTAATGGCTATAAAACAAGATTGAGGAAATAGTAAATACCAATCCAATTCTAGACAGAAAATCTCTTATGTCAACAACTTACTAGGGTGCTGAGTTCTTGAACTATCTAGGGTTAAGAACCTCTGAGTCTGGTACACTACAGACCCCATCCCTAACAAACTACATACACACCTCATGCCGCCAACTATTTCACTAGGTTTGTGAGCCCTACGTGACAAATGCCTCCCCCAGAATAAGAGAAGCAGAGGGCTCCCTTCATCCCCAGATTAAATACATTCACCACACAAATCCCTGTGCCAATCAGCTCTACATACACCCACTTCAGTACAATGCTGGCACCCAGAAGGCACTGAAGAATGCGTAAGGAGCAATAAATAATAATAGTAATTTAATTTCTAAAAATAGTGATAAAGCAAAATGACAAGCCTGTTTTGTCTTTTTTGTTGCTATTTATATTAAGAAAAATATTGTGTACCTTAAGATTTTTGCAGCTCTTCATCAGGTATTTCACATCATAAATGGACGGGAAAAAAAGGTTCAGAATATGAAAGAATTCATGTTCCTCTTCTGGCAAACGAGAATCCGTAAGTAACTTTACCATGTAGCCAAAATCATAGCCACTACAGAAGAGAATGAGGCAATGAGCTGAAAAAGCAGCAATTACCAGGCCCCCAAGTTCAACTGCTTTATTTCTCAAAACTTAATGGTGCTACCTTGTAACTTTCAGTTTTCCATAATCTATCCTACTGTAATCTGAACTTTCCCTCAAATACCAACAAACCAGACTAAGATGAGAGACTTACTTACAAGAGAACCCAAGGGGTTACAAATATGGGTTTTATTCATCATAAACTACAGGCCAGCCACTTACAGGACAAGAAAAAGATGATCAAGTGCTTTGATCCTCCCCACCCTCCATCCTTCCACCTGGAATGTACCTACTGATAGCCAGCCACATGACAGAGCCCAGTACTGTGTGAAACAAACCAGTATAAGCTCCAAAGTCTTTTTTGAAACACTGAAACATGGTTAAGTTACCATCTACTCCGTAACTGCCAATAGGTAGTTTAAAAAAAAAAAACAGCCAATAGAACTACAGCAATAACTTATGAATGCAATTTCCTATTCCCGAAGCAAGGGAAATACACATTAACTGGGACTGACCTATGAAACGAAAGCCATTTGACGTTGTCACAGAGAACCACCCCTGATGTCATAAGCAGCTCTGCAAAGTGCAATGTGTCAATCCCTTCCTCTTCATGCTTCTGAAATTGCAGTCCAGAGTTAGCGAGGAGATCTATGGAATCCTGGGAGTACATGTCCTCTCTAAAAAAGAAGGTATTCACTTCTTAATCTAAGAGAAGTAGAGGGCAGCAATATTAACATCACCTTGTAATTACAGAATGAGTATTCTTGAAATGCTTTCATAATTTAGTAACAGATCAAATCATTCTTTCCAGTATTCCAGCAAGCATGCAAAGTAGATAATCTCATCTCTGTGGCTGATAGAAAAGTGAGACTTTCCCCCACAAAATAAATGTCTTAATTATAAAAGACCCACATTTCTCCCATTATTTATAGAAAAAGAGAATCAACCAATACAAAAATACTTAAAATACCAGAAAACTTTTTAAAATGTCCTTGTAATATTATATCATAGAAACAACTGCTAATAACTCAGTTTATATATCCTTGAAGGCTATTTTCTCTACATACACATACACAACTCCAGTCTTATATCTACATAGCACAGACCATCTTTCCAGACCAATGCTCAGAGATATACCACATCCTTTGCAACTCTGGCATAATATTCCCCTGCAAAGATACACCCATCAATTTAAACAGAGGAATATTCATAATACCACATATCACAACAGTAGGAAAATAAATTATGTAACTCCTTTCCCACTAGATTTCACTGTTATTTCACTTCTTCTTCACATAAACTTAGGACAAACAACTAGGAAAAGAAAAATGCAATCTTAATTTTTTTCCTATTAAATTAAAACCAGTGTTGAATCATTCTGTTTTCTTTCACCTAAAATAAGCATTGTTTTAAACACACACATAAACTCTTACACTAACAAACTCTTATTTTCCTTTGTGTATTAATTACCATTAAGGCATAAATAACAGGCTTTGAAAATGGACTGGGGAAAAAACGTAATTAAAGGAGAGATCCAGATCATCTCCCCAAATTATTCCTGAAACTGAAATCTCCAAAGCAGATGAACAATCAAAAAATTATTCCTGAGCTATCAAATGCTCCTGGTGCTGTTAAATAAAGCAGTACTTGAGTACTGTGACCCAATCAGAATTACACTAAAACTACCTCATATAATTAGCAAAATGATAGTCTCCCCAAAATTCTCCCCTCAAAAAATTACATCTTCCCAGGGCACCTGAGTGGCTTTCAGTTAAGCATTCAACTTCTTATTTCGGCTCCAGCCATGATCTCAGGGTCTGAAATCAAGCCTGACATCAGACTATGCACTAACTCCAGACTCCCTCTATTCCTCCCCAATCCTCCCCCACACTCACAAGCACACTTTCTCATGTGCTCACTCTCTTAAAAAAAAAAAAAAATTACATCGTCATCAAAAAATTAAAAACAGAACTACCAAATGATCCAGCAATCCCACTTCTGGGTCTATATCCCAGAAGAATGAAAAGCACGGTCATGAATGCGTTTGCACATCCGTGTTTATAGCAGCACTACTCCCAACAGTCAAGAGGTGGAAATAACTTAATGTCCATCAGTGAATGAACAGATAAAAATATGTGTTCTAGGGGGCCTGGGTGGCTCACTGGGTTAAGCCTCTGCATTCGGCTCGGGTCATGATCTCAGGGTCCTGGAATCAAGCCCCACGTTGGGCTCTCAGCTCAGTGGGGAGCCTGCTTCCCCCTCTCTCTGCCACTGCTCTGCCTACTTGTGATATCTGTCTATCCAATAATAAATAAAGTCTTAAAAAAAATGTGGTCTACTATACAACAGAATATTATTCAGTCTTTGCTATAGTCTATGCCACAACATGGATGAACCTTAAGGATATCATGCTATGTGAAATACACCAGTCACAAAATGACAAGTATTTTATGTTTCCACTTATATGAGGGAGCTAAAATATTCAAATTCATAGAAACAAAAAGCAGTATGGTGGTTCATCAAGATCTGGGGAAGAAGAAAAAATTGTTTAATGGGTAGAGAGTGCCAGATTTGAAGATGAGAAAGTTCTGGGGGTCTGCTTCACAACAACGCAAACATACTTCAACACTACTGAAGTGTGGACTTAAAAACGGTTGAGATGGTAAATTTTGTGTTTTTTATCACCCTTTTAAAACATCAAAATTCCCTTCAGTTTCAATTACCCTTAATTAACATCAATTCCTTATTTCCTTTTTTCTTCTATTATGAAAGATAATAATAATCCTGTTTTACACATAAGGAAGGTAAAATTACTAACCCCAAATGACCCAGCTAAAAATGGCAGAATTTTTAGCAATTTATCTCCTAACTGGAGAATTAACTTTTTCATTTTGAAAAGACTTATTGAGTATGTATTTCACATACTAAACATTTACTCATTTAAAGTATACACTTCTGGGATATCTGGGTGGCTCAGTTAGTTAGGCATCTGCCTTCGGCTCAGGTCATGATCCCAGGTCCTAGGATCAAGCCCTGCATCGCACTCCCTGCTCAGCGGAGAACCTGCTTCTCCCTCTACCTGCCCCTCTACCTATGATTTCTCTCTCTCTCTTTCTCCCTCTCTCTCTCTTTCTCGGATAAATAAATAAACCCTTTAAAAAAGAAAATCAAGTAGGGACACCTGGGTGGCTCAGTCCTTGAGCATCCGCCTTTGGCTCAAGTCATGATCCCAAGGTCCTGGGACTGAACAGGCTTCCCTGCTCATCGGAAAGCCTGCTTCTCCCTCTCCCCCTCTCCCTGCTTGTATTCACTTTCTTGCTTTCTCTGTCAAATTAAAAAAAAAAAAAAATCTTAAAAAAATAAATATAAATAAATAAATAAATAACGTATGCACTTCAGGGTGTCTGGGAGGCAGTCAGTTAAATGACTGACTCTTGATTTCGGCTCAGGTCATGATCTCAGGGTCATGAGATGTGTCAGGTTCTACTCTCTACAGAGTCTGCTTGTGACTTTTTCCCTCTTCTGCTACCCCTCCACCCCCAACTCTATACTCTGTCTCTCAAATAAATCTTTTTTAAAAACTTAAAAAATAAAGTATGCAATTTAATCACCTTTAGAATTTTCAGAATTGTGCAACAACCACCACAGTCAATTATAAACCATTTCATCACCTCAAAAACAAAACCCATACCCATTATGCAATCAATCCCCAGTATCCCATAATCTCACCACCACCTACACCCTGGACAACCACTAAACCTATTCTAACTCTATCAGTTTGCCTATTTTGAACATTTCCTATAAAAATAATCCTATAATAAGTGGTTTTTTGTTTCTGGCTTCTTTTCCTTAGCATGTTTTCAAAGCACATCAATGTACAACATATATTACTACCTCTTTCCTTTTACTGTCCAAAAACATAGTATGGATATACCATATTTATTTTATCCATTCATCAGTTCACAGACATTTGGACTGTTTCCACTTTGGGACCTTTATAAATAATGCTGTTATGAATACTCCCATACAAGTTTTTATATAAAAGTGTGTTTTCATTTCTCTTGGGTATATGCCTAGAAGTGGAATTGCTGGGTCACATGGTAACTCTACGTTTAACCTTTTGATAAACTGCCTATTTTCCAAAGAGGCTACATCATTCTACTTTCCCAACAGCAATATAACAAGGCTTTTAATTTCTCTACACCCTTACGAACATTTGTTGTGTCTTTTTTATTACAGCCATCTAATGGGTATAAAGTGGTATCTCACTGTAGTTTTGATTTGCATTTCCCTCATGACTAGTGATGGTGACCATCTTTTGATGGGTTTATTAGCCATATCTATATGTTCTTGGGAGAAATGTCTATTCAGATCTAATGCCCATTTTCAACTGGATTATCTTTTTATTGTTGGCCTATAAGAGTTCTTTAAGAGGGACTTTACTTTCTGAGATTCCTTATTCCATTGTCTACTTGACTGCTGTGTCCAATCCTTACTTGGTTTCAATGGAAATAAAACTTCATATTAATAAAAAGTCAGAAATCGCAGTCTGCACAAATGTGGTAGATCTAAGAATAACACTGAGAAATGTTTCAGACACTTACGTAAGGTTAAATTTGAAGTTGAACTGCCAAGTGTTGATTCCAGAAGGATATTCTCCCTTTTCATTTGTGAATGTAAGGCCCAGCTGGATAATTTTTAGAAGGTCAACATTACACCGTAAAAGCTGATACTGGTAATCTATGGAACTACGAAATTCACCAATTGGTCGTACCACAACACCTGGAAATTCTGTGTCCTAGAAAAGTAAAAGGTCTCTCATCATAAGGTTTCACAAAAGGATGCTGAGAATTGGTAATTCATAAATAAAAATTTTATCTTAATTTATAAAAGTTATGTGACAAGACCCAAGCTTGGGCACAAGTATTAAAATACTAATCTCATTGATACCTACACAAGGAGTACTAGAATCATTAAGTTTTGGGCAGCAAATTGGAAATTCTAGGCACGATGTGAGTAAGAACAGATGATAACTATAGATTAAGAACATTCTATATTCATATACAGTGAATTTTTAAAAGTTTAGGTTTAGGGATGCCTGTGTGGCTCAGTACGTTAAACCGCTGCCTTCAGCTAACGTCATGATCTCAGGGTCCTGGGATCAAGCCCCAGTTCAGGCTCTCTGCTCAGCGGGGAGCCTGCTTCTCTCTCATGCTCCCTCTGTGCACTCACTCCCTCTCTAATAAATAAATAAAATCTTAAAAAAAAAAAAAGTTTTGTTTGAGAACATGTATAAATAAAAATACAAATATAGGGAAAGGAAATAGCTATTCAGAAGAAAACAATAGCTACATTTACCGTGAGTAAAAAGCCTGGAACAAGATCACAGACAGTTTTAAATATGAGGCTAAAGACTTACTGCTTATGAGTAATGCAGATTAGAGCAAACTAGACAGTACATGCCTCCTCTAGAAGAGGCCCTCAATATCACCATGACACACATCTGCCTCTCCAGCCACTCAAAAACACAGAAGAATGTGGATCCTGTAATGCCAGATCTTCCCATTTTTTTCCAGAGATGTCAGAAATCTGGACTTTAAAAGAGATCTCTTAATTATTACATGGTGATAGTTAATTTTTAAAAACCATTTTTAAACACTGTCAAATTCACCCTATCTGCAGGACAGGACAGACCTGCCCTATGGACTGACATAACTTCTGCCTTAAAAACAATGAAACACAAAGTAACATTACAAAAAAAAAAAAAAAAAAAAAAACCTAAGATATTATAGGTTACATCCCTCTCAGACACACTGGCTACCATGTTTTATAAAAGCATCACAACCTTCCACCAAGTTTAATTTACCATGGGTTAGTATAATCCTTTCTTTCAAAATCTCACATTGAACATTCCCTAAGTCCATAGTAGAAGGTGAGTCAAACAGAGCAGAGCTCTTTACCATAGCAATATAACTGTAACTGAGCACAATTTCTCGGATCTTCCTCATCTCTTCTTCTAGATTGCTGGCCCAGACTTCACAGATAACTTGGCTATTCTCCACAAGTGCTGCAGGCATCTTGAAGAAATTTGGTAAGTCACTTTCAGCTGACTCTGTAAGAGGGTAAGCCGTTGGTTGATCTGATCTAGATTCAAAAACATATTTTGAAATCACACAAATTTCACTGGGATAATGTCAACAAAACAAAGATTTAAAAAAAAATCACTTCATCAGTTTAAGCTAAAACATTAAGACAATTTACATTCATTCTTCAGTTTATAAGGTGGGGAAATTTGCCTTTGTCAAGACAAAGACACACAGACACACACACACACATTTCTTTAACCCAAAGAAACTATAATTAAGAAATCTGAAGAAACTGGGGTGCCTGGCTGGCTCAGTTGGTATAGCATGTGACTCGTGATCTCAGGGTTATAAGTTTCAGACCCATGCTGGATGTAGAGATTACTTAAAAATAAAATCTTTTAAAAAAAGGAAAGAAATAAATCTGAAGAAACTTTTGCCCAAGCTGCCCTTTAGCACAGAAGTGAAACCATTACCTTAAATCAGTATTTGAGTCCTTTTCAGACTATCTAAAGATTAAAATAGGCCCTAAACTCTCACATGTAAGTGTTAACAACTACATTGTGAATATGGTCATGGGACTCCTCCCTCTGCCCCCGATAAAAGGGGAAATTCTTTTTCTCCACAATCCAAAAGTCATATATAAACTAAAGACAATTAAGTAACTTAATATAGTGCCTCTTTAGATCTGTGCAAATAGATCATGAAGTGAGGGATTTAAGTGGTAAAAACCAACCCCACTTGCTAATTTGAAACTTTAACCACCAGAATGAAAGAATTGGAATTATTAGTGTCTACTTTTAAACACATAATAATAGAAAGAAACTAAGCCATTCAACAAAAGGAACAGAGAAGATGGCAAGTATAAATAATTCAACTAGAAAGCATAATATGAGTTTAGTGCATATTCTGGGAGGAAACTATGGAGGGGCACAGTATTCTGCAAGATAAAACTCAACATGATTCAGCTTCAGAGTAATGCTGTTATTATAATAATGAGATGCTTAGTTACAAAAAGACCAAAAGGAGCTTATCATAATGGCCTTTATTTATAAAGGTGAACCCACCACATGCACCCTCAACGTAAGAGTGGGCTCCAGTACACAGATATATATTCAAAGGAAAATTCCTAGAAATAGTAAAATGAATCTTTGCTTCCTACTTTCAAGACAGGCAGATGCCAATGATAAGAATCTAGATCAAAACAAAACTGTCATCCTCAAATGTCATCATTTCTCTGAGAAAATTCTGAGAAACTGATCTTTTGGTTTGTCAGCAACCCTGAAAGATCCCATTTATTTAAGTACTCAGATGTTTCTCTGGAATTATAATATACTGACTATAATTACTCTGAAACTGAAGGAGACAGTGGTTAAGTTCCTAACAAATATGGGTGGATACTTCTCAAAAACAGAATCCATTTCTTCTCATTTCAGTCCTGTACATGATGGGCTTGCAAATGAATAAAAACATCCAACAAGGGCAAAAGTTCAAACTGGGTATGGAATAAATCCCACGATATAATCATAATTAAGAAAATGTTAGGACTCTGATTAGATTATAAACTGTGTTTAAGATTTTCCCCTGCAAGAGGGCACAAAGCCATTTCTCTGCCCATTAATGTTAAATCAGTACCACTCCACTTCCTTATTTTTCTAACTTAAACAATGCATTTCCTTTTTGGTGTCATTTCAAGCACTACCATAAACTACTTTAGAGGAAGTGGGTATGACTGTGAAGACATTTCCATAAAAGCAAAGCACCAAAAAGGACCCAAGCAAAAAAAATGCCTTAGGTCTCAAAGCAGAAAAAAGCAGGCTTATAAAGAAGACAATTGGGTATTTACACTAAATTCTTAGAACCAGGCTCCCTAGTAAAGCAGCTCTTAAGCTTATGTCAAAAGAACTCAGGAAATATCCTGAAGAGGCTCCCTCTGGTCGAAGATATATAAAAGATAAACATATATAAAAGATTATAGGGGGGCCTGGGTGGCTCAGTGGGTTAAAGCCTCTGCCTTCGGCTCAGGTCATGATCCCAGAGTCCTGGGATCAGGCCCCACATCGGGTTCTCTGCTCAGCAGGGAGCCTGCTTCCCTCTCTCTCTCTGCCTGCCTCTCTGTCTACTTGCGATCTCTGTCAAATAAATAAATAAAATCTTAAAAAAAAAAAAAAGATTATAATAAACACCATTATGAATAGTTACTACAATCAATGTCTTCAAACTTCTAAGACAGTGCACTATGAACTCATGGATTTTTTTTTTTAAGATTTTATTTATTTATTTATTTTAAGATTTTTTATTTATTTATTTGACAGAGAGAGAAATCCTAAAGGAAAGTTTCCTTTAATAGAAGTTATAAAGCGGGGCACCTGGGTGGCTCAGTGGTTTGGGCTGCTGCCTTCGGCTTGGGTCATGATCTCAGGGTCCTGGGATCGAGCCCCGCATCGGGCTCTCTGCTCCGCAGGAAGCCTGCTTCCCTCTCTCTCTCTCTCTCTGCCTGCCTCTCTGCCTACTTGTGATCTCTGTCTGTCAAATAAATAAATAAAATCTTTAAAAAAAAAAAAATAGAAGTTATAAAGCTAACGAATACAGAATGATAGATTATCAGTTTTGTGGATCCTGAAGAATTCACAGATCTGGGCAATAATCATACTGGCATCCATATGGAATATTCAGAAAAGGGAAATCTATAAAGGCAGAAAGTAGACTATAGCAATGGAATGGGAACAGACATTAACCGTAAATGGCATGAGGTTATCTTACCGAGGTGAGGGAAAGGTTACCAAACTCAACTACCTGATTACTGCACAACTCCATAAATCTACTAAAAATCTCTGTACTCTAGTTTTACAGTACTTAAATTATACTTCAATAAAGTTGTTAAAATATCACAATGGCTGTAATAACCACAGAAAGAGACAACTAGGTATTATGCGCCTCCTGACAGAACACATCACCACTATGAATTACATGGGTCAAAAAAAAAAAATCTAACTTGAGGTGTGCCTGGTTGGCTCAGTCAGTTAAGTGTTCCACTCTTGATTTCGGCTCAGGTCATGATCTCAGAGTCCTGGCATCCAACCCTGCAGCAGGCTCTGTGCTCATCAGGAATTCTACTTGGGATTCTCTGCCTTTCCCTCTGTTCTCACTCGCTCCCCTGCCTCATGCCCCATGTGCTCATGCTATCTCTCTAAAATAAATAAAATATTTTTTTAAAAAATCTAACTTGAATCTGATCAAACCTCTAGACCAATTTACAGGAAATAAAGAGGACAGAGTAACATGTTAAATGACACAATAGGAAGGCAATCAGCAAAATCCAGAAACTACTGTGGGAAACTACAGGAAAACCCAGCTTCTTCAACAACTGCAAGAAATAAAAATAAAAGACTCTCAATAGACTTATCAATCAATCAAAATTTACAGACCCTAAATAGATCTTTAAACTGTTAGAATTTTTTTTTAAAAGTGACATTTTCAAGACAAAAGTCTGAACAATGGCTGATTTTGGTTTATTGGATGGGGGTTTTGCTTTTCTTTTTGGTGTTACATTATCATGGGTTTTTTAAAAAAGAGTCCTTATCTTTTAGAGATAATGTGACACGGATATAGGTGGGCAAGATATGAAATGTGGAGTTCTATTTCAAAATTAACAATGGAGAAAACTTACAACTTTGTACAGTTCCTTCCTCTACATTTTACAGATAAGTGAAATTCAGAGACATAAGTTTTATTTTTTTTTTAAGATTTTTATTTATTTGACAGAGACAGTGAGAGAAGGAACACAAGCAGAGTCCCATCCAGGGCTTGATCCCAGAACTCTGGGACCATGTCCTGAGCCAAAGGCAGAGACTTAAAGAACAAGCCATCACCCAGGAGCCCCAGAGACATTAATTTGAAAAGGCACTATCATGACTCCATTTCCAAGAAAAATTTTTTAAAAAGCTAAGCAAGGGGTGCCTGGGTGGCTCAGTGAGTTAAAGCCTCTGCCTTCGGCTGGGGTCATGATCCCAGGGTCCTGGGATGGAGCTGCGCATGGGGCTCTCTGCTCAGCCCCTCTCTGTCAATACCTGCCTCTCTGCCTACTTGTGATCTCTGTCTGTCAAATAAATAAATAAAATCTTAAAATATGTGTGTGTGTGTGTATACATATAAAATATGTACATGTACATATAAAATATACACATATTTTATATACATATTTTTATATATGTATAAATATAAATGCATGTGTGTGTATACACATATAAAATATATATTAAAAAAAAAAACTGGGGCACCTGGGTGGCTCAGTGGGTTAGGCCTCTGCCTTCAGCTCAGGTCATGATCTCAGGGTCCTGGGATCAAGCCACATGTCGGGCTCTTTGCTTGGCAGGGAGCCTGCTTCCCCCTGTCTCCGCCTACTTGTGATCTCTCTCTCTTGTCAAATAAATGAATAAAATCTAAATAAATAACTAAATAAATAAATAAATAAACTAAGCCATGGGTGCCTGGGTGGCTCAACCAGTTGGGCGTCTGCCTTTGGCTCAGGTCCTGATCCCAAAGTCCTGGGATCAAGCACCATACTGTCATCTGTCGCTGCTCAGCAAGGAGTTTGCTTCTCCCTCTCCCTCTCCCCCTCTTGCAGCTTGTGCACTCTCTCTCTCCTAAATAAAACCTTAAAAAAACAAAAATCTAAGCTACTTTCAAAAAGCTAACCCTTGTTACACGTATGTAATAAATATGGAACACAAGTACAGACCACTGGCAAAAATATGTAAGACATCCTCACACCAAACCCTCATCTAGGAAAATTGTCAGGAAATTGCTTGCAATTTCAAAATGTAGTGCCACTCAAAAATTTAAAAGGAATCACATTATGCACATTTAGCTTAGCATAAACTACTAAATATGCTAGGCAAAAAGGAGAGAAATAATAAATGATACCAGTTTTGCCTGCCACTTTCCACTCAGTGAGCACAGGCTCCAGAAGAATCACGAACACACTGTTCTCCTTAGTTATTCTTTCTCCTTTTAAGCCTCTTAGTGCCAGCTGCGCACAGTACACTTCACAATACGAAGGGACTACCCCATTCAAATATGTTTATGTGTGCAATAAAGCCCCTAAAGGCAAGCTAATTAATTACCTGAGTTGCAACCAGAGAAAGAGTAACAAGTTTGAAGGTTGAAGGAAACACTGTGCTAGAATTACTGAGAAACAGAATGTCTATCTATAACTTTAAACCTTCCTAAGGAATTTTTAAGGATAACTATGATCACATGCAAAGTTTCCCTCACAGGCTGACATTAAACCTTGACTCCCACTTGAGTTACTCCACTCTATGACAATCTACCACACCAGCTACTCCTCTATATGAAAGCAAAAAACAAGTACTGATACCCATACTGGAGGAGTTACTCCACTGTATGAAAATCTGACTACCACACGAGCTACCCTACTCCACTCCATAAGAAAGCAAAAAACAAGCACTGATACCTGCTGTTTCGACTGTTCAAGAAGAAAAGATCACACACAGGAATTACTAAGGTCCCTGCCTTGTGCTGATCTGCAGTAAAATCTGTGCAGATCGCTCTTGCTAACCTATAGTGTAAACTCCAAAACAAAGCTCCTATTTACCCAGGAAAGCTCTAAAGTGCAACGACGAATAAAGCCAACTGAAAGCCTTCTCTGCAAGCAATCCAGAGTACCAGGTCTTGCTTAGGAAAAGAAAGTTGGGGTTTTCCGGGTTTTTTTTTTTTTTTTTAAGTTTAAGCCTAAGGATGCAAGGAAACAACATCACTTCCCCATTCCGAGAACTGAACAAAGGCTTTGCCGCGCAATGATAAAATGGAAAAGGAAGTAGGAGCAAGTTAGAAGAAATGGCACAGCAGCTTGAAAGAGGGTCCTCTCTATACATCGTCGCGGCGGCCCTCGCCGTCCTCCATCACTCCCGCCCCCAAAACATTGTCCAAGCACAACTACCATGGACTGAACCGCAGTTCAACCAGTTCTTTAAAACCAACCATGCGGTCCAGGCCTCCAGAGCAATAACTATGGTTCATAAACACAGAACGGCAAGGAAAAGTTGTGGGGCCAAAAGAACCGAGAAGCGAGAGGCCCGGAAGGATCCAAATTGTCCTCCTCCTTACACAGCCTCCTATCATCATTCTCTTCCCGTTCTCGATCACCCTTCCTCTCCAAACAACACTCATCCCGCCCCTTCCCTTGTAGCCACCTTTATTTCCCCCGAAGAAAAGACATTACAATTGTAGGCTTTCAGGCCAGAAAGACCTACATTCGGACCCATGCCACCAACTAGCTGCGTGGCTTTGCATAAGTTACTTAAGCCCTCCGGTGCCTCAGTTTTCCTATCTTGTAAAATGGGTTCAATAACATACACCTCGGAGAACTGTAGTGGAGGATAAAAAAATGAAGCATATAAAGTGCTTTATATAAAGTCCTGGCACATAACACTAGAATATTATTACTGTGTGCTAGTGATTGGTATTATTACCACTATTCGATGGGCCTCTTTCTCTTCTTACACCCCCTTCCCCTCACTCACGCCCCCATTCCCCTTCTTCCCACAGGTCCCCGATGGCCTCCTACACTCTCATCTCACGCTCCTCTCCGGTAAGCGCAAGCCCGCTTACCCTGAGTAGCTGGGCCCGCAAAGCGCAGGCTTGCGGGCTGGCGGGTAGAGTCCCCCGGGAGCGGCGGCAGCGGCGGCGGCGGCAGCGGCCCCTGACCCGGCGCTCTTTTCCTGCCCCGGATCTGCTCCGGGAATCGAGCGGGCCAGCGAGATGGGCGCCCTCGTGCCCAGAGCGGCCTTACGCACTGCCCACCTAAAAACCTGGCCGAACCACTCTACCCATTGGATCCTCCCGACTCGCCTGCTCCTTTATCGTCACTCCAGACACGCGCGCGCGCGCGCGCACCTGGTCAAGCCTGCTCCACCCCTTTTGCGCGCCCCGGAGACTCTGTGCGTGTTCAACCAACCCGAGCTCGCGGGAGAAACGCGCAGGCGCAAATCCAAGAGGGCGCCCGGAAAGCAGAGAGGCGGGGCGGCCTCGCCAGACGCAAGCGGAACGCGACCGGTGCTCGGCTCAGTTCAGTTCGCAACAACACACAGTTTCGGTTCTCCTTCCGCGCGCCCAAAGGAGGGGCGTGGCCTAGAACAAGCCCCCGCTTGGGGGCGTGGTCGAGACCCAAAGGCCGAGGATGGGGCGTGGAAGTTCAGACCAAATCCCTCAAACTGTAACGTCCTCGCCACCCTGCTTTGATGGGCCGTTAAAGTCGTTGACGGGAGAGGATCCTCACCCCCTTCCCTGTACTAATGCAGCTCCCTGGACCCCTCACTTACAAAACGTTTATCTCTCGGCTTCCTTTCTGGCAGACAATTGGTTGGGGGTGGGGCAGCACCCCAAACCGAGTCTGGGTGACGTCCGGCGAGGCCCGCCTCCCTCCTGTCGGCCTCACAGAGAAGGCGAGCAGCGTTACCACAGCAACCGGCCCGCCGGGGCCTGCTCGACTTACAAAGAAGACGCGGCCTCGGGTGGGGAAGGAGCCCGGCCTCTGAGGAGCTCGGGGGCGGCGGGCGCTAGGAAGGCGCTGCACGTTTTCCTTGCGAGAGCCCTGGGCTTGGGCTGGGCTTAGGAGCCCCTGGAGCCTCCATCCGTTCCCGCGATCCTCTGAATCCTGCGTGGACAGAGGGCGGTTTGCCAGCGCCTGTCCTCGGCAGCATTTGAGCCGGGCAGCCTCGGCCGCAGCGGGGCCTCGCGTTGTCCCGCAGTGACGAAGAGGACAAAGCACTGACTTCCCGCACGCAGCTCTCTATCCTCTCCCGCGAGAGCGCCACGCTGTCTGCGACAGGTGCGGGTCGGCCCAAAGCAGCGGTCTAGCCATACCCTAGGTGCCTTCGCTTGAAGGGGGCTGTTGGTAGCTGGATAGCAAATATCCAAGCTACTAGACCTCCTTGTTTTTAAACGTTGCCTCCTAAGGGGATTTTGAAAAATCCTGCCTCCATTTCCAAGGCTGGAGGCAGAGCAGGCCTTCAGTGGCAATTTCACGGGATTCCCAATATTTATCCTCTGGGGAGATGAACTCCCACCTCCCCTCCGCAGAGTAGAGCATCAGGTTTCTGAACCCCACTCTCCTTCTCCCCTCCAGTGTCTGTCTGGTGTGGTTTTGGAAAGCAGGTGAGATTGAGGGAGGGGGTGTGGAGTCCGAAGCCCAGGACCAAGACATCTTTCGTGGGTGCAAAATGCTGGTTTATTTAAAACACAGGGACAAATTACGCAAACAGAGCTGCTGCACTGGGGTTATGAGGGGTGCCTGATTATATACGATGGGGTTGGGGGAGTAAGGAACAGGAAGGTTTCAAAAGAACTTTCTGAAGGAGACCTACAGGATACGGAAGGCCTTGCCATTGTCAAGTTAAGTTTGTTGTCCCGTGTAGCAAGGCATTAACATTAAGATAGTTGGGAGATTCCCGGAAGAATGTTACACAATTCCCACCCCAGAGTCTGGTTGAGGGAGAGGTTGCAGGGTGTCAGCCTTAGCTTTGTCCTTAACCAGCCTTCAGCTCCCGCATCGAGTCTGCTTATCTGTAACCCAGGGATGTAACTATCTCATAAGGTTGTTGCTGTATTAATAAATGGAAAAATCACACCGCACTGAGCGTGTCAGTCTACTCAATAAACAATCGTTTCTGGCCTGTCTCTGTTGCTATCACAAAGATCTTTGTTGTTTATTAGCTTTGGTGCAGGCTCAACAATCAGTCCATTGAGCAATACAGGCATGAAGAAAGCAGGCAAAACACTCCCACACCCCACCCATCTCCTGGGTTTCTAGTGTCCTTTCACCCGCTTGTAATTAGATTCTAGAGAGGGCAGCCCTATGGGGAGCTAGTCACATGAAGAGCAGCCTCCACAATCCTTTCTTGGACTTTTGTTTCTTCCTGCAGCACTGGGCCTGGTGTGCATGGAAACAAACAGGAAACACAGCATCTCCATGTCCCCAAATCCACCTCCCCACCCCCACCCCCCACTGCCCTCGACCTAGAACTGGGTGTTCATTTCTCAGGTTATTGAAGAGAAATGAAAAACACACAGATGGCTTGTACTTCAGGAGGCATTTGGAGTGTTTGTTGGAAACAATTGGGGTTCATGCTGTACTTACGCTACTGCAAAATTAGAACAATTGTACAAATCACTATTTCTCAAAGGGAGGGAGGCCCCAAACAAATGAGAGGGTAGTTGGAGAAGAAAATATCCAGTAATATAATTTACTGTTTGGGGAGGAAAAAAACCTATTGTTTTTGGTCTACAAACTATAAAAAGGCTTGAACATAATCTTCTCAGCTAGGAGAGTAGAAAGACTAAATGAACTGAAACACTGGTTGTGAAATGGTTCTTAAAAAGCAGACAGGGTGAAATCATTGGCCAGACAAGCCTTTCCGTTATTCTGAAATCTAAATACCAAATCTAATGGGATGCATTTCTTAAAGTATGTGTAGGAAGATAAAATTTTGTTTTATTTTTAGGATTTTTCATTTATTTGACAGAGATCACAAGTAGGCAGAGAGGCAGGTGGGGGTCGGGGGCGGTGGGAAGCAGGCTCCCTGCTGAGCGGAGAGCCCAATGAGATCATGACCTGAGCCAAAGGTACAGGCTTAACCCACTGAGCCACCTAGGCACCCTAAAATTTTATAAAATTTTAAAAATATACAGTTGACCCTCGAACAATGCAGGGGTTAGGGTATAACTTTTGACCCCCCCCCACAAAAAACTTATACATGGATTTTTTACCATATGGCACAGTACTACAAATGCATTTTCTCCTCCTTATGAATTTAAAAAATTTTTTCTAGCTTGCTTTATTGTAAGAGTACAGTATGAAAATGGAAAAGAAGGTAAATGCCTCCAGGTTTCATTCCAATATAACTACCCTCTGAGCTCAAGTCTCAGAAACAATTTTACCAATTAGAGTGCTGATAATACCTAGATGTCTGTCAATTGGTTCCATTGTTAAAAGCCACCAACACAAACCAAGTTTAGCCAAGGTCTGACACTTCGTAAAATGCCTTTTATCAGATAATACATTTACCTTTAAATTCAAATGAAGAATGCCCCCAGCTGGCTTCTTTCCTTGGTAGAGATAGAGTTAACTCCCTGCTTTTGAAGTGTGTTGTCCTTGCTTTGTTTACATAATAGAAAACCCTTCTTCTGACTCTTGGAAATTATCAAGATCATCAGACTTCCCCTAAATATAAAGCAAATGTCATGTTTCTTGACTAAGCATTTGAGTATTGTTTCAGGATTTTGATTTCAACCTAAAAAAAAAAAAAAACCTCTGTTCTTTGATGAAATCAGAAATCAGAGTTCTTTCTTCTCTGGAAATGGACATCAAACCTATTTTATTCATATCTCATTTGATTTTTTTCCTGGATTTTCCTTCCCCCTCAGAGTCTACTAACATAACCAAACTAACCTTAACCTTTAAATATCCAAATCTGTGAGGGTCCATAAAGATATTCTAACTAATATATTCCCCCAATTTAACAGAAAGTAACTTAAGTCACCCAGCACCCAGCGACAGGACCAAGATTTGAGTCTTCTGATTTCCCAGTCCAATATGAGATTAGGTGTTCATCCCGTGGGCTGTAGTTATGGTCCATTTGCTATGTGCTGTGTCCTTCGTTGATGCTGGAGAATGTTCTAGAAGCAGATGAGGTTCCGAGCCTCATGAAGCTTAATATTTGGTGCCAGGGACTGACAGTAAAACAAGTGAACAAGCATTCAAGTAGGAAATAAAAGGATGAAGAGAACTGGTGATAGCTATGATGAAAGAAGCTAATGAGGTAAATTGACAGAATAATTGGATTGAGGGAAGATAGGGGAAACCACTGAGGGGTCAAAGAAGTGATGAAGTCCTCAGCCAGCCTCCTGTTCCCTCATCAGAAGGACAGACTCAGAGAAACCAAGGTCATATAGTTGGTGGGTGGCGGTTTGAACCCAGACCCACTTTCTTCCAGGATCTCTGGACCTCTCCTCAAGAGCACTTCCTTTAAAAGAGAGAACCCAGGAGGAGGATGTTTTAGGCAACCTGGAGATAACAAGAAAGCCCAACTATTCCTCAAAGATAGGCTGGAGAGAAAACCCAGGAGGACCAGAGAGAACATCTCATTTATGCAGGCCCTGCCAAGGACCTACCATGTGCCAGGGTTATGTCATGGAAATACATAAAGCTCCCACTTGAAATGATTATAGGGAAAAAGTGCCTGCTACTCTAGGAAAGCACTGACCACATCAGCTAAAAAACTTCAGAAAGAAAAGAACCAAAGGTAGATTAGTGGACAGGATCAGGAAGGAAAATCTGGATGGAAAGTCTATGAGCAGTGACATAGAGATAAGGATAACAAAGTAGAAAAAAAAAATTTGCACATAGTAAGTGATTGGTAAATGCGTCTGACGGTGATCCTCAGAACATTAGAAAATAGGAAATAGTGGGGAATAATGTTATATGAAAGGAGCTAGATTAAAACGGGCACTGGATCAGGTAGCAAGGTTTGAGCAGTGCAGGAGACAGGCTTGGTTGTGGGGGAATATATACATTATATAAATATCTGGAATATTGAAAAAAAAAATACTGTTACCTCCAAAAGAAGAGAGGAGAGAAAACATAAGCAAGTTGTACAAAATGTAATTAATTTGGGACCAGGCATTGCATGTTACCTGAGCTCTTGTGTTGTGCCAGGAATTAGGCGAAGAAAGGAAACTAATACATGATCCTTTTTTTGCCAGATAATGACACATCTAGGTAATGGGACAGCATGCAGTCATTAAAAAGTATCTGGTAGCTCTGAAAGGAACTACAGGGAGCAATTTCCATGTTTGTGTGCTAAGTGAAAATAGGAAGGAACAGAAGCAGCATATATGGTGTGCTGTTTCTTTCTTTTTTTTTTTTTTAAGATTTTACTTATTTATTTGACAGGCAGAGATTACAAGTAGGCAGAGAGGCAGGCAGAGAGAGAGGAGGAAGCAGGCTCCCTGCGGAGCAGAGAGCCTGATGCGGGGCTCGATCCCACGGGAAAATTAGGGGACTGGGGAAGAGCGAAAAAAGACTTTTTACTATATATCTTTTATCTTTTTGTATTTTATATCAGTTGCACATATTGCCTCTCCAAAAATAATATTTAGAAAATTACAAATAAAGCTCAGTTCTTTTTCATTTTTTTTTAAAGATTTTATTTATTTATTTGAGAGAGATCACAAGCAGGCAGAGAGGCAGGCAGAGAGAGAGGAAGAAGCAGGCTCCCTGCTGAGCAGAGAGCCAGATGCGGGGCTCGATCCCAGGACTCCAAGTTCATGACCTGAGCCGAAGGCAGCGGCCTAACCCGCTGAGCCACCCAGGCACCCCGCTCAGTTCTTTTTCAAAGGTGTTTACCATTTCATGTTATGGATCCTCTATCCTAACGTTACCTGTTTCAGTTAACAAGCACACCTAACCTCCACAGGTGTACCTTCCCTGCACCTAGATTCACTAGTATAGTTGATGCATCTTTCTTCCTTTGCCTGCCCTCGGCAGCAACAGAAGTAATAAAAAAAGAGAAAATGAGATTCTCTGGTCCATGTAACCTTTTTATCTACTTGGACTGCGCATCACAGTATCTGATACCTGAATCTGTTTTGTTGTTGTTGTTCTATTTTATTTTATTTCTTTTAAACATTTTATTTATTTGACGGACAGAGATCACAAGTAGGCAGAGAGAGAGAGAGGAGGAAGCAGGCTCCCCACTAAGCAGAGAGCCTGATGCGGGCCTCAATCCTAGGACCCTGGGATCATGACCAGAGCCAAAGGCAGAGGCTGTAACCCACTGAGCCACCCAGGTGCCCCCTTTCTTTCTATTTTAAATTAATCTTCTTGCCCAGATCTTTTATTCTTTATTTACTTATTTATTTAATCTTTGTCCATTTTACTTACTTATTTATTATTTATTTATTTATTTAAAATTAATCTCTTTGCCCTAGGTGGGGCTTGAACTCAGGACTCAGAGATCGGTAATTGCAGGCTCCAGGAGCTCCATTTCTAAAAAATTTATTTTATTTACTTATTTATTTTTGATGTCCACATCTTTTAATGCACCTGCCTCCTGGAGACAGCAACATCTTCTTAAGCTGAGGAAGATGAAGGAAGTTTTTAAAAAGAAGATTTTAAAAAGCTCGGAGTTTGGCCAAAGGCGCTCCTTCAAGCTCCTGCTTAAGTGCGCATTGCCTCTTGGCTTTAAGGAGATGTCCTTCGGCCAGAAGGGCGTTTTTTTTTGTTTTGTTTTTTTTTTTTTTTTTTGTCTCCAGTCTACGCAGACCCAAACTTTTTCTCTCATCACGTGCCTGGCCCGAGCCAGTCGGCTGCTCCGTAACTCGATCACTGTGACCGGCCTCCCCGAGCCACCGAGGAGCCGCGAGGGTGGGCAGCCGCGCAGTGACAGCAGCCGCCTAGGTAGGGGCGGAGGAGAAGGGGAGGCGAGCGTGGGCTGTGGACCGGGACCTCGGAGGAGCTGGGACACGGACCCCTGCAGAGGTGAGCGGGGGGGGGGGGGGGGGGACGACTGCCGGGGAGGGAGCTGTTCGCCACCGTCTGGGCGAGTTCCCTTAAAGAAAGAAAAAGTGCGTTCTTCTCCCCTCTGCTCCCTCTCTGTCCTCCCCCACGTAAAAAACAGGTGAGATTTGCCTCTGATCGTTGACCTGGGCCGTCTTCTTGCTGCCCAGAGCCCCCGACAAGGCCCTTGCTGATGTCTGCAGACTCTGCCTTTGTGCCATCCCCTCCTCTGTCCTCCTGTCCGGCTAGCACCTGACAGTCTGTCCTGTCAGATGGTCAGGGTTGGGCTTCACAACCCTGTGTATAAAGGGCAAACTCTCAAGTCAGAACTCCGAAGAGGAAAAGCCAACTGCAAGTCTGGCGGGGAAACCACAAACTGCTTCTCTGACCTGTCGGATCACCTGGAGGGCACATAGGCAATTTTAACGGTCTTAAAACAAGATCAAGGTGTGAGCTAGAGATGGGCTACCGTGTCCAAGCTGTCTTGTCGCCACATACAAAGATGTATCAGTGGTCTTAGAATTACTGGCTATTCCGTAGTTGCCGGGAAGGACTCCCACAAAGCTTCCTGGGTGAGAGGATGCAGTCTGTGTACCTCGATGGGGATGAACGATAAGGCTGGTCGTTTCCAGGGGCTCATACGGACCCTTTGGGGCTTCAGGCAAGCAAAACAGGATACAGACTGCGGTTTGCTTCAGTTCCATGCACAGTTCCAACCACATCTCTTACATTGAGAGATCATGATTCTAAAATCAACTTGATAAAATGGAAAAGCTCTGAACTCCAGCCTCTGGCCATGGAAAGAAAAGGCCTTAGTCCCAGGGAAAGGTGCTGATACCTTGAAAGCAAATATTGGACACCTTCTGAGGGCAAAACACATTACTATTTTTTTTAAGGTTTTGTTTTTTTATTTGACAGACAGAGATCACAAGTAGGCAGAGAGGCAGGCAGACAGAGAGAGAGAGGAGGAAGCAGGCTCCCCCCTAAGCAGAGAGCCCAATGCGGGGCTCAATCCCAAGACCCCAAGATCCTGACCTGAGCTGAAGGCAGAGGCTTTAACCCACTGAGCCACCTAGGTGCCACAACACAGTGCTTTTTATTCAGTTCTCCTTTCCTTTATTCAGCAGATACTGTCTGCCACATGGCAGGTTTGTGGACCTCACAGTAAACAAACAGGCAGGCTCATTTTCACAGGCACACTATCAGGCGGGACAGGCCGTTCTTAAACGATACACATACCCCATAGAAAAGGCAGGGAAGGGAACGTTGGTAGAACAATCCTCAGTCTTTTGGCTCGGAGTCTCACCTTTCTTTCCGGCATTTCGTCTTCTGGAGTGAGAATCTTTTCATCCACAAAAGCCTCACTTGTTCTTAGACCTTGGTCACAGCAGCTCCTCAAATCTTCCTCACCACAGGCTTTAAGCTGGGCAACTACATTTCTGGTCAGTGTCCTCCCCCTTAGAGACAGTCTGCTCAGCTTTTTCCAAGACAATGAACAGCCTGAGAGCAGAGACTGAGGTGGTGGGAGTTCTCATCCTCCTGTTGGTCGCCCTCTCCCGATGTTGTCTCCCACTTACGAAAGAGAATTTGTGCTCTTCCAAACACACACTCGGCGCCCAGCGAAGTCTCAGGAAGCCTGGATTTTCCCAGAAACTGTGGAGTTTGGAACAAGTCAATTCTGCTCATTGAGGCTAATCTTTGCTTATAAAATAGAAAAGGTGGAGTAGACAATCAACGAGGTCTCACTTGTTCTTTTTTCTCCTTTGAAAGTAAATAATTCTAGTAATTTCACGGTATGTTTACAAAGAAACAGTACATAGTCATGTAAAGATGGTATGTCTTACACCTATAAAATGGGAACCCTCATCAACCATGCAGAATATTCAGGGACCTAGAATCTGAAAGAGGAACATCTGGGTGGCTCAGTCGGTTAGGCATCTGCCTGTGGCTTAGGTCATGATCCCAGGGTCCTGGGATAGAGTCCCTCATGGCTCCCTGCTCAGTGGGGACCCTCTTTCTCCCTTTGCCTGCCTCCCCCTGCTTGTGCGCTCGCTCGCTCTCTCTCTCTGACAAATAAATAAATAAAAGCTTAAAAAAAAATCTGAAAGTGTCAGGCTGCAGAAAAAACAAAAGTCTCTACCCACCCCATACCCTCACCCCATTCGTCTATTCTGTCTCTTGTCTGTATTCAGATTCTCAAGGTCATGAACATCAGCTTTAGCCTCACTGTATCATTTTACTAGACCGAGAATTCTGCAATAAATAGCTTGTATAGTCAGAATCAAAAGAACCATACTTAAAAAGTATCTAATTTGGATAATCTCACAATATGTATCAACTTCCCTTTAAAGGGGAATCGGTTCGTTGTTACGAAGTATTAGAATATTTTTCTTTGGTGCCTTTCTTGTTAGGAAGTATTAGAATATTTTTCTTTGGTGCCTTTCTTTCTTTCTCTTCCCTAAATGCATTCCCATCCTATGCAATTTCATATTCTCCTCCTACATACTTTATCACTTGAAAAATCAAAGCTATGCAGTATTACTTTATTAAATACGGCAAGAAGCATCTCCTATTCATCTTTGTATCTATCCCCTATGGCTACCTTTGTATCTTGCATACAGTAAAAGTTTCTTTAAAGAATTATTACTATTTTAGAGAAAACATGTTCTGTTTTCCCTCTGGTATTAAAACACAGGCGCGCGTGCTCGCAGTATCTAATCCATTATTCATGGCTGATAGAGGCTGATCTCATTCCTTTGTGGTTCCTTTACAACCCTGATGCCCACCCTGCATGCACAACATCAGCACATTCTACACTGTTTGCAGACTCAGTTGGTATAATAAGCACTGAAATCAAGTTCTGCCACTAAATAGCCATGTAATTTGAAGCTGAACACTGAACCTTTCTATGCCCCCATGTCTTCCAGTGGAAAACAGTAGCATCTGACTTGAAGGGCTCTGAGATCACGTCTAGTTGTTGGATGGGAGACTTTAGAAAGGTAAAGGAAAAGGTCAGAGAGAGAAAGCACAATAAAAGTGGAGTGATTATAGCACCTGAATATATCACATATTAATAATCGCCATTGGCTTTATTTGCCAAAATCTCTAACTTGAGCATTCCCACTGGCAGTCAATGTGAAGGAACTTCTGCGGTTGAAGACACATCTGCCTACCATGTTTGGGGACTTCCCTAGAACCTTCCTACAGACTCTGTCCACTTAAAACTGAAAACACATCTGCCAGCAGGTAGAGAGGCACAGAAAACAAGCTTCTTTGGCATATTCAGCAGAATATAGGCTTGTGCAGCTTAGAGGAGTCAGCCTCCTATGTAAATATCTTGGGAGATAGTATGTGGGCGTATTAGCTTAGCCAAAGAACACATATTTGGAAGTGCTTCTTTGCCTCCACTGAGATCAGATGTGGACAGGAAAATGTTGGGACTCCTGCCGCCAAAGAGGCCTTCCCAGCACCAGAAGATAAAGAGTCACCTTTCCTTTGGCCAGAAGGTTTACCCGGAGCCGAGGGTTCCCATGTAGAACTTCTCTCATTGCTCAGTTTGGTGGCACTCAGTTTCCATCCTATGGACACAGTGGGCGTCAACACTCTGCCTTTGTTTTTTGTTTGGTTGGTTTGGTTTGGTTTGGGGTTTTTTTGTTTGTTTTTTAAAGACTATTTATTTATTTGAGAGAGAGAGAGAGAGTATGCACATGAGTGGAGAGAGGAGTAGAGGGAGAGGGAGAAGCAGACTCTGCTGAGCAGGGAGCCTGATGAAGAGCTCGATCCCAGGACCCAGGAACATGACCTGAGCGGGAGGCAGACACTTATCCCACTGAGCCACCCAGGTGCCCCAGGACTCTCTCTGCCTTTGGAATCAAGCAGAGCTGCCTCCTTCCAGGGTCAAGGTCTCATGGTACAGACAGTCATCCTCATCTCTCTTAGTTCTTGTTTTTAATTTTAATATCTGGTTCTGTTTATTTATACTTTAGACCCAGTCTCCATCTCCAAAGAGTTTGAAATAGCTCCCAATAAAGGATATATACAATTGAACAGCTGCAAATAGGTAAAACCTGATAAGAAACCATCCGGCACAAATAAATACCTTTCGTACTGTTCTGAATTGTGATCTGTAGAAAAAAGAACCAGAAGCTTTGCCGCTATTGCTCTTCCTTGGGACCATGTAAAGTTGTTAACCTTTCTCCTGATCCCCTCTGCCTCCCCCTCCCTGTCACCACAAAAAAAGGAGAAGAAGAAACAAAGCACTGGTTCTTTTTTTTTTTTTCAATATTATGTTAGTCACCATATAGTATATTAGTTTTTGATGTAGTGTTCTATGATTCATTGCGTACAACACCCAGTGATCATTGCAATACATACCCTCCTTAATATCCATCACTGGGACCCCCCATCCCCCTACCCCTGCCCCTCTGAAACCCTCAGTTTGTTTCCTAGAGTCCACAGTCCCTCTGATTTCCTCCCCACCTTCATTTTTTCCCTTCCTTCTCCTAATATCCTCTATGCTATTCCTTGTGTTCCACATAGAAGTGAAACCCTATGATAATTGTCTTTCTCTGCTTGACTCCATCAGAGTTACCTTTAATAATCTAATGAAAGCTATGGACCTTTCTATCCTGAAGAATGAACATGGAAAAAATTGGCCTATACTTTCAGGGGAAACAGACTTCTCAAAGGAATTGAAATTAATCTGATTTTTGAGAAAGGGAAAGTTAATTAAAGAGAGAGCTAATTACTCTTCAAATCTTCAATAAAATATTTCCAACAAATGGGCATTGAATTTATTTTAAAAACTTTTAACAGTTCTGTAATTTTCTAAATAGGTAAAAACATACTCACGGTACCAAATTCAAAAGGCAGGAAACAGCATATAGTAAAAAGATAGCCTTCCTTCTATCCTGTCCCCTAGTGGCCCGGTTCACCTCACCAAAAGCCACCATTGTAAACAGTTTCTTAGATACTCTTCCAGCAGTAGTCTAATATTCTATGTATTATCCCATGCACACTTAAACAGGACACACACACACAAATATTCCATGCATTGTTTATTTTTCCCACTTAATACTTCTGGAGAGTACACACAAAGCCTTATTCCTTTACTGGATGAAAATTGTTTCACCATTGGATGCAATATAATTTTCTTAACCAGCTGCTATTGATGGACATTTAACTTGTTTCTAATCTTTAGCCATTAAAAACTGTTACATTGAACATCTTTATACATACATCATTTTTTATATAGGACTGTATAATTTAAAAAAAAATCCCCCAAAGTGTATTTGAGCATTAAATTTAACTCTGAGCTTAATCGGCAGCCGAAGCAAAAAGGCGTACATGGAGGGACCAAAATGGATCGCCTCAGTTTTGTTTTGCATGTTACAAAAAAGTATACTACTTCTTCCAAAGAGGAGAACTGTACACTAATTTCTATGTAGACTTTAGCATCTGTATATTCATACAAAGTACATGGCTTCCTTTGGAGAATGAAATAATGGAGTAGGGAATACCATCAGTGGCAGTAGTGATATTCATGTTCATACATCTATCTTGATTTTTTTAAGTTTTTTTTTAAGGTTTTATTTATTTATTTGAGAGAAAGAGTGTGCGCGAGAGAGAGAGCATGAGCAGAGGGGAGATAGAGGGAGAAGCAGGCTCCCGCTGAGCAAGGAAACCGATGCAGGGCCCAGTCCCAGGACCCTGGGATCAAGACCTGAGCTGAAGGCAGATGCCGAACTGACTGACCCACCCAGGTGCTCCTATTTTTTTTTAAGTTTTTATTTAAATTCCATTCAGTTAAAACAAAAAACAAATAAGTTCCAGTTAGTTAACATACAGGGTGATATGTCAGGCGTACTGTGTACTGAGTTAGCACGTCATACAACACGTGCCCTCCTTCAAGCCCGTCACCTGTTGCACCCGTGCCCCACCTCCTCCACTCAGCTCATTCTTGGTAGCTAAGGGTCTCTTTCTTGGTTTCTTTTTTTTCTCCCTGTGTTCATTTGTTTTGTTTTTTACATTCCACCTACTAGTGAAATCATACGGTATTTGTCTTTCTCTGATTTATTTCACGTGGCATTATACTCTCTAGCTCCCCACGTTATTGCAAATCACAAGATTTCGCTCTTTTGATGGCTAAATAATATTCCACTGTGTACACGTATGTGTGTGTGTACATACGTGGATATATATAGTTTATCTATTCCATATGTATATATAATATATATATTCTGTACATACACACACACACCCCACATCTTTATCCATTCATTAATCGATAGATGCTTGGGCTGTTTCCATAATTTGGCTATTGGAAATAGTGCTGCTATAACCATCGGGGTACATGTATCCCTTTGAATTAGTGTTTTTGTGGTCTTCAGGTAAATACCTAGTAGTGCGATTGCTGGATCATAGGGTAGTTCTATTTTTAACTTCTTTTCTTTTTTTAAAGATTTTATTTGTTTATTTGAGAGAGAGAGAGAACGAGCTGTGGGGAGGGCCAAAGGTGGGGAGAGAGAGAGAGAGAATAGCAGACTCCCTACTGAGAGCAGGAAGCCTGATCAGGGGCTCAATCCCAGGACCCGGAGATCATGACCTAATCTGAAGGTGGACGCTTAACTGAGCCTCCCAGACACCCCTATTTTTAACTTTTTGAGGAACCGCCATACTGTTCCCCACAGTGGGTGCACTAGCTTGTGTTCCCACAAACAGTGCAAGAGAGCTCCCCTTTGACCACATCCCTGCCAACACCTGTTGTTTCTTGTACTGTTGATTTTAGCCGTTCTGACAGGTGTGAGGTGATCTCTCAATGTAGTTTTGACTTGCATTTCCCTGATAATGAATGATGTGGAGCATCTTTTCATGTGTCTGTTGGCCACCTGGATGTCTTCTTTGGAGAAGTGTCTATCCATGTTTTCTGCCCATTTTTAAATGGATTATTCATTTTGGGGCATTGAGTTTGATAATTTCTTTATGTATTTTGGATACTGACCCTTTATCGGATATGTCATTTGCAAATATCTTCTCCCATTCCATAGGTTGCTTTTTAGCTTTGTTGATGTTTCCTTGGCTGTGACAGAACCTTCCTATTTTGCTGTAGCCCCAGTAGTTTATTTTTGCTTTTGTTTCCCTGGCCTCAGGAGACCTATCTAGAAAAAAGTTGCTACAGCCGATATCTGAGAAATTACTGCCTGTGCTTTCTTCAAGGGCTTTTATGGTTTCATGTCTCAAACTTAGGTCTTTAATCCATTTCGAGTTTATTTTTGTATGTGGTGTAAGACAGTGGTCAAGTTTCATTCTTTTGCGTGTAGCTGTCCAGTTTTCCCAACATAGTTGACAAGATAGTCTTTTTTCCCATTGGATATTCTTCTTGCTTTGTTAAGATTAATTGACCATATAATTGTGGATTCAGTTCTGGGTTTTCTATTCTGTTCCGTTGATCTGTGTGTCTGATTTTGTGACATCTTGTTTTGTTTTGTTTTGTTTTTTTAAGTATGATGTAGGGGTGCCTGAGTGGCTCAGTCGGTTAAGTGTCTGCCTTTGGCTCAGGTCATGATCCCAGGTTCCTGAGATCGAGCCCTGAATCAAGATTCCTGCTCATTGGGGAGTCTGCTTCTCCCTCTTCCACTGCCTCTCCCTGCCCCGCCCCCCATCTTGTGCTATCTCTCATATAAATAAAATCTTTAAAAAAAAAAAAAAAGATTTAAAAAGTATGATCTAGGGGCACCTGAGTGGCTCAGTGGGTTAAAGCCTCTGCCTTCGGCTCAGGTCATGATCCCAGGGTCCTGGGATTGAGCCCTGCATCGGGCTCTCTGCTCAGCAGGGAGCCTGCTTCCTCTTCCTTCTCTCTCTCTCTCTCTGCCTGCCTCTCTGCCTACTTGTGATCTCTGTCAAAGAAATAAATAAAATCTTAAAAAAAAAAAAAAAAGAATGATCTAATTAAAACCCAGCATTCCTTGAATAAACTAAAATGAAATCAAGGAGGAAAAGCTTCAGTTTTGAGGTTGGAGATCATGGATCATGTGTCTGAGTGCAGAGAAAACCTGGGCATGGTCCTCCTCTAAAGATTTCTTGGGTATGCCGGATCTCCTGCCCTGCTCAGTATTTTCTTAGCTCTGGCGCGGACTTCTAGCTTAATACTTTCCATACAGATTTTGGAATGACGGGTTTATGTAAATGAGGGTTTCTCATTTATTGTTGCATCTCCACGGTTCCTTGCACAAAGTAAGTTCTAAACAAATGTCCCTGAAAGGAACAGATGAGTTTCTAAAGATCAGAGACCATGTCCCATTAGCTTCTTGACCTCTTGGCAAAGATAATAGATGATGCTAAGTTGGGGAAAAGCTAGGATGAGGCTCTGGCTTATAAGTGAAGTTCCTACAGCAGAGCAGTCCCAGAAGCTTACCAAATAAACCCCCAGTCCTTTTGTTTCCTTCTCCAGAAAGGATGGTTATCTCAACAGGGTCAACAGAGCCTTTCACAGTTCCCAGCAAGAACTGAGGATGGAAATCCAAGGTGATGGAAAAGGTGATCCAAGGTGACTCTGCCGGTCTGCAAATAACTTGTACACATTGAGAGTCTCAGCTCAAGGTGCTTCCTTTGACCCTTGGTTCCTTATCATTAAGACACTTGGTCGGCTCAGCCCCAAAGGTCCTAGAACCACTACCTTCCTCATGCTGAAAGATCTGTGCTTTTCAGAATTCCAGGCAGCAAGCTGCCAGATTGAAAAATGACCCTGTCTTGTCCAAGAATCTGTCCCCATGTAAAGGGTGACTTCTTGGAACGGGCCCCTAACCACATGCAGGATGTGGAGCAAACTTGGAATCAGGCCAACAGGAGCTGCTCAAGACAGGGCAGACAGAGGAAACTGTTATTTAAGGGAGAGTTTTTGGAAATGCTTTAACACCTGGATTATTAAGTAACATGTGCTGTCCGAGATGGGGTGCAGGGGTGTTCACCGCAGTTGGGGCTGACTTCCCATCCCTTCCTTTTGGAAGCCTTGGGTGGTGAGGAATATGACTACAGAACACCCACGAGCACGCAAGCAAGCAAAGCACTCCTGGCTGCCATCCCAGGTCAGACAAGAGAAAATGCTGGTGGCTTTGCTCCAGTCCATTGCTTCTCTTCCATCACTTTCCATGACAACTCGCAGTGAGGCAGAGTTCACACCTACAGGCCTGCTAACAGGCTCTCCTCTATCCTCTGGAACAGAGGGAGTTGGAAGAAGGAGCAGGGATGGCAAAGAAGCTGGCCTCTAGGGGCGGGGCCAAAGCGTGGCTGAAACTCTTTCTCCTGCCTCTAGGTGGGGATTGGGCTGATTGACACCACACTACGCCCTCTGGTTCCTTTCCTTAAATCAGATGCTGTCTCCCTGACTGGATATCAGATGTCCCAGTATTCCTGCCTGACAGCTTTTCCTCTGAGCTGACCGCATCCCTCCTGCATACCGTCGTCCCAGTGAGATGGTGAGGAGCTTGCATGTCACCTCCTCCTGCTGTCCTCACTCCTCAGACCCTGGAAGGCACTTCATAGGTCACTGCTGTCTTTCTCCAGCCTAAATAATCTACAAGAAATGTGGATCATAGAGAAGAAGTATTTCCTAAGGTCATAGTTGGTCAACATGCACCTAGAATAATACAAGCGAGAACAATCAAACTCAAAAGAATAAAATATCCTTAGAGATACTGAAAGCCAGGCTTTGATCCTGGCTGTGCCATCTATGAACTCTGGGAGGTTGTCAGCCCTCCTTTATTGAGTTTCCTTCATCCTCATCACAGAGCAGGACCAGATGATCTGTAATGCTTCCCTTCAGCCAGCTTAGGACACCCTTCCACAAGGACAATAAACAGTGTTGGTGAGGATCTAAGATTAGAGCCCTCATACATTGCTGCTGGAAATGTAGAAAGGTGCAACCACTTTACATTCCTGGAAAGGTTCAGTGTCGTGACTGTAGGGCCCAGCATGTCCACCCCTAGGCATGTATCCAGTGAAATAAAAACATGTCCACGCAAAAGCTTGTGCATGAGTTATCATGAGAACTACAGAGTGGCAGCAGCCACTGTCTATCTACCCACAGATGCTGTCTACCCAGCAGCCATCTGTCTACCCACAGATGAATGGATAAGTGAAATACGATACATCCACGTAACAGAATGTTCCTTGGCAATCAAAAAATGACGTAGTGATCCATGCTATAATACAGATGACCCCTGAAGACATGCCCAGTGAAAGAAGCCGCTCACAAAGGGCTACATAGCGTATGATTCCATTTATCTGAAATGTCCTGAATAGGCAAAGCCAGAGAGACAGAGAGTGGATCACTGGATGCTTAGGGCTAGAGTCGGGGCAGAAGGAGAAAGGAATTGGAAATTGATGAGTAAAGGGTGCAGGGTTTCCCTTTGGGACAATGAAAATGTTCTAACATGAATCATGGTGATGAGTGCACGACTCTATGAACATACTAAAAGCTGAATGAATGCACATTTTCAATGGGTAAATCATATGGTATGTGAATTGTGTATCAATAAAGACATATATTTAGGATTTTATTTATTCCTTTGGGAGGCAGAGAGAGGACCGGCGGTGGGAGAGGCAGAGGGAGAGGAAGAACCAGACTCCCCGCTGAGCTGGGAGCCCAACGTGGGGCTCCATCCCAGGACCTTGAGATCATGACCTAACCTGAAGGCAGATGCTTAACTATCTGAGCCACCCAAGAGCCCCAAGACATTTTTTTTTTTTTTTAAGATATTGTCCGAGAGAGCACAAGCAAGGACAGCAATAGGTAGAGGGAAAAGCAGGTTCCCCATGAGCAAGGAGCCCAGTGTCGGGGTCGATCCCAGGACCCTGGGATCGTGACCCCAGTAGAAGGCAGATGCTTAACTGAGCCACTCAGGCACCCCATGTTATCTTTTAAAATTTAAATGCCTTTATTGAGGTACACCCAGGTAGCTCAGTGAGTTAAGCATCTGCCTTCTGCTGGGGTCATCGGGCTCCTTGTTCAGCGTGGAGCCTGGTTGTCCCTCTCTCTCTGCTGCTTCCCTGCTGGTGCTCTCTCTGTCAAATAAATAATATCTTATTAAAAAATGAGAACAAATACAATTTTATTTTTTATTTTTTTAGAGGTTTTTATTTATTTCTGAGAGAGAAAGAGAGAAAGGGAGAAGCACGCTCTCCGCTGAGCAGGGAGCCCAACATGGGACTCGATCCAGGACTGTGGGATCATGACCCGAGCTGAAGGCCGCCGCTTAACTGATGGAGCCACCCAGGCGCCCCTAAATACAATTCTAAAGTCCCCTCAGCCTTACCAGCAGAGCATGTGATCCAGCTGTTAGATTGTTGCCATGCTGGTGGGTGAGAAATAATTTCTCATTGTAGTTTTACTTTTTTTAATGTTTTATTTATTTGAGAGAGAGAGACAGAATGAGGAGCGGAGCAGAGGGGGGAGGGAGAGGGACAAGCAGACTCTGCACAGAGGAGCCTGATGCCGGGCTCAGTCCCATGACCCCGAGATGATGACCTGAGCCAAAACCAAGAGTTCACCAGTCAGCTGACGAGGCCACCTACGTGTCCCCTCTCATTGTAGTTTTAGTTCACATTTCTCTTATCACAGAGGCAGTTCAGCATCTGTTCAGTTCAAAGTGCATTTACATTGATTTCCTTTTATCATATGTTACATTCCTATATATGTCTGTTTCTGGACTTTCTCATGCATTATATATGTCTGCCTGTTCATGTGCTAGCACCACACTTACTAGAGCTTTGCAATAAGACAGGTAGTGAGATACTCAAAAAATCAAGCTGGCTGGCAACTCAGGGCAAGTGCCATCCCCAGCCACCCAACTACCAAATCCAGCCACTGTCCCAGGCTGCCATTTTCCTGGAGAAACCATGGCATTGTTTCAGATACGGAGAAACGCTTTAAGTTTGTTGCAAAAACACTTAAGAGGAATGCCAGGAAGCTACTGGAAAAGGCCAAGATTAAAAAGGGCATTCAGAAGGGCACACAAAAGTTGCAAGAATGCATACTAAAGACACAAACCATCAGAAAACCCAAGCAATTAAAAAACAACAACAACAACAACAACAAACAAACAAAAAAACACAAGCAATTAATTTCTTTTTTTTTTTTTAAAGATTTTATTTGTCAGGCATAGAGGGAGAGGGAGCGAGTGAGCACAGGCAGACAGAGAGGCAGGCAGAGGCAGAGGGAGAAGCAGGCTCCCTGCCGAGCAAGGAGCCCGATGCGGGACTCGATCCCAGGACACACTGGGATTATGACCTGAGCCGAAGGCAGCCGCTCAACCAACTGAGCCACCCAGGCATCCCAAACAATTAATTTCTTGAGGTTAAGGCCTAAACCTGATGCCACGGCAGCCTGGGAACAAACTGCAGTGACAATGAGCAAAGGCAAATCTGTGGCCAGTATCGCAACTATGCGTGTCGCAATGAGGAGTATGAATGCGGACAAAAAATTTTCTGCCTGGAAGGATAAATAGCATAGATCTTTTGAGAGAGAATGATATAGAGAGATCACTCACATTTACATAACTTGTTGCAGTATTTTGTTATAACTGTTCTATTTTATTGTTATTAATCTCTTATTGTTCCTAACTTACCAATTAAGCTTTATTATAGGTATATACATGCATAGGAAAAAGCATAGTACATGAATGGTTCAGTGCCTCCTGCAGCTTCAGGCACCCTCTGGGGGTCTTGGAATGTATCCCCCACAATTAGGAGGGGACTACTGCATCCAAAAATAGTGAGGATTTTACCTTTCTCTTCCCAATTCTTTACCTTTGCTTATTTTCTCTTGTCTAATTGTGTTGATGAACGCCCCATTGAATGTTAAAAGTAGTGCTGATGGTGAATATAATTCTTTCGTTCAAGACTTTCATAGGCCTGTGCTATCTTGAATTTGGCTCCAGCTCCACCCCCCGGTTCCTCTCTACTCCCATCCTGGGGCCTTTCCTGCCATTCTCTTCTTAGTTGCTGGACTTCAGCCTGTATTACTAGGCTTGCTTCCAGCTGGACTATGGGCAACTTGAAGGCGGTGTCCTTGCCGTGGTTTGCCCAGTGTGCTCTGCAGTACCCATGAAAGGCCACGGGGCCTGGTACACAGTAGGTCCCAGTGGTTCGTGCTTGTTTGATTAAATTACGTGGGTTGGATTTCATGATGTCGTTGGTATCTCCCCCAGTGGGTCAACTTAGGGAAGTTCCGTTCTTTAGCAGTGCAAACTTCTAGCTTCTGCTTTCTGCCAAGAAGAAGGGATGGGAGTCGGGATTGGGTGAGAAGACATTTGCCAGAGCCAGTCTGTGCCTCATAGACCTCAGGTGATGGCCATTCCCTTTACCAACCCACAGCCCATAGCTTACGTAGCCGGGGTTGACAGTGAAGTCTTCCAGAACCACATCAGGAACAAGTCCAAAATGCAGTTTCCTAGCCTCTGCCCTAAGAGACTCTGATTTGGAGCGTAGCCTGGAAATCCAGGCTTCGACCAATCCCCAGGTGACCGATGTAGGAGTTCCCGAGGTCCATCTGGGCCAACACTGGCCCAACGAACCAGATCCTCTGATTCAGCCTCTCAGTGTACATGGGCTATGCAAGTCCTGTGCAAAGGCCGCAGGAAGGGCACACCAGAAAGCCCGTCCTCATGGCGGTTATAGTCCCCCAGCAGGGATCACACAACCGGGGACCCTGTTGTTATTCTCATTTTATGGCGAAGGAAATCGAGGCTCAGAGAGGACATTTTGACCAAGGTCATAAAACCAGTAAGTGACAGACCCATTGATGATAGAACCTTGAGAAAGGTGTCAGATTTCTAGACTCAACTGTCTAATGATTCCTGCATGTAAATACACCGTTCATTCAAATCCTGTTGAACAGGTTACAAAATGCTTCCATTTCAGTCAGTGTTACAAAAACAGCCCCTGAGTTCACAGAGGTTACACCAGCTGTCCATGCAGATCATGGGCCTGGCCCTGGCTTCAGTCTTGGGGCTGTAGGCCATCAGCAGTTAGGGTGCCGTGGAGGTACAGAGGAAAGCTTTCTCCTGAATGAGACGAGGTTGTGCTGAGGCAAGGAGTAAAGCTATTCCAGAGGAGAATTTGTCACAGTTCCTCCTGTAGAGAACCCTTTCCTTGCCGAGGGAGTCCCCCACTGCCAACTCTGATTCATGTTACCTTGTGCCCACACCAATTCCATCTCCAGATGTGGGAGCCCAGACAGAGGTTACCTAACTCCCCAGATGGTTTTAGTCAGTAGCCAGCTTTAAAAAACCACACCTAGCCATTCCCCTTGACATTCTTCAGCCAGTCTTTACACTTGCTTGTTTGCCTCTGAACATGACCTCATGACTCACTGGTGCTTTCTTGTTCCAGATGAAGGGAGAAGCTGGAAGAATGCAACACAGTGACAAGCCAAAGCAGGTAACTCCTGGCACCCCACCCACGGAGCTAGTGAGAAGGCAGCCACTGGCTCCTTCCATAGCTGCCCGTGCTATGTATCTGGGGTCTCTACCAAGGTCTAGGGGTTGCTGACACCTTGGTGGTGTGCTCATTTCAGTAGCTGGGCAAAGACCACTGGATTCCTGGCTGCCATATAACTCAACTCCTTTGCCCATGCAAGGTGAGGTAGCAGGATGCCTGGAGAAGACCTAAAAAGCCTGAGGCCATCTTCCCATTGTCTCCTGGCCCCAAGGAATGCTCTGTCCCTCAGGCCTTTGAAACCACCCCCCCTTTTTTTTTTTTTAAAGATTTTATTTATTTATTTGACAGACCAAGATCACAAGTAGGCAGAGAGGCAGGCAGAGAGAGAGAGTGGAGGAAGCAGGCTCCCTGCTGAGCAGAGAGCCCGATGCGGGGCTCGATCCCAGGACCCTGGGATCATGACCTGAGCTGAAGGCAGAGGCTTTAACCCACTGAGCCACTCAGGTGTCCCTGAAACCACCCCTTTTTATAACTGCTCTGGAGATAGGAGAAGCCCACTGGAGGCTGGAAACTGGGATTGGGAACCAACCCAGCAGACTTCTGCCCTGTGCTCTTGCGTGGCACAGAGACCTTTGGCTTGTTTATAGTCCTTTCACTTGGGCTGCCAGAGAGAGATAACACAATCTCGCCCCCAAAAAAGTAGCTACTCTTCTATGCGAAATTGAGGTTATTTATTTAATTTAGCTTGATCTGATTACACGCAAATGAAAAATTCCTAGCGAGTCTGGAAAAGTTTGTGAAAAGGGTCCTCTGAATACTAAAAAAGGAATAATTGCCAAGCCTGAGTTAAATGTTTGGCAAGCTTGAGGGTGAGTGTTCCATGGCCTGCTTAAAAGAACAAGTTCCCCTGATTGGTCCATCCAGCCCTCAAGGAGAGAGGGGAAAGTTCATTTCCAGAGCTCAGGGCCCTGAGGGGCATTAGTTTCAAAAACTTTTCACTGACCACAGAAAACAATTTTATTTTTAAAATTTCATTTAAAAGTTTCAAAAACTTTTCACTGGCCACGGAAAATAACTGTTCTCTTTGGTCTTTCGATCAGAAGTGCGAGAAGGTAACGCTGAAAATAAACAGACAGCTCAGTTCAAACAGCCTGCTCCTTCAGAGCTCCAAAGTCTGAGTTAAAACATGGTGTCCTGTTAGAGCAGCTTCCTGTAGCCAATGGCCCCTGAGCCTGTGTCCGTGGTCCAGCTTGCTGACTGCAGGAGAACTTCGGGCACACAGCTGCAGGGACCAGCCAGCTCTCTCCCGGGAAAGGATATAAGCAGACTCGATCTGGGCTTCGAAATAGGAGAGGGAAGGGACTTTTGTCATTTCTGTCCACGGTACAGTGGAAATTGGTGACACAGCCAGTAGCATTTTCTTTCTATAAATCTGGCAGCTCATTTGACCATCAAGTTTGCAATGATCTCTACTTTAGACTTTTTGGAGGAGACTAGGTCCGGGACCGCCCAGGGATGGCCAGGGGTCCAAAAGTTCTTTCCCTTAGAACTGCTTGTTATCCTGGGCAGGGGCAGCCCAGGCTCCTCCCACTAGAAGCAGAGGAATTATTAAAAGTCAGAACATGTGTTCATTCGTTCTTTTTTCTTCCTGAGCAAGAGGGGAATGGGGATGGGGAAAGAGGTGTGGCCCATGAACAGTTTCTGCAGATGTTCCTGTGCTGGCTGGCTCCGCCTTGCCTGCCCACTGGAATTAGCTGGGGAGCTTTAAAAATAAAACAAAAACAAAAATAAACAAACAAAAAGAAACAGAGAGACCCAGGTCTCACCCTGGAGACTCTTATGTAATCAGGCAGGGAAGGAATCTCGGGACTGGGATTTTTTTAAAAGCTCCCAGGTAAGGGGCGCCTGGGTGGCTCAGTGGGTTAAGCCGCTGCCTTCGGCTCAGGTCATGATCTCAGGGTCCTGGGATCGAGTCCCACATCGGGCTCTCTGCTTAGCGGGGAGCCTGCTTCCTCCTCTCTCTCTCTCTGCCTGCCTCTCTGCCTACTTGTGATCTCTCTGTCAAATAAATAAAATCTTTAAAAAAAAAAAAAAAAAAAGCTCCCAGGTGATTCCAGTGCCCCGAGAATGGGCATCTCTGCTCCACAGGAGGAGTGGTACTGAAGGCCCACTGCTGGGGAAGGTGTACCTGTCCTTCTCAGGGTGACAGAACTGCATGCTAGTTGCTCTGGAGTCAGGTTTCTTCTCTTCCCTTCCCCAGCCTTGAACTCTCATTTTCCTGAACACACCCATATACAGCCCCAGAGCTCTTGATAAGAAGAGCCTCCCACAGAAGCTGGGGAAAGGTCAGCAGATGTGTGATGCTGACGTGGTTGAGATACTGATCCCACATCTTCCTGCCAGGACTAGTTGTGAGCTGTCTGTAACAGCAGGAGGCTCGCTGGGGCCTGACACTTTCTTGTCCTCTAGGAGGGACACATCTGGGGCTCCATGAAGAGGACAGCTTTCATCTTGGGCTCTGGCCTTCTCTTGCTTGTGGCCTTCTGGAACTCAGTCACATGGTGAGCTGCCAGCTTTCCTTCACGACCTGGGGACAGTGTGCTGGGGGTCCTGAGGCGGAGCGTGTGGTTAACAAACTGTCCACCCTCCAGTCTTCACCCAGAAACCTCTATGACTTCTCTTCCAAGGCATCTTCAGAGATTCTGGGGCGCTTCTGGCTATTTTTGGCAAGCCCAGTGGGAGAGGCTGCTGTCGACATTCGAAGGGAAGGAGTGGGCCCTCTACATTATAGGTGAGCCTTCCAGACCACGAGTGCTTAGGGTTTGGGTACACGATCACAGCTTAATTCTTGGTCTGTGGTTTTCTTCTCTACTTTGAGATTTCTCAGCTCCTTATTCCAAGGAATGAAGACGTTTATGACAGTGGTAATCCAAAAGAGGGCTAATCATAGGCAGTCTGAAATGGCTGCCTAAGGATTTCTAAGAAAAGAACCTGAGACTCCCCTCCCCCTGAAAATAGAAAATTTTAAAAACAAACCATGTGTCTGAAAATGAATGCATGTTTCGAGTACCAGTCCTGCTTCTGGATGTCGGGTCCACAAGCACAGAGAGCCGCTCGATCTCCTGTGAGACTGTGTCCTCATCCCTGGTATAATTTAGCTCTTGGGGCTTGACAACAAGTGGTCACTTAATATTAATATATACTGATGTTGTGAATGACTCACAACAAGCCAAAGATAATATGGTAAAAGAAAAAAGACATTTTAATATAGATATTTATATCAGCATTATCGACAATGGTGAATGTCCTCAATCACGAGTTCATTCACGCAAAGAATGTTAATGTTACTCTGCCAAATTTTTATGGAGGATATAGAGATACTTAAGATGAATTGTTTATCTCATTTAAAAAACTATGTCACAGGGGTGCCTGGGTGGCTCAGTCAGTTAAGCATCTCCAGTTCTTGATTTGGGCTCAGGTCATGATGTCGGGGTCCTAAGATGGAGCCCGGTTTCAGGCTCTGTGCCCCGTGAGGAGTCTGCTTGGGATCCTGTGCCTTTTCTCCCTCTGCTCCTCTCCCCACTTCCCCTACCTCCCACGTGTGCACTGTCTCTCAAAAAAAAAAAAAAATGTTTTTTTTTTCTAAAAAATAGTAATAAAGGGGCGCCTGGGTGGCTCAGTGGGTTAAAGCCTTTGCCTTCGGCTCAGGTCATGATCCCAGGGTCCTGGGATTGAGCCCCGCATCGGGCTCTCTGCTCTGCAGGGAGCCTGCTTCCTCCTCTCTTTCTCTCTCTGCCTGCCTCTCTGCCTACTTGTGATCTCTGTCTGCCAAATGGATAAATAAAATCTTAAAAAAAAATAGTAATAAAAACTATGTCACAGTCTAGAAGGGGAAATAAAAAAAAAAGTGCCAATTGTCATAAGCAAAAGTACAAATCAAATGTCCTTGACAATTGTTTTCAGCTGGAAGAACTCTGAAAACAGGCTAAACATTAAGTATGACAGGTTCAGTGCAAGCTGTCATTGAAAAGTCATTGGAAAGAACAATGCAGATTGCAAACATACCTGGGGAAGTAGTGGGAAAACATTTGATACATATACATACATACATATACATATATATATATATATATATATATGTATATATATATTTGTTACAGTGATGGGAAAACTGCCTTTCACCCCAATGATAAGCAAATACGAAGGAGATCAAATTTTAAGTGTTACAGCTGGAAAAAAGTTCAAGATCTTATCTTGTTGGGGCTTTTATTCTGTATTCCTTCAGGAGCCTTTGGATCTACAAGGAGGCACTACCTTGATGGTTGGCCCGCTAGGCAACCACCAACATAACATTATTTTTTTCCAAATTAAGAAAGCATATAATTTTTTTTAAATTTATTTATTTGACAGACAGAGATCAGAAGTAGGCAGAGAGGCAGGCAGAGAGGGAGGGGGAGGCAGGCTCCCTGCTGAGCAGAGAGCCTGATGCGGGGCTGGATCCCAGGACTCTGGGATCATGACCTGGGCCGAAGGCAGAGGCTTAACCCACTGAGCCACCCAGGCGCCCCAAGAAAGCATATAATTTCTGAGAATAGAAGTAAATACATGTTCATTGTTAAAAATAAATATCAGACAATTCCAATAAGCATAAAGTGAAAGTCACCCACTCATATCCAAGAAATAACCACAGTTAATATATTAGTATAAGTCCTATAAATAATGTATAAATTAGTATAAATACAGAAGAGTCTATATTGGATATATGGTTGAACTTAGACAATAAACTATTTTTTTATTCTTTTTTATTGAATAGATTGTGGGCATCTTTCCATGTCAGTTCATATAAACTGACTTTACTATTTTAAGCTGCCCAGTCTAGTCCATTATATAGAGATACTCTAATCTGTTTATTCCATTTCCTATTAATAGACACTCAGGCGGGGCACCTGGGTGGCTCAGTGGGTTGAAGCCTCTACCTTCGGCTCAGGTCATGATCTCAGGGTCCTAGGATCGAGCCCCGCATCCGGCTCTCTGCTCAGCGGGGAGCCTCCTTCCCCCTCTCTCTCTGCCTGCCTCTCTGCCTACTTGTGATCTCTGTCTGTCAAATAAATAAATAAAATCTTAAAAAAAAAATAGACACTCAGGTTCCTTAAGGGTTCTGTTGTGTTTGTTTTATGTGGTAATGACTACATATGTGTTATGGACATGTGTGGCCTTTCTCCCCCCCCCCCCCCAAATTTTCTGTTGCTCTTCTCTTCTTTGGATACTGCCAGATCACTCCCTAGGATCCTGTGTTAATCCTGTTTCCCCACAGCACTGGCCAAGTGTTTTTCATGTCCCAGTGGACGCAGGCACTGGGGTTTCTGGTAGGAGCAAGAAGGTACAGGAAGAAGAGTACGGAGACACGGAGTTAAGTGAAATGCCCTTGGCCCTTGGAATACTTAGAAGGAGGCAGCAAAACACGGACAAAGTTACTAGTGCAAGAGTTAAATAACATTGTATTGTTATTCCAATAAATGGCAATCCTAGTGGAGAAAGTGCTTGTTTGTTTATAGTCAGAGATCAGAGATTCTCAGAATGACTTTACTGGAAAGTGGGATGCAGAGCAGGAAAAAAAAAAGTCCTATCTAAATTTTTCAAGTGTGGATTACCAGTTTGCTAAAGTATCTTGCAGAGCATCAGTGCTGTGGGATGTGAATGGGTGGGGTGGCCGTACAATTTTTTAACCAAAGAGGAACATTTGTGAGACTAGATGAGGTGGTGTTAATAATTACGCTAGACTGCCTGATGTAAATTCAAACTGTCCTGGGCAAACGGGTACAGGGCCATCATGTTCTTAGGTGTTCTGAGAAAATAGAGTTCCTGGGTGTAAAAAAGGATTGGGAAAGGCTGGGCTTAATTAACCAAGTCAAATGGGTTTCTCTTAGAGTCACTAGCAGGCTATTCTGGACCATGGCTTTTCAAGAAAGTGGGTATGAACACTGTTTAACCAAGGATGCCTTAAGAGAGAGGAGTTTTCCACTTTGGGAACTGCTGGCTAGATACCTGAACTCCCACTGCTTAGTTCATAGGGTCCTAGAGATTAAGGTTCTGACTGACTCCTAGTCTAGTGGTCATTAGGAACCCTGTCCTACCAAGCACTTCCTCTGCTTCTCCCTCCCTTGGAAATTCATAAAGTGTTCAATGGACACAGACTCCCAGCTGTCAACCTAAATTTATTTGTAGTTTGTTTATTCATTATTATATGGATTTTATATTTATTATAAATTTTATTTCTATTTAACAATTTTTTTTTTTGTCTTCAACACCTAGAAAGTTGTGGTCTCAATTTTACAACTAAGAAAATAGAGACACTCCTTAAGTGACCTGGCCAAGTTCCCCCAGCTAGTCGGTCACCCCAGGACTAAAGATAAGACCCTCTGGCCAGGAGCACCAAGACCTCCCCAGCAAGGGACCATCTACCACACAGCCTTGGTCCCGTAAGGCTGTGTTCCGTTAATACATGTGCTGTGAGAACCCGAAGTGCCCTGATTGTTTCCTTCTGCTCCCTACCCTCAGGTGCCACCCAAGTACCAGTTCTGTTCTTCTGGGCCTTCAACGGGCTTCTGCTGGTGGTTGACACAACCGGAAAACCTAACTTCATCTCCCGCTACCGAATTCAGGTTGGCAAGAATGAACCAGTAAGTGTGGCAGTGGCTTCTCTGGGTCAAAGCATAGAGGGCACGAGCAAAAGCCACACTCACAATGCTCACCATGGGCCTGGGAGAGAGCATGGCCTCTGCAAGCCAAGTTACTGTGTAGAAGGTTGGAGAGAGGAAGTAATCTGCCCCAGATCTCAGAGCCACCCAGGCAGGACGAATATCCTGGTCCTCTGATTCCCATCCGTGGCTCTGCACCTGCCTGCACTGCCCCACAGCACTGTGATCAGCATTTTGGGAACCAGAATGATGGGCTCAGCCTAGTACCCGGCTGAGTGCAGAGACAGCAGGCAGCTTCCCCCTCAGTGGCCAGGGTAGGGATGGCCATGGCCGGATGCCAAAAGCACAGAGGAAGATAGCTGTTGGCACAGTGGCTGGCCCACAATGGATAGAGGGGTGTGATGTGTGGGCGGTGGCTGCTTTTCAAGCAGGTCCTCCTTCCCAGTCATTCACTTCAACACTTCAACGGCGGGTGTGTAGCTTATCACCAAGAAACCAGTCCTGGACCCTGCTTACAGGGAACTCCTGACCCAGTACCCAGGTCTTCCACTTACATGGCACTGGAAGGGAGCCTCCCCCCACACCCGCACCCCTCCTACCCCTCCAACCCTCCCACCCCCACCCCTAGACCGGCCTTCAGCCCAGTCTCCTGATTTGTGCTTTGACAACCTCCAGGAGCCTTTTCTTATGCAACAAGCTCATTCTTAACTCCAGATTCTTTCCCCAGCTCCACCTGGCTCCCTTCCCACAGAACACACTCATCTTCTAAATGCCGGCCCAGGTGCCTAGGTGGCTCATCTCGGCATCAGGGCATTCTGCCACAGCCCAGCACTCTTGAAAGCAGAATGGGTGAAAAATAATGCCCTTGACCCAGGATTTCAGAAGAGCCTCTTCCTGAACCAGAGCTACTGGCCAGGTGCACTGGCTCTGCTCATTTGAGACTGTCCCTGCCGGCCGATCCGGGGGCTTCCTCGGGGTTCAGCTTTGCACGCATGGGCTGGGGCTGATGTCAAAGCCAGTCGCTGGGCTGTTGAGAGCCCTTCATCTGTCAGACCGTGGCGGTCTCCTGACTGGGCACCACGGAGTAAATGCTCAAGGCCAGGGACTGTGTAACCTTCATGGTTCAGACAAGGAAACAGGCTCTGAGGTGTGACATGGGTAGCTGATGCATGCTCCAACTCTGACCCCAGGGCTCATGCTCTCACCCCGAGGCCACATGAGCTCTCAAGAGTATCCCCCACCTTGACAACATTCATGGCGACAGTCTACAGTGGTTGGAGAGCAACACAGGGAAGGGCTTTTTGCCTGCTGCCAAAGCCGAGGTTCAGAAAGGGGCCATGACTTGCTCAAGGTCAGAGTGTCACTAGGAAACACAGCCTGGGCCCCTCTCATCGGACTCCAGGTCTGGTGCTCCCGCAGTGTAGGCCTCCACAGGCGCCCAGCCCCCTGGCCTGTTTGCTCCCCTGCTCTCCTGGACAGCCGGTTGCATCTTCCCCTCCCTCCTCACATCCCCAACACTTCCTTCCCTGACCTCCAGGAGGGGGACAGCCTCGCTTCCTCCTTCACTAAGCAGAAGAAAGATCCCACCGGCTCTCTCCACCTCAGCCCGGGCTCTATCCACCCCAGGCCGCGAGCAGTACCTGCAAGCAGGCTGTTTGAAAGAATTGTCTGTAGGGTTTCCAGCTCCTCTCGGTCCACTCTTTCCACCCAGCATATTGTAATTACCAAAAAAGGTAAACATAGATACAGAAGTTGAAACAAAGCAGTACGATGATCACTCAGTCACATCACTTGGATTCACCACTTTTAAACATTTTACAGTATTTGCATTATGTAGATAGTAGAAATACAAATATGTACGCACCTGTAATTTTTAGCTTAACCATTCGGAAGTAAGTTCCAGACATTACAGATCTCGCCTGCAGTGCTTCAGCTGGTATTTCCCTGATAACCGCAAACCCACCGTCTCCCCTCTTGTGCGAACCTGCTCAGGTCAGGCCCTCACCCGCCGCCGCTCCACCCCAAGTGCTCTCAAAGGTTCCTCTCATTAGCCCTAGCAGGCTTGTCTTCACAGGGGCTTGTCTCTACATCGTGCTGTATCTTCTCCTACCTGGGTTTCCACTTCTCCCATCTTAGTGGCCGCTCCTTCACGGTCTCCCTTCTGGTGTCTCCTCTGCTGCCCCGCCTCTTAATGCTAAGCATCCTGGGGTTCAGGCCTTGCTCCCCACCTCTGTCTCCACTCCCTCACTTTTCTCTTCCAGTGTCATGACTTTAAATACAGTCTATATGCCGACAGCGCACAGATTTCTATCTCTAGCCGGGGCTCTCTTCTGAATTCCAGGCTCTCTAGCCGGGGCTCTCTTCTGAATTCCAGGCTTGGATTGCCAGAGGCCTCTTTGACATCTCCCATCCAGAATGTCCCCAAGAGAAGTTCTCATCATCCCCTCAAAGTCTACCACCCACATTCTGGAAGGGAGTTCAGGGCAGGGCCGCCCTTTACTACCCCCACTGGTCCGAGCGGTCATTCTCTTCTGCCTACAGGACTGTTCTCACTCGTCTTTCTCTCGGTCTAGTCTTGCTCCTCCAGTCTGTGGTCCGCGCAGTGACTGGAGTAATCCTGTGAGAGTCTGTCACTTCTCTTCCCATCATGACCCCACATTTCCCTTGTATGAAAAGCCAGTTTTCCCAATGACCTACAAGGCCGTCTATGCTCTCGCGCCTCCCCACCATTTTGGCCTCACCTCCTCCTTCCCACACTCGTCTCCGGTCAGAGATGCCCGCGAGAGGCAGACAGCCTTTCTCCAGCTGTGCCCTTCGCCTGAAGACCCCCTGCAGCTCTCCTTTTCCCTCACCTTCCTCCTCTCTTTGTTCAGATCTCACCATCTCCACAAAGCTCACCCTGACCATTCTATTTAAGATTCCTGGCACCAGGAATAGAAACTCAAGAAAGGGAGAAACCTTTGTTTTGCTCATGCTTGCTTCCCAGCACACAGGACACCGCCTGCAGTGTTGAGGGTGCTGAAGACCTATCAGCCGAATCACTGAAGGAGTAAACATGCTTAACACCCTCCTCTGGCTCAGGGTTTCCAGAAGGTGTATGACTTCATCTACAGGTGCTCCCAAAAAAGGCTGGCCTGGCCTGGCTTCACGTGGGATGGAACTGAAAGCTTAGAGAGTGGATTCGAGTCAGTTAGTCCATGCCGTGCCAGAGAAAGCTGGAGGAAGAGCAAAGCTGAAGCCTGACGACCACTCAGAACCCCTCCAGCTCACGGGGGCAACTCAGGGAGAAATCCCTTCTGACCAGTCCCCAAACTAGTTTGTCAGGACCCAGGAAGTGACCCGTGGTCATGGGGCTATTCCAGGGAGCCCCAGTGCTCTGAGGAAGGGAAGGGTCAGGTACTGATTCTTGGGCAAATGCTGGCTATAGTATTGAGGCCCAGTATTGAGGGTGAGAGATTTTGAAGCCAACTCACCAGAGAAAACCTGGACAGAGTGCTCAGGCAGGTCCCATCCTGACAGCCCCACCATGAAAACCAGGAAGACCAAGTCACAGAAGTTTAGTCAAGACCTGGAGAGGCAGTTCTCTAGCTCACCTTCTCTTCACTCCGGGTCTGGTCAGGGAGGCTGGGCCACAGGAGGGGGCAGGTGACCTTGATCTCTGCACCTGCTATGGTCAAGCCTCTGTGGATGAGGAGGGGCTCAAAGGCTGAAAAAGGAGATCAACCTGAGAGTGGACAGCCTTCTCCAAGCACCCTGGAGGCACCCTACAGTGCCTGTCAGGAGTGTGTCTGGGCCCGGCTGGAGAAAGGGGGAGAACAGTGGTGACATTTGGCAGGAAGAAGACAGGCTCAGGCTGACTGGAGGCTGCTGAGAAGGGAGTTTCCAAAAGCAGGGTTATCACCGGATGGGCCACCCCAGGGCTTGGGCAGCAGCCGGGGACTGCTGGCTATGGCCAGATGTCACACCGAACATCCACCCCAGAGTGAGGGCCCCCTGAGAGCGGATCACAGCGAAGGCATTTCTAGAATGGAAAGACCTCCTTCCTTACCTTGGGCAGGTGGACGCCGAGAAACTACGCCAGTCTGTCCGCACAGTTCTCTTCAACCAGTGCGTGATCTCTCTGCCCATGCTGGTCTTCCTCTATCCCATCCTCAAGCTGCGGGGAGACCCCTGCCGCCGAGAGCTACCCACCTTCCACTGGTTCCTCCTGGAGCTGGCTATCTTCACTCTGATTGAGGAAGTCCTGTTCTACTACTCGCACCGGTGAGCTGGTCCCGGCCCAGACACAGCTGGCTGCTCACTCTCCTAGGGCTCACTCGGAAGGGAGGAAATTGAGGCCTCAGAGCAACACCACCTGGCCTCAAAAGCCGCCTCTTAGTTAACGTGGGCACCAACTGTTTGTTCCAAAACTGACAACTTGAGGCAACTGACAGACGTCCAGCAAAGAAAGCCGCTGCATTCATGTGCAGTGGGGCGCTTTCCCATTTGTTTCCTTACTGAATTCTTTGTGGGCACCATTCCCGCCATCCCCACAGCTAGTACAGCTGAGGTAGAGAGAGGCAAAGTAACCCACCCCCAAATTATGCAGCATAAGAGGCGGGGTTAGAACGCAAAGGCAGGTCTGAGTGCCAATCCAATGTGTTTGCAACTTTGCTCCATAGGTGGAACTCTTAGCTCCTACCTTTGGTTTCTCATAGTCTGGTGGGAAAAGGAAAAGGGAGACTGGCAGATTATTAACTGTTAACTATTTTTCCAGGCTCCTTCACCACCCAGCATTCTACAAGAAAATCCACAAGAAACACCATGAGTGGACAGCTCCCATTGGCGTGATCTCGCTCTATGCCCACCCTATCGAGCATGTGGTCAGTAGAGGTCTCCTCTTCAGAGGCAAAGGGCAGATAGCCCCAACCACCTTCCCAAAGGCCTCCCACAAAGAATTAAGACCACAGTGGCCCTTTCTCCCCTCTTCCCATTCACCAGCTACCATTTATTGTTGACCCAGTCTGTGCTAGGCTTTGTGAGATGCCCAGCAGAAGTTATCTCAAACAGTAACTTGTCTGAAAGTTAAAAAGCTGAAGGACTCCAGTGACTCAAGGTCCTGCAACTCTTTCAGCTTCTCCAGATCTGAGTCAAAGAAGTCCTGCTGGTGCCACCCTGGGGCAAAGTGGACACCCGTTGGGTCCCCTCCATCTCCCTGGGGCCCACCTTCAAAACAGCCCTCCCTTTGCAGGTCTCCAACATGCTGCCGGTGATGGTGGGTCCCCTAATAATGGGCTCCCACTTGTCCTCCATCACCACGTGGTTCTCCTTGGCCCTCATCACCACCACCATTTCCCACTGTGGCTACCACCTACCTTTCCTGCCTTCACCTGAATTCCATGACTACCATCATCTCAAGTAAGACCTCTTTCCCCACTGTGGGTCCTTGGGCAATAGCCTTCACCTTCTCTCCTGGAGATTCTAGGAGCAGACATGACCCAGGTATCTTCAGTTTCCTTGTGATGGTACTAGTGGAGGGAGAGTTCTAGAGGTTGGCAGAATAAGGACCATGCTGGACCCAGATCACCTTGCTCTCTTCCTTCTTCCGAACACTGGGTCTTCCTGCAGCTGTGGGTTTTTAACCTTTACTTAGGTCCTGGGCCCTTTGAGTATCTAATGTAAGCTATAGACACTGTTAGAACAATGCATATACACCTAAGAATACTGCACACAATTCAAAGGGAATTGTCCATTTCCTCAGCATAGTGGTTATCGCATCCACCTCACAAGGGGGACTGTCCTCTCTGAAAGCCTCCAGGCTTTTTCAAGTGTGGTCTACAAACCTCCAGCGCCATAATCACCTGAGATAACCTTGATAAAATGCAGGTTTTGGGGTTCCGCTGCACATTGCTGAACCAAAGCGTGTGGGGCAGCAGGACTCGCAAACTGCGTTTTAGTTAAATGTTCTGGTGCGGGATTCTGATGGAGGTGGCCCCTGAACCAACCTGAACAAGCCAAGCTCGGCCACACGTTCTGACTTGTGTGCAGCGGAGTCAGATAGCTTTTCAAAAGGAGAGCATAGGTTGTCAGTCCAGAGTGGCCCCATGAATGTGCACAACTCCCTGGGATGTTCTGATGGAGGCGGTCAGCATGTTGGGGATGGGTGTTTGGGGTCAGAGGGCTTAGAAATGTAAGGCTAGCATGAATGAAAAGAACAGCACACCAGTCTCCCATACTGTCCTCTCTCCTCCAGGTTCAACCAGTGCTATGGGGTGCTGGGGGTGCTGGACCACCTCCATGGGACCGACACAGTGTTCAAGCAGACTAAGGCCTACGAAAGACATATCCTCCTGCTGGGCTTCACCCCACTGTCTGAGAGCATCCCGGATGCCCTGAAGAAGATGGAGTGAGAGAGGGCCCCAGGGCCATCCTGGCTTTCCCCCTCAGTAGACTGCTTCGATGGCCTGAGGCATTCTGACTGCACCAAACTTGCTCCTCCAGCCATTCACTAATGACAGCACCACTGGGGCAGGGGGTTAAATCAGCTTCCCAGAAAAGCAGGCCAAGGATGGGGTCAGGGCTCCCCCAGCTGCCCCTGTTGTCCCTCAGAAGGAACAAGAAGTTGGCTTAAGGAAGGGGGTAAAACAGCTCCCCAGAATGGAGGCCAGTGAGAAGAAACCACTTTTTAGAGCGGTCCTGGTGAGTCCCTCTGGTCGTTTGCTGAGGAAGGGAAAAGATGACCCCAGATGACCTTTTTATGACCTAGACAAGATACAGAGAATGCAAAAGTAGCGGTGAGATAGGAAGCTACTGCCAGCTCTGGGAGATCTCCTCCGGGTGCCAGGGGGTGAGGGAACCAGAAGGGATTACTTTGCCCCTTTCTGTCGCTAAAAGCTTTTCTCAAATCCTACTCTGGCCAGGGCCAGGACACCCTCATTTCCCAAACACACAAACACACAGTCAGCTAACACAGGACCCATTTCAACTCTGCCCCATTACAAACATCATCCCTCTGTGAAAAGAAAAAAGCCTATCACAGAGCGCCCCTCCCTGGATGAAAACCGGGATATCAAACAGATGCACACCAACTCCCATCTTCAGTCAGATGTGGAAACAGAAACCACAGGCCAAACCCTGCTGACCTGCTAAGCTGGCGGTCCTTTTATCCACAGAAGGGAGGGTCAGAGTTCCTGACCTTTGGGGACACCCAACTGAGGGGGCTAGAACCCTCTCAGAAAAGGCAAGAAAAACATGGCTGACCAAAGGGCAAAACCCTTTTCCTTCCCCCAGAGGATTAACCAGTTGTCTCAACACCATTTATTTCTAATGAAACTTTGTCAGGAACCTTATTATCTGAAACAAAACCAAAGACCTGCGTGGGCTGCAGCAGTCCCTGGCCTGGCCTTACCTTAGCAGCCAGACATTGTCAGGAACCCTGCAGCTCCCAAGGACAATCTGAAGACCACCATTATCAGTTACTAAACTCTTGTTCTTTGGACTTTCAGCTGTCAAGAAAACCATCCGTTGTTTTATTAACCACCTTAATACTAGATGGAGCCAAGTCTCCAGGCAGATCTAAGACTCCTTCCTTCCTATCAGCCCTACAACTCCAGACCTGCCCAGTACACCAACTGGGCACTTACCAGTGTCCTCCTTGGCCTTCAAAACCCCACCCACCCCATCCCCTAGTCTGACCTTGGTGGGCCTGGCCCCATCCCCAAAACACCCATGCCCTGAGCTGCCGCAGCTGCTAACCCGCACGCGCAACCTATTCTTACAAGTAAACACTTAGGAAACAGCCCATCTTCAGTATACTTAATAGGGTAGGGAATGAGGAATGTGGAGGAGGAGGAAGAATAGATGACTTTCTTCCTGTGAGGGCTTTAGACTTTGAGGTACTTAGAGGGTCAAGAGGCTGACAGTCTCTCATACCTTTTGGCAGCCAGGTGTCTGGGCTCTGAAAGAGGGGCCTGGGCCCGTTCTCTTCTTCAAACAGAATGGCCCAGAGGTTGGTGAACAAGTGAGACTTACAAAAAGGCAGACGTCACCAAATTCCCAATAGACCTTGTGAGGGTGAAAGTGGAAGGCATGGAAAATAAACTGATCTCTTAATTCCAGTAGGTGCTTCCATGTTTTCTCTGACTAGTCCGGACACTCCTAATCATGTGGCATCTGGGAGCCACAGCCGTGCAAGTAAACCATGGCCGCTCTGAGCATCCTTACCAGACTGTGGGAGTAGGGTGTCTGCCTGTCCCCAGATCCTCCTACAGAAGCCCCGGTTGCCACCTCAACTCTCCTTCAGCCCACGGAGGCAAGCAGTGGTCCTAAAGCACCTGCCCACGGAAATAATGGCGGAATTCTTTGGAAAAACACTTCTGCTGGGATGCTCCAGTGCTAGGCGTAAGAGTGCTCGGATTAATGGGTAGGGAAGGCCATGCCTCACTTCCAGTTTTATGATTCTACATCTAGGCCAGACTGGCATTCCAAACGTTTCTTCTGCCAGGGCCTGGCCTCACAGGTCAGGGAAAAGCCACCGAGAGCCCAGGGGCCGGTGATGGGTTGGGTGGGGTATAGTCATCATTCCAGCTTCAATCCTCCAGGCTCGCTGGTTGGCCTGGATTTCCCTAAGGCCACAGAGCACTGACCCGTTACTCTTCTACAACCTAGCAGGAGAAGTCTTCAGTGAAGGGTGGTGCTGGCTGTCCATGAGGCATCCCAGCAACCCTGCTGGCTGTCTCCTTACAAGATGCCAAACCACAGCCAGAGAACAGAAATCCCGGGAGCCGTGCAAGGTGGGCAGAACCCCCAGAGCTGCTGCCTGGCAGCTCTCCATTCTGTGGCACCGACTACCGCTGCCACGTCTCACCTGAGACCCAAGGTGGCCGTGAACTCAAGGCTGGCAAGAGCCTTCAAAAACCACTGGGGATTCCTCCTGGAACCATTCAGCAGCAGCTCCGGGAGTCTGCTCCCTAGGCAGACTCCTCACAAGCCCGACAGCAGAGTCCTGCAAAAGCTTTCATTGCACATTGCACATTCCGACTGCAGGACTCCCTGGATCTGAGGCTCCATCCCTCAAGAGCTGTACCCCAGATGGGAGACCAGCCAATGTTTTGCCTTTTCAAGTTTTTATTTTTATACATTTTTTTGTATTAAAAAGAAAAGCATAATTACCACAAATTACAAAGGACTAAAGCAGGACTAGAATAATGAATGAATCACTTCAGCCTGGAAAGCAGATGCTCTCAATAATATTAATGTTATAATACAAGCTCATTCAAGTATTTTACATTTTTTTGTCCTTTTAAATGTGATATCCTAGCACATGGTAAAGATAATGTACTATGAGCGTAAGGTGGAACCTTCTCCGCAAAGCCAGATGACAAGTTTTCCTCGCCAGTGAGAAACGGGCTAGAAGTTCTTATCTCCTCTGCCTCTGCCATCGACATGGCTGGAGGAGAGGGCAGGGGCTGGGGCAAATCCAGGGGCCCTTCCACACAGGACATACTTTGGGTCCCACTCACGAGGGCACCAGATCATCCACACCACTGTACTCAGGCTTTTTGGCAAAAACAAAACCAAAACCCATGCCCACCCGCCCTTGCCCCTTGTCTAGTCTTCCTTGCCCCTGCTCCCCACTTCCAGGGCCTGCTGAGCAGCTTACTTTCTTTTGTAAAATCAATCATTAGGAAAGGGGGAAAAATGAGCTACAATGGAACAAAACAAAAACGTAACAACTTTGACATGGGGGCTCAGCACCTGGGCCTGAGCCCCAGGGGTCCAGGCTGGGGCAGGGCCAGGCAGCCACTCTGCTGGGAGTGAGTCTGCCATCAGGTTCAGAAGAATGCAAGAGAACCCTGCCCCTTAGCAGGGCTGAGGCACTCAGACCTTGTGATGTTTGATGCCCAGAGGTTATACTGGCGTGGACCACTCGTGGAGGGGTACAGGATGAGTGGAAGGGTTTGGGCAGGCTGCTTTGTGTCTCAGGTCTTGGGACCCCCACGGGACGGTGGTGGGTGTGAAGCGGCAAGCCCCTGATGGCTCCGGCCGCTCCTGGCATGCCTGTCACAGATACGTCGGTCCTAAATTCAAGTGTCTTCAGAAAGTGAAGATGTAAACTACTCTTTGCAACATTAACTCCTAACATGTTACAAAAAAAGAAAAAGAAAAAGCCCCTCCCCCCATCCTCAGCCTGTGATGAGATGAAGTCCTCACCTCCCCACCCCAAAGGGGCTTCCTCTCTCTGGGGTGTCTGTGGGAGGATCAGGGAGGGGATGGCAGCCCCCTGGCCTGGGAGTAAACTCTAGGTAAGAAAAGCCTTTCCGCACACCCCCAAGGCTTCCTTGCGCCCCCAAACCCAGCGGAGGACCAACACTGAGGTTCTATGGTGCTGGCTACAGTACAGGGCTGAGCGACCCAATGAAAGGGGTAAAAAGGGAAGAAGGGATGCAGGAGTCCAGCATCTGGTACAACGCAGGGCAGGCACCAAACAGCAGGGAAGGCCTCCAATCCCACTTACAGAGCAAAGACCAGACACTCATCCTTGACTTTCAAGACAAACCAGGTCACAGGAACTGAGGTGGGCTTCCCACATACTAACCACTGGGAGCGCAGAGCTTGCCAGTCTGGGATATTGTCTCCTGCTCCTGATCTTTAGGCCCAACAGAAGAAACAGTTAGAAAGAGGGCCAAGGAAGTGTCAGCAATGGAGCAACACTACCATCAACTTCTCCGTGCTGCCCGGTCCCCACTACGGGGGAATATATCGTCATGCCCGCACCCGACACACAGCTCAATCTGTGTGGGTCAGTCCTTCGTCACCCTCCCTAGTTTCGGGTGCCAGCGGACTCCAACCATGCCACTGTCGCTCAGCCCGACCCCAGCAGTCAGTGGCTGGAGAAGAGAAGTCAGGTATACTCTATGTCCACATATACCTTCCTGCCGCGGGGCTTCTCCAACTGGCAGGATTCCCCCCAGCCCTCAAATCCTCCTCATCCCTCATTCCCAGGCAGGGTCAATTGGGAGGGTGGGCAGAGATGGCTTGCAGAGGGGGGATGCAAGATGGGGAGACCCCACCAGACCCAAGGGAGGCAAATGGCATCCTTCTCCGCCTGTTAGGAGACAAAGCCTCCTTGAGGTCTCAGAGCTTTCCGGGCAACACGTTCCCCAGCCTCGGCTGCCAGGCGTTCACCTTTCCCCTTGGAGGTGGGGGGAGACGGTTAAGCTGAGGCCAAGTGTGTCCCAGATCCAGGCCGATGCTCTTCTTCAACAGTTTGAAGCCAACCTGGCCTTGGGGTTCCCAGGGTAGGATGAAGGGTGTCATGGCAGGATGGGGCCTGTCATGAAGCAACAGCAAGCAGAGCGAGGACACGACAGTGGCAGCAGTGTACAGACACAGGACGTCAGCTTCAAACGATGCAACAGCAGGGGTATTTCAGGGACGGCTCTATGTGAGCCGCCCCCAACTCTCTTGCCTACAGGCAGGAGGCACTGTACATGCAACTCAGTCCAGAGGAAGATTCTAGCCAATCCAGCCCAGGCACATCCAGAGAAGGTGTGAGCTCTTCGAGTTGACTCCACCGAGGAAAACAGGCATTTGGGTATTTCAGATTCCCGCTCCACAATAAGGCAACTTTTAAAAAAATAATTTTTTCCAGAACAAAACAAAACAAAAAACAAAATCCAAGGGTAGGGGAAAGACATCACTTTCTGTGGATTAGGTGGGGGTTTTCTGATTTATTTTTTTGGTCTTTTATGGTCGATTTTGTCTTTTTTTTTTTTTTTTTTCCATTTTTCCAAGGATGGAAAGGTCAGAGAAAAATAAAATAAATCATCTTTCAATAGTCTTTTCTGGTATGAGCAGCGTCTCTCTGGGCTGGGGACTAAGGGGTATGGGGAGAGGGGGTGGGGAGAGGATGAAACCTTCCCCTGCCCCCACTTCTAGATCCTTTGGTTTCCTTCTCCCAGAAGATGGCAGAAGGGCATGGTGGGGACAGCAGGGGGAGAACATGGTGATGACAAGCCCCAGATGATCAGGGGGCTGATGCTTGGGGCCCAGGGACGCTGCCAGAGCCTTCCATGGGACAGTGCTGGGCAATGGGGCCCACAGGGCCTTCTTGTGGGCTGCATAGTTGGCTTGAGGGGGAGCAGGAGGCTGTGGCTGGGAACCAGGGTGGCGGCCTACCAGCCGCGGGCAGGGCTACAGAGTGATTTTGGTAATCCAGACGAACTATCAATAATTTAAAACTTGATATATATATATATATATATATATAAAAAAAATCTCCCCCCTTTCCCTCCCCCCCTTAGAAGAAGCTAGGATGTGAAGAAGAGTCATGGAGAGAGGAGGGGGAAGAGGGTATGTGGAGGCTCCTGCCCAGGGGTACCTCTGATAGCCCAAATGGTGTACACGTTGCTACTCAGCACGAAGGCCCATTCTAATGACTTGAGGCCTGTCCCTTTTCTGTCCCCTCTCCTGGGACTGGGCACCCCCATGGACTCTTGCCCACCCCGTCCCCACCCCCCCAAACCCCAGGGCTAATGGGCTTTTCACTTTCCCAAAGTCTGTGTGTCCGAGTGCTGGCTCGTCCATTTGGCATCCTCCCGGACGGGCTGGCCAGTGGGTGGTGTAGGGGGTTGGCTGATCATGGTGGTGGGCCTGCTGGAAGACTGGGAGGGGCATCGCTTCCTGCCCTCGCCGCTGCCACCTCCTGCCGCCACTGGATGTCGCTTGTGGTTGCCCTCCTCACCCATGGGGGGCTGTAACAGAGAAGGGGATCACGGTGATTAGCAGCCACGACCCAGACCCCCTTCCTTGCCAGGCCTCTCTAGAGACTTACCTTCTTACCTCCAAATGTAGGTAACAGGTGTAACCTTAAAAACCAATTACCTGTTTTACGAAGCACATCTCTGTGGCAAGATGGCAAGCCCCATGCTGTTTTCTGCATATTCACTCACGGGGTCTATACTACCCTTTGATGGAGACATGATCATCCCCAAAGTAAAGCACAAAAAAAATAATTTGCCCAGGGTCCCATAGCTTGTAACCGGTGGAGACAAAATGTGGATTAGACCCATCTACTTCCGAAGCCCAGGCCTTCACCTACCAAGTCTCTGCTCCCCTTCTGAGAAGGGACTGCTGCTCAGATGACGATGCGTGGAATGTGGCCTGCAAACCCCAAGGCGTCTCAGCTCAGAAGGCCCGGATACTCTTGGGGATTGCCTCATCTCCTATGATGCTCCAAAGAGGACACTGACCTGGGACGCCTGGATGGCTCAGTGGGTTAAAGCAAAGCCTCTGCCTTCAGCTCAGGTCATGATCCCGGGGTCCTGGGATTGAGCCCCGCATCGGGCTCCCTGCTCAGCAGGAAGCCTGCTTCCCCCTCTCTCTCTCTCTGCCTGCCTCTCTGCCTATTTGTGATCTCTGTCTGTCAAATAAATAAGTAAAGTCTTTAAAAAAAAAAAAAAAAAAAAAAAAAGAGGACACTGACCTAAGAGTCAGACCATGATCCAGTCTGGACTCATGGCTACCAAAGGTGACCTCAACGACATGCCCTTCCATTTCCAGGTGTCAAAGCTCAGCCCTTCTTGTCCCCACCTCCACAGGTTTTCCTACTACAAGGCTCCTCTGTACATGTGTGCACATTTGCCTCCCTCTAGCCCCCAAATGAGGAGGTGCTCAAGGATGGAAGACAACAGATTCCTCTTTATACTGGGAGGGCTGAGCAGCACTGCCACCATCTCACTGGGTGGTCATGGGCTCCCATTTACCCACTGGTTCAGCAACAGTAACAATAAACTCTGCCTCCTTCACCACATTATAAAGGTTAAAGGAGATCAATATAAAGTGCCCAGCACAGTGCCTGGCCCATGGTAATCACTCAATCAGTGGCAGTTTTTTAATACATTTGAGGAGTACTATTGTTACTTACTTATATTTATATTTTTGCTAAAAGGCTCCAAAGGGAATAAGATGATTAGCATACATCTAACATATTACAAACTCTGTAAAAGAAAAAGTTTCATTTCTGGACTCCCTGAAGCACATGTAACACAGAGACATCCATCACTCTAGTGCTTCCCTTGATATGTCTAGCAGCAGTAACTCTGAACCACCACTGGATGTCACCATTGAGTCACTGCTCTGAGAAGACAAGACCGTGGCTGTGGTGGTGGGGTGTTAAACAGAATCTATAAACTTCTAGGGCTGGAACTGGCGTCTTCAGAAAAAACGACTTTTACTTGAGTACTCACCCCAGTCAACTAGTTATGGTTGACCAGGGCTCACCAGTAAGGAGGGGTAGGAGATAAAAGGGAGAGGGCATTAGGATATTTAGCTATGAGAACATGGGAGGGAGGGAGAAGCAACCATAAAAACCCTTCCAATTAGGGGTAAGAGTCCACTTCTCACCCTCTATTTTACAGGTGAAGACCTGTAAGAGTCCCTAAGCCAGTGGCACAGCTGGGACAAGACCCCAGGTATCCTGATCTCTGGTCCAGTTTTCTGTCCAGGACAGGGGTCAGAAAAAGGAGAGACTTTCACTCACATCCACTCGGAAGTCTTCCAGACGTCGGAATTTGCCGAGGTATTCTTGAAGTTTGGGGTCAATGTCCAAATTTTTGGCTTTGGAATATTTCAAGAAGGCCCAGAACTTCTCCAGTCCATAGAGTTGGCCTACAGAAAAGAAGAGGCAGAGTCAGAGAGAAGCCAGGCTGGTGAGGAGTTGAGAATAAAGAGGCTCAGGGAACCAGGAGGTGGGATGTGACCTGGATTGACCCAGGGAGGGAGAAGGGAAAGAAGGCCTGGATGACCAGGCCTTGCAGAACTCCAACTCCAGCTCTCACCAGCTTCATAGTCCTTCACCGTTTCCTCCTGAAAATCCTTGAAGATATCCAGCCGGAACTTCTTTTCTAGGCCATAACTGTAGTATCGAAAAAGGCACTCCAAACCATATCTGTAGAACACAAGCCAGTAAAATTGGGACACGGTTTCTGTATTTGTACAACAGGGAAATATACCTGCATCCCAAATGAACTAGGAAACCATTTAAGCATACGGATTTTCAAGAAAATGCTAACTAATCTTCAAGAAGACTAATATTTAATGCTAGTCTAAGTCGGGTCTAGCAGCTTATGGTTTGCCAGGGGCCAGCAAACTCCAGAAAAATGAACAATGACCCCTGCCCACACTCATTTGTTCATGAAACGTCACTGGCTTCTTTGTGCCAGAGGAGCAGAGCTGAGTACTTGTAACAGACAGCTCCCCCTCCAATGTCTGGCAAAGCCTGAAATATTTCTCATATGTCCCTGTACAGAAAAAGTCTGCCAGGGACGAGCTCTCTACAAAGTCATGTGGCCATGTTCGTTAGTAAGTTTGCTTATCTGACTTCAGAAACTTTATTTCTAGGGCACCTGGTGGCTCAGTTGGTTAAGCGTGACTTTGGCTCAGGCTGTGATCTTGGGATCCTGGAATTGAGCCCCGTGTCGAGCTCCCCGCTCAGCAGGAAGCCTGCTTCTCCCTCTCTGCACACTTCCCCACTTGTGCTTGCTCTCTCTCGCTCTCTCGCAAATAAATGAAATTTTTTTAAAAAATAAAAATTTTACTTCTACGAACAGTATGCCAGGGAAATGACAAAAAATACATTTTTGTATTCTACAGATATATAAAACTAATCATAACATTATTAAAATTTAAATGTCTTAGAAAAGCAGTTAAGAAAAATCATGGTAAATCTGTACAACAGAATATAAATTGTTAGGAATTATAACCTGAGGTACCCACATGGTGCAGTCAGTTGAATGTCCAACATTTGATTTCAGCTCAGATAGTGATCTTAGGGTTGTGAGATCGAGCCCCGTGTTGGGCTCCATGTTTAGCATAGAGTCTGATTAGGAGTCTCTCTCTTTTCTTTCCTTCTGCCCCTCACCACCTTGTGTGCTTGCATTCAGTGCTAACTCGCTCACTCTCACTCAAATAAATAAATCTTTCCAAAAAATTACAACTTAAGGGGCGCCTGGGTGGCTCAGTGGGTTAAAGCCTCTGCCTTCAGCTCAGGTCATGATCCCGGGGTCCTGGGATCAAGCCCTGCATCGGGCTCTCTGCTCAGCAGGAAGGCTGCTTCCCTTCCTCTCTCTCTGCCTGCCTCTCTGCCTACTTGTGATCTCTGTCTGTTAAATAAATAAATAAAAACTTAAAAAAATATATATAACTTAAATCTATATCAAGGAATACTGAGATGCTTATGATAGATTATCAAGTGGAAAAAATGTGTTTCAAAATGTTATGTGAGGGGCACCTCGGTGGCACAGTGGGTTAAAGCTGCTGCCTTCAGCTCGGGTCATGATCCCAGGGCCCTGGGATCGAGCCCCACATCGGGCTCTCTGCTCAGCAGGGAGCCTGCTTCCTCCTCTCTCTGACTGCCTCTCTGCCTACTTGTGATTTCTGTCATATAAATAAATAAATAAATCTTAAAAAAAAATGTTATGTGATAATGAGCCCACTTTATAAACAAATATGTAATTTCCACATCTACACAGGTATGCAAAGTCTGGAAGGGCACATACTTTTTTTTAAGATTTTATTTATTTGACAGAGAGAGAGATCACAAGTAGGGAGAGAGGCAGGCAGATACAGAGAGGGAAGCAGGCTCCCTGCAGTGCAGAGAGCCCAATGTGGGGCTTGATCCCAGGACCCTGAGATCATGACCTGAGCCAAAGACAGAGGCTTAATCCACTGAGTCATCCAGGCACCCCCTGGAAGGGCACATACTTAAATATATCAACACTGGTTATCTCTGGGAGTTGGGATTTTCAAATGATCTTATCTGTATTTTCGAAACTTTCAACAAAAAGCATGCAAGAATTTCTGTAAGACAAGAAAGTTAAATATTTTAATGACATGGAAAAAAGCAATGCTTATAAATGATAAGAAACAAACAGGAGGGGCGCCTGGGTGGCTCAGCTATTAAGTGTCTGCCTTCAGCTTGGGTCCTGATATCGAGCCCTGCATTAGGCTCTCTGCTCAGCAGGGAACCTGCTTCTCCCTCTCCCTCTGCTGCTCCCCCTGCTTGTGCTCGCTCTCTCTCACTGTCTCTCTCTCCATCAGATAAATAAAATCTTAAAAAAAAAAAAAAAAAAAAAAAGATACCAACGGGGTGCCTGAGTGGCTCAGTGGGTTAAAGCCTCTGTCTTTGGCTCAGGTCATGATCTCAAGGTCCTGGGATAGAGCCCCGCATCGGGCTCTCTGCTCGTCAGGGAGCCTGCTTCCTCCTCTCTACCTGCCTCTCTGCCTACTTATAATCTGTCAAATAAATAAATAAAAATCTTAAAAAAAAAAAAAAAAGATACCAATAGGCATTCATGTGATGATCTAAATGCATTAAATATGGCAAGACATTAATACTGGTAATTTCTGGATTGAAGGGTTTCTCTCCCCACAGCTTCTTAAACATTTCTGAGGGGCACCTGGGTGGCTTAGTTGTTAAGTGTCAGCCTTTGGCTCAGGTCATGATCCCAGAGTCCTGGGATCCAGCCCCGCATCAGCCTCCCTGCTCAGCTGGAAGCCTGCTTCTCCCTCTCCCACTCTCCCTGCTTGTGTTCCCTCTCTCGCTGTGTCTCTGTCAAATAATAAAATCTTAAAAAATATATTTCTGTACTTTCCAAATTGCTTACAGAGAGAATCTTTTATTTGGGGGAAAGAAAAGTATCTTTAAAAGGTATTTGGTTTTGTTTTTAAGATTTTATCTTCTTGACAGAGAGAGCGAGCATGGAAGCAGGGGGAGCAGTAGGCAGAGGGAGAGGGAGATGCAGGCTCTCCATGGAGCAGGAAGCCTGATCTGCGGATCAATCCCAGGACCTTGCAATCACAACCCGAGAGGAAGGCAGATGCCTGACTGAGCCACATAGGTGCTCCAGGTATTTGTTTCTTAATAGCAAAATACTGAAAACAACCAAAGTATCTATTAACAGGAGACTGGTTAAATAAGCTGGGATACATCCATACGGCTTAAGCCTATACTGGCTATAAAAAGCAACAAGAAAGTTATTTATATATGGACATGGAATGATCTCTAAAACACAGTATTAGGAATGCCTGAGTGGCCCATTTGGTTAAGTGCCTGCCTTCGGCTCATGTAACGATCTCAGGGTCCTGGGATCAAGTCCCGCATTAGACTCCCTGCTCAGTGGGGGCCTGCTTCTCCCTCTGCCAAACACTCGTGCTGCTTGTGCTATCTCTGACAAATAAATAAATAAGCAAACAAATAAAATCTTAAAAAAAATTTTTTTTTATTTAAAAAAGTGCAAAAAAAAAAATCGGGGCGCCTGGGTGGCTCAGTGGGTTAAGCCTCTGCCTTCGGCTCAGGTCATGATCCTGGGATTGAGCCCCGCATCAGGCTCTCTGTTCTGTGTGAAGCCTGCTTCCCTCCTCTCTCTGTCTCTGCCTCTCTGCCTACTTGTGACCTCTCTGTCAGATAAATAAATAAAATCTTTAAAAAAAAAAAATAAGTGCAAAAAAATAAACTGCAAAATAGTATCTAATAGAGACTAATCTCTGGGTAAACAACAGGGACCTAGTAGGAGACTACGGGGATATCCTTGCTTACTCAAGCAAAGTATTTTTAGGAAAGCCCACAGGCTTCTGACCATGCTCACTGTCTGTGGGGAAAGAACTGGAGGCAGGGTGTGGCTGAGGAGACCGCTCATGATACAATCTTTGACCTCTCTGCATCTGAACCATGTGAACATTATTACTCATTCAAAAATTATCATCCTTAGGGGCGCCTGGGTGGCTCAGTGGGTTAAGCCGCTGCCTTCGGCTCAGGTCATGATCTCAGGGTCCTGGGATCCAGTCCTGCATCGGGCTCTCTGCTCAGCAGAAAGCCTGCTTCCCTCTCTCTCTGCCTGCCTCTCCATCTACTTGTGATTTCTCTCTGTCAAATAAATAAATAAAATCTTTAAAAAAAAAATTATCATCCTTTTATGAAGTATATTTGGGATATACATCAGAGATTTTTGGTTACAGTTCTGGAAGCAGACCCACCAGGATCGCTCACCCCCCACACAAGCACCAGCCAGCCCCCACCCCGCACCCAACATGCCACTCACCTGTAGCCTTCTTTGGCATCCTCCAGAGCCAGCTGCTTGAACTCCTCATACATCTTCTTGTTGAAGTGATCTCGGAGGAAGAAGGACCAGAAGCGGAAGAGAGTGTTCATCTCCTGAGACTGGCCGATGCCCAAGCGTTTCCGCTCTGAGGGGGAAGGAAGGAGGAAAGACGTGTTAGGGCCACACTGCCTGTGATTCAGGGGACAAATGTTCTTGGGCTCAAGGACTTGGTCCTTTCTCCTATACCCTCTCCCCCACCAATTCCCTGGCTCATCCCTGTCCTTGTGGTGTTTGAAGAGACAGTTACTGAACATGATCCTGTGTCAGGCCCTGCTGTGGGGCACCCAGAAGCAGGTGGCATCGGTTTCTAAACCAAGTCACCGCAGTCTAGCTTTTAACCTCAAATATGACTGTTCTCAAGCGTAGCTGAAGAAGGAAAAGCATCAACAAATAATTTGGTAATCTAACAACTTATATTAATTATTTATTACCAATTATTATTTCAGGAATCCTAGACATTAACAATTAAAAGAGTAACATTAAAAACACACACCACAGAACAAACAACAAAAGAAGAAATAAATTTAGTATCATTAAAAAAAAACACGGGCGGGCGCCTGGGTGGCTCAATAGGTTGAGCCGCTGCCTTCGGCTCAGGTCGTGATCTCAGGGTCCTGGGATCCAGTCCCACATTGGGCTCTCTGCTCAGCAGGGAGCCTGCTTCCTCCTCTCTCTCTCTCTGCCTGCCTCTGCCTACTTGTGATCTCTCTCTGTCAAATAAATAAATAAAATCTTTAAAACAAACAAACAAAAAAAAAACACACAAAAAAAACAAACCACGGGCGCCTGAGTGGCTCAATCAAGAATCTGCCTTTGGCTCAGGTCTTCGTCCCAGGGTTGTGGGATCGAGTCCCACATCGGGCTCCTTAAGCCTGCTTCTCCCTCTGCCTGCCACTCCCTTCCCTGCTTGTGCTTACACTCTTGTTTTGACAAATAAATAAAATCTTAAAACTACTAAAAAATAAGTAAGTTTTCCTCAAAATAAATATAATATAAAATAAAAACCTCTGTGCTTCAAAGGACATCATCAACAAAGTGAAAAAACAAGCCACAGAGTGGAAAACAGTATTTGCAAATCATGAATCTGATAAGGAACTTGTACCTACAATATATAAAGAACTCTTATAATTTAATAATAAAGACAAATAATCTAGTTAAAAAGTAGGCAAAGGAACTGAATGGACATTTCTCCAAAGATATACAAATGGCCAATAAGCCCATGAAAAAAAATGTTCAGCACGAACAGCTATGGGGTTGGGGGGGGGGACGCAAATCTAACCCCCCAGGAGGTATTACTTATCACTTCACATCTACTAGGATGGCCACTACCAGAAAGACAGACAACAAGTGTTGGGGGGACTCAAAGCCATCAGAAGCCTCATGCTTTCTATTATCAGGAACAACAAATGGAGGCCCCTCTTTGGGAAAAAGTCTCACAACTCCTCCGAAGGTTAAACAACAGAGTTATCACATGACTCTGCACATGAAAACCTACGCCCACAGAAAAATGGACATGTTCATGGTGGCATTATTCAGCAGAGACAGAAAGTGGAAACCCAAAGGCCCATCGGTGACAGAGAGACATGAAATGTCCCTCTACTGAAGTGCTAGCCAGCCTCGGACAGGAGTGAAGTACTGGTACCGTGCTACCACAGAGATCGTGCTACCACAGAGATCGAGTGTGAGAACAGCACGCTCGGGAAGAGGCCAGCCACAAAGGACCGCTGATGGGATGATTCTATTTACGGGAAAAGTCTAGAACAGGCAAATCCTTAAGACTGCAGGCCTGGGAGGAGCTGCAGGGGAGGAGGTGGGAAGTGACTGGTAAGGTGCACAGGTTCTCTTCCGCGATGCTAATGAAAATATTCCAACATCGATGCCGGGGACAGACACACAATGCTGGAATATACTAAAAGCCACTGCACGACACTGCGCACTTTAAATGGGTCGACTGTGGAGTATGTGAATTCTGTCTCAAAAAAGCAGTCACCACACACCCAAATACACAGGGGAGTAAGACAGATGAGCGAAGCACTTAGCAGCCATGTGCTGCTAACTGAGAAGGGGTGTGGGGGGAGGAATTAAAAGTAACAACTCCGCAGGAGCACTGAGATTGCTTCTGAGCATCTTTACAGCCAAACTGACAATCTACAGTTAAAAGATATCTCACTGTATGATAAAAGGAAACACATGGGAATATCTAGACAGTCTTTCCTTACACCACCTTCTAAAAGCAGGGGTCAGCAAACTTTTTTCTATAAAAGACCAGAGTAAATATTTTAAGCTTTATAGGCTTCATGTGGTCTCAGTCGTAGGTTCCTCTTTTTTCCTTCATAACCCCTCAAAAATGTAAAAACTGTTCTAAGCTCAAGGGCCATACAAAAATAGGCAGCTAGCTGGATTTGGTCTACAGGCCATGGGTAAGCGCCCCTGTTCTAGAGAATCTATGCCGCCCCACGCACACCCTTTTATGATCAACAGTGGGCCACAGTGGACAACAGCCGACTTAACAGCCATGCCAGAAATAGGTAAACTTTTGATACCTTTTTATTATCAATAGAGGAAGATCAAGGAACAGAAATGTTCTGAGTATCAGATTCTTTTAGCTTCCTGTATTCCAAAACTACGTGGCCTGAGTCTAACTCCAATCTTTCTTGCTCTAAGGTCAGAAGAAAGCAGAATCACCTGCTCCACCAGCCCTTACACTCTGGCCCCCGAGGCTAGGCCCCTCTGCCCCTGTGCTACTTACCATTAAGGCAGCGCCTACGATACTTGTGGTAGACGTGTTGTGTGAAGCCATTTTCCTTGAGCAGCTCATGGGAAGGGTGCTGGAACTTGGGCAGAGACTGTGGGGTACAGCCATAGCTGCCAACTGCAGGTGTCCCTTCTGAGGGGCTGGAGCTAGAGGCCAGGAGAGAGACAGTGTCACCAGGTTCCCTGGAGCAGCTGGCCATCAGGTAAGGAGGGGCTCCTCTGGTCCATCAGCCAAGATCTAGCCTCTCAAAGGGCAACAAAGAGACCTAAGTACTATGGTAGGCCAACCGACATCCTTCGGCCTGATCACTCTTCGAGTCGACCTTTGATGGGTTTTACAAAGCAGCCACTGAGGCTCACACAGACTGGGAGACTTGTCCTGGGTCATGGACTGTTGTACATCCCAGATTGGCATAATGCCCAAACCTGAGCTTATAAGCATTTATTTAACCCAGGTTCACATTTAACTTTGTTTGATGAACTATTATGGGGTAATCCATCTGTATTTTTCTTTAAAACCACACCTATTCCCAGTCTGTGCCATCTGTGCAAGGAGTAGAGTGCCCAGGAATCTGTATTTTTCTTTAATGACCTGGCTATCCTGAGGCAGGCAGCGGGTATCTACTTCCAAAAATCAATTCACAGATATTCTCTGAGAGCCTCTGGTCTGAAGGGCTGTGACACCACTGCTTTGGGAAAATTTTCCCAGGCCCTGGATTTACTTCTCTAGACTTCTTCAGATTTGGGGGTTTAGGTAAGGACCCCTTCTTTAATTTACAGACCAAAGAGGTTCCTTCCTCTTGGTTCCATCCACTGCCTGGCTTTCCCGCCCACCCTGCCATCAGCCTCATCTCTCCTCTCCACTGCGCCAGCACCTGATGGATGCCGTCCGGGGCCTGTGCTCTCGGGAATCCATCACCCAGCCCACGTGACTCTCCAAGGGCGGGTTTGAGCTGTGTCTTGTCTTCCTTTTTCGAGGCATCTGCAAAGGTCAGTCCAGAGTATGTTATTAACTCACAGAACTCTGAGAAACACCAAGCATTTGTAGGACTAAGATTCCTTCATGTGTGTGAGTTCTTCACAATTTAGAAAAAATTTCTTTATCTAGTCTCTCACACATGAGGTCCACAGCTCTGAGCCAGAGACTGGTCACGTCTATCCCATAGGTGAGAAAACTGAGGTTTGGGAGCCCAAGGAGCCAGCTGCTCAATCCTCCTTGGGCCTTATCATGGCGACACGGGGCTACCAACTCTCACACCCAGTGCCTTCCTCAGATGTGGCCACCCGATCCCGAGGCAGCCCACCTTCCTAAGAACACAGAGCAGGTCTGGGATTTGGCAGTCTCCTGGCTCAGGCAAGGGAATGCAGCAAAGCACTGGAATGCGGTCAAGTGAGCCCAAGACTCTTAGCCACGCAGCAGGAGCCCCTCACCTTGGCATCTAGCGTCCGTCCTTCTTTCACTACTGGGTAAAACCGTGATGTCTGACTTGAGTCTTTGAGTTGTGGTGTCCGGGGAGTGCGGGGGGTCCTGGCATTGCGGTAGTTTGGCGACTCTGGGACAGTGGTTGGTAGAGAACGGGCAATGGTGGAGGGCTCCGGAGCACCGAACAGTTTGTTGGCCAGGGCGTCGGTGGGGACTGCAGAGAGAGAGAGTGGGCCAGTGAGCGGGGGGTGGGCCTGTGACTGACTGCACCTGGGAAGCCCCCCGTCAGAGGGCTGTACTCTCCCACCCAGGCCAAGTGGTACCCCTCTCTCACCTTGTTGGAAGCGGGGTGGCCCAGGAGGGACCTCCTGGTTGGGATCCACGGGGGGCTCTGGGGTTAGTGTATCAAACTGCTCCCGGCTGATCATGTTGACTTTCTTGAAGTTCTCGACTTCTTGCTGTGGAGGATACAGAATGGGTGGGGTGTCGGTGTTAGTAAGAAGACTGCCCCAGCCTGTTTAGGAATCAAGACATGCAGGAAGTTGCAGGGGGCAGCTCCCACGTCCACATACGTGGAATTCTGGTCCCCAGGCTCTCAGCTGCCCCACACCATTCCCCAGCCCCAGTTACCTGGACACCAGCGTGCCGACCCAGAAGGGCTGAGTGCTGGCCCAGCCCTCTTTACAGCAAGGCTAGATGAGGAGCTCCGCACAGGCTGCTGACTCTCCTCTTGCCACTGTCTCCTCACCTCCACCAAACTCCCTGCTGCTTACTACAGCACAGGCCCACCTCACAGCTACTCTGGACAAATCTGCAAGTTTTGACTGTTTCCAGTCAGCAGGGATTTTTTTTTTAAACCTGTCTTTTCTCTAATTTCCATACTCAAAACAGGCTCCTGAAAACTTTTATATAGGCCTAAATTTTTTTTTTTTTTTAAAGATTTTATTTATTTATTTGACAGAGAGAAATCACAAGTAGTCGGAGAGGCAGGCAGAGAGAGAGAGAGGGAAGCAGGCTCTCTGCTGAGCAGAGAGCCCGATGCGGGACTCGATCCCAGGACCCTGAGATCATGACCTGAGCCGAAGGCAGCGGCTTAACCCACTGAACCACCCAGGCGCCCCAGGCCTAAATTTTTAAGAAGAGAATAATCCAGTCTGTTCTTCTCTTCCCCACAAGTGTGGCTGTCAGGACACTGAACATGGATGCTGAGGCAGCACAGTGATCGCCTCTAACAGGGACACAGCTTACAAAGTGTCTCTCCATCTCTCCTCACTTCATGCCCCTGCAAAGTGTGACTTACCACCCTCTCTTGATACACAAGGATACTGAGACTCTGTGCCCAAGGGCACACAGCGAATCAGCCTTCCTCACTCCCACAGATTACAGACACCCCAGGCTCCACCCCCACTGCTGTGTCCAAGCCTCACCTTGATCTGGGAATACTCAGGCTCAAACTTCTCGGTCCACAGGTCCTGCTCGTAGTAGAAGAGCCCATCGTTAATGACCTTGGCCAGCTCCGCGCTCATCTTGGCACGCGAGGTATGGTTGCCTGTGCGGTCCCCCCCAGGGTGCCGACGCATGTAAGGCGGCGTCTGGGTGACAATGAGGATCTTGTTCACATCCCGGTCATCAATCTCATAGTCAGAGTCCTCATCAGACCAGGCGGTGAAGGTGTTCTTCCGCCCATCCATTTGCTCCATCTCCTCGTCAAACAGGAAATCGAGCTCCTCTTGCTCCTCCTGCTCCTTGGACATGAGCTGCTGAGAGGGCAGCTGCTGGGGCAGAGAGGTTGGGTGGAGGAACCTGGACTCCTCGGACTTCTAAAATGAGGAAAATGAAGAATGCGGGGTGAGATTACCAGGGGGTCTTGGACTAGCCTCTGTAGCTGTCACCGAGAGAGAGGCCCTGGCAATGCCAGCAAGCCACAGCTGCCAGCCTTGCAGCCTGTCGCCTACGACTCTAGGCTTCCTCTCTCCCAGCTGACATCACAGTCATTCTCAAACGGTGAGGGGACAAGGCCCTGCAGCCACCTGTGCTCTCATTTACCTAGCCTGGGAGTGGGCACACGATTCTACCCGTTGATCCATCCATTCCATCTATCCAAAATCTCTCCAAGAAAAGGAGAGCTTCATCAGACAGGGACCACGGCTGCCTTGCTTTCCATCGTATCCTTAGTACCTAGACTGGGACTTAGCAATAGCAGATGTTCAACTCTTTTTTTTTTTTCCATTTGACACAGAATGAGAGAGAGACAGCGAGAGAGGGAACAAAGCAGGGGGAGTGGGAGAGGGAGAAGCAGGTTCCCCACTGAGCAAAGGGCCTGATGAAGGCCTCAATCCCAGGACCCTGGGATCATGACCTGAGCTGAAGGCAGATGCTTAACTACCCCAGATGCTCAACTCTTTGATGAGTTAACAAGAACCCACTGATACCAGGCCCTATAGAAGACACAATTCTTGAACTTAAGGCAGCTCACAGTTTGGCAGGAGAAAAGTCAAACCACCAGCCAGCCAAATGCAGTGTGGTATTGGTCAAGAGTAAAAAAAGAATTTGTGGACTACACAGGGATCGGCACTTAACCAGCCAGAGGTGGGAGTGAGGACAGTCCGGGAAGGCTTCCTGGGAGATGTAATGACAGAAGAAGGAGGAACATAAGTAAGCCAGATGAAGGCAGGAACAAAGAGTGTATGAGGCAGAAAGGACAGCATGTTCTAGAGGCAAGAGAAAACAGGCTGCTTCTGGCAAAAAGAAAATATTTCAGAGTGTTGCTAGAATGAATTTATCTGAGACCTCAGGGCAGAAGCATTTGTCTACCTCACAATTTCTATCCAAAAGGTCAATTCCCTCTATGCAAAAAACCTCCCATATAAACTCCAAACCTACTCTCTCGTAAGCTTCAGGATAGGCCTGGTGGGAACAACAGGGCTCTAATTGTGGAATGGGGGCTAAGCCTGCCTGCCTTTCCAAACCTTGAGAGCCTATAGGTCTGGAACTCATAAGGTCCCTCTCCAATGTTTTCCTCGTGACTGGCCTGATCCCTGACACGGTGTGAAGGATCACAGCCAGAACAGAGAGGGAAGTCAGGGTATGAACAAGAGGGAGGCAGTCTCAGTGGTACAATGGAAAAGGGGACACAGCATTTCAGAGACCCACAGTCCAAGGTCATCTGTGAGGCCTCCTCACAAGCCCTAAACCAAAGAGATCTCCCAAGAGAAGGTGGGGAGTGGGGCAGATGGAGCACACATTTGCTCCTGGAAAGGGGGCACTAGTTTTAGTTTGAAATGGAAACACTTCTCAGAGTGGACTCAATGTGTACTGCTGGCATATTGCTTTACAATTTCGAGAGCCGTCTAAGCCCTTCTTTCTTTCCTCTGAAGATGGGAACACTGAAGACTTGAGATACTAAACAACAAGCTTCCCAAGGTCAACAGCCATCAGTGATAGGAAACCTGTGTTCATGTCTAGACTAACTCTACATCCAGGCTCTGTGTCTGCTCTTTCCCTTCACTCTTCACAGAGCCTGAGTGGCTTATATAGGGGACAGTGAGGACACGCTCGGGCACTACGGCAGCCCCAGTGATTTCAATGGGGCAAAACAAAGAGCCAAACACCAAGAAACCAGGGACACTGCTGCCAGGGGCCATAGGAGTTCCTCCTGTGAAGAATGCCACTCAGGAACTCACACAGCGGGGGCTGTCCTGAGAGGTGATCCTCACTGGAAGGGGACACGAGCCCAGCAGCTTTCCCACAGTCACTGCTGACCTCGGCTCACGTCACAGCCAAGAGCCAGCCAGCCTGTGGGCTTAGCCCCTCTGAGGCCCAGCCCCACCCACCTTGGGCCGTGCTGGGGACGGCCGCGGCCTCTTCTTTACTTCGATCCAGTTCTCAGAATCCAGGTCAGGCAGGCTGGCAGAGAGGCCCTTGGGCAGCGTCTTTAGGTTGCTGACCTCCTCCGTTTTGGTTGGCACTGGGGTGACGGCCCGGGGAGAGCCAGGCGCTGACTCTGAAGGGTGGAAAGGTGAGGTCCTCAACCTTCCAGTCCTCCTGACACCAGCTCTGAGGAGGAGTGCTGGCTGAAGGACAAGGACAACAAGAAGGCGCCCACAGGCCAGCAGCACCTACCTGTCTCCTTCTGGTAATGCTGACGGGGCACAAACTCGGGGCAGTTGAGAAGCTGGGAGAAATCAGTCTGGGAATAATCCACTATTGGGGGACCAGGAAGAGGCCATTTCTCTGGCTCCTCCCTCCTGCGGACTTTCTCATCAACGATCTCCACCACCTTGCTGTCCTTTAGGGCCTGTAGGGGAGAAGAGGAATGACTCAGACAGAATGAGGTCTGGGCGGCTGGCAGATGGATGACTGGGCCCCACGAGCTCAGTTAAGAGTCTGGTGCTGACGGGGGTATAAGAAAACTGGCACCATCTTCCACAACTGGCATCAAATTACGAAATCAAACTTATAAGAGGGGACCAACATGAAAAACACACTTGCCCTGTGACCTTGCCATTCGATATCTAGCAATCTACCCCCAGAGAAATAGGGCCATAGACAGATTACATTATGTGTAAAGATAAAAAAGCCATTCACAACATTGTCTGTAATATGGAAAACACTAGAAACTACCCAACTTGCCAGCACACCAACAACTTAAAATAAATGACGGCGCACCCATTCAGTGCTATAAGACTCACATGTTAAAAAATAGCTTCGCATGTGCTGAGGGGGAAAGAGCCATAAAAAAGCAGGCCTAGGTCAATGTGTCTAAGATGCCATTGGTGTTTGAACTTTTAAATAAATACAAACAAACTACATACACATTCTTCTAGGATTCACAGGTAAACGCCTATGGGTGTTTATCTCTAGGAAAAAGGGTCAGAGTGGAGGAGAGGAGAGTTGTCTTTAAGAATCTTTTGCAGTGGAAATGGGAGACACTTCCACAGTGCGACACAGGACAATACGCTCTGTCGGTGAGGCCACAGCTAGAGGCGCTCTGCTACACTGCTGGAGGGAGTCCCTGAGGAAAGGGAACCCAGCAATTTGCCCCATAGTGCAGCCTTCTCACTTCTAGAAATCTACATCAAAGATACACTGGCAAAAATACAGCGAGATATATATGCAGCTCTAAGCAGGAACGACGAACATCCTTCTCTTATGTACTACCATGCAGTCAGCTCCCAAATGTATTAAGTGAAAGCAAAAGTACAGGTGAAGAAATGCATGCATTACATGGTGCCACCCAACTAACACAGGGGAAGGATACAAATACACCGAGTGGCATTTGCTAATTTTTTTTTTTAATGGAAGGATTCAAAACAAGTTGCCTTTGGGGAATAAAAGGAAGGCAGAAGTGAAAGAATTTTAAATCGGACTTCTAGGAGGATACCATGTTGACTTTAGAACCATGTAAATATTTTACCTAAATGCAAAACAAATTAGAAATTAGAGGGGAAAAAGCAATCCCTAAAACTTGAGAGCAAGATGAAACTAACAAAACAAATATATGTCAAATTAGAGACAAAAATTACACAAAGATTATTCCAAGTACTTGAGAATACAGTCATTTGAGGTATAAGTAGCAAAAACCTCCCACATTTTTAGTAGTAGTAGAGGTATTATTACGAGAATAAGGTATATAAACTATCAAATAAAACAAATGTGGAATTACGTTGAGGTCAACAGCAATGAGGACTTGGGGTATAGGAGAAAGGAGTATTAGACATAAAAGATCATTGGTATTGGGCGCCTGGGTGGCTCAGTCGGTTAAGTGACTGCCTTCAGCTCAGGTCATGATCCCAGAATCCCAGGATCGAGTCCCGCATCTGGCTCCCAGCTCCATGGGGAGTCTGCTTCTCCCCCTTGCCTTCTCCTCACTCATACTCTCACTGTCTCTCTCTCAAATAAAAAAAAAAAAAAAGACCATTGGTATTAAGTAAAGACTGTGTAATCCTGAACTTTAATAGAAAATATCAGTATAATTTCCTGATGTATTAAAAAAAAAAAAAAAAAGCTCTAGAAACAATGACCAATCAAAGCAGCAACAAACATTCCTATAACTCAGACTGTGTGGTACATAAACACCACTTCCCCAAAAGAGAGGACCTAGGGCTCCTTGAAAAAATGGCCTATTCCAGATCTGAGGCAGGAAGTATACGAGATCAAGCGGGGCTCCGCTAGCCACGGAGGGAAAACTGGATTCAGCACAGGAACTGCAACGGGCTGAGGCTGCAGTAAGGCTGAATCCGCAGGTTTGGGATGCTACCAAAAGACACTAAAGCAAAACAAAAACCAACCAAACCAACCCAAGCCCTTGCAAGTTATTAGGGATCAACTCATAATTCTGACAACTGGTTAACAAAGGGAAAGATCGGGCTTTTATCAACCCTTTCTGTACAAACCATACCTCTTGGTAACTGAATAGCCGATGAGGCAAAGTCCCTCCTTAAAAAGGTATTCCGGCTAACAAATGAAGACAGAGTGATAGAATTACAATTTCACCACTCCACAGTCCCTACTGAAATAGCAGGCAGTGATCGACAGACAGCAGCTTGCATCACAAGGGAACAAATGAAATGCTCTGTGCCACCGAGAGAACATATCATTATCTATAAAGGAGTCTTGACAAAAAGGGGAGGAAAACCCCCCAAACCTGAATCTGATCAGGTCTCTGCATCAGCAGTTTACACAAAATTTGGAATACAGATGAACACGTCAGATGCCACCACTGTGTCCCATGAGAAATTAGACAAAATACACAACCCAGTTTTATCCAAATAATGAGTTGCAAGGAAAAAGGGCAAGAGGACACTTAGCAAGACAACACATGGGTCTTATTTGGATCCTGATTCTCATCGAGTACAAATTTTTTTTCCCCCCAAATAGGGTGAATTGCAATGGACTGTTTGGCTATATTAAGGAATTGTTAATATCTTTATATGTGATAATGATACGGTGACCACGTTTTGGTTTTGTTTTTTTTTTAAACCAGGTATTTATCTTTTAGAGATAAGTACTGAAACATGGATGAAATGTCAGGTTACCTGAGATTTTCTGCAAAGTAATTTGGAAGAGGAAACAGATGGGGGATAGATGGAGTAAGACAGGCCATGAGTTGACAATTGCTGAGGCTGGGCGATGGGTTCATCATACCATTCTGTCTACTTCTGTAAATGTCTGCAATTTTCCATAGTAAGAGGGAGAGAGAGGAGAGAAGGAGGGAGGCAGAGAGGCCAGCCAAGCCTTGAAGCTTTAGCAGAGGTCATCAGATGAGGACTCCTCCAGGGTTCTCTGCGGGGGCCCACACTCCAGCTCCGTAAGTAAGGACCTTTCCTTCCCCTGCACCCCAGCCCCAGGGAGGGAGACCTACCGCAAAGATGAGTGAAATATCAGTGGTAAGGGCCTGCACTCGGTGGAAGGAAGCAATAAGGGTGATGGGAAGGAAACCGTCAGCATCCATCTTCCGCCGCAGGAAGAAGTCTCGCTCTAAATTGTCCACGCTGAAGTAGTATTCACTAGGTGGAGGGGAGAAGATGGAGGGTTGCTGCATCACTTAGGAGACTGCCTTCCTCATCCTGTACACCCCGGCCACCTCACATAGCCTCTGACCAACCCTGACCCTATTGTACGTATGTACAGTAACAGGCTGAAAAGAAATGTTATCCTGTTGTGGCTCCCTAACCTTGGGTCAGACCCATTCCCCCAGCCCTTCAGGCTCGCTGTACACCTGGCAAACCCCTCATCCGCCTTTACAACCCGTTCCACTGTTACCAGTCACTTTCTCTTGTCCCAAAATACTGTCACACTCTCCTGAAATGATCTACTTCCTTGTATGGCTTCCCTACTGGACCAAGGGACAATATATGGGAGTGGTTAGGAGCTAGGGTTTTGCCATCAGAAGGAAATGGATAGAATCTGTGCCTTGTTGTTTACCAGCTGTGAGACTCTGGGCAAGTTCCAGGGTCTGTCTGCTCATCTCTGAAACAGAGGTAAGACCTAGCTCACAGGACTAGTGCAGGACAAATAAGACAATCCTGTAAAACAATTAAGTCTGCACCCCGCAAACAGGGAGAACCCTGCACGTGTCTGCCAGCATTCTGACCATGCTGCCATTACAAAGAGAACTGCTGAGTAGGGTAGACAATGGACATTCCCTCTCCTTTTTGTTGGTGGTATTTCTAATTTTCTTAGGGCAGATATGGTATTACTTTTGCAATAAATATTACCTTTATGAAAATTCAGCTTTTAAAGGATAAGCAGCAGTTCTTTCTCTCCCAGTTCCAGCCAGGGGCAGCCCCTGGGGCGAGCAGAACTCCAGGAAGACCTGCCCATCGCTGCTCTGCCCGCCAGCCACCCTCTGACAGGTCCCGACACCCTATGCCTCTTCAGGAAGAAGGCTCCCGTCCACTTACATCTGCCGCTTGATGTAGTCTTTGAGCAGCTCCTGGTCCACACTGTAAAGCTCAGTGCTGCTGACATTGTCAAAGTAGTAGGTGATGTTGTTCATGTACTTGGGGGTGCGAGGCCCCTCTGCACCGTCAAACTTTCGGTAGCCAAACTGGTAGTCAAAATGGGCTACGGGGCAAATGGGTGCCATAAGGGAAGGGAGATCCCTGCCCACCGCCCCCGCCACACTCCCTCGGACATCCCGGAGCCCAAAGGGGCCTCACGTACTTCGAGTGCCACCCCGGCCGCGTCCCCGGCCGCGACCACGCCCCCGTCCACGGCCACGGAAGGAAGCCCGCGCCCCACCAGCCCCATCACTCTTCACACTCGAGGTCTCGTCCTGGTCGTGCCAGGCAGGCTCCGGTTTGGTCTCTGGTTGCCAGGCTGGGGTTGGGGGGGCCATGGGCACGGGCACGTAGGTGGCAGGCTCAGACCCTATGGGGAGAGGGGCACTGGGTCACGCCTGAGGGTGACCCCCGTGCCCAGGCGCTCCCCAGTGGGCGGTGCATACCTTTGATCTCCCCTCGGCTGGCAGCTGTGTGCCGCGGCTCTGGCGGGCGAGCAGGGCGCGAGACCAGTTTTTCTCTGGGCACTTCAGGCTTCATGTCTATTTGTAATGGAACCCACTTGTGTTTGTTCCCTGGAGGACGGCATGAGGACATGAGGAAGTCTTGAAGGAGAGGTCCCTTCTAGCCATCCCTATCTCTGTTACTCCTCTGTCTGGAGCAAAAGGTCTGATTCCAATCTGATGACCTTGGGCAAATTCCTCCTCCCACACTGGACCTCATTTTACCTCTAAAATAAGGAAGCCATGGACCTCAGGGTGACAGTCAGTCCTGGCTGACTCCTAATATCAATTTCTCCATGGTCCGAGAACCCCCTTCTGGGGCCAGACACATGGGAGCCCAAAATTGAGACTGCACTTCCAGGCTCCCTTTAGACATGTGCCAAAATCCTGTCTACAAGAGTTAAAGTAGTCAATTCCAAGCTGAGTCCTTCAAAGGGAGCTACTTTCCCCCTCTTCCACTCCTGCTAGTTGAAATGAGAAGCAAAGAGTGAGCCACCCTGGACAAAAAGAGCCAACACACCACAGCAAGAGGAAAGGAAAACGAGATGAAATGGTCGCCATTCTACAGCTGGCCTACTTACACCCAGCTGTCAGGTGAGAGAAAGAACCTTCTATCTTGTTTAAAACACTGTTACTTTGAATCTCTGTTAGAGAAGCTAACCCATAACCCTGAACACGTTAGCCAAGGAAATGGGAACTCTTGCCTTTAAACAAAATCTTACATGGGACAGCAATACAGCGAAATACACTCGTTGTTCTGAGGCAGGGACCTCATCTGTTCTGTGCACTGCTAGGAGCCCAACTGTTGAGAACAGGGCCTACCGATGCTTGTTAAGTAACACAAGGAACTGACAGACGGAAGGCAGAAGTGAAGACTGCGGGCCCAGAGGCCTACGTCAGTCAGCCTCCCAAGGAGTTCTCGGGGCTCCGGAAACCCATCTGGCAGCCCCAAGTTCTGATGCTTCACAGTTTGCCTGCCACTTCTCCCAAGCCCTGCTGCCAAGTCACTCACCTTTCTTCTTCTGGCCCCCTCGCTGGCAGTCCTCGTCCCCATTCTTCTCCTCCCCAGATTCATCTGATTTGGTTTTCGGGCTCTCTTTACTATCGCTTCCCTCTCCTTTCTCCTGTTCCTTCATGTCTTTTCTGGGTGGCAGCTTCCGGGTAGGCTGGGACTTGTGGGACTGTGGCTGCAGCGGGAAGCAGAGTAATAGGGTGGTGACGTGTACCTGAGAGCCTCCTGGGATGGGACAGGAGGGAACCCCTGCTACTAGAGAGACAGGGCAGGAACTGGGAACTGAAGCATGTGAGGAGTTGGACTAGATGTATTCTAAGGTCCCGTTTTTATGCCGGAGAGGCTTCCACTGGGGAAGCGTGGTCAGGCAGGCAGCAGGTGGGAAACAATCGGTCTCTCCATCTTCCTTGAGTCTTGAGAAACAACCCTTAGGACACAGGGGCTATATATTTACTCCCCACAAGACCATACTGTCCTGGCAGTCTGTGGAATGGAAGAGCTGCTGGCCCTCAGCTTGTCCACAGTAACCCTGTCTATGGCATAAAGGCCAGAAGTCACAGTTAGTGAGGAATCTAGGCCATCAGCCCAGCACAAAAACACCAGAAAGACAGGACTGATCTGGAGTTCCCCCTCTGCTGGGACTAGAGTGCGTTACAAAAGCTTCCCTAAGACATATGGTCTAGAGGTGGGTACTTGGCCTAATGGCCAGTCTCCTGCTTCACTCACTAGCAACCCAAGTACGGCTGATGGAAAACACAAGCTCTGGAACAACGTTAACATACTTGACTTCCAATCCCCACTTGACCATCAAGGGCTGGTTATGAGCCTTTCCCAAGGGCTCACAGTTATTATCTTCAGTGGCCTCATCTGTAAAACAGGAATTGCTAAAGGACCCGTCTCTAAGTCACCGTGAGGGACAGGTGCAATGGTAAGCAGCACTTGGCAGTTCCTGACATACAGCAAGGGCTCAAATGATGATGATCCTTAGCTATTTCAGTGCTGCCATATTATACCAACCACTCCTCCTAAAAAACCGAGTAAGGTAAGATCCAAGGCTCTGACAACTTAAGAAACCAAATGTGTGTATGTCCAGAGCATTCAAACCTGCCCATTCTTCCCCACAGACATACCTGTACACTCTTGTGGGCTATCTCTCCAGGTGTGGGCCAGTTGATTGCATCTCCAAAGTCACCAACCTGTAAGACACATTCTATGAGGGCCCTGGGGTGGCCTTGTCTCTGCCATTCAGCCCCTCACCCCACATACCATTCCCCCAAGAGATCAGAAGCCACAGTTTGTCCACTACAACTATCCACACTAGAGGCCCGGAGGGCTCCGCCACTACAGAGAAGATCCAGAACTACCCGGAAGCTCAGAAGAGGCCACCACCTCTTTTCTTCAAGAAAGTCCCCTTCGGTTGCTTAGGTCTCCTTACCTTGCTGCCTTTGCGCTGTTTAGGAACTGCCGCCCTCACCACTTTGGCTGGAGCAGAATGTTCTGTGGGAACAAGAAGGGAGAGGTGGTTATGTAAAACCCATGGAGGGAGGCCACCACTAGCTCCTCACCCTCTTTACCATCCCTACACCATCAAACAACGTGCAGGTTTCCAAAGGAGGAAGACGTGGTGAAGAGGAAAAGGACACAGCAACAACTGTACCAGCCTCTCAGAAGCAATCACAGAAAGTGAGATCATGGACACAAACAGCAGCCAACAGCCCAGGAACTCAGCTCTGAAGCAGAAGGGTCCTCCCAGCTCTGCACCTTCCCATAAAGAGGGCCCTGAGTCCTGGGGAGGGTAAAAGTCCATGACTGAGGCCATGCCAGAGCCGGCTCTATAGCGGAAGGCTCCCTAATCCCAGCAGATTCCAAAAAGGAAGGATCTGAAAGGCCTTCTCAGGCTCTAATACTGTGGAAGCCTGTGGGTGAGCAGGCCCAAACTAGTGATCACGGGGAAGGCAAGATAAAAACCCTGAGCTGGCAATCAAGTCTAGGGCTCTCTCTTCTAAGGTTCCCCATCCCCTCACCCAGGCCAGCTCAGTCCTCAATGACTGCAGTCAACAGAAGGGTTAGCCACTCAGGAAAGACTGCTCTCCAAATTCCCAAAGCAAAAGTGAGACCCACTTGACTCAATGGTCCTGCCTTTAGGAATTTATCCCAATCATACAAATGAGATGCGTGTTTGGAGTTACATAAAAACCTGTTGTACATAACAGAAGCTGCTATGTCTAACTTTAAAAAATTGAAAACCTTTCATGTCCTACAGCAGAAAAATGGCTAAAGAAATTAGTTCAACAATTTTTATAGCAGTCATTAAAAAAGATAATGCTCTCTGCCAGAGATAAAAGATATACGCAATAAATGAGAAGAGTTGCAATCTTTTTTAAGATTTTATTTATTTGTTTGACAGAGAGGCAGCGAGAGAGGAAACACAAGCAGGGGGAGTGGGAGAGTGAGAAGCAGGCTCCCTGCTGAGCAGAGTCCCATGTGGGGCTTGATCCCAGGACCCTGGGACCATTACCTGAGCCGAAGGCAGACACTGAACAACTGAGCTACCTAGGCACCCCTGCAATCCTATTTTTATAAAGCAAATAAAAAACGTACATTTAGGAGCACCTGGGTGGCTCAGTAAGCTGAGCACCAATTCTTGGTTTCAGCTCAGGTCATGATCTCAGAGTTGTGAGCCTCACATGCTTAGCGAAGTCTCCTTGAGATTCTCTCTCCCTCTCCCTCTGCCCTTCCCCCTGCTTGCTCAAGTTCTTTCAACTATTTTTTAAAAGCCCCATGTATATGCACATACACACTAGTAGGACATCTAGAAGGCCATATAACCAAATATTAGCAGGAGTAAAGTAGTATGTTAACAGTGATTTAATTCTGTTTGGAATTTTCCAGTCATTTCAACAAAGACATGGGCTTTTTATAAAAAGAAGTAACTCTAAAGGGTCTGGTCCCTTCTACACCTACACTTATTTTCCAAACACACGTCTGAAGAACAAGGGTTTCTGAACCTTGCCACCCCCAGAGATCCATGGGAAAAGGTACATCCTGGGGCTCTGCTCACCCACTTCTCTCCAATCACCTTGACTCCATTGTTGGCCAACCATGCCAAGGCAAGAGCTGCCCCCAGTCCCTGAGCAAAGAAATCTCCCTAGTTGGCCTCAAAAGGAATTTTTTACCCTTTGAACAGACCCATGTTCTCTTAATGAGTAGAAAGAGCCCGTGACTACTGTGAGGCCGCAGTATTACTTTTTTTTTTTTTTAAGATTTTATTTATTTATTTGCGAGACAGTGAGAGAGAGCATGAGCGAGGAGAAGGTCAGAGAGAGAAGACGACTCCCCCGTGGAGCTGGGAGCCCGATGTGGGACTCAATCCCAGGACTCCGGGATCATGACCTGAGCTGAAGGCAGTCCTCCAACCAACTGAGCCACCCAGGCATCCGTTGGCCACAGTATCTTTGACTTTCAAACCCTACCGGAGCCACTGCCCCTCAAGATACCCCACAGACCTTGAGAGCTGGAGCTGTGGAACCCAGCCCATAGCCTCTTCCATCCTCGGTGCCAGACAGGGGAAACCCAGAAAATCTCTCAGTCCCAAGAGGATGAAGCTTGTAGAACCAGGGAGCTACTATGCACCAACTTTCTTGCCAATCCTGGGTGGCTCCAAGAAGCTTACCACCACCCAGTTCCTCAACTGGGCTGCTGCTTGAAGCCAGGACTTGGCAGAAACAGCTGGTACAGGATTATCTCCCTTGACTACACCTGAGTTATGGCAGTCATCACTTCTCCAAGGACCCATGCTCCAGCCCCCAAAACACTCCCTGCATGCTATCAGGACAAGAGCAGGCCAAGGGCCTGCAACTTCAAGTTCATTAACCATGAGCAGGAGAAGAGAATGAGGCTCAGAGAGCAAGGTGTTCCTGGAGACTTTCCTTGAAAAGGTGAGGAGAAGTTCTTTAGGTCACTGTTTCTTCTATTTTCTTAAAATTTTCTTAAAATTGGGAGGAGTCCTATCCTGTGATCACCCTGCCTGACATTTCACCCACCAAGATCACAAAAGGACATGTAATGTACTGAAAGTTGGGGCTTCAATTAATGGGAGAGCCATCTTGCCATTATAAGACCACAGTGAATCCCTATTTCCCTCACCAACCCCAAGATGACTTGAGAAAATATGGCTGATCTGGACATACACATGTGCAGTTTGTTGAAAAAGCCCCATGCCCAGCTAGCCCCCTGTTGCCCCCAGGACCCATAGTGCCCTGCTCTTGTTCTGCTCACAGATAGAACTTTAGACTGCCTCTACTCTAAGGAAGAACAAAGTCTCCTAGAGACATAAGGGTGCACTAGGGAGAGAGAACTACTTCTGCCGTTATGTAAAATTCCTAGATCTCGGGACGCCTGGGTGGCTCAGTTGGTTAAGCAGCTGCCTTCGGCTCAGGTCATGATCCTAGCGTCCTGGGATCGAGTCCCACGTCGGGCTCCTTGCTCGGCAGGGAGCCTGCTTCTCCCTCTGCCTCTGCCTGCTATTCTGTCTGCCTGTGCTCTCTCTCCGCCCCCCCTCTCTGATAAATAAATAAAATCTTTAAAAAAAAAAAAAACTCCTAGATCTGTTAAAATCCTGTGGGGGCCTAGGAGAAGCCGGGAAGGCTCGAATGCACTGATGTCAGGCCCTGTGGGAGACTAGAAAAAAAGACTAGACTTTCTGACTTCAATTACACATCCCTTTCTGGGTCCCCATCCTCCTCACCCCCCCAGCATCCTCCCTCACCAGGCAACCAACCAACACACTCTTCAGCTCCACAATATATACAGGGCTTGGCATCTGAAATGGCTCCCAATGAAAACCAATCCTTTGCGCAGGTGCCAGTCCCCACGTCCAGTATCATCCCAGCCAAAACAGGGAATAAGCCCCCTCCTCCTGCCTCTGTGTTCTCACACTTGGGCCAGCTGCCACTGACCCAAGCCCAGCTCAGGAAACACTAAATTCGCCACCCTGCACCTGGACAAGAAAACAGTCATAGAAGGTTAGAGCAGCAAAAAGGACTATGGTTCTAATCCCTTCTGTCTGCAGATAGGGAACCGAGCCCTGAAGGTGCCTCCCTAGGAACAGCCAGGATGAGAGCCAGAAGTCCCAACCCTCTTTGTTCAAGTGCTCTTTGGGCTGGCCATGAACCCCAGGTGTCCACCGGTAGGGTCAAAACTCCTTCCTGGCGCCATCTTAGAGCACTTTTGGTGTTTCCTGATAAATGGAGTTACTGAAGACAGAGAGAGGTTCTTAGGTACTGGAGGTACAAGTGTGGTGCGGCGGGCCCTGCTTGAGGCCCACCGTTCTACAGGAGCAGGATGGCAGAAAGGGGCTGCAGGAGGACCTTCCTCCTTGATAAAGGCAAGTCAGGAGCTAACAGGTAGCTGGAAAAGGAGAAAAGCCACTTTCTGTCCCATAGGACCATCCTCAGCAAAGAAGTAGGTTAATGATTCTAGTTCCAGGGGGTGAAGGGGCTTCCTAAATATACACCTGCATTTGGGTCTTAAATGAAGCCCACCAAAGCCTCTCCTCTACGTCTGGTTGTAGTCGTCGGGGTGGAACACCAGGAGACTTCGTGAACCTGGATCTGCATGGCCAACTCACCATTTTCATTCAGGTTACTGAGAGCGGCAGGCAGCAGGGGAGCTAAACCACCACAGCTAATGTGGGATAGCAGGGAATGAGGTGGGCAGAAGTGGGTGCCGAGGGTGGGGGTGGGGGGGCGGACAGAGGGCAGCTTCCCTGCAAAGTGGAGCGGCTGACTGTGTAACACCCCGAGATTCGCTCTCTCAGCCTCAACTGCCGCCCCTTCATTCAAACAGTGGAGGAGAGCAGACAGCCCATCGTAACTACACGGATTTATTATCTACTACACATTCTCTGCCCCCGGAGAACCCCTCTGAACTTGAGTTTCCTCATCTCTAAGACTGAAGTCCTGATTATCTCACAGCACAGCCGTGAGGGTTCCCTGAACAGAACAGGAGAGGGCCCAGCACACAGCAAATGCAAAATACTTCAATTCAGATTCACACACAAAGTTTACTACTTCTAAGTAATCTTCATCCTCATCATTAAAAAGGAAAAAACAATCTCTCAACATGAAAAGAATCAGACTGTGTGGAGAAAAACTCCTCAGGATCAACCGGCTCCATTCCCTGATTCAGATTACAAACACCCGCCCCGTTCCCGCCAACTCCAGCCTGGCCCTTCTTCCGGACCCGCCCTGCATAGACAGGCTGGGCTCCAGGGCAGGTTTCCCCAGGAAAGAGGAAAGAAAGAGGGGGAAATTCACCACAGGTCCCCGGGGGAGACTTTGGCATAAGCCCCTGCCACGCCAGAGGAAGGAAGAGCACAGGGAAGGCTTGGAGTTCTGACTTCAATTACAAATCCCTTTCTGGGTCCCCTCCCCACCAGCCTCAATTTTTTACATAGCATGGGAGGAAGAGAGCCTGGCCCCCAGCAGTATCTCTCAGCCTAAAACGGGACCAAACCCATCAACACCTGGTACAAAGCCAGATAAAACAAACACACACATTTTCTATACTGTCTTGTTCTAGAAAAATCCTAATACTACCGACCCTTTGCAATAAAAGCAACCCAGAGAGGCCAGATCCAGGAGACCTCGAGAGCGAAGGCTTGGTCTCCCAGTGAGAGACTAGAGGCTTTGGGGGAGAAGGCACAAGGGTGAGTCGAACTCAACAGGTCATGGTAAAAAGAACTGGTAAGAGGGAGAAGCTAGAAATGAAACTGGGGGACCAAACGTGGATAAAAGGTGAGACCAGGCGGGCCGGATGGGAGAGACACTACAGGCCTGAGTGGGTGGCCAGAGAGTTCAGCCTCAGTGCCAGCAGAACGGACAAGACCTAATGTTTATGTTGGGGCTGGCACCACTGCCTGAAGATTGGCATCTGAAAAGGGTGTTTACCCGGACTGGCAAGAACTTCTACCTGGGGGAACAGGAGAATTTATTAGGTTAAAGAAGGGGCTGCATTACCCGAGTTCACACTCATCCACCTGTGGACCTTCATCTGGCCATTAGGTCACTCTTCCTGGGGAGCCCTCTCAGACCCTCCACTCAAGTGCCTCTGCTCCATGCTTTCCCAGCACTATAGCCCTCACTCCCTGATTACGTGGCTCCTTGAGTGCCACATAATCAGTAATCCCAGTGTCTAACTCAGGGCCCGGGAACATCTGTTGAATGAATGAGTTCACAAACCCATCTCCTCCATGATTTTATACCGAAGAAAAGAGGCTTTGCTTTCCAAGTGCTAATTCCCAAGGCTACAGTCTCACCCTCCCACCTTTAGTCAGAGCTCTCCCCAGGCAGAGAAACAAGAAACCTAGGCACTGCTGGCTTCCAGAAGAACCCCACACCCAGCCATGCCTTGACTCTGAGGCACCCGATTACCTGCAATCAGGGCTGGGTCCTAATCCAGACTCTGGCACTTGTATAACCTTGCCGGGGAGCGGGCACTACCTCCCCTCCTGCCCAAGCCTGACCTTCCTCAAATGAATGGAAAGGTAGTAACATGAGGTCTAGAGGTATGAGGGGAGAGAAGGCAAGCCCTAGACCACTGAGATTTCTCATGCAAGCAATCAGCTGTGGTCAGAATAGTAACAAGTGCTTATGAAATGCAGTGAGCCTTTACTAGATACCATGCATTGCTGGAACACTAGCTAGTTTCTCTAATTGGTCTCATTTTACAAATGAGAAAACCAAGGCACAGGGCAGAAAGATTTGCCCAAGATCACAAGCAACAAGCAGGACGACAGGATTCGCCGACAGGATTTGATGCCAAGCAGTCTGACGCTAAAACCTGTGCTCTCAACCACTAGGAGCACAGTCCCAGTTCCCTGCTCACTGTGGCCAACAGGGCAGGCCCTCAGTGGCAGGGATGTGGCGTTATCATTCTACACACTGGGGAAAACCAAGGCTCACTGCAGGAAAACCTAAGGTCACAGAGCAGGGCAAGTCACAATCCCATGACGGGACGCCAACAACCTGACAATCCCTCTCTCCCTACAAAGAGACAGGCAAGGGAAAGTGCCACGACGCACCCAGCTGAAGTCCCTATTTCTGGCACCCCAGCAGCCCTGGTGCAGAAAGAGGCACAGCTTCCAGCCCAATTCCCAGTTCTTCCACTCCTGCCTCTGCTCCAATGTAATGAGGTTCTGGTGGTTGGGGGTTTCCAGCTAACATGGATTCTGCCCCCACCTATAGCCTCCCAATATGGGGAAGGCCATTACTATCTGCATACGCTGCAGCCTGGGACCGTGAATGCAGAAGGCAGCAAAGGCAGCTAAGGCAGCTAAGAAGAAGGTGAGGCAGAAGAGTCTGGGTGACATCGCCCACCTGTGCTCATCCCTCCTATGCCAGCCCAGGGGCAGAGTCTGAAAATCTGGTATATTCTCAGCTATCACCCACCCCGGAGACTGGGGTAGGGTCACAGAGGAGTTTGGTGACCACAAGCCTCTCTGCTAGGGTCAGTCTCCACTGACCCTAACAGACCTTAGGCAGAAACCTTCCAGAGTAAAAAGGATGCTGAGCTAACTTCCTCCCCCCTGCTCACCAATTCTTGCTGCTGCCATTGCCACCACTCCTCAGAGACAGACCTCTCTCTGCCCAGCCCTCCCATCCTGACTCCACCAGACCTGTGGATGAAACAGAGAAAGGGGCTGGAGGGCATCCCTGTGTGGAGGTCTGCGGGTATGGGGAGCCTTCAGAACATCAGACCATTCTGAGGCTTGGCTCAAAGGAAGCTGCCAGCCACAGTCTGTGCCCCTTGGCCTGGGAGGAGGGGCAGGGCCACTGGGCTCCAGTCACATGGAGCTGCCCGGCCTGGCCCAGGCCCATCCTCAATGGACTATCTTTAGCCTGTGGTGACCAAGCGGCCTGGCGCCCCCATTCTCCCTGACCAGACATGGATAAGGCTGGCACTAGCCCCTGAAGTCCTACCCACAAGCTAACTAATAAACATCACAGCTGCGACACACAAGCACTGAGCGCCAGCACCCTAACCTGGCCTTGCTGAAGAGCACATTTGGTTCTAGGTTCAAAGAGCTAGACCTAGCACCCTGTTGACTGGGTGCTAGTCTAAGTTGCTTTGGAGGTGTGACTTTACTAAGCTGCCTCAAAAAGACACTACTATTCCAGTTGCTCAGAAAGCAAAATGGCCTAGTATATATTCCAGATGACATTACTCACAGACCTCAGCATTAATTTCAGATTTCTTCCAAGGAAGTCTTTTCTGCGAGTGCCCAATGTAAGGAGCAACCCAACTAGGAACTCTGGAGAAAATTCTAATTCAGTCTGTAACTTGGGGTCTTCAGAGCCACCCCCAGAAATGACTGCAACTTTATCTCAACCCCACTCATCACTTACTGAGGCCGTATTACATCCTTGCAAGGTGCCAAAGTTCCCCTCTCTCTTGTTTTTTCTAAGATTATATTCATTTACTTGACAGAGAGAGAGGGGGGCAGGCAGACAGGGAGGAGCGGGCTCCCCGCTAAGCAGTGAGCCCGATGTGGGCTCACTGGGATCATGACCTGAGCCAAAGGCAGACACTTAACCAACTGTGACCAAGGCGCCCCTCAGATGCCAAAGTTCTTTACATACAGCAGCTCATTTGTTTTTCACAACCACTCAGGAGGTAGGGTTGGGATGATTCCCAGATCACAGATGAGGACACTAAGGCTGAGAGGCTAAATGACTTGTCCAAGCTCAGCAGGCTACCAGGTTCCAGAGTGGGAGAGAAATCCTCATACAGACTGACCCCCTGGGCCTTGTCAGCCTGTGACACACCTTTTGTGGACAGTGACCACCAACCACATGGGGTAGGGATCTTTTCTACCTTGCCTGCAGGCCTGTGTAACCCGAGACTGCAGCACCTACATGGCAGGCCCACAGTCAACATTCTACTCAATGAAGGAATATACCTAAGTATGGGTGCTTCTCAAAGAACTCCCAAAGCGTTCTCTTCTGGGAGGAAAGGTGAATGACCCCTCTGCATCACAACTGGGAGAGCACAGTGGTACGGTCCGGCACCAGCAACCCCTGTGGAGTCTAGACCTCTGTTCTGTTCTCAGATTTGGAATCAGTGAGCTTTAACCCAAACCAGTTTGTGGAAAAGACAGGACAAGAGACGGTAATGCAGCCAAAAAAACACAGCACAAAAACACAGCACATGAACCTCCCAGACGTTCAGCCTCCAGGCCTTAGGCCGTAGCAGAAATCCCAAGGCGGGCTGGCAGCCTTGGCAAGCCGGGAGGCACATGTACCAGCTAAGGGGGCAGCAGAAGCACCTGCTCAGAAGGAGCCAAGCTCTCCCCTCCAACGACCTGGTGTTGCCAGGGCTTCTGAGTTTTCCCAGAAAAGAAGAAAAATAAAGTAGAATTTCCTGCTTTATAAATACTGCTAAACAGTTCACCTTAAAAAAAAAATCGTCTACAAGCCAAATTCTACTTCCGGGCTCCCGCATGCTCTCCTAAGCCCTGGATTTCAGGAGCTACCCATCTCGGGAAGGTTCTGAGGCACAAGCGATGCTCTGCTGCCTGCCTGACTCCATCATCCTGATGTGGGAGGCTACTAACCTGAAAGCTGATTTTCCCGTCCCTAGTGCTCACCCACCACCTCAGGTAATACAAATTCATTTTTTAGAAAGATTTTGAGAGAAGAGAGAGTGAGCTTGTGCACTAGCAGGGGAAAGGCAGAGGGAGAGGGAGAAGCAGACTCCCAGCTAAGCAGGGAGCCCGAAGTGGGGCTCAATCCCAGGATCCTGGGATCATGACCTGAACTGAAGGCAGATACTTATGCAACTGAGCCACCCAGGCACTCTTCATTTTATTGTCTTAACCTAATTCTCTGCTTCAAGTGGCTTCTCAGCCTCCCCCGTCCCAATTACTTCAATGATCACTTTTATTGGAACCGAGAGGCTCTGAGACCCAGTCAAGACCAGAAGGCATCTCCTTGTACAGACAGGAAGTGAGCCCAGGAGGGGCCAGGCCATGCCCACAGTGGCCAGTGAATTGTTGTGGAGCTGCCGCTGAATACCCAGCTCCTGCCCCCAAGTCCAGAGCTCTCCCAGCTGGTAGGGAAGCCAGTTTCCTGCCGAAACAGACTATGCTCTATGCACCGGACACCCACTCATGGGAAGGGGGCAAGGGCATGCGTGGGGGCTGGAGGGCAGGCTTAGGAACCCAAGCGTTAGAGGAACTGCCCCTGTTTTTCAGAAAACAACTTCTCACATGGAACTGGAACACAAGACAGAGGAGGAGTGCTCTTGTAGAAGTGGATCTAGGAGGCAGAGGTCATTTCTACCTCCAACTTTTTCCTTCACACCTCCCCAGGGCTCCCTCTGCAAGACAGGATGCAGGCAGATAGGACTGATCCCTCATCCGTGTGGCGAGGTAGGGCAAGAGGCACCCCCGCCAGTCCTCAGTTTCCTGCTCTCTGAGATCACGGAGCCCTAACAGCTCCAGCCCTGCAGGCTGGGTATACCAGGCAAAGCGCAACTCCACGGCAGTGGAAGAGACCTGCCAGGAATCCTGGAAGCGGATGGCAAGCTGGAGTTCTTGGCTAAGGACTAGTTATCCCAACCCAGGTCAGCCGGTCAGCCCTTGCTTCCCAGAAGCAGCTGATCTGTCTCTTTTGAGGATTTCGGACTGGGGGCCCCTTCAGTGCCACATGCTCCACCCTGCTGGGAAAGAGCAGAGCCCTGGGAAGCCATGGGTGAAGAGAGGGGGGCTGCATCACGGGCAGACTTCCCACCACTGCTCAGATGTCCTCGAGCCACTGGCAGGTCCCTTCCCCTTCAGCAAATGAAGAAGGTGTCTACGCTCTACCCAAACCCCAAAGCATCACCAACGTACTAGACTGGGTCTACCCAAAGCCGTTCTAGCCATCAGTTGGCATCAAGTAAGAGAACCCACAAGGCCAGGGGGCACGGTCAGATCTGACTAACCTTTCATGCACTTGTAACTTGATAGGCATTAACCACGCCATACAAGAATGAGGGCCAAACAAGCAGGTCTGAGATGGAGGCAAAAAGGCAATTTATATGGGAGATCCCAGAGCCAGACAGGATCTCTAACTGTGAGGTTTATGACAGCTGGTAGCTCACACATTTAACAGCTTAAATGAGGTCCTCATTAAACACACAATGCATGCTATTTTTTTTTCTCTCTTTGAGGTAATTCTTCTATCTATGTGGTGCCTTCAAAAAAAGTGAATGGATTATGGTTGCCAGATTAAAAAAAAAAAATCTCAGAACGTACCTGATTATATTTGAAATTCAGATGATCAGCAAGTAATCTCTCAGAGTAAGTATGTCCTGTGCAATATTTGGGACACTTTATACTAAAAAATCATGCACCATTTATCTGAAATTCAAATTTAATTGGGAGACTTATATTTTTACTTATTTTTACTTGCTAAATCTGGCCACCAGGGGAAGGAAAGACCAGGAAAGAAGGACCACTGCCCCATGTTCCAGGACAGTAGGGGTGGTGAGCAAAGCCCTCGGCTGGGAGTCAGGGGATGGGAGGCCAGCACCAATGCAGGTGCAAGAGCCCTTGCTGTGTGAGCTTCAGGTGAATTCCTATCTGGGGGTCTTCAGTCCCTCCATTCAGAGGCCTATGGTTAGGATGGACAGGATCCTGTCATCTGAAGTCCTTCCAAGCCTAACATCCTTTGACTTTTATTCCTACATTCACTGATCACCCTAACTACAACTATAGATGAAGCTAGCTTCCCAAGGGGAAAAAGCTACCATCAAAACCACTACTACAAAGGATATCAGTTCTAAGATTTCATTTTTTAAAAGATTTTATTTATTTATCTGAGAGAGAGATAGCATAAGCACAGGGAGGGGCAGGCAGAGGTAGAGGGAGAAGCAGGCCCTCCGGCTGAGCAGGGAGCGCGCAGTGGACTCCATCCCAGGACCCTTGGTATCATGACCTGAGCCAAAGGCAGACACTTAACAGACTGAGCCACCCAGGCACCCCCTCCCTTTTTAAAGATTTTGTTTACTCTACTAGCTAATTCTAACGCAGGTCTTCTCTGGACACATTTAGGAGTTATTTTACTGAACGCAGAGTTTTAATTGTTAAATTCTCATACAGGTTACCCAGAACTCAACACTGCATCTAACATTTTAAAATCATGGCTGCACTTCTTAAACTGGTAGTGGGTACATGGGTCTCATTTTTATATTTTATATATTTTTTAAAGATTTTGTTTACTTGAGGAGTGAGAGAGAGAAGAAGCAGGGGTAGGAGTAGAGAGAGAGGGAGAAACAGATTCCTAAAGCAGGGTTCAACCCGAGAACTCTGGGATCATGAGCTAGACCAAAGGCAAACACTTAACTGAGCCACCCAGGTGCCCGTATTTTATATTAATTAAAATTAATAATAATACATCTACTTTTTCATAATTAAATTTAACATAGATTAAAATTAAAACATTTAATAATTCTACATTTATGTTCTTTTTAAAAAGTATGTTGAATAATTTTTCTAAAAATATTTTAAGTAATCTCTCTACACCCAATGTGGGGCTTGAACTCACAACCCTGAGATCAAGAGTCACATACTCTGACTTGGCAGAGCTGTTCTGATGGATGTGTATCCCAAGCCCCCTCCCTCTTTACCTTCTGCTCAGCCAGAAAAGCCTGTATGAAAAGCCCTCACGTCACAGCTGTGGAAACTGGGACCAGGGAGCTAGCAGGCTTGCAACACCACTTGGTGGAGAGGGAAGGCTTGGTTTAAATGCACATTCCTGGATTCCCTCGAGCTCCAGGAATCAGTCTGAGGAAGACAGAGCTTGGGCATCTACAGTTTTAGCAAGCTTCCTATGTAATACGGGTACCAGTTAATGTTTGAGAACTGAGCTGCCTGGGAACGAGAGTGCTGGGAAGGAAGCCCAGTCTCTGACCCTCCGACCAGGGTCTCCCGTCTGCAGACAGGAATGAACAGGCTCACGACAGCAGGACGTAGCACACGAGTTCATTACACACACAAACAGCAGCCACAGAGGGATGCACAAGGAGCACAACCCCTCCATTTACCCACAATCTCTAGCATTGGGAACCAAGACTCATCAGGCCAAGAAGCCATGGGCTCAATGTCTTGACAGACGTTGAGGTCACAAAGGATCAGTCTGGGCTGGGCTTGGTATGGCTGTGCCAGAAGGAGAAGAATGAAGGCTCTTTAAAGGAACTGTTTGCCTGCCTCCCTCCTTCACAGCCAAATAATCTCCACTCTCTTAGGCTAAGCCTGTTCCTTGCTCGTCCAGTGGTCCCAACGTCTGGGTCCGCTACACAATAACGGCTGCCACTTACTAAGCTTTCACCACGCAAGCTTCTGGCTGCAGGTTTTCTGTGCATCATGTCTCCTGATCCTCACAACAGTGGAACTCAATCCCGGTTTCAGAGGCTAAGTGGCTAGCCAAGGTCACGTGAGAAGACATCTGACCCTAAGGATACAAAATCCCAGGCTACCTGAGGACTCTTCTGGCAGTGCAGGAGACAAACATTAGGTTCCTCAAGTCCCCAAAGGGTTCCAGCTCACGTGCGCAGGCTGAACAAGGGACTGAGGCCACCAGCACCAGAATCCGCTTCTCTGAGCCTATTAGCCTACTTACCTGCCATCAGGTGGGGATGCCATCACACAGTATAAGGGAAGAAGGGCAAAGCACCGTCAGGAATCAAAGCACTGTTTAGTGAAAGGCAATGCTCTAAGGCCACCTGCAACCCAAAGGCCTGAGCTCCAGCCAGCACCAAGCCCAGGAGGATTTTGCCGCCTCCAGCAGATCAGAAAGGAAAGGATGGAAGAAGGGAAAGGGAGGTGGAGAAAACAGGGACTTTGTACAGGCCCCGCTCTGGGGCACAGAAGAAAGCTGAACAAAGCATACACCACCACCCATTCAGGTAAACTCTCCTTCGCCCTGCTGACCAGGACTAATGAACTTGTAAGACACTTCCTCACCCATCACTGGGTCAAAGTCTCCAACAGTCTGAGGAAGGGCAGACGTGGTTCTCCCCCTATCACAGAACAAGAACTGAGAAAAAGAGCGCCCTGACTTGTGCTAAGAATATCAACTTGCTTTTTGAGGTCCCTGTCCTGGGTTCCCACCACCCTACCATGACACCTGACCACGGGTAACGGGGCTATGGAGGGACCTGCGTGCCAGGCACTGGGGAAGCAGTGGTGAGTGAGACAGTCCCTGTCCTCTGAGGGCTCACTTCATACAAGGGCTTTAATCTTAACCTCCACATGTGACTGCTTCACCTCCACTGCGTGCGATGTAGTAAATGGGCTCAACATCTGCTGTGGGCATCCCGTTTGCAGTGACTGAAAAATGCTCTTCTCAACAACAAGGTAACACACACTACCGACTGTGGATACAGAAATTAGGTAACACGGCCAAGGGTCCAGCCCATGAAGCTAGTAGCGGATGCTGGCAGCAGACATGGGCGCCGCAGGGTCAATGCTCTTTCCCTCCAAAAGCTGCTATGTCCCTACCTCAGAAAAGATCTACAAAAACCCTTAGGCCTGGGCTCTTTTGGAGGCATTAAGCCAAGTCCCAGGAAGAACAAAATGCAGAAACACAAGTGAGAATTATGGGACAGGTGCCTCTGTGGGAAGAGCACTGTGCTAGGAGTCAGGAAAACTACCTACCTCCCCCCAGCATCATCGTGGTGCAATGGGTAAGTGCCTGGGCTCCAACACCTGTTCCCCCTTGGTGACTCCGGTTTCTGTAAATGGGAACAGTTTCTAACCTAATGGGACTATAAGGACTAACTGAGCTGCTATTTGTGAAGTGCTCAGAAAAACACCTAGCACACAGTAAGCACCAAACACTTGTTAGCTACTATCTTGGAACTTTTTTTTTTTTAAGATTTTATTTATTTATTTGACAGAGAGAGAGATCACAAGCAGGCAGAGAGGCAGGCAGAGAGGAGGAAGCAGGCTCCCAGCTGAGCAAAGCCTGATGTGGGGCTTGATCCCAGGACCCTGGGATCATGACCTGAGCCGACAGCAGAGGCTTTAACCCACTGAGCCACCCAGGTGCCTCTACCTTGGAACTTCAGAGGCCATCTCTGTGTATCCGAGCAGGCTTCATCCCTGGTTTGTCCCATTACAAAGCATGCCTGTACAGCTTTATTTTTCATAAAGGAATTCCTCTATGAATTCAGTAAAAGTCGCTGCAGAATCAATCTTCTGTAGAAGGGCCACTGGCAAATATTTCCACACACCCCCAAGCTCAGTTTCTAAGTGAGCCTCCTATTAGGTACTTAGTCCTGGAAGCTTGCGAAGTGCCTCCAGTCTTCCCAGAATCATGTGTTGGGCTCTATCTTAAAGAACTCACCAGGGGCGCCTGGGTGGCTCAGTGGGTTAAGCCACTGCCTTCGGCTCAGGTCATGATCTCGGGGTCCTGGGATCAAGTCCCGCATGGGGCTCTCTGCTCAGCAGGGGGGCCTGCTTCCCTTCCTCTCTCTCTGCCTGCCTCTCTGCCTGCTTGTGATCTCTCTCTGTCAAATAAATAAATAAAATCTTAAAAAAAAAAAAAAAAAAAAAATAAAAATAAATTAAAAAGAGCTCACCAGCAGGGCAGAGTATAAGGGTGGACCTGTTTCCAGGAAATGTAAAGCATTTCTGGGCAACACCTCCTGGCCTTCTGAGGGCTCCGGGTGGGTCATCGGCTGGCCCACGTGGTGGGAGGGAAGAGAACCGAAGGCTCAATGCCTGGAGGAGCAGTAATGACCGCACGCAAATCGGTCTTGGGGGCTGGTGCTGCCAGACCTAGTCCTCTTCTCATCTATGCTCCTGTAGCTCCTGCCACACAAAGGGGGCTCCCATTTTTCTTTCCTTGAAAGAAGAAAGCAGAATGAAAAGAGACCAAGCACAGGCATCATGATTCCCTTAGTGCCATGTGGGAGACTCTGGCCAAGAGATGGCCTCAGTTTTCTATAAAATGAGAAGTAACCTGATGGCTTCCAAAGTCCCTTTGGATTCTGGCCTTCCTTGAGGATCTCCAAAGTGCTGCCACCTCTGAAGGGCAGTGGCAGGATGACGCAAATCAGGGGTTGGGACTGAGAAAGCCTAGAATGGCAAAGAACATTCTAGAGCAACTCCAAGCCCAGCAGCAAAAGGGGGAACTTGAGTAGCCTCTCCACTCCAAGCCAGCAGTCTAGCATTCCCAGGCGGTGGCTGCCCTTGTGCTCCTGCCCCATGCCTGGCAGGAGGGCCTCCAGCTCAGTGGACAAACTGCTGTGCTCACTGCTTCTGGGAAGATGGGTGGAGTCGAGTATCTTTTTTAAAAAAGTGTTTCTAGAGCTACTACTGAGCCCTTAGTATGAACTCTGTGCTAAGTGCCACCCGCCCTTGCAATATCTTACTTAATAGGAAGACAGATACTTATCTTTTCTTTATTAGTTGTTGATTTAAAGGAGAAAAAAAAAAGACTGGCCTCACAAGTTTTTAACTCTGACCCTGGGCAGGTCCCTTAATCACCATAAGACTATGGAAAAGGAATTTCTCCTTAAGAGGGGGCCAACTACCACCCCCTGAAAGGCACTTATGAGATACAAATAAAGAAATGTTCTGTACAGTCTTCTAAAACCTTAAGGGTGATCCCAAAGGCAGTACCAACTCTTACAATCCAAGAGTTGAATAAGAGTTGCTGAGTAGGACTAGACCCTAGATAAACTGATGGATGATGGCTTCAAATCCTTGGCTTTGGAAGGTGCCACCCTGGACAGTATCCTTCACCTCAGGGCAACAGAGCTCCCAAAAGAATGCAGACCAAGTCACCTCCTCATCCACTGGAGCAGGCTGCACCCAGCCTGTGCAGACTTGGCTCAACATTCCCAGGTGCCACGGTAATGGGGGAGGAGGCTGGCTTCCCTGGATCTATCTACCCAGTCTTCCAAACCTCAATCATCAGTATGCCAGTTCCCTTTACCTGAGGGCTAATCCAATGTCTGCTACTTGTCCCCAGCTGTCCTACAAAGGGGCAGGGGTAGCCAGAAGCATGTGATCTACTTAGAAAGGAACCCCATCTTACAGTCTGAAAAACTGAAGCACAATTTTGTGTGTATGGGGGGGCAGGGATTGAAATCAGGCTCCTACAAATCTCAGAGCTGCCAGAGAATGAGGTACTTGCCGCAGAAGGGGCCTGGTGTGAAGCACACACATCCCTGCAATAGCACTGGGCGGGGGAGGGGGGCGGTGGTTCTTGACAAAAAGATCTTCAGAGATTTCTAAGTTGAACCCCTTCCAGGTCAAACCACGTCTCTTTCTGCATCCACTATGACCTAGCTTGTCTCCTCCATGGGACATGTACTATAGGGCTTGGGGAACCCCGGAACAAACCTAAGTGAAAGTCTCTGCCCCCGCCCCACCGCACTGATTTTCCTTCTGTACTCTGGCTAGTTGCAAACCAAGCAGTAAGCTCTTGGAGGGCCGATTAAGTGTGGTGGAAAGAGCACTAACCTGGGGATCTGCGTGCTTGGGTTTTAAACCTTGCACCCCTGTTCGGCAGCCTTGGTCAGTAGCCTCCCCTATAAGGGGACTGCTTCATTCAGCACAGTGCATGGTGTGCGGGCATGTGCACGTGGTGTATGTGAATTCTGGACTGGGCTCAGTGGGCTTGGGTCCACTCCAGGTGCCTGCAGGGCGGCAGTGGAGGGGGGAAGCTTCAGGGGCAGCAGAGCTAGGCTGTGTGTGGTGACACAGAACTGGCCAGCTCCTTAACCCTTATCAAGAAAATGCTACCTTCCTTACCAAGAGTTGCTCTGAGGATTATAAGCAGGTAAATGCCCTTTAAAGCTTATGTTTCTAAATGTTAGGAGGGGAGATGGGACATAGGTCATGAGATATTATGATCCTACTTTTTTTTAAAAGCAGATACACACACACATACTCACAGGCAACAAAAAAAAAGTATAGAAATGTGCTGTCCAACGGTCACTAGCCACATGTGGATGCTGAGCACTTGTAATGTGAGTAGTCCAAACCAAGACATGTTTTAAGTGTAAAAGACACACCAAATTTTGAAGACTTAGCACAAAGAATATATTTCACTAACAATTTTGATGTTGATTGTATGTTGAAATGATACTCTTTTGATTATCCTGGGTTACATCATTTTAATTGATTTCACCTATCTTCACTTTTTTAAAACTATGGCTACTGAAAAATTTAAAATTACACACATAGCTTGTGTTGTATTTCTATTACGCAACACTAGTCTAAAAGGATGTGGTTGCTTAGTAGTGTTGATGGTGGTTGGTGGACATTTTTCTACAATGAATTGGTGTTGTTTAAGTAAGTTGAAAAGATTTCCCCTTTGAAAAGAAGTTAAAGTCCCAATACCTAACAGTATTTTCCTCTGAGAAGAGCCAGAGAGCCTCCCTGAGCCTGCAGAGAGCCACCCCCCACCCCCACGACTGGCCCCAAGGCCACGCCTGAGAAACCACAAGGTCAGCACAGCCCTTTCCAGAGGGCTGCAAGCGGCCTGACAGAGCTGAAGAGGAACATCTCTGGGGGAAGAGAGAGAAGATCAGAAGTTCCAGGACCTAGTTCATGCCCACTAAAGGTGGTCAAGGAACAGACGTAGGAAATCCAGGCTGCGGCACGAGGGTTCTGTAGATTCTGAAAATTTGTATGGGTCCACTCTCTTCCAGAAAGGTTTCCAGGTAGGGTACATATACATCTGTGGTCTGGAAGAATGCACAGCTAGATGGCAAGTACTGCACCAACTCTTGAGTCAGCATGCCAGGCGCTGCAATCCCAGCTCCTCAATAAATGCTGCGTACAGGGCGCTTGGGTGGCTCAGTGGGTTAAAGCTTCTGCCTTCAGCTCAGGTCATGATCCCAGGGTCCTGGGATAGAGCCCCACAGGCTCTCTGCTCAATAGGGAGCCTGCTTCCTCCTCTCTCTCTGCCTGCCTCTCTGCCCACTTGTGGTCTCTGTCAAATAAATAAATAAAATCTTAAAAAAAAAAAAAAAGCTGCGTACACTTAAGCAAATTACTGAACCTCTCTGAACATTTCTATTTTCTCATCCATAAAACAAGGATTAGAAGATTGTAGCCAGATCCCACAGGGGTTTTGTGAAAATGAACCTAGATAATGAATGAGATGGTATGGTGGCTCAGTTTGATAATCATGTCAGAAGTGGACGGTCTGGGGCAGTCTGACCTGGCCCCTTGAGACATGTGTCCTCAAGGCAAGCTACCCATGAGGCAGATTCTAGGACACCTGGCTATGCCCAGGGACATGATAAAGGCACATAGTGATAGACGAGCAATGTGTTCATAAGCACACACCCAATCCCTTCTTACAAGTTGTGAGAAATGAAGGTTCAGCCAGGAGAATGGAGAGAGCAAGGCTAGAAACAGAACTTGGATCCACAGATTTCAGCTTGCTCTGACCCCACCCTGAAGATCTTACCTGGAATTAGAAAGCCCCAGCGCCAGGAGAGTATTGGTGTTTCCCAGCTAGGCGGCTTCCCTTCGCCTATCTCAGGTTCCAGGTCCCAGGGTAGAGGTGGAGGGAGAGTATGGCAAATAGCATGGGGGGCACCAGGAGCTGGGGCTGGGATGGTGGGGCCTGGAGGATGGGGAATGAGCCCCAGCCCCAGGCCTCCAGGCTATTTACCCACACTCTCCCTCCACCTCCACCCTGGGACACGGAGTCTGAGAGGCTCCCAGTCTGAGAGGCTTACCAGGAACCCAGGTGAAACAGCTGCCTGCCTCAGACCATCCTCTTCTTATTTATGGGCACCATACAACAATGATTTGGCTTCTGGACAAACAAGAGGAAGTAAGAAACAGCAACCAGAAAACTTACTCTTTAAGTGGCCTAGTCTCAAAGGAAAACTATAAGGTAAAAAAATCAGGCCCAGTCACCATGCCATCGTCCACTCCTTTCCATCTCTTCCCTAGCTACTGTACAAGTCTCCAAGGGCTCTCCCTGCCCCTGTCCATTCTGCAAAGGACAAAGTAACCCTCAAGCAGAAATCTTATCACACTACCTCTCTCAGCGCCTTCAGAGCAGAATCCAAACTCCCTAGGCTGGCCTCCCAGGGCCTCTTGCTTCTGAGTTTTGAGGGCCCTCACCTCTCATCCTCACAGCCTCTTGATCTGTTCCTTGCCTAGTACTTGCTACCACCATACTCCTTATCAGTCTCACCTTGGCTCATCCTTGGAGGTCTTCCTGGACAGTGTTTTAAGCTGTCCCCAGCCACATATTCCCACCTCTCTAGCACACTGCCTTACTTTCTTTTACAGCACTTAACCATGATTGGCAGCCACCATGTTGTATTAAAGATGGCTGCAAGCTGGCCTTCCTCCCACTGAAAGGGAGGGCCCATGACCCCTCCCCTTCATCTCAGCAGGGTCTGTGGCCTCTTATCATCACATGGTGGTGAAAGTGATTATGTGCTAGTGCTCAGACCCAGACCTTAGAATACTGACAGCATCTAGTTCTCGTCTCTTAAAAAGCTTCGTCAGGGAGCACTAAACTACTGTGCAGTAAGTCCTACCACTCTGAAACCACCAGGCTGGAGAGGGCACCTGAAGGCACTCAAGTTCCAGCTGAACTCAGCCTTCCACCCACCCCTGCCAAAGTACCAAAAATGTTAGTGAAGCCTGGTGGGCCCTCCAGACCAGAACACCAGCTACACCCATCACTGCCATACAGAAAGACTCACCTGGCTGAAGCTTGTCCTAATCCACACCCACACACAAATCAGTGAACAAATAGTTGGGGTTTTTTATGTTACTAAGTTTGGGGTGATTGGTTAGGCAGCAAGAGATAGCAAGAACTACCCTGTTGGTTTACTGTGTCTCCCCACTAGAAGGTAAACTATGAAGGCAGCCCTCCTCTGTCTTGTTCCCATCAGTACTCCCATGGTCTAACACTCAGTAGGTTACTCAAGTATGTTAAATGAAGGATTTTCACTTTGCTGGTAGCCAAGTTAGTTCCTTTCACACAAAAGGGCAGGCTCAAGCCCTGGTGCTCCTCCTGATTAGCCTGTGAACTCTAAGCACTCAGTCTCTTGAGATGGGCCAGCTTCCCTTCCAGTGAGCTGGCTGATACTTTGACCCTGGCCTCCACAAGACACAGGTTCTAAATCTCAGAGCCAGAAGCAGGGGGTACTCTCAGCAACAACCCAGCACAGCCAGGTACAGAATGGCAGAATCTTCTCAATGACACTTCTGTCAAGAGACGGGCCACCACTGTTTATACACTGTGATGGCTACTCATAACCTTCTGCGGCAGCTCATTTTAGCCCAACATTTTCCAGAAGCCTAAGCCAGAAGAGCTCATGCCTAGGTAGAAGAATCCCAAAGCCTTGGGCAAGCTCTCAAGTGTAACCCTAAAACCAGGCCAGTCGGGTGGGGGAAAGCAATTCCCCTTAGATGGAATCTTTCTCAATCTAATGTAGTCTTCACCTCCAATTTGATGTATCAAACTTTACCCCAGCAGGAAAGGACCTTGAAAGATCTTCTGGCTTAACCATTTTCATTTACAGAGAGGAAAAGGAAACCCAAACAGACTCAGTAAATTGCCCAAAGTGTCTTAGCAAGTGAGCCAAACAGCTGGGACTAGAAGGCTGGTCTCCAGTTTCCTGCTCAGAGTTCTCCATCCTACCCCTACCACAGGGCTTACACCAACAGCGATGTGAGGAGCAGGCCAGCCTTGGGGAAGCTTCTCTCCAGTGTTTCTTCCCCCAGAGAGAATTCAATGCTCCAATGACACAGGACCTAGTCAGGAGCTTTCTCCTTTTCAGCTGAGAACTAGTAACACCTGCCTCAACCACCCTCACACCTAGTGTTGGAAATGAAGGGGCCTGAGAGAGACCAAAGATGCCATACCCATTTCAAAGAGGAGGGGAACAAAGGCTCAGTGGGACCTAACACAAGCCAGTTTTCCCATCCCTTCGCTCCCAGATAGCTTTCTATCACGGTACTGGGGTCTTGGGACCACAATGCCCAGTCCTATCAGGTCTCCCCGTGTGTAAGGAGTTCCCCTAGAGACTCCCAATTCCTGCCATAGGCCTTTCCCCCACTCCTCTCCCAAACTCCTCCCATGAGGATGCTCTCAGCTTGCAGGCTGGACAGACTGCTGCCAGTCTCTGCTTTGTATGATCAAACACACGAAGTCTGGGCCCAGGTGACGCACGCTGGTGTCCCAGTCTAAAGTGGGGCGGGTACTGCCACTGGATAGCACTCATCAGCACGGGTCAAAAACTGAGTCCTCAAGAACACAGATTCAGTGTGGCCAGGTCTTCTCATTTTTTTCTCTAACAGCTTTACTGATATCATTCACATACCATGCTATTTATCCATTCAAAGTACAAAATTCAATGGGTTTTGCTTGTTTATCTGGGGTTTTTCTATGTATCGAGTCTGCCCTCTTAAAAATAAGCTGCAAATTTCTGGGTTTTCAGATTTTAAAATATATAGGTGATTACTCTAAATTGTTTTTTTAATTTTTTTTTTATAAATATATAACGTATTATTGGCCCCAGGGGTACAGGTCTGTGAATCGCCAGATTTACATACTTCACAGCATTCACCATAGCACATACCCTCCCCATGCTTTAAATTGTTTTTAAACTGAAGGCCAATCAAAACCCATCAGTCGGTTCAAACTTTAAAAAAGGGAGGGGCGCACTTGGGTGACTCAGTTGGGCGTATGACTCTTGATTTCCCCTCAGGTCATGATGTTGGGGTCGCGGGACCAGGCCCCATGTCAGGCTTCATGCTCAGTGTGGAGTCAGCTTGTCCCTGTCCCTCTGCTCTTCCCCCACTCCCACTCGTGTTCTTGCTCTAAAATAGATGAATAAGGGGCACCTGGGTGGCTCAGTGGGTTAAGCCTCTGCCTTCGGCTCAGGTCGTGATCCCAGGGTCCTGGGATCGAGCCCCGCATCTGGCTCTCTGCTCAGCGGGGAGCCTGCTTCCTCCTCTCTCTCTCTCTCTGCCTGCCTCTCTGCCTACTTGTGCTCTCTGTCTGTCAAATAAATAAATAAAATCTTTTTAAAAAATAAATAAATAATAAAATAGATGAATAACAACAACAACAACAACAACAAAAAAAAACACGCAAAAAACCTGTCAGTCAGCTGGAATGGGCCTCAGGATGTAAGATGAGGAATACTATTTCGGGACTTCTCCCTTTTAGAATGTAAGCCCCATCATGACAGCCCCTAAATTGTCTATCCCTGAATTTCAGGGACTGGCACCTACAAGTACTCAAAAATTTCTAAATGAACAAATCTGGGCAACTACTTTTGCAAATCTGCAGCTGCAGGCCCCTGGAACACATCACCAACCAACCTGTTTAAGTATTATCACCACATCAAGAAATTCAGTACACCTCATCAACAGCTGAATGCATCTGGGGACACTGCTGAAAGTTACTTCTTGACCTTCTAACACCGCCCACCCCCACCCCCCGCCCATCTGCATTCAGAGCTTTACCCAATAGGGACACAGGAAGCAGGTCTATTCAAACACTGTATTTCAGAACATTTCCACCCACCCCAAGCTTTGATTCTTTGGACAAAATAATCCTAGTTCCTTCAACCATTCCCTCCTCACAGAAAGGTGCAAGCATCCCTGTGAGCTGCTCTGTGTTCCTGATTTCCTGTCTCCCTCCCACATTCCCTATCGGCAGCATCTGGCTGCCCACATCCAAGAACCTTGCTCTTACCACGTCTAAACTCTACCCCTACATTCAGCTCCACAAGGGGCAAAACCCAAACCAGGCTGTTCTATACACATAATAGGTATCTCTTTCTCAGGCTGCTGTTAATACATATACACAGAACAGGAAAAGCAAAGACCTCCACTCCCCCCAAACCAACCCAAAGCTGTAGAAAGACATCAAAGATGGAGTAGCACCGGAGTCCATTTCTAACTGACACAACTACCGAACAGGACTGAATAGAAGGGATCGAGATGCAGAGGATCCAGGAAGAGACAGGAAAGGCTGGCTTTGGCACCTGACCTCTGTTAGCACATGAAGACACAGGTCAAAACCAAGCCCTTGACACTCTCAAACTCTCACTTCTTATTGAGAGCTCCAGCTGAGCTCTCGTGTTCATCCCCCTCATTTTCAACAGGGCCTCCAGCGTGTGAGTACCCTAGATAGAACACATCACATTCACTGAAGCCTAGACATTACCAACCTGTCCAAGGGCACTCGGTTGCTAAGCGGCTGGCATGACCTCAAACTATGCTCGACTGACTCCCAAGTTCCTCATCAACCACCCCATCTACCTCTTCCTCCAGAGGTGGAGTGAAAACAGAACTGGGGTGGGAGCCAAATGACTGGGTTCAAGTCTTGGCATTCCTTTCAACTGTGACCCTGGGCAACTCCCCATTTCTTTTCGAGGCCTGAAGCACATAACCTGTAAACAAGGGGTTTAGATTCAGTGACCTCTGGGGTCCCTTCCAGCGCTGTATACGTCTTCTGCTCAAAAAGAAGGGAGCGGTGCCTGGGTGGCGCAGTTGGTTGAGCTGAGTGTTCACTTCTGGTTTCGGCTCAGGTTGTGATCTCAGGGTTGTGGGATCGAACCCCACGGTGGCTCCGCAATCAGCATGGACTGCACTTAAGACTCTCTCTCTCTCTCTGCCCCTCTGCTATCCACTCTCTAAAATAAATAAATATTAAAAAAAAAAAAAAAAAAGGGAAAGAGCACAGCAATCAGGACAGAGCTGAGCTGCCAACTGGGCACTGGGCTGGGTGAGCCTGATGAGAGTCCCAAGTTCTCAGGGACACCTGATAGCAGTCTATCCATGGGCAAATGCAGACCCATCACACTCCCCTCAAGAGTCAAACAAGCTGAAGTAAGCTGAGGGGAGGCGGCTCTGATGGAAGGGAACCTTGTGCACACGGCTATCTGTGGAAAAGCCTACAGAGCCAAGCTGCAGAATGGTTGACAAGAGGCAGCCCGCTGAGCCTAGCAAGTTCTGCCACAGGGGTGCCTCCCTGCTGGAGGTGGGAGTTGCCACACCAGCCCACTGGCCAGCTTGTCCCCTGCTACTACTTCCAGGGCTTCCTCTTCTTCGTGCCTGTGCTGCTGCATCAGGGTGAAGCACGCTGGTGGTTCCAAGCTCCAGCGTGAACTCAGCTGAGGCCAGTCCATCAGAAACTGCTTCTTCCGGCAACTGAGCCGCATTCCAGCTAATGTGGCCTTCTGAAAGGTCAGAGAAATCCCATAAACTGGAGCCACTCCCTATGCCTAAAGGATGACAGCTGATAATTGCCCAACACTTCAGCAATGACTTGGAAATCTGCTCCCTTTTGTAATCTGGAAAGTTTGCCCCAAAGGATCAGACAGGAAACCCCAAACCATCTACTCTTAAGAGGTTCTCACATGGCCAAAATAATCTTTCAAAAGAAAAAAAATCTGACCACGCCACTCTCTCATTTAAAATCTTTAATGGCTTCCCTCTGCCTTCAGTTAAAAAATCACAGTTTATCTAAGTCATCTACACTACAGCCACAAGGAATTTACTTAATTCCCTGAACACTAGGGCCTTTGCTTCACCAAGCATGAGCTCTCTTTCCAGGCTTTTTCTCAAGTAACTCCTACCCATCCTTCCCATTTCAAGGGGTTCAGCCATTGCTTCCTCCAGAATGAATTCTCTGACCTAGATTTGAGTGGGTACCCCTGCTACCCACACTCCCAGAGAATCCCATCCCTTTTCCTACACAGCACCTCTCATACTGCATTGTAAGCACATGCGCTCCTTCCCAACGTAGATTTTTGTTATTCACTGTGGCATTTTCTATGCCAAACTCAAAATGTGCTGTGTGATGCTGTCAAAGTATGAGATTTAGCCACTTGTTCACTAATTATCTAACAGGAACCTGAACAAAGTGACGGTGTGAGCCATGTGGCTATCTGGGGAAAGAGCATTCCAGAACTGGACCCCTGAAGCAGAGAGAACACAACATAATCTAGGAAATGCAAAGACCAACGCTGCTGGGCGGGAAAAGCAGTGAAAGAGAAGGTCAGAGCTGGGGGCGGGGGGGGGGGGTGGATACGAATGGGTGGTGTGGGGAGCCATACCAAGGGTAGATTAGAGAATACTCCAAGGACTTGGAAATTTATTCCACAAAGAGAAGCCATGAGAGGATCTTGAGGGAAGAGTGACAGGAGGCCAGGTGGGAAGCTGCTTCAGCAAGGATGACCCAAGACTCTTAGTCCACACAATTAGAACGGTAGTTGCTTACTAATTTGAGTCTCACTTTCCTCATCTGTGAAGCAGGGCACTACATGGGCTAGAACACATCAAGTATCCAGTAAGGGGTAACTACGGTATCACCATGACTTATCTTGGGATCAGCAGGAACTTAAGTAAGCTGCTGTATGTGAAAAGGAGAGCGAAAAACCATACAGAGCCCAGGTGGAACATTTATGCAGATGGCTCCTGGCCATGGTGGGACTCAGCTTCTCTGAGAAGCTTCTTGCAAGTTCACTTTAAGGCAGAGAAAAGAAAAGGCTACCTTGAGTTACTGGAATGGACGTCTGGAGTTAGGTAAGGTGGTTATCAAAAGTAGGGAGGATTATTATTACAAGTGTCTGCCTTCGGCTTAGGTGATGATCCCAGGATCCTTGGGATCGTGCTCTGCACTGGGCTCCCTGCTAAGCGAGGAGCCCGTTTCTGTTTCTCCCTCTCCCTCTGCTACGACCCCCACCCACTGCCGCTTGTACTCTCTCAAATAAATAAGATCTTAAAACAACAATAAGCCAAAAAACAAACAAACAAAAAACAAAGGGTCCTCTAAACAAGGCCTCTGATGGAAGGGGTCAGCTGGATTTGCTAAGAGTATCTCATACTGAGATGGGGAAGCCCCTCACTACACAGGACTGATCTATATTGCTGGCTTTACAAAATTCATCAACAAAGGCCTACACTCCTCATACCCCACACCTATGGCTTTGCCAGTTCAAGGTGCAGCCAAAAGAAAGATGCCAAGTCAACAGTGTCCCTGTGATTCTCAGAAAATCCTTCAGGGAGACACCCTAGGCTATCTGCCATAAGAAGTTGGCCAAATGGCCCTGGTAACTTCCGCAAATAGCGTTACTTGAAAATTAAGCTAACTCCTGATTACCCATCCTCACTTAGGAAAGTTATGAATAACCCCCCAGAAGGGATAACTGAAATTACATATATCTGGCTCTGTAGTGCATTTTCTGGAACATAAACCACATACACCTGCGTGGGACATTTTAACTAATGAATGGGGCTACTCCATACTCAAATTAATTTGATCCTCAAAACCACCTCAGCACAGGGATTAGACCCATTCTGAGACTAAGAAAAACAGAAGTTAGGTAGGCCAAGTCATCAAGTGAGGGCAGAGAGAGGTACTCTGCCCATGTTCTGATTTAAATCCTATCACTACCTATCCTTCTGCTCCCTCACTCAGCTGTTCCCTATGCTTCCATCAGCCAGACAGCAAAACTTACTTCCTTTCACGAACCCCCAGCAAGGTAAGGCCATCCTCTCTCCTGACCACTCCACCAGGTAACTCTGGACCAGCCAGGGATGTTTGTGAGCCCAGACTGAAGGACCTGTGAGCCCTCTTGAGGCCCCAGCACCCTAATTACCCCCTTTGTGAGCTTGTCTTGGATTTTGCAAACAGTGGCACTCCCATCTGCCAAGCTCTCCATTTTAAAGAGGTTTTTGTGGTTTCAGACCCACTCCTCCTCTCCCCGCCTCCCTCTGGGAGGGAACCCAGTGCTGAGTAACAGCTCTAAAATGCTTACTCTAGTGGGCGCCTGGGTGGCTCAGTGGGTTAAGCCGCTGCCTTCGGCTCAGGTCATGGTCCCAGGGTCCTGGGATCGAGTCCCGTCCAACTCTCTGCTCAGCAAGGAGCCTGCTTCCCTCTCTCTCTCTCTCTCTCTCTGCCTGCCTCTCTGTCTACTGGTGATCTCTGTCTGTCAAATAAACAAATAAAATCTTTTAAATAAATAAATAAATAAAATGCTTACTCTAGGCTTGGTCCCACTGCAGACCGGGGGTGGGTCAGCCAAGACACTCCACAGCTCAGGAGGTTCAGGGTTTGAGACTGCAGAGACCACCCCGTACCCCCCCAGCCTGAATGGGTATAACTCCGTTCCTAGCAGGCACTCATTTCCCCAGGGAAGTAGAAAACTCAAACACCTTACCCTGAAGTTTCAGGGACAGTCAGCCTCCTCCCACCTCCCTTTCAGAGGGTCCTAACTGTGTGCTTTCTTTAGAAGGGGAAAAAGTAATCTGCAATGCAGGAAAACAGCTTTAAAGCCTCATTTATGGAGGCTAACCTAGCAGTTCTTAGCTGAGGGTGCGCCATATAAACAGGGGTCTCATCTCGCCTGACAAGCAATTCCTTTATCATTCTCTAAAGGGATCAGATTTCCTCCATTGTCACCAAAATGTCTTCTTGAAACTGGTTCAAATCAGGATCCACACAATGCATCTGACTGACTGATGTCTCAACTCTTTTAAAAAATAAAAAAATGTCATTTATCGATAACCTGTCCTGAAGAATTTCTCACACTCGGAAACTGGACTGCTACCCCAAGGTCCATTAACTTGTTCCTCCATGTCCACAGATCTAGGGCTCTGTTAGGTTTGGGTTCAATTCTTCTTTGGTGGGGGGAAATGTTCACAGGCAGTGCTGGGTACTTTCTATCACGACACTGCAAGGCATATACTGTCTGCTTGCTCCACAGTATCTGATATGCACCCCAAGCAATCTGTCTAGGTTCCTAAAGCCAGAAGAGTCTCTCCAGCCCTTACAGAACTTGTATTCAAACTGAGTTCTTAACTGCTACAGCAAATAGAAATAAACACATATTAAAAACTCTGTTTTGGTTTCTTTCTTGTGCGTGTGTGTGTGGGGTGGTTTATTGAAAAACTTTTTTTTTAAATTATTCTATTTTTTTAAAGGCTTTTATTTATTTAACACACAGAGAGAGAAATCACAAGTTAAGCAGAGAGGCAGACAGAGAGAGGGGGAAGCAAGCTCCCCGCAGAGCAGACAGCCTGATGTGGGGCTCCATCCCAGGACCCTGAGATCATGACCTGAGCTGAAGGCAGAGGCCTAACCCACTGAGCCACCCAGGTATCCTACTGAAAAACTTTTTTTTTTTTTTTTTTTTTTTTTAAAGATTTTATTTATTTATTTGACAGAGAGAAATCACAAGTAGATGGAGAGGCAGGCAGAGAGAGAGAGAGGGAAGCAGGCTCCCTGCCGAGCAGAGAGCCCGATGCGGGCCTCGATCCCAGGACCCTGAGATCATGACCTGAGCCGAAGGCAGCGGCTTAACCCACTGAGCCACCCAGGCGCCCTGAAAAACTTTTGATAGGAAAAATATTTTAAAGACATTTAGACCTAATTGGATTCCCTCATTCTGAGAAGAAGAGAGGCAGAGGAAGCCTAGGGCATGCTGGTATCCACAATACTATTCAATAACAGAATCAGAAGTGGAATGAACATGCTTCATAATGGTCATCATTTATTTAAAAATTTTAAAATAGCAATTATTGGATAAGTAGCACCTACTGGATGGCATGTGCCTAGCACTATGCTAAGGGCTTTATAAACATTATCTTCTTCAATTCTCACAACCTTTAGAAGTAGTAACTATCATTATTCTCATTTTGGGGATGAGAAAATGGTGGCTCAGAGAGGCTGAGTAATTCACCCAAGATTGCACAGCAAGTTAGAATCAAAACTCAATATATACAAATATTGAAACATTATGTTACTGATCTGCAACTAATAGTCAATTATACCTCAATTTTTTAAAAAAGCAGCAACAGCAGCAAAAGAAGTGAAGCTGAGACTAAAAACTGTAGACTGTAGGATTCCAAGGCAGAGCTGTTGCTTCCATAGTCCACTTCTCATCGTGGGAAAAGGAAAAGGCAAGGGTCTGACGAAGCTCTAAAAGCCATACTGAGGGCGCCTGGGTGGCTCTGTGGGTTAAAGCCTCTGCCCTCAGCTCAGGTCATGATCCTAGGGTCCTGGGATCGAGCCCCGCATCGGGCTCTCTGCTCGGCAGAGAGCCTGCTTCTGACCCTCTCTCTGCCTGCCTCTCTGCCTACTTGTGATCTCTCTCTTTCAAATAAATAAATAAAATCTTTAAAAAAATTAAAAAATTAAAAAATAAAAGCCGTACTGAAAATTGATACCCCAGATCCACACAGTTACACCTCCCTAGTGACGAGGAGGAGCCTGAAAAAGGGCCTAAACCTAAGAAGAAAAGTAGACAAAGAGTAGAGATTTATTTGGGGCCAGCTCCCTGTGGTGGAGGATTCCTAGGGCTGCTCTAGGTTAGCAGAGATTTTGCCTCTTCTTTACTTTGTGCCATCAGTTAGCTACACTTCAAATGAACACACAAAAAACTGATGCCCAGAACACAAATACTCATGTCAGAGTGTTTGGCTGGATTTCCTTTTTTTTTTTTTTTTTAAGATTTTATTTATTTATTTGACACAGAGAGAGAGAGCAAGAGATCACAAGTAGGCAGAGACGGAGAGAGGAGGAAGCAGGCTCCCTGTTGAGCAGAGAGCTTGATGTGGGGCTCGATCCCAGGACCCTGAGATCATGACCTGAGCCGAAGGCAGAGGGTTCCACTGAGCCACCCAGGCGCCCCTGGATTTCCTTTTAAAGTCAAGAACACTGTGGTGCCTGTGTGGCTCAGTCAGTTAGGTATCTGCCTTCGGCTCAGGTCATGATCCCAGGACTCTGGGATCAAGCACCATGTCGGGCTTCCTGCTCAATAAGGGGATCCTGCTTCTGCCTCTACCTACTGCTCCCCCTGCTTGTGCCCCACCCCCGAAAAATAAATTTTAAGTCTTTAAAAAAATAAAATAAGATTAAAGAACACTATACCACTGCTTAATTTTCTTGTCACATGAAGTTAGAAGTCCTACACGACCAATCCACCGATTCCCCCTGCTGGGGTGGGCAGAAGCTTGTGGTGATGATACACTCTCAGGTCTCAACCCACCGCACGTGCACTAGCCACAGCAAACTTAATTCAGTTATGGTCTTTCCCCACAGCCTTGAGAGCATATGTGCACTCTACCAAAGGTAGTTTTTACAAAACGCAAATAAACAAATTAGAATTTATTTTTAAAACATTCATCATACCACATTCCAAAGCAAAAATAGCCAATTCCTTGGGTCAGCAACCTTTAAGATTATAGACAATATGCCTATCCTGTCTATGGATAAGCAAAACTCTATTTTCAAGGAGATGGATCCCATATATTTGAGTACTGACACAATACCAAAAAAGGAAAGTACTGTATTCTCCACCCCCCTCCTCTTCCAGGTGGAGAAAAAGAAGACCCAGAAAAAGTCCTGGAAAGCCCCAGTCTCCCAGACATGGTACAACAGCTACCACATGCTAAGCATTGGGCTATCACCACAGTCAATGCTCACAACCCCATGAAACAGATAAATCATAATTTAATCCTTTTTTTACAAACCAAGAAGCTGAGACTCAGAATGGTTAAGTACCTTACCCAAGGAGGCACAGCCAGCAAGTGGTAGAGCTGGCACTTGAATCAACGCAGTTAAAACTGGGGTTAAACCCAAATAAAACCCCAGAACGTTTGCTGTGGATCATTTCCCATTCTGCTTCTTTCATACTCACAAGAGTTGTAGCTAGAATAAGGAAAAAAAATTAAAGGTCTTCAAAATTGTCTAGGGGAGGGATATACAAAAGGCCAAAATGCAAATCCTGATTTAAAATGAAAACTACAAATCTAAGATGTGGACACTTAAACCAGAAGAGAGAACCCCACAAGAATGGGGGGGGGTACTGAAAAACATCTTTTATTACTAGTTACTGCATGTGTCCCTTAAAGCACTAAAACACTAGCATCTGAGCCAAAAGGAGGGCTAAAAATAGGCATTTGCAGCAAGCTCTGGAAATCTTTTAGCTTGCTTATGAGGCACTCATTTCTGTAGACTCCCAAAAACATATGCATCACAGAACACAAAAATTCCCAAGACCACACCGCCACTCCACTGGTGTCACATTTAAACTTGTCCAAGCTCCAAATAAAATCAGGGCTGAAAAAACGGCCGTAGCAGTCCATGCACTCTCCAAAAAAAGAGCCTCCATCTAACCTTACTAGACAGACGATTTAATCAGAATTCTCCCTCAAAAAGCAACCAAGCCCTAAAACAGACTTAAACAGAAAAGCTACTGGATCAATTCGAGTCAGTCTGTCAAAAACTAGTCCTCAGGTTCAAAAACCAACCAGCAGACAAGACACTTTGTTGCCTTAAGATTCCAGAAAAACAAGAACAGAGCAAAACTACCAGACTCAGAATTTTGCTTTGGGCACTTAAACCAAGCAGGCTTCTCCACTCAGGGAAGGCGAGATGCCAGCCAAGCTGTCTTCTTCCCACGATCAATAACCCCAGTGACGCACCCTATCAAGGGCCCCTGCACTTGCACAAAACGCCAGCTCAGGCACCCAATTCCACCTGATGTCATGGCTGATTTAAAACCCACAAGGCAGGTTCACCATTAGCTAAGCAGCAGCAGCCAGGGTGAGTAGCCCCATTTAAACTTCTGAGGAGTGCTCTCTCCTGGGGATGATTATACCCCTTTGAGTTTAAAGGGGGGGGGGGAGACTAAAGAGTGTCTTAAAGTTACATTCCCTCCCTCTGTGGGTGGATCAGGAGGAATATGCAAGAAAATGGACGTTTCAGCACTGCCCTTTGCATAATAGAGTTCTGGAAGGGAAAGGGGGGAAGGAGGAGAGGGCAGAAGGAAGAGAACACGGTTTGAGGTATTATTAGTAAACCCCAAATGTCCCCTCCTCCAAATGAAGCAACCTTAAAAGAAATAAAAATTGCAACATGATATTTTCCGAATTGGCTGTTCAAGTCTCCCTAAGATTATGAGTGGTCCTAAACCCTCGAATGTAAAAGCATTAATAAGCTCTCTCCTCAACTTTCCCCATTTTGACGGTTTAAACTAGTCAGTCTCAACCAGCGACTACAGGAGAGTTTTGAAAAGCACTAGGGCTATGGCCACAGGCCCAACATTCTAGCCGCAAGCGGGTTTTGATACTGATCCACTTCAAAAGGACCCAAAACAGAGCCGCTGAGCCTCCACGCGCCCGCAAAGGGAGGCAGCAGGGCGCGCCCCCCACCCAACCGACGATCTCGTCTCGGCGAAGGGAGGCCGAGACGAGCCTCCATATTCTTCACCGCCTTTCCCCCCAAGCTGACACGGCTCCTCCGGGATCTCCCAAGGGACGGGGTCCACAGAACCGAAAATCCGAGCAGGGAGAGGGAGGGCGCCAGGAGCGCCGGCCGGCGGTCACATGCCGCTCCCCGCGCGGGGAGGCACCACGTTGTCCCGGCTGCGGAGGAATGCCGGGAAGGGGGGCCGCGCACTCACACTCGCGCACACGCACACTCCGGGCCGCGCCGCGCCGCCGGCCCGCACCCGCCTTCCACCCCGAGCGCGGCGGCGGGGGCCGAACGCACAGGCCCAGCGGCCGCGAGCAGCCCGCGGGCCGGCGGCGCGGCGCATGGCGCCCAACTGTCACCCGCCCGCCCAGCCCGGCCACTCCCTCCCCCGCCGCCACACGCCCCTCCTGTCGCCGCATGCCCCCTTCCTCGCCTCACATTTTCCGCCAACCCCTAACTGGATCCCCGCACACTCGCCATCCGGCTCCCTCTCGAGGCGGAAGGTCCCCGGGATCGGGAAGGGAAACCACCGAATTCAATGACACGTTGGGTTTCCTCTTCTCATCATTCTCCCCGTAACCGACCCCTCAACCCGTCGCCAATGGCGATCCCACCGTCTAGTATCATCTACCAGAGAACAAAACTTGTTAACTTTTAAAGCCCGAATCCGTGTGGTCGGTATGAACTCATCACCGCGCGCTTCGCTGCCCGTGACATATGCTCATTAAACATTTACAACATGGGGACGATCGTAACGCTACCAAAACGGGGAACGTGGGGCGGGGTGGGAAGAGGGGCTTCCCGAGAAAGGGTTAAGCTAGAAACCGTCTTCGACACCAACACGCGGGAGGGAGGGCGAGCGCTTTTCACCGAAACCAGCGCCCATCCTCTCCTGGCGAGGTAGGCCCGGACCACGCCGTTGCCCACTAACCGCTGAGGCCCAGGCGGTGGCCATGGGCTCCCGGGGGCTGGGCCCTCCGGCAGGGGCGGCTTCCCCAGTGTGTGAGAGGGAACCGCGACCCAAACGAGCCAGGAGGCAAGTAAAAAAAAAAAAAAAATCCCGAGTCACCACGACCAGTGGCGGACCCCCGGGCCCTGAAGGCCGCTGGGGGAGGGGACGTGCAAGTCCCCGGAAGAGGTCCCCGGATCCAAGAGAGCAAGCAGGGAGACCCACCTGGAGGGGACTGTCCGTTCACCGTGGCCAGGACCGGCGGCAGCGCGTTCTTAGTCCAAGGGTTCACCTTGGGCGGAGGGGCCTCCACGAAGTCACGACGCCCGGCGCCCGCGGCTCCAGCCGCTCCTCCGCCAGCGCCCGGCTCACCGCCGCCGCCCTCCTCCCCGTCGCTGATCGCCAGGCCCTCGGCGCCCGGCGGCTGCGGCGGCCGCGGGCTCTCGCGCTCCAGCTGCCCGGTGCCCTCCTTGTGTGGCTTGGCGCAGGGCGGCCGAGGTCTCCGGGCGCCGCCGTCCGGCTCCCCCCCTCCGACGTCGTTCGCCCCGGGTTCGCCCTTGCCCTCGGGCTGTGGCGGCGGCGGCTTCTTCCTCACCAGACCCCCGTGCTCTTCGGCCTGCAAGAGGGGGGCGCCCCCCGGCAGCAGCGGCTCCACCTGAGTGGCCATCTGCGCGCCCGCCCCCCCGGAGAAGCCGGGCGCGCCCGAGGCTGCCTCCCCCGCCTCGAACTTGGCTTTCAGGGCACCCGCGACGCCTTCCTCCGGGGCGCTGGGCCCCAGTCCCTGCGGAGAAGGGTCGGGGTTCACGCTAGGCGCGGCCCCCCTCGCGGTCGGATGCAGCCGCCGTAGATCCGAGGCCCGCTGGCGGGGCGGGGGGGGTAGGAAGGCCCCCCACTCTGCGGTCCAGGCCTCCTCGGCGCGCGTCCCCCCCCCGCCCGTTCCTCGCAAGGCGCCCCCACCCCGAGCCTGGCAGGCTTCTCGTCCCGTCCCTCCCTCCCCCCCGCCGCCGGGGCGGCCCGGGCTTCCCGGCTCGGGGGCTGCAGCAATATGGACGGACGGGGGAGAGGCGCGGCGAGCCGAGGCGACCACGCGATCCGCGGCAGGCGGCGGGCGGGCGCGCGCCTCGCGACGCGGCGGGCGAGGGGAGGGGACGGCGCAGCGGGAACGCGCCCGCCGAGGCCGGACCTGGGCCACAGGCGGGCGGGCGAAGCCGGCGGGAGCGCGCGCGCACACAGCCTCGCGGCCCCGCCCCTCGCCCCGCCCCTCGCCTCCAATTCCTCGGAGCACCTCCCGGACTGGGGGGTGAGGGGTACTCTGACCGGACGGGGGCGAGCACGTGCCTGATGCAATTCGGAAGGGAGGGCAATGGGGGGGGGGGCAGGAGAGATGGGTGGGTGAAGAGGGGGAGGTGTCTTAAAGGGCCAGCGCGTCAGGGCGTCCGCAGGTGGAGCACATGGGAACGGGCCACGCGGCCGACCGAGCCTGGCCGGGCTCTTTAGGTTGGGTGCGCCAAATTCGGGAGAAGGAGCCATTAATGTCACCCTTGATTTGCAGGGTGAAGGAGAAGGGTGCCCATCTACCCCGAACACGTACCGATACTGCCGGCTCCCTGGCGCCCCATGGGCCTGGCCCCTGTGGGCGCCGCCTGGGTGACCTTGGGCGAGCCGCCCTCACCTCCGTGGGCAGTGCTCGGCTCCTCCCCGCGGGCTCTGGCTGGGACACTGCCCTGAGTTGGGTTCGACGCCCGACCCGAAGGCAGGCCCTTAACCCTTGGGGACAAGGGTGCCTACAAAGTGGGAACGAACTACCAACGGCACCCCCGCCCCGCCCCGCCAAGCCCCCTAAAGCCTAGTGTTTATAGGCAGGAAATGTTTTTTTCTTTCAACTGCATTTCGTTTTTTCTAAATAATTGCTTTAGGCGGAGTTAAACCTATGCCCGATTGGGATTCAGAGATCTGAGATTTTATCCAGGCGCTGGCCCTGCGCCTTACTATCTCTGCAGCAGTGGTCTCCTCAGTGGGCCTCAGTTTCTCTTCTGTAAAAGGAACCAGTTGTGTAGGACAGTGATTTCAAACTTGGGTGCACATTCAGTAAATACTTACTAACCTTGTACTGTGGGGACATGTAGAGTTCTAGAAAATGGGGTTCGGCAATCAGTCAGGCTAACGAGGTCTCTATCGTTATGAACTTTACACTCTCAGGTGGAAAAAGAAACTGGTAAACAAGCACTTGTCTAGTATCTATGAAGACAATAATTACTACAGTGGTAGCTTGGACTCAACCAGCTACTTCAGTTTGAATGATGAGGGATAACTCTGAATGCAGATTCCAAATGTTTTAAGGATTAAGTATGTATGGGATGGACCTAGAAACCTGCGTGTCTAAGAAGGTCCCCTTGGGTGCTTACAGATCAGCCGGTCCTACACTTCCCTTGGAGAATTCCTGGCCTCTCTGAAGGGCTGTGATCCCACCTGCTCAAGACATAACAGCCTGGGATGTTGGCCATCTCCATGGCAAGAATTAGAGCACATGATGGTCTGGGTATGGGAGAAGGCTTATTGAATAGCCTCTTGGAACTGCCCCAGGGGATAAGGCTGGTTGTAGGGTGGCTGTAACCATGACTACTGGGGAGAGGAGCTGTTGGGGACAGCCAGGCAATCTGATGTCTAGTCCCAGCTCTTCCCTAACTTGCAACTCAGCCTCTGCACCATGGTCAGCATTCCACTCTTTCCTGGGTACACTTTCCTGGTAGAGAAATGGGGTAAATTATGCCTGACTTGCTTCTACCTTCCCATCTTTTGTAAGGAGTCAAGTGAGACACTGTTAGTCAAAGTGCTGTGTAAATTATAGAGACTCAGGCCAGTGCTTCAAAAGAGGTACTAAGAAACGGTACCTCTTCCTGTAATGATTGCAGGAATGTCAATAAATTTAAGCAGGATTCTTCATAATTGCATTATATATGCCCTTAATCAGAAGGTAAATTATTTCACCTTGTCCCTCAAATGCACTATTGTTTTTTGTCATATTTACTGTTAAGTATTTCCTAAAGAGGTAATTCACACTAGGCCTTATTTGTTAATAAGGGGCATTATGGTCACTGTTGGTCATTCTGTTCTATATTCCTGTAATTGGAGGTAGAAAGTAGAGTTGCCCCAGACAACTTGTAAGGGAACCCGGACTCTGGATGAGTAACCTGTTCACACCACCTAGCACTCAGTCTGAGCTGAATAAGCACCTTCAAGATTGCTGTTTAGAGGCTAGAGGGTCACTGGGATCTGCACACCCTGGGCCTGCTCTGTCCCAGAAAGGGGCTCTTAAATGTCAGCATGCCATTTTACAGACGGGCAAACTGGGGCCAGAGACAGTAAAAGAAAAGACTACATCTTAAACTGAGGCTGTTAGAGCTGGAAAAAGGAATCTTAACAATTACTCAATTTCCTTGTTTTGCAGATGAGGGCAGTGAGGTTCAGAGAAGTGAAGTTACTTAACCAAGGTCACACAGCTAATTCAGGACAGAGCCAGGTCTCATACCTGAATTTCTTGACCCTAAATCCAGTCGTTTTTTCAATATAAAATGATGGAATTGGGATTCAAGTTCAGGTCTTTAAAATTCCTGATCCCCTGTGACATTTAATATTCAGTTTTAAATATTAAAAATTACTAAAACCAGTTAAGAGTAACTGCTTTTATTGAGTACCTACTATATCCTAGGTACTATGAAAAATCCTTGACATTCATTATTTCAATTAATTCACACAATAACCCAATGAGATACATATTAATTCTTGCCACAAATTATCCATTGAGTCCCTACTATATACCTGGCATGACAAGGTCCTGTGGTTGTACTCGTCAATCACAAAAGGTCACTGAAGTTCAGAAAAGAAAGCATGGTGCATTGGGGTGCCTGGGTGGGGCAGTCGGCTAAGTGCCCAACCTTTGCTTTTGCTTCAGGTAAGGATCTCAGGGTCATGATCTTAGGATGGTGAGACTGAGCCCCGTGTCAGGCTCCCACTGGCTTGAGATTCTCTCTTCTCCTTCTCCCCCTCCCACTCATGCTCTCTCTCTCTCTCTCTCTCTCAAATAAATAAATACATCTTTTTTTTTCTTAAGATTTTATTTATTTATTTGACAGAGAGAGATCACAAGTAGAGAGAGAGGCAGGCAGAAAGAGAGAGAGGGAAGCAGGCTCCCTGCTGAGCAGAGAGCCTGATGCGGGGCTCGATCCCAGGACCCTGAGATCATGACCCGAGCCGAAGGCAGCGGCCCAACCCACTGAGCCACCCAGGCACCCAAATACATCTTTTTTTAAGAGATTTTAACTTATTTATTTGAGAGAGAGAGAGAGACCGTGACAGTGAGAGAGAGCACAAGCAGGGAGGAGAGGTAGAAGGGCTCGATCCCAGGATCCTGGGATCCTGACCGGAGCCAAAGGCAGCCGCTTGGCCGACTGAGCCACTCAGGCTCCCCAGATAAATAGATCTTTAAAAAAGGAAAGAAAGGGGGCGCTTGGGTGGCTCAGTGGGTTAAAGCCTCTGCCTTAGGCTCAGGTCATGATCTCAGGGTCCTTGGATTGAGCGGGGAGCCTGCTTCCCTCTCACTCTCTCTGCCTGCCTCTCTGCCTACTTGGGATCTCTGTCTGTCAAATAAATAAATAAAATCTTTAAAAAAAAAAAAAAAAAAGGAAAGTAAGGTGGGTGCCTGGGGTCACGGGCAGCAGCTAAATATCAGAGTGACCTGTTTCAGGGCAGTGTAACTTCCCAGGCCTTGTTCTAACTCACACCACACTGTAAGGCCTGCCTCTCTCTTCCTCCCACTGCGAAACCCACAAGTAATTATACAGAAACCATCAAATATATTGTCCTGGGAAAGATGCTAAAAATGTTGAAATCTTGTCTCCCCAAAAGGCAAACTCCAACGACAGGGAGAGGGGCAAGCAATTAAGCAATATGTGACCCTAGGCTAAAAAAGAGGTAAGACAAGATATGCTTTGGGCAGAAAGTGACAGGGATCAAACTAACTTGTGTGGTTTCAACACACCAGTGCTTGAAAACAGAGACAAAGCGTTAGAAAATCAAACTTAAAAAATAAAAACTGTGGTGTGGGTCCAAATATTTATTTGTATTTAATTATGTGCTTTGTTTGCCTCCAGTGCTGACAACTTCCTGAAGAGAGACAAAGGAAGCCACCCCAGGGACTGAGGGACCCCAGAGAGCTAGGAGACCTAACTGATAAGCTACAGCCCATCTCTGGCTTTGCCCAATGACTTTGGGCAGCCTCTCTGTCTTCCTGGGCTTCCATCTCTCCATCCACAAAATGGGAAGTGTAATCCCTATCTATGTGGCTTATGGATGTGAAAGGTTCAGTTTCCAGGAAGCTTCATTCTTTTGTGGGGAGCATAGGGAGAAGGTAGTGTAGAGGTTCCTCCACTTACTCTGTATTAGCAAAAAAAATTCTAATACACGTAGATATACAGTTGTACTCCTCTTTCAGTTTGATTTTCCAAAGGAACTTGAGTTTCTGGAAGAACTTGGGCTGCATAACTTATCTTCTGATATCAGGGGCTCCTGGGCAGGAGGCCTCTAGGCAGACACGGAGTGGGTGGGGTCAGCAAGGGAGGGGCCTGGGCCAATACGAATGGTGCCAGCCGCGGAGTGCTATTCCAAACTCTGAAAACTCTTGGGTTCTTTGGCACATGCCAAGAAATTTATTTCAGTTCGTGGGAGGAGGCTCAGCCTAGACTTCTTCTTGTGAAGTCAGTACAAACAGCAATAGCTCAGTGGGGTGAGGACGGGGGAATACTGATTGTTTCCATAAGACCTGGTTAACCCCCAGAGCAACACTTTTGTGTAAGTAGGATTATCCCCATTTTACAGATGAGGAAGTAGACTCACAGGCAGCCCAGCCTCCCCAGGGGGGTTAGGAAAAGAGGAGAACGGGTTTGTAATGAAGGTGGTCGAACAGAGAATTTAACTTCTAACATAGTCACCATTTTGAGTTAGAGACCAGGCTCATACTGGCCTCATCCCAGCCTCTTTCTCTTCGATACTATCCTCTTTCCCAGGCCCTGCTCCCCTCCCCGGCATGGCTGCGCTTCTCAAATGGTCTCATGACGAGCTTGCCCTCTAACTTCTCCCCACTGCAGGCAGCCTACCACACTGCCTGAGCCAGTTCTCTGAGTCTTTCCTGGACTTTGATGAGCCCTGCCTCTGCTAAAAATCTCCCTACTCACACCCCACCCTGTCCTGCCACCTCTACCACACCTTATATTCCAACAGCAGGGGACCACTCACTGTAGCTTTCCTTCGACAAATATTTATTAAGCATCCATGATGTGCCAGGTACTGCCCAGGCCCTGGAGCTGGACAAGTGAGCAAGATACATAGGTTTCCTGCCTTCGGGAATCTCCTGGTCTCACCCTGTGGGCCCCACGCTTTCCTACCTCAAGTCACGGAATTCCCCTCACTGTGTTGTTTCTGTTGAGAGCGAGGTCCTGAGTGAAAATCCCAGTTCAACTATCTGGTGACTTCGAGCAAATATTTAACTTCTCTCTAAGCCTCAGTTTCCCCATCTGTAAATTGGAAATTATAATAAACTACTTATCTCATAGACCTTCAGTGACCTTTAAAGGAGAAAATGTGTATAATTTAATAGCACAATGCCTGCACATAGTATATGCTAAGTAAATATTACCTTTCATTACATGTATTATTGCCAGTAATGTCATTCCATCTCCATTTGTCCAGAATTCTACTTGTCCTTCAAGGCTCAGCACAAAATGCCAACTGCTTCACAAAATCTTATTTAGTTTCCACAACTAGAATAGATATCTCCCCACTCTTAGTTCTTGGTGGCAATTTCCCTAAAGCACATGATATTTTTTACTTTCTTTTTGCCCTCAATCATGGTTACTTATGAGTATGCCTTATTCTCCATCTAGATTATAAGGTTTCTTGAAGTTAAGGATTGCACCCCATTCTTCTTAGTGTCCCTTATGGCACTCACCAGTGGTGCCTTCTGCACAGCTGGCCCTCAGTGTATTTTCTGGACCAAAAAAAAAAAAAAAAAAGAATTAATGACTACAGACTCACTCCTAATCACATCAATGTTTTGGTAGCTAGAGTGACACTGTCAAGGGCCAAGTGCTAAATTTTATAGATACTTAATATATATTACATATAATAAATATATTAATTATACATAACTAAATTACATATGTACTTTTAAATGATAAAATATGAAAATAAAATGTGGTAACTTTAACAAATGTAAAGTATTTTAAGTCTAGCAAAGCAAAACCCGCATATAAGCCCAAGGGCAATCATTGGCAACATGTTGATGTATTTTCTTCTAGTCTTTTTTTCTATGCATATTTTAGATATATTTTAGATATTTCAAATAACTGAGATCATATTGCACATTCAGCAGCTTTATTTTTTTGTTTCCCCACCTTAACACTGTACTATGAGCCCTGTCTATGTACTATGAGCACTGCAAATTCCCTACCCTCAGTAACTTATGCCATCTATTGAGCACCTATGGTTTGCCTTACTTCACAGCTGCCTGCCTTCTGTTTGTGCTACACTGCATTTCCCAAAGGGCTTTCATGGAGAAGGACAGGTGTGACTGTCCCCAGTTGGCAGCTAAAGAACTGAGGCTCCCAGAAGTTCGGTTAATTGCTTCAAGATGCTGGGGCAACAGACTCAAGGTGAGAACCCAGGTCATACCCCTCCCATTCCAGACCCTTCCACAACCCCACAGGAGACACAGCACACTTTGAAATGCACACCCCCACCCCCCGCAACCAATCAGACAAACTCAGACAACTATGTGAAATCATTCCAGGGTCTGCAAACATCCAAGTTCATGGAGAGAGGTGGAAATTAGCAGCTAAAACGAAGACAGGAGGCAATTTTCCTGGCAACATGACTGTAATCAGTCACAACTACTGAGCTCCCAGAACAGAAGGACCCTGACCTAGGGACTAGAGTGGAAACAACAAAGGACAAGACATGTTCTCTGTCCCAGGGAACAAAACTCCGTATACTAGCAGTGTTCTCATCACAGACCACTTGCCTGTCCTTTACCTATAGCACAGGAGGAAAAAAGGGGTAAAGGGTTAAGTTAGGTTCAGATTCAGGTTTGCCTACTTCCTAGTTGTGTGATGTTAGGCAAATTCCTTTCTTTCTCTGAGTTTTACTGTCCCCATCTATAAAATGGTGAAAGGAAAATACTTGCCTAAGAAAATTCATTATGCCTTTGAGAAAGTTCCCTGGCCTCTGGTGTGGGTTTTCTCATCTGTAAAATGGAGATGATAACAGCACTGACCTTTAGGGTAATTGTGAGGATTAAGTTAGTAAATACATGCAAAGTGCTTAGAACAGTGCCTGACAAATAGTACACACTGAATGAATGTTTGCTATTATTATCATTGGCACAGAATCAAGAGAAACACTCTTCGAATCCCACACACAAAAGGCAGAACAAGTGTTACCCTGATCTGTAGATGAGGAAACCAACTCTCAGAAAGATGAGGCATTTATCTGGAACCCTGATGCTAGTCGATGCTAGTCCTGATGCCAGGACTGCTAGATATTCCAAATGCAATGCTTTCCCTCTCCAGATCATATTTTAGCTGTCGCAAGCTGTCAGCCTTCGGACCAATTTCAGCCCACAGGCATGTTTTGTTTGGCCCACACAGTATTTTTTTTAATTGAATTTAACTGTGATTTGATGGACCTAGTACACACTAGTGAGCATCAGGCCTAACCCTTCCTCTGGTGTTTGTTACTCCCAGTCAATTAGCAAACGACCCACATTTAGATCCTTGCACAGGCTCTTACGGTACCAGTCACTAAACACAGGGTATAGACGAGTTGTGGAGACTAAAGATGAGGCAAAGAGGGGCACAGGCTGGAGGAACAGGGAAGAGGTAGTCAGGGAAGCCTTCCTGCAGGTGGCTGTATGTGGGTTACAAGTTAATATTAGGAAGTGGGCTTTGTCCAGAATGGAAGGGAGGGTATGAGGTAGAGAAGATTACTTTAGCATTTGGTGACCTTCAGGGATGATGAGTTTCCTCCCTAGCACTTCCCCAGGTTTTTCCCTTAGTGGAGAAGAGAAAAGAAATACGCTGCCCCTTATTTCATATGAGGCCATATGACTTAGGAGGTCCAGAGTCAATACACATTGTCTGTGTTTGTTGATTAATTGATCTGTGTCCTCATCCCTGAGTACTCAGCACCGTGCAAGATACCTGGAGAGAGATGTGATCACACAAGCCGAAGTATGAACTAGGGCCCCTGCCCTCAGTGATAATACCAAGAATAATAAGGATAATGGCAGAGTCTACAGATAGGGTTTTTCCCTTCTTGTTGTTGTTTAGGGTGGCACTTCCCAAGGTAAATTCTCCAGAATGTAAATAGGTAGTCCACTAGGATGGAATCTGTCACCAAACCATTTGGGAAGACACTGGGTTTAAGCAATGTTAAATAATGGGGCGCCTGGGTGGCTTAGTCATTGGCGGTCTGCTTTCAGCTCATCATGATTCCAGGGTCCTGGGAGCCTGCCCAGCATTAGGCTCCCTGATCATCCGGAAAGCCTGCTTCTCCCTCTCCCTCTACCACTCCCCCTGCTTGTGTTCCCTCTCTCGCTGTCTCTCTCTCTGTCAAATAAATAAATAAAATCTTTAAAAAAAAAAAAAAAAGGCAATGTTAAATAAATGTTTTCCTATGGGATAGATCGGGGCTTTTACCATTCATGGTGAATCTCTCAGAAAGAGCATATTCCTCAAACTCATGTAATACAAGCAAATCAGAGCTGGGTATTTGTGGAACCCCCTTTGAGAAACACTGACTCCCTTTCTGCTGGGGTGGTGTCAGACAAAGAGGTGTAGGAAGAGGTCTGCCTCTCAGCTCTGGCTCTGTTTCTACTTCTAGGTTCTATGGAACCTAGAAAAGTCTCTTTTATTCTCTGTACTTTAGTTTTCCATTAAAAAAAAAAAAAAAGTGTGAATGCCGTGGAAGTTTCTTCGTATTCTAGCAGTCTTGATAGCAGTTTCCAACATTTTTTTTAAAAAAGATTTTATTTATTTGGGGCGACCGGGGGGCTCAGTGGTTTAAAGCCTCTGCCTTCCACTCAGGTCATGATCTCAGGGTCCTGGGAATCGAGCCCCGCATTGGGAATCTCTGCTCGGCGGGGGGCCTGCTTACCCCTCTGTCTCCGCCTGCCTCTCTGCCTACTTGTGATCTCTGTCAAATAAATAAAAATTGTTTTAAAAGATTTTATTCATTTATCTGAAGAAAGAGAGAGAATAGCATGGAGAGAGGCAGAAGGAGAAGCAGACTCCCCTCTGAGCAGGAAGCCCTACGTGGGGCTGAATCCCAGGGCCCTGAGATCATGACCAAGCCAAAGGCAGATGCTTAACGGACCGAGCCGCCTGGTGCCCCAGTCTCTCACATTTCATACCTCTCTGACGAAGAGCATGAGTGCTGGTCACAGGAATGAGATGGGAAAAGCCCACGGCAAGGTGATGAAGCTGCCTGACTACATGTCCCAGCAACCATCACTGGATCGGAGAGGTTTTCCAATTCCCACAAGGTCCCCCAGCACTTGAGTTTCTAGATTTGCAACACATGGCACGAAGAGAAAACCTCAAATAATGTGAGTGGCCTAATTACTTAACGTGGCTAAAGTGCACAGAGATCGCCAGATAAAGACGAGGAATAGCCAAGCTCATTTTGTATGAGTAGCACTGCCTGATGTGTTTTCTGCAAGCCTCCAGGGTGACAGGAGTTCTAGGGGGCCCCTCAACCAAGAAAAGCAGGAAATGTTAGGGCATGCCTGCCATTCTTCTGCAAAAGACCCTCCAGGGGCACCTGGGTGGCTCAGTGGGTTAAAGCCTCTGCCTGATCTCAGGGTCCTGGGATTGAGCTCCACATTGGGCTCTTTCCTCGGCAGGGAGCCTGCTTCCCTTCCTCTCTCTCTGCCTGCTTCTCTGCCTATTTGTGATCTCTGTCTGTCAAATAAATTTTAAAAATCTTAAAAAAAAAAAAAAAAAAAAGACCCTCCAGTGACTCCGTATCACAACAGGAATGAACTCCAGACCTGTCACCTTAGCCCGCAAGACCCCATGTGCTCCCGACTCCATCCACCTCTGACTCCCTGTCTCTGCTCCTGTTCCCTGCCCTTGCCCTGCGCCAACTTCTCAAGCACACGGAGTTCTTCCCAGTCTGGGGGCTCTAGGGCCCAGTTCCCACAGCCCAGAACACATGGCCCCCAGCACACACACACACACACACACAAAGGCCACACGTAAACTTCCCGTGTTCCAGCCTCAGCTTACGCTGCCCCCCTTCTCAGAGAGACCTCCCTTGATCGCCTTGGCTGAAGTACTCCGTGTTCTCCATACCACAGATCACAATCTCTGACTTTATGGGCTTATCTTCTTTTGCCCTTTTCTCCAATAATGTATAAACTCCGTGGGCCTGGAGCTTGTGGCTATTTTGTTCACCCTTCATTCCCAGTCCCAAGTAGAGTGCTTCACACAGTAGGCACTTAATATTTGGTTGAATGAATGCTGTGTGGCCTCTGGCAAGTGACTTCCCCTCTCTGGGCCACGTGTAAAAAGCGGTGTTTGAATGAGGTGCTGCTGAGCGCCTCGGCAGCTCGGACTGTGGCTCTATGACTAATACCTGGGCTCCGGGCCCAGGAGTGAGCCTGGTATGTTCTGTTGCCACAGCACTGCACACAGCACGCTGATTTAATCAGGTGACAGACACCCTGTAATTTTGTGTTCTGCTGTCCCTCCTCCCCTGTCCCTGGGCTGGGAACCATGCTATAAGATTTCCAGCATGAACCCTGCACAGCCACCTGGGAGATGATGTTCAGTCTGGAAGTTCAAAAGCCAAGAAGACTTGTCAGTGTCCCGATAGAAAAGACTGGGCTCTTTGGGAGTGTTCAACAAATCCTGTAAACTCTGGTTAGAAAGGACCCTCCGGGACACTTGGCCTGACCATCTGCCTTAAATGTAACTGCCCTCTAACCCTTGCTCAGTAGTGAGCATAATCACCTGAATTCCCCTGGAAGTGCTTGGAAAGAGAGGACTCATTAACTCTCAGGGCCCCTAATCTCACAAGTGAAGATTTAGGAAGCCCTTTCAGCAGCGTGATGGAACACAAGGCAGTGGAGTATAGAGGCAAACAGTTTGGGCTCTAACTGGCCTGGGCAGAATCCCAGCTCTGGAACTACTTGCTGTGTGAGCTTGGGCAAGCCATGAACCGTCTCTGTGCTTCCATTCGTCTTCTGCAAAGTAGGGAGAACCCTTGTTGGGCTGTTGGGGATACTATAAGCATTAATACTCAGTGCGAAGGCAATAAATGTCTGTTTCTGTTAACTGCTACCTAGGAGTGTTCTCCTTGTTATTATCGTTTTTAGATAACCTTCGACTCTGTTCTTGGGGCTGGTGGATTTGTTTGCAAAGAGAGACAGCAGGGGCCAGCCCAAAGATATAGGGCTGGGAATCCAGAGCGGTGGGCTCACTTGGGATTATGAGAATTGACTTTACCATTCCAGGCTTCAGGACTTCACCTGAAGAAAGGAAAGAGAATAATCCCTGTCCTGCTTCCTGTCATAGAACTGATGTAGATCAAATGAGAAATAAACAAGAAGCTTTGGAAAGTGCAAAAATGGTCCATGGATGTGAGGGATTTGTCTTATTTTGTTGGAGAGTCCTGTCCTCTTTTAACCAGGCCCATTAGCTCCCACACAGCAAAATAGCTAAACTCAACCTATTTGGCAAACAGTGTGTGTTTGATACTTGCTGTGAATTTGAAGCTAATCCCTTCAGAATCTTCTTTCATTAATGCACTGGAGCAAACAAATTTGAGAAGGATTTATTTATAAGCACTTGGTACATTCCTACAGGACACAGGGCTTGGTTTGACTGATTTCTGACATCTTTGTTTATTGTCATAATTATATCTTATGTTTCTCTTGTTTGGGAATCCGATGGGAAGGATCTAGATTGGGTGCACTCACTTTGTAAATGTAGGCAGGACACAGGAGCTCTGCATAATTTCAGGAAGCCTGGGGTGACTTCTGGTCAACACCTGTCATGTCATGTGGGGTTACAGCGGGAAGAGGTCCCCAGAATGTGTCTTGCTGTACAAATCAGAGACAGAGGCTCAGAGAGGGGAAGGCACTCACCCGAAGTTACATAGCTTGTTTACAGCAGAGGCTTGACCAGGTAGCCAGGTCTCCTGACTCCAAACCCCATACTCTTTCCAACAGTTCTATGGAATCTTGTGATTTCTCTAAATTAGCTAATTGTGTATCAAAATCCTGTAATTCGTGGGGGCTAACATTTGTCAAAACTCCTTGAACTGGGGGTGCTTAGCTGGCATTGTAGGTGGAACGTGTGACTCCTAATCTTGGAGTTCTGGGTTTAGGACCTGCTTTGGGTGTAGGGATTACTCAGAAATAAAATCTTAAAAAACAAAAACAAAAACAAAAAAAAAAAACACAACCCAAAACTCTCATCGAACAGTCACTTAAAACCTAAGCAGTACTGGGGTTAAATTTAACTCAGTTTTTTAAAGTGATAAAATGGTGTGGCAGAGTTCTTTTTCATGAGGGAGTCAGTGTCTAAGGCCAGTGTTAAGGCAAAATTAAGCCCTTCGGAAGGGAACACACTGAGGCCAGTAGGGTCTCTCAGCCGGTGTTTCTGCAAGCATTGTAACAGCCTGCTGCTTCTTCAGAAGGTCCGCATTGGATACCTGCTGCCACGCAGGTATGTGAGAGAAAGAATGTATCTCTACAAAAGGAGGCTATGTGGGGTGGTGAAAGGCACAAGTGGGAACCAAGACTGCTAAGGGAATGGTAGCTTTTGGTACTACCACACACACACACACACACACACACACACACACGACCTTCCTGAGCAGATGCTGGAGCAAGTTAACAGAGCGCCTGAAGCTGGGGACGAGGATCTGAGGGTTCCTGGGACCCAGAATGTGAGTTAAGTCAGGAGAATTTCCGGGCCTCTGAGGGGCAGGGCTGAGGGTAAGAGGTTGGAGGAGGGCTGGAAAAAGCTGACACGATGGAGAACCTCTCATTCAAGAAGGGAAGGCTGTGGTGGGAACCAGTGGAGGAAAAGGAGATCAATAGGTAGAGGACATCAAAGAGAGGCTTTGGAGGTAGCCGAGTGTTTGAGGAGAAAGCAAGTTGCCTAGGTTGACCTGCTGCACTATTGCACAACGAGTAACTATCTTTTAACAACTAAACACCCCCAAATGTGGAGGGATGGAGATGGAGGTGGTTAATCCACAAAGCAGGGTGTGTTTAATGAGATTAGATCTGATATGCTTCAGAACAGTTTGTTAGTTGTTTATGTATAAAAAGGAGGATTTCCGGGCTGCTCAGTGTCAAAAAGGTTTAGGACTTGAAACATTTTTCCTAGGGCTGTATTAAAATGATACATTTTTCGGGCGCCTGGGTGGCTCAGTGGGTTAAGCCGCTGCCTTCGGCTCAGGTCATGATCTCAGGGTCCTGGGATCGAGGACCTCATCGGGCTCTCTGCTCAGCAGGGAGCCTGCTTCCTCCTCTCTCTCTGCCTCTCTGCCTGCTTGTGATCTCTCTCTGTCAAATAAATAAATAAAATCTTTAAAAAAAATGATACATTTTTCACCTCATACCCCTTTGGAAAGCTATTATCAAAGAAGAAAGGAAGGATGGATGGACAAGTGTTGGTGAGGATGTGGAAAAATCGGAGCCCTTGTGCCCTCCTGGTAGGAATGCAAAATGGTGTGATTGCTATGGAAACCAGTATGTAGCTTTCTCAAAAAATTAAAAACAGATGGGATGCTTGGGTGGCTCAGTCGGTTAAGTGTCTGCCTTTGGCTCAGGTCATGATCCCAGAGTCCTGGGATAGGGTTCCCCCCTCAGTGGGGAGCCTCTTTCTCCCTCTGCCTGCCCCTCCCCCCACTAGTTTTGTTTTGTTTTTCCTCTCTCTCTCCCTGACAAGTAAATAAATAAAATCTTTAAAAACAAAACTAAAAAATGGAGTTCCTATATGACCCAGAAACCCCATGTCTGGGTATTTATCCAAAGGAATTGAAAGCAGGGACTCGAAGAGATATTTGTACACCCATGTCCATAGCGGCCATATTCAAAATAGCCACGAGGTGGAAACAATCCATGTGTCTAGCAATGGATGAATGGACACACAAATGTGGTGTTTACCTATAAAAAGAATATTATTCAGCCTGAGAAAGGAAGGAAATTCTGCCACATAAATGAACCTTGAGGATTCTCTACTGAATGTAAGCCAGTTACAAAACAACAGATAGGTATGATTGCACTTATATGAGGTATCTAACAGTCAAATTCAGGGGCGCCTAACTGGCTCAGTCAGTGGAGTATGAGACTCTTGACTCCATGTTGGGCACAGAACTTACACTGGAAAAAAAAAAATAGAGCAGTCAAATTCATAGAAATAGAAGGTAGAATGGTGGGTTCCCGGGACTGGGGAAATGGGGAGGAGGAGCTGTTTCATGGATATAGGGTTTCATATTTGCAAGATGGGAAAGCTCTGGAGATCTGTTTTACAACAATGTAAACATATATAACACTACTGAACCACACACTTTAAAATGGTAAATTTTATGTCGGATGTCTTTTATTACAACAAATAAGAAACCAATACATTTGCCTGTAGACCTCCTTTTACTCACTGAAAAACTGCTGGTTATAAAATAGCCTGTTCAGTATGATCCTATTTTTGTCAAATGTCCCTTTTTATTCTAATACATATTCATTATTCAAATATACATGATTAACAATGGCTACTTCTGAGTACTGATTTTGTTCTTTTTACCATCTGTATTTTCTAGCTTTTTTAAAAAATATATATTTTTATTTATTTATTTGAGAGAGAGACAGAATGAGAGAGAGAGAGAGAGAGACCATGAGATGGGGGAGGGTCAGAGAGAAAAGCAGACTCTCCACGGAGCAGGGAGCCCGACATGGGACTCTATCCCAGAACTCCAGGATCATGACCTGAGCCAAAGGCAGTGACTCAACCAACTGAGCCACCCAGGCGCCCTTTTTCTAACTTTTTTAGGGAAGCACTTTGTTCCTTACTGAAACAACAGCAAAAACCTGATCCCGTTTTGGCCCTTGTCTTTACGTCCACAAAATTTTCATAAGCAAAACTCACATTCCTGAGGTTTTATTGTGTATATAATTAGAAATCACTGCTAATAATTTTAAGAAAACAATAGCAACAGTAATATTTCCTATGTAGGGCAAACTTAATCTGTGCTCAACACTTGGGCTTCTAATGAACTATCTCAGACAATCACCCTTCAAAGTAGGTACCACTATAAACCCATTCTGCAGAGGAGGAAACAGAGGTTAAGTAGCTGGTACAAACTCATTTACAAACGTCAAGGCTGTGTTGACATTCACAGCAGTCTGATCCCAAAGCCTGTGTTTCTGATAGCCTGGCTATTTTGCTAGACACACATGATGTACTCACCTGTTACCCTGTGCACGGGTCCCTTCAGCAGCCATGAACATATAATTTATGTGTTACTTACAATGTTCAGTCAGCTCTCCTACCACTCTCCTGGTGGTCGTAGGATGTTTGTTTCTCAGATAAGGCAAAGGTCAACCTCTCTCCAGAAATCCCAAGCCACGTTACATTCCAGATAGGTCCACAAACAGCAAATGAATGAGCCAATCCTAGGGACTCTGAGTGGTTTGGGCTTGTGGGACTGTATCCTGGACACTTAGCTTATTTGTATAGATATTAACTCCACTACCCAATACAACCAAGCAGGACACACACCCACCTCCCAGGACCAACTTCAACCTGAGGGGAAGCCAATGGGCAGACAGGAAAGAAAGGCTGTCAAAGATGGTCACTGTAATAATATGATTTCAAAAGAATGATTATGATTATGTAATTAACACTTTGTATTCAAACATTTTCATCTCTAAGGATCTCTGAGAGTCAGGTTGTTTAAATATATATCACATACATTGTTGGAGACAAAATTTATAGTTTTATTTTTTATTCATTTTAATTTTTTTAGATGGAGAGTGCGGGGGGGGAAGGAGAGGGAGAGAGAGAATCTTTTTTTGTTTTTTTTTAAAGATTTTATTTATTTATTTATTTATTTATTTATTTAACAGAGAGAAAGATCACAAGTAGGCAGAGAGACAGGCAGAGAGAGAGGGGGAAGCAGTCTTCCCGCTGAGCAGAGAGCCCAATGGTCCCTGAGATCATGACCTGATCATGACCTGAGCTGAAGGCAGAAGTTTAACCCACTGAGCCACCCAGGCACCCCCAGGAGAGAAAGCATCTTAAAATGGCTCCACCCCGACATGGGGCTCAATCTCACTACCCTGAGATCATGACCTGAGCCCAAATCAACAGTCAGATGCTTAACTGACTGAGCCATCCAGGCACCCTAAAGACTATAGTTTTAGAGTTTTAGAAGATAACTAAAATTCCTTTGCCTTTGTAATTAGGAGAATTCCCTGTGGGATGAATATGATACCACTAGACACCTAAATAGATCTAAACTCGGAAGAGTTGAACTTAAGGCTGGAAAGGATCTTGATAATCAGTTTATTTAAAAAAGACAAATAAATATGTAATAAACATAAAATCAATTTCAGATTCCCTGCTTATGATGGAATTTAATCAATCACAGCACTCTTTCTCACTAAGCCTGGACTTAATCTCAGAATCTTTCTCAACATAGCAGTCTCAGCAGCTACCCCCACCTAATCAGACTCAAATCCTATTTGCCGTCCTGGAAATTGGTCCATTCCCATCCTTTCCATGTGACAGAGAGGGGACTGGAGTTCAGAGAGGTAAATTAACTTGCTCAAAGTTACACTGCTGGTAATATAAAGCTGAGGTTTCCAAATTCTTTTTTTTTTTTTTTTTTTTTTTTTTTTTAGTATTTATTTATTTCACACACAGAGTGTACAAGCAGGGGAAGTGGCAGGGAGAAGGGGAAACAGGCTCTCACAGAGCAGGAAGCCTGATGTGGGGCTCAATTCCAGGACTCTGGGATCATGACCAGAGCCGAAGGCAGATGCTTAACAAACTGAGCCACTTAGGTGCCCCCGTTTCCAAACTTTTGCTTTTTTCTTAATCTCCACCCCTGCTTTTTTGCTCTGTTCAGAATATACTTGGTAGATCATATGTTTTGCACTAGATTCCTCTTTCCTGGCTGAGCTGTTTAGAATGCCCCTACCAGTGATTTGCCAAGGCAGGCAACCTATCCCTTTAAATTTTTGTGTTGGGTGTTTTCAAGTTGAAAATGGAGACCGTCGTCTGGATTCATATCCTTGCCTCTCTTACTGGAAATCTGGGTGCTCTATTGAGAAATGTGAGCTGTTGCTGAAATTTCTATGACTGTAGGCAAAGGGTGAGATATTTTGAGAGCACCTTCTCTAGGTGCAAGGTGTTTTTGCTCCAGACTACAAAAATGAAGTAAGACAGTGGCCGGCTACAGTGATCTGGCCATGGTGAGGCTACTTGGAAGGAGATGGCATTTGAGTAAGACTTTGGAGATCAAATGGCCTAAATTATTCTTCAACTAAAAAATAATATATGGTCATTTCACAATTATTTGAAAAGACAGACTATTGAGAGGTAAAATCATTTCTAGTTCCTTCATCCAAAAGGTATGTCAACATTTTGTTTTATTTTTCTCTCTAGTAGTATCTTTTTACTCCACGCATAGATATTTGGGTTTTCCCCCCTCCTTTCTCATGGTTGTTAATCTATGTGTGTCATTTCATATTTTGATTTTTATAAAGTTTTGTTTGTTTGTTTGTTTGTTTGTTTTTTGTTTTAGTGGAGCATGGAGCCCAATATGGAGCTTTGAACCCACAACCCTGAGATTAAGATGTGAGATGAGATCATGAGTCAGATGCTTAACTGACTGAGTCACCTTGGTACTCCTTGATTTTAAACTTTTAATATACTATGAATATACTATGAGAGTGCTCCATAACCCATTAATTCTAAGAATAACCAATGTTAATTCTAAGAATAACCAAATATGTACATACCTATGTTCACCCAAAGGCATATGGAAGCAACACTTTTCAAAACAGCCCCAAATTGGAAACAACCTGAATATCCATCGATAGCATAGATATATAAATTGTGCTATACTTCCCTAATCAAAAAGTATACAGTGATGAAAATAAACGATAGCTACACCTAGCAACACAGATGCATCTCACAGATATATCGTTGAGCAAAAGAAGCCAGGCACAAAAAAGAACATACCTTACAATCTGGTGATATAAAGTGCAAAACCAGGCAAAAGTAACCATGATATGGTTAAGACATCAGATGTCAGATTGTAAGATGTCAGAACAACCCAATGTGACGAGCCCTGGGTGTTACACGCAACTAATAGTAATTGGACATTGCATCTGAAACTAATGAAGTACTATAAGTGGCCTAATTGAATATAAATTAAAAACAGATGTCAGGACACTGTTTACATTTGGGGGCATGGCTAGTGACTGGAAGGGACCGTGGGGGTAGGTATCTGACTGTAGGTAAGACCATATAAACACTTGGTGAAATGTATCACGCTATACATTTCTGGTTATGTGCTTTTCTACATATGTTCTACAAGTCAATTAAAACACCAACTAATTAGAGCAAGCCCAGGTAAATACATCCATCAGGTAAAGAAGGCCAAGGATATCACTTCAGGCAGAGTAAATAGCACAGAGAAAGTTGCAAGAGTGCAAGATTGCAAGAAGCAGTCCAGCTTGCTTGCAACATTGGTATTACAACATTTTGCCGTAAACAGAAGACCCTAAAACTTAGGGCTTAAAAACAATGACATTTATTTGCTCAGAATTCTTAAAGTTGACAGTATGGGCTGGGCTTAGCCAGACAGTGCTGTCTCCTCTAAGGTCACTCAAACGACTGTAGTCAGATAGACTGGGGCTAGCTAGCCCAAGACAGCCTGTGCTGTTTACCCTTTTTGCCTGCTCCAGGAAAATTAATCTGGGCCCTTTCTAAATTTGTTTTCTTTGGCAGCTAGCAGGATGCCTCCCTCTTATCGGTAGAGGGAGCTGGGGAGACATTTAAGTAAGAAAGCGTTTTGCTTCCTGGTTTTCATGTGCCATCTCATCAGCCTCCTGGGGTGTTTGTGGGTCCCCATGCCTAGCTCCTGCAGTGTGTGGCTTCTCCAGCATCAGGCTCTGGCAGGGGACAGGGACCAGCAGCATCTGGCAGCCAATAGCTTCCCCAGGAATCTCTCTTCAGTGATTTTGTAGCAAGGTCTCTGGAGAGATACTTCCCTATGAATGGCTTTCCTGGAACATGAGAGGATACAATTCCAGCAACTTCCAGGGGATCGCCTGGCATGGTACCACAGGGACCTCTCTGCCATTTAGAGGCCACAGTCACATCCTCTGTGATAAGAGCTGGATCTCAGCCCTGCGGGCGGCAGGGGAAGCTCTTCTTTGGGTGTTCTACGTACCTCTAGAGATACTAGCTGCCCCTTGTATTTGCTGTTCTTGAATTCTTTAGAATTCTCTTTACTTCTTGTTAGTCAGTCCCTTGTTACATCAACCTCCTTTACAATGAACAATTCTTTAAACTTTCCTGTTTGACATACTACACAGTTTCTCTCTCCTGGTTGGACCCATGCCTCACTTATCTGTCTGGCTATTGACTGTGCCTTTTTCTCCAAATGTCTCCAGCATAATAGTCTTGATTTTTTTTTTTTTTTTTTTTACCATGGCAGCTGTATCCCAAAAGGTGAATGCTGAATATGTAAGGCTTCTTGAGGCCAAAGCTCATAAGTCCCATAACATCAGGTTAAGTGATATCTAACAGTCAAAATAAGCCACAGAGCAAGCCCAGATTTAAAAGGAGAAAAAATAGATCCTATCTCTTGATTAGAAAAATGGCAAAGTCACATTGTAAATGTGCACGGGCACAGGAATGGTGGGAATGTTGGAGCCATCATTGCAATCAGTCTACCACAGTCCAACAGCATTAGAGACAGCAGAACACTCTTTGAAAGTATATTCCTTGACTGCTCTAGAACCTCTAAATCCAAACATCTGGGGTAGGATTTGGGAGTCTAAAATTTTAACACTCCTTCTCTCCTCCCATTCCAGCCCAGGTGATTCATACCCATAATAAAACGTGAGAACCATTAACCTATGCTCACATAGTATCTGTTCTCATTCACCACTTTTGAAGATGCTGTTCCATTGCCTTCTGGCTTTTATTATTTCTGGTAAGAACCTGTCAGTTTCATTATTGCTGCCTTCAAGATTTCCCCTTATCTTTGGTTTTCAGCAGTTATACCATAATAGACCCTAGTTTAGTTTTCTCTTTATTTATTCTGTGTGCGGTTTAAAGTGATTCTTAAATCTGTGGCTTGATGGTATTACTATCATAAAATATTGCCTCCAGTATCACTTCATTTCTCTGAGTCTCTCTTCCCTTCTCTTCTCCCTTCCCTCCTTTTCCTTTTTTCTATCCCCGTACCTGCTTTGTTCCCACTCTCCCTTGGGACTTCAATCATACATAATTAGACATTTTCACCACATTCCATACGACTCTCTTCTTTATTATATGTGCTGTAGTCTGGGTACTTTCTACTGACCTCTTTCAGTTCACTAAGTTGATCTTCAGCTATGCTTAAGATACTGTACTGTTATATCCATCTAGTGACTTCTTAATTTCAGTTGTATTTCAGGCTTAGAATTTTCACTTGATCAAATTTTATTTGACTCTTCCTTGGTAGATTCCAGTTCTCTGATGAAATTCTCCATACTGTCAATTAATTTCTTGATTACATAAATCACATTTTAAAGTTCACATCTTAAAAAAAAAAAAAAAAGGTCCATATCTTATAATGCCAGTATTTGGATCTTCTGTTGACCTATTTCTATCGTCTATTTTTTCTTCTGGTTTTTGGCCATGTGGTTTGCCTACTAAGATTTTTTGAAAAATTTTTATTGAATGCTAGATATTATATGTGAAAAATATTGTAGGAAAATTTTATCTTCCTTCAGAGAAATTTTTACTTTTTGGCAAGCAAGAGTCTTAGAAGTCGTGTAAGGGACTGAATTGATTATATGCTTGTCTCCAATTTTGTGGGGTTCGTCTATTTCTGATTTGTCTCTTATCCTAGGGTAGAATCCTTCAGGGGTTCCATTTGAAAGCCTTGGTGTTTACTAGGGACACTCCTACTTGGTGGACACTGAAATCCACTTTTTATATCTTAGCTTTACAATGCCTTCAGATGTTCAGCTTCTGCTTAGCTTCTTAGTCATCTCTTGAGAAACAGCATATGCCTTGAAGGGCAAAGTGGCCCCTGAATATGGACTATACCTCTCTGCATTTTTCTCTCTGGAATCTTGAACCCTCAGGTCCTTGTTGCTTTGGTAGCTCTCTAATGCTAATATACATACACACATGCACACACACACAAACACACACACTTATTTTGTTCAGCTCATTTAACAATTCTCAGTGTAAGGGTTGGTCTTTAATAAGATATTGGAAATACAGAATTATTTGTAATTATTGGAATTACAGAATTATTGGAAATATAGAACCCTTGCTCTTCTAACATTTATGTTATATTTTTAAAGGGGAAGAAACCATGCTTTAATCCACTCTGTACTGCCAGGATAGAACCTGTGTCTTCAGATTCTCCTTTTCCCCACCTTTGCCCACAGCACCCCTAAAATTTCTCCTACTCTAGGGTTAAGGCATTATTTTTCAACTTTCCCTATTGCAGTACATGATAACATTTGGATACCACCTAGGCTATGCTAATGAGGCTATTAGAGGTCTGCAGGTGACTGTCTCATCAGATTTGGGGGCTTTGGCTGCCCAAGGCTCCACCTGGCCACTCGAGACCTGAGGGCTCTATATTTCAGCATAATTATAACCTGTCTGGGGCCCTCGGCACTAAGAAGTTGACAACCCCACATAAGAGCCAACACTGCAGTGCCCAAAAGTGACACATTAACCCATTGTTGGTAAATCAGTCCTGGATCAGTTACTCAGTCTTCTAGTAGGAGTCCAGAGGCCAGAGCCCAGAACATAAAGATTGGGAAGAAAATCAGATGTCAGCTCCAGTCCCGGCTCTGCCTCAAACTCATGTGACTTTGGGCAAGCCATTACCCTTCTCTGGGCCTTACTTTTCCGTCTGGAGCAGAAAAGAATTAGACTAGAGGAAAGATCTACCTGGTCCCTTTTGGCTCTGACATTCTATGAGTCAGGTATTCTGTGAATTCCCCATCACTCAGCAGTATTCTTTTCCTGGTAACCTGGTTCCTGCCTTTGGTTCAGATAAGTGTAGCAAATAGTAGACTCTCTCCGACTATGCTGGTGCTTGCAGCTCTCCCAGCACGTTACTGGCTGGTCTCTGAAATTAACCCCTGCCTGGTCCTGACAGAGGGCAGAGCCACACCTATCCCCGGCCCCCATCAACAGAACTCCCCTGAGCCCTGTGCATGTTCAGCTTCTTCCCGCCCTCCCAATCAGCCTCTGGGAGAGAAACACTCCTAGTTTCCTGGACCTTCTCTTCTTCCCACAGCTCCCAGGCTTTGGGAGAATCAGATGGAAAAGGCAGAGAAGACTCCAGTGGCAGGAGCATAACAGCCTCCCAGCAAGAGGAAGGAGGGGTGCTGGGGGAATGGGGGGAGGCTGGAGGTAGATCCCGAAGAACCTGGGCTATGACTCTCTGGAGGCTGGAGTTGGCCTGGTCTTCAGGGAGGAGACACCAAGGGCCTTGAAGCAGAAGAAGGTCATAGACATAGTTACTAAGTGCTTGGGGGCAGAAGTGGGGGCAGAGAGAGAGAGAGAGAGATAGGGGGCTGTCTGAGAATGCAGGTCAGAGACTATGACATGGCAGTAGCACCAGCAAAGGGGAGGAACAGCTGGCAGACTGGGTGACTCCTGATCTGTGGTTCAACCACAAATCAGTTATATGTTACATGGCAGTTACATGTTACATGCCAGTTACACATTACATGCTACACTGCCATGAGTCATAGGCACAATCTGCTCTGTCAGTATGGGGAACAAGACCTTAAGGAAGAGTAGAGAAAACGGTCTCAGACTTAGAGACAGACACATTAAAATCCCTTCAATAGCACTTTATGACATTTTCTTAAGGAAATGTTTTCTCATTTGGCCCTCCCAACACTTGTCTGTTTTGCTAATGAGAAATGTAAGGTAGGGGCACAATTAGAACGTCAAATTCAGGTCTCCTGACTCTTGGCCCCATGTTTGACCACAAAAATGGCTTCTCTGAACTGACGGCAGGCAGAGGTGGTGGGAAATTTGCCCTTGCCCAGCTGCTTCCCACTGCCTCCCCTGCACTCCACAGCCCCAAGCCTGCTGCCAAAGGTCAGTGTTCTTCCAGCACCTTCACGCCCCTGCTCAGGCTTTGCTCTTTATCGTATGAAGAGGTGGTTGGAGCCAAATGAAGGTTCTTGACATTCAGACATAAACAGGTGACCCCCCCCCTTTTTTTAAATGAAGGAATCTTACGGATCACTAACCTGAACTCAAATAAAAAAGAACCTTCTCAGGCTGAGGCAGAGGTGGCTATTTGGTTGGCTGGTTGTCCTGACTGCCCCCACCATCTGGTAGCCTCCGTGACACTATCAGAATCCCCAGGGTTCCACGGCCCACAGTTTGTAAACCATGGGCTGGAGGCTCCTACTTCAGCATCCTAGAGTGAGGGATTCTCCACCTGGATCCACAAATAGAATTCTCCGAACTTGGAAGGAAAACATTCCATCTTTATTTCACTGACCTCTAACTCAAGTTAAATACTTTGTTCCATTGTAAATGTCAGCAGTGAACACACTAATAGAGACCGTTCCTGTGACTCTGTCACTAAGAGAAATCAGATATTTTTGTATCAGATATTTTGTATTATAGTTGTCATAGATCTTTCAAAACATCATTTATGCTCATTACTCGAAAATGACAATAGTTATTATATCTGCTGCCAAATCTCATTTTAAAGTTATTAATAAAGAAGTACATATTATTATGCATACAATTAAAAATTTTTCTTGATGCCTATATATTTTCTTTTGTGCATTTAAAAATGGTCTGGAAAGGGGTCCTTCTGGCTTCACAGACTGCCAGAGGAGTCCAGGGCATCAGGAGGTTACGAGCCCCTGTTCTAGGACTTCTCTTCCAGAATGGAGGGGGCTGGGAACTGTTGAAGGCTCTGCCAAAAGAGGGCATGTAGGACCCAGGGTCCCCGGAGGCCCCATGCTCCAACGTGCACACTCTGAGACCGAGGAAAATGAGACAGGAAAGTGGGGCAGGAGCAAAGGGACTCCGAGAAGTGGAGCAGAAGCCAACGGGCCAGGATGGCAGGGCTCAGTCTAGTGGGACGGAACTGAATTCCTCAGCCCTGACCCCAGTCAGACTTCCGAGGGAGCCAGGACTCGTAGGTCCAAGTCCTGTTTCTCATTTCCCTGCCCAGTCTCAATTGTCTTCTCTGAGCTAATATAGCAGAAGCAACAGTGGCCTCGAGGTGAAGAGAGACCGGTTTCCAGATGGGACCCTTCCTTGCCTTGCTGAGTGATTTTGGGCAAGTCACCTCCCTCACACAGGCAGTTTTCGGGGTGGTGTAATTGCCTTCCTAAGTACGGTTACGAGCCCTTACCATGCCCACAGTAGACGTTGCTGATAGATCTCAGCAAACGATCATTCCATGTTCACAAGCAGCTTCAGAAGCCATCTTAATACTCTACCAGTTGATTGGAATTAGCAAATGTATCATATCTGGTATTGCTGGACCAGATCATCTACACATTTCCATCTGGACTAGTCTGTCCATGTCTCTAAAGACCTGATTCCAGGAACTCAAGTAAGACAGTAGCTAGAAGTGCAGACCTCTCAAGCATGGCTATTTCTCCCTCAGACACGTGTGTGTGTGTGTGTGTGTGTGTGTGTGTGAGAGAGACAGGAAAGAGAACATTCTTAGCTGGGCTATAGATTTTCTCTTGTACACTCTAGAGCAAAAATGGGGTCAGAAGAGGACACTCGGATGTTGAAATCTCAATCAGACTTCCTAGAACAGATGAGCAGAGGCACATGGAAGTCGAACTCTGAGCAGTGTTGGGAATGGGTATCACACCAGGACCAGTGCCACCAGGCCCTACCTGTCCCCAGATGTCTCCTGTCATAAGAAGTAACAGACACGTGATGCAGCAGAATGATGATGACAAAGAGTGAATAACACCCACCACTCCTAGTGTCATTTACAGGGCCTGACATCACGCACAGCCAGGTGGTCAAGAGTGGCTGTGCTGTAGATACGTGGTTTCTCTCCCAAACGGCACAAAAAGCCAGTTAGAAAGTTATTTCCGAGTGTTCACTAGCCTAGGTTACAGCTAAAGCCCAGACAAGTATTATAACTTACTTAAGGTCACAGCCAGTTCAAGCGTTAGGACCAGGGCCCAGGTCTCTGCAGAGAGAGTGTGCTGGGTAGATAGTAGGGAATGATGGGAACTGTGTCAAATTAGAGGTCATGTGTTCTGTTGAGAGGCAGCAGCTGATTATCAGTTTAAGTTGATGGTTGGCATGGGAGGGTGTGGACCTAGAGGGCCCCATTCTTCTGATTTTAAAGAGAAGTCAGAATTGAGATTTTTTTTTTTTTAATTAAACAACTCCATTCTCAAATGTTGGTGTCTAAATTTTAAGAGGTTAAAACAAAACAAAACACTGAGTAGACCAAACAGATTGGATCGGGGACTTTAGAATTTGGCCTGATTTGCAACTTCTGGGAGAGCAGGTGAGAGCCCAGGCTCTGAATTCAGCAGTACAAAGACCTGAGTCACAGTTCTGGCATTTTGTTAGCTGAGCAGTCTTACTCAAGATCTGTAGCCTCTCTGGGCCCCACAGCTTTCATCTGTAAAATGGGAATACTAGAATGGACTTGAGTACGGATTAAGGGAGGTGATGAGTTGTAAACAATTAGCCCAGTCATTCGATCAAGAAATGGTGCTCATTTCTTGATCGAAGAAATGAGCACCATAGGTGCTCAAGAAATGTAGCTCCTCCACCAAAGTGCCTCTAGGCTTCACGGTGATTGGATGAACCCCACAGCCCATCTACCTCAAGCTTATTTCTGCAAGGTCTTGGAGCTCAGCGCCCAAGGAACTCTAACATAGATGCGCAAGGCCCTCAAACCTGCTCACACATACCCTGCACACACCCTTGGGAGGATTTGGAGATGCCAAGTGTGGTTACCAAGGAAAGATGTTTAGGAGGCTTCCCTGGAGTGTAGCCACAACCCTCTAGTGTTGTTTAGAAGAGAGGCCTATACAGTGCAGAGGGTTGCCGAATGTGACCTGTTGGGGTGCTTCACAGCATTGGAATTTTTCAGCTTGAATTTTGTTAGCTCATATGCACCAGTACACACGCACATATAGGCTCTCACACACTATCTGCCCAGAGCCTGGGCAAAAGGGGCTGCCTTTCCTGTTCCTGGGAAACTTCTATTCTAGCTCTTACTCCTCTCATTCTCCTGCAGGTTCGCTGGGAAGGGAGGTACCATCCTGACCCTTGAAACAGCATTCCCTGAGACCGATTTGCTCAGCAGGGAGCTGTGGGAGAAGGGACAGGGCAAAGAAGCTCAAATGACTGAATAGAAGGGCCTTGGAACCTTGTCTGGGCCCTTGAAGCAAGAAGCAACAACAGCCCCCGGGACTCAGGGGAATGGACTGGTTCCAAAGACCCGCCCATCCATGTCTCCAGGAGTCTCCTGCCACCCCCAGGTGATGGCCAGACTATGAGGGGCTGTACTTCACAGATGGGGAGACAGACACGAATGTCTTCCTCTGACTCAGTTTATCCAATACACGCCAAGGATCAGGAGCCCTCCCGATCTGGGACTCTCTAATGGATCAAGTATGTGTGTGTTCTGAGTCCTTGTCCTAAGCTGAACCTCAGCTTAACAACAACATCGCTATCACTTAGCCAGTAACACTCTTGATATTCCTCCACTCACACCTCATATTAGAATTTAGAAGACAGAGAGAGAAAAGTGACTTATACCCAAGGTTACCGGTAGGTCTGAAAGTCTGTATTTGAACTCAAGATTGACTTCAAAGTGCATGTTCCAACCACATATCACACCACCTCATGCATTAAGGCCACGTTTCCGGCCTGGGGTTCAGTTCCAGGAGTCATTAGAAAATACCATGACTCAGTGAGCTGTTTTCCCCTGCTTTGTGTTTATATGAGTCTGTATTTCAAAAAAAAGCCCCAATAAATGATATTGTAAAAAAGCAAAAGAACTTAACAAGCAACCACAATCCCATCATAATTGGAATACTTCTTTATCGTGGAGGTCACATTTTATAAAACATCCATTACTCTATTTTGTCAATTCTAAAATGCATGCCTGTGGGGTTTTTGTTTTCAATCTTTGAGTTTGGGAAGCACTTAAAAATCTGTGGTCTCTGAGCTTCCATGAAATACACTATTTTATTTGGCCCTAAGAATAATCCTGGTAGGCAAGCATTGCCAAGATTACAATTCCCCATTTTACAGCTGGGAAAACCGAGGTTCAAAGAGGTTAGGCAACTTGCCTGAGGTTACAGAGCCAGCCAATGCAGATTAGCCCTGTGTCCTGATTCCCAGCACAAGCTGGGTCCACCTTCCGCTCCTGGACTCTAGATACTGTGCTCACACCTACCTGTTTCCATCACCCCACTGGCCAACCCCTAGCAGAGGACTAAGGGACACCTCAGCTCTGCCATCCAGGATTGTCCATCCTCAGGCAGAGGGGGGATGAACCCACTATGGGATCTCCTAGGAGTAGTCCAGTCCCATATAGGAAATTTTCAGGCCACAGGAGCCCTCTTTCAAGAACACATCCCACGTGTTGTAGAGACCAAAGCTGGTCTGGGGTATGAAGGCGGTATTTCTGCCTGGTTCCTTCATAAACCATACAAGCCAGATCTAGAGGCTCCCACCTAGATTCCCCATTCCCTGAAAATTGCCCTATTTCTCGTATTTCAAAAGGCCAAGTGAAAAGCAAATATTGACTCTAGATAAGCTCGCACAGGCAGCCTAAAACACTGCATTTCTTTGCTTTTGGTTTAACTTACATCAGCTCAGCGGTATCACCGCGGTGCGTTCCTGCTGCCCAGAAAACAGATCGGCCAGTATAGGGTCCCAATTAATGACATTATGTAACACAAAAATCTTTCAAAACAGGGGGTGTGACAGGGGAAAATAAAAAAAGGAGAAAGCTGACATGGAAATTTGAGCTTCTCATTCTCCCAGATGGAGAACATGAGGCTCAGAAAGCTGGAGTGATTTGCTCAAGGTCACACAGCAGGGCCCAAACCAGCACCCAAGGTTTCTGACCCTCGGGAGACACATCTCCCCCCGCCCCACACCCCCAACCCTGCTGGGCTGAGGATCAAGAAACCCAGATTGTCCGGACTCACCGGGGTTGCTGCAGGGGGTCACGACAGGGAAGTGGCTTCTCCCTCCCACCTGTGGGCTCCTTCCTGGCGGGCAGTTGCCAAGGCCACGCTGTCTTTCCTTCCTGGGTGTCTGCCAGGGCAGCTAGACAAGGGAGCCTCCTGGAAGGCCAGCTTTGGGCAAAGGCAAAGGTGGCCTCTCTGAAGACAGCACCCACTAGGACACCACCAGATGACCAGGCCCTGGGGTCACGGCGTGGCCACGGAGGCTTAATTACACCTAGCTGGCACAGCTGCCTCCGGCCCCCACCTGGGAGCTCTCCAGGTGGCATGGCTGGTTTTCCTGCCAGTGGCTGGGTGCCTTTAAGAGCATGACTGCAGTTCATTGGCTGAGCAAGGCTCCCCCTACCTCTTTACCTGAGCAGGTGAGAGAAGCAAGGCTAGGGGAGGGCTGGGGGACTCAGGTGAGAAAACAAACATTGACAATGAGCTGGCTCTCCCTTCCTCCACAGACAGCCCTTCCTTCCTGGGCTTCCTTCCTTATCCCCGCCCCCCACCGCAGGACCTGCTGGGGAGGTAAAGAAAGGGCAAACATCCTGCAAAGTGCCTAGTGCCATTCAGTTCCCCAAGCTTCACCAGCTCACAGTAACCCTAGACCAGAGTTACCCGTATGTCTTCTCGGTCGATGGAGAAACTGTCCTTGGAGATATGAAATGGCTTGTCCAGCTCACGCAGCTCTAGGAAGGAAGGGCGACTGAGTAGGAGGGTGTGAGGACCCAAACGTGAGTCTCCTGCTTTTGACTTTCCATACGCTGCTCCTGGACCACACCACATCCCTCTCAGTGAGGCCTCTGGCAAGCCGCTCACTGCCTCAGTTTCCACATCTGTAAGACGGTACAGTCATGGTTGTATGTAGGTCTCTACTCAATTTATTGAGTGTCTCAGAGACTTAGAGCTTAAAAGGACTCGGGAGATGATCTAGCTCGTCCACTCATACAGCAGGCATCCCCTCATTCTGCAGGCATGGTTCTTCAGCAACTATTAGTGCCACACCTGTTTTAAGTCCTGGGGCTACATCGGTGAACGGGAAAATCAAGGACCTTATTGAGTTTACACTCTAGAGAGAAGAAAGACAGACATAAAGAAGTAAACAAGCTAGATAGGTAAAAGTACCATGAAGAAATAAAATACGTTGATATGAGGGGCGCCTGGGTGGCTCAGTGGGTTAAAGCCTCTGCTTTCGGCTCAGGTCATGGTCTCAGGGTCCTGGGATCGAGCCCCGCATTGGGCTCTCTGCTCAGCAGGGACCCTGCTTCCTCCTCTCTCTCTCTCTGCCCGACTCTCTGCCTACTTGTGATCTCTGTCTGTCAAATAAATAAATAAAATCTTAAAAAAAAAATAGGTTGATATGATAAAGAACGGGGAGGCTATTTTAGAGTATGTAGTCAGTGAGGCCCTCTCTGAGGAGGGGATATTGAAGCTGAGACTTGAATAATAACAAGGAGCCAGTTATTAAAAGAGCTGGAGCAAGAGTGTTCCAGGCTTTGGGAACTGCAAGTGCAAAGGCCCCGAGGCAGGTGTATTTGGAGACTACAATGAAAGCTGCTGTGGCTAGAGCATAGTCCAATCCCTGCACTCCCTTTTCAATAGATAAGGACATGATTCAGAGCAATGGCTTGCCCAAGATCCCCTCTTGCCCATTTCTTTATCCTCATTCATTATGGAGGGAAACTGAAGTGTGGAGTTCATCAGCACATTTGAGTCACCAATAAAACAATCATTCCACAAGCCTACACTGCTTTTACTTCATGTCTCTTCCACTCTGTAGACATGTGTAAGCTCCCAAAGGGCAAGGGCTATGATTTCAGGAGTTTCCCACATTGAAGAATCAAATCCTGACCAACAATATGGGACTAAAATACGCAGCAGCAACGCAAACTGCCCTATGGTGACACAGGGCCAGCACAGCCCCTTCCCATTCAATGCCTTTCCACTTTTGTTTTCAGAATTTTTTACTCTGATTTTTATTTTTATTTTTTTTAAAAATATTTTATTTATTTATTTGACAGAGATCACAGGTAGGCAGAGAGTCGGGCAGAGAGAGAGAGGAGGAAGCAGGGTCCCTGCTGAGCAGAGAGCCCGATGCGGGACTCGATCCTAGGACCCTGAGATCACAACCGAAGCTGAAGGCAGAGGCTGCAACCCACTGAGCTACCCAGGTGCCCCTTACTCTGATTTTTAAAAAGGGCTGCCTGTTTTCAGCCATCATGTTTGTGGTGGGAACACTGGAGTTGTTATTGTTGTTATTCTGAAACTGTCGAATGGGTAGTATGGGTTAAAACAAGTGGGTTTCAGGTCGGTAGTGCTGAGAACCAGGACTTCTGGTGTGAGAGAAAGGAGAGACAAATGAAAGACAAAAGGGGTGAAGTCAAAATTTTACAGTCCTGGATTTAAATCAGAAGTCCCAGTGTGAATTTTTGATGTCGCCGATCTGAAAACAAGCACCATGTTCCCTAGCCATGCCTACTGTTGTCAGGGGTAGAAACAACAACCAACATTTGAGTGAGCACCTTCAGTGCCCAGACTGTGGTCTCTAAATACGATGTTCTGTAAAGGAACCCAGGCTCCTCAAAAAAAAAAAAAAAGGTGATTCCAACTTTGGGACAGAAAATGTACAACATGTACATCAACTCTTGATGCCACAAATCAAGGAAACTGGGGTCACAGCAAAGGGACTCAGGAGACAATCAGAAGAGACTCCCATATGCCAAAGTCCAGACAACTTCATCAGTGAAGAAAATAATTGCAATGAGTAGAAAACATTGAATATATTTCAATCTGTGAGTTCATAATGATATTTTAAAAATAAGCAAAAAACCCTCACTGATCATTTCTGTAAGGGATTAGGAAATCAACTCATTATATTTTGAAACCTGGTAAATAAAGGGAGACAATTAAGCATTTATTCTGTCCTTCCTGTAAGAACTGTGCCTCAGGCAACCAAAGAGTAGAGGAGAGGAAGGTGCTTTTTATGTAAGCATTCCAATGAATTAAATGAAATAGGAAAGAAGAAGGATTAACTCGGAATATTAGCATTTTGCAACTCCTTATGAATTAGTTGTTCTAGCTGATAATCCTCCAAAGAAAGAAACAACCAGACTTAATGGGCCTCTTGGTGGAATTAACCGCCACCTCCTAGGAAGAACTCAGGCCCCAAGAATCAAGCAGGAGTCTGATCAAGCCTTTGGAGTAGGTAGGTACTGGCCAACTTTGTCTTTAATGGGCCAGGTAATTTAAACGTTACAGGCTATGTCTGGTCTCTGTGGCAACGACTTTGCTGTTGGAGCACAAAAGGCAGCTGTGGACAATAGCCAAACAAATGGGCAGTTTGTTCCAACAAAATCCTGTTTTTAAGAAAGGGTAGATATTAGATTTGGCCCATGGACCATAGTTTGCCAACCCTTGTTCTGAACCCCACTACCAATTTACAGGAAGTACGGGGACAAGGAACACATGAAATAACACCATCGGGACACAATACACAAAAGCCAAACTGGGGGAAAGTCTAACGGGAAAATCAACTTGATTTCTTTAACAAATGAATGTCAAGATATTAAAGATGTCTTGAGGGGCGCCTGGGTGGCTCAGTGGGTTAAAGCCTCTGCCTTCAGCTCAGGTCATGATCTCAGGGTCCTGGGATCAAGCCCCACATCGCACCCAGCTCTCTGCTCAGCAGGGAGCCTGCTTCCTCTTCTCTCTCTGCCTGCTTCTCTGCCTACTTGTGATCTCCATCTGTCAAATAAATAAAATCTTTAAAAAAATATCTTGAGAGAAAAGAGTACCTCTAGAGTAAAAGAAACTTAAGAAATATTAGCCAGTCACATCGTATGAACCTTACTTGACTCAATTCAAGCAATTATTTTTTAAAAATATGGGATAATTGGATAAATGTGGACACTGACCTGAATACTTAATAATATGGAAGAATTCTTGTTAACATTTGGAGATAGTTGATGATACACTGTGGTTATGTTTTTTTTTTTTTTTTAAAGATTTTATTTATTTATTTGACAGAGAGAGATCACAAGCAGGCAGAGAGGCAGGCAGAGAGAGAGAGAGGAGGAAGCAGGCTCCCTGCTGAGCAGAGAGCCCTATGTGGGGCTCGATCCCAGGACCCTGAGATCATGACCTGAGCCGAAGGCAGCGGCCCAAACACTGAGCCACCCAGGCGCCCCCACTGTGGTTATGTTTAAAAGGCGGAGTCCTTATTTTTTACATTTATTTGTTAAAACATTTAGAGATGAAATGGAGCGATAACTCGGATTTGGTTGAAAAGAATGGGTGGTGAAATCTAAAGGAAACAAAATTGGAAAGGGGTTGGAGGTGGGTGACAGATACATAGAAATTCATTCCCTAATCTCTGTTGTTATTTTGCAAATACTTAACAATTTTTGCTATTTAAAGTAAAATATAGTTATAACATTACACACTTAACCAATTGACAAAATTTTTAAAATCTGACAAACTCGAAGTTTGGAAAGGATACAGGGAAGGGAGCTCTCCCAGAAGGTGGGAAGGTAAATTCCTACAATTTTTGACCCATCCGGATCTATACTCAAGAGAAACTTAAGTCCATTAAGAGACATACAGAAGCATTTTTTAAATAGCAAAAATGGAAAACAACCCAAATGAATAATTTCTGACATCTTTGGACCCCGAGAGGTAGGGGGAGGATATGACATGTAGGGATTGGAAATGGCAAGTCTGTGTGGACACAGGAGCCAGGACCCCATCAGGATAGACTTGGCTCAACACATTGACTTGGTACCCACTCCTGGGCAGGAGTACCCAGGTACCCACTCCTTTTCTGAGTGCTGGGAATACAGAGGTGATGTCCCTCAAGAGTTTTAAAGTCTAGATATAAGAGCTAGAGGGGGGCTGACCCTGACATATCATTGAGCCCAACCTATCCATTTTACAGATGGGGAAAATGAGGCCCAGAGAAGCTAAATGACTTGCCAAGGCACATGGTTGGTTTGTGGAGGAACCAGGAATTGAAAGAGGTCTCTGATGCTCTGCAGAATCAGATCTTGGAGCCATACATTCTTCAGCAGAATCCCAGCCCTGTAACTTACTAGCTGTGACCTTGACCAAGTTATTCTCTTTTCTCAGAAGTATAGAAATACTTACTTCATAGGTCAAAGTGAAGATTAAATGAAATGATATACATAAAGCACTTAACCCCATGACTATAAAGGAGTCAGACCTTAGTGAGTAGGTTATTTACTTTTACTATTATTGATGGAAGGAAAGGCACCGGCAAAAGGACGAAATGCTACATTCTATGTTGCTCTCAAGTAGTTAGATGTGTGTGGGTTCTGCTCCACCATCCTGAAACCCAGTTCCTTGTAAAATGAGGATAATAATAGAACCTATGTCATGGGGGCACCTGCGTGATGCAGTCGGTTAACCGTCCAACTCTTGGTTTCGGCTCAGGTCATGATCTCAGGGTTGTGAGATCGAGCCCCATGTCAGGCTCTGCACTCAGTGCGTAGTCTGCTTGAGATCCTTACTCCTCCCTCACCATCCCCTCTTTTTCTCCCCCTGCTCAAACACTTTCTATCTAACAAGTAAATAAAATCTTAAAAAAAAAAATAAAGAACGAATGTCATGGGGTTGTTGTCAGGATGAACTAATGCCTAGCACATGCTACGCCCTCAATATACAGGAGCTGTGCTGCTGATGAGGAAAGACATCTATGCCAGGGTGTCAAGCTCGGGAGACACAAAAAAGAATCAACTGCATTTCCTTCCCTCAGGGTGCTTCAGTCCAGTGGGGGACACGGTCAGAGGCCACTCCTTCCTTTCCATGTCTCCCCATGCCGTTACATTTCAGGCCTGGATCAGGGACCCGGGGGCCAAGTGATTCTGACTATTTTATCCCACAGGCAAGCTGGCTCTAAAAATGACCAGGCCTGACCTGCTGGGTCTGAATGCACACACGTGCTCACCTCTGCTGCCGAGAACCCCATTCCCCCAGCTCTGCAGATTCCCTGACTGCCTCTGGCTGCCAGAGCCAAAGCATCACATGCTCTGAATAATAAAGCCATCCAGAAAGTTCCCTGTGGTGAGCTGGGCACCACACTCTGGTCTGCACCCTTGGGGCCAGGCAGCCAGAAATATCACAAAAGCCTGCCCTCAAAGCTGAGCTCCGGTCCCCAGCTTGCTGGAGCCATAGAGCATAGGGAGTTTCAATACCCAGTTCCTTCCCTTTCCTGATGCCTTCTCCTCTCAGGGAAACCATGTGTATTTCTCACCCAAGACCCCACTTTCACAGAGCCCAACAAAACATTCTTGGTTGGCTCAGTGACCATTGGTCCCAATTTCCCCAACACTACAGAATGAAAACCACCGAGGGTCACAGAAAGACACAGTCAGACCAATGTGAGGCAAAGGGAACCGGTTAAATATATTTGGCTCTGTGGAAGCAGGAGTGAAGTTGTCCTTTGGAGCGGATATCAAAGCTGTCACCTTGCAGCTGCTCACAGGCGGCAGGCTGGGGACACAACCTGTCCGATGGTGTGGGTCTGGTGCACAGTGATCTCCTTGTGAGCAGGGGCCGGACCTGGTTCCCCACTCTGCCCAGCACTCAGCATCAAACCCAGTGCCACAGTGAGCACTCGATCATAACAGTCCTAACAACCCGAACTGTTCCCTCTCACTGCTTATCGTGCTTGTAATTAAATAATTGCATGTGCAATTATTTATTTAATGTGTGCCTCCCTGACAAGACTGTCAGCAACCTGGAGGCAGAGACTGCCCCTGGTATCGTTCATGATTGTATTCCTGGTGCTTGGCATGGATCTGATACTCAATGTTTGTTGAACGAACAAATGAACACAGATGGCAAAGATGGCCATGGCCACTGGGTCAACTCACATGCCAATCTTGAAAGCATACACTGCTCTAGGTGCTGAGCACACAACCAGGCCAAAGGAAGCTGCCCTTAGGCCCTTCACTTCAAGGAGCGAAGAGTATTATGGGAAAGTGGGGGGGGTGAGGGGAGCAGCAGAGGGGTTTGCTAACACCCAGGCTCAGCTGCTCTTAGAAAGAGCCTGCCTCCTAGAAAGTCAACCCATTTACAAAAGAGACAAAATGGAGTGGGAAGCAGGCTTGTCTGGTGGTTAACTGGGGCCTTCTCTTTGCCTCTAGTTGGTGATTTGGGACAGTTGGCCTGGAAGCAGATGGATGATTTCAGCCTGGAGTTCATGGAATCTGTTACAGGACACAAGGAGTAAATCGATGTGTAAATATTTACTATAGGACCTGACAGTGCCCCAGTGCTCAGGAAGGCTCTGTGGAGTTACTGTTTTTGCTCTCAATCATCTGCCCTCCAAGGCTGCCTAGGGACGAAAGGCACCTTGGAAGGAGCCCTTCAGGGCGTTAGCCTGGCGCTAGGTGCCGGGCTTCCCCACGGCATCTCCTGGGGCCAGCGTGGACAGACCACAGGCAAGAGGGAGTGAATCATCTAAGGGACAGAAACACGACTCAAACTGACTTAGACAAAGCTGGCCCACACATCCCTTAAGCCCAGACAGCAGAGCGGCTTTGTGCACAACTGGTCCAGGAGCTCAAACACTTTCAGAACGTCTCCTCCCTGATTCCATTCCCCTATACGGTCTTCTGTGTGAGCTCCAGTCTCAAGAGAGGTTCAAGCTTCCAAGGTGGCTTCCATCCTACCTCAGATCCACAGAAATGAGAAAAGGTCTCCCTACCCCAATTCAGGTCAACCTCCCAGAACTGAGTCTCATTGGCTATAACTGAGTCACATGCCCTCTCCAAAGCAATCACTGTGACCAGGATTTGCAAGGCTCTGATTGGTAGAATTGAGTCCCATGCGCACCTCGGGCTACTGGCCTGAGTCCACTCTGCAGACACGGAGGGAGGATCCCCAAGCAGCCCAGAGTTGCTGTTGCCAAAGAAGCGAGAATGTTGCTGGGGCAGCAAAATAAATATGCACTGCAGATTCCAAACCTCTCTTCAGGTCAGATGACAAGAGCAATGTTACAGTGAGGCCAAACAAGCCTCAATTCTGTCAGACAAACTGATAGGATCTGGAAGGATTCCCAGAGGGCAATGGGCCATTACTCAGCCACGTGCCCCAAAACTTGTTTTATCAGGGCCCATATCAAGGTGCCTCCGGCACTAAATAAGGGACCTCCCCCAAACTTAGTAACCTAGATAAATAACAAGCAAATGTAGTATTTTAAAAACCAAAATTAATGCAAAAAAATCCATGACAAACAAAATTAGGGGTTTAACACCAAACTTGGTGCATAGTGCTTGATAGAAGTTTGCCATCATCATTTTTCATTCTGGAAATTCCTAAGTTTACTGATGAATCATCTACTATAGCAAACATACAGTCTTCATTCATTCGACAAATGTTTAATGGGTATTTAGTATATAAATTTGGTACCCTGAGAGAAACACAGTTGATCTAGATCCTACCCCCAGGAGTTCATAATCTGTAATCTGAATGGCAAGATTCACTGGTATATGTCACCAACCTATATTGTGATTCATGTTTTAATGAAGGCCCAAAGGGGACCTGGGTGGCTCAGTTGGTTGGGTGACTGACTGCCTTCCGCTCAGGTCATGATCCCAGGGTCTTGGGATGGAGCCCCACATCAGGCTCTCTGCTCAGCAGGGAGTCTGCTTCTCCCCTTCCTCTGCCTGACACTCCCCCTGCTCGTGCTCTCTCTCTCTAATAAATAAAAATTAAAAAAAATTAACGAAGGTCCAAAACTTCGCCATGGGAGCCCAGGAGAAGGAGCATTTAAAAAACCTTTTTATAAAATAAATAAATCCTAGGGCTATACCATATAATATGGTGACTGTAGTTAATAGTACTATATGCTTGTAAGTTACTAAGAGAGTTAAAACTTCTCATGACAAGAAAAAAACCCTGTAACTGTGGGGTGATGGATTGTAACTAGACTTATTGTGGTGATCATTTTGTAATATATGCATAGACCAAATTGTTGGTTGTACACTTGAAACCAATCTCAGTGAAGACTCTTTTCATTATGGAAATGTGGAAACCTACAAAAAAGGAGATAGGACTGTAAACTGAATACCTACATGTTGATCACACAGATTCAACAACTGTGAATATTTCACCATATTTACTTCATCTCACTCTATGCTAAATTTGTGGTTAAAACATCTGAAAGTTAATTACAAATATTCTGGCACTCGAGCCCTAAACACTTCAGTGTGCATTAAAAAAAAAAAAATCTCCTCCATAACCACAGTATACTCACCTCAACTCACAAACTAACAATCATTTCCTTACATCATCTGATGTCCAGTTCACAGATTTCCCCCATTGTCTGAATACATGGTCTCAGCTTAAGGGAAAAAAATGAACAAAGATATATATAATCAAGAGTCACATCTTTCTTAGATCTCTTTAAACCCAGAATCTCCTCTCCCATTGCTTTTGCTTTGTTCTCATGACATTGACTTTTAAGAGAGATCCCAACTGTTGTCTTATAAACTGTCCCATGTTCTAGATGTGTCTGGCTGCTTTTCTGGGTGTTATTCACTATGTTCCTCTGCCCCTGAAATTCCTGTAAACTGAAGCTAGCCTTAAAGACCTGATTAGGTTTAGGCTCAACATTTCTGGCAAGAGCCAAAACAGGTGGAGCTGTGGATTCTATTGCATCCTATCAGAAGGCAGGGAATGTTGGCTGTCCCATCACTGGCCATGCTGTGTGGTCCCTGGGTTAAGGAATTAACAGACACATTGAGGAGAAAGGAACTGGGAAAGGTGGTTAAGTCTTCCCAGTGACGTTTGAATAGGGCTTTATAGAGTCTGTAGGAGGCTACTGGATGGAGACAAAGGAAGAGGAAGGGTTCTCCAGGCATACATGGAGGCACAGTGTTGGGGAAGAGAATGACTGGCTTTAGGAAGTAGGAGGTGGTAGCTGAATGTGGCTGAGGTAGCTTATGTGTTTAAGCTGAGTTTACTGCGTTCCAGGAACTATGCTAAGTGACTCATTTAATTCTTCACACAGTCCTATGGAGTGGGTGCCACCACCTCCATTTTCCCATTTGAAGGGTGTGGAATCAAGGTTGAGTGATACGTGGTAACTTGTCTAAAGTTACATAGCTAGAGTCAGGCAGACTCAGGATTTGAATCTGGTTGCCTGACTCCTGAGCCTCTGCGTTTAAGAAGCACTAAGCTCCAGTGTTACGGTGACAGGGGCAACAGAGTTGAGGAGGCAGGCTGGGGACAGGTGGAGACAGGCCTTCTCAGTCATCCTGAGTTTGAACGTTATTCCAGCGGCAAGTGCAGGTTTCCTGGTCTGGGCGGCAGGGCTGTATCTGGGAACATGCACCTTGGGAACTCAGCCCTGTGAAGGATGAGTGGACAGCTGCTGGGGGGAGCTCTCAGGGGCAAGCCAGGTGTCCCTTCAGGCCAGTGGAACCTGGTGAACAGAGACCTGGTGAACAGACATGAACAGGACCTGGGAGATGCCTCCCAGGCCTGTGTGCGGATTCTTACTTTCCCGGTCATCAGGAGGCCTGGGAGGGAGAAAGGATTTCGGGGTGGGTTCTGTGTGACACCTGCAGTCTTCCCAAGGAGGCAGGCAAACATCGGGTTGGCTCCGCACTCTGGACTCCCCAGAGCCTGGCAGACTGCTTTATCTCAGCCTCATCCCAGAGATCAGCAACCTGTGGGCCATATCCCAGTGAGACGTGGTGAGCTGCAAAGACCCGCTGCAGCCCCAGCCTTAACCTCTGAGAGCCAGAGAGGAAAAGCGATTGACCCAAGGTCACACAGTCATATCTCAGCAGAGACAGGACTAGTGGCACTGTGTCTCTTAATTCCAAGTGTGCTACTCTTTCAGGATGGAGTCTATTTCAGCATCAAAGAGGGACAAAGTCACAACCGTTTTGGATTAGCCACCAGGTTACTCCATACTCTGGGGAACACTTCATTTTTAATTTATATTTTCCCACTTTGGGGATCCTCTCTGAGGGACAGGGCGTCCTCCCCGTTGGTTTTTGTCGTACAGCCTTTCAGACAGGGGACCATCCCCTGTCCCGAGGCCCCATCCCCAGCTGGGGGTGCAGACTCCAGGCTCCCTTCCAGCCTAGGCGAGGAGGGCACACAGATGGAGTGACAGGAACTGCTCTGGGGCCATGTAGCCTGTTTTAAATCTCTGTCCTCACTCACCAGCTGAGCAACCTTGAGCTGCTCGCGTCCCCTCTGTACTTCTGTTTTTTCATTTTTAACTTGGTGAAAATAACAGTGCTTCATAGGGTTCGGTATGAGAATTAAATAACATAAGTAGTATTTAAGGGCCTAGTAAGGCACTTGCCACATGATAAAGGCTGGTTATTATGATTAACCTGGGACTCAGGAGGCACGGGTACCTGCCACTAATTTACTTACGTGGTGGACAAACCTTCTAGATCCGAAATAGAACCTGCCTCCTCTACAAAGTCCACCCAGATTAACTGCACACAGTTTAAAGGCCTCCTTGATTTCCAGTATTTAAAGCACAGCTGTACTAAGACTGGGTGGGGAAGAGCATCCTGTGGACCCTTCTCCCCACGGCACTAACGTAGACTCAGAAGGCCTGGGCTTTGTCGTTCAGGCACTGCCTCCCCCCACCTACTTGGGTAAATCACTTCATCTTTGTGATTCAGTATTCTCTGTCAAATGGGGATAATAATCCTTCTTTTATCTGTTTTGAGCAGATTCCTGACTACTTTGAGAATGGAAGGAAACAAACACACAAAGTGTTTTTTCAAAGCATATTTAATAACCAGGAAAAGTGATGCCAATATATAAGGCTTACTTCCCTATTGTGAATTTCTTATTTAAGGATTTTACACAAAGACTTATAAATACATTCTCATGGTAACATATTCATGATATAATGTTCATCAGAAAAGAGCAATCCAATGTATACGAAGTGTGACCCCTACTACATTTTTAAAAAGTGTAAATACACTGAAAACAAAAATAAATAATGGTAAGGAAACCCACCAACATGTTAAGTGACCTCTGGGTAGTAGGGTTACCGATAACTATTGTCTTCATCTTTACTTTTCTCTATTTCCCTCTTTCTAACAAGTATACTATTTTTATAAATAGAAGACGACGACAGTGATTTTTAAAGAAAAATAATGTGCTTGAAATTAGTCAAGGCTAAGCTGAAACAAGTTCGAGGTCACCCATCTGTGGGCAATCAGAACTCTTTAGGATGACAATTCTGTCTTTAGCAAGCACCCGTCCCCCAGCCATGGGTCAGTCCATGTTTTATTTTCTTTGAAAGCCCCCATGCAGAGCTCCCCACTCCTTCATCTTCCAGAATTTCACCAGCCTCCTTGGCCCAGAATTTCTGCTCCTGAAGTCAGGCCTAGCCTGGCCACGGGAAGCTGCGGGCTGTGCCCTGGGGAGCTGGAGATGACCCCCAGGTCCCTGCAGTTACCAGCTTACTTGGTGAGCTGAGGAGGCCTGTTATTTACCAGTTCAAACAAAAACCCGGCTGGGGCATGGGTTCTCCCCCACTCTGGGTTATTATGCTTCTTCGTGTGTTCTTTACAGGCCTCGAGGACCTTCTCGGAGTCCCCCCCCCCCCCAGCTTTACCGTGATTTACAGTAAAGGTTTACAGCTCTTAATCCTTCAGTGATTCCTCATTTCCCTCAGGGTGGGCATCTGCCAACCTCCTTAGTCTGGCCTGTAAGTGCCCCTACCATCTGAACCAGCTTCCCAAGCATCTCCCATGAGTTGATCAAATGGTCCCCTAGCCAACAGGACCTGTCACTTCTCAGGGCCAGGCAATGGTCCTTTGGTGGTATCTTCCACTTTCTTTTAAAGAAAATCCGGAAATCTGGATCTTTATGAGAAATCTCATTTTTTTTTTTTTTTTTTAAAATACTGGCAGCTAATTCACCAAACACATTTGGCCAGTCGGCTGATCGTAATTTGTGACTTCTCATAGGAACACATCGAACTTTTCTCCCTCTGTACCTTTGCTTTTGCTATTTCCACTGCCAAGAACACCCTCCCACTCAACTGGGTCTGATGAACTCTACCTATTCTGTCAGACCCAGCTGGGACACCACATCTTCCATGAGCATCCCCGGATGACCCTGGCTAGAAGTGACCTCTCCCTCCTTGGGGCCACACCAGGGTCTGTGCCTGCCCATCTCATGCCACAACTGATTTTAATGAGTCCGATCTCCCCTGGTAGACAACGAGCTCCTGGAATATTTGACAAATATTTAAGAAGCACCTGCTCTGTTGCCGGCATCAAACTAAGACTGCGGCCTAGAACAAGACACATAGACTTTGCCTTGATGGAATGTGGAGTCTACTGCCGGGGACAGAGCTTAAAAAAATTATTCCCAAGATACCTAATTCCAATTGTGATGCGTTTTTGTTTGTTTTTGGTGATTTGTTTTTTATGGAGTTAAGAAAGTTTGTAAAGGAGCTTAATCTAGGCAGGAGGATTAAGCAGGTCACGAGGCAGCCTGGGTGAGGCAGCCTGGGTGAAGCGTTAGCACTCCAGGCTGCCACATAAGGTTGCACAGTCCGTATACTGCACAAAGGTAACCAGCTGAGAGGGCAGACGAAAGCTGAAGTCCAGATCCTGCTTGCCTGCCCAAGCTGTGCCCTTTTCTACTTTGCAGAAATGTAGGGGCAGTGTTTAGTTTCTCTGACCACCCCCCAACTCCCCCTAAAAGCTGCTCTAAATAAATGTAGAATCGAAATTAAAAGGCTGACTTCTCTATATAGACACAGCCTCAAAAGAAGTTCCCGCTTTTGCTTTCTACCAGAATATATTTCCTAAATTCTTACTTCAGAGACTCTGGGGATCAAGGTGGTTATCTCTGAGGAAGTGATATAGTGATATATACAGGCAGGTGGAAGTATGGGAACAGCAGCACATACCAGGCCTCTGAGGACAGAAAGTACCATGGCTGAAGGGCCTAATACATGGGTAGCACGGCTGCAGTGTGGACAGAGAGGGGAAGAGCAGCAAAGGGTGGGCTGGGTAGTGACCATCCCATGCAAAGCCTGGAAAGCCATTATTACGGGGTTTGATTCTTATTCTGAAGTATTTTCTGTATCCCCTTCTCTGACCAGATTGCTGTTGGGGGTCACTGCTTCTGGGCAGGCCTACAGAGTGCACGGTTAACAAAAACTACCTTTGCAGAGCACCTACCAAGAGCCACACACTGTGCTGGGGCCACACGTCTAGCCCATTCTTCCTCTCCTATCCTCCTAAGGAAGTATCCTTTGATTCCAATCGAACAGATGAAAAAATTGAGGCACACAGAAGATAAGCGGGAATATCACCTGGCTAATCAGGGGTGGGCGGGGACCCACGCCCAGATCTCCGGGATTCTGAGCTCCTCCTTTGGTTGCCAGGTAGAACGACGCTCAGGAATAAACTAGAAGGCACAGGGAGTATGGCACCTTGCCACTCAGAGTGGGGTCTGGGGGCCAGAGGTATTGGTATCACCTGGAAACTTGTCAGAAATGTAGACTTTCCCGTACCATCCCCGTCCTACTAACCTCAAATCTGCATCTTACCCGACTCATGTACACATCACAGGCTAAGAACACCGAGACTAATCCAAGCAATGACTGCTTTTGCAACCCTTACACAACAGTCTTGAGTCTCAGAGGCAGGACTCCAGTGACTTGAAAACAGCTTATTCTAACCAAATTTGCCGGAATTGCCAACTGCTCCATCCATCCACCGCCTCAGTTTTGCCTTCTGTTGTGACTCCAAAAGAAAGACCTAGAATGTTCCATCAACGCCAGGGAGGGGCCGCTGAAACACTCCGCTTCCGCTCAATTTCTCAGTATGATCTGCTCTCATCCAGGAATAAATGTGAAGCGATTTGACCCTTCTCCTGGCTAATTACTGCTCCAAATCATCTTCCATTTGGGGTGCACTGACCCCCAGATCATGTTCTGGGACCCACCTTTGGCAAGACAATTCCCTTTCTCAGTCCGCATACCAAAGGAGGCAAGATGGTTTGCCGGAAAAAGATGAGTGGGTGAGAAAAAGCTGGGTTCTCTTTCCCCGTTAAGGCCACATGTTCTGCGACCCTGGGAAACTCCCAACTCCACTTCCTCATTGGCATCTGAGAAATGGGTAGGATGGACAGGGCAGGAATCACTAGATCCAAGGCTTGGCTCAAGGAAGTTTAGGGGCTTCGGTGAAATAGGAAGGCGTAGTGGGGACTGTGGCGAACGAGAGGATGCATTACCTTGACTAAAAAAGGCGGCCTCACTCAGCCTTAGGCTATTGTTGTACTGGGAAATAGGGGACCGGTGTCGCCCTGTAATTCTAATTTTTCAAGGGTTGGGAATCTGGTGTTCCCCCTACGCAGTATCACACGGTGTTTAAATACGGGCATCTGCTTCAACTTAAACTACACTCTGTGGGTCAAACGCAGATCAGGTGCAGGGGAGATGTGCCCGTGGGCCGCCCGCTCGCGCTGCCCGGCCTGGATGCCATCCTAATGGTGTAAGTTTATGACTCCATCCTACGTGTAGCTCTTTCAGAATGCCGCACAGCCGCTGCTGCAAGGGCGGCGGAATCCGCGCCCTCCGGGACCGCCCGCCCCTCCCCGCCGCGGCGCCGGCGCCCATCGGTGCCCCCTCCCAGGCCTCTCCCGCCGAGGGCCGTGCGCAGGGACTCGGTCCCATCCGTGGTGGCGGCGACGGGCGCACGTCGCTTTCTTCGCACCCTCCCTACCTGCTCGCCCGCCGTCCCCGCAGCGCCGCAGCGATGACTCAGCCTCTGGCGGCCCGGGTGCGGCGGGGGAGGGGCGAGGGCGAGGGCGGGGAGGGGAGGGAGGAGGGAGGAAAGACGGGAAAGGGAGGGGACAAGAAGCGGCCGCGGAGGGAGAGGGGAGGAGAGGGAGGCGGAGAGGGGAGGGAGGGCGGAGAGGAGGGGCCTGGGGGGAGGGGAGGGGAGGGGAGGGGCTCGGGGAGGGAGGAGGAAGGAGGGGAGGGGCTGAGCGGGGGGAGGGGGAGGCCGAAGCCCCGCCCCCCTGCTCCCGCAACCCTACAGACTTCGGGCTGTCTGGGTGCTGGGGAAGCAGGGTGGGGAATAGCGGAGGGGCGCGGCTGAGACGGAGAAGGGAGGTTCGTGCGCTCCCCGCAGAGGAGCCCCACTCCCGAATGCGCGTGTGGACGCGCGCTTCCCAGCCGCACCGACAGGCCCACCCTTGCCATTGGTGGATTGGCGAGAGGAAATGCACCTTTAGCCGTGGACTTTTATGGAGCACCTCCCGGTGGGGGCCTTGGGTCCTGGGCAGTTAGAGACCGAGATGAAGGAGCCTAAAGTCTGCGTCGGGGGGGCGGGGGTGCTTGGGGCGAGAGAGAGCCCACACAACTACCCTAGAAGTGCAAGTTTAAAGGGAGAAATAATCTACTGGCTCATTTTGGGGGGCGTACACAAATAGCTGTAACACAAAGTTGAATTTGGAAGGTGCCCCAAGGAAGTTTCCTTAGCAAATTTTTGATAATATAAATGAATCTATGAATGAATGAAATGTGCAGTGGGCGCATGTATGCGTGTATATGGAGGGCACAGTTATTTTTAAATGCCTTTTTTTTTTAAGATTTTATTTATTTATTTGACAGAGAGATTACAAGTAGGCAGAGAGGCAGGCAGAGAGAGAGAGAGAGAGGAGGAAGCAGGCTCCCCGCTGAGCAGAGAGCCCGACGCGGGACTCGATCCCAGGACCCTGAGATCATGACCTGAGCCAAAGGCAGCGGCTTAACCCACTGAGCCACCCAGGCACCCCTTTAAATGCCTTTTTATACGAACGTGTGTTCTTGTGTGTTTGGGGGGATATATAGGAGTGTGTGTGTGTGTCTTGAATGATATATGTATATGCGTGCTTATACATGTAAGCATATTGATAGCTGTGTATGAGTCTGTGTGCCTAGAATGTATCTCTGTGGATATGCACAGGTGTTTATGTACCTCAAGGTTAAACGTGTGTACATATGAGATCTACGGGCATCCCTAAGTTTGAATGTAAATAGATATCTGCACATGAATTTGTAGGTTTGTGTATATGACTACATGTCCTTGGGTATGTATTGCTTTTATGTGCTGATGTGTGTGTATGGGGGACTGCATGTGTCTTAGTGAGATTGTGTTATGCAGCTGTGTGTGTCTGTAGGAGAATACATCTGTGAGTCTGTGACCTAAGCTGGAGTGTGTCTTCAGGTGGCATGTATGTGTCTGTGTGTATAAGTGAGAACACATTCCTTTTTCAGAGTCTGAATGGATACAGTTGCATATGCGTCTTGATGCCTCTCTCTAGTCATTCTCCTGATTTAGTCTGAGATAAGGGGCATGTGATCCTTTCCAGTTTTATTGAAACATAACATAAATCATTGCCTAAGTGTCAGGTGTACAGCGTGATGGTCTGATTTACGTATATCGTGAAGCGATACCACAGCAGGCTCAGCTAACATCGATCTTTTCATGCAGATACAAGATACAATAAAGGGAAAGAAGGAAAAAAGGAAAAGAGAATTTCTCCTTGTGATGAGAATGCTTAGGATCTACTCTTAACAACCTTCTGACGCATCACCGAAGATGGTAGCTACAGTCCGTGCAGGACCTCTCTGGTGCTTACTTACTTCCTCGCTGGAAGTTTGTGGTTTCTGACCACTTCTTCCATTTTCACCTTCTGCTCTCCCTCTGGCAACCACACCTCTGATCTCTTTTTTTAATCACTTGTTTTTTGTTGTTGTTGTTTTTAGATTCCACATTGAAATGAGATTATACAGTACTTCTGTTCCTCGGACTGATTTCGCTTAGCATAAGGCGTACAAGATCCATTCGAATTGTGGTAACTGATAGGATTTCCTTGTTGTTTTTTTTTTTTTTTAGGGCCATGTGATTCTTAAGGGTTGGGCTACTGGAGATGCCTCCTGGAGGAAGAGGCCCTTGGTGCGTGTAGTGGGGGGCGGGGGCCGTGGAAGGAAGAAAAATCTCCTGTTGTACCGGCCCAGGGGCCATTCAGAGCAGTGGGAGGCTTGGGGAACAAGGTAGGCTAAAGCAAGACCTCGAGTGCCAGCTCCTCTGGCTTCTGGGGCCCCCTCAGGTGCTTGGTCTCTTTGTCTCCAGGTCTCCTCCCTGGTCGGTTCATCATGTCAGCGAGGGGCAGTGGTCCTCTGCAGAGCTCATGAACAATAGTAATGTGGGGGCTCACTGGCTGTGTGAGCCCCCACAAAAGCAGTGAACTGGCATTGGTTCAACTCTGGGAGGCAGAAATCTAGTATCCCCTGTTTCATAGGGGAATCTAAGTTGGTCAAGTGCCTGCTGCTATTTCCATAGCTAGGAAGGGTGCCTCCGACTCCAGAGGCTGGCGTGCCTTCTCAATGGCTAGACCACACGCTTGCAATCTCAGCACTATTAACGTTGGAGGCCAGAGAATTCAGTGATGTAGGGCTGCAGTGGGCACCATAGGATAGTCTCCAGCCTCCATGGTCTCTATCCTGGATGCCAGTCACACCTTCCTCCCTGGTTGTGACAACCAAAATGTCTCCAGACAAGTCCAAATGCCCCCTGGGGACAGAATCACCCCCTGATTGAGAATCACTGTGCTAGACCTGTCCTGCCTCCCTGGCTAAATGTTTCTTGAGGGGCTGTACCTTCTCCACCTGGTCCGGTGGCTTCAGCTGCCCCCTCTTCCTCCACAGGGATCATAGCTTTCATGCAGGTAGCCCTTTGCCTGTGCCACAAACAGAGGGTTGAGCAGCTGGGCCACCTTGCTCAGCAACTCAACCTCTCTGAACTCCAGCCACAGAACACTTGGCACTTCACTGATACATCAACAGCTCTTACTGTTATCCAGTGAGTCACAGGGGTTTCCGGGGGTCAGAATGTGGAGAAAGAGGGCCCCAAGCCAGCCAGTTCTCTCTGGCCCAGAGCTGTGGACGCTGCTGGTTCTGCGAGTTTGCTTTCCTGGTTCGGTGAGAATGCAATGCTATAGTGTTGAGCCAAAGCTGGTCCCCTTTGATGCTGTCATAATTATGCTGTTCTGTTTTTGCAAATAAAACAGCTTGACTTTCCCCACCAGCAGGGCCTGATTTTAATGAGCAAGAGCTGCCTCACAGCCAGCGCAGGTGCTCAGGAAGGGCAAAGTGGAGTCCTATGCAGGGCCATTGGCGTGTCCAGGCCTGGGCAGGATGTTCGTGCTGCTGGGCGGGCCTGGGTGGCAGGTGGAGGAGAGAGCTGTAGCTCTGCCACAGGAGCCAGAGGCCTCAGGCTCCTGCTATAGACGAGACAGAGCAGGCCATGGTCGCAGAGGACCTCCACACCACCGCCATCTCCGCCGCCCCCGAAGCTCTCTTCTCCCCACGGTGTGTTCCTTTGCTGCCCCGGCTCTCCCTCTGCTCCGTCCATTCTCCCGCAACCTGTGCGGCGTGCCTGTGTTTGTGAGGCCTCGTTCCATTTCCTCTTGGGAGGCTGCAGAGGGGTTCAAGGTGGGGATTCTGAAATAAATGAAATCTTAAAAAAATAAATAAATAAAGGTGGGGTTCTGGCATCTCATCGCCCAAGTCTGGGTGATCTTGGGCGAGCATTTCACCTCCTCGTGCCTCAGCTTCTTCGTTTCTAAAGTGGGGATACTGAGAGGCGGGTCTGGCGGGACTAGATGAGGTGGTACGTGTGAAGGATGCAAGGTATGCAGGGAGCCCCTAATAAACAGCGGCTCCCACTATTGGCATTATTCTTTAGGAACAAGGAAAGGCACGTGAGCACTTGTTAATTGCCAGGCCCTGGGCTCAGCCCCGGACAATTTTTTTTCCTCCTTTGATCCCTTCAACATCTCTGTAAGGAAAGAGCTATTATTAGTCTCACAGCAGCGAAGGGGAAGCTCAGATGTGATGATGCTAAGTGACTTACTCAGGGTGACGGAGCTTAAGAGGAATCTGAACCCAAGTGTTGTCCCTGCAAAGCCTAATCACCCTGATCTTCTCCGCTGAAAGCAGATTTCCCCATAGGAAGCGGGGCTCCTCTCCAGCTGGGGTGGGCAGCAGAAATGTGGGAGACATGGAGAAGGCAATGGTGGTGGAGGTCCCTGGGCAGAGGAGGGGTTTGGCTTAAAAGGGATCAGGGGATCTGGGTGGCTCAGTCGGTTGGGCATCCGACTCTTGATTTCAGGTCAAGTCATGATCTCAAGGTCATGGGATCGAGCCCCATCTTGGGCGCCATGTTGGGTGGGGAGCCTGCTTAAGATTCTCTCTCTCCCTCTGCCACTTGTGCTCTCCTCTCTTAAGAAAAAAAAAGTTGGGGCGCCTGGGTGGCTCAGTGGTTTGGGCTGCTGCCTTCGGCTCGGGTCATGATCTCAGGATCCTGGGATTGAGCCCCGCATCGGGCTCTCTGCTCCGCAGGAAGCCTACTTCCCTCTCTCTCTCTCTGCCTCTGCCTGCCTCTCTGCCTACTTGTGATCTCTGTCTGTCAAATAAATAAATAAAATCTTTAAAAAAAAAAAAAGATAAAAAAAAATAAAGGGAAGAAGTTGCCCTTTTTCAGCTTTTGATGAAATTCCTAGCACAGTGGGCCGTGGTCTCATGACCTCTTGTTGCCAAGCTTTTATTAGTGCATAAAGTTTATTTGTATTCTGAGCCAGGGTATATATTGTTTTGGTGCTTTTGTTTGAACTTGGTTGTAGGAAAGGTAAGGAAGGCATTAAGTCACAGGAACAGATGGGCGGCCCATTTTAGAGCTGATGCCAGAGGAAGAAGGTGTGCGTATCAGGAGCTGTGAGAACGTGGCCAGGTGGTTCTGTGCACAAGTGTTAGTTCTTCCAACACTTGGCCAAAGGAGACAAAGAGAGTCATGTGGTAATTGTCTTGCTTTCTTTTAAAGATATTCAAGGCGTTGTTTTTTCTTGTACTGTGATTGTATAGTTGTATTAGTTACTTACTGTTATGTAGCAATAACCCTAAAGTGTAGACAAGCACTACGGCAGTAGAAAGGGCATTTGATTCCTGTGTAACCTGGGAAAAGTCATCTGGAAACCACCTCGATGTACCTAAAACAAATATTTATTATCTCGCAGTTCCTGTGGATTAGGAATTCGGGAGTGATTTAGCTGCATGGGCTCTGGCTTGGGGTCTCTGACAAAGTACTCACATAGGTGCTGATTAGGTCTTTTTTTTTTTTTTTTTTAAAGATTTTATTTATTTATTTGACAGAGAGAGACACAGTGAGAGAAGGAACACAAGTAGGGAGAGTGGGTGAGGGAGAAACAGGCTCCCTGCTGAGCAGGGAGCCCGATGTGGTCGATCCGAGGACCTTGAGCCGAATGCAGCCGCTTAACGACTGAGCCACCCAGGTGCCCCTGATGTAGGTCTTTTGTAAAAGCAAGTGGCGTAACACAAACTTTCCAAAAGTAAGGGACGGCTATATATATATATATATGGACATGCCATAATTAGCTAACTGTTTCCTCTACTGTTGTACACTTAAGCTTCCAAGTTTTTCCTATTCACAATGAGGTGTCAGTGAGCATCTTGGGAGCCCAGAGCTCATCGCGTGCCAAGGGCTGTCCTAAGTCCCTGATGTGGCTGCACCTCACTTAATCCTCCACAGCCAAGGGAAACTCAGCTAGACAATGACACTTTTACGCTCTTGTCTAACTCAGAGTGCGTTTTAAGGATGGATAATTCCCTGCTTTCTCAGTCCTAAAGTTCTTTATTCCAGTAGTGCCCCTGAGGAGTACTTGTCTTTGCTCTGCAGCAGGTTTGTGAGTGGCACTGCGAAAGAGGCATCGGTTTGAAAGGACAGGTCTTGGTAGCTTATCACCAGGCCCCCGGCAGCCTGGACACAGCAGACACGGCCCCGTAACAGACACGATAGCCCAGGTTATGTTGCCGTGACCAACTACCCCAAGACAGGGGCTTAAAACATTCATTGTGAGGCTGCGACAGGTTCTGTTGCGTGGTCAGCCACCAACCCGACCAGTTGCCATTCCAGGAGGCAAGCAAGAATGTAGTCAGTGGCCCACTGGCTCTTCAAGCCTCATCCAGAAGTGACTTGTTACTTCCTGTCACTTTTTTTTTTTTTTGGACAAAGCAAATCACATTTAAGGTATGCTTAAGAGGGGAGGAGAGGTTGTTTTCTTCCATGCGCTCCAAGTGGGGAGAACTGAACGACACTGATGCCCCCCACAGGCCTTGTCGTCTGCTGACCATTTAGAGACAGTTTGATAGTCTGACAGTCCTAAGCACCACATTTTGGAACCATTAAGTCCAGGCCAGAAGTGCCTGGGCATCTGTCAGCATTCTGACCCTGAGGAAAGACCCTGGTCTCTCATCCCCCTCTTGACCATACTGTGAAGCCCAGTTGCCCTAAATTTCTGGGGCTCCAGGATATAAAGAGAACAGAGGAGTGTGGGTCCAGGGAGACAATTGGATCCCACCCATGACCATGGGTGACCGTGATGGAGCTCTGAATTCTGAACTGTATCTCCTCCAGAGGGAGTATGTGCCTGGGCCACTGGGCAGTAGAAAGGGCATTTGATTCCCGTGTGACCTGGGAAAAGTCATCTGGAAACAACTTCAGTGTATCTCAAAGGAGAACTGCTATACCAGCCAGAACACTAAATACTAAGGAGAAATGATTCACTGTTCATATGCAGATGTACCTGGAAAATACAATGTTGAGAGGGGAGAAAAAAAGCAAGTGACAATGACAGGTATAGTTTTGTACCATTTATGTAATTTCAAAATACATACACTAAACAATACTATACATATTGTTATTTGCATTTGATAGAGGATGGTGGGGGCCCCACAGGGGAGTGGGGAGGAGGGAATGGGTCAGAGATGGAGGCCAATGGGGCTTTGACTCTGTTTGTAATTAAAAAGTAAAAACACAGGATTAAGCATTTATCACTACTTCCTACCAGTTGTCAATTCTGAGTAGAAGGACTTGGGAGGTTTGTGATCTTACTGCTTATATTTTTTGTGATTTTAGGAAAAAAGCTTGCTCGGTCTTTCTAGGCCTCACTTTCTCCATCTCTAAAATAAGGTTGTTCAGGATGCCCGGGTGGCTTAGTTGGTAAAGCAGCTGCCTTTGGCTCAGGTCATGATCCCAGTGTCCTGGGATCGAGTCCCACATCGGGCTCCTTGCTCAGCGGGGAGCCTGCTTCTCCCTCTGCCTCTGCCTGCCTGTGCTCGCTTTCTCACTCTCCCTCTCTCACAAATAAATAAATAAAATCTTTAAAAAAAATAAAATAAAATAAGGTTGTTCATCTAGAATGTGGGTGGTTATCAGATAATAGGTTACACGGACAAATGAAATTTCAGGGGAAAAAAAATCAGCAACAGGGATGTCTGTTTTAAATTTTGCCCAGAATGGGTTTTTTAAAAAATGAATTATCGGGGATGCCTGGGTGGCTCAGTCAGTTAAGCATCTGCCTTTAGCTCAGGTCATGATCCCAGGGTCCTGGGATGGAGTCCTGCACCAGGCTCCCTGCTCAGCCGGGAGTCTGCTTCTCCCTCTAACCCTCTCCCCCCTGCTGCTCGTGAGCTCTCAGATAAATAAATAAAATCTTTTTAAAAAGATGAATTATTGGGAGAGGGGAGGGAAAAATTTTTAAAAAGGAATGATCTATTCTGATCATGATTTCAGAACAAGAAAGAACATTTTAACATGAAATTAGAAGGACACAAGCACAGAATAGAGAATTGGATAAAATTTTATTCCTGTTTTCCAAGAATAAGCACATACTGTTTAGTGAAAGAAACACATACTCGTTGCAAAACATTTGGGAAATTTATCACAAACAGAATAAAAATTACCCACCCTTATTCTCAGCACCCAGAAGGGTAATTACCATTAACATTTCAGCTGTTTCTTCACAGTATTTATTAAACATATATAGTGTATTTCTAATTTATATATAAATTCTGTTCCTTTTTTCTTATTGTAGGAGTAGTACATTTATGGAAATGTAGGAAAAAATAAACAGAAGAAAATGGAGATATTAATATTAATTAGGCTTTCTGCCATATTAATTTTTCTTATTGGACCTTGAATCAAAGAAAACTTCCACAAACAGATATTTGGAAATAATGAATAGATGATAAATGGTATTTGTTGAGTCTTCCTACATGCCAAGCCTTGTACTAAATGCTCTACAGGGCTCTACTTAATCCTCACCATAAGCCTCAGAAATGGAAACTATTATTGGCCCATTCACAGATGTGGAAGTTGAGGTTCAGAAAGGTGACATTTACATATCTTAATTTACATACCTGGAAGCCAACCTCCAGAGAGGTTAAGTCAACTATGGCAGTTCCCACTTTACTTCCAGGTAGTTTGCTCTCTGCCCGCCTTATGCCCTGAGAACCAGTGGGTAGCCTGCCCTGAGTTTGAAGTTCAGTCCAAAGTCAGGGGACAAAAGGGCAGGTCCCACAGTCAGGGGTGTGGTGGCCTGACTAGAGAGGTCTTCTCTGAGAGGTGTTCTTGTGGCTTAGCAATGGGGTCTTGAACTTGTTCTCATCAGCCAAGGCCTTGTGCTGTCCTCCCTCTGAATCACCCCCCGCCGCCCTGGGCCACTGGTCTAGGGTCGGCCCCTACCCCCACCCCACAGAGCCCCTGGGAGAGCTCCAGGCCAGCCTGCTCATGCACTGTCCTGCCTTCAGGTTTGGTCTCCAGCACCTGTCTCCCGAAGACCAGGTCAGAACACCCATCGTTCCTCTGTGTTCAGCCATGCCTGTCCTCAGGACTGCAGGCCCGCCCCGTGCCAGGTGCTGCGTGAGGGCTGGGGGTCTGGTCGGGGTCAAGAGGGACAGACCCCCACCCTCAGAGACTTTAGTCCCGGGGAGAGAGTTTTCAAGTAGCAAGAGAAAAGGCGGTAAGTGCCTGCTGTTTGCTCAGGGCACTGACTGGGGACCAGGCGAGGCTGCTAGCAATGTGCCCTTCTTTCCATCGTCAAGCAGATGAGCACAGCACATGCGTCTGGGCCTGTGGGTGCAGGTGTATGGAGGCCTGGAGCTCATGCAACCATCAGAACCTTCCTCAGGAAAAGGGGCGCAAATTGCGAAATTCTAAATAGCATGTGAAAAGAAAGCACAGCAAATAACACATTCCATAAACATGACAAAATCCAGATAAATAAAATAACACTTTTATTAGTTAACTGCCTGATACACCCTTCTTGTATTTGGGCTTAGGTTTTTGGCCCCTCCCCCTCTAAATCACTCTGTGAATGCATTTTGAGGGCCCCTCGCAGGGGAAGAATTAGGGCAAGTGAGGGCCTCTGAAAGGTTTAAGCTTCTCACTAAATCCACCCCTAGATTTAATTCTCTACACTGAATCCTCACAACAATTTTATCTTGTAGGCACTGTTATAACCCCATTTCATAGATGGAGCAACTGAGGTTTAGAAAGGAAACGGGTTGTCCAAGGTCATCTGCTCTCCACTGTGACCTTCACTCTAACCGGCCCTACACACCCATGACTCCTGGGTTTGGTAAATAAATTCAGACACATCCCCAGAGCACTTCCAAGCTAGAAGGAGAAGATCGGAAACCTGGAAAAAATAAGTGCTATTATAAGGCCAAACATATTTTGTGCCTCAACCTCCAAGCCCCTTTTCTTTCTCTATCCAGATCTTATCAACTTCTGCCTCCTCCAGGAAGCCCCTCAGGACTCCATGGGCCCACTCTGGCCTCCTTCTATTTGGATCATTAGATATGTATGTCCCTATTCTGCATGGCTTTCACGGTGGTGTGGGCCAGCATAGTTCCCCCTCTGGGATGCAGTTTCCACAAACGGAAAATGAAGTCTAAGTGTCCTTGAACTATGGAATTACAGGGTGCTGGGTTTTTTCATTTTTTTAAGAGAGCCTTGAATCCTATGTCCCAGCATCAAGGGGGCACGTCCACCCCATTCAATCTGTCACCAACCCCTGACCATTGCTCCCAGCCCCCAGTCACGGCCCGGACCAAGCTGCCATCCGCCCCCACCCCGGACTACAGCAGCAGCCTCAGTCTCCAAATGGCTGCCTAAGCAATCTTAAAGGTAGAACAGGGGCACCTGGCTGGCTCAGTTGGAGGAGCATATGACCCTTGATCTCAGGGTTGTAAGTTTGAGACTCACATTGGGTGTAGAGATTACTAAAACAAAAAAAAAACCAAAAAACAAAAAAACAAAAACAAACCCTCCAAAACAAAGACCAAAACCAATTACTGAAAAAAGGATAAAAATAGAATAACACAAAGAGCCCCACCATGGCTTCTGGGCTTGTGGACTGTAGCTCCTCTTTCTCTACCGCCCTCTACCCTTGCCGATTCCACTGGCCACATGGCCAGCTCTCTGTCACCTCAGGCCTTCACACATGCTGTTCTGGGACTCTCTTCCCCACCCCTCCCCAGGTGGGGTGCAGTATCTCCCATGCATCCTTTCCAGCTCAGGTGCAGTATCTCTTCTTTGGAGACACCTCGGTTTAAATGAAGTGGCAAGGGAAAAGAAACTGGCGTTCCCTACTGTAGAAGGCTAGTAAATGGCCCCCAAAGCTGTCAGGCCCTAGGGGTGCCTGGGTGGCAGAGTCAGTTAAGCACCCAGCTCTTGGTTTCAGCTCAGGTCATGATCTCAGGGTTGTGAGATCAAGCCCCCCTTGGGCCTTGCAGTCAGCGTGGAGTTTGCTTGAGGTTCTCTCTCCCTCTTCCTCGGCTCCTCCCTGGCTCTCTTGCTTTCTCTGAGATAGATAAATAAATAAATCTTAAAAAAAAAAAACCCAAAAAAACCCCCAAAAAACCACCAATAACCCAAAAAACTATTAGGCCCTAATCCCTGGGACCTGTGTTACCTTGTTTAGAAAAAGGGTAACATTTGCAGATGTGATTAAGTTAAGGATTGGAGATTCAGGAATTATCCTGAACTATCTGGCAGGGGGTAGGGGTGGGGATGGCGGGGTGCGGAGTGGGGCTAAAATCAATCACACCTATCCTTGTAAGAGACGCAGGGACAGACTGGACACGTGCATGGAGGAGAAGGGAGCACAAAGATGAAGCAGTGAGAGATGTGAAAATGTTGGCCTTGAACACTGTAGTCACGTGGCCACAAACCAAGGAACGCCTGCAGCCCCGGAAGCTGGAGTGGATTCTCCTGTAGAACCTCCAGAGGCCATGCAGCCCTGTGAACCCCTTGGTTTCAGCCCAGTGATACTGACTTTGGATTCTGGCATCCCGGACTGTGAGTGGATAAATGTCTGTTGTTTCAGGCCACCCAGACCATAGTGATTTGTTACAGTGGCATCAGGAAACAAATACACCTACTCAGTATTCTTTCTCCCTTTCATTCTGCTTACAGAATTCTTATCTCGTGAAGGATGCCCAGCTCATCTCTTCATTTCCCAGCCTCCTTTCCAGCCTTGTGTGCTTATGTGACTAGGTTCTGGCCAGTGAGATGTAAGTAGAGGTTGTGTGGATTTTTGTGAAGATTCCTTAAAAGGGGATAGAGAACCAAGGTGTGCTCTTTTGATCTCCCATCCTTTGAGCTTTCTGTCTGGAAAACAAACATGAAGGCTAATGCTCCAGCAGCCATCTTGGGAACATGAGGTACAACAAAAACTTCTGCTGCTGAATTGGTGAACTAATACTAGCAGTCACTACCTTCAGACTCTTATGTGCTTATGTAACTGTCTTTAAGGTGTTACTAACAGCTGCTCAAAATGCCCACTAAAAAATCTTCCCTATTATTCCATCTCACGTCATTCAGGTAAGTCATCAGAATGTATGATAATACTTGTATTTGTGTGTTTATTTATTTAATGTCTGCTTCCTCTACTAGACTATAATTTCCATGAGGGCAGGGCCCATGTCTGTTTTGTTCATACCATAGGACCTGGCTCAGAGTAGGTGCTCAGTATGTATTCGTTGAATGAATGAATGAACAAACGAATGAACAAACAAACGCATCTCATAGTAAGGTCCCAGGCTCATTATAAGACAAAGACCACAATGCACTCCTCTCTTATTTCTAGCACAGCCCTGGGACCCAAGTGAATGTTTCCGGAGTCCCGATTAAGCAGACTGGAATACAAAGAATTGAAAGTATCTGGGCTCCAACCTGCTCTGTGGCTTGGTGACAGTGAGTGCTGCATAAAGTTGTGTTGAGAAACTCAGGAGCAGACTGGCCGTCTGGAGAAAAACAAGGAAGTCTGGGGATGGCATCCCAATCTGGGACATGAGACCCTGAGAATGGGGTGTCTGCTGAATCCCCAACGAGCCATCAATTTGCAAGGCAGGTAGAGGCCAACTCTGTCCCACCAGGCTGTGCCCATGCTAAATTCCTGTGAGCTAAGGCTCAGATGAGGACAGAGACTTGCCTGAGGTCACCGGGGACTCTGGCAGAGCCAGATAAGGCTGCGCAGCTTCCAATCCAGCCTCTGTTCAGTGTTTTCTCCTCTGCAACCTGCCGCCTTCCAGGTGACAAGACAAAGGAGGGGCGCATGACTGGGGCTTCCCAAGTTCCCGCTAGAACATCGGCAAGCCCGGGTTCAATCTTCCCATTCACAGATGCCGTCGCTGAGGCTCCGTGAGGCTGCGGGTCCTGCACCACAAAGAGTTTGCAGAGTCCAGAAACCCGGACCAGGAGACCCCACTGTGGAGTTTTCTCACACTGGTGTCCTGTCTCGTGACCTGGCCATGGCAAATGTCACCTCCGAGCCTAGGGGCAAACGGCTGCATTCCTACTGGTGTTCTCAAGCTCCAACCTCGAGGCTGGCAGATTTAGGATTTATTGTTCACACTTTCTCCACGTGTTAGCAGTTCAAAGTGCCCGAGAATTCTGCGTGACTGACCATGCCTGTCCTTCAGGTGAGGAAGCGGAAAGCCAAGAGCATCCCATGGTCTAGTCCAGGGTCACATACAATCAGCCACGGTGGAACCAAGGCCAAGGTCTGACATGTGTCTCTTGGCCAGTGTTCAATCCCCTGCGGTTTAGCAATGACCTCCAGCAGGGCAGGCAGACAGGACAGACAGAGCCCTGGTGAAAAAGACGATGAGTATTAGCAAGCCCAAGGTCAAGGGCGTCTCCCTCCACAAATACAGCCAGTGCCTTGCACTCCCAGAGTCGTTCTAAAACTTTTTGGTCTCAGAACCCCTTTGTACCCTTAAAGATTATCAATGGCTCCAAGGATCTTCTTTTTGTGGTCATTATATCCACCAACATTTATTGTATTAAAAATTAAAACTAAGATCTCTAATAAGTACTACTTAATGTAAAAATAACATAAACATTCTAATATAAAGAATCTATTTTATGAAAAATAATATTTTTGAGAACAAACAAACAAAAAAGATTGCAAAGAGTAGCATTGTTTTACATTTTTCCAAATCTCTTTATTGCCTGGCTTAAAAGAAGACAGCTGGGTTCGCATACCTGCTTCTCTATTTAGTCTGCTGTGAGATATGACACATAGCCTCTTGGAAAACCCCCTGTACACTCATGAAAGAATGAGAGTAAAAAAGCAAATAACACCTTGGTCTGATGGTGCAAACAATTTCAACCCCTTTCATGGATCCCCTGAAAGGGTCTCAGGGAACTCAGGAGTCCCTAGGGACCAATGCTTTAGAAACACTGGCCTACACTATTGATTTAATTTTCACTACACCGTCGGAGTACATCCTGTTGTTATTTCCATTTTTTTTTGGGGGGGGGGCTGTTATTTCCATTTTGTAGATGAGCAAAACGAGGCTCAGAGAGGTTTGAGGCTTGCTCCAAGACACACAGCCAGTGAGCAGTGGTATCAAAATCTGAACCCAAGATCATCAACTCTGGGAAAGTGAGTTCCTAACAGCAACACTGTACTGCTGCCCCTAGCTGATGGACAGATGTCGTAGGAGGAATGGATCAGGAAGGAGCAGAGGTTCTGGGGGAGACGTAGCGTGGTGGTTAAGATAATGGGCTTGGGAACAGCACCTGTACACACACCCTGGCTGTGCCCTTACATGCTGTGTAACCAGGGGCAAAGTGCTCAACTCCTCTGAGCCTCAGATACTCCTGTAAAATGTCATAATATGATATTTACATCATGCAGTCATGGGGAGGATTCAGTGTTAATTCATGCAAATTGTTTCAGTGCTCCATACATATAATATAAATCTATTACACATCTTTGAGTTGGTATAGATTTGGGAACAGGGCCGTGGACGTGGTTTTGCTGAAGCTGGAGAGAGGCAGGGGGCAGCTATGGCATTGGTCCTGAAGGCAGGGCCACGGCAGGGAGAAGATGAGGGGCCTGGAGGGTGGGGGAGGGGTTTCCAGACAAGGAGCATGTTGTTTTCAAAGGGGGGGGGGGCACAGACTGGCCTGAACCGCAGCTACTCAAGCGACCAGGACAGCAGAGAGATGCAGCGTGAGGGGAGGGCCAGCCTCACACGTTCCCAGGCACAGAGGCGGGATCCCCTGCTCAAGGCCACAGGCTTCCAATTTTGGGCCCAGAAGAGCCACCAGACCACCTCTTCTCCTGCCCTGCTTCCAGGTGTGAAGACTCCAGCTCCCTGCTTTGCTCCTCTTCCCAGCTCTAGAACATAGTCTAAACCACAGTGTTGGACGATCTGAGAACTATCTTGCCAAACCGTTCCCTCTCCCAGCTGGTAAGTGAAGCACCTGAGTCTCAGAGAGGGGACCGGATGGCCTACATCACACAGCAAGTGGGGACAAAAGGCCCAGACCAGCTGGCGTCTGACTCAGGCTGTGTCCACCGTACAACGCTGTCCTCCTTGCTCAGCAGGGACTCGCGAGCTCTGGAGCTTGACGGTCTGGTGCCAGTCTAAGCCTTGCCATTTCTGGGCTGTGTGACCTCAGGCAAGAGGTTTAACCTCTCTGTGCCTCAGCTTTCTTAGCTATAGAATGGAAATCACAATTTTACCTTTTATTGGCATACTGTGTGAACTAAAGCAAGTTGACCCACACAAAGAACACTCCCTAGCATTGGATGCCAGTAGTTACCTCTGGGAGCACATCACCACTGCCATCATGGCCCTGCTTTGTTCAAGGTCCCGGGAAGAGACGGGTGAATGAGGACTTGTGTTCTGTTTTCTACATGGAAACTGATTGACAGGGTGGTTTTGGCACACTGTTTGGCAGGTCTGGGTCTCTGTGGCCCCAGCTGGAATGGGGGTTGGGATGGGGAAGGGTCCATTTAAGAGAGATCTATTGTACCTGTAGCGTCATGACATTCCCCTGGCAGTAATGACCGTGAAAACGTGCATGGCTATTTATTGTTGTATCATTTATAAAGTAACAGTAAACACTGAGAAGCCATCTCAATGTCCTTTCCTCGCTGGGATTTTAAACATCTGGGAATAATGGTCCCACACTGGAAGCAATCCAGATGTTCTCCAGCAGGTGCACAGACCCACAAACCGGAGCAACCACACCACAGAACCTTTTCAGCAATGACAAGTGATCACCTCTAGGTCACACAACAACATGGGTCAAATCTCAAGAACACTGTGCGAGATGAAGAAGCCCAGGCGAGTGCCTCCTGATGAATCCCTTGAAATAAAATTCTGGAAAAAGGAAATCTAAGCGATAAGGGCAGGAAATAGTCCAAGGGTTGCCTGGGGCAGGATGTGGGGGCAAAAGATTGACTACAAAGGAGCATGAAGGAATTTTGGAGTAACAGAAATAGTCTAGATTTTGACTGTGGCTGGTGGTTACATGACTGTGTAATTTTTGAAAGTCACTGAAAAGTACTCTTAAAATGAGTGTATTGCACTATGTGCAAATTATACAATAATAAAATTGATTTAAAATGATGGATGGGGGCGCCTGGGTGGCTCAGTGGGTTAAGTGTCTGCCTTCGGCTCAGGTCATGATCCCAGGGTCCTGGGATCGAGCCCCGCATCGGGCTCTCTGCTCAGCGGGGAGTCTGTTTCTCCCTCCGTGTCCTCCTTACTCTGTCACTCATGAATAAGTGAATAAAAGAAAAAAAAAACTAAGACAAATGATGATTCACATACACAAGGAAAGCTCTGGATTTGTCAAAAAGAGGGCTACAACTTTGGCATCAATATGGAGAGATGTCCACGTTGTATCGTTAAGTGAAAAAAGAAAGGCAAGTGATGGGACCACCCTGGGTAAATGGGCGGCTGTGGAGAGCTCAGTGTGGGCCAGGGTCAGGCTAAGGCCACACAGGCATTACTTTATTTAAACTTGACAATGTCCATATGAAGTTTTATAGAAGAGACAACTGAGGCTCAAAGAGATGAAGTCACATAATTGGGTATGAAGCCCAGGAGCCACACCACTGGGACCTTGGACACACTCTGGGCCACCACCCTGAGCTCTATGGAGTGACTCTAATCTAGCAAATAATTGGCAATGTTAGTCTACATGCGGACAAAATCTGGAGAGATGACCCCAATCTGGGCCCAGGCATTGTGTCTGGGAGGTGGATTTATAAGCACTTTCACTTTCAAAACTATCTACTTCTATTACGTTGAACTTACTCTAATTAGCCCAAATTACTTTCCTAATCAGAGAAAGCAGTATAGATTTAAAAAAAAATACTGAAAAACATCCCTGTCCTATATCTCATCTGCAGCCTCCCCGCACCGCTCCCTCTTCTAGATGAGGCCACATGCCTGCCAAGAGCCCCAAGTTCCACTGATAAAGACAAGGGCCCACTGAGCCCCGTATCAGGCCTGAGCAGCCCTGAAGGGCCCATCCATCTGGTCCCCCCAGGGAGGGAGGGCCCTGTTCCAGAAATCAGCAGGCTCCAGGGCCCTGGAGATAAGAGGACCTTCGGGCTTGGTGGTGAGGACCAGTGACATGAGGGTCTGCAGCGGGGAGTTGGGGTGGGAAGTCAGAGGGGTTGGTAGGTGTCTCCCCGCTGGGCAGACAAGTCTGCTGAGACCCAGAGAAGGTGTGACCTACTTGGGCTATATGAACCTGGCTCTGTCTGCTGCGAGGCCCTGGGCACACTTCATGCACTCTCTGATCCTCAGGTTCCCTTGGGATCCTTTGGTTCCAGCTTGGTTCTCTTTTAGGAAGTGACCTGGACCCTGAAGCCATCCTCGATAGTCCCCAGTGTATGGACAGACAGCAGAATAGACATGATGTCCTCAGCGCCCAGCTTCAACTCTGACTGGACGTGTGGCGGCTCCAAGGCACCCTTGGGACGCTGAGCGCAGGTGCACCTGCGTGTCTGGGCATACTCACATCTGCAGGCCCCAAGGACGCTGAGCCGGGCCACCCTGGGCCAGGTCAAGGCTTGTTTACATGTCCAAAGGTCGGGCACAGCCTGCCAGGGAGGGCCTCAGCTGGTGAGAGTCTGCAGCTGTGCGCTGGGGACGCAGATAACGTGTGTCCCAGGGAGGGATGGGACAAGAGTGACCCCCAGGATGCCCTCCCTGTTAGAGGCTCTGCCAGGTCTGCTCCTGCAGGCCCTGCTTGGGATGAGCTCTACCTCCCCTGTGAGCTTAGGGGCACCCTGGCGACCACTTAGCTCTGTTTCCCTGAGCCTCTGCCTGCTTGGTACCACCCACCCCTTCCCTTACGCTGCTCTGTGCCTTCACCTCCTGGAGCCTCAGCGGCTTCGTCTGTGCAATGGGGGACAATCAGATAGGGTGCAGAGTGGAGCACGGGGGCTGAGGTGGGGTGTTGCCAGATGAGTGGGCAGGTCACCCCTCTAATTTTAGGGACAGCTCCACATTCTGGAAGCCCCCGCTGCACTGTAAGGAGGCCTAGGAATACCACCCACCCCCACCCCCCGCCCCGTCTGAGCCTGAAGTCACAGGGTGGGGCCTGGAAGTCTGCCTCCCTTTCCATGTTCTCCCCCACCACCTGCAAATCCTACCTTCTCCTTGGAGCCCATTGTCCCCTCTCCTGGCCGGGTCACCATATGTGTTACTCAGCTAACATCACCGGAAGCCCAAAGGCAACCTAGAGGGCTTCCAGGATGGGTGCAGTGCTGGGCTTTGCACACTGCAACCTAAAAGACCAGTACCCAGTGCACACAAAGGGCGTGTGCGCTCAGCCACAGTCTCTGCCCAGGAGGGGACATCTTCTCTTGTCTTTCCCCCAGGACAGTCTTGCTTGCACAGACTCTTACTACTCACCATCAAGGAAGGAGGAGGCTCAAAAACTGACCAACAATTCTTTATATTAAACTGGCAGAAAGCGTGAACACGGACCACCTCTGGGGTTGGGGGTACAGAGGAGACCGGCTCCGCCCTCCCTCAGCGTGGGTGAGAATGACGATGAGCACAGCACCCAGGGGGGTGATAAATATCTTTACCAACACACAACCACATACACAACCCCCACCCCAGGGGTCACATTCCTGGGAATCCACAGGACAGAACCCTCCTCCCCCTGCAGAGTCATCTGTTCATGCGTGTTTGTGAAAGCTTTTGGGGAGGGGGTGGGAAAAAGCAAAAACAATGTTGGAAGTATTTCACGTGACCGTCCACAGTCAGTTATTAGTCACACATTGTGTGACCCAGCCACCCTATGGAATACCAAGGCGTGGAGTCCCTTGGAAATGTTTCCAAAATTCACCGCAGGTGAAAGAAGCCAGTTGAAGACTTCAGGAACTCTGAAAACCATACATACGTGACTTAAAGCTACTTACCCTTTCTTAATGAATGCATATGGCACCTCAAGTATATTACCATGGAAAGTTCTGGAAGGAGTTACAACAAATGATTGATGCATGCCGTTTCTAGCTGTGTGAACTTGGGGAAGGACAGCTTGGACTGTTTCCCCCTTTTTAAAGCAGGTAATAACAAACCTCATAGGGTTGTGATGAGCATCAGTATAACTAATTATTGTAAATCATTTGGGCACTTAACAAGCAGTCCATAAATGTTTAGGGAAGTAAAGCAGGAATCAACTTTCAGCCAAACAATTGTATTTTCAAGAGTCAATTTTCAGTGCTGGAGGCTCGCCTGCCTGTCTTTGCTGCCACCTAGTGGTCCTAGTGAGAAAGTACACATTGGAATGCATTCTCCCTTCCTGCCTTCATTCACTCCAGTCCCGTTTATCAAGGGTCCAGAAGATGTTAGACACACACCTTGGAGCTGGACACCGACAAGCTCGAGAACGGTCCCACGCTTCTGTGAGACTCAGCTTTCTCATCTCAAGAGGGGGGAGTAATAACAACACACTTCATACCATTGTGAGGATCAAACACAATAATTCATGCAGAGCATTTAACACTGGCTCCGACACAAAACAATGTCCGAGAAATGGTAATTATTGGTATTTACACACAGATCTCTTTGCTGCTTAGGAAAGCAGTATTATATCCATTTCACAGAGGAGGAACTTGAGGCTCAGAAAAGTCAGGGGAACTTGCCTGAAGCTACTTGGCTAAACCAGTAACGGCTAAGATGAGAATCCAAGTCTGGCCAGGAGCCGCCTCTCCCGGCTTAGGATACCATTTCACATGCTCATCTGAAAAGGAGCTGTAGGGCACAGGTTTTGTTGTTGTCTTTAACGACCAACGACCACTTGTGCCTGAGTTTTAGATTCCACATACCAGGAACTTAAAAAAAAAAAGTAATACCTAGATGTAGATTGACAATTGCTCTATAACAAATTGCTTTAAAGCCTCTTTTGTATCCTAGATGCCCTACTGCCCCTAGTCCAGCCCACAGCTGGGCTCTAGTAATCTTTTTTTTTTAAGATTTTATTTATTTGACAGAGAGAGAAGGAACACAAGCAAGCAGAGTGAGAGGAGAAGCAGGCTTCCCGCTGAGCAAGGAGCCCAATGCTGGGATCATGACCTGAGCCAAATGCGGATACTTAACCGACTGAGCCACCCAGGTGCCCCTGGGCTAATCGTAAGGGCACTAACTGGGAAATGACCTGCTTCCAAGGTCATGTGGCAGTTGCTGGCAGGATTCATTCTCAAGGACAGGTGGACTGACATCTTCCCAGCTGCTGGTCAGAGGTCACTGACCCCCAGCTCCTGGCCACACCACCAATTTCTCCCACGTGGGAGTTTGCTTCATCAGAGTGTAAAGCAGGGCATGAAGGCAAGAAAGAAGTCACAATCTCCTGTAGCCTCATCGTGGAAGTGATGCTTGCTGCATTCTGTTTGTTAGAAGGGAGTCACTGGGCCCAGCCCGTCCTCCAAAGGAGGGGAGAACACAGGGGCTTGAATATCAGGAAGAAGGGGTCATAGAGGGCCGTGCTAGAGCCTCTTCGCCACACCAATTACCCACTTAGAAAATCAGTTCCCACCCCTGGCTACCATAATCTCACAAATGAAACAGACCCTTTTACTATTCGTCTAGGTACAGGGGGAGGGTTTCAGAATAAAGGATAGTCCTTGTGGGTGAACACATGTGGCCCCGTGTGAAATGCACACATGGTGCCAATTTTTTTCACTCTGCAGAGCCCTGGTGCCTGGCGCAGCCCCGGGAACGTCCTGCCCGGAGGGGGAGAGCATACCAGCTCAGGGAAGTGGAGAGAGGAGGGATGGGGCTGGCCTGAGCATGGCCAGGGCCCACACAGTGCCCAGCACCCCCCAAACTGGCTGGCTACATGAGTGAAAACATCAGTGAAAAACCTCGTGGAGAAGTGTCACATATGCCTGCAACTCCCACACAAGGAAACACAGCCCTGCAAGGTTAAGTGACAGTGGGGTCTAAGGTTTCAGGCTAGAAAGGACATTATATTTGTAGGGTGCTTTCTTCGCCACAAGTCCCTTCTGCATCCATTAGCTAAATGGATAGTAGGAAGAAGATTGCCACTTCCGGCGTTAGTACTGAGCAAACAGGTCCAGAAAGGGGGTGACTCAATGTGGTTATGGGAAATGGACCCAGGGGAGGCCCAGGGAAGTTTAAAAAAAAAAAAAAAAAAAGCAGCAAGGGGTTATTGAGCAGGATGGGTCTGATCTCGGGTCACTTGGCTAGTCTCCCAGATTGGGGGGTATCGTCAATCCCAGGGGGGTGACTCTGGTGTTGGTGCTCTCTGACACTCAGCCAAAGCCACCAGCCGTCCTCATCTGCAGCAGGTGGCAGGCAGGATACCCTTGAGTCAGAAGGCCCCAGTGCCAAGGCAAGAGACCCTCCAACAAGCAGCCAAGTCAGCCCCAGAAACACAGAGCTTTTTCCATGGCCCCTTTGGTTGGGCCAAACCTGCCCCATCCCAGCCCCTCCTCCGCCTGGTCCCCTGTGTGCCTCTGCTGGTGCTGTTTTCCCACTTGGCCCTTTTGCTTTATTTTTATTTGTATTCTTTAAAAAGAGTTTATTTATTTATTTGACCGAGAGAGAGCACAAGCAGGGGGAGGGGCCAAGGGAGAGAGAGATGTAGACTCCCCCCTGAGCAGGGAGCCCTCTGTGCGGCTGGATCCCAGGACCCTGGGATCATGACTTGAGTCGAAGGCAGATATTTAACCAACTGAACCACCCAGGTGCTGCCCACTTGACCCTTTTAAACTGCGTATCATCTGGTTTAGTTACACCCTCCCTTCTTGAGGAGCATCCCCTGGGGCTCCTCTCTGCACTGCCCCCAGCCCCCAGCTGAGCACTTGACCAGTGACAGCCCTGGTGTAAAATGGCCACCTCCGTCTGGGATGCATTGTACCCGGGAGTAGCCACTGTCAACGCACACACCAAATCCCGAGATGAGATGCTACAGTCATCCCTTTCTACAAAAGAGAAAACCGCCGGGAACCGAAGGTTGATGAACGTGGCAGAATCGCGCAGCTAGTACTTGGTGCCACAGCTGAACGGTGGGGGGGCCACATTTTAAAATCCTTCCTCCGGCATGCAAGGCACTGGGCTGACTGACACTTTCATAGGCATCACCTCCCTGAACTGCCAGCACACGGTGGCCCCCGTCATTAAATCTGCTTTACCTGCGAAGGCACGAAAGCTTCACTGGGCCAAGAGACCTGCCCAAGTGTGTCGGGATGGAGTGTGGACGGAGCCTGCAGCTGGGTCTTCAGCAGAACCCGTGGGCAGGGGCACCTGTTCACTACACGATTAGCAGCCAACTCCTGCTTTTGGCTCCTTTGGTGGCGGTTGTTACTGCTTCCCTGGGTGTGTGCCGTGGCTGACGGTGGGAACCCTGGAGTCAGCTTTATAAAGGCAATTAGAAAACTTCAAGGAAGGATGTCAAACAAAACAAAAAAAATCTGATAAATGGCAAGATAGATCACCACCATCGATGAAAGAAGTCAACTCTTCCCAGTTTAGCAGTGCAAAGGAATCCCATCAAAACACCACTGAGTTCTTCTGCAGGATTTAATACACTTATTTTAGAATGACACGGAAGAGTGAACGACCATTAAGAAATTCATGGAACTGGAAGATCTGAAAGGGATACTCCTCTCAAATAGCAAGGCTGAGTGTAAGGGCTTTTCATCTATAATTAAGAGAGTACTGCTCCGGGAATACAGATGAAGAAAAGGAAAAGCATCAGGAAAACCAGTCACCTTTCACCACTTTGGTCATGAAAGAAACATAGATTAGAACAAGATCACCTTTTATACCTATCACTCTAGCAAAGACGAAGAACAATAGTTTCCAGTGGTGGGGGTTAAATGGGGAGACCGAGGCAGACCCTTTCTACGCTGCTGTGTGCGTGTGTATGTCGGGGGGACTGAGAATGAGTCAAAACTTCTGGACAGAGATTTGATAATATTAAGATGTAAGGGGCCATGCTCTCCCACCCAGAGGCTGTTCCTCCAGAATTTATCCTTATGCCATGAAAGCTGTCTCTCACCGCATTGTTTAGAATAGGAGAATGTTGGAAGCTGCTTACATGTCCATCCATGAGGGAATTTGGTGAAATCAATTATGGTATGCCCATACAACACCAGATCATAAACGATTAAAAACGAAAATACAGCCCTATAGCACTGACACAGATTTCTGAGTAAATACCAAAGATGGCCTTAACCCTACCACTCAGAAATAACGATCGGTAAACATTTTGCTTATATTTTCCCAGCCTTTTTCCTGCACATGCCCACACAATATTTAAAGATATGGAATCATACCATATGTTTTACTTCATAACCAGCATTTTGCTTAACTATATATCGAATACTGTAATTTTTTTTCAAAAAGCGTAACGATATGCTAAAAAAGCTACCTTAATCTTTAATGCGGCCAGGTGCCTTCTCATGTAACCATGCACACATCACAGGTAAAACAAACTCTCTGTCCCTTCCTCCCTAGAAACCACCCTGTTGGGCGTTCATTTTTGCAGATCTTCTCCCACACTTTTCAAGCTATTCCTACTCATATACGTGTACATGCAGACGCGGAATTCTGGATTTCTCTTTCTCCATAGCTTGGTTTTGTAGATTAGCAATGGGACTGGGAACTCGGTGGGGAACCAGATAAAGCTTACTATTTCATCTGTTGTCTTCCACTCCGTTTTCTTACCATTCAACAGGAAAAAAAGAAACAACAAACACAAGCATAAAGCACTGGTAAGGAGGGAAGGGGGGAAGGGAGGGAGAGAAAAGGGAAACAAGAATCTTCCGGGTTGAGGGGCGCCTGGGTGGCTCAGTTGGTTGGGCTGCGGCCTTCAGCTCGGGTCATGATCTCAGGGTCCTGGGATCGAGCCCCGCATGGGGCTCTCTGCTCCGCAGGAAGCCTGCTTCTCTCTCTCTCTCTCTCTCCTGCCTCTCTCCCTACTTGTGATCTCTGTCAAATAAATAAATAAAATCTTAAAAAAAAAAAAAAAAAGAATCTTCCGGGTTGCAAAGATTGTAAAGCTCCCTCGACTGCCGCTAGAGGGAGACAACGAAACACAGAAGAGGGTCCGCCGGCGCCGTGAGCGCAGCCTTCCCCGGTATTCCAGCGTTTTCTCGCCCCTCCCCCCACCGTGCCGGCTTTTCAAACGCGCGCCATCTCCTCCTTCCGATTCGGGGCTACGAGTCTTTGCGGGGCGTTCCCCTGGAGGAACGGGTCGGCGGAGGCGCGGCCCAAGTCCGGGGAAGCGGGTCGAGTGCCCCAACTGCGTGCAATCTCGAGGACCCCTACCTCCCGGGTCCCCAGCTTCAGGCCTTGGGGTTTGTCGCCCCCGTGTGGCGGCGTTTGTTAGCGCGCCCAGCTCGACTCCGCGCGCTCCGAGGTGCCCCTGGCGGAGAACAGCTCGAGGTCACGGTGATCGTGGCGCTTCCAACACACCCGCTCCGAGAAATCCCCCCACTTTCCAGGCTCCCCAGAGTGGGTGTGCGGGGAGAGGGGAGATACTGAACGCCACCGGCCAGGCACGGGGGAGCTTCCAGTCTTAGCCAGAGAGAACAAGTTCGTCCGCACGCAGTTAATTTCCACCTGTGGCACGTGCCCAGCTCGGTGCTGACCGTACGGGTGTGTGTCCGTGGGGGAGGGAGAGTGCGACAGAAGATGGGACTCCGCCTCTGTCCTCCACCTGTCCAGCGTGTCTGCCCTCTGATCCCGGGGCCTGGCTGACCAGTCCCGGCCAGCCCCCTCCCCCCACCTCCGGGACAGGCAGCAGCAGCACGCCATCGGGGAGGTGTCCTAGGACGGCGGAAATCGCCCTGGGCGGGGATCCCTGAAGGTTGATTCTCAGCCCAGCCTGACAGCTCCTTGCTGTGGGACCTTGCTTGGGTCTGGCCCTCATCTAGGTCTCTGGCTCTGGCTCCCTGGAAGATCCCCTCAGATTTCACACGCCTGCCCGTGTTGCCGCTCACCTGGGTGATGATTTCTGGAAGCAACTTTGGTCGCTCCTTGGACTGGGTGTTCCTCCTGGTAAGGCATCTGAGCAGGGTCTGCGCTGTCTCCTCGCCGCAGGGGGCATTTGTTCCCGGAGGGAAGGAGGAGGAGGAGGGTCAGACCCTGCCGCCTTGCTGTTCTGAGCAGAAACCCAGGGGCCTGCATCAGGCTCCACCTCTGGGGAGGGTGCGCCCACCTCCCTGGGCTGATAGGAATTCCCCCGAGGAATTCTCACTCAGCGCCTCAGTGCTCAGTTTAAAGTGATTTTCTGGATTAGAGGCCAACATTTAAGAACATTCCCACCTTCTTTCGTGAATCTCCAAACTTGGCTTCCCTTGACCTTGACTTCCTAGGGGTGGGCTGAGGAGTGGCTGCCCAGAGCAGGTGCTCCTTGGGGGGTTGGTGAGGGGGATGAGGCTCTGGGGTGTCCCCAGGCTGCTGGTTTGCTGCCAAACACCCCCTGCCAGCCCTGGACACCACCCACATGAGCTGCCTGGCCCTGTGGGCCCTGGGGCCCCTGGTCTGGCCAGGCAACTTCTCAGAACAGGGACAGCATCTGTAACCCCAGTGCCAGCACTGGGCCTGGAACACAGTCATAACACAGTGACCATTGGTTGAACAAATGAATGAGTAAACACACCTTTCTGACTTTAAATCTAAATGTACATCCCTCACCCTGGCATTCAAAGCCACCTTGATCCCATCCAAAGCTACCGAGGACGATGACAGTGACACAGATGGAATAGGATCCCAGTAGCCTGTGTGTGACTTTGCAGCCCTTTATAAAATCCCACTTAACTCCTGTCCGTAGGCCTTTGGGGTCTGTTCTATTTCCTCCCAATTCGCAAACGAGGAAGGTAAGGCTAAGAAAGGTAAAGGGATCTTCCCCGGGATCATGGGAACCATGTGAGATGCTAAATGCATCTGCTAAAATGCAAAATGCAGCTTCCCAGCACTCCTTCTTCAGGATTTCTGGCTGTGAAGGCTAGGGAACCCACATCACCACATGCAGCCCAAGGAGATCTGATGTGCCAGCATGTTTGGGATCCTTGCCTGTTCGAAACGCAAACAGAAGCCCTAGAAAAGCCTCTGTCCCCCTAGGGACCTGGGAGACTTCAGGCAGAGATGGGGCATTTGTCCCCTTACAAATTTACCCATCCACAGACCCCTTGCTGGGCACGCAACATGAGCAGAGCAGACCCTGCCCCTGCCCCTGCCCTGGAACCTTCAAGCCCAGTGGAGAACATGGAAAGTCATCAGTCCGCAGTGCAAAATGTGCTCTGAAAGAAAGATCTGGAGAGGCAGGAGAAGCGGCCAGAAAGCCCAGATCCTGCCTGGGGCCTCAAGGAAGCTGAGCTTTGAGGGAGAAAAGGAAGTAGAAGCTGGCGGATCCCCCCCACAGGCTGGGGTGTGAGGGTCGGACATTCGGAGTACAGAGAAGGAGGGCACAGACGATGTTGTGTTCCCTGCCATTTATACTGCCTTATGGACTCCTGAAGCAAGTCATGTCCGGTTTCCAGGCCTCACTCTCTGTGCCTGTGAAATGGGTGCAGTGGGTGATGTGAGGAGACTGGACAAGATTTTATCATCTCTTGTTGATGTGGAAAGGGAATGGGAATCAAGCCAGGGAGGGGCTGCCTTTGTTCCCCCTCTTTCTGGCTGGGCAAAGCTTAACACTGCAGGCCCAAGGCAGGCGGGTTCTCCCGTTATCGCCATAAATCTCTCCCTGGTCTTGGGATGCTGATTAGCACTCCTGGCAGGGAGTTCACTCGGGTTTGCTTTCAGCCCCTGGCAGGCTGTGCCAGAGAGGCTGCCCCCCGAGAAGCTCCTTCGGCTGGCCTGGCCCGGGGTGCTGCCCTCGGCCAGGCCACGGAGAAACCCTGACCACTCCCAAGCCCCTTCTGACATTTACGAGGTGCTGCTGAAGGGGGGCCTCCCCAAACCTTGAAGGAATGTTAATTGGTTTAAGCTGTTGTCTATGCACCGGCTGGGGCCCAAGTTATGACTGTTTTATTTTTATTTGTTTTCCTCTAGAGGCGCCTGGGTTGGGCTGGATGACTGGTGGGCCAGCTCTCCGCACTGAAGCCAGAGACGGGAAGGGGCTGGGGTGTGATGGGGGGGGCGGAGGACCCTCAACGTGTCCCCAGCTCCCACTCAGCTTCTCCCTCTTGCTGGGGTCTCCACGCAGAGACAGGGTACGGGGAAGTTCTGGAAAGGGAATGAAATGCAGAGGGGACAGACAGCAGAGTTTGGGTGTCATACCCACGAAGGACGAAGAGCTGCTCTGCCCTCCTGGGTCGCATGGCCCCAGAAGGTATAACCTGTCTGATACAGTCATATTAGACTTTCTTTAAGTGCTGGCCTGAGGAATAAAGGAGAAAAGGAGTCTTCTCAGCACACAGTGCTTACAGTTATAAGAAAGGCCGTCTCTAGGGTGGGGACAAGGCAGCCACCGCGTGAGTCACAGCTGGATGGACCCTTCCAGAGAGTCTGCCTTACCATCCAGAGGGAGAAGCAAGCCCAGACAGGGAAGAGGATGCATGTGGAGTCCTTTGCGGCAGATGTGACTTGGGAGCCAGGCCTCTCCTCAATGTCCAGCAGAGTCTGAGGGAGTGAGCTCCCAGAACCTGGAGGGGGGGTTGTCACACTGAAAAAAATGACATCCCACTGGCTTCTCCCCAGAAGATACTCTATGAGTTCTTCACTCTACAGAGAAGAAACGGAAGTCCAGGAATTGTAATAGCAATACTGCTGCTAATAAGAAGAATAGCTCTAATTTATTGAGCACTTACTGAGTATCAGACTAGGGGCCAGGCCCTTTTCATGCATCCATCCAGTATATACTTATGCAGGGGTCAGTCACTGAGCTGGGTGCTGGGCTGGGTGCTGGTGATGTGACAGCGGATTAAACAGAGCAGGACCACCTGCAAGTTATAAGTGGGGAGTGGGCTTGGGAGGGACACAGGAAATAAGCAAGTCAACAAGCCATGCAAACTGGGGAAGCTAGGGGCAGGAACAGAGAGCAAATGTGACCCCTTCCGGAAGTCAGGGAAGTGACATGGGCTCAGACCCAGAGAGATCTGCCTCCCCATCTGATGAACTAGGAAACCGAGACTCCCACAAGTAAGGTAGGTGGCTAAAGGTCACCTAAGCTAGTGGGCGGAGGTGCCCAGACATCAGTTTGCTCCCAGTGGTTGGCACCTGTTCTGTGCCCGGTCTGTGGGTCTCCATGGACTCCTCTATCCTTACACTGAGTGCTTCATCTTGTCGCTCACGAGAAGACTTTCAGAGTCTGGCCTGGGACTTGGGCTCTGACTCCTCACCCAATGCCGTGTTTCTTCCTCAAGATCTAGCCAGGAGGGACACCTGGGTGGCTTATTCAATTAAGCGTCTGCCTTCAGCATATGTCGTGATCCCAGGGTCCTGGAATTGAGTCCCACATTGGGCTCCTTGTTCAGCAGGAAGAAGCCTATTTCTCCCTCTGTCTGCCACTGCCTCTGCTTGTGCTTTCGTGCTCTCTCTCTCTGACAAATAAATAAAATCTTAAAAAAAAAAAAAAAAAAAAAAAAATCTAGCCAGGAGCTCTCCAGCAGCAGTTCAGAGACCCCAGTGACCCCAGTGACCCAGAAAGAACCTCTAGGTGAACTTCTCAGACATCAGGTGCTTCTGACAGGACCACAAATTCGAGATGCTATGTGAAACAACAACTTCACAATGGGGCTCTAGCCTGAGCAGAAACTTACTTAGGAAGTTTAACTAAAGCCAGCCCTCATTTAATCAGGGGTCTCATCAAAAGGAACCCTGGTTCTCCCCTACTTCTCTGGCAGTTTTGTGTGTGTGAGTGTGGGTGGGGTAGGAGGTCTCTGGGGTTCTTCTGTCAGCCTGTGTGGCTCCCAAATGGGAAATGTCCCCACCAGGAACCCAGGCTCCCCAGAGGGGCATGTCTGAGCACCCCCGGGCCCTGGGAACCCCTGTTACAGAATTTACAGCATTCAACCTGCCCAAAGCCTGTCTTAGTGCTCGCACTGTGAGACCTGAGTTCCTGGACAAGGGGATAGCCCACCTCACTCTCAGACAGCTTAGTAAAGTCAAGGTAACTCATTTCTTTTTCATTGTGAAAATTTCCAAACATATACCAATGCAGAGAGTACAGTGGGCATCTAAGTACCATCACCCAACTTCAACAACTCTCTGCCCTTGGCGAACTTCCTCTCTCCTTCCTTCTCCACCTTTAATGCTTTTTGTGTGGAGTGCTATAAAGCCAATCTCAGGAGTCATGTCTTTCACTTCTAGATTCCTCAGTATGCATCTGAAAAAAGAGACATAGTTTCTTACGTGACCACAAAGTGGTTGTTGCACTCACCAAAATTAAAATTTCCCCCTTATTCAGTTGCTTTATACAAACGAAGGTCCATACGATGAGTAGGTCTACTCATCGTATTTATGAATTTTTCTTAAATATTTAAAAAAGTCCTTAAAAATAAGTCACAATTTCCTTTCTTCGCTCCCCCAGTCTTCATGACACTGATTTGAATTTAACTCATTCCAACAAATATTTATTGAGTGAAATATTTATTGAGTGCCTGGCTGCTTTCTCTACCAGGACTACGCTTAATGTTTTGTTATTATTAACAGTAACAGTGGTTGCCCTTTCTGTAGTTACTATGTGTCAGGCTTTGTGTTAGCATTTTGTATATTTGGTGTCAAAATCCCCCAAGACAGAATTTATTGTCTTTATGTTCCTTGTATTGTAGCTGACCTCATGGAGACCAGAGAAGCAAGTAACCAAGGTCACACATCTAGCAAGTGGCAGATTTGGGTTTTAAACCAAGTAAGTACCGATGGCTCCAGAGTTATTTTTATCCCTGCCTCCGGTGATGCACAGAGGGAAACCGCATCCTTAGTCAGAAAGAATTGGGGGGGATGCTTGTGAAAAAGCCTGGTGAGGTGCTCCCCCACGGTCAGGATGAAAGACTGTGCCTTTACCGTGATGTGCGGGAATAAATGCTGCTTCCCCAGACCATGTGCAGTGGGGCTTCAATAAGGGAAAAAAAGAAGGGAGTTGGACACTGGGAGTTGGACAGTGCATCTGAACATGGAGCTTTACAACGAAGTTCACACTGTGTATTAATCAAACTCTTCGAGCTGTTAAGGACAGAAATCCAACTGTAATGGGCTCAAGCAAAAATTATTTAATTATTTATTGGCTCAGTTAGCTGAAAAGTTGTGGGGCGGGGGCACATAGCTTCAGGCACAGCTAGATCCAGAGGACCAACAAAGTGAGCATCATCATATATGAAGCACCAAGGCAAACTTTTTTTTTTTTAAGATTTTATTTATTTATTTGAGAGATAGAGCACATGCACAAGCAGGGGGAATGGCAGGCTGAAGGAGTGGGTGAAGGAGAGGGAGAAGCAGACCTCCCGCTGAGCAAGGAGCCCCATGTGGGGCTCAATCCCAGCACCCTGGGATCAGGACCTGAACCAAAGGCTTAATGACTGAGCTACCCAGGTGCCCCAAGGCAAACTCTTTATAGTGATCCTCATAACATCTTCCCAAATAAGCATCACCACTTTCCCATGCTACAGTTGAAGAAGCTGAGTTCCAGGGAGATTAAGTGACTTTCACAAGGTCAATGCAACTGGCAAGTGGTAGAACAGGAACTCAAAGCCAGTTCTGTCTGGAATTTGATTCCAAGGCTGGACCTTTTGCCACTAGACAAACTCTGGCTCCCTGACTTATGGAAGGCCCTATGACTACGCTAGAAAGCCCATGGCAAGTCCTGCTGAACAGATCTATGACCACAAGCAGCTGCCTCCTAACCCAGCTTCCCGAGCCCCCCAGCTGCGGAAAACAAGCACTCTAATGCCAGCCATTCCTAATCTCTGCTAACCACGATACTTCTCTTTGTTCTTTAGGGGCATGATGTTCTGGGGGATACAAAGGGGCTTCCAGTTTGCCCACCTTCATCTGTTGATATGTCTAACAAATATTTATTGAGCAGCTACTGTGTACCAGATGCTGGTGCTAGGTGCTTTCCGTATTGTGACTCAAATCAGCCCCGGGAGGCGTCAGTCCCCGTTGCTTCTACCTTACAGATGAGAAAGGCAAGCTGGGAGCTTGCCCAAGTTTGCGTGGCTGGTAAATAGCAGAACTGCTGTTTGAACCCAGGTGGGCTGACCCAGAGCCTGTGGGTTCTGTTCAAAGAGCTGACAATCAAACGGGGAACTGGAGACATGAAAAGACAGTTGTGAAGGGGAAACAGGAAAAAGGAGTGTGGAGTCAGTGGGGTATGGCCACCCTCCGCTGTGCTGTGCTGGAGTCAAACAGGACCGGTGGGTGCTGACTTGTAGATGTGTCTCCTCAGTATGCTACTGCTGGAAAATCAATTCGTGGAATAATAGACACAGTACGATACCACTTATGCAAAACAAAATACTGTAGTCTTAATGCATCGAGACACTTCTGGGGAAAAAACACACACCAAACAGTGGGACTGGTTGTCAAGAGGACTTAGCATCTACCTGCAGTGTTCTCAGTATTTACAAGGAAAATGTGTTTATTTTAGAATAATATAATAATAATTTAGAAAATAATAAACTAGACAATAATAATTTAGAAAGGACAGTCGACATGATGTGTTATATACGCTAAGAGAGAGGGAGAAGCTCAGAGTACTGGGGATGCCCAATGCAGTTAGGAGGAAATGGTCATCAGGGAAGGGAGGGACCCTTGCTTCCTTGAGGAGGGGAGACTGAGTTGAGTTTTGAAGACTGAATAGGTCTCATCACCATAGAAACCTGGACAAAAATTGTCATAAGCAGTGGGAATAGTATGTGCAAAGACCCAGATGGGAGATTGAACATGATGCAGAAAGGACCAGGTTAACCCTTCCTAAAGCATATCACCTGGGATGAGGATTAAAAATGCAAATTTCCTGGGGTGTCTGGGTGGCTCAGTGGGTTAAAGCCTCTGCTTTCAGCTCAGGTCATGCTCCCAGGGTCCTGGAATCGAGCCCCATATCGGGCTTTCTGCTCAGCGGGGAGCCTGCTTCTCCCCACTCCTCTCTCTGCCTGCCTCTCTGCCTACTTGTGATCTCTCTCTCTGTCAAATAAATAAATAAAATCCTTAAAATAAAATAAAAATGCAGATTTCCAGACCTCACTATAGACTCTATGATGGGTCCAGGAATCAGCATTTTGAAAGACTCTTTAGATGCACTAGTTTTTTTTTTTTTTTTCAATATGCAAAAATCAGTTGTATTTCTACACACCGGCATGGAAAGATTGAAAAGGAAATTAAGAAAAATAATTCCACTTAACAACGGCATCGTAAAGAATAAAACACCGGGAGCACATTTAACAGAAGCATAAAACATCACTGAAAGAAATGGAAGGCCCAAATAGAAAGACATCCTATGTTTATGGGACATATTCCCCCAAATTGTCTGCAAATCCAATGCATTGCCTACAGAATCAAAGCCAACTCCTTTTCAGAAAATGACAAGCTGATCCTAAATTCATATGGAAACACCAGGGACCCAGAATAGTCAAAACAATCTTGAAAAGTACGAAGTTGGAGGACTCACGCCTGCTGATTTTAAAATTTACTACAAAGCTATAGTAAAAACAGTGTGGGACTGGGAAAAACAGAGACATTTCCCCAGAAGAAATACGCAAATGGCCAGGAAACCCATGGAAAATGCCACCATCATTTAGCCACCAGAAGACATGAATCAAAACCACAGTGAGGTGTCACGTCCCGCACAGTAGGATGACTAGTAATCAAAAACGAGGACTGGAGAGCACGTGGAGAACCTGGAGCTCTCCTCTCGTGCCCATGGGAATGGCAAATGGGGCAGCCTCCATGGAAAACAGTTTGGTGGCTCCTCAAAAAAATCGAACATAGAATTACCATATGATAAAGCCGTTCCATGTCTGGGTAGAGAGCGGAACAACGGCAAGCACGGACTCCAACGGATTATTTGTATGCCCATGTTCACAGCTGCATTATTCACAACAGCCAAGAGGGGGCAGCAGCTCAAATGCCCATCAGTGGATGAGTGAACAAATATTATGTGGTATACGCAGCCGTGCAGAGGAATATTATTACGCAGTAAAAAGAAAGTGCCAAAACAGGCTACATACGGATGAACCTTGAAAACATTAGGACAAAGGAAAGAAGCCAGACATGAAAAGTCACTTGCTGTACAGTTCCATTTATACGAAATGTCTGGAACAAGCAAATCCATAAAGACAGAAAGTGGATTAATGGTTGCCCAGGGCTGGGAGGTTTGGAGGGAAATGGGGAGTGATTGCAGAGGCGGTGAGGGTGTCCTGGAATTAGTGGCGATGACGGTTGTGCAGCTCCCCAGATATACTAAATACCACTAAAGTATACATGTTAACAGGGTATGTGAATTTGGTTTCCATGAAACTATAGGTTTTTTTTGTTTTGTTTTGTTTTGTTTTGTTTTAAGTGCCTGTGAACCACTGGGAGAAAAGGGTCTGGAACTCAAGGCTAGGATGGAGATTGGGGGCTCTTAACCTGGGGGTTAGAGGCAATGAGGGGATCTAGGAAGAGGTTCCAGGAAGCCCTGGCACGAGGAAATCCCATGGCCAGTGGTGTAGGGGTACGTGGGCATTTTTCTAGGTTACGCTGTGTCCTGGTGGGGTCTCTTACTCTGGTACGGTGCAGGTAGGACGTTCGTTGCCCAGGGAGAGACAGGAGGAGCACCACTGAAGCTGGGGGAACGTGAGGAGGTACACTGACTTGAGATCTCCACTCTGAAACCTAGGGAACGTTTAGTTCGATACCATCATTTTAAGTAAGAGCAAACTGGAGTCCAGGGAGAGGAAGAAACGTGCCAAAGGTTACAAGGCAGTTAGTGGCCGGAATGGGGTCTCTGGACCATTGTATCCCCAGCAAGCCCTTCCTAATCATGCTCTCTACACTGAACTTTCTACCATGATGCCCCCCTGTCCCCCTGATACCCTAGGGGGATTTTCCATTGTTTTGTTTGAGCGGCCGCTGTCCCCCTGAGTGGTGGGTCAGTGCAAGTCCCTGGGGATGAAAATACTAGAAAGCAGCCATTTAGTTATTGAGGCCATTTGATGAGACACTTCCCATGCTTTCTCTCAGCCCTCTTGACAATCTTATGAAGTAGGTTTGGTATTTCTCTCTCTCTTTCACAGCTGGGGAAATTGAGGCTCTGAGCGGTCATGACTCCTACCCACGCTCACACACCCGTAAGTGGCAGAGCTGGGCTCTTCATTCGGGCTTTCTTTCAGTGCGCTGGGTGTTTTCCTGTGAAGGTTGTCCCGGTTAGGAAGAATGGTTTTACTCCATTATGTTGTTTGACACCTAAATGCAATTAATAAACCAAAATTCTGTTCCCAGAACCATAAATAACAACTAAAATATGATGACACACAAAAAGCTCAGGATGTGGGTCAGAAGAGCTCAATCTTGTTTTTCATTGACTGCCTGTGTGACTTTGGGTAACTTCCTCCACCCTCTGAGTCTCAGCTTTCTTGGAGAAGACTTTCAAACCTAGATGAGCTTAAGAATCAGCAGAGCTGACTTAACATGTTCCATTCAGGGGTGCCTGACTGACTCAGGCATTAGAGCATGTGACTTTGATCTCCGGGTGGTAAGTCTGAGCCCCATGTTGGATGTAGACATTATTTAAAAATAAAGGGGCGCCCGGGTGGCTCAGTGAGTTGGGGCCTCTGCCTTCGGTGCAGGTCATGATCTCAGGGTCCTGGGATCGAGCCCCGAGTTGGGCTCTCTGCTCAGCGGGGAGCCTGCTTCCTCCTCTCTCTCTGCCTGCCTCTCTGCCTACTTGTGATCTCTGTCAAATGAATTTAAAAAGTAATCTTAAAAAAGAGTTAAAAAAATAAAAATGAAAATAAAAATGTTTCATATGCTGGCAAGGATAAATCTTTATTTATTTTTAAAGATTTGATTTATTTGACTTGTTTGATTTATTTTAAAGATTTGAGAGATTTGGGAGAGGGAGAAGCAGACTCCCACTGAGCAGGGAGCTTGATGGGGGGCTCGATCCCTGGACCCCGGGATCATGACCTGAGCCGAAGGCAGATGCTTAACCCACTGAGCCACCCAGGCGCCCAAGAGTAAAGCTTTAAAACATGTTGCTCAATAAGAAGCAAACACAGATAAGTTCATGCATTATTATTTCACTCACATGAAGTCCCCAACCAGGCATAACTAGTGTTAGAAGTCAGAGTGTTTAGTGTGACCTCTGGGGGAAGAGGGAGGGTGGTGTGAACCATAAGGGAGTGAAGAAGATTTGGGGGGATAGACCATGTTCTATTTGTTGACCTGGGCTGACCACATTGGTATTTTCACTTTATGGGAACTACTTGAGCTATAAAAATTACTTTTTGTGCAATTTTCAGGATGTGTTATATATCACAATAAAAAAGTTAAAGGCCTCAAAGATTCCTGAGTACCATTCCAGCAATCACCCTAAAATTTGTGTTTTTTCAAATTCTGCAGATGATTCTCCTAGAGCCATGAGGAATTGTCTTGGAGATAAATCACATATAATGTTATGGTCTACACTGTGATTTTTAAAAAAGGTTTTATTTATTTATTTATTTGACAGACAGAGATCACAAGTAGGCAGAGAGGCAGAGAGAGAGGGGGGGGGGAAGCAGGCTCCCTGCCGAGCAGAGAGCCAGATTCGGGACCTGATCCCAGGACTCTGGGATCATGACCTGAGCAGAAAGCAGAGGCTTAATCCACTGAGCCACCCTGGTGCCCCGATACACTGTGATTTTATTTAAAACAGTATTTTTCAAGTTTTGCACACTTTTTTCCCACCAGGGGACCCTGGTCAAATCAAATGGAATTTCAGAAACAGCATTTCCTGGGGGTAAGCTTGTACTATAGTTTTTCTCTTTTCACCAGTAGAAAGACATTTGGATTGTTTATGTGATTATAAATAAAGCTCTTTACAAACACTTATGTACAGATTTTTGTGTGCCCCTGAATTTTCACCTCCCCTTGCTAAATACTTAGACGTGGGATTGTTGGGTTTTGTTGTTCAGTATGTGTTTATAAAAAACCATGAAACTATATTCTGAAGTGGCTGCACATTCTGCATCCCCACCAGTGATGTAAGAGAATTCCAGTCACTCCATACCCTCATCAGCACTAGGTATTGTCCGCTTTATTTTTCAGTTTTAGCCATTTGAATGAGAGTGTAGTAGTATCTCATCACAGTTTTAATTTGCATTTCCATAATGACTAATGATGAGCATCTTTTCACCAGTTTATTTATCATTCATATATCTTCTTTGGTGAATTGTCTCTTCCAATCTTTTGCCCATTTTAACATTGGGTTGTTTTCTTATTATCGAATTTTACAAATTCTTTATATATACATGCTAGATACTTGTGATTTATCAGCTATATGATCAGATTTATAATATAAATATTATCTCCCTTTGTGTGGCTTGTTTTGTTCATTTTCTAAATAATGTCTTTCAAGGGACACCTGGGTAGCTCAGTCTGTTAAGCATCAGGTTATGATCCTGGGGTCCTGGGATCAAGTCCCCTATCTAGCTCCTTGCTCGGCGGGGGCCTGCTTCTCTCTCTGCCTGCCACTTTCCCTGCTTATGCTCTCTCTCTGACAAATAAATAAAATCTTAAAAAAAAAAAAGTCTTTCCAAGTACAGAAGTTCTTAATTTCAATAAAGTCCAATTTGTTAATTTTTTCTTTTATAGATTGTGTGTGTGTGGGGGGGGCGTCTAAGAACCCTCTGAGAGAACAGAATTCTTGACATGGTTGTACCGCTGACTGGCAGTGTGATTTTGAGCAAGCCACCTCCCTCTCTCCAGGCTTCTTTATCTCCAGCTTACAATGAAATGATTGCAGTAGAGGTTCTGTAAGAGCATGTTCAGTTCTGCTATTTTAAGTCTACATAGCAGCCTAAGACTAGTCATATCAAGGACCCTATAAGAATAAATCTATTTCCATTTTCTGAGCATTTCACAGGTGAAAGGCTTGAGGCAGGGGCTTGTGCATTATCTCTTTTCATTGTCACTTATTCCCACGGGAAGTAAGTACTGTTATTAGTCACATTTCACAGAGGAAGTCCCTGAGGCCAAGAGAGGTCAAGTCACTTGTTCAAGTGCTCAAGCCCACTTGACACCCACCTGGTCAGAGCCTAGATGGGACTCAAGCATTATCAGTCTAAATAGCCATGGTAGTGTGGTGCCCTTGATGGCTAGGTGAATGGCCCCCGAAAATTGTGCTGATTATTTGGAGGTGAACCCTGGGGGTGTGCAGAGGGTGAGGAAATACTCCCCATCAAGTGAGAAGGCAGGTGGGCAGGGGTAGGGGATAGGATTCCTTGGGGAAATTTACAGCCAGCAAATTGCTAAAATCTTTGTGCCTGCCGGTGGGTCACTGCCGGACTCCCTCTGATGGCCTCAAGCGGGCTGGGTGGAACCCTTCCTACCAAAAGCAAAGGAGGGAGGCGCCATGAGGCTGGAACGGAAGCCAGATGGGCTCGCCCGCACCCAGGGTGCACACACGGGCGACAGAGCGTGCGTGCGTGTGTGTGTGTGTGTGTGTGTGTGTATAAGCGCACGCGCGCACACTTGATAGTTCGACAGTTCGTGGGCTCATCTGCTTCTGTGCCTGCGTGTGGACGCAGGCGATGTGTGTGCCCGGAGCGTAGTTCCGTTTACTAACTCACCAAACAGCCGTGCAGAGCTAGCTGTGTGTCAGCCCCATGCCAAGCCGGGGGCCGGTGCCAGGGACACAGGGTGACAAAATGGTTGAGGACCTTGCCCTCAAGAAGCGGGCACTTTGAGAAGTGTCGAGGGGACAAACCTTAAATCAAGTCAGGAAAAACCAAAATCAACCTCATGGGTCCGTGGGTCTGGGTCTGGGAGATGGTGCGCGCGTGATGGAGGAACCCGGGGTCTGGAGCACCCGTTCTCCCCTGCCAGTGGGTGCAGCGGAGGCGAGGCAAGCGGCTGTGCCTCTGACCTTGCGCTCCGAGTGGGGGTAGGGAGCGAGCCTTGAACCTGTCGTAAACCCCAGCGGAATGCGTCCGGATTCCGCGGCCATTCGCCCTGCAGCAGCTGATCTTCGGGCGCAAGGAGCATGGCCCGCCAGAGCAGCATCCGCACGTGCACGTCTGCCCTGGGGACCCGTCTTCCGCACTTAGCCTGAAGCCAATCCCCCCAGGAAAGCATTCTTCCCCGCCCCCTCTCCCCTGAAGACGCCCCGAAAGCCCCAAACCAAGCTGACCTGAGGGCCGAAGGACACCACCGAGTAACGGATGAGGAAGGGGAGACCGATGGGGCGAAGGGGCGCGTCTGGGTCCCGAACGAGTCCGGGCGGCTCTGAGACTCGTCTTCCATTCTGCCAGTGGGCCAGTAGGTGGCGCTAGAGGCCAGGGTTGGCCTGCTCAGCACCGCCCCCCCCCCCCCCCCCCCCGCAGCCCCCCGCAGGCCCGGAGATCTTGGACTCTGGGGTAGGGACTGGCACTACTTCTGTGCGCCCAACGCTGGTCTGGGTGCCCTTCACGCATTAGCTTGTTTTACCCTCACATTATCTTATTATCCCATTTTACAGATAAGGAAACTGAGACTCGGGGATTCTTAAGTAACTTTCTTATGGCCACTCAAATTTGTGGCAGGACCATGGCCGCAACCCAGTTCAGAGGGTCAGCTGTTCTCTGCAGGAAGCACCTCACCATACCAGGTAGGGAAGCAGGGGTTGACAGCTGACCCAGGTCTTGTTGGGAGTGGGTAGGAGGCAGGGTGTGAACTGGTCTCTGATACCAGCTGGTTGTGAGCCCACGGGCAGAGCTGCATCTGGGACAGTAGATGGTGGATATCCCAGGAGGAGGGGGTGACTGGGAGGAGCTCAGAGGGCCTGAACTCTGCCCAGCTTCCTTTCTTCAGGGCCTCCCCAACACTTACCATATTCCACCCTGGGGTCTTGCCCTTGGGACAAGGGAAGGTGTCCAGCCTTCCCTGTGACTCTCTCCTCCTCAACCCCAGATGTACCTGCTGGCTCTGTTCACCACACAGCCCCTCTGGGAAGCCTTCTTTCACCACTGAGGCTCCAAAGTCCCTCCCATCCTACCGGCTCCTGGAGGGGAAGTTCAGGTCGCCATCTTTGTAACGAGTTCCCTGGGCATCGAGCCACGTGGCCAGGTATGGGACCACCTCCTCCAGGCCCAACCCCAGGCTTGCACCTGAAACCAGCATTTGTTGCCTGCCTTTTTAAATACACCCAGTCTGAGAGTCATTAAGTAAGGAGGGCACGTGATATGAGCACGGGGTGTGCTAAGCAACTGATAAATTATTGAGCTCTACATCTGAGACTAACGATGTACTTACTATATGTTGGCCGATTGAATTTGAATTAAAAAGTTAAAAAGAAAATTAAAAAAATATACCCAGGGTGTTTGCTCTCCCACAATGGGAAGCATGTGGACTCCTCAGAGCAGGGCTCCTGGCATAACCTCTTTACCTCCCCAACCCTGGTCCCTGACCAGAGCCCAGGACATCTTGCCAAATCTATACCCTTCATCCTGTAAATTGCTCTGAGCCTCCAGCCGGTGCTCGTACTGTCCTAACAGTGGGGAGAGAATCTCAGCTCACCTCCTCATGGCAGAGACAGACAAGAAGCAGAAAACAGGTATGAATTTGAGTCTCTGACCGAAAAATAAAACAGAGAGGGGCAGCTGGGTGGCTCAGTCTGTTAACTGTCTGGCTTTGGCTCAGGTCATGATCTCAGCGTCCTGGGATCAAGTCTCACATTCAGCAGAGTCTGCTTCTCTCTCTCCCACTGCCTCTCCCCTCCCCAATGATGCCGTCTCTCTCTCAAATAAATAAAACAAAAACAAAAACAACAACAAAAAAAAAAGGAAAGAAAGAACAAATCCAGAGCGATGACAGTGTGACAGTGGGGTGGGAGGGGCTCCCGCAGGAAGGCAGCTGGGGGAGCCCTCTTCGGGATGTGCCATTTGAGAAGACACCCAGAAGACAGTCTTTTGAAGTCTGGAAAGGAGGGGTCCCAGACACAGGAAGAGCCAGTTCCAGAGCCCTAGAGTGAGAACCACCTGGGGGCAGCTGTCCAGCAGGGAAGGAAGGCAGGTGGGGCTGGAGAGCCCCACAGGGAGAGGGCCGAGAGGCCAGCAGGGCCTTGTGGGCATAGCATGGTTTGGGGGTTTATTCTATGTAGAGAGGAAGCCCCCTGGAGGGTCCTAAGCAGGACAGTGAAATGCAACATTTAGCCTTAATCTGTTGCCTTGCCCTGGGTTCCTCCCTGAGGGTCCCAGAACCCCCCTCCTCCCCAACACAAGCGGAGAACCCTTGGGGCACAGCTGGTAGCCGGGGCCCCTGACCCTGGCCTGCTCCGCTCTGCAGAGTTAATCCCCTGGCCCAGGGCAGCCTCTGATTAGCAGGCCCTGCCATTCCCCGCTGATAAACTCCCAGGCACGTCTCTGGCTGGGAGAGAGTGGAGAAATCCAAGCGGCAGAGGAGGGGGTGTTCCCCCAGCAGCAACGGAGGAGGCCTTATCTCTCTCCCCTTCCTAAGGTGCTGAGTTTCCTGGGCGAGAGCCGCTGCCGGGTCTGTCCCTCATTTGGCACTTTCGGAGCCACTATCTCAGCCAGGGTCCAGGGTGGATTTTATGGGGCCCTTACTTCAAGAGGAGAAAACCAAGTTTGGTGCAGGCTGCAGGAGGGTTGCTGTGCAGTGTGGGGCCCTGGTGAGCGTCCACCTCTGACCTCCTGTCAGGGGAGTCAGCCCCACATATGGATGCAGGACTGGAGGCTTTGAGTGCCTGAAGGTGGTGGGGCAAGCGTTTCCTGACTCCCAGTCCAGTGCTCTTTCCCCCATCCAAGTCACCTAAAAATACAGCTGCCCCTTCTCCCTGCTTCAAGACACAAAGGGAGCGGTAGCACAGGGCATCGTGGAGATGGGTGGGCAGGTAGCTTCCTGGGGAGAAAAGGGTTCATGGTGGGGGAGGGGCAGTATCAGGACTGAGTACAGGGTCCTGTGTGAGTCAGACCTCCATCTCCTTATCAGATGTTCCAGACCTACATGTTCTGAAACAGCTGGAATTCAGAGCAAGTCTCAAGGACCTGGCTGAGGATCAGAATCCCCAAGAACATGTTAACATGCAGTTTCTGGGGCCCTGAAACAGACCCGCAGAATCAGAACCGCCAAGGGTGGGGCCAGGAATTTCTCTATTGAACACATTTGCTAGGTTCTCCTTCAGCACAGATGAGGCTGGGAAACACTGATTTGACCACTGACCCTGAGTCCTGGGGCTCTGCCTACCTGTGTCAGATGGGGCTTCAGCAGCGCTTATCAAGGACAAAGAGGGCGCGTGTGTGCACGTGTGAACCTATGTGCACTGAGGGTACGAGGCCTATGCGCTGTGCCTGGGCTTGATTCTTGCCTCTGGCACTTAGAGTGGAACCACCTTGGGTTTTCCCTCTGCTCACCTCTGGAAGGGAGTTATTGAGAGTGAGCATGGGAATTAGTAAAACAATTGTTATTCTCTTCTGTTCCTTTAGAGAGCCCGGGCAGTGGGCTGTGTGCACAGTCCTGTGAGGGAGCTGAGACCGTCTTCCCCGGGGGGTCAGATGGAGAAGGTGGGCCCAGAGAGGGGAGGGATCCTGTCTGAGATACCCTCCCCCTACACACCACTGCTAACTGGCCGGGCTGAGATTTGAACCCAGGGCTGTCTGATTCCAGAGTGCCTATTTTTAGGCTATTCTTTCCTTCTCTGCTCACTTTTCCTGTCCTGTCTCTCTCTCTCAGTGACATTCACTGAACACCTCCTCTGTGCCCGTCGGGGAGCCTGGCGCGCTCTCCTTGGCCCTTTGGCGGAACCGGCGGCAGGGCACGAGGTAGGGTGCATGCTGCCCTCCGGACACTGTAAAGCGTTATCGGGCCACAGGTGGTGGAGTTCACTCCGCAGCGCTCCCCATGCTTCACTCACAGCTTCATCCCCCAGTTCCGGAGAACTTGTTACAACCCAGATTGCCTGGTCCAGCCCCCAGACGGTCTAGCTTAGTTGGTCAGGGCTGGTCCTGGGACTCTGCATTCTTTACAGCTTCCCAGGCTGTGGGCAGCTGCTGGTTTGAACATTGCATTTGAAGTTGCGCTGTAATAGAAAGACTGATGTCAGGAGAAGGGCACAGATGTCGTCTGCTGCTCTTTGGTCTTCAATGATGGAAGTTAAGAAGTTCTTCCCAGAAAAATGTACAAACCCACCTACACACAAGATCTTGCACTGTTTCAGGCAGCTCCTGGATCGTGGAAAGCTGGCCCTGGATCCTTGCCCCAGCGACAGAACCATCCCCTGGTCAAAGCACCAGGCCGCTGCTCACCCCTGCCATGTAGGCTCCCTGGACCTCTTGACAGAATTGCTCCTCTGCGTTCACGATGCTTAGAGTGAGGACATAACTCCATCAGGGTAGCTGTGTCCATATTTGCCTCCCCTCCTAGATTATGGGACTTTCAAGCGGTTGTCCTCCGCCCCGCCCTTCGTAGCACGATAAGGTTAGATTTCCCTTTGAGGTTAGCCCTAACCATGTGATTTACGGTAGCTGCTAAAATGTTGGTGATCCAAGCTTTATGAGCCACTATGTGGCTCACTGGACTCCTCACTTTGCCTGGGATCTTGGAAATGTGCATGTAGTGGAGGAGCCACGAGCTGCTGTACCCGAGCATCTGGGTGAATAGAGACTCCTGCCCACCTGCGTTGGACACACAGCACGGGTATGAGCTCGGCTTTTGTTGACTAACTACTGGTTGTTTGTTGCTGCAGCGTAACCTGGCTTGTCCTGGTGGAGCAGGCGCTGTGAAGCCATGAGCTATGGGTCTCCAGCTTCTACGCAGGCTGGTGCAGAGGAGGCCCTCAAACATCACACCGGCTACCACTTATGAAGACCTCGCTAAGTGCCAGGCCCTGGTCACTGGAATCTCACCTCAAAGTCCCACCAACCCTAGAAGTCAGATGTCCTTATTCCCAGTTTACAGATGAGGGGCGTTTCTGGGTATCGAGTGGCCTAGGAACCCATGTCTCTGACTTCCAGCATCCTATCTGCAGCGCCATATATGACCCAAGACACAAGCAGGCTGGTGGCTTTTCTGGCCGCTCCCTACGCCATTGGCTTCTCACTGAGCCTCAGTGTCTGCAGTCACAGTAATGCTCTTCTCCCAGATCAGCGGTGACATGTTCGTGCTCTGCACAGCGCCTGGCAGGTCGTAAGTGCTCACTAGTGGTAGCTGTTGTTTTTCATGATGATGCTCCTCTGGCTTGGAGACAAGCTGTTTGAAAGAACGAAAGAATGCAGAAGGGTGCGGTGAACTGGAAATTGGATGAGGTGTCTGGGGACACCCTGGGAGCCAAAACGCAAATGGGGCTTTTTTTTTTTTTTTTTTTTTTTAATGCTTCCCAACCAACCTGGAAGTCAGCTTCCCTCTATTGAGCCCTGGCTTGGCCTGGTTCAGGGCAAGACGCTTCACACACATCCCCTTGACCTGATGAGAGAGAGGCTGTTCATTCGCCCCCATTTTACAGATGTGGAAACTGAGCCTGGGGGCAGTCAAGGATCTTGCCCAAGGACTCACCGCTAGAAGAGGCAGCTCCAGGGGAGCGGGGCGGCTGCCTCTGAAGCCGGGGATAGGAACCTCTTCATGAAAGGGGCTTCCCTTCAGGGGAAACCGGGGCAGGCAAGGCAGCAGCGAGCCAGGCCCTGCGCTTCCGCTCCAGCTTTCTCCTCTGCAGCCTTGTCTCTGCTTCCCGCAAAGGTGTGAAAAGAACACACGCGCACCGCCCCCCACCCCCGGAGGAAAGCGAGCCAGCCGAGGAACCGCCCCCGGGCCGCCGGCGGCCCCTCCCCGCGGCCCACAGACTCCTTGTCACCACCGTGATTGGTAGACTAAACAGCGGCAGCGGAGCCGGCCTCCTCGCCGGCTCTCGCCGGCGGCCGGCTTTCAAAGACGGGCCTCGGCGGCTATCTCCCCCATCAGCCCCAGCAGCATTTAGCCACTTTCTTCAAACACCCAGCCAGGGCATGATGGTTAACGTCAAATCTGGCAGCAAGTCATAACCTATAGGGCTGGGACATTTATCACGGCCGGGGAGGCCCCTGGGGACTTCAAAGAGGCCTGAGGGGCAGGGGGACCGGGCGGGGTTGGGGGGGGGCGGGGAGGGGGCTCCGGGCCGGGCTTCTCCACCCAGATGCTCAGATACCTCAGAGCCCGAGGAATCAAGGGGCTTACCTCTGCGGGCCGGCGCAAATCATGATGATGATCGTAGAAATGCTGTTGACCTGTAATAGCTGTTGCCTATGTAGGGTCAGGCTCCATGTTTTATTTTGATTTTAATTAATTAATTAATTTGTTGAGGTAATCTCTACGCTCAACGTGGGGCTCGAACTCCCGACCGGGAGGACAGGAGTCACATGCTCTCCAGACTGAGCCAGCCAGGCACCCTCATGCTACATGTTTTATCTCATTGAATGCCCAGAGCCCCTCTGTGAAGCTTTTATTGTTATTTTTGGAGATCAGGGAAATGGGGTGGAGAGACATTATGCCATTTGCCCAAAGCCACCTGGTTCATAATAAAAATCGCGTCAACCACAGTAATCCTATCCTCCTGTATGGAGTGATTACTCTGTGTGGGTGCTTCATGTTGCCTCATTTAATCCTCCAGGTGCTTGCTCTCCGAGATAGATTATTCTCATCTGGAAAAAAAGAAGGCATGACAGATATTAGTGGCTTTCCCAAGGTGACAATGACTGGTGAGTCAAAAGCAAGCAGACCTTCTGCTCCAAAATGGGTTCCCAACCACCTTGTAGTGGAGCCTCTGGGGCTTTGGGTCCCCAGGGGCAGCCCCATCCTCTTCATCCTTGTCACTGGCTCCCTGGGGCACTGGGAAGCCAGAGAGCAGCCCTGGGTGTCCCGCTGCCAGATCCCAAGCCTGACAGAAATCCTTGGCGTGCCCTGGAAACTTCCAGCTGGTGAACTCAAGGCCTCTTGGGGCAAGGTGGAGAAATGGAGGAGCTGAGAACATTGCCTCCATCCAGCTTCCTGCCCAGGGCTCTTTCATGCGGGTGGCCTCCTAAACGTGGAGAGTGTCCCATGTGAGAACGCTCCAGAAGGTTTCCAGGAGGAGGTGATATTTGGGCTGGTGAGAAGATAGAAATAAGGCTTACGTAGAGGGAACAGGTCAATGTATCAGCCAAGATTCTCCAGAGAAACAGAACTAATAGGATGTATATACACATACATAAATATATATGATACATATGTCTGAGAATGAGAGAGAGGAAGATCAAAATTGAGTTTTTAGGAATTGGCTCACGTGATTGTGGGCATTGGCAAGCCTGAAATCTGTAACGGAGGCCAGCAGCCTGGAAACTCGGGGAAGGGTCGATGTTGCAGTCTTGAGTATGAAGGCTAGAAACATAAGCAGAATTTCTCTGTTGCACTCTGGAGGCAGAATTCCCTTCTATCCCGGAAAACACAATCTTTCCTCCTAAGGTCTTCAAATGATGGACGAGGCCCACCCACATTATGGATAGCGATCTGCTTTACTCAAAGTCTACTGACTTAAATGTTAATCACATTTGAAAAAATACCTTCCTGGCAACATCTAGGCTGGCGTTTGACCAAGCAAGTGGTTGCCACAGACTAGCCAAGTTGACACATAAAATTATCCACCACAGAGGGCAAATATTTGCATGGCTCCTTCTATAGGAGGGACTTAGAAGAGTCACATTCACAGACATAGAAAGTGGAATAGTGGTTACCACGGGCAGAGGGGAGAGAGGAATGAGGAGTTAGCATTTAATGGGTCCAGAGGTTCAGTTTGGGATGATATGAAAAAGTTCTGGAGATGAATAGTGGTTTGCCCTGAAATGTGAACATACGTAATGTTACTTCACTGTACACTTAAAAGTGGTTAAAATGGTCAATTTTATGTTATGTGTATTTACCACACACACACACAAAAAAATGGCTGTCACAGACACTTAAGGTCCAGGCTGGAGAGGGGGATGGGGAGGAAAGGCCCCACACGAAGAATATTAACTCTTTCAATTGCTTACCAGATACTGTGTGTTGTCTACACATGCCAGGACCATGCAAGGTCCTGGGGAGACAGCAGGCAATGACACTGTAACTCAGATTCTTTATCTCGTGGTTGCGAAGAGCCCAGGAGGGAAGTGTAGCAATATCCCCATTTTACAGATGAGGAGGCTGAGAGGCTTACGATTTGATCAAGGTCAGACCATAACCCAGTGGCAGAGTGAGAGCTGCGATCCAAGTCTGTCCAATGATCAAGTTATCTGTGGGGAGAACTGGATGGAAAGAACACATAAAATAATTTTTGTCCCCAAAGGTTTGGGGGTGAAATAAGGGAGAAAGGGGGGAGTGGTAGAAGGAGAAAAAGAACTGGGGTGGGCCTCCTTTTGGAAGACAGGGAAGACTTGAGCATGTTTGTGGATGTGGGGGGTGAACCACTGAGGGATGGGGAGAAAGGTCGGGGTGAGTGGCTGAAAGCAAGATGGTGGCACATAGAAGAAGAAGAGACTCTTGAAGAGAGGGGAAGGGCAACAGCAGGGGCAGAGTTGAGGAGAGGGAGCCCAGGGATGGGGTGCAGGAGGAGCAAGGTAGGGGCATGAGCTCTTGAATCAGAGAGATATAGGCTCAGAGTTCAAGTCACATCCCTTGCCTGTTAGCCTTGTTGCCTTCAGCAAGCAACGTAAGCAGCCCAGACCTCAGTGCCTTCCCTCATTCAATGGGGATGGCAGTAGGTCATGGGTTATTTTGAATATTAGTTAAGATATGAATGGGACGTGCCTATCCACAGTGGGTGCCTGGGTCAACAGGAGAGGAGGAACAGGATGAGTGGGCAGCCGAGAGAGCCCAGCTGAGGTGCTGAGAACATTCCAGTCAGCCCAGAGTGCATCCTTCCCTGTCTTGGAGCCATGCGGGGCTGAGCAGACTCAACCAGGATGGAGGGAGGCCAGAAAAGTATTTCTTCTTGTTGTGCTTGTGACTCAAGGTGGACCTGGGGTAAGGGGAATTGCAGCCTCAAGAATGAACGTCCCATGGGCCACACGACTGGTACCTAGTAGACACGTGAGGTGGAAAGGATAAAACACTTGGCTCTGCTGCTCTGCAGTTGTATGACCCTGAGCAAGTCTCTTAGCTTTCCTGAGCCTCTGTTTCCTCATCCACCCAAGTGGGGTTTACAACCCTAGCCCCAAACCCTCAATGTCTCAGATATCTCAGAGTAGAGAGGAGCATCAGACACTTGTGGGGAGAACTTCACTCCCATGGTGGAGCCAATGAGAGAAAATATCAGCATTATCATTTACAGAGCACTTTTTAACTTTTGCAAAGAGGTTCAGATTGTTCCAAGATGGGACCTCCCCCTTCCTTCCTCGCTGCTTTTTAGATCCTCCAACTCAGTCAACAAATGTTTCCGAGAGGCTAACTGTGCCAGGCCATGTAGTAGGGGCTGTTGACAGAGGAGTGAGCAAAGCGAACATCTATCACCACCATGGAACTTACACTTGATGGGAGAGAACAAACAAGACACCAATGTCTACTATGCTCGAGAGTGAGAAACACTATTAAAAATGTAGGAGTGGGGTGGGGGGTGGCGCCTGGGTGGCTCAGTCATTAAGCGGTTGCCTTTGGCTCAACTCATGATCCCAGGTCTTGGGATGGATCCCTGCATGGGACTCCCTGCTAAGCAGGAAGCCTGCTTCCCTCCTCCCACTCCACCTGCTTGTGTTTCCTCTCTCTGTCAAATAAATAAATAAATAAAATCTTTAAAATACATATGTAGAGGAGAGGGGAGCCTGGCTCAATCAGTTAAGTGTCTGCCTCTTGAGTCTGGCTCAGGTCTGGATCTCAAGGTCAAGGTCGTGAGTTTGGGCCTGGGGTTGGGCTCCATTCTGGGCATGGATCCTACTTTAAAATACATACATACATACATACATACACGTGTGTGTGTGTGTGTGTGTGTGTGTGTGTACATATATTTATTTATTTAAAATATATATATAGGAGGGCAAAAGTCAAAGAGGGTTTTATTTTAGATGGCGTGGTCAGGAAAGGCTTTCCTGAGAAAGTGGCCTTTGACCAGAGCCTTAAATGATTTTTAAATTTTTATGTTTTTAAATTAAATTTTATTTTTTTTCAGTGTTCCAAGATTCATTGTTTATGCACCACACCCAGCAGAACCTTAAACGAAATGAGAGCTAAGCTAAGGAAATATCTTGGAGACTAAAACAGGCAGATAGAATCCCAAGGACCAAGGCCCTGAGGTGGGAACTCATGCGGCAGCCAGCATTCCTGCACCTGACCTTCAACTACAGTCTCATCTATGCATTCATCCATCCATCCACCTTCCTATTCCCTATCTATTTTATTTATCTGTCCATATCTCCATCTCTCCACCCACCCATCCATCCATCCATCCATCCATCCATCCATCCATCGACCCAACCATCCATCATATACTGGGAACCTCCAGTGATTCATCATTGGGAGGCATGGAGAAGACTTGATAAGAATTAGGCACCATCTCAACTGATATGGAGATCACAGCCAAAGGAGAGACAGGTGCAAACATTTAGTGCATGGGATAGCAGCTGATGGCATGTTTTCCATCACTCACCGTGTACTTTTGCTAATGAAGATCTCTGTGTTTCCTCACCTTCATGGTTTTAGGAAATCTGCTCGGGTTTCACAGCTCAGGTTCTCGCTACCTTCTTCATGAGGTTTCTGGTCCTTCCTCTTTAAATTCACTACCCCTTCTGGTTGGGACCTTCACCCTGCACTATGGTGCTCCAACCTCTTTGGACTTCTTGTGTAAAAATAAGTCTCCTACTGGCTCATGAACTCCTTAAGATCAGGGTGAACATAGACAACAACAGTACTAGCCTACCATTTTTTTTTTTTTTTAAGATTTATTTATTTATTTATTTATTTGACAGAGATGAGAAGCAGGCAGAGAGAGAGGAGGAAGCAGGATCCCCACCGAGCAGAGAGCCCGATGCGGGGCTCGATCCCAGGACCCTGGGATCATGACCTGAGCCGAAGGCAGAGGCTTTAACCAACTGAGTCACCCAGGCGTCCCATAGCCTACCATTTATTGAATGGTTAATGATGTGCTTAGCACTGTGTCAAGCACATTTTATTTTATTTTATTTATTTATTTTTTGCCAAGCATATTTTAAAAGCATTGCCTTATTACTCAAAATACACTTGAAGGGGACCTGCCCGTGCTGAGAGAGAGGTGCTATCATTATTCCCATTTCATAGATAAGAAAACTGAGGCACAGAGAGTTAAGTGATTTGTCCATGTCACAAGCTAATAAATGGCAGAGCTGAGACCTTAAATCCTGGCCTCTCCAACTGCAAAGCCCATCTCCTGAATGCTGCTTCCCTTACTGCTTAGTCCCCTTACTGCTAACCTATACCCCTGTCCCAGCGGGGGCACTGAATAAACAGGGCAATGGTGAATTAAAGTTCACGGCCCTAGCACAGACACCTATTTTGAATCACATTTTCATTACTGGCACTCAAGTTTTGTGACCTTGGCCCTGGTCAAGTCAATTAATCTGTCTGTGTTTTAGGGGGACTCATAGGCTTATTGTGGAGTAAAAGGAATAAAAGAAGGTGAATTGGTGCCCAGCACAGGGCATGTAATCTATAGAAGTTAGTCACTTGTCTTATGTAAAGAAGATGGCGACCTCAGTTCCCTCACAGTTTGGCTCTTGGTTCTTTCACAATTGGCCTTTTGTACTTCCTCATTCTTACTTTACACTTGTGACTGAGGCTGCCCAAGAAAAGTACCAGTATTTTTGCCTTAGGAACCTTTAAATGCTGCCACGGGCCTTCAAGAAGAAGGGCAGACTGAAGCACGGACATAGAGGGCCTCACCCGGGGGGGGGTTGCGTAGAGCAGTGGGTCCCCATCATCAGCTCTCATGGGGACTGGCAGACAGGCCCGCGGGCTCAGGCAGCACTTATCTGCTCCTCCCCAGGGGCCGCATCAGTCAGGCCCTCGGACCTTCCAGGGCCTCCCTGTAAATCACCCTGGATGATTTATACAGAGACGCCCAGTCCGCTAATCCAGTAAACAGGATAAGCAGGGCCCAGCCGGATTTATGGGCTGCCAGAAGGGCCTTCACTGTGGGAGATGTGTGCACTGTGACCCTTCTCCTGACCGCTGGTCTGGAGTACCCTAATGGGCAGGGGTCAAGTCACTGAGTTCCAGGCCTCACTCTGTTCCCCCAGATGCTGATGGTAATGTTGGGTTGGTCCCTTTTCCTAGTTGGGTTCCAGGCCCCGCAAGCCCAGGTGTTCACAGAGCAGCTGGCGTACAGTCAGCTCGTGGGGAAAAAACCCGGCTCCATCTAGTATTTCCTAACTGTGTGATTCTCTGAGCCATGGTTCCCCCTCTCCATGTAAAGTGACAATATTAGCACATTTTCGTGAAGTTGTTATTATAATGATAGTATAAGAGAAGGCATAGGGACACCTGGGTGGCTCAGTGGGTTAAAGCCTCTGCCTTTGGCTCAGGTCATGATCCCAGGGTCCTGGGATCGAGCCCCACATCGGGCTCTGCTTAGCAGGGAGCCTGCTTCCTCCTCTCTCTCTGCCTGCCTCTCTGCCTGCTTGTGATCTCTCTCTCTGTCAAATAAAGAAATAAAATCTTTAAAAAAAAAAAAAAAAGCAGAAGGCATATAAAGTGTTCACCGAGTACCCAGCACCCAGTGAGGGGCCCATAAGTATTGACAGATCACAGTTATTTCACAGATAATGGCGCTGGGATATATCACAGAGATTCTCGCCCGGAGGGGGCCTGCCCGAGGGTGTGTTGCGGCTTTGGTCAAGCAGAACTAGAAGGAACCTGAGTTCTTCCATGGGCTGCAGATGGGTAATCATGAGGGTTTGGCAGAAAGGAGATAGGAAGGACTAAATATTCACATAGCTGGGTGATGGATCTTGAAAATAGAGTGGAAAGAGAAAAAGCAAAGAAACAGTAACAATCATATAACTTAAAAATACACATCCCCAGGGGCGCCTGGGTGGCTCAGTGGGTTAAAAATACACCCCCCCCCCACATACAGATGCAGGACAATCTCCCACAAAATCTCCATAGTATTTTTTATTGAAATAGAAAAGTTCATCCTAAAATCCATATCTAATTCAAAGGACCCCAAATAACCAAAAGCAATCTGAAAAAGAAAAACAAAGTTGGAGTTCTCATAGTTCCTAATTTTGAACATACGACAAAGCCATAGGAATAAAACCAATTGTGGCATAAAGATAGACATAAAAACCAAAAGAATAGAATACACATTCCAGAAATAAATCCTCACATATATGGTTAACTGATTTTTGACAAGGGGGACCAAGATCATCCCTTGGGCAGTCTTTTCAGCAAATGTTGCTGGGAAAACTGGATAGTCCCGTGCAGTAGAATGAAGTTGGAACCCGATTTTATACCACATATAAAAATTAGCTCAAAATGAATCAAACACCCAAACATAACAGTCAAACCCTGAAAACTCTTAGAAGAAAATATAAGGGAAAATCTTTATGACCTTGGATATGGCAGTGATTTCTTAAGTACTACACCAAAAGTACAGGCCACACACAAGAACGACAGATTGGACTTCATCAAAATGAAAACCTTTCATGTATCAAAGGACACTATCAAGGGAATGGAAAGAAAACACATAGGATGGGAGAAAATAGTTGTAAATCACATATCAGATAAGGAATTAATATCCAGAATATATAAGGACTCCTACAAATTAAGAACACACACATACACAAACAATTCAATTAAGAAATGAGCAAAAAATAGAAAGAAATGGGCAAGTATGTATGCAGGCACTTCTCCTTTCTGCTGAAGATGACGAATGGCCAACAAGACCTCTGAAAAGATGCTGAACATCATTAATCACTAGGCAAATGCAAATCAAAACCACAGTGAGATTCCACCCACTATTATTAAAGAACACAATAAAATAACCCCCCAAAATAACAAGTGTTGGTGAGGAGATGGAGAAATTGTAACTTTTGTGCATGCTGGTGGGAACGTAAAATGGCACAGCCGCTGTGGAAGACTGGCCGTTCTTCAGAAAGCTAAACATAGAATCACCCCATGAGCAGCAACCCCAGTCCTAGATGTAGACCTAAAATAATCACAAACAGGGGCTGAAAAACAGATACCAATGTTCTAGCCACATTATACAACAGCCAGTACAATGCAAGTGTCCACCAGTAGGTGAGTGGATAAATGACGTGTAGTACATGGGGTGTGGGTCACTCATAGGGAGGGATGAAGTTCTGATACACACTATGATAGCTGTGGACCTTGAAAACATTATCCTAAGTGAGATAAACTGACACAAATGGATAGATGCTGTATGATGTCACTTGGATGAGGTATCTTGAATAGGCAGACTCCTAGAGACAGAGAGCGGAGTGGTGGTTACCAGGGGCAGGAGGAGGGGCATGTGGGGAGTTAGCAGTCAATGAGCAGAGTTTCTGTTGGGGTGAGGGAAACGTTCTGGAGATGGGTGGAAGTGATGGTTGCACATCGACGTGAATATATTTAATGTCACTGAATCATACACTTAAAGATGGTAAACATTAGGGGTGCCTGGGTGGCTCAGTAGGTTGGGCATCTGCCTTCGGCTCAGGTCATGATCCTGGGATGGAGCCCTGTGTCGGGTTCCCTGCTTAGTGGAGAGTCTGCTTCTCCCTTTCCCTCTGCCTTCCTTCATGCTTGTACTCTCACTCTCTTGCTCTCTCTCTCTCTCTGTGCTTCTCGAATAAATAAATAAAAGTTTAAACAAGGATCAATGGTGGTTATATGTCATGAACACAGGAGCGAGAGTGGTTAACTCAATGCTTTGAACTTGAGGTCTAAGAAACAACTATGCCAGCTCATCCCAGAGGACAGAACGGTGGGTCATGAGGGGCTAAAACACCAGATGACAAAGCGCTCTTGGTTTGAAAGCCATCTTGGTTTGAAATTTTCATCATAAACTGTAAACCTCTAGGGCTGGCATTCATAGAGTGCAGGAAGCCAGATGATCTGGGCTGGAGGGTGACATGGACCTGCTTGCTTGCTCAGTGTGTTTAGACAGAGCACTGAAGACTTTGGTCCAGTTATCTGTTAAGGAAGATGGGTCTAGGAACACTGAGTATCGGGTGTAGTGGATTTGTTTTTACACAACACCTTCTCTGTCTCTTCCAGGGGCTGTGGTCAGGAAGGCTTCTAGAAAAGTCTAGATGCTTTTCTTCTAGACTTCTAGAAAAGTCTAGAAGCTGTGGTGAATGGCAGTGCACCAGATCAATAAGGGGTTTAGGCATCTGAGAGGGCAGACACCTGTGAGCTACATATATCTCGGTGGGCTTCATGGAGGCAGTGGTAGTAGGGCTCATCTTGGCCACAAGGGCAGATGGGAGGTGGACAGGTGGAGAGAAGGGGAAGGAAGAACAAGAATAAACACTTTGAAGCTGGAATAAAAATGTGACAGATGTGGGCAAAGGAAGGAAGGGGAAAAGGGAGGCTGAGGAAGAGGGAAGAGGAGGCGGTGGCTCACAGCAGGGGCATGGTCCACAGGGCACCCACCACTCATCAGGCCCATTTACTCATTCACTGATTTGCTCCCCTATTCATTGCTTCAGCATGCACTGAATCCCTCCTGCATGCCAGACCCTGGGCTGGGGGCCAGGGATCCAGCAGCAAACACCACAGATGGGGCTCCTGTTCTTATGGAGCCCACAGGACCAGGAGACTGAAGGAACAGGCAAATAAAATGAAATAACATCTTTGATTGTGACCAGTGCTGGGAGGAGAGAAAGGGTGCGGGGGAGACCGGCTTGTTTGGAGGTAACTGGGAAAGGCCTTCAGGGAAGGTGGAGTTCAAGAAAAAGCCTGAAGGATGAGAGCCGTCAGACCTGTGAAAAGCAGGGAGGGTGAAGACCCTGCCAGGCAGAAGGCTCAGCTGCAGGTCCCCCCTGCAGGCAGAGATCCGGACACACGGAGCTGCAAGATGGCAGCTGCAGGTGCCTCTGCCCAGAGACAGCACTGCTCTTTCCTTGGTCCGAATTTTGCTTCCAGAAAAGCCTTCAGGGATCCTTCAGTCCGTTACACAAATGAGGAAACTGAGACCAAGAGACGGGCTTTCCTAAGGTTACAGTTTGTCCATGTGGGAACCCAGTTCTCCTTATCCCATTTAGATTCTTTCCTTCTTTGAAATGCTCATTTTCTCATCTGGATGTGGCCTCAAAGGACTCTGGCTTCTCACATCCATTGGGGGACCTGACACAGGGACCCAGACATGCCATTGGAACTCATGGACTGAGGATTTGGGGTCAGCTTGGGCTCTGTCTGCCAGATAAAACACAAGATGCACACACATCCTGGGAGTTCCCGTGAACCACAATGCCATGGAGTTTGTCTTTTCCCGAAATTTCTACTTTGGCCCTGAAGAGACTTGTGGTTTGACAGTGGGGTAGAGATGGCCAAGAGATCTGTTTTCACTTAACTCAACGGCCCATGGGGAAAGAGGACTAGCAGGCTTGACAAGTCCTGAAGGGCAGAAGTGGGTCACCAATGGATGAATATCTCAGGAAGGCAGATTTCAGCCCAACCCTAGAATGCGCTTTCTGACTTCTCACCGTGTCCACCGTGGAGGCCCATCGCCAGAAGTATTCAAGAGGCCAAACGGCCATCCATTAAGGAGATGCTTGGGACGGGAGGATGAACTTCTGAGATATTATCCAACTTGGGCTCAATGACTATACAGGTTTAGGATTTAGGATCCAACTATAAGATTAATAATATAACTACCAAGGAGAAGTTGAATCCATAACTGAATAAATGATCCCTTCATTCTCATTCTCTATGGTCCCATTTTCTACGGAGTCGCTTGCTTGGCCCCCAAAAGGCATGTCATTAGTCACCCAGGCATGACAGCACTCACTATGTTACAGTCTTAGATTTGTTCTGGGGCAGGAGCATTGGCTGGCAGCCTCAAGCACTTCCTTTCCCACCACCATGGGTCTCGTTGAGTACTGAGTGTTCTGTGCTGGGCCACCCGACAGGCACTCCCCTCTCAGAGCTGTTCTGGAAAGAGGTTCTACTGATGTCTCTGACTCTAAGAAACTTGATTCTGTTACTCTTTGTCATCAGTGTGAGGGATCCTTTGAATTCTCTCTTGACAGCTGGAGGAGATTTTCATTTGCCCAAATCCAGTTTGAGGTTGAGCACAGGAAGTTCTGGAAGAGCAGGACCTTCCAAGTTCTGTGCTTGTCATGAGGAAACAGGAGAGTCTGGGTGGAGGGCCAAGGAGAAGACTGATGGGCAGGGTGTTTTTGAGGAGAGCTGAGTGTGAATGCACGCGCCTGCGTGTGTATGTGTGTGTGTGCGCACGCGCGCGCGGGCGCATGCATGCTGGCCATGCAAGGGGTATCATGTAATTCAATAACACAGTTTCTATTTCCAAAAAATGGATTCCAGGTCACTCCAAACACATCCAGAAATCATCTCTGTACTTCCAGATGAAGTAGAATTGACAAATAGCAATCAGAAAAATTGAACAAAGACGGGGTAGGACTCATTTTTTTTTTTCCTCTTTCCAAACACTGGCAACAGCTTGCAACACTTGGCTCAGAATGCTGGACAGACAGCAGGCGGGGTTCTAGGAAGCTCTCCGCACCATCTCTGTACCTGCTTCCCTTGCATCTCCTGGGAGCTGAGACTAAGCCCACAGCCCCTGGACTTGCAGGGATGGTCACCTGCCACATTTTCTGGTCCCCAGGTTTGGATAGAACTTCAGCTACATTTCTGCTTCTTCTTCTTCTTCTTTTTTTTTTTTTAAGATTTTATTTATATGACAGGCAGAGATCACAAGTAGGCAGAGAGGCAGGCAGAGAGAGAGGGGAAGCAGGCTCCCTGCTGAGTAGAGAGTCCGATGCAGAGCTAGATCCCAGGACCCTGAGATCATGACCTGAGCCGAAGGCAGAGGCTTAACCCACTGAACCACCCAGGTGCCCCTGATTCTTCTGATCAAATTTTTGGAGAGGTGGGGTCTTTTTTTCTTTCTTTTTCTTTCTCTCTCTCTCTCTCTTTTTTTTTTTTTTTTAACCTGGAAACAAACTGTAGCTGAGGGAAAAGAGGAGTTGCTTAATTTCAAGGTCCGTTGTGTTTTTCCAAGATTTAGTTCCCTAAAAAGTAGGATAAAACAAATAACTATTTACCACAACTAGGCTTTCTAATTAGCTCCCCTGTGTCCTCCCCTAAATTCAAACCACTTGTCTCCACATAAAATCTCCCGTAGGTACCACCATTAACACCCTTCAGAAGGAAGGGCCAGCCCACAGCTGGCAGCCCCTAGCTTGTGGGCTGCAAGCCACGAAAAGTGTGGGGCTCAGACAAAAGCGTGTGCAGTAAGTGTGGGATCCCAGCACTTAAGAAACCTTCTTTGTTGAGGGTGCAAATGTCATCGTACAGTGAGAGAACATCTGGGCCACAGAAATGGGGACTCAAAGGGCCTCAGGCCTAGGTCTGAGAGGTCACTGTAACTTCCACACAGTCTGGCAGAAGATGTCCAGTGCTCATGGAGAAAAGAACCCATTTCCACATTCTTTTGCCCCGGACACCCACTGGATGTTTATACATCCCTGGGAGAGGTTATCTGCGTTTGACTTGAGGCGGGCCCAACACCAGGCCTCCGATGGGTGAGCCTGGGAGATGTTGTGAAAGACGGCTGGGAGAGTGTGAGCGCGTGCACGCGTGCTGGGGGTTGGGGATTCAGAGGAGAGGATCCGTGGAATCCGGAGACCCAGAATCAGCTCCGTTGCTGGCCCTCCTCCAGCCACCCCTTGCCAGTGAACGAAGAGGTCTTCTCCTAGACATGTCAGGGTTTAAAGGGGCCTACCTCTGCCCTTAACTAGTTGTGTGATCTTGAAGAAGTCACATCCTTGCCTCAATGGACCCAACTATGAAAAGCTTATTGGATCATGGGCTCGAACCGGTAGTGGTTCTTCAGATTTTAGAGACTTTAGCTTTTGGGGAATCTGATGTCAGAGGTCTCTACGGGAAGGATATTTTACATGTGCATTTACTTACATATTTGGATCTTCTTAGACCCTGAAAGTCCCTAAGGACCCTCTGTAAGACCCGCTGGTGGGATCCTCCAACGCCCTGGGCACCGTGCTTATATACCATGGGTGCTTAAGAAATGTTTGTGGCATGAATCAGTTCTCCCTTTAAACTCCGACTTCCTATAAATCTGGGATTCTAAGCACCCGGGTTGATTCCACTCAGGTGCCTTTTGCAGACAGAAACAAAGGTAGAGAGGGAAGATCCTTGCTTGAGAGTTAGAGGCACATGCATACACACACACACACACACACACACACACACACACCCCCCTTCTGATGGCCAGCCCTCTGCCGCACCTCTTTTCTCAAGCACCTACAGTGTGCTAGGCTGCAAGGACAGGGTAGTGAGCAGCGATGACCCCATCCCCCACTCCCGGGACTCACGGGATAGCCAGGCCGAGCAGAGACCTGTACCGGACCCGGGTGCACATTGAGGCCCAGACAGCTTGCACCCAGGGCCACATTCCAGCTTTCATGGGCCTTGGGCACTTTGGCCTCCATGCACCTTTCATGGCAGAAGCTCCATCAAAAATTATTTTAAAAGACCACTGCATAGGTATCAAGATGAATATAATCGGTTTGGATTCATTGTTATATATTCATTTTTTTGGTTTGTTTTTTCATCTTGATTTTAAAAGAAAGAGTGACATTTCTGTGGGCCCCTGAATGTATCATGGGCAGCACGTATGGTGTCTCATGGATAGTTAGCCCTTCTTGAAGCTCTGTCTCACCCATCAGATAACACCAAATGGAAGGTTGCCAAGCGCGGGTTTTACAGAGAAGCTAGAAGGTGTCAGAGGAGGAAGAGGCCGTGGAAGATCCTGGAAGAAGACGGCAGTCAAGCAGAGCTCTGGAGGGTGAGCAGTAGAGTAGAAAAGACTTTCTGGACCTGGGAGGGAGCAGGGAAGCCAGAGGCCTGGAAGGAAGAACATGCAGGACATGGGTAGGTATGGGGGTGACCAAAGTCCCAGTGTCCCTTGACATGGGATTCGGAGGTCATTCAGTGTCTTACTAACAGCCCTACCCCCTTCAGGCACCCCATTTCTCCCATATCCCCTAGTAGAATCTCAGGATATGGAGAGGGATGAGGCCTAGGTGACCACCAGAACCACCACCATTTATGGGGCACTGAGTAGGGCCAGGCACACGGAGCACTTTGTCATTATCCCATTTTATAGATGAGAAAACCAAGGTGCAGGGGTGAAGTAACTTGTCTTCAGTCAAACAGCCAGAAGACCCAGAGTTGGATTTCCACAGAGGGCTCTCACCTCCCACCACTCTCCATGCTGACTCTTGGAGAGGCTGAAGGAGCCCCAAGCAGTCAACCACACATGGGAAACTAGGGACCAGAGAGGAAACATGATCAGTCTTATGTCACAGGAGTTTTTCAACAGTGTTGAGAATCAAATCCAGGCATTCTGGCTCCATCCAGCTCAGCAGCCCTGTCCGGCAGTCAGAAGGATGGACGTCTTCTGAATGATCACACTGGCACCGTGAGGACTTCCTCATCCTCGCAGCCCCAGAAATCACAAAGCTCGTTTCCACTATGGCCTTGCCCCCTTCTGAGCCAGTTCTTCTGGCCCAGGCTGTTCATGAGGGTTCCTAAAGGCCCAGTTTCTGTAAGAGTCAGACTGATACCCCCTTTCTCAAAAGTTGTTACCGGAAAGGGGGATCTTTCTTCTCCTACCCCTATTCCCTGCCCCAGGGGAAGGCTCAGCAAGGACAGAAGAGGCTCCTCTGTGTCCCAAACCCATCCCTCCCGTGCATGAAGCACTGGCCTCCCGGGCTGGCTGTGCAGATGCTATCACGGGAATGAGCTGACTCACCTTCGCGACATCTCAGCCCGCTGGGCAGGAACGCTACTCTGGGCGCCACAGTCTTCCAAGGGTATAGACATAGCAAGCAGTCCCACGGTGGGATAGCAGGAGGGCCAGGGGCCTCCATGCCGCGCCCCCTGGACTATAGGAACAGGGCTGGGAAGTAAGGGGATGTAGAAGCTGTCAGGAAGGGCCTGGCTGAGTATCCAGGAGAGAAAGGGGGATGAAGGCTTGGGGCTCCTCAATGAGAATATCCCGTCTCTTGGCTGAAGTGACAGGAGTTGAGGTGCATTCAATCCGAGACCTCACCACAGTGCTGACCAAGGAGGAAATGGGTGGTTCGGGGGGAGCCGAGTTCCCCTGTTCTGAGGGTGTGGAAACAGCGGCCGGCTGGGGACATTGGGAGGAGTTTCAGGTGCCAGGTGGGTGACACAAAGGTTCAGAGTTGTGTGGACTGGAATGCTTTCTGAAGCCCTCTTCTCATTTTCTGAGGAGGCAATGTGGTTTCATGGAAGGAAATATCATGACCTTAAATATCTGATTTCTACCACTTACTACCTAAAAGTGGCCCTTTACTCTCTGCGGCTCAGTTTCTTCTTCTGTAAAATGGGGACAGTAACAATAACAAGGGCTGTTCTGAGAGTGAGGTAAGACGATGTAGATAAAAGTCCTGGTGATCAATGAGTTTCATTTCCCACTTTACAGGGGAGGAAACAGAGTTTTGGAGTTGTTGTTAAGTGACAGCCGCAGTCTAAAGTTAAATGGCTGGTTGGGGCTGTGGCTTCAGAATGGGAAGACTGGCTTCTTCCAGCAGAGTGGGCTGAAGCCCGCTTACTGAGGCCCTTACTGAGCACCCACAACATGTGGGGTTCCACTGACCAGGTGTTCTATGACCCGGGGCAATTATTAGCCTCATGTTACAAATGAGGCTCAAATAATTATGCCATTTGTTCAAACTCTCACAAATAAAGATGCGGCAGAGTCAGGATTCCAATTCAAGTCCAACTCCCAAGTCCATGCTCTTAACTAGGGGTTGGCAAAATACAGCCCATGGGCCAAATGCCCCGCACCCTGCCTGTTTTTATAAATAAAGTTTTATTAGAACACAGTCACACTCACTTACGTATGTGTTGCCTGTGGCTGCTTTTGAGGTTATAAGTGCAAAGCCGTTGCAAACCAACGATATGTCTTCGAAAACCCGAGCCATTACTATATGGCTATTTACCACAGAAGTTTGCCTAGTTCTTCTCTTAATCACCATTTTTTAAGACTTTACCTGAGAATTTAAAAAGAGAACCTCCTTAACACCAGGACTCATTTTTAGGCCAGTAAGTTAGTACTCAACATGAATTCTGGATAGAGATTGAATTACTGCCTGAGGCTACTTCTACCCCTCTTCCTTCTCTCCGGGAGCAGATCTTTGGTTGGGGGTGTTGAATAAAACAAAGACAAGGGCATTGTGCTGAGCACATGAACAACTCCTTGTGCTTTGCATCTGTATATTGTTATATAATTAGAGGATTTTTAAAATTGTTTTATTTAACATTTTATTCTTTAGAATGATTTTATTTCACCACTTGCTGATATTTACAGTTTATTATTAATGCTATTTATTATACCTGTATCAGAACTGTATTTTTTCTCCTTTTAAATATATAATCTATGTTTGAATGTAGAATGTCTTCTGCGACTGAACAAGTGAGATTTTTAGCCATAGCCAGGCAGATAATAGATTTTAATATACAGAGATCAAAGAACAGATCCAGTCCAAAAAAAAAGACATGGCAAGTGTCTTTGGGTGAAGCTGGACGGGAGTCAAGAGACCTTGGTTCTAGGCATTGCTCTGTCTAATCAGTTGGATGATTTGAATTTCTCATAAGCCTTCCTGTGCCTCCACTTCCCCTAATATAAAATGGGGCCATTGCACCAGATGATTGCTAATGGTTTTTCCTAGTATGGCATTGTATTCCCACAAAAGCCCACCCAAATAAAGCCTTTGGTGCAGAGGTGCTTAGAGGCAGAGGCTTAACAGAGATGACCTTTGATCCCACAAACGGGCATTCTCTTCTGAACCCAGCAATTCTTTACGGAGTAAGGAACAGTCTGCGTGCACCAGGCACCTTTCCAATCTTTTCTGGTTTTGTCACAGGATCCAGGACTCTTATCAGAAGAAGGGGGATTTAGGTCTGATGAGGATAGAGTGTCCCTGGTGGGCAGCGGAGGGCCAGTGGACGCCACAGTGGGTCTCCATGACGGGGAGGAGGTGGAAGCCAAAGGAAGCAGGGACTCTGGCCTGTCATCTCTGCTTGTCCTCAAGATGACTCTATCAGAGCACTGGGGAGCAGGACAGGACGGACTTGTCATCACCATTAGGGGTGCGGGTGTCCCCCTCTCTTTCCTGCTAATCCTCATTATGATTACCCTCTCTCTAGGGCAAGAAAGCAAACCTTTTGGTCTTTATTTCTTACCACTTTTTACAATTTGATAGGCACACACACACAAAGGAATTTCATTGTTCTTTTAATTTGTATCTATTTTTTCTTGTTTAGCTATTTGTATGTTTTCTTTGTAAATGATTTTTTTTCTTTGCTAATGAGTTATTTATGGCCTTTGCCTTGGTTTTTTCCTGTATCTTTTCACTTTTGATTTTTTTGAAGTTACATATTTAATAGGTAAATACATCTTTTGTTTTGGTAAGCTCTTACAAAATCAAACAAAATTGGGTGTAGAAAGAAAATGTTAATAGCTTCCACTTTCTCCTCTGCAATTCTGAACTCCCAGGAAAGCACTAACAATTTACATTTGCTGGGTAACTGCTATCACTTCTTCGGTATTAGTGCAAATTTATTCTCTCTCTTTCTCTCTTTCTATATATATATTTATATGTATTTATTTTTTCTTTTTTCCTTCTCATAAAAGTAGAAACATTCTTTATCTTTTAATCCAAGATCTGTTTTTAAAAAATTCTACATTTCTAACTGATTCTCAGATTCCTATGCCTCTTTTCTGTTTTGCAAATTCTTTCCTGTTATCTTGACTTTAAGAGTTAAGCAAGAATCTCTGGTCACTTTACAGATTAGAGAAACTGAGTCTCAGGGAGGACATGCAATTTGCCTAGATCGTTCCAGGGCTCAACAGTGGGACAAAAGCCCCAGGACAAGAACCTCCTGATTTTGGAGGGGGTTCCTTTTCTATGCTGAGTGAATCAGACCTTCTGCCCTTAAAGTCACCCTCCCAAGGTACACAAGCTGAGTTGGGGGTCCGAGAAAGTCTAAGTACTGAGAGAGTCAAATGAAGGAAGAGAAATTCAAATCAATCCCTAATGTGTTAGGTGACCTTGGGGTGACTTGTTTGCCCTCTCTGGGTTCCCTGGGTTCTCATCTATGAAGTGTTTGGCCTTACCAGAGTATTTCAAACTGTGCTCTTTGGGGCTTTAGGGAGCCCTTGCTAGTTACCGTTCCTCAATGGGGCGCCTGGGTGGTTCAGTTGGTTTGGCCTCTGCTTTCAGCTCAGGTCATGATCCCGGGGTCCTGGGATCGAGTCCCATATCGGGCTCCCTGCTCAGCTGGGAATCTGCGTCTCCCTCTCCTCCCTCCTCGTGCTCTCTGTCTCTCCTTCTCTCTCAAATAAATAAATAAATAAAATCTTTTTAAAAAAGTGGACACAGGGAGCACCTTCAGGGGTGTCATTGCAATAGTTTGTGCTGGTGAAAAGTTGGAAGCAATTGGACATGTCCACCCGTAAGGGATGGGTTACCTGCCAGGGATCACTCATTTGTCATCTCTTTACTCATTCATGGAATAGTTATTATGACTTCAGGGCACTGCTCTAGACATGGGGAATCATCTGTGAATAAAACTGACCAAGTCTTCACCTTCTCGGAGCTTACCTGGAAGGCAGAGCCTCCTGGCCATGACCTGCATCCTAGTTAGGGGACATGAGACGGATCCCTGCATCCCGGTGTGGATGGGTCTCTCCAGGCCATAGGGCTGCATGGTGGAAGAAGGGATCGAGACCAGAGAGGGCTGATTCCTTTCATACAAGCCCCTCCCTTACATCGGTCTGTCTGTGGATGAGCCTGTAAATGGAAAGGTGCTGAGGAAGAGCTGGGGGGGTACATCCCCAAATGATGGTGTTGTTTCTGGAAAGAGAAATGAGGGTAGCCTGCACTGAGGGTACTTTAACTTTATATTTTTTAAGAAGATTTTATTTATTTATTTGACAGACAGAGATCACAAGTAGGCAGAGAGGCAGGCAGAGAGAGAGGGGGAAGCAGGCTCCCCACTGAGCAGAGAGCCCGATTCGGGGCTTGATCCCAGGACCCTGAGATCATGACCTGAGCCGAAGGCAGAGGCTTTAACCCACTGAGCCACCAGGTGCCCTTGTATTTTTTTTTTTTTTGACCAAGGAAGATATATTCAAGCATTATTTGTGGTTAAACAATACATACAGATATAGATATAGATATATTTTTAAGTTTAAAATAAACTTAAGTCCAAAGAGAAAGAAAAGACAAAAAAGTGTATAAGTTTCAGTTTCTCAGAGTCCTTCAAAATCTAACATGCTCAGACTCTAGAATCTACCTAAAGTGATGAAGCATCTTGGTTTGGGGATCAGAGATTTTAAATTACACAAACCAATGAATGTTACTGTCTGGATCCAAGCACAAGCTCGCCTCAGCCGGAATTCAGTGTGTTCAGCCCCAGCTCACCCCTTCTCAGTTACTTAGAATCCCCATCTCAGCCTGGCTGGAAGGGAGCACCTCCCCTGAGACTTCTTTCACCAATGAGGGAACATAGGGCCAGGCACTGTGATTTCTTTTTCTTTTAAATTAACTGGATATATTTGACATATAACACTGTGTAAGCTTTAGGTATATGAAATGTTAAGTGATTTCTTGTTTTGCCAAGGACTCAGTTAATGGTAGAGCCCATCACGAAGGGGGAAGCAAGCCTGCCTTACCTCCAGATTCTGGGTCCAATGTCCCAGGGGAGGGGACAGAGTAGGAGAGCCGGGGACGCCATCCCCCAGCCTCCCCCTGGAAGCTCCAATGACGATTTCCTGAGTCCCGGTGTCCAGCACTTGCTGAAAGGGAGCCTTGTCGACATGGAAGGAGATCAAGGCAGCCGGGGGGTGCCGAAACCTACTGTCGGGTCCACATCTCCCGAAGAGATAGGGACACTTGGGACACTGCCCCCACCCCCTCCTCAAGCTCTCTCCATTCAAATTCCACGGGGCTTTGGAATCACTAGACTGTCTCCCGCTCCCAGGAAACCCCAGGCTTCAGTGGAGCCAGGCGACTGGCCATCCATCACCCTTATCTCCTGGCTCTGGCGGCCCCAGGTCCCTGGCCTGGATGGGCCCAGGGGGCAGGAGGGGTAGGGGAGGGGTGGGGCCTGGGGGGTCCTCGATAACAAGAAAGGCAGCTGTCCCCTGGGGGAGCTTCAAAGTGCCTGGAGCTGAAATTTATGTGCAGACTTGCTCCCATTAGGGGTCAAAGGGCCATTCATCCCACAAATAGTCATTGAGCACCTACTACGTGCCAGGCACTGGGCTCGGGCCCGGAGATTTTGTGGTTTGTAGGTCCAAAGCTTAGCCCCAAGCCTGGCAGATGGTTATAGGGCAACACAAGTGGCTGTTTTTATGACTGCAGTTGATAGATACAATCGCTCATCTGTGATGCATGTGTTGAGATGCTGTGTGCTGGGCAGTTGCTGGCAGGGGACACAGCATGCAGGCCCGGGGGTGGGGTTTGCAAGCACCACCCTCCCCCACCCGCTTCTCCTCAGCTGAGGACTCAAGGTATGCAAAAGGGGGTCTCTGCACAGGGCCCTGGAAAGCCACTGGACTCGACCACTTCTCAAATCCCTTTCTCTCCCAGACTCTAGGGGCCCACATCTGCAGAGCTGAGATCTGCTTTTCTGAGATGCTCGCCAGTAGGTTCCTAGCTCTGTCCTATGGGCCTTACGCAGACTCTTAAAACCTCAGTGTATTCATGAACAAAATGGGGACAGCAACAGTTCCTGTCCTGACTTATCCTATCCTATCTTGGGTTATCATGAGGATAAAATGAGAAAAAGATTCTAAAACACTTGGCATAGGTCTGCACAGTTCAGTCTTCAATAAGTGGTAGCCACTAACAAACAAAATAGTGATAGTCCTCGGAATCAGAACAGGCAACAACAGCAGCAGGAGGAAGGAGTAAGAAACATTAAGACCTAAACGTTCTAGGGAGAAAGCCCTTCTCTGTTCTCAGGGAACCTCAGTTTGGCCAGGCAGGGCGCACAGGGTTTCCAAGGATGCTTTGTTGCTGCAGAATTCACATCAGCAGAAGAGGAAAGACATGGGGAGCTGGCACACTTCTGCTCCCCACCATGGGGGCAGTATAACTGCAGATGAGCAAGGGGAGGTGGCCCCGGGAAGGTTGATAGGTTTCCCAGTGTCGTGGAGCTTGGGTGAGCTGGGCTTCAGCAGAGCTTGTCCCCCACCTATACCCCTGCCAGTGCTGCAGGGGGAGCTCCCCAAGGACACGGTTGTGGGAGAACTGTGTGCCCGCTCCCCCAAATGCATACATTGAAATCCTAACCCCCAGTATCTCAGAAGGTAGCCACATCTGGAGACAGTGTCCTTACAGAGGTAATCATGTGAAAATGAAAGCATCTTGTAAAACTGGTGTCCTTGCTCCAGGGGGAAATTTGGACAGAGACACGCATGGAGGGAATGCGATATGAAGAGACCAGGAGAAAACGGTCATGTACAAGAGATGCCTGGACCACAACCTTCCCTCACAGCCCTCCAAAGGAACCAACGCTGCCAACACCCTCGTTCTGGACTTTCCAGCCCCAGGACTGTGAGGAAATAAATTCCCATTTCAGGCCTGTAGTCTGTGGGGACTTAGTCAGGGCAGCCCTGTGGGCAGAGTGCGGAGCTCCTCACAGACCCCATGTATGGGCTAAGTGCCCAGGATTCCCTGACGACGTCCTGGGCAGGCCGGGGGAATGATGTGAGCAATCATCCTCTTCCTCCCTAGAACCCGGGATGTTGGACAGAACCCGGCGGCCAGCAAGGCCGTGTCTGGCCACCAGGTCAAGGCCATAGGATTGCTCTTTGTTTCCTGTGGCTCTCTGAGCACCAAAAATTCATTTTCTGGGTGCCTTCCTGGGGAAGCTCAATGAACCTCACTCACGTCTGTCCTCTGGGAAGACCTGGCAGGCGCGCCCTGGCCTCCCTGGGACAGGGGGTTTGTCAGAGTCTGGGAATTACTGAGCTGGCTGAATCTCTTTCCTCTTCTCTCTGTGATCCTTTTTCTCATCTTTCCCTTCCTTCTTCTCCGGCGTCCCTCCCCCGGGACTGTGCTCGGTGGTATCCTCCCCACATCCCATCCCCACACTGCTTCCTCCAAGCCCCACTCTTCCCAGGCCACCCTCACTTGGTGGCGCTCAGCAGGAAAAGCTCCCTTGTCCAAAGCCCTAGGCTGCCTTGGAGAGGGAGGCAGGAAAGTCTAAACTCGCTACTTTGGAGCTGAGAAGAAATTATCCAGAGCTGGTTTCTCCTCCCACGTTCCAGGGAGGCTTGTTCTTGTCCCTGGCCTGGATACATTATTATATTTTGCTTTAATTGCATTAAAGCAAATGACTATGCCCCCTGTGGTTTGGATCAGGTTGAGGATCTGATAATCAACCCTGGCACAGTCTAGACAGGAGTCACTTTGAAGCTGTTTTTAGCAGGATGAGAACAAACAATTTTTCCAAAGTGGTCACATTAGACAAACAGGGTGGTGGGTCATCTTTTTGGGAAGGAGCAGGCCCTGGCTCCAGGCTGCCTGCTGACGGACTCCCAGGCTCCTGGGAGGACTGTGGACCGGACTCCCTGGGACGCAAAGAACTTAAGTAGAGAGGTCATAGGCATAGGTCTCCCACAATGTCAAATCTTGTCCAGGTGCCTCTTCCTGGAAGCCCATCCTGACTGACACCACTTGGCCCAGAGCTGAAAGGCAGCAAAGTGCTGGGAGGACACAGTGGGCCTTGGAGATGGAAGAAAGAGGGAAATCACCCAGGGCACCACAAAAGGTGGACTCGCTTGATGCAAAAGTATTCTCTCTTCAGCTGTGCTCTCTGGGCCTCAGTTTCCTTGTGTGAAATGGGATGGCTAGTGCTACCGTGCAGGGCCGAGGGGGGGTTTCTGAGAGTGTAAGCATGTAGAGCATCCACATGGTGCCTGGCATGGGCTCTGCACTCTGCCTGGTGGCCTTTCCCTTACAGGAGCCACAGCTCCCCTCAGCCATTCTCAGAGCCTTCCCTGGTCCCACAGTTCAAACTGAAGAAGTTCTGGCTTCTGTGGCAACCAAAGGAACCTGGAACCCTTAGCCATGCTCTGGCTCCAGCTCCCTGGCCCTGGGAGGGAACTCAGTTTTCCTCTGTGTCTGCAGAAGCTCTGACCAAATGGTTTCTAAGTTCCCTGGCAGCTCTGACATTAGAAGGTCTTGAGCAGGAACCAGAGAGGGGCAGGTCCACGGCAGAAGACTCTGCTTTTCCAAATATACCCTGTGCTCCATCCTGCTTGCTGCTCTGGCTGGGGACCAGCAGCATGGGCCTTACCCAGGAGCGGGACAGAAATGCAGACTCTCAGGCCCCACCCAGGGCACCCGAATCAGAATCTGTATTTTATTTTATTTTTTTTAAAGAATTTATTTATTTATTTGACAGAGAGAGATCACAAGTAGGCAGAGAGGCAGGCAGAGAGAGAGGAGGAAGCAGGCTCCCCGCTGAGCAGAGAGCCCAATGCGGGACTCTGAGATCATGCCTGAGCCGAAGGCAGTGGCTTAACCCACTGAGCCACCCAGGCGCCCCCAGAATCTGTATTTTAACAAGATGCCCAGTCCTTGAAAAGCTGTTTTATATACAATCAGTCTGAAATGAGAATTTGAAAAGGCTTTTGTTTGTATATATTTGAGGAATTGTTAAAAAACTATGAAGATGTCATTTTTTTTTTTTTTCAAAACCAGTATAGCTGTTGCAAAAATGTTAAAGGAATCCAGCACATTTCAGGGAAGAAATGATTTATGTAACTCTGGCAAACAGCTTTTTCTCCAGGGAATTGATCTTTCTGTGTAAGTCAGGGTTGCCACTTGCCATTGGATCTTTGGTCTCTTCCCAACAAGTGTCTTGCTCACGCCTGATTCCTGGAGGGCTGTGTGTGTGTGTGTGTGTGTGTGTGTGTGTGACGGTATCTTGCAGCTGATCCAGTGGGCAGGGACTTCAGCAAAGTCAGCAAAACCAGGATGGAAATAAACTGAATTCCTGAGAGCTCTAGGGTAAGCACGAGGAGCACGGGAAACCAGCGCTCAGATAAACTCAAGCAGCGCACATAGTCTGTGGATTAGTCAGCCACCCTGGCTTTCCAGCAGGGCCTGTCTGCTAGAGGGCTTCCTGCCTCTCCCTGCAGCCCAGCCTCCAACGGGGCTGAGTCCTGTTTCTCTTGCTCCATAACAAAAGCCCCATACACTGGACCATCCACTTCAAGGAACTGATTCCCCAAAAGTGAGCACAACGTTGGCAAAGATCTTTATACAAGAATATACATCATGTACTACTGATAAGAGTGAAAAGCCAGGGGAAAAAATCTGAGCATCCAGGAGTAGGGGGCCAGAAGTCACTTTGTGATGTATTTTGAGTCCGCAGGCAGTGCCCGGGAGCAGATCAGCTCTCATGCTCAGGAGTCAGCAGGTCTGGACCTGTGCGATGTTTTCAGCGAGTCATTTAGCCTCTCCGAGCCTCAGCTTCCTTGGCTGGAGAATGGAGGTAATCCTGATACCAAATTCATTTTCTTGTTTTCAGGATTAAATGAGGACATGTGTGGAAAATATCTAACACAGAAGCTGGCACATGGTAAGTGCTTGGTATGTGTTGGTTTACTGTGCTCCAATTCACATGGAGAAAAATGTCATACATGGACATTCATGCCGTGGAAATATAGATGTAGTATGGTGAAAGCTAAAAAAGTGGATTGTAGGGCGCCTGGGTGGTTCAGTTGGTTCAGTGTCTGCCTTCAGCCCATGTCATGACCTCAGGGTCCTGGGATCAAGCCCCATATCAGGCTCCCTGCTCGGCGGGGGTCTGCTTCTCCTTCTTTCTCTGCCCCTCCCCCCAGCTCGTGTTCTCTCTCTCTCTCAAATAAATAAAGAAAATCTTCCAAAAAAAGAGCAGATTATAACTCAGCATGATCCACTTTATAAGCCTATGTGTATGTATTCACATTTAAAATGATATGAATTCGGGGTGTCTGGGTGGCTCAGTCGGTTAAGTGTCTGACTTGATTTTAGCCAAGGTCATGATCTCATGGGGCCCCACGTGGGACTCCACACGGAGCATGGAGCCTGCTCAGGATTTTCTCTCTCCCTCTCCCTGTGCCCCCCCCTTAAAAAATTATACACATAATAGAACTGTCATTGTTAAAAGAATAGGAAGTGGTTGAACACCATGTAACCATGTCTCATCTCTCAAACTCACTTCCATCATCTCTGCCTGGGAGCACCACGGAAAAGCAGAGTTGGACCTGTCTTTCATAAGGAACATAAAGACAAAACAAAAGTGGTACCAACTAAGTACTTACTAGGAGCCAGGCGCCCTCTGGGTGTACTACTAGCCAATTTATTTTTCACAACCACCTATGAAGTGGCTACTCTTACTTCCCATTTTACAGATGAGAGAGCTGAGGCCCCCAAAAGCCTTAGTTGTGATTTGCCTGAGGTCTCAGAGCCAGAAAGCTGTTAAAGGATGGTTTCAAAGCCAGGCTCTTAATTACTATGCTGTGCCACCTCTTAGACATTTCATTTTACCAATAAGGAAACTAACACCCAGAAAAGCAGGGCATCTGGCCCAAGGCCACATGCAAAGCAGGAGCAGAGGAAGAAGTAGGACCAGGGCATCCCAGGGCCCTGGGTAGTTAGCGTTTGCCGTCCTCTGCAGCCAGAGCCTCCGGATAAGTCCAGGCCCTTGGCAAGCAAGGGAGACAACCCATGAAAGGCCTGCACCTTTGCCCCGGAGCACTGAGCCCCACTTTAAGTCCTGTGTAATTTAAGGCAAATGGAATCCATATGGCTCTGATTCATTTACACTTAAATCTTCAAAATATTGTGTTTTAAGAGCTGTTACTTACAAAGCCTTCAAAACCTGTTAAATAAGATTCAGCTCCCCCATGCCTCCTTCCCACCCCCACCCCCAATCCAGCCTCCCTCCCCAGCCCCCCTTCTCCACTGGGCTTACACCAGCATCTGGTGGGCCTGGAAAGACACTCCCTCAGACTTGGAAACCTGGCTGTGGGCACAAGGAGACCATTACTAGGATGTCCAGAGCAACACTTTTTTGTGCCAGATTTACATCATGTGATACCATACAGCAGTGGAACCCAATAAACAAGGTCTATACATGTTGAAACGGACAAGTCTCACAAACACATCGTTGGGAGAAAACACCAAAACAAGTTGCGGATGAAGTCATAACCATGATAACAGTTACACAAAATTTTCAAACCTTGAAAATTGGGGCGTCTGAGTGGTGCAGTCAGTGGAGCACCTGACTCTTGATTTTGGCTCAGGTCATGATCTCAGGGTTGTGGGATCGAGCCCTGGGTCTGACTCTGTACTCAGCAGGGAGCCTGCTGCAGATTCTCTCTCTCTTTCTCTCTGCCCCTCCCCCCACTTTCTCTCTCAATAAATAAATCAATAAAATCTTTTAAAATGCCAAATCATTTTTTAGACATATAAACTACTCTGATAAGGTTTATTTTTTAAGCTGGTCATGGGTACGTGAATGTTGGCTACATCACGGATACATGTTTGTATAATCTTGAAAAACCACCTAATCAAATTAAGATTAAAGTTTATACTTAGCATCAGTACAAGAAAGTTAGCTTGTATATTAGAAAGTCCAAGCTGCTCATTTCATGGAAGGGGGGAAGGAACTAATTGCGAGTTTGTTAGCTATGGAACACTTACTATTTTACTGGCCAGGCACACGTCATCTCAGTCCCACACTGCTGCTCTGGGGTCGACGTCAATGAGATCTCCATGTCAGGGGTGAGGCAGCTGAGGCTCGGAAGTTTCCTCCAGGTCATGCCGCTTGTAAACCATGGGGTCAGAATACAAACTGCGGCCTTCTGCCTCCCAGCACGCACCCCAGGTCCCATGCCGTGGAGACAGGCATTGTTATTTGGTGCTGACCCCCCATTCTCTGGGTTTGGTTTCCTCATTGCCAGCCTGAGCCTCTGAGTAGTCGGAGCGACCTGTTAGCGGTGGCTCAGGGAGGTAAATCCACAGAAAGCAGACCAGTGAGCCTCTTGACTCCTTGTCTAGTGCTCTTTCCATACCAGCCCTCTGGAGATCTGGGCGTGGGAGAATGTAATCGTGTTTACTGATACCTTCCACTTTTTTTTCTTTTAAGATGTTAAGATTTTACTTACAGCTCTCTCATGTAAGAGAGCACGAGAGAGCACAGAGAGCACGGGGTAGAGGTGGGGGCGGCAGAAGGAGAAGCAGATTCCCGCTTCCTGTGCAGTTTGGTCACTTCCAAGGGGAATCAAGACCCCAAAGTCACCTTGGCCAGGCTGGGGAACAGAGTTGTATAGAAAGGAAGAACCTGGTGAACCTTGGGTGTTGTAGCTAGCTCTCCTTTCATTCATGATCCAAACTATCAGTCAGGGGCCCTGCAGGAAACAGGTGGTATGCTCAAATAGCGTAATTTGAGAAGAATGTAAGAAAGGGACTATCCGCGGTGTTGGAAAAGCAATGAGTCCCAGTGCAAGGGACTGAGGCTGGCAAGAGCAGTGAGCTGTTATCACCTAGGTCTGGGGGATAAAATGAGGAACGTTCTCTAATTGAGACGAGCAACTTTCTGCTGTGGGCTGTCCACTCAGAGCTGCGGCCACTGGTAGAAGGTGCAGCCAAGCCAGCAAGGAGGGGTCAAGGAAATGTGTCCCAGTGTCATGCTCCTCCTTCCCTCAGATGCCCTGCAAGTACTCCTTTCAGCCAAATCTAGTGGGAAACAGAGGCCAGGAGACTCAAAGCTATTTATGCAGGTCGGCCTCCCAGGGCACAGAGCATGATGCGGAGAGCCAGAGACTGAATCCAGCGGGGCCAATGTATTTACCCATTCCACAGTAAATACTGGCTTTCCTTCAGACATGCACAGTCTGACCATTTCTTCCCACCTTCACAGCCAGCCGCGGGTCTGAGCCACTCATCCCTTGGCTGGAACACTGCAGGAGATTCCTAGGTGATCTCTAGCTTCTACCCTCTGTTCTGTCTGTTCTTAACAACCAGAGTGATTCTTGTAAATGGGAAGTCAGACCACGTCACACCTGTTCTCAAAATCTTCAAACTTCCTAGAGCAAAAGCCAAAGTCTTTACATGACCTCACAAGTTCCTGGATAAGGTCATCCCCCCAGACCCTCCTGACCTCATTTCTGTATTTTTCTCCAGTCCTCACTCTGCTCAGGCCACACTGGCTTTGCTCTTCTTTGATACACAGGGAAAGTTCCTGCTTTAGGGCCTTTGTTGATCCCTCTTCTGGAATGTTCTTCCCCACCTCCTACCTCCATCTAATCAAGGGTCTCCTGCTCCAAGACCTACTCTGACCCTCCTTTGTAAAGCTGCAAACTGTCTCTCTGTCTCTTGCCACTACTGCTCCCCATTGTCCACCTCTAGTTTTCTTTTCCCCACGTCACTTGGCATCTTTGACCATGACATATAAATGACCTATTTGTTACATTTACTACTATCTCTCCACACTAGATGCAAGCTCCATGAGCATAAGACTCTATTTTGTTCATCAATATATCTCCAGAACTTGGAAAATAGTTAAGTATTCAATACATAACTACTGGATTATGTTGAATGACTAAAATGGGGTTGAGGAAATACCAGACTTGGGTTGTTTCAGTTAGAGAACGGCAGAGGATAGACAGCAGCAAGAAGATTAGTGGATGCAATATGAGGGGAAGGGAAAAAAGTCAACATGGAATTATTCATTATCTACTACATACCTGTTAAAAGTCGTGGCTTATCAGCAGAGATCAACGGCCAGACCCTTTTGTATGACCTTTGACCTAGCAATTCCACTTTCAAGAATTTGTATTAAAGAAAATGTCAAAGTTATTTGGATAAAAATTTAATCACAATGAAATTCTTTGCAGTTGTTTATATTAGTGAAAAACTGGAAACAACGTAGGTGTCTAGGAATCGTGGAATGCCTAACTCAATGCTTAAGTACGTTCCAACCATAAGATGGAATACTGTGCAAACATTAAATGTATTCATTGACTATGTATGATAATTGCTCAGTGGAAAAGGCACATTACAAAACAGCATTATGGTATAATCTTGTTTAATTAAAATATATATGCATTTTTAACAGTCTGAAAAGCTATAACTCAAAATATTAATAACACCTAATCTTTGGATGACACTCTATGTGTGTTTAATTTCTTTCTGTCTCTATTTTCTAAATTTGTTTCAAGGAATTTGGATTATTTATTTATTTAATTTAAAAAAGATTTTATTTATTTATTCAACAGAGAGAGAGAAAAAAAAAAGCACAAGCAGGAAGAGCAGCAGGCAGAGGGAGAAGCAGATTCCTGACTGAGCTGGAAGCCTGATGCGGGACTGGATCCCAGGACCCTGGGTTCATGACCTGAGCTGAAGGCAGATGCTTAACCCACTGAGCCACCCAGGCCTCTCTGGATTATTTATTTTTATAAAACTACATTTGTATTTTTTTTTTTTTAAGATTTTATTTATTTATTTGACAGAGAGAAATTACAAGTAAGCAGAGAGGCAGGCAGAGAGAGGAGGAAGCAGGCTCCCTGCTGAGCAGAGAGCCCGATACGGGACTCGATCCCAGGACCCTGAGATCATGACCTGAGCCGAAGGCAGCGGCTTAACCCACTGAGCCACCCAGGCGCCCGACATTTGTATTTTTTAAACAGTAGTTATTTACTAGCTCTTGGACAAGTAACCTGACTTCTCTGGACCTCAGTTCCTTCATTTTTAAAAACAGAAATAAAAACAGCTTTGGGGAGGTCGGTGGAGGAGGGCTAGACTGGTAGTAGGGATTAAGGAGGGTACCTGTTGTGATGAGCACTGGTGTTGTATGTAAGTGATGAATCTCTAAATTCTATTCCTGAAACTAATATTACACTATATGTTAACTAACTGGAATTTAAATAAAAACTTGAAACAAGCAAGCAAAAAAAAAAAAAAAAAAGAAAGAAAAACAGCTTCATGTCTGTCCTATTTCACAAGAGTTGTTCTTAGATGTGTATTGGAGGAATTGACCAAAACTGTAAGAGAAGAAAAATAATTAAGAGTGTAAGGATTGAAAGGGAAAAGATAGAACTATCACCATTTGCAGTGATTATGTTTATTGACTTAGAAAAATCAATTCCACCTATAAAAATTAATAGCATTCCTCTGTTCCAGCAATAACCAACTAGAAAATACAATTTCAAAATACAATACCATCCATAACAAAAACTATAACGTCTCTGGGAAGTAATTAGGAACAAAGCCAAGACATCCCCTTTCATTATTTCTATTCGACATTAAAGTGATTATTTTAGCCATTGCAATCATAAAAGAAAAGTTACTAAAAGGCATACAACTTGGAAAAGAATTAAAATTGGATTTTTTAAAATAGATTATATGATTTTGTGTGGAAAAACTTAAGAAATTTATGATAGACACTATTAAACTGAGGACACTAGGTCAGTATTTTTTTAAAAAATCGATTTTATCTCTATGGTAGCTCATACAATTTAAAAATTAAATTAAAAAAATACCATTACATTAGATCCCAAACCCATAAAATTCCTAGAAATAAATTTGTCAAAAGATATATAATACTTCTATCCTCAAAGCTACAAAATATTGATAAAATAAATTAAACAGATCTAAAAGAATGGAGAGCTATACTGTGTTCATAGATTGGAAGATTCCATATTGTTGAGATATTAATATTCTCCAAATTCATATATAGATTCAACATAATCTCATTCAAAAATATTACAAAATATTGAAGATCTAAATGTGAGAACTGAAACCATAAAACTCCTAAGAAAACATAGGCAGTAATCTCTTTGACATTGGCCTTAGCAACATTTTCCTATACAGGTCTCCACAGGCAAGGGAAACAAAAGCAAAAATAAACTACTGGGACTATAGCAAAATAAAAGGCTTTTGAACAGTGAAGGAGACCATGAGAAAAATGAAAAAGCAACCCACTGAATAGGAGAAGGCATTTGTAAATAATACATCTGATGAGGGGTTAATATTAAAAATATTTAAAAAGTTACACAACTCAACACCAAAAATGCTCAAAATAACCCTAATAAATATGGGCAGAAGACCTAAATAGGTATTTTTCTAAAAAAGACATAGAGATGGCCAACAGACACATGAAAAGATGTTCAGCATCTTTACTCATCAGGGAAATGCAAATCAAAACCGCAGTGAGATCTCACCTTACACCTGTCAGAATGGCTAGTATCAAAAGGGCAAGAAATAACGAGTATTGGCAAGGATATGGAGAAAGGAAAGCCTTGTCTACTATTGGGAATACAAACTGGTACAGCCACTGTGGAAAAACAGTATGGACGTTCTTCAAAAAATAAAATATGGAAATACCATATAATCCAGTAATTCCACTACTGATTACCTAAAAAAAATGTGAACACTAATTCAAAAAAATATATGCACCCTTATGTTTACTGCAGCATTACTTACAATAGCCAAGATACAGAAGCAATCTAAATGTCCACTGTTAGATGAATAAAGAAACTGTGAATAAAGAAATGTTCCATATATATAGAATATATATTCTCTCTCTCTCTCTCTATATATATATATAGACTATTACTCATCCAGAAAAAAGAATGAGCTCTTGCCATCTGTGACGACAGAGAAGGACCAAGAGGCTGTAATGCTAAGTGAAAGAAGTCAGAAAAAGACAAATACCATATGATTTCACTTAAATGTGGAATCCAACACATTATATGTTATTTAAAAAAAATGTGTAATACAAACAAGCAAAGACAAACCCATATATAGAGAGAACAAGCTGGTGGTTGCCAAAGGGGTGGGAATAAGGGGATGGGCAAAATGGGTGAAGGGGAGTGGGAGGCACAGGCTTCCAGTTACAGAATGAATAAGTCACAGCTATGAAAGATAGAGCACAGGGAATATGGTCAGTGGTATTGCAATAGTGTTGTGTGGTGACAGACAAGAGCTAGACTTGTGGTGAGCACAGCACAATGTCTAGAACTGTCAAATCCCTGTGTTGCACTCCTGAAACTAATGTAACATTGCATGTTAACTCTACTTCAATTAGAAGAATGTTTAAGGGACACCTGGGTGGCTCAGTGGGTTGAAGCCTCTGCCTTCAGCTCGGGTCATGATCCCAGGGTCCTGAGACCCTCCTCCGCAGAGGGCCTGCTTCCTCCTCTCTCTCTGCCGCCTCTCAGCCTACTTGGGATCTCTCTCTGTCAAATGAATAAATAAATGAATAAATGAATAAATAAAATCTTTTTTAAAAAAGAAAAATGTTTAAAAAATTACAAGATTTCTTTGAAGCATAATTTAATTCTAAAATTTAGATGGAAATGTAAACAACTTCAAGTATTCAAATGAATCTTCAAAAAAGGGAGCAAAGTTGAAGGACTTACCCCACCTGATTTCAGGACTCATTGTAAAACCACAATAATCAGGAAACGTGGTAGTGGCCTGAGAAGAGATACATAGATCAATAAAACAAAATAGTATCTAGAAATAAACTCACACATATATATGGTCATCTGACTTTCACCAAAAGTTCCACAGTAATTTAATGGGGAAAGAAAACACTTTCAACAAACTGTGCTGGAGCAACTAGATATAAGTGTGAAAAGAAAATGACCCTCAATCTCTACCTCACTCTACACCCCCAAACCAATTCCAGATGAACCAAAGATCTAAATGCAAAAGTTAAAACCTCTAGGATTGTCTACAAAGTCTCTAGAAACAAAGAGGAGAAAATTTTCAACCTTGGGGTAAACAGATATTTCTTGGAGAGATGTCAGTAGGCTAAGAATGTGGGGTGGGGGGCACAGGATATATGGAAACTCTCGTACTTTCCACCCAACTTTGCTGTGAACCAAAAACTGCTTTTAAAAGAATATTCTGTTAGGGGCGCCTGGGTGGCTCAGTGGGTTAAGCCTCTGCCTTCAGCTCAGGTCATGATCTCAGGGTCCTGGGATGGAGTCCCACATTGGGCTTTCTACTCAGCGGGGATTCTGCTCCCCACCCACGTACTTGTGATCTCTCTCTGTCAAATAAATAAATAAAATATTTAAAAAAAGAATAGTCTGTTAAAGATTTGATAAGTTAGGCTTCATCAAAAATAAACCTCTGATCATCCAAAGACATCATTTAAAAATGGAAAGATAAGGGGCACCTGGGTGGCTCAGTGGGTTAAGCCTCTGCCTTCAGCTCAGGTCATGATCTCAGGGTCCTGGGATCGAGCCCCGAGTTGGGCTCTCTGCTCAGTGGGGAGCCTGCTTCTTCTCCCCTCTCTCTGTGTGCCTGCCTCTCTGCCTAATTGTGACCTCTGTCTGTCAAATAAATGAATAAAATCTTTTTAAAAAATGGAAAGATAAGATAGGAGAAAATGTTTGCTATATATATGCTTGATGTCATATATATATGAAAAAGGAATTGTATCCAATATATGTAGGAACTCTGACAATTCAACAATAAAAGACAACCCAATTTAAAACAAAAGTACAAAAGAATTGCAGGGGTACCCTACAAGGGATATTGAAATGGCCCATAGGCACATGAAAAGGTGTTCAATATCATTAGACAGAGGGAAAAGCAAATTAAAGCTAATATGAGAAACCTACTATATACCAGAATGATTCAAATGAAAAATACAGACAATACCAAGTATTGGTGAGGATCTGGAGCAAATGGAACTCTCTTACATTTCTGGCTGGACTGTAAAATAATAAAACCACTTCAGAAAACTCTTTGGCAGGTTTTTTTTTTTTTTTTATTAATTTGACAGAGAGAAATCACAAGTAGATGGAGAGGCAGCCAGAGAGAGAGAGAGAGAGAGAGAGAGGGAAGCAGGCTCCCTGCTGAGCAGAGAGCCCGATGGGGGACTCGATCCCAGGACCCTGAGATCATGACCCGAGCCGAAGGCAGCGGCTTAACCCACTGAGCCACCCAGGCGCCCCGTTTTTTTGGTTTTTTTTTTTTTTTTTTTTAAAATAAACTATGTTAACCTTGTAACCTAGCAATTCTATTCCTAGGAATAAAATGTAAATATATACTATGTATTTATGTATGTACACATTTTTGTGAATATTTGCAGCAACTTTATATGTAATACCAAAAGATGGAAATAGCCCTCATGTCCATCATTAAGTGCATGGATAAACAGCTTCTCCTAATGGTATGCTTTTCAGCAATAAAACAGTTACTGATACGTGCACTGGCATAAAGGAGTCTGAAAAATGCACCAAGCAAGGAAGCCAGCCATAAAAAGTATATGTGTGATCTCATTTATTATATGAAGTTCTAGAACAGGAGAAACTAGCTTGTGATGATGAAAATTAGGACAGTATTTGCCTTTTGTGGGAGACTGACTTCAGTGACGGAGATGTTTTATTCTCTTATTGTGGTAGTATTACATCAGGGAATCTGCTTGTTCAAACTCATCCAACTTAAACTCCAGGCATTTTTGTGCACACGTTATAACTCAATGAAAATTCTGTAAAGGTACAAAACATCCAACATAAAGGAAAAAGGTATGGATATGTAAAAATAAAGGATTTTTACTTTTATTTATTTATTTATTTATTTGTCAGAAAGAGAGAGAGAGAGTGTATGTGCACAAGACAGGGGAAGAGCAAGCAGAGGAAGAAGCAGGCTCCCTGTTGAGCAAGGAGCTCCAAGTGGGACTCAATCCCAGGACCCTGGGGTCATGACTTGAGCCAAAGACAGTCGCTTAACCGACTGAGTCACCCAGGCATCTCCTAAATTAGGGATTTTTAAACTGGAAAATAACATTGATTTAAACTGGAGAATAACATCAAAGTAATGATGGATGAAAGATAATTTGCATTGTCAGAAACTAATGAGAATGAAAAGGAACTCTTGACAATTAACCAGAAAACAGCCTTAAGAAAATGGGCCACGGTTATGTTTAGTAGTTGACAGTTCTCAGTCAAATTGAATATAGGCATATATGTTATCTGACCATCCTATTCCTATTCCACTAAGAACATGTTCTATGATGTTCAGGATTGTACCGCTTGTGAGGTTTAGCGGATACCAACCTGGAATCAGTTGGATGGTGAGGTGTTGTATTAACTCAGCCACTGGCACCTGAGGTCCCACACGTGTACACATTTACTGAGGATATCCTATGTTCCAGTTATGGTTGTGTGTTAACATAATTTAACTCATTAAGCCTTTCTAACAGGGAGGAATTGTCACCACTCCCCCGTTTTACAGATGGAGAAATTAAGGCACTGAGCCATCAGGTAATGTTCTGAATGTCACAAAGCCAGTCACCTGCAGAACTAAGATTCCAGCCCAGCAAGCCTGAAGCCCACATCATCAACTGTTTCTATGCTTCTATACTTCTGTAGGAACGCGGGGCAAGAAACCCAGAACGTTGAGTCCAGGGCTTAGGGCCATCAACCAAGTCACGTGCATGGTCCTGTAAAAATGGTTAATCCAAAGCAAGGAAGCTCTGGGCCTTCAGCCCATGTTAACGTCCTTGCCAGCATTTCCTCAGATTCAACTGTGGAAGGGGAGAGCCAGGTGGGAGCCCATGTGGTTTTGATAGAGCGGCCATTCAAGCGGGCTTTAAATATTATAGTGGCACCGTTTGCGTAGTTAAATTTAAGGATCTGTCAGTTTATGATGAATTTTTATTTTTAAGGGTTTCAAGTAAGCTGTAAACATTCACTCCAGGCTGAAATTCCCCCCCCCCCCATTTTAACACCTAAGCGGGCCAGGGCGAGAGAGCGGGGTAGGGGGAGCTGGGAGGCGAGCACAGAGGGGTGCAAAGAGGCTGGGCACCAGCATGGGGATGGGGGGAGAGCTTCCCACCCGTATCTCCGGGAAAGGATTTGAGGGGCCGGCACCCCATAATGAGGGAGGCCAACCGCTTCCCCAAAGGAAGCAAGACCATTCTCTTCACCGATTCAGTTTCTCCTTCCCCCCTCTTCCTTGGTGTAACTAAACTTCCGCAAGGAATTTATTGGTACCTGGAAAGTGAAAAGAATCTAGCTTCAGGCACGGCTTAACTCAGATACTATCGCTACCTCCTGGCCTGGCTGTGCTCCGTGGGTTGCTCCATTCCCAGACAGGCTGCTCCTACCCAACAGCAGGACGACAGACGTGACTTCACGGCGCGCATGCTCACACCTTTACACCTCCCGAAGGGAGAGCGTCTCTCACAGCTGGACTCTCATTGGCTGGACGGGGGCCGCACGTGCACCCCTGAACCAATCACCGGACGGAGGCGTAAGGGACGCGCTCTGAGTTGCCGAGGCCGGGAGTCAAGAGTGAAATTACCACTGGACCTCTTGGGATGAGGGTGGTAGAGGGGCGGCGCCCCGCAGAAACCTGGGGATAGCCTGGGGGGCGTCGAGCACGGTCATTACTACGAGATTGCAGAGGAGAAAGCATAGGCTGAGACCTGAGTGCTTTGAGCGAGGCGAGCCACTGCGGGACAGGATTGAAATCCAAGTCAGCCTCACCTGAGAGCCTGCGTGATTGCCACAAGACCTAGCCACCTCTCGATCCAGAGCGAGAAGATCCCTGAAGCCAGGCCGCTAGCTAACTTCCCTCTCAAGCTTTGGGTCACCTTCCTACCCTGAACTCAGAAGGGGCAGCCAAGATGAGAGGAGGCTAGAGTTCCTGAAGGCACTGGGGTGGCTTGGAGGGGACCTGGAGCTGAGGGTCGCCCCCAACATCAGAGCACCTTCCTAGGAGAAGCCCATGCCGCTGCAAAGGCCAGAGCTGGGGCGGGTGGGTACAAACCACAGGGAGGTAGCCCAAGAGAGCCCAGTGGACAGCGAGGGCCCTGTCAGGGTGCAAGGAGATGGAAAGGGCCCAGGAGAAGGAAGCGGAAGGAGGGGGACGGGCGGGGTGGGAGGAGCAAGCAGGGGCCCACTGGGTGCCCAGATGATTCCCAGGGCATCTTGTGCATTGGTCATAAGGTCAACTCTGTGACGTGGGATTCTCAGACGGTGACTTAGCTAAATCAACAGCCAAATCCAGACGGAAATTGTCATGTCCTAATCCTCCCTCCCCGACCAGGAGACACCTCCTAAATTCCAGCCCAAATGGTTTCTAGGGAGCCCCAGTGACAAGGAAGTACAGTGGTGAGACCTCAGCCTTTGCCTCTGTCAGGGTGGGTTTGAATCCTTCCCTGACACTCCCCAGCTGTGGAAGAGGGAACAAGACACTTCACTTTTCTGGGCCTCTGGTTCTTCATCTGAAAATGAGAAGAATTCCAACCCTTCAGGGCTGTGTGGGAACCCAGTGAGCTCCTGTGGGCCAAGTGCTGGAAGGTAGTGAGAGCCCGGCACACCTGAACTAATTGTGCCTCTGTAACCCCCTCGGGGTCTTCCCCACCTCAGGCCCTGCACAGCGCCCCCCACTGACTCAGAAATAGGTTCCAGCTGCTACAGACAGGAAACCAAGCCCCCCTCTACATCCCTCGCCAAGTCTCTCTTTTCTTCCCTTGCCTCCCGGTGCCCACCGACACACAGGTCTCTTTCACCTCCAACAGCAAGAACGGGGCAGCTGATTTAGGAGTGCGCTCAGGGCCCAGAATGTAAACCGTTTCTCACCAGGAATGTGTAAACAACCCATAAAGCAAAGGATTTGGGGCCTGGTCACGTGGCCCAGCTGCCCATAAAACCAAAGCATTGATGTCTGCTCTCCAGCAAGCTTCTAAGCCACGGGAATGATGGAAGGGCTGCGTCCTGGAACCTGTAATCTCCCACCATACATCTGAGGTGGCATGTTTGAAGTCCTAGGATGAGTTATTTATATTATTTTTGCAATGTGTACTGAAAGGGCATTAGCCCAAACAGCTGGCAATAGGGCTTACAGGAACATGGCCACTTAAAAAAATAGGGGGGAACGAGGGGTCCCCCTGGCAAGTCACTCGTGAGCCAGAGTTTCTCTGGGAAGCCATATAATCAAAGCCAGATCGTCTAGCTTTGACTTCCCCAAGCCCAGCTGTTCGATTTCTGCCATATCCTGGTACCACCTGATCTATTATTTATGTAATGGCTTTTATCTTAAATCACAAGTTTTTCACTTAGCTTCAATCCAGACAATATCCATGAAATCATGTGTTTGGTATCTTCATTGTTTCCTCTTATACATTAAAATATATTTGTAGCGTAAAGTAACAAATGTTCACTTTGTGTCATATAAAATCATCTAGCTTACCACCGGTGTACCACAATTTGGGAAACACTGACCTAGTCAAACATACTCATTGTACAAACCGGGGACTTGAGGGCCATGGGTCTTCCCTAAGGTCACTCAGTTATTTAGGGGCCGAACAGGGAGCAAAAAGGATTAATCACAGCTACCACTTAATGAGTATTTACTATGCACTCAGCACATGGCTAAGCCCTTTATGCAGATATCCCAATTCATATAACAATGAGATAGTGTCCATCCCTGCCCCAATTTTGCAGATGTGGGAGCTGAAGCCCAGAGAGGTTAAGTGGCTTGTCCAAGGCCACATGACTAGTCAGTTGCTCAACGAGCATTTTAACTCAGGTCTGCCTGACTTCAAAGTCTGGCTCTTAATCATTCAAGGGAGAGAGGCAGGGAAGAGAGGAAGGAAGGAACGGAATATTTATTAAGTGCTAGCCACCTTTACGTCTAGAGCTTTATCCTACTCTGCCCCCCTATTCACTGTCCTCGTCCCCGAAAATCCTCACCGTGAGTTGCCAGAGTTGCCCCAGAGAACAGTGTCTCATCCCCAAGCCTCTGGGCACAGGGATAGATGTTTAAATTCCATGGCCCCAGGATGAGTTTGCAAAAGCATGCTTATGCACTTAGACTGTCAGCAGAGGCCATAGTCAAGCTGTGGCCAAGTGTCACACTTATGCTTGGGAAGGTGGGGCTCTGGATCAGGCAGACCCGAGACCAAATCCCAGTTCCTCTACTCCCTGATTAAGTCAAACCACTCAACCCCTTCAAGCCTCAGTGCCCCATGTTTTACTGGGAAAAACATAAATGCCTATTTCATGGGATTTTCATGAAGGGTAAAGCACACTGTGTGTAAAGTGCTTAGCAGTGTCTGGGACGTGGCACACAGTAGGATTTTAAAAAGAAAGAAGGGATCATACTAATGAAGACTGGCCCATATCTCCTCCAGGACCTCGCAGGACCACACAGCTGGCTGGACCCAGAGAGGCCGAACAAAGCATTCGGAGAAAGAGCAAGGGCCATGGAGCTGAAAAGTCAGGCCCTTCACCCAGCTCCCCTACCAATAAGCCCTGGGGGCTTGTGGCAGCCACAGGGTCTTTGCCGCGCCTGTTCTCGCAACTGCCCGCTGGGGATCACACCTGGGTGTCAAGTTCAAGGGATGTGTTTTTGTGTTCATGAAATTGAGTCTTTGGCTTGTCAGGGCACAAGGTGCTGTCCAAAGCCACCACGACCAGTCCCTAATTTTACAAATCTGGGAACTCTTCACGCACGTGCATTCACAGTCCTGTATATATGTGAGGGGCAGTCCCCAAGCGTTGGGGCTTCTGGTCTTACCTCTGCCATTATCATTGAAATTGCTGGCCTTGCTAAACCTCAGTTTTTTTTTTTTTTTCTTTTTCTTTTCAAGAAAACTCTCTGAGGGCCTCTCTTCCACACAGCGGACACTTGGTATGTGAACTGACAGGTACAACTCTAATGGCCTCCCACATCTCCCTGCTCCCTTCGCCATGCTGTGTGCTGCCCTGGGCAAGACCTGAACGGGACATGCCGTGAGTCTGTGGGATCTGAGTTCCCTGCCTCCATCCTAGGCTTCTCCGGAGAGCTGCTTGGCTTCTACAGTAACGACCAAGATGCATGAGCCCCCTCTTCCATCCAGCCCTGGACCTTCTCCAACAGCCCCACCTCCTCCTGATGATCAGAGTGTCCCAGACCTCAGGCTCCCCTCCTTTCCCACATCCACCTCCCCCACCCCCCCCCCCCCCCCCCCGTGAACGCACAGAGCATGGGGTTTACCCAACTTTGGGGTTACTGTGAGACCCAGGCAGGCGGGCTTTCCTGACTACTAGTGATCGAAAGCAGTGATGGGCATACTCTTGGCTGGGCATTCAGATATGAACTCATTTCATCCTTATATCACTGAGAAACAGAGGGTATCATTTTACCTAGTTTACAGGTGAGGCCACGGGAATTTAAGCTCACCTGGGACTCTTCCTTGAGGCTTCCATTTCTCTTGCCAGCCCACCAGTCAACCCCTTCCCCGTGTAGACCATCTGATCTGCTAGCTGCTTTTCCAACCCCTCCTTTTTCCTCCGTGCCCACTGCCACCACGCTGGCCCGAGCTCCAGTCCCCTCTTGCCTGTACAGATACCATAAGCTCCCGACTGGTCTCCCTTCCACCACTATGACCCCTTTGGAACTGTCCTACTACTGACTTCTTCGTTTACAAGTCTCTTAATGCATATACCCATAATACATACATACGTATATACACATGATTTACATAAACAATCATCAGAAATATGCTTCATTCAGTCAGTAGGGTTTTCTTTCCTTTCTGTTTGGCTCCTCTTTGTCCATCTCCTTCTCTTCCACTGCACTCCAGGCCAATACCTTGTACGTGTCCTACTGTGCTTTTACCTGTACTTATTCAAACCTAAGTGTTTGTATTCACATTATATATACAGAGTGAGTTTATCAGTGTTTGCTTTTAAAAATGGGACCCTATTAGGATTTTCTGCTCTTTGCCTTCCTCATAGACATCTTCCCAAGTCAGCTAATGTAGCTCTAGTTGTCGCTTTTTAATAGCTGCCTAATATTCTGCCGTGTTGTTTTATCAGTTTATGCAGTTAATCACCTTGTTCACGGTCATTCTCCGCTCCCAGTTTTTACCACCAGGAACAATGCTGCAATAAGTGTTCAGTAGGATTCTAAGAAGCAACAGACACTGACCTGCTGGACTGAGCTGGAGGCTCAGGTTCTAGATCAAAGCTCCAAATGACATCACGGAGCAGTCTGATGAGCTCCCAGAAGCAGTCTCACCACACCTTACCCGCCCCCTCCCCTGCCTCTTCTGCCTGCAAAATTCCACCCAGCAGTCGCTGGGAAACCATCCCTGGTGCTGTGCCCACCAGCTCTCCACTTGCCCCCACGTACCACAGGACGAATCCAACTGGCGGAGCCTGGTGAGACGGCCACATCCTGGAGGCAAAGGAGGCTGGAATTTCAGTCAAGGTTCCTAAATTGGAGAAGTAGGGTTCCAACACAGAGATGTCCCCAGATAAAGAGAAAGGCTATTCAAAAGATGGGCACCCATGGGTATGACAGCATCTACTGCAATTTTCTTGCACATATGTCCTTCCTCATCTGGGCCTTTATTCCTATGGGACAGGTTCCCAGGAGTTGAGTCGCTGCTTTCCAATCATCTATCACACTTCACGTTCCCACCGGCAATATGTGAGAATCCCATTTACTTTACCTCCACACCAGCAGCTCCGACAGATGTCAAACTCCACCACAGGGCCAGACTTATTTTCCTGACTGCTAACGTAAATTTGAATAACTTTTTTGTAAGATCGTTGGCCATGCCATTGGCTTAGTCATTAGCTGACCAGTCTAGATTTTGCCCATTTTTCAACGGGGATGCCCTCTCCTTTCAAGCTATACTCAGGCTATCTTCAGTCCGCCCCTCCAGATCCATGCTGTGCCTTTCTCCATGCATTCTGTGCCTTACGCCCCATGGGGTCTGTACTGAACACCCAGTCCTCAAGTTCTGGTTGGGTTTGGCCAATGACAGATACCACTAGGGGCCATGGGGGGTGGGAGAGTAGTTGGGGAAATTTTCCAGGCCCTTCCACCTTCTCTCATAGGTCCCAGGCAGACACAATTCCCTTCTGATACTCCCTCATGCACCTCCCTGGGTGTGCTTCCTCAACCCTGCCCACACCTTTGAAAATAGCTCCTCTGCATTGTCCCCTTCATTCCATCTCCTTAACGACCAAATTTGTACGTGCCACCTACCTCCTGCCAGGACCCTGACTGATACAAGATCACACTTTCTCTGTTGTTAGTGTTAGAGTCATTTTTTTCAAGCTCTATTTTTTGCCTAATGACTTTTAGTATCTTTTGCCATGCTAAAGACTATATATATATAAGATTTTGATTTGACAAAGAGAGAGGTCACAAGTAGGCAGAGCAGCAGGCAGAGAGGGAGGGGGAAGCAGGCTCCCTGCTGAGCAGAGAGCCTGATGTGGGGCTCGATTCCAGGATCCTGAGACCATGACCCAAGCCGAACGCAGAGGCTTTAACCCATTGAGCCACCCAGGCACCCCTTTATATATCTATTTTAAGTTTCTATTTATATATGTTTGAATACATATAATTTTTAAAATAATCTCTTCATTTTCAGCCTTGAAGTGTAAAGTCTTTTCTGCCTCTAATTCAGGAATTGGCAACTTCTTCTGTAAAAGGCCGAAGAGTATATATTTCAGAATTTGCAGGGTGTATGTTCTCTGTTGTAACTATTTAGCACTGCCATTGTAGCAAGAAAACAGCCATAGACAATATGTTTACAAACGTGTTCCAGTGAAACATTATGTACAAAAACAGGGGAGAATAATCCCACTGTTAGACATTTACCCGGGAGAAAGGAAAGCTTAAGTCCTCATGCAAACTTCTGCGTGAAGTTCATAGCAGCACTAATCGTGATAGCCAAAAGGTGGAAACAACCCAAATATCCATTGACCGGTGGCCATCACTAGAATTGATGAATGGCTAAATAAAATGTGGCATAGCCATATATCTATTAAAAAAAAAGTAATAAAGTACTGATCCAGGCTACAACATGGAAAAACCTTGAAAACATTATGAGTGAAAGAAGCCAGATACCAAAGCTCACATACTATTTGATTCCATCTTTGTGAAATGTCCATAAGAGGCGAGTCCATAGAAACAGAAACTAGATCAGTGGTTGCCAGGGACTGGGGAAGGATAGGAGACAGGGGCTTGATAGGTCACGGCTATGGGGTTTCTTTTTGAGGTTATGAAAATGTTCTAGAATTGACTTGGTGATGGTTGCACCTATTTAAACCATGTAATTGTACCTCTTAAATGGGTAGATTATATGGTATGTGAATTATACATCAGTAAGGCTGTTACAAAAAAAACAAAACAAAACAAAAAATGAGGCATCTAGGCACCTCAGTCCATTCAGTGGCTGACTCCTGGTTTTGGTTCAGGTCATGATCTCAGGGTCCTGGGATTGTGTTCTATGTTGGGCTCCACGCCCAGTGGTGAGTCTGCTTGGGATTTTCACCCTCCCTCTCTTCCTGCTCCTCCCCACTCCCCTTCTCGCTCTCTCAAGTAAATAAAATCCTTTATTTTTTTTTTTAAAAGATTTTATTTATTTATTTGACTCAGAGAGAGAGAGATCACAAGTAGGCAGAGAGGCAGGCAGAGAGAGAGAAGGGGGGAGGGGGAAGCAGGCTCCCCGCTGAGAAGAGAGCCCAATTCGGGGCTTGATCCCAGGACCCCGAGATCATGACCTGAGCTGAAGGCAGAGGCTTAACCCCCTGAGCCACCCAGGCGCCCCAATAAAATCCTTTAAAAGAAAAAACAAACAAACAAAACAAAAACAAAAAACAGAGGCAGTCAGCCGGATTTGGTCTATGGATAGGAGTTTGTGGACTCTTCCTCTCTGTGGTCTCCTGGAATGTCTTACAATAGTTTGTATTATTTGAACTCTTACATTTAAATTTTTGATCTATCTGAGATCTAGTATTTTATGGTGTAAGATGGGGATTCATTTTTATTTATTCCAGAAGGTTATATTATTGAGCCTGAACCATTTGGGAAATAAAGGATCCTTTTTCCACTGAGATGAGGTACCTCTTTTGTCAAATATTAACGTCTGTATCCTGGAATCTAATTCTGGATTATTTGTCATGTTCCATGGATCTATTTGTCTATGCCTCTCCCACTAGTACAGTGATCTTATTTTAGCGACTTTATTGTGTGTATGTTCTGGTTTCTGTAAAGGAAGTCTCCCCTTATGTTCTTTTCTTTCACACTTGACTTGCAGCCAGTGAGCTTATCAAAATGGATATCACTCCCTGCTTAAAAGCCTTTAATGGATTCCCACTGCGTCACAATTATGGCCCAAATCCTCACCGGCTTCAGTGCTATTGCCCCCACCAGCTTTCCAGCTTCACTTGGCTGAGGACACAACACTTGTGTTCTGTACTTCAACCATGCTGAAGTGACTTCAGTGATTCAGCCCCTTCTGCCCCAGGGCCTTTGCACTGGTGGTCTCCTCTGCCTTGAATGCTTTTTCTTCCCCCTTGTCAGGTTAGGTCCTCTTCTTCTTCAGCGTCAGTTTGATCATCATTCCTGGGGAAGCTGGCTTACCTGACAAATACCTTTCCCACACTGTGAACCTCTGCTGTGTTGCACTTACCGCACTTACAATATTACATTTATTTGTATATTTTTTTTGACTCATGTCTGCCTCCCTCAGCTTCCCATTGCCTTCCTTGTATTTAGCACTGTGTCTTACCCACAGTCGGTACTCAGGAAAATGTTGAAGGAGTGAATTAGTTTGTTAGAGACCAAACTTAGGCACCTATCTGCCTGGCTCCCACATCTCCCTGCTCCCTTCACCATGCTCTGTGCTGCCCTGGGCAAGACCTGAATGGGACATCAGGAGACCTGAGTTCTAGAGGCCGGGGATGAACTGAATTCTCACATGATCAGTCAGAGGCAAAACCATGGGCCCTGCTCTTTGGGTCTCTAAGTATGTGTTACCTTGGGACAGACTCTTTGCCTCAGTTCAGCTTCCCCATTTATTTTATTTTTTTAAAGATTTTATTTTTTTGACAGAGAGAGAGCACGCAGAAACAGGGGAAGCAGCAGGCAGAGGGAGAGGGAGAAGCAGATTCCCCGCTAAACAAGGAGCCCAGTGCAGGGCTCGATCCCAGGCCCTTGGGATCATGACCTCAGCTGAAGGCAGAGGCTTAACTGATGGAGCCAACCAGATACCCTGAGCTTCCCCGTTTATATATGAAATGGTGAAGAGAGGTTTAGACTGGACGGTGGCTGTGACAACAGTGTTACAAGTCCCAGACACCCAAGCTGAAGCCATATCTGAGTTCCATCTGTATTATTTTTGACTTAAATTTTTTTATTTCAAGGATTTTTGTATTTTTAAATTTTTAAAAAAGACACTTCTTTTTAAAAATAAGGAAATAAGGAAATTTTAAATTTCCTTAAATAAGGAAAATTTTTATTACTTCTGTCATTCCATTGTAACTTGCATTTTAACTAAGACATGTTTCAGTAAATTTGTACCGGTAGAGTTAGAATGGGCTCATCCAGGAGCTATCTAAAAGCCTCTGACCCTCCAGCGGTTAAAGTTCTGTGCTTTGGGAAGCCCTGATCTGGGGCTGTTTGAGGATGGGCATCCTTCCTTGAAGCTTTCATTGGTTTAGTCAGTCAACAAGCATCTGCTTAGTGCCACCGTATGCAAGGACCAGGTCAGGTGGTTCCACATCAAAGGGTGTGGGAGGGGGCACTGGGCTGTGGCTGTCTCAGGGAGGTACTGGAAGGCATAGCTGTGTGCTGACTGCATGCCTGTGTCACAGCTTGCTTGCCCATACGTGTGTCAAAGTCAGTTTGGGTCCATCTCCGTGAGAGCTTACGGGATTTTGTACCCATGCAACAGCCCGGGTGTGGTCTGCTTTTTCTCAGGCCCGAAACTCTGGTGTGTGGGAGACAAGGGGGCTACCAAGGCAAGAACCCCAGCTCTGCCAGTCTCCTGGAGGCCAGTAAACAAAGTGAGCCCCTCAGGAGTCCTCTCTGGGGACCTAGAATTCTGGAATGTTCTTAGTCTCACCCTCTCATCATACCACTGGGGAAACAGGCCCTAAGTGGGGAGAGGACTTGCCAGAGATCCTGAATATGGAAGTGTCAGGACCAGGCCTCAGGATTCTCTCTGAGCCTCTTCTCCATGCACTTCTCGGAAACCTGTCAGGTACCATCTGCCACAAATGCAACTTGAGGAGAAAACAAGGACTTCAAAATAATCCACACGAAAACTCATGTGTGTTGAGCACAGTTTCAATTACTTTAAACACATTAACATGTTTAGTCCTCAAAACACTTCTGTGATGTATGTACTACTATTACCCCATTTTCCAGATGTGGAAAGTGAGGCACAGAGAGGTTCACTAACTTGACCAGGGTCACACAGTTGCTAAGTTGGCTTCATGGCCAACTCTCCTTGCCTCCACATGAAGCAGAGAAGGGGAGAAGGGAGAAAGGCCTTTGGATCAAAGATGCCTTTATTCATCTGACCCTGGGAGTTACGAATAGCGGGTGCCCTTCTGTCATTCCATGGCATGTTTTTGAAACCTCAGGTGCTGTTCTTAACTTTGCCTGTGCTATCTTGGTGTCACTTCTCAGAGGAGACCACCAAATTCAAAGAGAATTACACATATGCTCAAGACAACAAAGCTGTCCCCATGTCCTCTCACCATTTGCCAGGCACTGTGCTAAATACGTCACCTGCTTTGTTTAATTCAATCCTTGTGACAACCCTACAAGTAGGAACAATTATTCTGCCCACTTAATGGATGGGAAATGGGCTCATAGAGGTTAAGTCACTTACCCAAGGGCACACAGCTAGTAAGTGACTGAGGTAACACTTGAACCCAGGTCTATCTGACCTGAAACCTGTTATTTTAACCAGCTAGCTCTCCTGCCTCACATGCACTTGTATCTCATAACCACATGCAAGGGGGGAAAGGCACAGACATTGCCCCATCTTGGAGGAGGAAACAAAGATAGCTTGCCTGGGAGCCTATAGCTAGTGAACATGAATGCCAGGACAGAACTCAGGTCTGTCTGATTCCCCGGCCAATGCCCTTTTCTTTGTTCCTTCAGTATTCCAAAAAAGGCCCTAGTTCTATGGCCATTTGTGGTCAGCAGTCCCAGTCCAAAGCAATTTCTCACTTATTATTCTACAGGTACTTTTCCACAAGCCCATGAAGGTCAGAACACGTTCCATTTCACAGCTGGACAATCTGAGTCCCAGAGAGGGGAAGAGACTTGCCCAAGGCTTTGAACTAGGGTCCCTGACTCTGCGTACAGCCAGGGAGGCCCAATTTGTGTTGGCGGGGAGGGAGGCCCTCTGGGGCAGGCTCCAGCTGGCTGGTCTCTCTGCTCTGACCAGAGGCAGGAGGGTGAGGTCATCGCCTTATCAGGCTAATTGCCACCCTGTAGTATAACCCTGCTACTCAGCTGAAACCTGCAGGAATGGTTTCTGGAGACGGGGGCTGTTATTGTCCAGATGAAGGGCCCAGGGTGACGGTGGGGAAGGGGGGCAAGCTTACCCTCATCATTCCCCTTGGAGCAGTTTGCTTTTTTCAAAAACCTCTGGGGACAGAGATGTTTCCCGGGCCTTCCAGGCAGGATGGAAGGTTTCTGCTGCTTCTACGTGCCGCTGGCCAAGATGCCAGCCATAGTAACAGAAATGCATAATCGACAGCAGAATTCCTACAAGGAGACAAACGAGGGTTAAAATAGACGCTGCTGGGGCCCTTTCCCTCTGACACACAGCCGTCGGTCACTGACAGTGACGACAAAAGTGGAGTAATTCAGCTGGGGAAACCAGGTCACCCTGCTCAGGGGAGGGTCCAAAGAAGCTGGTTTTGCTAGGACACAGGTGGGGGGCGACCTAGAGCCGGATGTTAGAGGGAGGAACTGAGAATCAGAAGGCAATGATGACAGTCATGTGACAGCCATCTGCATGTAGTGTGGCCCGTGTTCCCAGGTACCATATGCTCCACAAAGAGCCAATGGTTGCTGAGCCCATTGTGCTTAAAGATGCCCAGAATTATGCAGGCCTGAGTTTGAATCCCAGCATCACCACCTCCTAGCTGTGCAACCCTGGGCAGCAGGGTTAGAGTGAAGTGAGTGAGAACCTAGGATATGAAACTGAAGGAGGTGTCACCTCGAGATCAAGCACTCCTAAATCTATACGCCCTGGGTGCCTCTCTTGCCTCACCCTAGACCTGTCCCTGCTGGGCCCGTTCCTTCCCTTTTCTGAACGCGGTCCTGTCGTTGGTAGGAGTGGAGTGAGAATCAGGGCCTCTGTCTTGGAGGGTTGGGAAGAGTCAGAAGAGGCAGAGGAAGAGCTCAGCCTGGACTGGCATGCTGTCAGCCCGTTAAAATGCCACCGGTGCTCAGGGCAAGGTGTGGTGCTGTGTGCTAGACTGACAGCAGCCGATGTCATGAACTGAATGACTGTGTCCTCAAAAACCCGTAGGCTGAGATCCTAACCCCCAAGGTGATCATCTCAGAAGGTGGGGCCTTGGGGAGGTGAGTAGGTCATGAGGATGGGGTCCTCATGAAGGAGACTCCAGACAGCCCTCTCCCATAAGGAGACAAGAAGTTGGCAGGCTGCACCCTGAGGCTGGGAAGAGGGTCCTCATCCCAACCGACCATGCTAGCCCCTGATCTCGGCCTTCTGGCCACCAGAACTGTTTGAGAAATTTCTGACGCTTATAAACCATCCAGGCTATGGTACTTTGTTATGGCAGCCCCAACCGATAATGACAGGGACGCCCGATCCCTGACCTCACCGTGCTTACTGTGGAACCAGGAAGTCATCAGGAAACTGATGATGGGGAAGAAAGAGGGGGAGGCCAGTGAAAACATCAGCAAGAAGAGAGGTAGTATGGGGAAAAGCTGGATGTCACATCTCCCTTCCCAAGCCTCAGTTTCCCCACCCATCAAGGGAGAAGATGAAAGTCACAGGAGGTCATGGATATGTCAGAGCTTTGAATATTACAGGGAGTTTGCTGTCTGTGGCTAGAGGTTTATTAGCATAGGTGATGCAGAAAGCACCACAGGGCTCCTGATCTGTGATGAGCACCTTTTGGGTCCTCTCTCCCCACAGAATCTTCCTTTGAGTCAGGGTTCTAAGACCCCTCATACCTCCCTTACCTCTGTCCTGTTCTTAGGAGCAAAGGTGTATGAAAACACTTTAATCAACAGTGTGGCTACAGCTCCCCAAGAGAAAGGTTTTGTTTGGCCCCCATTTAACAGATGGAGAAACGGAGGCACAGCAAGGGAAGTCATGTAGGAGATACAGTTTGTGGTCCAGGGAGAGCCTGAAAACAGTCTCTGTACATCCTTTGTTGTAGTTTCCCAGTGGGCAAGACATTCCTGCGAAGCCAGCCATAGGATAGCAACTGAAGAGTGGGGACAGAGACCCCATTCTGCTCAGGTGGGGTGGGGTGGGGAAGGACAGCCGTCCAGTCTTCTAGCTTCCTCTCTCTGCCTCCCTCTTCTGGGGCTAGAGATTTTTCTGCTTCATGCTAGCCCCTCCCTGACCATGCTAACACCCTCGGTCATTTCAAACTATATTCTCACCTGCCTGTGAGAGACTTTAATCCCATACCTTGGTTGCTTTCTTATGAGAAACAGGAGTCTGGCGCACAGGGTCTGCTGGAATTAGAGATAGGTTCAAGATGGAGGAGGATGGGGTCTAGCTAAGCGGAACCGCATTTTTTTTTTTTTTTAAACAGCTGGAACCCAGAAAGATGCTCAAAGTCTCCCAGCAAGTCAGGACCAAAACTTGGGCTCTGAGTCCAGAGACCTAGCCTTCTTTGCACTGTGACCTTAGAAGGCACAAGACTTAGCTATCAGCAGCTGGAGGCACAAGAAATACTTGTCGACACACGAACGAATGAATGCTGGTTCCTCCTCTAGTGGGAGCTGGGGGTGCAATGTTGACTCCTTGGGGGGACCCTACCTGTGCAGACAGGGCTTAATCCACCTAAAATCATCCCTCCTTCCCTTGGCTTTAATTCGCCTGGGGTTCCCTCCTTTCCTCAGAGAGTTGTGTGCCATCTAGAGGAAGCCAGGAGCCCAGCACCTTCATCCCTTGGGGAGAACAACAAGGGGACCAAGGAGCCATGACAACTCCATGCCACATGTGAGTCTAGACCAGTGCAGAGAATCTCTGGTGGGATCTGGGGATTCTACAGTAGAGAAGGGTTAATGTCCCAACAGTGATGGCTCTATTATGGTTGGCAGGAGACGGTCCATGTTTGTTGGAAATATACACAAAAAGAAAAAAAAGAAATCTACACAGAAGTATTCAGGTGAGGCGGGACATCACATCAGTGACTCCTTTTCAACCGGCTCAGGGGAAAATCTTCCCTGTATTGTACTTGGGATTTTTCTGTAGATCTGAGAGTGCTCCAACATTTAAAATATATGTAGCACTTAAAATATATGAAATTAATATATTCCAGGGAAATGATGCAGACAGGGACACCTTCTTCAGATGGGCATGGCGGTGAACTGAAAATCTCTCACGGGGATGTTTTCTACCTACTGAGCTCTGACTGGGGGCTTCCATGCGTCGCCCCCTTGCTCCTCACATGCTCGGCCTCTGGATAGGTATTAGGTATCATTGCCCCTATTTTTCAGGAGGAGGAACTGAGATTCAGAGGGTTAAAGTAGCTGAACTGGCAACCCCAATCCCCCTCCCACCTTCCGGAGTTGCCTCCTGGAAGCGGGCCAGCTTAGTGCTGCCCAGGAGCCTCAACCCTGCCCCTCCTCCTTTCTGATCTGCCCCCTATGCCCCCCCTCCACCCCCAGCATCAGTCTTCTTACTCAGCAAGCCCTGGCTGTGCCGCCATCTCCCCCGAAGCCTCTCAGATCCCCCAACTGGTTTCAACTGTCCATTTTCAGAGATCAAGCCTTTCCATGGCCAAGCATCCATTCACTGGAGAAATATTTTTTTGGAGCCTTCCCTGCAGCAAACAGCCTCTTGCCAGGGGCGGGGGGCATGCTGAGGAAGAAAACAGACGCTGTCCCTACCCCCGTGGAAATGGACACAACCGTGCCAGCAAATACACGTCTGATCCCACATCTGAGGGGGGCCAGCAGCATGGTCGGGAGGCCTGGGGGAGCGGGTACCATCAGGGACACAAGGGGCACCAGGATGTGAGGGCCAGGAGCTGGAGGGAAAGCAGGACTTGGAGGAGGAGGTGCTGGGAGCAGAGGTCCTAGCCGCAGGCAGGCGAAGTCCCACAGGGCCTCCGAGGCCATTTGTAAGGAACCCGATCTTTACTCGATGGCCAGGGAAGCCACTAGCGGCTTGTGAGCAGGGTTGTGCCGATGAGATTTACATTTTGAAGTGGTCACCGGCACCAGCTGCTGCTGTGGAAGATCACAGGGAAGCAGAGTAGAAGCAGATGGGTCCTTATCTCGCCCTCCCTGTGTTGGGGTTGAGTCCAGGTCTTATCTTGCTTTCTAGAGAGCTTCTTGAGGCCAGGCAGGGTGCCTGTCCGTGCCGCTTACGGAGCCCAGGCTCTCCCGCTCCCGGGCTGGCTCCTTGTCTCAGCCTAGACTACATCCCCGTCCCCGGGTACAGTCTGGGACCCACTCTGCTCTTGGCTCTGGAGGCTCGGCGGCCCCAGCACGGGTGGAATGTTTGGCAGAAGAGCACGCGCATTCTCCAAACAGACCCTGATTCATGTTTCCAGGAGGAACTTGCAAACAGACTCTGCAGGCTGCATCCATCAGAGGAGAGATGGACTCTGTAAACAAAGGCCCACGGGCTGTCTCTGTCTTCCTGCAGACACCCCTCCCTGTGGGCTGCAGGCAGTGCCCCGTGCTGCCCTGGCCTCTGGGGCTGAGGCGTCAAGGCAGTTGCCCAAGTTCCCACGGTCAACCCAGCTATGACAAGCACCCTACTGTGTTCTCCTGCTCTCCTTGATGGCTAATGCAAATAACGGTAACTCACATTTCCTTGTGAGCCCTCACCCCAGGCCCAGCACTATGCTACATGCTCTATGTAGATCAGCTCACTTGGGCCTCAAAATGACCCTGTAAGGGAAGAGTTCCTATTTCCCCATTTTTCTTATGGGGAAGCCAAGGCAAAGAGAGGGAGATCAGTTGACTTTCCAAAGTCCTGCTGAGCATAAGCGGGGAAAGTGGGACTTGAACCCAGACGTGTGGGGGGGGGCACAGAGCCCATGCTTCCCTCTCCCTAGGCTCACTTGCCTCCCGGGAGCTGGGAGCAGACCTTTACTTTTGTCTGTTTGCAAGTGCAGACACCAAGACCCAAAGAAAGGAAGTAACTGGGTCTCAGCCCCCTGGCTTCTGCGGCAAAGTTGGCCTAGGAGTGTGGTGTGTGTGGGCTCTCCTTTTCAGAGGCCACAGAGAGGAGGTAGAGAGACTTGTACTACTCCCAGCAGTGCTGCTGCCTTGTTGTGTGACCTGTGACAAGTTCCATCCCCTCTCTAAGCCTTGGTTTCCCCAGCTGTCCAATGGCAGTGACAGTTCCAGCCCCTATCCACATTATAAGGCCTGCTGTAAAACCAAGTGACTGAAGGGGCAGGGGGACGAGATGAGCTTCCTGGCCCCGATTCCTGGCCTGTGAATGGAATTTCCAAGCACCAACATTCTGGAGTTGAAAACCCCAGGGGTGGGGCTGGGCTGGGCGCCTCCTCCATGGTGAGACCCCCCACCTTGGGCTCCAGCCCAAATTGCCAGACACAGACCTGAGAGGAGGGCCTCCTCCAGGCAGGGGTGACCAGGAGCCAGCCCGGCCGGCCATTTGTCCCCAGATGGGTGTGTAGATAACAGGCGTCTGGAGATAAGGCAGGGCCTGCTCGAAGCCTCATAGAGAGCCAGGCCAACTCAGTGGAGGTGGGGTAGAGAGATGGGGAGCTCAGGGAGCTGGGGCAGATATGCCGGATCCCAGCCCTGAGGCCTGGACAGAACTCTTTTCTGCAGCCCTTTCACACGGGGCTAATGGCTTCCCCTGTTCTCAACCTGCCCCACCTCCACCAAAACAAAACAGAATAAATCAAGCAAGCAAGCAAACAAACAAACAAACATTTCTTTTTTTTTTTTTTTTTTTTTTTTTTTTTACTTTTGTCAGAAGTGCTGCCTAAGCTGGAGAGCCCTGGGTCTAGCCTAGCCCTGACCAACTGACAATCCCATTCTAACTGGGCTCCTAACTAAATATCACTGCCAGCATTATTAAAGGAACAAAGCAAAGTGCGATTCGAACTGATTTTGATTGGAAAGTAGGCACATTTATGTTTGTATATTCATAGGCATTTTGGGAAAACTATCCCTGCAAATATCAACAGCATTATGTGAAGTGTGTAAGACGGATGAATTACAGACCTGTACCCCTGAAACAAATAGTACATGATATGTTAATTAAAATAAAATTAAAAATTAAAAAAATGTTATTTAAAGCCCTATTAAAAAAATACATCAACAGCATTAATATCCACAGCAGAGTTTTTTGACCTTGGCACTAGGGACATGGGCGTGTAAGTCTTCGCCATGGGGACTGACAGTCCCGTGCACAAAGGAGGCGGAGCAGCGTCCTGGCCTCCAGTCAGCAGATGCCAGGAATGGGGGCCACCTCCCCAACCCAAGCTGTGACAACATTTCCATAGGTCCCTTTCCCACTGAAAACCACTGATCCAGAGGACAGGAGCAGGAGGGACCTGTGCTTGTCAAACCCTACACTGCAAATGTGGCCGTGTGCAAGCATGGCTCGGTGAGAGGACATGAAACACCAGTAAAATGAAAAACTAAAGAGAAGCATTGCAGGATGGACAGATGGATGGACAGATAAATGGACACTGGCTGAAGGAACTGGAGGAAATCAGAGCCTGTATGTTCAGAGCAGCACTGGAGACCCTCTAGTTAAAGGCTGAGATTTACAGAGGGGAAAGAGAGGCCACAGAAGGAAGGGGCTTATCTAAATTCACAGCATGGGCTGGTACCGTGTGAGAGGAATGGCTGCGTGTGTTGGCCCCCAGTCCAGTGCCCTGAACCCCATGATGTTGACAAGCAAAGGCGAGAACTGTGGGCTGAGAAAAACGTTCCTGCTTTTGCAGTGGAGGCAAGTGCTCCGCGGGTGACCTGGCCCCCAGGACCCTCGGCAGGCCCCGCACATGCATCCGAGCAGCAGTCTGTGGCAAGGGCCAGAGGAGGTAGGAAGGCCTGTTCCACGAGCTGTGTGGCAGCAGCACACGTGGGAAGGCTGCCTGAGACAGAGTGAAGTAACCCATGTGCCAGGCCCCAGAGATAGTGGGGTGCCCTAGGGCTGCTGAGGATTGGATGACCCAAGAGGGGAGCTATGGCTCTCCCACCGATGGCCACCATGAGGGGGCGGTTCTCTTTACCTGAACACTGATGAGGTGCCCAATGTCCCCCAAAGGGTCCCTGGGAGGAGACGGGATTCAAAGCCAGTGCCCCCCTGACTCCTGGGGAGCCCTGTACAGCAGGCAGTAAGAGGCCAAAGCAGCCCCAGCTGGCCAAAGCCAGCCCCCACCCCCAAACACCTGCCAGGACACACTGACAGCAAAGTGAGGGCTATGCCACAGTGGAGAATGGCTCAGCCTTGAAAAGCAAGGAGCACCTGACCCACCAGTCACAAAAGGACACATGCTGTGTGATTCCACTCATAGTAGATTTCTAGAGAGTCCAATTCACAGACACAGAAGGGGTGGTGGTTGCCAGGGGCTCGGGGGAGGAGGGAAGCGGCACAGTTTCAGTTTTGCAAGACAAAAAGGGTTTGGGAGACTGGTTCCAGAGCGACTAGTGTACTTAATGCTACTGAATTGTTCCCTTAAAAATGGTTAAAATGTGCGGTGCCCAGCTGGCTCAGTTAGTTTTGCATCTGACTCTGGATCTCAGCTCAGATGTCCATCTCAGGGTCATGAGTTCAAGCCCCATATTGGACTCCATCCTGGGTGTGGAGCCTACTTAAAAAAAAAAAAAAAAAAGTGTTGAGGCACCTGGTGGCCAGTTAGTTGAGCACCTGACTCTTGGCTTCAGTTGTCTTGATCTCAGGGTTCCGGGATCGAGCCCCGCATTTGGCCTCCCTGCTCAGTGCAAAGTCAGCTTCTCTCTCTCCTTTGGCCCCACACTCACTCGCTCTAAAATAAGTAAATCTTAAAAAAAAAAAAAAAAAAGATTAAGAGTGCCTGGGTGGCTCAGTGGGTTACGCCTCTGCCTTCAGCTCAGGTCATGATCTCAGGGTCCTGGGATCGAGTCCCATGTCAGGCTCTCTGCTCAGTGGGGAGCCTGCCTCCCCCCCACCCCCGCCATCTGCCTCTCTGCCTACTTGTGATCTCTCTCTGTCAAATAAATAAATTAAATCTTCTTTAAAAAAAAAAAGATTAAGATGGTAAATTTTATGTCATTTGTATTTTACCACAATTAAAAAAATATGTGGGGCAGAACATAGTGAAATAGTCAGTGTTCCCTAAGGGAGACAAAACCACTATGATTTCTGGAAAAAAAGGCTTTATTACGGGAATCACAACCTGGCATGATTGGGGGATGAGAATGCAGGAGGGGCATTGGTGGATCTGAGGAGCCCACAAGGGGCTGTCCCTGGAAGGCTTTGGAAGGTGCTTTGGGGACTGTGTCTTTACAGAGCACCTTCCCTTTGTTGTCGAGGGTGGGGGGTCCCAGCCCCTGCTGGTCTGTGGGGCCATCATTTGGCATTTGACCTTGGGAGAGGAATGCCTGCTGCTTCATTTCCACCTCCCAAATCTCTACAAATTCTTCCTTTGGGCAACCCCAACCAGAAACCCTAACAGGGAGGGGTGTTTAGGGAAACAGCTCCCAGCTCAACCAAGATGTCCAAGAACAAGTCACTTCATGGGGTGATGATGGAATGATCTTCCTAAATAAATATATGGTTAATTGAAAAAGATGGAGGATGGGGTGCTTGGATGGCTCAGTCAATTAATCGTCTGCCTTTGGATCAGGTCATGATCCCGGGGTCCTGGGATCGAGCCCCACGTCGGGCTCCCTCTCCCTCTGCCTGCTCCTTCCCCCTGCTCATTCTTTGCCTCTCAAACAAATAAAAAATTTTTTAAAATCTTAAAAAAAAAAAAGATGGAGGAAAATGCAGGCAATACACACATCTGTATTTTTTAAATTGTGATAAAATACACAAAAAGCTTACCATTTTACAATTTTTAAGCATACAGTTCAGTGGTATGAAGGATATTCACATTGCTGGGAAACCATCACACTGTCCTGTGGAAGCTTCTCATCATCCCGAACCGAAACTCTCAGCACATCTTTTTTTTAAGGACACACGCACACTCTTCTACCTCTGGAAAGATACTCAAGAAACCAAGAAACCAGCAGGGAGGGTCAGGAGGGAGACTGAGTTTTTACTTTGTTGTTTTGTACTGTTTGAGCATGCATTTTTATTTTTTTGTCTATGAAGCTGCCCTAATCCCTTGATTCTGATTGAGTTCAGAAGGAAGATACCTTCCCTCTTTCCCAAGGGGTCAGAGGACAGTGGCTGCTCTCTGCCCCTCGGGAACCCTCCATTTCTGGCACAGTTTGATGTGAAATAAAGATGGCTACGCTGTGTAACTACCATGTGTAACCCCTGGACTCAGAGCTCAGCATCCCTCTCTCTACAAGGGAGAGCTTGGCGTAGATGGCACCCAAGAGCTCATGATGTTCAGGATGTGTTGACTCTAATCAGAGTTTCAGAACTGCCCCCTCTTCCCCCCGCCCAGAGACTGGATCTTTGAAGTGGAGGTCAAGGCAGAGATGTAGAAGGAGAGTGGGAACTGGAAAGGCAGTAGTGGGGACCAGATTCGAAATGAGAGTTCCCTCCACTCAGAAAAAGCCAGGAGCTAGGCCCAAATGAACATGGTTTCAGTAATGGAAGAACGGCTTCCATTAAGGAATCGGGGGTGCTGTGGGGTTCCTTGTTATCCTGGGTTTTCTCTTATATATTCAAATTTGTTCATAACAATTAAAATAATAGTACATAGTACAAATCACTTTGTACTATGATGCAAAATCATTACCATGCTTGGAAACGCTATCAAACACGATCACTGTACAGTAGGTGCGTCTGGGCCCCTGAACATGGAGGTGGTGGGCGTGATTAAAACCTTCTGATTTGAGCAGATTTTCATCTAGACGTTGGCTCTCCTAGTACATGGTAAATGCAATACTAATGGCAACCTATTATGATATGCTGTGAAATGAAGCTATTGCATACTGTAAAACGTGAAATAAAACATGAACTTATTTCTATTGTTCAAAAAATACGATACCTACCCCCATGTACTTATTTAGGCATAGAATATCTCCAGAAAGATTAACGGGCATTGGGAGTTGCGCCTGCCTGCCCGCAAGGGAGTCAAAAGCCTGGGAGGTTGGGGGTAGGGAGTTTGCCATACATCCTGTGCTTTAAAAAGTGGCTTGACTTTTAAACCTTATAAATGGATAGCTTTTAAAAATAATAGGCTGATTCCAAACCTGGGACAGGAAATGTGCAAGATGAGCTGGGAACATCTTAAAATCAATATTAAAGAGCAAGGGGGATCTCAGAGTCTTACTTACTGGGGTCATGTGGAACTGCAGAGGCTCTCACTGGCTGCAGATGGGAGGAGAAAAAGGAATATTAGTATCGTACATACCTGCAATGAATCTAGAGTTCATAAAGAAGCATCCATCCATCCATACCTCATTCATTTCTTGTGGCGGATGCTGGGATTGGCTGATCACCAAAATAGAACCAATTCCTTACCCTTCCTTCCCTGAAACTCTGGGGAATTCTGCAGCTCCTCCCATTAGGAGGCAGAGTGTATCTCCTGCCCTCTTCGAATCCAGGAGAGGCCCCAGGATTTGCTTTCGCTGGTGAACGTGACCAAACAGCAAGCTGAAATGTCTTGCATGGACGGGCTGGCTCCTGAGTTCCTGCCCTGGGAGGAAGAACACGTCCCAGCCTGACCCTCTGGCCCCATGTGAGCAAAAGACACGTAGAACAGATCTGAGCCCAGCGGCGGCCTGGGGCCAACCCCACCTACCTTGTCCAAACCCAGCTGCTCCAGAGACTTTCCAGAAACAACCACAAACTGGTCTTTTACAACACGAAGTCTGGGTGTTTTGTTACTCAGCACTATTGTGGCGAGAGTTGGCTGATCGATGTTATAATGCTATTCTAGTTTGCTTTAAAAAAGAAAAGAAAAGCCCTACATTTCAGAGGTATAGACTAAAATATTTACCAATGAAAAGAAGTAATTCATTTTAAGAGAAAAATTGTACTCTGTGGTCAGACCATGTGTCAACCATGTGTCCTATCTTGAGTCTCAGGGTCCTGAGGCACTTCTCCCCGGTGATCCTAGAGGTTTGGCATCCTGGAGTGTCATGGTTGAGGGATACTCTGCACTATGCTGTCCATGTCCTCATTTGGGGAGTCTGTGGATCATGGGAGAAAAGGAATTTGCCAAAGGTCCCTCTATGCCGAGACATCCCCCCCAAGACTCCTTTTTTCATCCCTCCATATTGCTGTGAGCAGGAGGCTACAGCTTTGGTTTGGGCATCAGTATGCCTTCCTGGGCCCTATCTCTGACCCAGCCTCAAAAAATCCAGAATCACCAGGGAGTACAAAGAAATCTCTTCCGGTCTTCATCCTCTGGCTATGCAAAAATCCCATAAAAGGCCATCCAGATCCCCAAGGGCCTGTTACAGACCCAGGACACCCCCAGGAAAAGATAGTGACAGAGAGCTGGTGCTTAAGGACAGGCCCAGCTGTGCTTCCGGTCACCCTCTATTCCCCCAGTGCCTCAAACCATCACAGTAACACCAGCTCCTCCCACCTCCAGGCTTTTGATCCACACAGGCTCATATCTGTCCTTTGGAATGTCATTCCAGTTCCATATGATCGGAGGAGCCAAATGATTCCCCCAGTTAAACAGATGAAGATACTGAGGCCAGAGGGAGCCTTTTAAGTCTCCTGGGGTATGAGAGGCCATCTCTACAGCCCACCTACCCGGGCTAGGCTAGGCATAGGCCAGGTATGTAACAGGCTTTCTAGGTGCCCCCAAGCTCAGCTGCCTGACTTGCTGGTCCTCACCGCCAGCCCAGCAAACCTCCTTTCCCACAAGGGCCCGGGGCAGCTAGGCTGGAGAAAATCCTGTGTGCTCTACAGTCATTGGACAACTTGGGATTCCCTGACCCTGGTCTTCTCTGCCCTGAGTGCCACCTTGACATCTGCACCAACTCGTTCACGTCCTAAAGGTTTGTGCCCCAAAGTTGCCTTATTCATTATTTAATAAGTTATCATGCTAAGTGAAGGAAGCCAGTCGCAAAAGACCACATATCGCATGATTCCACTTATAAGAAACGACCAGAATAGGCAAGTCCACAGAGACAGAAAGTAGATCAGTGGTTGCCAGGTGCTGGGGGTAAAGAGGAACAGGATGTGGCTGGGGGGGGCGGGGTTTCTTTTTGGAATGACGTAAATGTGCTGGAATTACATGGTGGTGATGGTTACACTACCCTGTGAATATACCGAAAGCCACTGAATTGCATACTTTAAAAGGGTGAATTGTATGATATGCAAATTCTATCCCTATAATGCTATTTTTTTAATAAAGATTTTATTTACTTATTTGACACAGAGAGAGGGAGAGAGATCCCAAGTAGGCAGAGAGGCAGGCAGAGAGAGAGGGGGAAGCAGGCTCCCCGCTGAGCAGAGAGCCCGATGCGGGACTCAATCCCAAGACCCTGGGATCATGACCAGAGCTGAAGACAGAGGCTTTAACCCACTGAGCCACCTAGGTGCCCCTATAATGCTATTTTTTAAAGTGAAATAGGAAAAAAAGTGTCCTTATGAATGAGGCTTTCTCTGACTCAAGGAAACAGCAAAACCCTCTCTGCGCCTCCCACTGAGCCTTACTCTGCTTTACTGTTGTCTGAAACCCTTTTCACCACGAGCCATGTGAACTGTGTTTTTGTTTATTGTCCCTCTTTTCCATCAAGATGTAAGCAGGGACCTCCTCTTTCTTGCTCACCACCGTACCCACAGCGCCCAAGAACAATGCTTGATACACAGTAGGCACGCGGAAGTGGTTCTGGAACTCCTTACCCAGCCCAGGCATTTATATGGCTCCCCACTAGGTGTATCCCACCTGCGGATCCTGAGAAATGATGCCTTTTAATCCAAGCCACAGTTTTAGAGTGACTCCCTGTTGGTAATCCATCTGCTTCCCTCTTTCTCTTTCCTGCCTACTGCCCCCAGACCCCTGTGGAGCCTAGTCTCAGGAAGGAAGGTGACACTTTCCTCCTTCCCGCTGTCTGAGTCACTCATCCTGACAGCATCTCATCTAACCTGTCTCCCTCCTGCCTCCTCCACACCCAGCATGGTCCTCTCCACACAGCACGGTGACCTTTTGACAAATGCAGCTAGGTCTGATCCACACACAGCCCCTGCTTTAAACTCGTCAGGGACTCCCGCCGCTGTAGGATAAAGGCTAGAGCCCTTCCCACTCCCACCCCCCACCACCCTTTCCTCGTACAAGCTCACCCTCCTCTCTGGGGCTCCAGCTGCACAACGCCTTTCAGGTCTCAGAACTCGAAGCCCTTTCTCTTGCTGCTAGTCCTTGTACAGTCTGTTCTCTGCCAGGAACATTTATCTTGCCCCTGTTTGACTTCAGTTGTTGCTTCCTCCAGGAAACTTCCCCTAACCCCTAATGGACTGGAGGTCCTGTGCCTCTTGTTTCTCTTTTTATACTGCTTTCTCTGCTTGTCTGTCTTCCTATGAGGCTGAGGTCTCCTTATGATGGGGGTGGGGGTGGCCTGGGGGTCTTGCCCTCCTCAGGGTCCAGCCAGGGCCAGCTGCACATTAGGCAATCCTTCAATATTCCAAGCAACAAAGGGGTGAATGAATCAATACACCCCTTCTTCCAGGCCTTTACCCCTTCCTCCTTTCCCTCTTTTTCAGTCCTGCCCACTGAGCAGGTGCAGTTCTGTCCCATCTCCTCAGAGAAGCCTTCCCTGATGCCTGTAGCAGAAATGCAACTCCCACTCTCATGCCTCCCCTGGGCACTCGGGTGACATACCCCCGAGAACCAGGCTTAGCCATGCTCTGTCTCCTCCTTCGCTGCTAGCAGCACGAGGGAAGTGATGGGGCTGTCCCTAGCCCCAGAGACTCAGGGCTCAGGGAGGAGGCAGAGAAGGTGCTCAGTGGAGGTTGGGAGACACAGCAGAGGATGCTCAAGCAAGTGCACGTGTCACCCAAGAGTCCAGGTGTCAAAAAGTCAAAAGGACTCACAGTTAGAATGGATTGTCGAGCCCTTTGTCACACCTGACCCCCCCCCCCCGATGATGGAATTTTATTGATGACTCACTGTGGAGCATGCATGGTCTGCCAGGCTCCGGCTGAATTCTCTACCACAGCATCTCACATAATCATCACAATTGCCTTATGCGTTGAGTACTACTGCTGCTGTCATTTAATATATGGAGAAAGTGAAGTTCAGAGAGGTATAGTAACTTCCTCTGGGTCACACAGCAAGCAAGTACCAAGGAAGAGATTCTTAATTTCTTTTCATGACTAAGGCATGCCTCCTCTATAACATCGCCCAGAGATAAATATCCAGCCTCCACTTGCTTCCTGCTGTTGTAAGAAGCTCACCACACACCAGGTCATTCTTTCATTTATTTATTAAGTTAATGAATATTTACTGAGCACTGCTATGTGTTCATACTGTGTCATTGGGGCTTAGGGATATCTGTCTTCATGGACCTTATATTCTAGAAAGCAGGAACAAACAGAAGCCACTGAAAAGTAAAAATCCAAAGCAGCACCTGCACCTGAATGTTTATAGCAGTAATGGCCCACAGCAGCCAAACTATGGCAAGAACCCAGATATCCATCGACAGATGAATGGATAAAGAAGATGTGGTTCATATATATAATGGAATACTATGTAGCCATTAAAAATGAAATCTTGTCATTTGCAACCATGTGGATGGAACTAGAGGGTATTATGCTGAGTGAAATAAGTCAATCAGAGAAAGCAGTTATATAATCTCACTCATATGCAGAATTTAAGAAACAAAACAGAGGAGCATAGGGGAAGGGGGGAATAAAACAAGATGAAATCAGAGAGGGAGACAAACCATAAGAGACTCTTAATTATAGAGAACAAACTGAGGGTTGTTGTGGGGGGGGGTGGAGGGATGGCGTAATAGGGTGGTGGGGATTAAGGAGGGTACGTGATGTAATTGAGCACTGGGTATTATATAATCACTGAATCACTGAACCTCTACCTCTGAAACTGATATACTACATGTTAATTACTCACATTTAAATAATTTTTTAGGGGCTCCTGGATGGCTCGGTGGGGTAAAGCCTCTGCCTTCAGCTCAGGTCATGATCTCAGGGTCCTGGGATCGAGGCCCACATTGGGCTCTCTGCTCAGTGGGGAGCCTGCTTCCTCTTCTCTCGCTGCCTGCCTCTCTGCCTACTGGTGATCTCTGTCTCTGTCAAATAAATAAATAAAATCTTTTTAAAAAAATAAGCAATTTTTTTAAAGGCGGTGGTAAATTCTAGGCAGAATGAAAATAGAGCAATGTGACAGAAGGACCGGGTAGTGCCTTTAGATGGATTGGGCTAGGAAGGCCTCACTGAGGAGGTTCTATTTTAGCTGAAATGTGAATGACAAGAGAAAACCAGACTGGAGCTGGGAAAAACATTCCAGGCAGAGGGAACAGCAAGTGCAAAGGCCACGAAGTGGGGATTAGCATGGTGTGTTTGGGGAGCCCAGAGAGCAGAGCTGGAGTGCGGTGGGGAGGGCTGGTGTATGCAGTGAGGTGCGTCACACGGGCTTCCTGGGCCAGAATGACAGAAACTACTTCTGCATGTGAGGCCACAAGCTTGAGACCTGAGGGCCCTCCCAGGACAAGCCTGCCCCTCCCTCAAGGGCCTATCTACCAAGCAGCTGAAGGCAGCTCTTGAAAATGCATCTGCTCACCTCTGAGCAGCACAGCGGGGGCTGTAGAGGCGGGTGTGGAGCCTGGCACCCAGGTTCGGGCTCGGTCTGCAGGACCTGCTGGGCAGTGCTGGGGAAATGGCTCCCCACGCTGGAGTTTAGCTGGGAACGGGTTTCCTTGTGGAAAGAACACTTGTTAGGGACTCAGAGGACAAGGTTTGAGTCTGTGTGAACTTGGATGGGTACCTCCCCCTCTCTGGGCCTCAGTTTCTCTATCTATAATCCAAAGGAGTTGGAATTTGCTAAGAGTTTCCCAGGCCTGAGCTCCAAGTCCACCCTCCCTCTCAGGGTCCTGGACCCACACAGGATTCTGGAAGGTGGGCGACAGGAGGACTGGGGAGGCCGCAGTTGCCCCCCAGTCTCCCAGTGTCTCTGTGCCTGGGAAGGGAGACAGAGAGGCAGGAAGGGCTCCAGCAATGGTCCCATTTCCTGCAGGTCTTGTTCCTGGGGAACAGTTCGCCAGGGTTGTCAATCCTTTCCCCCTTTTCTTAGTAGCCCTTAACTGAAGCAAAGCCAGTGGGAGATTTTGCCTCTACCCCATGGGTAACTTCACCACTCTGGGCCTCAGTTTCCCCAGCTCTGACCTTCCTGGTGCCCAAGCTATCTCTGTGGGCCTAAAGGCTGCAGCAGGGACGGCTGGAGGCTTCTGCTCCCAGAGGCCTCCGCAGGGGTTGCAGGAGCCACCATACCGGCCCCCGTGGTGCCTGGGTGGGGCCCTTTATCGGGAGAGAGCCTGCAGGGGAGACCTGTGGAGAGATGTGCTTTACCCACAGGAGCAGGACCCGGGTCGGGTTGCGAGTCTGGTTAATGCCTCTGTGCATTAGGCCTGTTGCCCTTGACAGGATTTTTTGTTTAATTGGAGGCATAAGAAAACAATAACATCTGTCTGCATGAGGAAAGTTACAGGAGCCCAGTGAGGAGGGCTCCGAAGGAGGTGTGTGCGTGGGGGGCGGGGTGGCGGGTGCTGAAGTTGGAGTTCTGCCACGAGGACTGGTGACCCTGGGCGAGTCACCACGGCCTCAGTCTTGTCATCGGGAAATGCGAGGTTGGACTATGGCTGGTCCAAAAGGCACCCACATCAGGATTCCCCAGGGAACCTATTTAATTCAGATTGCCTGTTCTGTCTGCTCCACTGACCCAAGGTCTCCTGGGGAAGAGACCCGTGAGTCTGCCACATCCTGAGTGTAACTTGACAGGCCCTACAGCATGGGGTGAGAACTGGCACTGTGGTCCTCAAGTGCCAGCACAGGGTCTGACTCATGGACAGTGTGAGTGCTGCCTGAGAGTTCAAAGTCTAAAGGGTTTGCACCAGAAGGCTCATGAATGATATATGAATTGTGATTTCTCTCTCCCCCCTTTTTTCTCACTGATTTTTTACCGTGTGACTGATGAAAATAATTATGGGAGAAAATGAGATGACTCTACAGTTTGGATGGTTAGTCTTTTTGGTAGGTGCGCACGTAATTGTATTTTAATTTTTTTCTTAACTGCGTGACTTTCAGGTTACCACAGCAGTGTAGGCTTACTAAAACAAGTAAAACAACAGGACACAAGTGTGTACACAGGACAGGTTGTGGTCCAAACCCTCCCTGCCCCTACCCCTAAGGTAACCAGTGTTAACAGCCCATTGAGGATCCTTCTACACTGTTCCTCTCGCTCACAGAGAGACTGACATCCTCACGTATGGTCCATTAGGGATTTGTTGTTGCCTTTACTGAAATGAGATCATCTTGTATATCCCCTTGCTATTTATTTTTCTCTCTTGAAATAGATCACAGACATCCCTGGAAAAGAAAACTAACTCTATTTCATTTCTTTTTAGATTTGTTCAATAAATATTTAATTTTCTTTCTGCCTCTACAAACAGAAATAAATGAAAATAAAAGCTACATCTAAAACTTCAGGGTTCCAATTTTGAGCTTAGAGCTGGACCATGGCATACCCATCCCCCTTCAACACACAGAGCTGCCCATGTATGCACATGCAGGTGTGTGCACATACACGGATACACATGTGGGTGCGCGCGCGCGCACACACACACACACACACACACACACACACACTTCTTTCCTCTCCTGGTATGTTGGTGAACATGAAATCTCACCCTTTTGAGAGCAGAGAATGGGTCTTGGGCTGGACCCACCCTGGGAAGCCAGACCCCCTTCTAAATTAGCATTAAAAACCAGTAACAGCCAAAGCCAGAAGGAGCCCCAGACCCAGCTGGATCCTCAGGCTCTGGAAATGGAATCTGCTGGTTTACGAGGAGAGCAGCTCTTGCTTTCACAAAACCATCCATCCTAACCTTTAACCCGGAGTTGCAAACTAAGACCACATCTAGCTGCAGATGGATTTAGTTTGGCCCAATCAGCATTAAAAACGTGTTTTAAGGGCGCCTGGGGGGCTCAGTTGGTGAGGCATCTGCCTTGGGCTCAGGTCATGATCCCCAGGTCCCACATGGAGCACCGTGTCAGGCTCCTTGCTCAGTGGGGAGCCTGCTTCTCTCTTTGCCCCTCTCGCCATAGCTGCTCTCTCTCTCTAATACAACATGTTAAAAAAAAAAAAAAGATGCATTTTAAGTCAAAACATTTAAAAGATGGGAAATTTCATGTAATAGCCTAGATCCCTGCTTTTCTCGAAAGTTCCAGGATCTGGTCACGCTGGGCCCAAGCTGCCAAATGGCCACAGCCCTGTGGCACTGAGCCCTGCGGCCCCTGAGGATGGGGCACTGCCCCCCAGCACCACTCCACTTGGTCTGCGCAGCTCAGGGGTGTTTCCTGCCCAGTCTCTGCCAGCCTGGAACACAGTGCAGGCTCGTGGAGGGAGCCCTCACAGGAGCACCTGGGGTAAGAACACAACACCCAGAAGGACACTGGGATCCCGAGAAACAGTCCTTGTCAGGGGCCTCCTTCGGCCCTGCATTGGCTGAAATACGTCCGGTCAGCCCTATATGGTGGAAGCCACGGCACCATGACTGTAACAGCTACTATTTATTGAGCGCTCACTATGTGCTGAGAACCGAGCTCTCGGGACCTCCTTTGACGCAACAAGCTCATCTAGATATTATCGTCTCTGCCAGTGACCTGATGAAGAAACCGAGGCTCAGGTAATTTGCCCAATTAATGCCATTAGCAAGAGGCAGAGTTTGGATGGTGACCTAGTTGCAGAGCAGGAATAAAGGACAGCCCTGCCAAGGACCCGCCACGGGTACAGAAAGCTTCCTACCCGGGCTACGTCAGGCTCCCTGGAAGGAGAGCTCAGAACGAGGACTCCTGTGTGATTTGTTTGCTGAGAGGGTTCTGGCGGAAGAGCTGGTAGGCAGCAGGCCTGGGGAGGGAAGAAGCCGGTCGGAGATGTGGCTTCAGGAGCCGTCTGGTCCCGGTCTGATCCCACGGTCAGGCTGGAGCACGGTTAGTACCACAGTCTGTCCACACCTGAGGCCCAGGGGCTAGATTTATCCCCCATGAGTCAGTCAGGGACCACGGGCCACCCGCAGGGGGAGAAGCACACCCTGTCAGGTAGCTCCAGGTGATTTACCTGGGGGTGAGGGTCCAGAGAAGGGGCAGCTGAGAGCCGTTAGCATCCAGCATGTGCCTCCCGGAAGGGAGTCTGGGCAGGGCACCCAGAGCATTACTGAACGTCCCAACAGCCCACACAAAGTGAGGGAGAGGCCATTACCTGAAAAAAGATCAGGACGCTGTGTGCGGAAGGAGAACAGGATACACAGAGCTGGTGGTGGGGGATGGGAAGCAGATACTCACTACAAATGGTCAGCCCTGAGCCTGCCTTTAGAAAGCATCAGATTAATGGTGGCTACAATTATAAGTGTAATGTGACATTAAAATGGAAGTGGCAGCAAGAGGCCAACGTGTAACAGATGCCACATTCCAGAGGAAGGTACTAGATCATGGTAGACAAGAGCTGGCTGTTCTCCACCCCTCCCCGAGGGCGGTGTTAAAGGACTGGAAGAAGTTGAGGATGGGAGAGGTGGTTTTGTAGAGATGTTGGTGTCCTGTGAGTCCCTCCTGCTCCCAAAAAAGTGATGGGGAGTTTCTCTCTCTTCATCTCCCATTAGGAGGATGGTACTCCTAGAGCTTAAAATATGTCTCCTCCATTTCAGGGGACACAACACCTGCGGCTGGACCACTCTGCCCGTCCTACTGCCTGGGCCACCTCTGAGGGGGACAGTGGCTTCAACAATGGATCAGAGGAGCCAAGGCTCACCGGGTAGCTTTCCCTCAGAGCTGACAGGAGCAAGGGCTGTGCAGTTTGGTGCACTCACATGGGACAGCTAGAGAGAGGGCCAGGAAGCTTATCTCGGGGTCTGTCTGAAGGGGGTTCCCGGAGGGCATGCCCAGAGGAGCTGGAGGGCCTGTTGGACGCTGAGGGGCTGAGGAAGGAGAAAGCCACCTCCAGGTACAGAGCTGTCTACACCTGGCGAAGGACCTGCAGGTGAAGAGCGTCAGGGAGGGCAGAGTGAGCTGGCCAACGGCCCCCTGCGGGAGACTACGGATGCCCACCAGGTCCAGAGCACCCCCACATGCGGCTACCACCCCAGGTAGCTGCTCCCTCCCTCCACGGTTCCAGCCCTGGCAATCAAGCTCACCAAACTGTGCAGGAACAGAAGATGCAATCAGCAGGAGATAAAGTGAGAAGCCAAATATGCTTCCTTCTTGATTACAGGCTTCACCAGAGCTTCCACACAGCCAAGCTGGGCATGGGGACTGCAGGGAGAAGACCCTGCTTCCAGCCCAGTGTGGAGATGTGGTGCTCTGGCAGCACTGATCGGAGATGATACTTAGTGACTGGAAGTGGCTGTAGGACTTTTCTTTTCTTTCTTTCTTTCTTTTTAAAGATTTTATTTATTTATTTGACAGACAGAGATCACAAGCAGGCAGAGGCAGAGAGAGAGGAGGGGAATCAGGCTCCCTGCTGAACAGAGAGCCCAATCCCAGAACCCTGGGATCATGACCTGAGCTGAAGGCGGAGGTTTTAACCCAATAAGTCACCCAGGCGTCCCAACTGTAGGACATTTCACTACCTAAAGGGACTAGAAAACACATGGCTCTGTTCCAGTTTTCATACAGGGGCAGGAGAACTAGCTCCACAGAATAAACAAAAAGAGACGGAGGGAGCCAAACCCAAAGTTCCTTCTACATCAAAGCCTGTGTGTTCTGAATGTTGTAATAAAGGCCACTTGAGGAAAGGCATTGGAAATGACATTTCAAACATGTGGCCTTCCCAGACCAGGGCCTGAATGTTAGGCCAGGTCTCATTCTGGAACCAGTGAGCTTTCCAGAGCTGAAAGGGCCTTAGGGACCATTCACTACTCCCAACACATTTTACAGACTGGGAAACTAAGGACCATGTATGAGCAGAGATTTCCAGGGGCTCAGTCTGGCCCCGGGCATAAGTAGATTTGAGCCCTGGACCTTCCGCTGGAGGGCTTCTAGAAGCTGCATCAGGATGAAGGGAAAAACTCCAGCCAAGACCTAATGCTGGTGGTTGGGGGTGGAAATAGGACTTGTTCCATTTGGCTTTAACAACAGGGTTTGTGAGGGGACACGGGCAGAAAGGCTGCAAGGAAGGTTGTGGACAGGTGCTAGAGAAGGTTGGCTTTCCATGCAAAGGAGTCCTTACAAACACCCTGTGGGCCACGGAAAGTCCTCAGAGGGGATTGGGTAAGCAAGAGACGTAATAAGAATAGCAAGTATTTGATGAGTGTTTCCTATATGCTAGGCTGTTCTAAGCATGTTAACGTGTATTAGCCCAATCAATCTTCACTTGACCATGTCAGGTAGGTACTGAAATTGAATACCCAGAGACTGTGGCATAGGGGTTAAGCCATTTACCCAAAGTTGCACCCTCCTTAGAGTCAGGATTCCAACCCTAAAGTCTGACTCCAGAGCCCACTGAACCAGACCTTGTAGGCTATAGAGATTTTAGGAAAAGCACCCTGGGGGTCAGAGATGGACTGGGGGAGTGAGAACAGTTAGATGCATCTAGAGTCCACTCTTCGAGAAAAGGCAGAAGTACAGGGTCTGTGAAGACCACACAGAGTTTGCCAGAATTTCTAGAATTAAAAGAATCACAGAACAGAGTGGCAGATGTGGGGGGAGGGGTGGTCAGCTAGTGTAACCTTGTGTTTGCAGATGGGAATGTAGCTTCAGAGAGGTAGGTCACATTGGCATGGAGCTTACGGCCTAGGCTGGAACCCAGACATCTTGACTCTAATGATGGAGATGGATTTTAATAGATGTGAACTATCACATAAATAAATAGATTTAAAAGGCATCAGCTATACTTTCTGGACGAATGTGATATCCTGGAAGGAAAGCTTTTTTAATGGACATGTCCTTTGATACTTTTAGGAACTTAGTTATAAGGAATATACATGCAAAGACATAGGTCACAGAATGTTTCACTAAAAATAATTTTAGTTACTATAAAAATTCCCAATAATAGGGGAATTTGTGAAGTGAATGATGATGGATATACCAGAATTCCCACCCAATCTTAAAGAACAATCCATGTTGTAATTCAGGAGTTCCCAACCAGGGATACATGATTGGGTTTTAGGGGACTGTGAACCTTCTAAAATTGTGGGTATGATATGGGAATATGGATTTTTCTGGGAAGTGTGTCCATAACTTGTTTTTATAAAGGGATCTGTGACCAAAATAGGCAAAAAACTGGTATTATGGAAAAGCATTGATAAAACCTCTTATTTTTTAAAATGGAGATAAGAGAGTGTCAATAATTACCAACTTATGGCCAGCCTTATTTTATTTCCACTGCCTCCCAAGCCCCCCTCCTGTATTCTTCTGAAGGGAACCTCAGAGATCCTTTGACTCAGAAACTGCTCAGAATGTATCTCTAAAAGGACTGTTTAAAAAAAGAATGGGCACAATGCATTGTCACACTTAAAAATCTAGAGACAATTGTTTATTATCATCAAATATCCGGGTCATATAAACAAACCAATGATAATCATTGACCAGGAAATAAAAAATAAAAAGAAAATAAAACTCACAACCCATCGCTAAGAGAGAACAGCACAATAGGGTAGACTATGACCCCGTTTTGAAAACCTTTTGTATCATAATGGCGATACTCATTTGGGGGAGGTAGGGTGGTGGGTGTTTTCCTCTCATTCCCAAGTTCTCTGTATTACTTTTTGAGTTTAAAAAAAAAAAATACAAAAAGAAGAATAAGAAGGTAGATTTCTTCTAAAATTCTAAATCCTCTGATTCATTCAGAATCTCAGTTTCAAGAGTCGATCCTGTTCCCTCTTGAGATGGAGAGGACCCAGGCCCTCGAGGAAGGTCAGGGTCTCAGCCATGGTCACCAGGGAAGGGAGCTATGAAGGGAGACGGGAGGGTCTGACTGACTTTCCCAGCCTCTTGAGAGGAAATGTAGAAGCAGAGGTTCTGGAACATCTCTCAAGCTCTAGTCCCTGATGTCCTGCCACGTCCACCCTCTTACCTCCCCACCTTTATCAAGCCTCACACGTTTGGGGCACTTTGCTGCTGGAGTTGACAGACCAAACGAAACAGGGACGGGCAGCAGATAACCAGAGCCCTTTCTGGCCACACATAGGCCTGTTAGCTTGTCAGGCTTGGAAGAGAAGGCGTCTTGTTTCCCCAACACATTCCAGAGTCATGTCCCCTAGCCTGCTTGGCCTCCTGGCCAGATCCCCGTCCAGCCACTCAGGTCTTCCATGGTTGGGACAAAAAGTGAATGAAAGGCCTGACACCGTGAGCGCCCCTTTATGCAAAGGCACAAGTCTCAGTTTTGCTGTGTGACCTTGGGCAAGTCCCTCCCCTCTCTGGGCCCACATTTCTGCAGCTAGACAGGAAGACAGTTCATTTCTGAGACATTTACCCCTGCTCCAGCCACCCAACCCTTTCGGCCAGAGTTCCTACGTGTATCAGAAACGGGAAGTGGATCCACCACACCTCTGAATGTCAGTCTGGAATTTCATGGCCGCCTCCGACCACAACGTGAGGGCTGGTTGCTAAAACTTTTTTTGGCAAAGAATTCATAAGAGAGTCACCGCAGCTCAGACCCGGCACACACATATATACTTGATGTAAAAGTTCCATGCAGGAACTCATACCCTTCCTTCACAAGACGCACTCTGGTATTTTCCATTCTATTCTGCCTTTTTTTTTTTTTTTTTTTTTTAAAGTCTCTGATTGCAATCTATTCAGGTGTTTTCCCAATCAAGGAAACAGGCATCATTTTCATATTGAAAAACCCTGATTCAGGCAGCTGTGCCCCTATTTCTGAAAAGGCGGTACCAGCCCACACAAACACAAATGGGTTTTCTCTCTGTTTTCAAATGGATTCTCTATTAACTGTGCTTCCCAAATTTCACTGCGCCTATGAATCTCTTTACTTGTTTTTTAAGAAGTAGAGTCTGACTCAGTGGGTCTGAGGTGCAGCAAAGAGTCTGCATTTCTTTTTTTTTTTTTTTTAAGACATTAAAAAACTTATTTATTTATTTATTTGAGAGAGAGAGAGGAGAAGCAGGGTGAGGAGCAGAGGGAGAAACAGGCTCTCCACCGAGTAGGGAACCTGCCATGGGACTCTATCCAGGGACTCCAGGGATTCTGGGATCATGACCTGACCCCACAGAGCCCCGCAGGTGATTCCACGTGTGGCTAGCAGATGGGTGTCTCTTACATCAGCTCACGGGTTCTATTTCATTCTTGAGAATGGACCTTTTTTTTCCTCCTGGGAATAATTTTCCTTCCTCTCTCCTTCTTCTTTCTATCCTTTCATGAATGTGGAGACGTCATGGGTTCAAACCACGTCTCTGCCTCTTGCTAGTGGGGGAAGCTTGGACAAGTTACTTAAATTTTCTGTGCCTCAGTTTCTTTACCCGCAAAATGGGGATAATTACTGCACTTTTCTGATGAAGCACTCTGGAGATGAATGAGATAATCCATGTAGCGTTCTTAATACACTGCCCACCACATTATGAGTGCCAAATAAATGTCATGGCTGTGGTCTTTATTATTATTATTTTTTAAATATTTTATTTATTTGTTTGACAGACAGAGATCACAAGTAGGCAGAGAAGCAGGCAGAAAGAGAGGAGGACGCAGGCTCCTACATGGGAGTAGTGCCAAGTCTGATAAGTCTGACTTCTAGAATCAAATCATCCCAACAAACTTGGCTGAGGTGTGACTCCAGGGCAGGCTCCGGCGGTGGACACATGACTTAGGACCTTACAGACACACACAGACCTTTGGGACTTCATGGGCCCCAGGGAGGATCTGGGGCTTGGGGTCACAAAATGAGGGGGCACAGAGCTGAGATCAGAAAGCATGACCTTCCTGATGAACAGTAGTAAGGGACTTAATTATGGTGCAGAATCTATTTTACTTCCATTTTACTAATTTAAGTAAGACTTTATTTTAAAAATTCCCTATGTCAGCTCTCTCCCTAAAGGATGATTCCTTTAACCAATCTTGCTAAGTGTCCACTGAGTGATGAGCTGTAGCATATGATTAATTTCTAGATGATCATAGTGCCAGAGGTATTTCCTTAGCATTGTCTATATTAAGCAAGTTACCATTCATTTGGTGTCCAATATTTAGTTAGTGATTTCTATGTCTAGGCGCTAAGTGCTGGGGATGCCTTGGTGAATACAACAGATCTGACTCCTCTCTTCATGGGTTTGTACCTTATTATCATGAGCAGCACATGCCCCCATGAAAACTGATGAACATGACCTTTGTATCAGGAAAGATTCTTAGTATGTGGTATTTGAGGGTGAGGGAGTGAAACAGCTTAGCTCAGGTGGCAATTCGTATTCTCTAATGAAAATATGTTGTTAAAACGTTGGAGAAATAAAAATATTTTTGGGATATGAACAATCCTTTTTCCACCCCCAACATACACATCATTACGTGGTTAAAAACAAAGATTTTGGGGTCCATGGAGACTTGGACTTGAATCCTGCTTCTCCAATATCCTAGCTGAGCGACCTTGGGCATATCTCCATATCTAGAGAATGGCATTCTCAGCCTTGCTGCAAGGATGAAATGAGGGATGTGTGTAAAGCACGTGACCTACGGTAAGGGCTTCGTGCAGCTAGCCATGTTGGTCGGATGTGACAGAAGGGGAGGGGTCTGTCTCATGCCTTCAGGAAAGAACTGCACATTTGAGAACGGCAAACAGCCCACTATCCTGTTTCTTGGGCTGTCTGTGCAATTCTGCTGGAGTCTTCAAAAAGTACTCTGATCTTTCTGTTTGGTACAAGGTGGGGACCGCCCAGCTCCCTTGCAATCCACAGCGGTGGCTGGGTTGCCTCAGGCGGGGACAGCCCTAAACTAATATCTGACAGAGCAAGCAGAAAGCTGTCAGATCAAGTGACAAGACATGGAGGAAAAGCATATACATGTTTAGATGTCAAGAGTCCTCGTGACAAATATATCTGAGTTTATGCAATTACATTTTCCCCCCAGAGCAGAAAATGAAAAATAAAATGTTAGGGTTGGAAGTGACTTTAGAGACCCTCTCAGCCACAGCTTCATTTAACCGACTATTTCTTTCAGGGAATATTGTTTTGGAGGTCACATGTGTGCTGGGTGCCGAGGGTAGGACAGGTGAAGACAAGAGCCTTATCTCTTTTTGGAGTCTGTAGGATTCGGCAGAGAAAGCCACAACCCAGGGAATTGAAATCGCTTGTTAAGATCAAGGAATTTTCATTTCTTCCCACCTATTTTTCTATTTTCTAAATTTCCACCATAGACCTGTGTCACATGTAACTGTGCATATATACTGGCTTTCCTAGAGTCACACAGCTAACCGGAAAATATGTTTGTTGGAAATAGGTTACTCTGGAGCCCTACAGGTGGTCTCCTCAGAGTACGGTTCCTGCGTCAGGATGAGCTTTACTGGAAATGGACATCCCACACCCGCTCCAATCCTACAAGGTTCCCTGCCTTGGAAACAAGTTCAACAAGGGGACTGTGATATCCAGTCAACTTGGGGAACCAATGCCAATGGAAACCAATCACAGGGTGATCCCCAGGAAGCAAAGAAAGCAGCAATGATTTTTTAAAAATTGGTGCCAGAAATTAAAATTAATGAACGAAATTCATGAAAACAAAGCCATGTATCCTTTAGTGGAATAAAGTCAACTCCCTTTATTTCTGCAGTGCCACAGCTAATTGCATCCATTATGTGTTTTTAACAGGTGCTATAAATCAGTGTGCCCCTGAGAGGGGAACACGGGGCAGTGTGTATGTGGGGGGTGGGGGCGAAAAGGAAGGGGCAGCCTCCATCTGACAACAGGGAACACTAAGCAAGTGGCATGGGAGGGCCTTAGAGTGAGCAGCCCAAGCTCTCATTGCCAAGGGCTTCCCTCCTGCACCCTCGCCCTGCTAGCCTCCAGGTTGCATTACAGCTTTTTCCGGGCCCTACAAATCACCGTGCTGTCCCGGTTCTCCGGCAGGGGCCCTTTACACTGCCCAGCCCCACAGCCCTCGGCATTTCTAACCTCTCTCTTTTCCAGGTTATCATCATCTGTCAGATCTGAAGTTAAACAACAAGAAACATGTCAGGTGAGTGGCGGAGAGACACTTGGCTGTTTATGAGAAATATTCCATTACAATCTGACGCAAAATGTTAGGATGCTTCTGCCAGCCAGGCACCCAGGGGGAGAGAGTTCCCTTTCTCCGCAAGCAAGCTGATGAGTGTGGGCCTCCAACCCCTGTTTATGCTCCCCGGCTCTGTGGCAAAGGCCCCTGGAAAAACCTGGCTCAGATGACTCCTGGTTGCCTGGTACAGTCAGATTATTCAATTAGGATAGCCAGTTCGAGACGTAATGGGTTTTGGCGAGCTTGATAGACTGATTGGTTTTTATACACATGCACAGAAAGATTTGATTTCCTCTGTGGAATTTATGGCAGGGGAGAGGAGGTAATTAAATTAATTTCTCCTCTGGTTTCAAGGCTTTCGTTTCTGTTCTCTCTTCTCTTGCCACTTTTGTTGTTCTTTTTAGACTTTCTGAGGGCCTTGCTCGCATGGGTGACAATGAGTATAGTAACTACCAGCAGTGGGTTTGAGTTTGGGGGTGGGTTCCTCTGTGACTTCTTGTGCTTTGCTCCATGCTCTAAGTAGTGTTGGGAAGATAACGGGGACCATCGTGTGCCCGGTGGCGTGTGCAGCTAAGGTGATGGGGTGTTCCTGTGGCTAAGGAGTGATGTTCACACCAGGAAAAGGGCTTTCTGGAAGGGAGCCAGCTTTCAGGCTTCACAGTGAGAACCCGAAGTGTGCTCCCCCTTCCTCCAGTCACCAGGTGTGACTTTCAGATTTCTGCTGTTCCCACCATCAACTTGTCTTCTCAGCTACCATCTCGGAGCCCCATTCAGCTGCAGCAAGCGGAGCTGTGGGGCAGAAAGACCAGACTCTGGGAGAGGGGCTCCGCAGGCTGCGCCAGCTCTTAGAGTTCCCGCCCCACCCTAGCTCCCTCCCTCCCGAAACAAGCCCTTTTATCCAACCCTGACTTTTTAAGTAAGGACTTCTCTGGTTAAACCAAAGAGACAAAGAAGACCCCTGAGAGATTTAAAAATTCAATGGAAAAAGCAAAAAAACATGAAGCACTTAACTTCTCTCCCAAAGGACAGGAGAGCCTGCCAATTCCCCTGCAATGCCAGAGCTAAGCATTTTCCTAGTGTCAACATTAAATGCCTTTTTTGTATTTCTTTCTTAAAGTGTGTTTACAATTGACCATTATGTGAAAGATGACGGATGTAGCCTGGCCCCGTTTAAAATAATAAGACTAATAAGGATGCAGTTTCTTGCCCGCAGACTCAGTTTCTGAATGCCTCTCCGGAGAAGGAAAGAGTGGAGGAGGCCAGAAAAATCACCAGTAAGTGTAGCCGGCCACGGATCCATCCCCCCCACCCAGTTACAGATGTTTGGGCTCCTGTGGACTTCCTCAGACACAGAGTTCTCAAGATTAATACCTCGGCATCCAAGCAATTTTAAAAGTCCGTCTCTTACTCCAGTCCTATCGGCAGCTAGAGAAAGTGTGGGTCCCCGTGGCCAATTCCATTTTAGATTGGGAGAACTGAGACCTGAGGAAAGAGGAGCCACCCCTCTACTACTCCCAGCCCCAAGTTTTAAGGCTGGGTAATAGAAGAGCACCCCATTGCTGCCCTGAGGCTCCTGACTCCTTCTACCTACCACCAGTTCTTGATCTTCCAGAACGGATAGGTTTGAACCGACTGGGTTTTCTCCACTGCAGTTTATTGCATTTCTTTGAACCAAATGCTACTGTGTATGGATCTTTCCTGCCAGGTTGTGGCTGAGGGCTCAGGCTGGCGGTGGAACCCGTAGGTTGGGCTGAGTTACCAATCAACCTGAGATTCCTGCACTATCTTGCCACCATTCTCGAGCAGAGCTGCGTTGCTCCAGTGTGCACGGTTTGGAGTAAATCCCCCAACCCTTTCCCTGAGATAGCTGTGCTTAGGTGAATAAGCCTAGAGCTGAGAGCTTGTCCCCCACTCTGGCCCATGTGGGGATGTTGTGGGGCGCAGATAGAGAAATGTGTGATCCCTAGGAAAAAAGACGCAGAGATAAGGCTCAGCCTCGCCTTTCTGGGGGAAAAAAAAGCAGACTCCATGATTGCTCATGAAGGCCCTGTGCTTCCGGTTCTGTTTGGACTTCAGGACTCTCCAGCCTATGGGGCTGGTGGCATCTGTCCTCGGGGACGTGGTCCCAGCTCCAGCCTTTTCCTTCTGCCAGGGTAGGCTAGCAACAGGATCCAAAAGGTAGGGGGGAGTGGATTGATTTCATCCTCCCAGGGCATTCCCATTGGACCTATAAAGGAAAAAAATTTCTCTGACCTGGGAAGCAGGTCTAGGTGGTGAAATTGACCTTGAGGACACTGACCAGAGACAAACCTCTGGGCATAAAACAGGTTGGCACACAACAGATCCCTTGTTTGCGGGGCAACAACAAGCAACCTGCAACCTAGCAATAGGAAACTAACCAGGGTGCACTTAAGGAAAAACCTAATGTGTCTAAAACAGAGGGTGTACAACAGAGCCTGGTTAGGTGACCACCTGAAACTGATCGCTGTGAGGTTCAACCAAATGAAATCGCCCTGAAAGCAACCCGACTGGGAGGAAAGGAACCAGAATGAAATCCACCTGCCTGCTAAGTTGCAACTGACCTCGCAGGGGACTGGAGCAGGGAGGGGCGCAGAGGGCCGGAGAGTGGAACTGGTGGGGTCCGGACCGGGGTGGGGGTGGGGGTGGGGGTGTCCCTGCCAGCGGACTGGAGCGGCTGCCGAGGCACTGCAGGGGGAGGAGGGGGGTGGTGTCCCTGCTTTTAAATTTACGACCGGACCGCGCACCCCAAACGATCCCATAAATTTGGGGGCCGTTTTCACCAAAACTGTGAGTTACGATTTTTCAAATAAATACATTTTCCAATCAGACGGGGTTCTGTTTAGGTTGAACGCGTCCTGAAGCAGACATCTCTCTGCGCGGAAAATACACAGGAGGAAACGGAGCCGGGACGAAGCTCAGACGACATAAAAACTTGTGTAAACACGTTGTCATTTACGGACTCAGAAGGGAAAGGGAATGGGGGAGGAAGATGTTTAGTTCTCTCCGACTGCTCAGGTCCCAGCCCTGAGGGAAGACACGGAAAATTTAATATTCTTTTTCCATAAGCTTGATTTATGTTACTCATTAGACAATGGCCGCATCAGGTTTACCTTAAATAGATTTTGTATTTTTAAGGCTGTTACAAACATAAGAATAGACAGGGTTGCCTCCCGCTACCACCCCCCCAACATATGCTCTTTCTCTCTCTCTCTCCTAGTTTTTCTTTAGGAAGATAAACGGAAATGGATTAGCGGAGGATCTTCTATGTCTAGCAGTGCGCCCCATTCTCTGGGCCTGTGTTGGCCACCTGTAAAATAAGGGGACCACACTAGAAAGCAGAGTTCCCATTGCACACAACATTCACACATAATACTGTGCACAATTGCAGGAAGCTCAAGGATCCCCGAAACTAAAAGGTAGAGAATGGAATGTCAGCTTGTGGCTTGGACCCTCTCTGGTCGGACCACTCCTCACCTCAGGAAAGAGGAGAATAAGGGAAGAAAGAGGCTGCCATCCACCCCCGCCTCCCCTAGAAGGGCTGTTTGCCCTTAAGTAAGCCGCTTCCCCTTTCTGGGCCGGCTTCCCCGTGTGTCCTAACGCGATCTGGGCAAACTTGCTACTTTCTCATACCCGCATAGTCCAAGGAGGCTTCTCACGCCCCGAACTTCAGGAGAAATCGACCCGCTTTCTCTCTCTCTCTCTCTCCCCTGCCCTGGCTGTTCCCGGGCCCGAGGAGCGGGTGGGGCCAGGTTGGAAAGTCCTAGGCACTCTTTAGATGCCGCAGAGAAATGTTTAAGGGATTTGCGCGCTCAAGCTGCGGGGTAAATGGCCCGCGGGCTGATTTATGGCGCGTTACCGCGCGACGCGATTCCCCAAGACAGCGAGAATATTTTACACCGCGCTAATATAAACAGGCGGCCGGCCGGGTCCTTTTTATGGAGTTCCTGTAATTACCCGGGCCCTGACAGGTCCTTGATTTACGGCCCTATTTAGATAAGGGGTTCGGTGCGGGGATTGCCGGTGGCGTCAAGGTCACGGGACGCGGCGGGAGAAGGTTTTGCGGTAGGCGCCGCGGCGCGGGCTCTCAGGCCTTCCAGTCCCCGGGTGTGGGGTCCGGGTGGGAGTCAGGGGAGGAGTGGGGCAATGGCAGGAGAAGGACCGCAGGGCCCAGGCCGAAGTCACTCCAGAGCGTCTGAGCACAGCCAGTCAGTCCACTGCACAGATCGGGGAACTGAGTCTTGGAGGGGCCGGAACGATCCCAGATCAGATCAGCCAATGAAATGCGGGTGGGTGGGAGAGGGGAGGAAGTCAGGTCTCTGGCAACAGGACCCCCACACCTGGCAGTGCTAGGTCTCTCTCACCTCCAGCCTTAGGGCAGTGGGGTTCCGTAGGGGAGGTAGTTGGGGAAAGAGGAAAATTCCAATGTGGTCAGAAACAGGCTAGGTCAGATCCAGACACAGCACTTCAAGCAGAGACCAGCGGCCTGGACCCCCTGCCTATTCAGGGCTGTGCAGTCCTGTGGACCCCGAAACTCCATTTCTTTCCCTGGGAAATTAATCCCCAAGCCAGAGCCACCGTTCCTCCAGCTTTACCGTTATTTTGCTAAGAGTTTCACCTGTATTATTTCAATTAATCTTAAACTAGCTCTCTGGGCGGGTGTTCCTAGGCCCCGGGTTACAGAGGAGGAAACTGAGGATCCTAAGGTTTACAAAAGGAGGGGTGACAGGGCCGGATTTCAACCCAGGTGCACCAGCCTCTCTTAAACACTCCTGCACTACACTTTTTAAACCTCTCTGTGCTTAAGCTCTCAACCCTGTAAGATGGGAGAAAGTTCTCGCCCGACCTCACTAGCACAGTCGGAGGAAAAGGCGCGCCATTTGGAAACGCAGCGAGCGGGCGTCAGACCCTCCGCAGGCACTGTCTGGGTGAGCACTGCGGGGTACCGGAAGGCAGGCGGGGCCGGGGCAGTGTGGACTGGCGCGTCGGGCCCCCCGGAGTCCCGGCTTCTGACTCTTGGTCTGTAGACGGTCCCACGGTCCCAGAGCGGAGAAATAGGTCCTCGGAGAGAGCAACCAGAGTGGGGTCCCTGCCAGAACCCAGGGCTGGGAATTAAAACTCCAGACGATCAGCCCTGTCTCTTTCTTCTGAAATTGGAGGAACTGAGGCTCAGAAAGGGAAAGGAACCCACCGCTTATATCTCACCCGACAGCAGTTTTGGCCAAACTGAGGGGTTGGACACCAGACAGCCTGAGGCGGAGAGAGACCGTCCTCACCGGGTCCCCAAGGTTGAGTTTCGCTACCCTCCCAACGCACCTGAGCCAGGCTGGAGTTAAAAGCACTTTGGGGTCTCCCAGAAGGCCTTAGCTGGAGCGTAGGCGCCTTGCGGTCTACACAGGCGATGTCGGTGGCGTCCATCCCGCCGGAGGCCGCCAAACTCAAAGCTCCAGCTGGTCCCCTAGGGCTGCGTTCCCCCTGCGGGCGCCGCTGGGCTGACAACTCGACTCCTTCGCTGGCAGGGGGTGGGGGTGGGGGTTACGGGGAGGAAAGCAGTCTTTTCAGCAGCCCAGACCACTAGCGGCACCCTGCTCTTTACCCACAAGAAGCTGCCGAGCATTCTCAGGGCCCTCGAAGGGCTCAAAACCCAGTACCTACACTGCATTTCCTACCACACTAAGCAAGCTAGATATTGGGGAGTTGGGGGTGTGTTGCTCTGAGGGATCTCAGAGGTGGAGAGGTGGAGGAAGTGATTTGGGTGCGTGTGGAGGGGTGCTGAGACTGTGCTCTTGTATAGGTAATTGCCAGGATCCCTAAGAGTGCTCACGCTTCTGCGGGTGCTGTGATAGCCCGCGTCCCTCGCTCAGCTTCATCGTCAGGGCTACCGAATGCAGCTGCACCCGCAAGGCAGAATATCCGTCCGAGTGTCTAAGGGTTTGACGTTTGTGTCACTACCTGTAGGGTGCAGACATGCCAAAATGTCTACGTCTGAGCACCTGTGTGTACACAGTCATAGCCGTGGTTATGTGCCTGGGTGTGTTTGTGGGACTGAAGACTTATGTTTCCACACTGGGAATACATGAAAAGTATGAGGGGGTTTCCCGCAGTTTGTGCGCGCAGAGACGATTGTGGGGAGTTTTAAGAAAATACAAGTATGGGTGTACCTGTGCGCAGCTGTGGGCAGAAGACCATGTGTAAAAGCCCGCAGCTGTGGGATACTTTTGTAGAACTCGTGTGCCTCTGCTGCACGATGGTATCTCTGTGCATGCCTGCTCAGAGGGCGGGGAGTGGCTCATAGCTGTAACACATCTGAGTCGGGACGTGTGCCCTGTGGGCGACAGAGAGACAATGTGTACAATTCTAGGAATGCATGAATACCAAAACGCTGTGTGTCTCATGGGTGTACATGTGTTGCTGTGAGAACACACATGCTTTGGGGCATCTGTATGAGTAGATGGACTTTTGGGTATCCAGGGGTTTTGGGGAACCCTTGTGCACCTATATGTGCACGTGTCGTGGTGAGCCCCCGAGCGCCGGCTGGGAGATGCTGCGGGTGGAGATCGCCTGGATTAGGGCAAAGGCTGGGTGTGTGTTGAGGACTGAGGTCCCTCTCCACAGGGTAATTACAGCTTTCTACCCGCACACCCTCACTCGAGAGCGCCTCCAGGCCAGGGAGCCTCAGGACCCCGTGGAGCCAGTGCGGAGCTGGGCGCCGGGAGCTCCCTCCCGGCGAGCCTCCGGCTCCTCGTTCGGCCCAGCCCCAGCGCTGCTGGCGCCAGGCGCCCGGGAGAGCGGCGGGTTTCCAGCCCGCCTCAGGCACCTCCCTTCCCCCCACCCGCATGCACCTCTAGGGCCCAAAGCCCAGCCGAGCTCCCACAAGTGGAACCTGCTCAGGACTGTTTGTCTGCCTCTGTCCCATAGCGCCGCCTCCCCTATCCATTGAATCCCTGGTACAGGAGGGGAAGACCACATCTCCACTTGCTACCAACCCCAGGGAACATGGCTCCTCTTCTGGGGCCTCAACTTTCCTAACCCTACAAGGAGAGCGTTGACCTTTCTCCCTCTGCCTCTATACTCCTAACTGTGCCTGGCACTTTGTGGGCAATCAGTAAACAATGTTGAATGACCGCTTAAAGGGATGAATTTGCCCTCTAAAAAGAGCAAACACATTTATCTTTTCCTCCCCCCACCCCACCCCCGGCAGGCATCACTTTGGAGAGAAGGGTATATACTCCGCCTGCCCCACCTAGGGAAGGGAGGTGACTCGGAGGGGTTGGTGACGATGGAGGAACTCAGGTCAGAGGGCGTCGGGCGTCAGCTTCTCACTGGGAGAAGCAGCAGCCGCCCGGGTTACCAGGTCCCAGTGAGAGCCCTGGGAAAGGGACCTGAGGAGAGAAGCGCCCAGAGCTGGAGAGGCCCTAGCTGAGTGGGGGAAGAGCGGAGGTCAGCCCAGCCAGGACTTCCCTCTGCTGCACTGGGTGGGAGACGCCAGCACGGCAGTTCCCCGGCTGTGCCAGCCTTGGGAATACTGTGGAGGTTCTCGTCCCTTCTGTATGTGTTTACTGCCAAACTCCGATTTCTCTTGCTGTGAGCCTTGGCGCTCGTGTCCTTAGACGAGTGAACATTCTCGAGCAGTGATGACCTGGGTGGAGTGGTCCGATATAGCCCTGCTTCGGGCTCTCCATCTGGCCTTTGGGCTGGATCAGGCGTCCGGGAGGCGAGAAGACTGACTCCGCAGCCCTGGAGCCCGGAACAAATCAGTAAATGCCTGTGGGCTTAGAGCTTGAGTTCCTCCCCCCACTTCCCCACCCAGTCTTCTTCCCCAGCCGGTGGCAGGCTGTGGGGCCATGGGGATGCCTTGGGCAGAGCTGGCCGGTGCACTACTGGGTCGCACAGAACCATTCACAGGCTGGATGGGCTTGATGACTAGGGGCTGGGGAGACCTTAGGAGTCTGTGCTGCCTCTGGCAGGACCCTCTCCTCTTCTGGCTCTGAGACTGAGGGGTGTAGATGGAACTCAGGACTGAGAAAGGCTAGGATTCCTATTCCGAATTCTGTAGAGTCTAGAAACAAGAAACTTTCTCCCGGTCTCAGTTTCCCTGGAAAATCAAGGGGTGGGCTCTAGGTGAAGGCCTTGTGTTCACTGGATGATTCTGGATTCCTTTCCTTGGGTCCACAGGGAGGAGGCAGCAGCCACCGTCTACGGTGTTGACAGGCCTGTGCCTCAAGTACGGAGCCCCCGCCTCCCCCCAGCCTCCCCCCAGCCGGGAACTGGGGGTGGGGAGGCAGAGGCGGATCCGCCTCCCTGTCCCCGCGGGCGGCCTGGAGTCGAGTGATGCTGGCTAGCTGAGCTTAAAACCAGGGACAGCCACCCCCTTCCTCCTCCCCGCCCCCCTGCCATTGGCTCCAGGGAGAGGTTGACATCAAAGCCGAGGCCTTATATAAGCCAGACCCTGAAGGGGAGGCCGCAGAAGGGTTAAATAGGTCTCCCGGCGTCGCCGTCCTAGCCCGCGGGAGGCCAGCGGGCTGCGTGCCTCTCTCTCTCATCAGCCTTGCCCCAGACTCTCCCAAAGCCGGCGTCCAGCAGAGCGCCGCCCCAGAGCCCACGGGTGGCCCCGGCAGTCTCTGGGGCGCATGGGGCGGCGCTAATCGGGCTGGCGGCGCAGGCCAGAGGCCGCTCCAACATGAACCTCGTGGGCAGCTACGCACACCATCATCACCATCACCACCCACACCCGACGCACCCCATGCTCCACGAACCCTTCCTCTTCGGCCCGGCCTCGCGCTGTCACCAGGAGCGGCCCTACTTCCAAAGCTGGCTGCTTAGCCCCGCTGACGCTGCCCCAGACTTCCCCGCTGGTGGGCCACCGCCCACAGCCGCGGCGGCCCCCGCAGCCTACGGTCCCGACGCCAGGCCGGGCCAGAGTCCCGGGCGGCTGGAGGCGCTCGGAGGCCGCCTGGGCCGGCGGAAAGGCTCAGGACCCAAGAAGGAGCGGAGGCGCACAGAGAGCATTAACAGCGCGTTCGCAGAGCTGCGCGAATGCATCCCCAACGTGCCTGCGGACACCAAGCTCTCCAAGATCAAGACTCTGCGCCTGGCCACCAGCTATATCGCCTATCTGATGGACGTGCTGGCCAAGGACGCACAGGCCGGCGACCCCGAAGCCTTCAAGGCCGAACTCAAGAAGGCGGATGGCGGCCGCGAGAGCAAGCGGAAAAGGGAGCTGGTAAGTCGGGCGCCTGCGCTCCAGCCAAGGGTGCGGGCTTGGTGGGCACCCGCTGGTCCCGTACACAGAGTACGGAGTCTGCGTTGCCGTATGTGCGACTTTGAGAGGCTGCGGGGAATTCTGAGGCTATAGTGTGGGATCATGTGCGTGGTGGGAGGCGGATTCATATTCGAGTTCATTCCTAATGTGGGACAGTTTTTGTAAGGCAGTGAATGAAAACCATCCTAAAAGGAGTCCCTTTGGAAGATTCAGACCCGAGAAAATGCACACATCTTACATTTTGGTTCCGATTATAAGGGGGTTCTCATCCATTCCTGGACTTTCCTGGAATCTACATTAAGAATGCTGTAGAAGTGTGTTACTTTAATTTGCTTTAGTGCATAAACCTGTGAATGTGGTTTCAGTTACTGTTTTCAAAGGGTTTTTGCTGAAGAGGTTAGGCTACTTTCATTGTTGTAAGGATAGGGAAACTGAGGCTCAGAGTGGGACCAGGAGGTAAAGGCCACCTACTGGAGGAGTCAGAGGTGGAACTGGGGTCAGACAAGTCAGGTCTTCTACTCCCTGTCCAGAGCGGGTTCCACTGCTCTGCTGCCCACAAGCTAGTTCTGAGGACGACCTTGATCATTTTGTGTGTGAACTCTGACAAGCAAGAGGCACAGGTCTCACCCACTGCTTTTGGCTTTGGAGATTGCAGTCCCTACTCTACCTTTCTCGATCCTCTCCAGGGGGAGTCACACTTTCTGGAGGGCGGTGCTGCTAGCCCAGGGCTCTGGGACCTCTGAGGGTAGTGATTTCCAGGCTAGCAAACTCGTTTCTCTGAATTGGTGCATTCAGGCCCCAGGCAGCAAGTTTGGGGCTGGCCGGAATGCCCCATCAGGTTTACTTGGACCCGCAGGGGCTGTGGTAAACTAGTGAAAGCTCGTCTAGGGAGACTGGGAGAGATCGATAGGCATCGGGTCTGTAAACTGCCACCAGGGCGGAGGAGAGGCAGGCCGGGGGACACCTGGTTGCAAGGAGTTTGGGGGCGTATCACCACCCACTGTTCATCGCCGCCTCTTTCAAATAGCACCGCTTGGTTCTTGCTAAGAGCCAGGAAGGAGGATGGTGGGCCTGACCCACTCGTTCCTCCTTCGCTTAGCTGTCTGTTCCCAGAGTGCTAGCGTGGACCCAACCCCCCCCCCCCCCCCCACCGCAACCAAGCCTGGATGCCAAACCAGCCTGGAAAGCGGGTGGGACTTATGAGGGGAGCAGGTTCATGAGCTGGAAAACTGTCGGTTCCCACCCTTCCCATTCCAACCCCAGCGGTCATCTTTTAGCACCATAAAGCCCAAACTACTGGCACTAATTTCGCCAGGCACAGAAAATTCTCATTCCCAAACTTCCAGAAACTACCCGTGCCATCCCGGGCCCCCAGAAACTCTGGCGCATGAAGGCAAATTTATAAGCCTGTTGGCATATTTCGCAAACAGACATCTATTACTTATTTAAAAGCGCCCGATTACTGCTCCCAAAACCTTTTCCCCACCCCGACTCTATACCTGGGTGATAGGAGCAGAACAATTTAAACCTGTCTCTCGCCTCTTTTCTTGTGTGTGTCCCCTGGCAGCAGCAACACGAAGGCTTTCCTCCTGCCCTGGGCCCAGGCGAGAAGAGGATTAAAGGGCGTACAGGCTGGCCGCAGCAAGTCTGGGCGCTGGAGTTAAACCAGTGAGCTGAGGCTGCGCCGAGGACCCTGCCACGGCTGCCCGACCCCGGAGCCCCGGGAGGAGAGGAAGGTGGCGGCGGCGGCGGCGGCGTGGGCCAGGCTCTGAGTGCCGGGGGCTTCTAGGGGCGCATCCCAAAGAGGCTCTGCTGCGTGCTGGCAGGTCGCCGGCTGCAACAACACTCTTGGATCACACGTGCAATGTCATTTGAAATTGTTTTTAATACATTGAGAGAGAGAAATATATATATATATATATATATATCCACCCCCCACCCCCAAGCCAGAGGGCGACTCTTGGCTGCACAATGTGGGAGAGAGGGACCGCGGGACTCAAGCGCACTGAAACGCGCCCTTCCAACCCTTCTGGGGCGAATTTAGAACCCCCGATGCTTTCCCCACTTGGCCTGCTGGCTCTTTTTCTCATCCTCCTGTCTGCTTTGCGGCAAATCCCTCGGGCGCTCTTTTCTCAAATTAAAATGCAATAAGAGGAATCAATAGTTTTCTGCCAGGGAAAGAACCAACCAGGAAGATGAAGGGCTGCCTTTTGTTATTCTCCCTCAAACAGTGGTGTTTTACTTTACTTTATTGTTGCTGAACTTCCTATTTAGTTCCAATGGAAACGCTTTCTCTCCTTCCCTCCTTCTTTCCTTCCTCATTCCTTCCTTTGTAAATAAAAACTTTTCTCTATGTTGAGAAGTTTTTATGTATTTAAACTACCTACCGTGCCTGTAGCGCTCAGGTGTTTGTTTATCTACCCCTCCCCCACCCTTTTTCTACCTCAATTCCGTAAGACCACTCACTGTCCCCTCCCTCTGCCAAAGCGGTATCTATGCTCTTGACCAATAAAAGATTTTCTGAAATCAGAGGCAGCCTGTGTGATGTCTTGGTGGGTATATCCCCTGGCCCCATCCTGTCTGCTAGGTGGAGAACCCTCAGTTCTGACTTCTTTGTGATGAATGTTCATAGCAAATGGCAAATCACATCGGGGAAAAGGGAGTAGATAAAGGATTTATTTGTGGGACAAAGAACAAAGTTCTTTGAATATAATGCCTGGAACAGGATAACTTTAGTGAACCCACAGACAGGAAAGCTGGAAAGGAATTAGACCCAGCAAGGACAGGCTAGGATTTCTGCGGGTCTGCATTTGAGTTTGTGTGGGTTGGCACACCCCCCTCCCCCAGTCTGCAGGCGGTGTTTTGGGTGTTATTGGGAAGCGGGCTTGTCACACAAACAAAGGGCATTCCAGGGCACTGCAACTCGGAAGAGGGGTTTGCACTGGGGAATATGTTCTTGTACCTGAGACTCTGATCTTAGAGATGTGTATAGGAACTCACAGGAGCCCGGCAGCTGTGCGGGGAAAGGGGGGGGGGGCAAACACAGGGTCTGCTTAGCACAGCCCCCTGCATGCAGTAAGAGCTGGACAGATCATAGCGGCTATTACTTTATCCTTGAGTAAAATAAGCTCTTGAGTGCTTACGGTTACACGGAGACAATTAAGGTTTCCTTCCAGCAACAAAGCATTAAACAAATATTTGTGGGAGAGCATGGGGGTTTGTGCAAAGCGGTGGAGTGTGTGTGCTTGCTAATTCAGGTACTCGTGCAGGACAGCTGATTTTTGTGCCCCACGAGCACATCCACGACTGCGTGTGGGAGTGAATAAAAACGGGTGCACTTGCCAAAGCGTGGATGCGTGGAAGGCTGCAGTGGAGCAGGCAAATGCTGGCGCTTACGTATCCCGAAATAACAGTGTACAGACAACTAGCTTTGTGTGCGTGCAACTGTGTGCCAGGCTCGAGGCTAAGCGCTTTTACGTGTTCCGACAGCTCCCGAGGTTGCGCGAGGGAACGCACGGTCTGCGGTGCTTGTCCTGGTCTCCGCGCTCACTGCGAGGGAGGCGCGAACGCACGCGCGGGTCTCCGGGTGCTTCCTTGCTCCGGAGCTGAGGCCCTCCCGCTGGGGCGTGCGCCAGAAAGGAGACTGCGGGCAGCTCCAGGATCAGGCGTGTCCAAGGTGCCTCGTCCCGGCATCGGGGTGAATATGGGGCCCCATTAGACTTGGCTGTAAACACCGTGGCAGGAGCTGAACGGCTACGCCAGCCCTTCCGGACGCGAAGGAGTTAATAAAAGGTGTTTTATGGGTGCGAGGAAACGGTGGGGGAGGTGTGAGCGTCTCTCTGCTCTGACCCCCCTACTTTTTCCTTTTTTCCTTCTCGCCACCCTCCGCCAGATCAAACAGACCCGCGATTTAACTAGGGCAACACCTCGCGGTAATGAGCCGCCCGGCACACACCTCCCCCGGCCTCAGTCCCCGCCCGAGGCCCCAAGGCCCTCAGGAAGGAGCAGAAAAGAAAAACCGAGGGTTTTTCTTTTTCTTTTTTTCTTCTTCTTCTCCTTCTCCTTCTCCTTCTCCTTCTCCTTCTCCTTCTCCTTCTCCTTCTCCTTCTCCTTCTTCTTTTCTTTTTTTTTTTTCCCCTTTCTTTCCAAGAGCTGCGAAGCCCCTTAGAGATCCTGGCGCGCATGGAGAAACTGCGGCTCAGGCAGTAAGCCGATCCGGGTTCCGCCGCACAGAAGGGGCCTTATCTGGATTCGAACCCAGGACTCCAGTGTATTTACTAGATGGTCCTCTCGCTTTACACAGAGCTCGGCTCCCTCGACTATTTTTAGCGCCGTGAAATATCCTAGGCACGGGAGGAATGCACACCCGGGTCCTGCTTCCTCGGAGCCCTGGCCAGTGGGTGGAGAGAGGGTACCGCGCGGTACCGCCTGAGGCGGCCAGAGCCAAGCTTGCCATAACCGTGCCTCCTCGGGAAGCCCCATCCGGCCCGGCCCAAGCAGTGTTCGCGAAGACAGTGGTGGAGCCTCAAATTCAGTCCCAACCATGTGTGGTCCCAATCTCAGGCCTGGGAAGGGTGGGGGTTCTACCTCTTGCGGGGGTCACGGGGATGTCCTCCCACTCTCCCCTAGAACGCCCGAGCCACACTTGCAGCCCTTCCTCGCGGGCTGGAAAAGCCCAGCACCACCCTCCACCCCCAGAGCAGCGGGGTCGCTGCGGGTTTCACCCACCAGTCTGCGCAGAGGGTCCCGGGACTCGGGCTCCCGCGGTTCTCTCCGCCGCCGGCTCTCCACGCCTCTCACCCTTTTAAAAAAATTTTTTTTGCGCTCTCTGCCTGGAATGGCTTTAGAGGCCGCCGGGTGCTTCCTCATTCTCTCCCAGGGTTCCACGCAGTTGGTCGGAAACCTACCTGGATCTAACAGAGGCAGAATCGCTGTCATTCGTATTTTTGAATTAAGAATATCACTTTTTTTTTTTTTAATCCAGGGGGGAAATGGAATGGAAGCTAACTTAAAAGTAAATTCCATGAATTTATTGTAAGTCAGTAGTCCCTGACGTTACAAAGCTTTAACGACAGGACTGTTGTACTGAAGACTGAAAAATACAGAAGGGCCCGAGATGTTTTAATTACGGAACTGGTTAAATGAATCCATCAGTACACTGGGTTACTACGCAGTCACTGGAAAGAGTGTGGGAATTGACTTGGAGATTGTTCCTGATCTATTAAGTGGAAGGGGGGGGGGGACCCTCCCAGGTTGCTAAGACTGTTTATCATCCTGCTTTATGTAAAACTAAATAGCATCCATGGAGGAAAAACGGAAGAATATACATCAAAACATTTACACCTCTGCCTCTGACTTTGGGGAATAGGGATAATTTTGACTTATCCTTCTGCTGAGCTCTATGTTTCTGCATTTTAAAACAATGAATAAGTATTACTTTTGCAACCAAAACAATTACGCGGCAGTTTCCCCGTAATTCCTCCAGTGACCAGCATACTTTTCACACACTTTATTCAACATACGTGAACTGAGCACCTAACCTGGTGCTAGGCATTGTGGATATTAATATAATGAATAAGAAAGAATCCCAATAGTCACCACCCATTGACATACAATAGTAAGTATTTGTTGGGGAGAGTTTTATTATTCCTTCTGCGCAGTAAATAGAATCTTTTCTTACGTTTATTTTTTTTATTTTCTTACATTTACAACCTATTATTGCATGAGATCATCCTAACAAAAACACCTAAAATTTGAAGAGGAAATTATTTAAGCCCTTAGCATGAATTATTTCATATAAGCCTCACAGAGATGGCAGGAAGTTAATATTGAGGCAGGGAGAGGTGACGGACTTCTTTCAAGGTCACATAGATGGTAAAACGTGGGTTGGGTCAGATTAAAGGGCAGTTCTGCCTGCCTCCCTAGACATGGCTTTTCCCCACATCTCAGCACCTCCAGAGGTGTGTGTGTATGTGTGTGTGTGTGTGTGTTTACACAAACACAGCCACTTCAATCGGATCTTTCTTGGCCCCCAAAGTAAGGTGGAGAAAAGAAAGAAGAGGTTTTGGGAAGGAATCTGGATTCTAACCTCAACCTTCACCAGCCCCAGCTCAGAGCAGATCCCGTCTATAATATGAAGAAGGTGGTAGGCTTCTCGACCTTTGGGTTCTCTCCTAACACTCTGACTCCAGGAATCTACTTTCTGCTGGTGAAAACAGCACGTTATTCTTTGTCCCGGCCTCTGAAGTTTGTATAGTACATTCATCTTTCTTGGAACTTCCACTTTTCTAAGCACGTTTTTCTGCCGGTGAATTAGAAGGGTTCAGTGCAGGAGTACTGCTCATCACTGCCAGGAGAGGGGAAGGTGAAATGACCAGCTCAGGGTCACACATCCAGTCGAAAACTGAGCTAGGATTTGTAAGAAGTCTGTAGGCTTCAGGCCCGAGGCTCCTTTGGAAAGGACTCTGGATCCATTCTCTTCATGCAGCCAATAGTTAAGTGTATGGTCTTGCTAAATCCCCATAAAAGAAATGAAACTAAGAAATCAGCCAGTCTCATTTTTAAATGAAAAGTGACTAGGAAGAAAAAATATGCAGGGTCTGAAGTGTCTGAAACCAGCCTCCTGATTTAAACCTAATTTGTTTGAAAAAAAATTTTTTTTTCAGCCAAGAGAGTTTTTACAGCTGAGCTCTCCCAAACCCATAAAAAACAAGGTTTATATGGGAAATAGTGAAAGACTCTTAACTATAATACACAGCGTCTAATGTAAGCAGACATAGACGCTATATAAAGCTCCTACAAATGTTATTAAAACAAACAGAAATGCACATTTATCCCCACAGAATGGACAATAGAAGTCATCGGACTTTCGAAGAGTTCCAGAAGTCCTCTTTTCACTGAAATGTTCACAGCACCCCATAACACTGGGACCTCAAAGATCCTTACCCACCATTTAAATGTTTCCCTCATTTTACAGGAAGGGGAAACTAAGGCCCACGGAACAGAGAGATTTGCCCAAGGTGTGGAAGTGTATTCCTTCCCCCCTGTGTTTATTTTCAACTTCTAGTGCAGGATATAGAATGATACAGTGGCAGAGAGACTCTGGACAAGTTACTGACCATTTCTGAGCCTTGCGTCCTCACCTACAAACTAGAAGAGATCATGGCTCTGATTTCCTGGGCTGTGTGAGGACTGAAGGAGATAAGGCACGTTAAGTAGCACATTGTCTGCGGTAGATCTATTTTTATGATTTTATCCAATGCCCCCCCACCCCACAATAGCCTGTGAGGCGTTGAGGATTTATTTTGGTTGTGTTCTTGTTTTTGGAAAGGTGAGGGTAAACAGGTGTCCCTGCCTTTCCGAAGTTCAACCTCTGCCACTTGACTTTATCAAAGACTTATGTGAGTACCTGTTTTCTGCTAACCCGAAGAAATTAGAAGAGGATTTTCACTTTTATAAAAAAAGGCAAAAAGCAAAAATAGCATTCAATGTTTGTTCTTTAGTGAGGTGTTACGGAAGCACTCAGGCCTCCAGCAGCCAGAGTGGCCCCAGCAAGCTCCTTCCCCAAGAACTACATTCACCAGCTCAGCATCAGACTACAGAGCTTTGAGCTGTGCCTCTGACCATCTGGGCTCCATCTCCATTTATTTTGTACATCCATTAGCTAGATGTGTCCGAAGGTATCAGAAAAGCCTAGGAAGTCCTTTTTTTTGGTTTGGGAATACTCAATTTTTTCCCCATATAGATCAATGGTAATTACTCCTTTGCTTTATGCCATTTTGGCTTACAAAAGGTGTTGTAGGACGGCTCTGCTTTCCAATGGCGGGGTAGGGGGGTAGGACCTGTATTTCCAATTGGCACAGAAAGTTACAGTGACTTTCCCAGGGGCACCTAGCCAGTGAGTGGATTCCTGGGTCAAATCCCTTACATTCCCCATCACTAAGGTAAAGGTAAAGGCAGGCAGGCTGCGGTAGCAGAATTTCTGAAAGTAAGGCAACAGTATATAGGAAAAATACTATGCAAGTCACAAATGTGAGCTGTGTATGTAATTACAATTTTTCTAGTAGTCACATTAAAACAGTAAAGAGAAATAGGTGAAGTTAAATGTAACAATATAGTTTACTATATTACTTATATGTTATGTATATATTAATTAATATAAATATATAATATATACTATAAATATAAGTTAAATAAATATATATTTATTTAATTCAATATGTCTTAAACTATAATGGTGACATGTAGTCAATAAAAATATTAATGAGGTATTCTACATTCTTTTTTTCATATTAAGTCTTCAAGTTCAGGGGTATGTTTTATACTTAGAGCTCATCTCAGTTTGGATCACATTTCGAGTATTCAATAACCACACTTGGCTAATGGCCACCATATGGAACAATGTATATCTTAGGGCTCATGTAGCAGGAATATTAAGCCCAGAGCTTTAGTTAATCATATCAATAAGTAGCCACCATTGACTGAGCACTTACTATGTACCAGGCACCAGTGTGCAACATTTACATGGGCTCATTTATTCTTCCTAACAGTCATGGAGGGTAGGTTACTATTCAGTCACATGACTAAGTGGCAGGGCTGACATGCACACCCAAGCTCGATTGTCTCCCAAACCTGCAATTTTAGCCACGAGTTCCATGAGTCTGGGAGACATTGGCAGAGCTGTAGTTGGCAGGGAGGTGTGGAGGGTCTTTTGGAGTATTTCACACAGCGGGTAGAGCCTCCAGATCCAAGCCTACCACCAGGAGTCAGGTGACCTTGGGCCACCCATCTTCTTGGGTCCTAGTTTTCCAATCTTTAAGATGGGTTAATGATGCTTTTTCTCAATTCACAGAACTCTTGTCAGGCTGAAATGGGAAAAGGTTTTCTGAAGTGTTTTGAAACAGAGAATATAGCCCAAGTAACAGGGCCAATGTCAACAGGGAGGTCAGGACTGACACCCAAGCCCGTATTCAACAACCACATGAGCTGGTTGGATAAGCTGTGTGGCACTGCACAGATGTCATAAGCAGCCCCAGAGCCCTCTTCTGTAAAACGGAAAGCAGAATGACTCACAGAGATGTGATGGTCCAGTAATGATTAGATTGGAAAGCTCTTGGGCTGGCCCAGAGTAAGCAGTGGTAAACAGGAGCTATCATGACTGCCTCTGTGGTAGCTGGGGTTGGGTTGCAGGGCTTGATATAGAAGCAACAGGGAATGGCAGGAAGAGGGAAGGAGCATGGCTTCTGAGATATAGCTCTTGGCCCAAGGTAGCTCCAGCAGTCCATTGGTGGGGAGTGGGAGGTATTTGTAGGAGGTGTTTGTGAGAATGTGAGAACACTTTAGTGGGTAGGAAAAGCACCAGACCCCATGGTCTAACAAAAGGGGTTTTAGCCTGCTGTGTGACCCTGGTCATTTCCTTGCCCCCACTGGACCTCAGCATCATCTGTAAAACTAGAGGGTCGGACCAGAGATCTAAGTCCCTTTCTGCCTTGACTGTTTCAATTTTTACAGTGGTGTGAAATCAAAGCAGTCACCAAACACAGCACCGGTGAGGGGACAGAAAATACCCCTGAGCCTTGCCCTGTGGCCTGGGGCTGCCACTAGGGGGAGGGCGCCACCTGGTGGCTGTACTCCCTCCTCTGTGTTCAGTGAGGAGGAACAAGTTAAGGACTCCAGAATCCCGTGAGCAGTGAACCCAGAGCCCCAGGCACACTTTTTATAACTGCTTTTGGCAGCTCAGGGGAGCTGAGAAGGGACCCAGGCAGTTCCCAGAGCTAGGAGTCCTGGGCACGAGGCTAACTCCCGTGGGATGCTGGGGTTTTGCAATCCAAGATCTCCAAAGCCTTCTTCCCTAAAGTCACCTTGGGACAGAAGTCTCTGTTTCCCTACTGTGTAGAGTCTAAGACACAACATACATTTTGTTCTCTTTCTTTGGACAGGAGCCACAGAACAAAACAATCTTCTCTTGGTAACTCAAGCTCCTTCTGTCACTATGGCACTCGGCTCAGGGAATGCCGAGGGCTTTCCCCCTGCATGAAAACCGCCGACTGCTGGGATCCTGAGTTCTCCTGAGAGCTTTCCTGCCCCTCCACGTGCGCCACACTTTCAGTAGCCGACTTCTCTCTGGAGAAGGGGTTGCACAGTGCACAGAAGGGTCAGACTGACATGGGTTCAAACTCCAGCTCACCAGAAGACTCTTGGAAAGCTGTGGAACTCCTCTGAGCTCAGTTTCCCCACTGGAAAAATAGGGATGATGACAGCCTTTGCAGGCTGGTCTGCGGATTACGACCCTAGCGCCGTGTCTAGCACTGAGTAGGTGCTTAGCAAATAATAGCTCTTGTTTCTGCCAATATGGCGTCCTGACCACCTTTGCATATTCCAGGAAATATTCCTTGCTAGAAACATGAATAGGGCGCCTTTGAGAATGATATGAGCAACCAGAAGTAAACACACTTACTGTTGACGGTGATGGAGCCTCTTCAGAGCTATTTAAGTTGGCTCAATGAAGTGTAGCTTGGTCTAGTCCCCATAAGCCCCAGTAGGCAGGCTGGGGTTTGGTCAGTAGTTGCTTTCCTCTGTCCCCGGGCTTTGGGTTTCCATAAGCTTCATTGGTTCGAGTTTCACCTTCAGGCCGTTGCTTACTGACATGCCTGAGTCTGCCCCTGCCACAGCTAAGGGCCCTGCTCGCCCTGAAGCCGGGTCCACTCCTGCGTTTCCCTCCCCACCCCATCCCCCCACTGTCCCCTAAGCAGGAGCCTCAGAGGAGTCTGGGGCCCGGGTCCTCCTGCGGCTCCCTTAGCACGGTTCCTTCTTCCTGGTAGCCATGAGCCCTCAGAAAGTCTCTCTCATTAGCTGCCTTAGCTTAACTAAGCTCATTCTACTCCTCACTGGCTTTCCTAAGACAGCACGCACCCGTTATGCGTGGCTCCTTCCTCGGAAGGCAGGCCGGTGCAGGGCTCCAAGGCTGCCCCGCAGACCCTCGGGTGTCAGCAGGGGAAGGACTACCTGCCATCCCTGTCGGGCAGTGAACTCCTCTGCAATTCCCAGCTCGTGGAGGACAGAGTCGCTTTCCACATTCCCTCAGACACGTGGCACACAGCCGGCACTCAAACGTTTCCTGGGCCAGATTGCATTGCTTGGTTTGGTGTTTTATTAATAGTAGGTTTGGTGACTCCAAAGTCCATGCTCCTCACTCTGGCGTCTGAGGCTCGTTGCTCCCAACTGGACTTCCCCTCACCCTAGCCTGCTGTGAAACCTTCCATTTTCTTCAAGGGTCTGTTAAGGAGCCTCTTCTTCCAGGAAGCTCCCTTGATTTTCAGAAAGCACTTTCCTTCCTATTTTGCTCTTACTCTGAATCATATAGATACAGATATAGTATGGCTACAGAGAAAGCTGGTATATAGTTATTTTGATATGCCTACCTATATGGCCTTAGTGATAGATACAGATGTGTGTGTGTGCGCGTATGTGTGTATGCATAAGTGTGCATGTGTAAATATTCGTGTCCATGTAACATGCATACATATATACTTGTGTAGTATACCTATCTAGTAACTCTAAACTGATAAGAACACGCTTACATGTCATTAGGTATCATTTTACATGTAGATGTATTTATAATACTTTTTTAAAAAAAGATTTTATTTATTTATTTATTTGACAGACAGAGATCACAAGTAGGCAGAGAGGCAGGCAGAGAGAGAGAGAGAGAGAGGAGGAAGCAGGCTCCCTGCTGAGCAGAGAGCCCCATGCGGGGCTAGATCCCAGGACCCTGGGATCATGACCTGAGCCGAAGGCAGAGGCTTTAACCCACTGAGCCACCCAGGTGCCCTATAATACTTTTTTAAAAAGATTTTTTAAATTTACGTGTCAGAGAGAGACAGCCCAAGCAGGGGGAGCAGCAGGTGGAGAGAGAAGCAGGCTCCCCACTGAGCAGGGAGTCCGACTGGGGGCTGCATCCCAGGACCCCGAGATCAGGACCTGAGCTAAAGGCAGGTGTCCAATTGACTGAGCCACCCAGGCGCCCCCTATTTATATAATACGTCTAAATCTGGTTCCCTTTTATTTGACACACAGATTGTTTCCACTCCTTCACTGTTGAGAACAACGCTCCCACGAGATAGCAGCTTACCTGGTGAATGAGGAGAAGGGCACACTGGATTTTGGGGACAGATAGGCCTATGGTGACTCTTGTCCCCACCACTTCTTGGGGGCCTTGGACAAGCCATTTCACCTCTCTAAACTTACCTATAAAATGGAATAATAGTTCTCATCTCCTAGGATCCTAAGACACTTAATGTGCTTACTGCTGGGCCTGCCACAGAGGAAGAGCTCAGTGAAGACCCTGTGCCAAGTGGGGAGGCAGAAGAGAGGGTTTGCTTGTGCTCCCCCACTGCCCAGTGTGACTTGCATATGGCTATTTCATGGGGTGTGGGAAAACCCACCGAGACGATGGGGGGACAGCCTTTTGCAAGTAGAGTGCTGCCCAATTGAAGATTGTATTATTCTTGTTGTTTTTACCTGTTTTCTACAGGTTTGAGGAATATGTCACCTAGACACTATGTGTGTGGAGAAGGAGTGCTTTGAGGGCACTTTAAAAATTGCTTTGCAAGGGGCGCCTGGGTGGCTCAGTGGGGTAAAGCCTCTGTCTTAGGCTCAGGTCATGATCTCAGGGTCCTGGGATTGAGCCCCGAATCGGGCTCTCTGCTCAGTGGGGAGCCTGCTTCCCTTCCTCTCTCTCTCTGCCTGCTTGTGATCTCTGTCAAATAAATAGAATCTTTAAAAAAAAAGAAAAAAAAATTGCTTTGCAATGTTATAGGTTTGGTGAAAATGATTCTTGCCTGTTATCAACGATTTAGATGACCCCAAAAAGGCACAAAGGAGAAAGTAAGACTCCAAATCCCACCAACCAGGAGTAACCATGGCCGGCATGTGGGTTGTGGCCTTCTTTGACTTGCTCCCCCTGTGGTGGCCAGGGCAGGACAGGGCAGGCTTCAGCTGTTTAATAAACGTCTCTTGACGTCAACCAGATTGAGTTGGTAACAGCGGCGGCGCGCTCTGGCTCTGTCCCTCTCAGCCAACCTCTGACAGTTTCATTAACCCCATTAAATCATGCAGGTGCCTTCACACCTCCTGGGCTTGTTAATCTCCGCTCAGCTCTGGTAAGTTAAAGCCTGGCTGCAAAGTTGGATGTACCTTGTTAACCTCCATTAAACCCTATTAAATTTCCTAACTAGAGTCTTAGTGACTTCTAGGAATCCCTCATTAAAGTTTAGTAAGTCCACTTACTCAATCCACTCTGGGACAAGGCTGCCTGTGGCTCTCCTGCTTCAAAGAGTGGCATTCCTGAGTTCCCTGATGTGTCCCCAGGATCAGATGACCCTTGGACCCCATCCCAAGAGTGCCTCCAGCTTTTTGACTCGGAAAAGTTTCTCCTCTCCACGCCTGCATTTACTCCTCTATAAACTGCAGTCAACAACGGTCCCTATTCTGTGTAATTGTAGTGAGTGTCAAGGAATCAGCGGGTGTAGAACCAGCAGTGTGTTGTTCAGTGTGCACGCCACACTCAGCAGCCATCCTTGTTTCTAGACAGGAAAGATCCTCATAAACTAAGAAACAGTTAATGGAAGATTCCATTGCGGACATTTATAGTGTTGCCTTCCATGCCGGGCAGAGTGCTCGCGACTATGGATTTTCTTTCTGGTTTTATCCAGATGGGAGATGATCCCTTGCAAGTGTTCCTCTACATAGTGTCTTAGTGTCTCTGTGGCTGGGCATGTCACCGTATTTGCTCAGGCTCTGACACATCTGAGCTGTCAGGTGGAATACAGCTACTTTCTCTCCCTGCACCTGGGTGGTGTCTGTTGAATTCGCTAGTTTCTAAATCTCAGTGTGCAGACAAGTGGTCCGGGAGATCTTGTAAAAATGGTTTCCCGGGCCCCAGGAGGACTGAGGAGCTACTCATTTACTAGGTCTCACTGGGAACTCTGAGCTTAGTAACTCCCGACGAGCCTGAAGCTGCTGGATGGGGAAAGCTCTGGACCACATTCTTCTGAACTTCACTGAGCTTAAGTCTTATGTGGGGAAATTTCAAAAATCCATTATTTCTTGGAATTCGGCCCCTGAGCTTTCTGTTCTGAGACTCCGGGATACAGCCTGGGAATTGGCATCATACACAGCATTCTTAGGGGATTCTGATCAGGGTGGGAGGTGGCGAGTGCCACACTTTCAGAAACGCTGGACTTCAGATGATCCGGAATTCAGCACTGTAAAGGTCTTTTTTTTTTTTTTTTTTAAGGATTTTACTTATTTACTTGACAGAGATCACAAGTAGGCAGAGGGGCAGGCGGGGGTCGGCTGGGAGCAGGCTCCCTGGGGAGCAGAAAGCGCAGTGCAGCGCTCGATCCCAGGACCCTGGGATCATGATCAAGCCAAAGGCAGAGGCTTTAACCTACTGAGCCACCCAGGCGCCCCTATAAAGGTCTGTTTTGAAAAAGGGGTGTCAGGTTCCTAGGACAACTTCTGCACGTGAAGATGTGGATTCATCCTTTCATCATAACCCATGTCCATAGATCCTCACGGGAGGTCGACCCCAGCAGAGGTCAGCCTGCTTGGGGCCAAAGCACCTCCCTGAGGTTCAGTGTGTGTGTGTGTGTGGGGGGGGTTAGAGGAGGACAGCAGGCAACCGGATGCTTCTCTGTGAAAGAAATGGCGGGCTGCAGGCAGAGGGAGGGAAGGAGGAAGGGGACTATGTTACACTCACACGGGGAGACAACATGATGTGGATTAGAACTTCTTTGCTTTCTGAAGGAAATCAACTCAGGGATCATCTAAATGATGGCAAGCCATCAGGAATCCTGTGGGCTCCCAGGGACAGTCCCAGCTGCCCTCAAAACTGCCTCCTGGGGGCGCCTGGGTGGCTCAGTGGGTTAAGCCACTGCCTTTGGCTCAGGTCATGATCTCCTCCTGGGATCGAGTCCCGCATCGGGCTCTCTGCTCAGCAGGGAGCCTGCTTCCCTCTCTCTCTCTCTCTCTGCCTGCCTCTCCATCTACTTGTGATTTCTGTCAAATAAATAAATAAAATCTTTAAAAAACAAACAAACAAACAAACAAACAAACAAAAAACTGCCTCCTGAAAAGCAACTTCCACATAAGAAGTGGACTGGGGGTGGGGGTGAGGTGGTGAGGGGGAGATGCTGCACCATCCATTGAGATGCCTTCAACATTTTAGAGCTGGTATATATTCCTTCAAGTTAATGAAGAAGATGAAGACAAAGATTTATTGCATTTCTTCCTTCCATTCTGCTGACAGAAGTGCACTAAAGGGGCACTAGTGACAGACGTGAAATGAAAGCCTGGAGTCTGAGGCGCAGCTGGGCAAGGGGGCCCACCCCTGGGGCCTCAGGGACCCCCACCCATGAAGCACAGTCAGGTAGCCCCAACAGTTGAGCATGTGACTTGCCTGCGGACTTCGTAACAACACAGACCTGACTCAGTAGGCAGCTGGCAGGCATGGGGGGCAGAGGGTCTGCATTTTTAACAAGCATTTAGATGACGCACCAAGTCTAACTAGCAAGCCTCTATCGTAGATGAAGAAACGCTAGTCCACGACCCGTGAAAGTTGTTTTGGAGACATTTGAACATCGGGATGTTCATATAAAGGTCTAGATGACCAGGTCCTCTTGGGAAATTTTGAGAAGTGGCCACGCAGGGCTGGAAGCCCCACAAGGTGACGACAGGCTGGAACCGCAGGAGTGGGTGCCCTCATGAGGGACCCGCGCTTCCTGGCTGCCCCCTGCAGGCGTTTTGGCCTGCAGTCCTCCAGCCAGGCTCCTGAGATCCCTGCTTCATGGGTGGATAGCTGCAGACCCAGAGCGAAGCTTTTTGCCCAGGGTCTCTGGGATTCTACACAGCCTTCAGATTCCAGCCTCTGGTTGTCAGACCTTCGGTCTCTTTCATTTGAATGAATGGGAGAGCAGGGAATCAACTTCTGCGACCGAAGCTCACTCGCTGTGCACTGGGGTTGGATGGGGGAACGCGGGTACCAGTACTCAGAGCTGGGAGGAAAGACCCCCGTCACCCATCGCTGCAGGACACAGCCAGAGGCCGCGTACGGAAGTGAAGGCATCGGAGGCCCGTGTGGATGGTCAAGGAGAACAACAGAATGTGTCTCTCGTTACTCATTCAGATCATTTATTAAGAGTGAAAGTCGGGCCATCCCATCTGTGTGATATCACCACATGAAAAGTCACATACATACTAAGGAGACCCCACAGAATTGAGAGCCTTTCAACAGTACAGAGCCGTAGATTACAAAATTAAAATACAAATGATCCCCCGAATTTGGCAGGAAACAAGTACAATATGAGGAGGCCTGGAATGGAAGGGCACTTGCTTTTTGATAAGGCAGTTACAAAATGGAACACAAACCCACACTGTGAAAACATTCCGATGGGCATCACGGACAGCAGATGCATACAACAGGGGTCCTGGAAACCCTCCGTCCCTGGTGACGATGTGCTCGTGGAGTGAGAGCAACCGAAGGCTTCGTGGCTTAGGACACAAGCTAGATGAAATAAGGGAGTGTAGACATTTCTACCTTAACAAGAGGTCCCACCTGGCCCCAGACTAGACTCCACCTCAGAGTGTCAGATCCACTTCACCCTTCCTAACCTTGAACTTGGAAAACAGTCCATAATAAAATGAAGAGAACAGAAAGGCACCCCAAAGCACCATGCTTCCTAGGCTGAGACCTGAGACCTTGAGTTCATTTCTCCTTTGGTTCAACTGTCTAACCCAGTAAGAGGGACTGGGAAGCCGCGAATCACAGGGCCTCAGGGTTATGTCTGTCTGAATCAGGGCCAAATGAATGACACAAGCCCAAAGGACCACCCTGAAAGGCAGAAGACTGACCAACAGATCAGACAGCAAGCCCATTTCGTGAGAATTTCAATTCCAGGACAACACTAGAGCTGCTCCCACCAGGACTTCTGAACTCTGGTCTTAAATCATCAGCTAGTTCTGTTCTCCCCAGACATTCATTTGGCAAAACTCAGCTGACTCCTTTCCTGATCATGTTGCACAGCCTCGAGTCCAGCAGCCTGGTTCATAGCCTCTGGGAGCCAGGCTGGCCTTGGGAAACCTCTCTGCTCAGTGGCAAGGTCTCAAACATCTGAAAGCAGCTTACTTTCAACAGGACTTGAGTTATGTGCAAGTCAGAGAGTGAGAAGAGCTCTGGACAGGTCAGGAGGACGGAAGGTTAGTCCAGACCCCCCCTGTGACTCAGACAGGTCATTCTCAATGTCAGTCTCCTGTCTTTAAAATGAATGATGGGGCAAGAACAACCTTACAAGGCTTTCAAGCTTGAAAATACGGCACTTCTCAGACATGGAGACATGTGGCGTGCCCCTCCCCCAAGGTCCCAAGCTTTGTTTTTGCCATAAAAATAATGTATGAAGTACTTGTAGAAATCTTAAAGTACAAGCTCTCAGCAGCCATGGAGCCCTTAAACTCCACACAGTGCAATATTTTACAATCTCCTAGCTAAAAGTTTTCCCAAGTGAGGTGAGCATCAGCTTTTGTGGGGCTAGCACAGAACGTGGGCCCCACCCCTTCTTAGGTTACTTTATCAGGCTGAGAGCATCCCCTCGTCCCTGACCCCCTCCATCCATTTCCACAAGAACACAGGAGAACCAGGCTGATGGGGTTTCTGCAACATCCTTCATCACGGAACTAAATGGACCCATGCTGAAGGGGAAAGACAGCCAGGACACCAAAGTTATCTATCTGCTAGATGCTCCTTCCCAAAAGACAACTGCTGTGCCCTGGGACAGTGCCAGCAATTAGGTGCTTGGCCAAGATGAGTAACTTGTTCCACACACTGTCCCCCAACTGGGCAGAGACTGAGATAGAAATGACAGAGAACGTAGAAAAGCCAGAGGTTTATGGAGATTGAGCAGGCTTCCCCAGGAGGTAGTGAGTTCCCTGTCCTCAGAGGTGTTTAAGCCCAGACTGCCCAAACCCTTGGTGGGACAGTTGCAGGCAGAATGTCAGCACCTGTGGGGAGACTGGACTGATGACTTAAAGACCCTTTCCTAGTTTCTGGATCTCAATATTATAATGACTGAGAGCCTTCAGGTGACTTACATGAAGCAACTTCTCTGGGACCCATGGTCTGGACAGGCTATTTCAATAGACAAGGCCCCCCGAGTAAGTACCCGCTCCTACTTTCTCCCTTCCACCAGGGAGCTGTCCTGCAGAATATTAACCAAAAACTTCCCACAAAATAACCAGTTGAAATGCTAAGGTTAGATGTAACATTCCAGCCGCAAACAATTACTAGTATCTGTTCCTGGAAGGCTAGTAATATCAGCCATGACAGGAACTTCTACAACTTGGCTGCTCTAACGCATACGTGCAATTCCTCGTCATTTTCCAGTGCCAATCCTGAAGCCTTTGCTTTTAATCTTTCATGGGATTCGACTATGAACTTCTTCATGTGATGCTGCCAACCTAAGAGTCCATGGAAATAAAAAGTTTGTCCATTTGTCTTTTTAATACCCTAAGTCGACGCAACACGAGTGGCAGGCTACAGGCACTTCCACGTGACAACCGTCAGGGCATATGAAAGAACCAGACCAGGCTGGGCCGAGGCAGGAACTGTATGTACTCTTTAAGCAGAGAAATGTCGGCTCTGGATTTCACATTCCAGTTTTGCCCAGGAGCACCAAGAGGAGAGAAGGCAATGTTGCAACATTACAGGTGGAGAGAAGCGCAAGAGTCCTTGGCAGGTGTAAAAAAATGTAGGCGGCCATGATGAACACTGCTTTCCCCAAAATCCACTGCTTCGGGGCCATTTCTAACAGGTAGGAGTTGCCTGCCCACAGATGAAGCCTTGGGAAACTGCAGAAGGGCTAAGGCAAGTGGCTTAGTGGTTGGATGAAAGAACAGATTTCTGCACACAAGAAAATTGTAAGTTCATGTAGTTTGGTCTTTCCTCTCATCTGACATGTTTTCAGAGACTGAAAAGATACCCACAGCCTTCACTTTCCAAAACCACCTCTCTTTTAAGGGAAGGAGGCAGGGTGGGGGTGGGGGTCTCCAGCGTGCAGAGCATCTGGTCGAAGGTGAGCGTTTCCCCAGACTTCACACCGGAACAAAAGCATTCTCACAGAGACCCGGGAACAGATGGATCCTAACACCACAGCTTCTTGTATACAAATGGACTGCTGTCTCTCTCAACTAGGAAACCAATTGCTGTTCAAGAAATAGTGTCATGCCCTACACATCAGCAATTTTTGCTTCAACATCAGAAAGATGGGATTTTCTCAGGAAGAGATGGACATTTCCAGAGAGCAGGTGACCAAGGCCTTCACCTGTAGGCGCTACCTGCCCCCAAAACTGTGGCCTGATGAGAAAACATTCCCCTTAACAGAGGGGGGCCTGGTGTTTGATGCCTTCAAGACTTTCTAACTCAGTCTCTCAGGAGAAAGACCTATATAAGCATCAGAACTTTGGGCCTTCTTGATGTCTGCCCATCAACATCCTTCAGCTCTAAGCAGCGAGACAGTCTCTACATACTGAATCTGAAGGACTAAAAACACTCAGAGAGCACCTTGATGTGCCATCCACAGCTGGGTGTATGAAAGCAAGATCCCCTCATAGCCTAGAGTATGTTCTATGTACATTCATTTATACATATGTAAAAAGGCTGCAATCTGCTAGACATGCATTTGGAACACTGGTGAATGCTTTGCTGCAATGGAACACACTGCATTTCAGCGAGGGGGTGGCCTGTCCCCGGTCCACAGACAGCATGGTCCTCTGCCCCACGAACAGACTGCTTAGCTGGAGGTCGTGTTCGGACTTCTCTGTGCTGATGCTCAGAGGAAGCCGTTTATGAGACATGAAAACTCTCTGCCAGGCTAGGCCATCCACGGCTTCTTTTATAATTTAAGGCTTAAGAAAGCACTCACGATTAAAACGGAGTAGGAAAATGATACTTTTGACCATAATATGTGTCAAGATGGTCAGAAATTCAAATCCAAGTCCTAGTCTCCTCCTTTCTCCCACACCCATTCACATCCTTTGTCCCGCAACACACTGATCAGAAACGTTTGTAAAAGCATACTTTTGGATATAAAGCTTTGTTTTCAAAGGAGACTTTGGCTCTGATATAATAAGATATAGGAATCCGGGTTTCTGAACTTGAAAAAAAAGCCAGGTAATTATTCATACTTTAAAAAGTTGTTTTAGCCATCTTCCTCCCCCCAAGAGGGAGGCAAACTGCTCACAAAAATGAATATCAGATGGCACTGACCTCTGTTGCTCAAACCTATGATTTGCTGGTGACCCCGAGCCTAGGGAGTCAAGGCGTCACTTTTTATTCACAGAAATGGACTTCTGAGGAGGAATCACATGATCCTTGGCAGCTTTCTTGGTGATTAGTATTTCTGAAAACACGAGCCCCAAATCACTAAACAGCTCCATTAAAGTCAAAGCATTTATGGCCTGCGAGGATGACTGAAGTCCTACTTCCCAACTTCACCCCAAAGAGTAAAGCATAGACTTGTGTGCAAAGAGCTGCGTCTCCTGTGAGGGCCCCTGCATCAGTGTTTCTGGAACCTCCACAAATATAGCTTGGTACCTGCGACTGCCCTCAAATCCTCCTCTGATGAGAAACCTCCTTTTGGTGCTTCAGATTTCCTCCACACTTTAGAAGTCAAGTGGTGAGCCACAGGAGTGCCAGCGGTCTCGTTAACTGCAGGTATGAAGCAGATGCTAAAAGGCACAGTTAGCCCCAACTCCCCGCCGGCACTAAGTGTTGGTCTACTGTGCGCCAGGCAGGGGCCAGTGCGGGGGACCACTGTCACACTGACCAATCAACGACAAATGCCAGCAACAAAGCGGGGCACGCCTGTCCCCAGGAGACTCAGGTCTGCTCACGCTCCTCTGGCTGACTGTACCCCACTGCTCCTCCAGGCCTATACCTCACACAAGGCAGAATGGTCGTACAAGGTGAGTACCAACATATTTTTTGTCCCACATTTCCAGGAGAATTGACTTAATGCGCTGTTGAATGCTGCTGTACGTCATTTTTAAATCTCTTAGTGCTCTTGATTTTTCAGTCCGGTAGTTGCCTTAAAAGAAAGTCTTTGTATACACATGCTGAACATGAGAATATAATCCTCCTGACCAAAAAGATTTACAGTATTCATCATTCAACTTTTTTATTTACAATAAAATGTAACAGTCTTTATGGGCTTACACGCAGATTTCACCTGTGCATTCAGCATTATACTTCATTCCATGATGCATTCAGTCCTCACTCGAGCTGTTTGCTGCCCTCCGATTTCTGGTCCAGTCGACTCTTGTTACTCTTCACCATGTAGATGAAGTAGGCGAGCGTCTCTTTTTCATTCACAGGTATGTTCCTGAAGTGTCGGCTGACGGTCTACGTGGGGGAAAACACCAGAGTCTGTTAAAGCATCGCCTACATCAGGGCCACAAATCCTGCACTACGCAAAAGAGGGAGCAGGGGTTGGCGTCTAGAACTAGGAAGGGGTTCTGATTGCTGCAGAACTCAGACACTCTTCTCCCCCAGGAGGCAGGGTGATTCGGTTTCCAGGCCTCTTAAAGCAGTACTTGAACCCACAACATTGCCAACGTGCAGTTCTGTTTCAGTGGCAACCAGCTATCCATCATGGGACAATCTCAAGAGCATCCCTAAGGAGGAGGAGGCGGGGATGGCTCTGCTTGGCCAGCTGCTGCCATCACCAGCTCTCAGGCCCTGGCACCACCAGGCAGAAAAGTGTTTGTAAAAGCATTATTTGAGAGAGAGAGAGAGAGAGAGAGAGAGAGAGAACAAGCAAGCATGAGAGGAGAGAAGGTCAGACGGAGAAGCAGACTCCCTGCAGAGCTGGAAGCCCAATGCGGGACTCAATCCATGGGCTCCAGAACCATGACCCGAGCTGAATGAAGGCAGATGCTTAACTCAGTGAGACACCCAGGTGCCCCCAAAAGTGTCTTTTTAAAACTGTGTCAAATGAATTGCCAATTGGTTAGATGTAAGTATTTGATCCAAGAATTCATCTAAATAGTACACAGCTGCCTTTTGAAAGACATATCACATTTGAAAAATAATTCATTTACCGTGCACTCCTGACACCTGGCTTTGTTTTACAAGTCCTGAGAATGCAGATTTGCGCCTGCCCCGCCTCACTACCCCTTTCAGCAGGGTGAATGCTGGCAAAGGGGTAACGTGATCTTATGGTAAGAAGGAGGTGTATACTTCTATCTATCTTTTATCTAGACGCTGTGGAAGGAAATTTAAGAAAAAATGATGTATTGGCAAGAAACCTCTAAAGGAAAGACCAAAAACCAATGGGGCTGTCACCATTTAAGGAAATTTCTGAATGGACTGAGGGGGCTGGGACAGATCAAGAGTCCGAGAACTAGCACTATAGAGTGGTGACGTCTGGATGGAAGCACTGTATTTTTCTTTTTTCCACTTTCCCCATTTTCAACAGTAGGCAGAAAAGCACATTGAAAAAAGAGGGTAAGAGGTAACCTGCACAAATGCCACTAGGACAGAAGTATCAAGCCAGGCTGTCAGTATGTTCCAACAAGGGCCAAGGGAGCATTCCCCTCTCCTAATTGTCTTAAGAGCTCAGGGTAGGAGAAAAATTTCTTGGGTTCTATTCGTTATAATAAATACTTCCATTACCAACATCAGAGAAGAAATCAAAGGAAAAACTGAAGAAAAAGAACAGCTCCTACAGAACAGGAGCAATGGTTTTGGGGTGATTAATCTGACATACCTGATGTGCAGGAAGGACCGTATTTATGCAGAATCTTACAAAACGAGATTCAAACAAATGCACCAACAAAAGCATGCTCAGGACTTATAATCAGGAGCCTCAAGAGTCCAGGCTCAATTCTGCTACTAATTTGCCATCTGATTTTAAGCAAGTCTTTTCCTCTCTTGGTGCCATGATTTCTCTTATAGAAAGAGGACCTTTCCAGGTCTTACTGCTGTGGGATTCTAGATTGTAGGAAGAGAGGGAACAGGGAATTACTTGCAGAGCTACAGAGGGCATTAGGATCGACATGCATAGCAGCAGGGAGAATCAAGATCACCATCAGAAGCATAGTGTTGGCTCTCTCTTTTTGCAGTGCAATTTGTCTACCTACTTCTGCTAACTGGGCCTTATTGAAGCCTGGTCTGGTCTGCAATTTGTAGTGTCGTTTATAACGCCGTAGAGTGTTCACCTGCAACTGGAACAGATCAACCTGGAGAGAAGAGGAGAAACATGTTATCCATCACCTGACTAGCCACGGCTCACCGAGAGCACATTATGTGCCCAGCACTACACTAAGATGGACGGGGTGGGGAAGAGGACTACGGAGATGTCTTAGGAATGGTCCACTGAGGACTAAAAACTGGCTGGGAAGACAAAAAAAAAAAAAAAAAAAAAAAAATCAAAACCCAAACAAACAGTGGAAAAGAGTTCTAGCTGGAGAGGGGTGGTCCCGGGAGGCTCACGGAAGCCATAAAGCTTAAGCTAAGGAGAACAGGGCTAGACTATGGAATGAGAGAAAGACCACGAAAGACCACGAGCGCAGGAAGCCAGGAGATGAAGAGACAGACTCAGGTGTCATTGGTAATCACGATGCGTTTAAAAGGTGAGACTGGAGGGCAGCATGTCTTGAAAAAGCCGAAGGAGTGACACAGGTGGTGGTGGGGGGGGGGATGTTCAGGAAGATGGATCTAGTGGGGGTTTGTAGGGAAGACTGATGGACGGGCAGGCAACGTTGCTGTAGCAGTGATCAGAAATGAGATGCTTAAGTTGAGCTTTGGAGGCTGCTAATAACGGAGGGGTACACCAAGCATGGGGAGCAAAGGTAAACCCAGACAGGCATCCTGGAGGAAGACAGGCCTGAGCTTGGTAGCGGACCATATGGCGGGGCGTGAGGAAGGACTACGGGAGGTACTGCTGTTCCCAGAGTTCTTCCCTAGGCTCAGCCTTCAGGTGCTGGAACCCTGACCAACTCTCCAGAGAAAACTCGAAAGCTACTGTGGCCAGTGTACAAATCAGCAGGTTAGGTTGGGGATCTCTGCAGATGACTGGATAACAGAGGGAAAGGACCCCCCCTTCTTTTTCTAACACAGGAAGAGAGGAAAGCTGCACAGTCATGAAGTATTGAAGGCCCAGACATTGGGCTGCTTTTACCTGCCTCTAAAAGAGATGTTCTTGCTTCAGGCAGGTGGAGGGCACTTAAAAACAAAATGAATGATCAATATGAGGGACCAAAGTCCTTCATTCTTTTCAAAACATTCCTCAAACCCCCTTTTTTTTTTTGTAAAAAGCAATGAAATTGAATACATCCATTTCTTTATGAAATAATAATACTAATGCTGAAGGCAATAGAAAAATGCTGTAAACCAATGCTAGAGAAAGGGACATAGGGAAGGGTGGAAGGAAAGGACCCTATTTTCAAAGGTTTTCTCCACATCTTCAGACAAAGGCCCACCTACTCTTTCTATTCCTACGCAGTCATTTCCACTCTGAGCGCTAACAGGCGGTTGCCTTATGAAATATTCATGTGTCAAATATTCAATGTACATTACAAACGGGTTTTCTTCTGCTGAGTCTTAAGTGAAAACAACGTAGACAGAAAGAAAATTCAATACTCCTTCCTGTAGCCTTGCTCAATAGGCACCAGCACCTTGAAGGTTCGAGAAGCCTAGGTCTCATCATCCAGTGCAACGGTTCTTAGCAAAGAACGGTTTTGCCCCCAGAGGACATCCTCTAATGTCTGGAGGCGTTTTCTGGATGGTCACTACTGTGGTGACTGGCATCTAATGGGTAGAATCCAGGAATGCCGCTAACCATCCAACGATGCACAGGACAGCCCCCACGACAAAGACTCCTCTGGCCCCAAATATCAACAGTGCCAGGGTTGAGAAACCCTGGGCCCTTATAACTGACTCTGGAGTGGCTCCTGGGGAACCAGCCTGGACCAGGGACCAGAGCTGTATGAACTGACAATGTACACCTTTATTTTGCAGATCAGAAAACAGAGGGCCAGGAACTCCTCCCAATCCTTACAAAGCTTAGTCTCCAACTCTAAAGGCAAAAAAAAAAAAAAAAAAAAAAAAAGTTTTAAGAAACTTGACACTGTGGTTATATTCCAGAATGTATCAGGGGCTTCTTGCAGAAAGGCTGTATGGCCTGGTGCACAGGGCAGTGGCCGGAAGACCCCGAACTCTATGTGTGACCTCAGGTCTCCATGCCTGTCTGTAAGATGGGGCAGTGAGACTGACTCATTTCTAAGTTTTCAGGTCTCAGATTCAGTATTACCATGATTCTATGATTTGCTTTTCAAATAAACCACAGCAAACAAAGGGGACTAAAATTATTTACTCCAAAAAGCAGACCAGACCAGAGATAAGGATCACATTAGAACCCACTTTTCCAGCTTTCTCAAGCAGATTTCTTTGACTTTTACCTCAGGAATGTCAGTGTCATGCTCAGGAGAATCTCCGCCGTCGTCGCTTGTCTTCCTCTTCCTTTTATTTCGTACACTCTGGATGAAATTTTTGTGGAAGTCGCAGATATACAGGTGCCTTACCTGATGGGAAGCAAATTAAAGTGAGACTTGCCAGTTCCAGGGGAACAGCAACAGGCAGCTCTCGAGCCACAGGGCTTCTCTCCTTTGCAACGCATTGAAGAGACAGAAGGAAGAGCAACGTGGAGACCCCAATTTCCAGGAGTTTACTGCTGAGTTGTAGAACGAGAAGCCCACAAAGGGACACAAATACTACCATCATACCGGGCAACAGCTCATAAAAGTCCCCCCTGAAGGCCAGAGACAGTAGGTGGCAGGGCTTCACCAAAGGGAGAGAGGCTTGTGGCTGGGATAGTCAGTGTTTTGGTCTCTGACTAAAGAGGATTTATGGGTAGATAGGAAAGATTCTGAATTAGAAGATGAATCAAGACTTAAGAGGAGTTTCAAATACAGACTACAAGGAGATTCGGCGGTAGGGGACACGAGAACAGCTTAGACTTTCCTTCAGACAAGACAGAGTCCCCCAAAGTTTTAGAAGCGGGGAGTGATGTGACCTATAGGAGATGTGAATTTACAACAGGCTGGAAGGCAATATCCCAGGAAGAAGGAAAGAAGGGACAGTGTAACGGGGAGACTGGACTTCCCACTTTGACACTGACAACAGCTACTATTGCAGGAGGACCTCTCTCTGAAAAACGTTATTCCTGTGTATCCCAGTTATACTTCTCGCACCACCACACATCTGGTCCACAAAGAGAAGTGGAAAGAGATGCAGAAACTCTCCTTCTCCCAGAAACCACATGAAAGAAGCTGGATGTTCCCGCCGACCTTTTTTCCCCTCACTTTAAAGCACTCATAATTTGAGGATTTTTATTTTATATACAATGAGATGGCATTAAGGTGAATAGGTATCTTGGATATCTGCAGGTAGGTATCTTGGATGACCCATTCAAGGAAGTTCACTTAATCCAACTTAATGAAGCCTCTATCCCTCGCATACTGACGGAAACACTGGTGGCACTTACTGAGGCCGTATTTCCGGATCAGACCGCGCCGGTTTGAGCAGACGCGGCAAGAAGGAGAACCCTGGCCAGATTTCCTCAGATGACTCCAGTAGAGCTGCCGGTGACCCATCTTGCTCTCTTGGATGCAATGAGGCGAAAGGAAAGAGCTAGCACACGCACGCCTCCTGCCAACTTTCTAATGCAGGTTGGAGGCATATGGGCAAGTGAAGGCGGCAACTGCAGCTGAGAGGTGAACGTGTTTTTATTTCAGAATGGAAGCACCAAGGGTGCCTGGGGGAGCCACTCCAAACCCTACCAGAAATGAAATGCCTGTGTAAATGCCTTGGGGTTGTTGACACTGGAACAGATGCTAAACAAATGTTCTTGAGAGACTTCCGAATTTGTATTTATTCCCTAAATTCTTAAGACAAAACTAAGCTGATTGGAAGCCAGCACTGATTCAGATCTCTGCATGGAGAAAATAATGAAAACTTCTTTTTAGTCAGTGAATTAGCACCTTCATTGGGTTGGATTGGTGGGTCCGGGCACTTTCTGGTTTACTCTGCGGCCTTGACTTGCAGACAGCAGGCACTCTGAGTGTACCTGTGCCAGCACGTGCCATCCCTCCTGTCTGAGAGCTGCGTGGGCCAGCAAAAGCCACCGTTTACATATGGTCACAAATTTGAGTATCTTGGCTGGAGTCCACTCTGCCAAAGGACTTTTGGACACAGCCTGTGTCATTGTCCCAACAAACCCCTCCTAGTCAATGCACAGACCACTGGCCATGCTGTCACCAGGGAAGAAAGCATACTACTCCTCCCTGACGGGAAACTGGCCCTCATGTTGGCTAGTACCATATGGAAACTCTGAGATGAAGCAGCTGCTCAACTTCGTAGAGGGACATACGTGGTAGGAGAACAGGTGATTTCCTGAAGCTGTGGCTGGGAGGTTTTAGGTTAGGACACTAGAATAATGGAATTCTGGATGGGAGAGAACTTAGCAATCACCACTATAACCCCACTGGCCCTGATCTCATTTTCTATAGAGATAAACGGAAGTCACACAGATCTTGTTATGATCTGGCCAAGGTCACCCAGGCCTTCTGACCCCTCGTGTCCTTTCCTACTCCAGCATTTTCTTTTCTTTCTTTTTAAATTATTTATTTATTTATTTGACAGACAGAGATCACAAGTAGGCAGAGAAGCAGGTGGGGGCGGGGAGAGCAGGCTCCCCACTGAACAGAAAGCCTGATGTGGGGCAGGATCCCAGGACTCTGGGATCATGACCTGAGCCAATGGCAGAGGCTTTCACCCACTGAGCCACCCAGGTGCCCCATACCCCAGCATTTTCTTTATACTCTTCTCAACTTCTACTTTTCTCCAGCATAAAGCAGAAAATGTCAATTGGAGGAATGTTTGAAAGCATGTTATGTATCAATAGCTCATAGAGCACAGCCAATGTCTACATGAACTGAGTGTAAGCTGCCTGAGTTGGATTTCTGGTGCTATTATTTTAAAAGGTTCTCTGCTAGGCCCTTTTACAAGATAAACAGTCATTACTTCTCCTTCAACATTTTCAAATATGTACCAGTTTTCAGAAATTTCAGAGCTCAGAGGCCTTTGGGGGTAGAGGTGGAGGAAGGAGGGTGGCAGCAAAGGCTCCAGTGTTTTTCTTTTCTCTTTCGATTTCTGTAACAGCTAAAAATTCTCGTAACATGGCAGTTTCTTAGATTGAATTCCTGCCCAAGCCTGTGAGAATGAAGTAGAATCCCCTTCGGAAATAATGATTCTGCACCACCACCTAGAAACAAATTGTGAGTAATTCCACCTTGAAACACTACTCCTCCAGAGCGTCACTTTTGGGGAACTCCACTGCCAGGCTCATGCTGCCTCTGTTGTAGGCAGTGTGTGTGAAACCACCAACATAGCCCAACACAGGTTTCCCAGCGAGGTCACTGGGTAAATGGAGCCCCAGTGGTAGCAGCACAATTGCTCAGATGTCATGGCATCCAAGGATTTAAAAGAGCTGGAAATTTCTTTCTTTTCTTTTCTTTTTTTTTTTTTTTTTTTTTGAGGACTGGAAAACATTATAAGCTGCTCAGGCAAAGGCTCCCAACCACCTACACAATAGGTAGGCAGCGTTTCCAAGAGGATGAACTCACTGCTGTCTTAGAATTAGGCACTTCATTTCAATACATGTCCTAATCTGGACCTCCTTAGTGTCTAGCCAGTTGTTTGCTCTCCCATGAATTCCTTTCATTCATTCACTGATAGATTTGTAGTAAGAAAGTCATTAACTCACCCCCAGCCATTTTAAAAAACAGCATCTTCCAAGTGTGGCAAATGTACTGCAATTGTTAACATAATACAAATAAATTGCTGGTAGGAGGGAAGAGCCTGGAAGAAGAGGCAAAGATTTTTTATTTATTAAGACTTCATCAATCAAGGCTTATGGCATGGGGCTTGGAAGTAAGTCAGATAATGGATTTAAGAAATTAACCAGCCTCTTAGTCACTGGGTGAGGTTGGCACTGTCACTTCTTATCTCTGGGCCTCAGTTTCACCTGTAAGATCCGAAGAAGAAAAGTGCATGTCTTTTCAGTTTAAAAAGCAATCTCTAATTTCCCTCAACAGTGGAATTTTGGTCCTAAAAGAGAATGGATGTTAACCACCTGAGCTTTTAGCTGGGCTACCTGAATATTAAATATCCCTTAACTCATTTCCAATTCCTAATCACAAGGCAGCCACTTAAAGCTTGCAGCAACAGATGTCAAACTAAAAAGTTCTTAATTGGTTGACAATAGGCACATCTTTAGAATTGTTAACTAGAAGTGGTGAAATCACACGGGGAAAGTTTTCCTATGATTAGGCACAAAACACAGGGCGATTCTATTCAAATTCAAAGCGCTCTCCCCAACGCCTTTCTAAAGAAGCTACCCCTAAGAAAGGTGATTTTCTTCCTCCCCATCACTCGGACTGCAAAGAGCTTCCTCCCAAGACTTGGTCTTGGCCTTATTTCTGCCTCATCCTTGAAAATTCCACCTCCCCGTAGCTGCATGCGAAGCAGCGAGCTCGGTGACCCTCGGCAGAAGCCAAGGCCGCGGCAGGGGGGTGGGGCGGGGGGAGTGGGAAGTAACTGCCACCTTTCCTTTTCTGAAGGTATAACAGGGTTCCGAGGAGAGAGAAGTTGAAGAAGAGCTGGGTCCCTTCATCACCCCCTCCCCAACACTTGCTCCTTCGTGGGCCAACAGAATTAACACAAGTCTCTCGGCCCCGATATCTAAACCACTACAATAAGCCCTAAACTGCTGTTAAGTGTTCCCAGGCAGGAAAGGTCCTCGGAAGCCCCCCTTCCTCCGCCCCCCAACTCCCCGGATTTGGGCAGAATCCCAGTCCGAGCCCGTCTGCGCTGAAGCGGCCTTTGAAATCCCGAGTGCAACTCCCCAGTTTGCAGATAAAGGGCGGCGAGGCCCAGGGCGGGGAGGGCCCCGGGGTCCGGCCCGCAGCCAGGAACAGCGGCCGAAGGGTGGCGGCGCGCGGGGACCTAGCCGGGGCCAGGGGCGGGGGCGGACTCACGCTCTTGTCGATGTCCAGCTTGAGTTTCTTCTGCGAGATGCTCTTCTGGACCCTCTTGCTGAAGGAGGCGTTGCCCGCGGGCCGGACGCAGCGCTCGCCGTCCTCGATGAGGCAGCAGCTCTGGCCGTAGCCCGGGGCGGCGGCGGGGGCGGCGGGGGGCCCTTCGCGGCTGTCCTCCTCCGTGCTAAAGCCGTTCATCTCCCCGCCCCGGGCCGGCCCCTCTGCGGGAGGATCCCCTGTAGGCCACTCTGCGGCCGCGCACCCCGCGGGGCAGGTCGCCGAGGCCCCCGCACCCGAGGGTCCCGGAGTCCGTCTCCAGACCAGGCGCTGCTCTGCCCCGCGCCGGGGAGGCCCGGCTCTGCTCCGCCGCGCTCCGGCTCCTTCGGCCCCCGGCCCCGCGCCTCCGGAAAGCCCCTTACTCCCCGCTCGAGGCCCCGGGGTCGGCTCCCGCGGCTCGCAGGGCCCCGCCGGGGGTCACCCGGAGGTGCCTTCTGCCGGGGGCCCAGAACCGTTACCCTTCGGCGGGGGCGTCCGGGAGGGCGTCCCAGGAAGCAACCGGTCCCCGGGGACTCTGGACCCGGCTTGCCAGGGGGTTTCCAGGGCCCCCGCCGGCTCCCGCCTTCTTTCGGCTGCGGGGCAAACTCGCCGCCGGGCAGCTCCCCCGGGGTGGCGCGGCCTCCCCGCGCGGGGCCCGGCCTCGAACCCGCGGCGCCCGGGCCCCGGGGCGCGTCCGGCTCGCCCCACCCCTGCAGCCACTCGGCTGCGCCCCGAGTCCCGCGGCAGCCCCTGGGCCGCCCGGCCGCCGCCCGCCCAAGGCTCCGCACCACAACAGTTCGCTCCCCCGCCCTCCGCGGGACAGCGGAAGTCCCGCCTCAGCGCGACCATTGGCTGCGTTTGCTCTATGGGCGGGGCCTCCGCCGCCGCTGGCATGCTCCATTGGGCACCTCCGCCGCCAGTCCTCGGAGCCTGGCTACTTCCTGGACTCTGCTGGGATGGGTTCAAAGTAGAGAAAGTGGAAGAGGGAAGAGTTACCCGGTGCGGGCGGGGAACGGGGCCGCACTCTCTTCAGGCCGGGGGAGGGATGGTGAGCGGGGGTCTGGCTGGACAGAGGGCCAGACTCCCGGAACGGAGGAGCACATTCGGGGGCGTACGGAAGTGCAGACGTGGGCGGGGGTGCCGAGGGACAAACATAGGGAGGGGTATTTGAGGGGGGACCTTACGGGGATAGAGGTTCTGCCATGAGAAGGACAGACAGGGTAAAACCGAAGAACCAGGGTTCAGAGGACCCGCAGACCGGTGGGACGTAGGGTGGGTGAAATAGGACAGAAAGCCAGACATGGCGGGAAAGACTGAGGGACAAGCCGGTACAGATACGTGGAAAGACATGCAGAGGAGAGGATGAGGGACTGATGGCGGGTGTTGCAAGGTAGTCGGATGCTTCCGGGCGGCGGAGACTTCAGACTGTAGAGACGGACTGGCTTGGTGCGCGCGGAAAGAGGAGGAGAGGGAGGAAGAAGACCCCTAGGGGGCTTGGGTGACCCCTCGGCTGGGAAGAATCGGAAGTCATTATAGGGTCTAGAGGGTGGACTCGGTGAACCGCGGGGAAGAGGAGGGGCTGCGGAGCACGCGGAGAAAAGGTTGGGGGTGGAGGATCAAGGGCCAATCTCCGCATAGGGAAGGGCTTGCGGTGTGCGGAGTCCCTCGCTGGAGCTCTGTAAGCCGTAGCTTCTATTTCAGCCTTCTGGTCTGCCTGCAAGGTGACCGTGCCCTACCAACACTCTGAGCTTGGGGTTCGGCGCCAGGGCATCACACACACTTTAAAAGGCCTTGGGGAAATCTTCTAGTCTAGCACCCCAGTTAGGCCACCGTTGAGTCACAAATGAGGGCCTGTGGCCCGTCGTAGGGACTAGACCAGGGTCACGCTGTCATGCAATCATTTAGGGATGGGTAGCATTGACGGGGGTGGGGGGGGGGAGATGGGGGAAGGGTGGAGAGGCGGTACGGAGGGGCGAATGTTAGGTGTGCAGGTGTACCTATTTTGGTAGTACTAGCTGGCTTGGCGTTGAAGAGGCTTCTTGTTTGCGTCCTGATGAAAGAGGGAAAACCACCAGTTTCCATGTTCTTAAGCAGATGCCCTGTGATCTTAAAATTTCTTCAGTAACTTTAACCATATTTGTACGCTCTAGCCTAGTAATTTCACATGTGGGATAGCCATTTTAGGAAATTGGCCTACCAGAGAAAAAATAAAACGATGATGTCCGTTGTAGGAGTATAACAGGAAAATTGAAAAAGAACCTCAAGTTCCACGAGAGAAGTGGTTAAGTAAACTAACATCTTCAGAATGAGATATTTTGTGATGTTTTCCACATTTAAGGTAGTTTCAACATCAATGTAAATTTTTTCTATATATAATAATTCATCATTTACTCTTCAACAAAGAATTGATGAGTTGGAGAAGTGCTCTATTCATGGTAAGTTAAAAATGCAGGATATAAAATTGCATATGGGATATGATGTGTGTACATCTTAGTTTAAAAAAAAAGGGGGGGGGGAACAAAGCAACTATTTGTGTATCAAATGTACACCGAAGTACTAATAGTAATTATTTGTGGGTAGCGGAAATATGGCTGATATTTTTCTCCTTTTGGTCTACTTTGCATTTTCCCCAACAAGCATTTACTGCTTTTGTAGTAGGAAGAATAGAGTGAAAATTAATGTAAAAAAGGGCACAGTTTAATAAAATTTCTCACTCAGAGTTCATACATTCAGAAGCAAATTATCGAGCATATTATGTACACTCCTTTCAGGGTTGGCCACAGGAGAAGGATAAAACATAATCGCTGCCCTAAAAGAGAGTATCTTCTAGTAGAGGAGCTCAGATACATATACAAAAAACAGCTGGGTATCCGTACAAGTCAGCGTGTGATGTTGGTTCCAAAGTTGACCTGTATAGGTGAGTGCTCTACATTTCCCACATATATTTCACCCTTACATTTTTTTTTTTCAATACCCCACTTGCATCCAGCGCCAGGCTGCTACAAAACACACAGCTTCCTCAGCAGTAGCTTCCTCTGGCATTGCCCCTAGAGCAGGGGAGGAGGACAGACAGGTGACATTTCCTTGGGTGCTCTTTCTCAGCCCTACGGGTATTGGCTGCTCCTTATCTGTTATTTCTGTATTCTGTAGATTTCTCTTTACTCTCTTTTACTACAGTACCCTGTTATAATTAATAACCACATTAATTTTCCTCCTTTCAAATTGCTGTGTGATTTCTGTCTCCTAATTGGACCCAGACTGATAACCCCAACCTCTGTGTAATTTTTTGAGTAGTGGGGGGGCATATGCTTTTAACTACCCCTTATATACAATCCTAGAGTCTTCCTTCCAGGAATATTTTATTGTAAGTTCTCCCCCATGTTATTATGTAGTTCAGTTCCAAATAGCAATATTTGGAAAAAATTCTGATTCCTTTGCTAGGGGAGTAAATCCGGAATTCCAGAAAGGAAATATAAATATTCAGATAATGAAGAAATGAATAGAGAAAGCTTCTGTGATTCTTGGTCTGCTTTGTGTAGGATTTGAGATTGTTGAAACAGTCAAGAGAATCTGCTTTGCTACCGAAGCGAGCACCAGATAATGAAGAAATGAATAGAGAGAAGCTTCTGTGATTCTTGGTCTGCTTTGTGTAGGATTTGAGATTGTTGAAACAGTCAAGAGAATCTGCTTTGCTACATTTATAAATTTAGGTAATTAATTTACGACAGTTGCTTAAGTGCTTAGAAAGCTCTTGCTTTTAAGATTTTCAAGTTGGTCCTGTTGGGCATTTAAAGTGTTTGAGAAAATTAGGCATATTAAATTTGTAATTGTAGTCTGAAATGTCTAAGGGAATTTGATTAATTAAAGCTGTAAGTCTATGAAATGTTTAAGGAGGACTGAATGTACTAAAACTTCAGAATTAATTCAACAATAATCAAAGAACAAGTAAAAGTGATCTTATCTTTATACAAAAATCACTAGATTTATAATAGAATAACAAGATTTGTCAATTGAACATAAGGCCTTTGACAAAAGCTAGGTTTTATAATGGGCAACTTGAGTATGTAGCTGTAAGATTCTTTTCCATGTCCAAATCTACCTCCAGATATTTAAAATCACAGGTATATAACCCCCAACCTTATAGTTCTAGCTGAGGCCTCTCTTCTGAGCTGCAGAAAGCAACATCCAGTTCTTTGCTCAGACGCTCAAGAGGCATCGCATACCCAGATGTACAAGTTAGAAACTTTTCTGTTCCCCGAATATTTTAACTATGCAGCCTGTACCCCTTGATTCTCCGTGCCTTTCACCCCACTCAAAGCCCACCCATCATTGAAGCACATTCTCCATCCGAAAGGTATTTAGAATCTGTCCCCTTTGCTTCATACCCTACGGCCAGCAGCACTAGCGGAGGGCACTATCATCTTGTGCCTACAATGCATCACTGGCCTCTCAGCTGGTCCCTAAAACACTCTCTTCTGACAGAGCCTCCATACAAACCAGACCTTGCTGTACAATTCTTAAGGCCTGGTGCCAGCTTTCCAGCACATTCTAACAGTTCCAGCTACTATCTCTTGGCTCAGAAGCCCTGGCCCAGCTCTGTTATTCTGCCCCAAGTTCCTCAAATAAGCTGAACCCCACCCTACCCCGAGGTCTTTGCATTTGCATTTAGCTCTACCTGGAATGTGGTTCTGCTTGCTCCTCCTGATGCACAGCTGGCTCCTGCCTTCAAGTCTTAGTTTATTTTTTTTTTAGAGAGAGGGAGAGAGATGGTGGAGGGGTAGAGGTGGGGGGGAGAGAGAAAGAGAGAGAGAGGAGAGAGGGAATCTTAAGCAGGCTTGGTGCAGAGCCTGATGCGGGGTTCGAGCTCACAACCCTGAGATCATGACTGGAGCTAAAATTGAGTCAGATGCTTAACTGATGTACCCATTAAAGTCTTAATTTAAATGTCACCTCTGCAGAGAGCCTTCCCTGATTAAAAGGACCCCCCCCCCCATTGCCCATTGCTGTACTCCTTTCAGTGTCTTTTCTTATTAGCACTCACCACAATGTGCAATTGTCCCCATTTCAAATATTAAGCTCCATGAAGGTGAGGACCGGGTCTGTCCTGTTTGTTGTAGCTCCAGGGCATAGGACGCTAATTCTCCAGTTCTGGTGGCTAATAAGAATGAGGCTCAGCAAGCATTTTTCAATGAATCACTTTATTTTTTTAGAAAAGATTTGTTTATTTATTTGACAGAAAGCGAGCACAAGCACGGTGAGTGGCAGAGGGTGAGGGAGAAACAGACTCCCTGCAGAGCAGGGAGCCCAATGACGGGAGCCAAATGCAGATGCTCCACCCACTGAGCCACCCAGGCGCCCCTCAACAAATCACTTTAAATATATCCAACTATACCAAAAAATTTATTAAGTAATAAAAAAGATACAAAGCAGTATGCAGAGTATAAATTCCATTTGTTTTTCTGAAAAGGTTTATACACAAATACATATTTTATGGAAACACAAGAAACTAGTCATTGTGGCTGCCTCCACAGTGGGAACTGTAGGACAAGGGAAGAAAGGTAAGAAGAACTTAATTTTTACAACCTCTTTTCCTATTGCATATTTTACAATGTGCCTATATTTCTTTTGCAATAATAAAAAACCATCTTTTGGTATTATTTAGTAAGAAATATGGAATACCAAAGAAGTTGGAAGAATCTCAGATAAAGGATAGTCATTTAATTTTTAATTTTAATTATTTAATTTTTTAAACAATTTTATTTATTTATTTGACAGAGAGAGACACAGCGAGATTGGCAACACAAGCAGGGAGAGTGGTAGAGGGAGAAGCAGGCTTCCTGCCCAAGCAGGAGGCCAGATGCAAAGCTCCATCCCAGGACTCTGGAATCATGACCTGAGCCTATGGCAGACCCTTAATGACTAAGCCACCCAGGTTCCTCTGTTTTTATTTTTAAAAAAGATTTTATTTATTTACTTGAGAGAGAGAAGGGAGGGCATGCGCAGGGTGAAAGGGGACAGAGGGAGAAGCAGATGCCTCACTGAGCAGGGAACCTGACTCGGGGCTCGATCCCAGAACCTGAGCCAAAGGCAGCCATGTAACCTACTGAGCCACCCAGGGGCCCCAAGTGCAGTCCTTTAAATGGAATAGATTTAGCTTTATGAAAAACCCGCAATATTGTCCTTCGTTTCCTCATCTTGCTGAGGACCTGTGAAAGCTTCCCCTGACTCTGGCACTTGACAGGCATCGGCCGTGGGCCAATGGTAGCCATTGGCGTGGTGGGCAAGAGTAAAGACCCTGGTGTGATCTCCGGCTCTGCCACTTCACTAGCTGTAGGACCGCGGACAGCTCACATGAAGCCTATGAGTCTCCATTTTCTTCATCTGTAAAATGGTGTGATAATAGTACTTCTCTGATGGGGCGATTGTGAGCATCTAATGTGTTCTTGTGAAGTACTTGGCACAGCGTTGTCTCGTACCCAGTAAATGTTCATCCATTACATGCTGATGCCCCTAAACTTCCCCTTGTCCCCAAGCTGAGATTTCTGCAGGTTAGGGAAGGAGACATCATCTTGCCAGATGGCGAGGCTGTGCTCAGTTTTCACTCAGGCAGTCGCCATATCCATCGGCACGGCAACAATTGGGAGACTACTTGATTATTTTATTGTATCTTAACCTCACCTTAAAAAATTTTATAGGAGGAAAAATCAAAGTACCAATAGTAGTGATAAGAAGTATGTGTATATCAAGAAAGTGAAGAGGGGCGCCTGGGTAGCTCAGTTAATTAAATGTCTGCCTTCGGCTCAGGTCATGATTCCAGGATCTTGGGATGGAGCCCCATGTCAGGCTCCCTGCTGACCCTGCTTCTTCTTCCCCTGCTCTCCCTGCTTGTGCTTTCTGTGTCAAATAAATAAATAAATAATCTTAAAAAAAAAAAGGAAGAGACAATCAACAGAATGGGAGAAAGTATTTGCAAGTCATACATACAATAAGAGACTTGTATGAATATATAATGAACTCCTATAATTCAAGAATAAAAAAGACAAGGCAGTTAAAAAGTGGGTAAAGTTTTTTTTTTTTTAAGATTTTATTTATTTATTTGACAGACACAGAGAGACACAACTGAGACCACCCAGGCACCCGTTTGTTTATTTTTAAGCACCAGTGTCCATTAAAGCATTTTAGTTGCATGCATATATTATTACATTTGGGGCTCTATCTCACAACCCTGAGATGATGACCTGAAAGAAAAAAATCAAGAGATGCTCAACCAACTGAGCCATCCACACGCCCCAAGCATCTTTTTTTTTTTTTTTTTAAAGTAAGCTCTAGGCCCACTGTGGGACTTGAACTCATGACCCTGAGATCAGGAGTCACGTGCTCCACTGGCTGAGTCAGCCAGGCACCCCCTTATGCATGCTTTTTGATTAGTGAAGAAAAATAACCATATTGGGGGTATAGTAGGAAAAGCAGGAAATGTATCATCAAAGATTGTATTAAAAAATACAGGTGTAATTGCAACTGATATACTCTTTTTATTCCACAGGAACAGATGTGCCCTGTTGACAAAATAGAGCCTTTGTTTGACTCTTTACTTTTGACATTAGTCCCATTTTCAGAAACCAATTATGTATGGAAGTGGGGGTTATGTGCCTTCCGGGGAAAGCAGAAGATCCCTTTGCCCTTTCTGATTCTCCTTCCTTTAACGCTAGATCACCAAGCAAACTTCTCCTAAGGAGTAATTCAGCCGATTCTAGGAGGATGCACATAAATATTGACAAATAATGACCTACATTAAATAAGGTGTCTTTAAGCTGAAATACACATAAAGCAAGGTTATGTGGCTCTTGTGGGCGGAGGCTCATGGGAGCCCACCTCTGTACTTGCCTCAGGGGTGTGGTTCAGTATTTGCGAATTCAGTGTTTGCAGTGATGCAATAGAACAGAATGACTGTGAACAAAGGGAATGAGTTATGTATCAGCAGAAGTGCCATGAAGGAGGCTACATAGCTGCTCAGCATGATGAGAATGATGTGTGAGGAGGTATATTCTTGACAGGGTGGGCTGGAAGTTTCTTGGGAGGGGAAAGCTAAGCTAAAAGCTAGGACTCGAAGTGTGGAAAGAAGCTGCCAGGTGGATAAGTATATCCCAAGTGGTGGGACCAGCAGGGTTCTGGAGGTGACAAAGACTTGGCCTGTGGGGACCTGAGCCCTGCTGAGGAGGTGGTGGAGAAGCAGGCAGGGGCTAGTCTGGAAGGACTGTTAGGACCTAGCTAAGAAGTTTTCATTTTCTCCTAGAGGCCTAGGGTAAAGTTACAAGCAGTGCAGCAGTAATCAGGTGTCGCTGGGCCCTTGTTTGTTTTCGCCACTAGGCTGAAGAGGTCACCAATTGTCCCTTATTCACCTCTGTATTTCCAGGGCTGAGGACAGAGCTGGGGCCAACTACTGCGGCACAGAGCGTGGACCACCGCGGGCCCACAGTGTATATTTCAGTTTGCTTTTGTCGTCTGAATGACCAAGCCCGGGGATTCTGCAGCTGTAGCTGTCAAGAAACTGTCACAGGGACTTTCCCCACAATGTGGACAACCCCAGGATTCAGGCCTCAGCTTCCCAGGCTGAGAGGCCAATGGTGGGGGAGCTCAGCGCTCAGCTCCAGCAAAGGCAGACCCGTCCTCCCTTTCCTCCCATCCTTAGGCAGGAGCTGGCAGGAGATCAGATGCTACTTTAATTCCAAGGGGCTCATGAACAAAAGCTGCCAAGTTGCTTAGAAACCTGCTTTTCTGAGGGTTCACCAGGTTTTCCTTTGTTTCTATGGCATTGTGTGTGTGAGTGTGCATGAGCACACTGAGGGCCATCACCCTGCCAGGTCTGCAGCAAGCGGGACCGGAACGTGAGAACTGCGGGCTGCCTGGGATACCGTCGCAGTCCCCAGGTATCGCCAAGCCAGGCAGCCCAGGCGTTTGAGGGGCAACAAAGGGGAGCCAGCTGCCTTCGGCCAGAGGTGGACAGAGCTGTGAGCAGCTGCAGGAAGGAAGCTTTGGATACTGAATCCTGCACTCACTCGCTTCAGCAACAGCCCAGAAGCCCTAGCATGGGAGATACCAACAACAGAACCGAGAGGGGACACCACTCTCATCCCCTCGCTGACTCGCTGAGCTTGGAAAATAAATTCTCGAGATCAGTGTCACTGCAAAGTACCAGATGTAAGATTTGTAGGACCAAGGCAGTCCTAGCTGACCATGATCTAATTTGGTCCCCTTCTTCCCACTGTCATGTGGGAAATCTGAGGCCTGGGGAGTGGAAGGGACTTCCTCAAGAACACCTAGCGTATCACAGAGGTTGGAGCACTCTTTCTCAGAAGGTCTGTGGGCTGTGAGTGGAGGGAAAATAGCCTAAAGCATAAGCTGGCCCTATATTATTCACCCATTTGTCCCTTCTTCAATTACTTATTGAGCCCTTACTCAGTGCCAGGAGCCCCAACAAGGAGCTAAGATGGATGAGAAATTGAATTTCCCCGTCTTCCCACCTGCTCCGGTGAGGAAGGACCTTTCCTCCCAGCAATCAGTAATTTTGAGATTCTGGCTGTCCTGGATTTCCACGCCTACTGTGCACCCAGCACCTTGAGTCATTCCTGGCTATACATGTCAGCCAACGGCACATCTGATGCTTTCACCCGGCCTGGTTAAAAACCCTCTAAGAGTTCCCACTGCTTTAAAAATAAAGCTCAGAGACTCCTTAACATGGCCCACAAGGCCCTGCAGGGTGTGGCTTCTGCCCTCCCCACCTCCTCCTCTCCTCTTCTCTCTTACCCTGCTCCCGCCTCACTGACGGTCATACCTGTCATGCTCCCCCCACAGGGTCTTTGCACATGCTGCCTGTACACATGGAATGTTCTCTCCTCTCTCTCTTCTTCTTGTAAAGGAATTTAATCTTTATAAAAAGAAGCCATTACAATTTTAGAAGAAAATTAAGTTAATATGGACCTTCTGGTTCCAGTACACAAAACCTGCCCCTCAAAACCTTCCCCGCTCCTGTTCATCAGCCTTCTCCAGGCCGTGGGTGGGTCCACAGCGCCCTCTGGTGGGCTCTGGGTGACAGCACCAGCAGGCAGCTTCCGCCCTTGGTCCTAGCAGTCCCACACCAAGTCTCAACCACAGAACCACAGCTGAAGCTGGAAGCATCACCCAAAACCTTCCCAACTTTATGGCAGAACACTGAGGCCTAGATAGGGGGCAGGATTTGCCCAAGACCTTACAATCCGTTGCAGAGCCAGGCCAGCCAGAGCTCTTTCTATCACTTGGCATTACATATATCTAATATGCAAAGTATCACCATGTTTTGGTAGGTAAAAATTTGTGGCTGATAGGTGAGCATCAGAAATGAACTCTTTCATGTTGTTCTGTCCATCCGAAACCTTCAAGTCCTGGCTGTAGTCTGTAGGACCCTGTGTGGGCTACCCACCTAACCCGGGAAGCTCACCTCCTTCTGTGCCTTCAACATGGGAACTCCTTCCTGCCTCAGGGCCTTTGTACTAGCTGTTCCCTTTGCCTGGAGCCCTCTCCCCCGGAGCTGCATCTTGGATCCCACTCCCTTCTGTGTTCCAGCTCTCACAGAGAGGCACTCTCTCACCAGCCAACCTAATGTTGATCCCCGCTCCAGTCTCTCAAACATCTTATCTCTTATCCTTCAACGCCCTGTTCACATTTAGAATCATCTTCGTTAGTTGTCGGGGGTTTGCCTTCTTCTCTAGATCGATGGCTGTTGGGAACTTGTTCATTATTCTGGGTACTGAGCAGACATTCACTGAACATGTGGGGAATGATGGGGTAGAAGATGGTGTGTGATAAGAACAAGGCAGATAGCACGGTACAGAAAGTCTGGAGGTTTATTCAACAACAGTCACAATCACAATTGTACGCGGTAAGTCAGTTCTTCACAAAGGCTCACTTTTCCAGGCAGAAGAGGGGTTGGTGGTCTTGAGCTTTCTGTATGGAATACCCAGTGTGCCATCCCAATATTCCCTGCCTAGAGTCCCTTTGGGATCCCAGTCTTCAAGCCCAAAACAGAGCAGGAGCCCGACCCTGTTATCTGACAAGGCAGAATCAAAGCCATGTGACCAGCAGGTGTTAGGGGGGCCTTGCCACTGGGGATGTAGGTCCCACCCCAGAGGTGGCAGTGGGCCTTGGCTCAAGATCAACTTTGGACTGAAATAGGACTTGGATTTTCACAAAGAGAAAGTAGAAAACAATTCCAGAGTAGTACCGCACCCTTTGCCCCTCTTCCACACTTAAAAATCTCCAGAAAACATTAAAAGTGCACAGCTTCCCAGGAATTAGAAAAGATCCCCCAACCTGTACAAGCTAAGATCACTGAAGCAAGGAATCCAGTTTCTCAGTCACTACCGTAAAGTGCTTTGCCATGCCTTTGAGACTCCAGAGACAGAAAAATGAAGATGCATGGAAAGAAACATGGAGTCATTTTAAAAGATATTATCTCTTTCTTCAGGAGAAAAAGAAATTCACCAGGTAGGTTTGCAGAGTGAAGACAATGGGGATTTTGGGGACCTGTCTGCCGTACCCTACAGCAAGAAGTGCTCCTTCTCCTCTAGGTCTGTGGGAGGACCCCCCCTCCTGCCTCTGAACTAGTTCTTCCTCAGGGGGTAGATGCCTAGTTCCTAGATGGCTTTGGAAGTCGAAACCTCCAGGCGGAGGCACACGGTGGGATGGCTTTTCACACATGTGCCTGCACACTTGGCCCCCTCCCAAGGCCTTGTATCTCCAAAGATGCTCTCTGCATTGCAAAATGCTTCTGGAGGCCTCCTGTGGAAAGGCTGCTGGTGGGCCCCCTGGTCAAGATTCTCTCCACCCACACCATTTTGTGACCTCCTGCTCAGAATAAAGAGAGGAAAAGGGGCCCCCCTCCTCACCCATTACCCAGATGAGAGCACCTGCGCGGACTCCTGGCTGCTTTCCGGAGGGACAGCTGGCAGTGCGAGCAGGAACCGGAATCTTTGAGACAGGTGGTCTTCAAAATTGAGGCCAAAACGAGGGGTCAGTATTTAGTATTCCGTCCATTGGTCAGCTAAGCCATGAACGTCTCTCTTTCCTTCCCCTATTACTCTGTCAAGTCCTAGGACCTCCGGATAAGACCTGCTAAGGGGGAACCCCCCCCCCTTGTTGAGGGGGCCAAACCAGACTTGAAAGAGAACCAAAGGATGGCAAAGAGGAAGGCTGTGGCCTGCTGGCTGCTGCTCCTGCTGTCCAAGCAGTCCTGGTCTTGCCAAGGACAGTCACCCCCTCGGAATGGGACCACTTGGGAATCTAGGAGTGCTCGGCACTCTGTCTGGGGGCTGGGATGCGGACTTCAGGCATGGCCTCTGAACAGGGGTCTCTCTCTGGGGCTGCTGAGGCCCTTCCAGGCTACAGACTAAAGGAGTTGTTCTACTGCCCTTTTAATTTGTAGTGTTCCTGGCACAAACAGGAACAACTCTAGCGTCTGGCCCTTGAGGGCTTCTTCGTCTCAGATCCTGCCTGCTCTGGGCCCCACGTCTCCTACTTGAAATTAGAAGTTCTGAAACACTCATCCAACAGAAAATACACACGCCACCACCAGTGTTTCCCCTCCCCCCAATCCTGCCCCTGCAGGTTTGTCTAGCAAGGCACTAGGGAATTGTTCAAGTTTAGGGATTTGCTGTACATTTGCATTTTGTCTTCTTTTTAAAAGGCACAGTTTTTATTTTAATGATGCTGCATTGCTTTCTGAGGATGACCCCTAATTCAGCTCTCTGAACTGCAACACTCCTGTTCTCCTAGATCCTGGAAGGGGCCTCCTCTTCGGACTCCTTCCTATGGAGGGCCACTTCGAAAGATAGAGGGACTCATCTGGAAAAGACACGAGGGATCGACAAGGAAGCTTCTGCGAGCAGAGGGGCCACTTCTCCTGTGGGCAGGTGGCCAGCGCAGGGCTTGTGTGGGGGGCAGAAGTGGAGGAAGCGGTGCTCAGCCAGCTCTTTGCATAATCGGGGTGATGGGGTTTGGGAGTTGATCCCTCCCCCACCCCAGACAAAAATGGCCTTGAGATCAGCCAGCATCTCAAAGGCAGATTTGTGGCTCTGTTCCCAGATATATGTCTCATTTCATCGGTAAATGCCACATTTGAGAGATCCAACTCTAATTGGAATACGGACTTCAAGTATTTCCCGGACTAGCTGGTGGAAGCCATAGGTTGTGGAATGGGATTTCCATTTCTGAATCAGTAGGGGGCAGGCTGGTTGCAGAAACAATTTCTCTTAGTTTGGGAGCCCTCTGGGAATCTGACACATAATTAACAAAGCAAAAGGTAAACACGAGGGACTGGCATGGACCTAGATGTCCATCTGCTTGTGGGACACTGGGCGCTTTACTCCACCGCAGCTGGGAGGGTGGTGGAGGGTCACAGGGCTTTGGGACTGCGCTGAGGACCATGTCATACCAAGGTCTCTGGTACGAGCTGACAGACATAGGTCACCCACCCCCCGCAACACCACCAACCTCGGGTTTCAGAGATTGTCTGTAGGCAGGGGGGCTGCCTTGACTGTACTACACTTGGCTGGCTCTTTCCAGTCACAGCATTCCTGAAGTGCATGCTGATGCTAGAACACCAGAATCCTGGGTAGCATTCTAGGTTGTGATCTAATGATAGAGTTCTTGAAAAATTCTAGAGCTCTATATGAGAACTAGAGCCGCGATGAGGTCAGAGGCTGGGCATCTTGCCCATGGTCTGCCCTGGAGGCCTCCAGATGTTGTGAGGGGAGCACCTCACACGTCTGCTCCTCTCTTGAGGCGCGAGATTGCCCAAGACAGAAAGAGGAAGATGGAAGCACTGATCAGGGAAATTCCGCCAGCCTATCTACTTTGGAGGTCTTCTCACTAGGCCCTTTCCACCGACTCAAGGCCATGTGACACAGCTCTGAGAAGCTGGTGGCTGAGCTGTCCTGTGCCTGCCAGGCACTCTGTGGACATTTCAAGCGCCCAGAGAGCAAGGAGAGAGAGCCCATGTGTCCGTGGTGGCAAAGGAATGCCTGGGGGTCCCACTTCTGCCCCCAGGCCTGGCAGTTGGCCAGTGCTCAGTATTAAACACTGTGACAGTCTAGGTGAGGCCTTCGATTTCATCACTTGGGGCTGTGACAAAGCCGGTAATGGCAGTGGCCCGCGACAGGCAAGATACTGAATGTCTGGCACTGGCGGCCCCCAGAAAAACCTCCTTTCTCCCTTCCTGGGGTAGATGAGGACACTGGTGCTACAAGCTGCCCAGACAGGCAGAAGATGCCCCTTTTCTGGAGGACTGTCCCGGATGAGCCATCCGAAGGCTAGGCAACCTTGTGGGACCCACTGTGGGGTGGCCTAGGGCTGCCCTGGCATTCCTCCCACATAATGCTCAAGGGCCCGCGAGAACAAAGCTGAAAAGCCCTCTGGGATTTCCATGATGCCATCAGGGGTTAAAGCAGGCACTGCTCTCTGTGGGGGCTCCTGTGGGGGTCTGTTCTCCACCCCACTTCCACCCCTGGGCTTTAGGGACCAGGCGGACACCTTGCGCCAGCTTTAAGAGCCCTCTGTGCCCTGGACCGGCTGGCCAGCACCTCTCACATCACGGTGCCCACGGAAGCCCTGCCTCCCTCGGGAGGGGAAGGCTGCAGCGGGGCCAGGGACGACTCCGCCAGGCCTGCTGAGGAGACGTGAGGGCTCAGTTCCTGTTGAATTCTTCCAAGACTGTCGAGTTGGTGTGTTCAAACAGCCACTGCTGGGTGAGAGAAGAGGGGTTACAGGTGTTCATGAAGATCCGGTGGTCACTTTCACTGCAGTCCATGCAACTGCCGCTGACGGGGTGGTACAGGGTCTTGTCCTAGGAAAGAGGGAGGCAATCAGCCAGGCGGTGCTGGGGACACGGAGCGGCAGCAGCAGCCGTACCACAAAGCAGACTCGAGCCCCGGCACTGGCCTGCAAATCGCCCACCTGCCTGGCCCTCCCCGTGCCTGCCCTGGGCCTGCTGCCTGAGCCCGGGCAGGGAGGGATGCAGGTAGAGAAAGTGGCCCACTTTTGGCCTGGCCCTAAGTCTGCTTGTCTCTGGCCCAGTTTCACTGGTTTTCATGGTGTCTTTGGTTTGTGTGTGTTTTTTAGTGGACTCGGTTGCCAACATTTAAGATCCTAAAGATTCCACATAAAAATCTGGATTCCTGGCTTCTCTCGAATGACTGAGAAGTCGGGCATGGCGGGTTTGTGGTACAAATATGTGAGGGAGTGGGCTCTGTGGGGGAGTAGGATGGAGGCATGGAGTGTTTATCTGCTTGTCTTTTTAACCCACTGAGCCACCCAGGTGCCCCTATCTGCTTGTCTTTTTAAAAATCAAGCCGGTTGCCCACATAGACTGCCTTACTTTGCGGTACTTCCACAGCTGGTTGCCCTTCATGCTGTGGCAGTCATACAGGGTGACTGGGCTCGTGTTGGAGATGGCGTCAAAGCAGAACTTCTTGGTGTGCTGGGGATCTCCGGGCCGGATGTCCTCTCTCCAGGTGAAGGTGAACACCTGTATATACAGGGACATCATCACAGGGACAGCAAAACCAGGGGACTTTCTCTTTTTTGGAGTGATGGAAAACGTTAAACACAGAGATCCAGAAAACAGTATTGACCACGCCTGTTCCAGTCACCCAGCTTCAACAGTTACCACTCACAGCGGATCTTGTTACAGTTTAACCCCCTCTATGACCCCCCACCCCGACACTATTCTGAAGCAAATAACAGACCTCACAACATGTCCGGTGTAAAGATTTTACCAAGGTGCCGTTATGGAAATAAAAAGTTACCACAAAGTCCTCAATGTCATCAAGTAGCTAGAGGTCAAGTGCTCTAGCCTTGTAAGTTTCTTTTCACAGTTTAAATCAGGATCCAAACCAGGTTCACATATTGCATTTGGCTGAGAAGCACTTCCCCCCTGCCAGCAGCTTTACTGAAGACTAGCTGGCATACCATCGATTGCACACACTGGAAATGCACAATTTGATAAATCTGACTTGTTTACAGCTGTGAAACCACCACCATCATAGAGGTCATGAATATATCCATCACCCCTGAAGTATCCTCACTTCCTCTGTGGTCTCTTTCTCCTGTCCCTCCTCATTCCCCATGCCTCTGGGCAACCACTCCTCTGTTTTCCATCAATAAAGATAAGTTTGCAAGTTCTAGAATTTTAAATAAAAGGGATCCTAAGGTATATATATTTTTAGATTATAAGGTATTTGTATATAATATAAGGTATTATTTGTTTTGGGGTAAAGGTCTGTGATACATCAGTCTTACACAATTCATAGCATTCACCATAGCACATACTGTCCCCAGTGTCCACCATACAGCAACACAGCCACCCCATCCCTCCTATCCACCTCCATTACAGCAATCCTCAGTTTGCTTCCTGAGATTAAAAGTCTCTTATGGTTTATCTCCCTCTCTGGTTTTGTCTTGATTTTTCCTTCCCTTCCCCTATGATCCTCTGTCTTGTTTCTCAAATTCCTCACATCAGTGAGATCATATTATAAGGGTCTTTCTCTGACTGACTTATTTCGCTTAGCATAATACCCTCCAGTTCCATCCACATTGCTGCAAAAGGCAAGATTTCAATTTTTGATGGCTGTATAACATTCCATTGTGTGTGTATATATATATATAGAGAGAGAGAGAGAGAGAGAAAGAGAGAGTATATATATTATATATATACTCTTTATATAATATATACTCTCTCTCTATATATATATATAGCCAAACTATGGAAAGAACCTAGATGTCCATCAACACATGAATGGATAAAGACAATGTGGTGTATATATATATATAGAGAGAGAGAGAGAGAAAGAGAGAGTATATATATTATATATATACTCTTTATATAATATATACTCTCTCTCTCTCTCTCTCTCTATATATATATATATATATATATACACACACCACATTGTCTTTATCCATTCATGTGTTGATGGACATCTAGGTTCTTTCCATAGTTTGGCTATTGTGGACATTGCTGCTATAAACATTTGGGTGCATGTGCCCCTTTGGATCACTATATTTGTATCTTCAGGGTAAATAATACCCAGTAGTGTGAATGCTGGGTCATAGGGTAACACTATTTTCAGCTTTTTGAGGAACCTCCATACTGTTTTCCAGAGTGGCTGCATCAGCTAGCATTCTCACCAACAGTATAGGAGTGTTCCCCTTTCTTCGCGTCCTCACCAACATCTGTTGTTTCTTGACTTGTTAATTTTAGCTGTTCCATTGTGGTTTTGATTTGTATTTCCCTGATGCCAAGTGATGTGGAGCACTTTTTCGTGTGTTTGTTGGCCATCTGGATGTCTTCTTTGCAGAAATGTCTGTTCATGTCCTCTGCCCATTTCTCTTTTTTTTTTGTCAGAGAGAGTGAGCACAGGCAGACAGAGTGGCAGGCAGAGGCAGAGGGAGAAGCAGGCTTCCTGCTGAGCAAGGAGCCTGATGTGGGACTCGATCCCAGGACGCTGGGGTCATGACCTGAGCCGAAGGCAGCTGCTTAACCAACTGAGCCACCCAGGCGTCCCTCCTCTGCCCATTTCTTGATTGGATTATTATTTGTTCTTTGGGTGTTGAGTTTGATAAATTCTTTATAGATTTTGGATACTAGCCCTTTATCTGATATGTCATTTGCAAATATCTTCTCCCATTCTGTCAGTTGTATTTTGGTTTTGTTGACTGTTTCCTTTGCTGTGCAAAAGCTTTTGATCTTGATGAAGTCCCAATAGTTCATTTTTGCCCTTGCTTTCCCTCAGCTTTGGCAATGTTTCTAGGAAGAAGTTGTTGCAGCCGAGGTCGAAGAGGTTGCTGCCTGTGTTTTTCTCAAGGATTTTGATGGATTCCTTTCTCACATTTAGGTCTTTCATCTATTTTGAGTCCATTTTTGTGTGTGGTGTAAGGAAATGGTCCAGTTTTGTTCTTCTGCATGTGGCTGTCCAATTTTCCCAACAAAACATTTGTTGAAGAGGCTGTTTTTTCCATTGGACATTCTTTCCTGCTTTGTCAAAGATCAGTTGACCATAGAGTTGAGGGTCAATTTCTGGGCTCTCTATTCTGTTCCACTGATCTATGTGTCTGTTTTTGTGCCAGTACCATACTGTCTTGATTACAGCTTTATAATAGAGCTTGGAGTCCAGAATTGTGATGCCACCATCTTTGGTTTTCTTTTTCAACATTCCGCTGGCTACTCAGGTTCTTTTCTGGTTCTGTACAAATTTTAGGATTATTTGTTTCATTTCTTTGAAAAAAGTTGATGGTATTTTGATAGGGATTGCATTAAGTGTGTACATTGCTCTAGGTAGCATAGGCATTTTCACAATATTTGTTCTTCCAATCCATAAGCATGGAATGCCTTTCCATTTGTGTCTTCCTCAGTTTCTTTCATGAGTATTTTATAGTTTTCTGAGTATAGATTCTTGGCCTCTTTGATTACATTTATTCCTAGGTATCTTATGGTTTTGGGTGCAATTATAAATGGGATAGACTCCTTAATTTCTCTGTCTTCTGTCTTCTTGTTGGTGTTAGAAAATCAACTGATTTCTGTGCATTGACTTTATATCCTGACACTTTACTGAATTCCTATAGGAGTTCTAGCAGTTTTGGGGTGGATTCTTTTGGGTTTTCCACATAAAGTATATCATCTGCAAAGGGTGAGAGTTTGACTTCTTCTTTGCCGATTTGGATGCCTTTAATTTCTTTTTGTTGTCTGATTGCCAAGACTAGGACTTCTATTACTGTGTTGAATAGCAGTGGTGATAGTGGACATCCCTGCCGTGTTCCTGACCTCAGAGGAAAAGCTCTCAGTTTTTCCCCATTGAGAATGATATTTGCTGTGGGTTTTTCATAGATGGCTTTGATGATATTGAGGTATGTACCCTCTATCCCTACACTGTGAAGAGCTTTGATCAAGAAAGGATGCTGGGGGGACGCCTGGGTGGCTCAGTTGGTTAAGCAGCTGCCTTCGGCTCAGGTCATGATCCCAGTGTCCTGGGATCGAGTCCCACATCGGGCTCCTTGCTCCGCAGGGAGCCTGCTTCTCCCTCTGACTCTGCCTTCCACTCTGTCTGCCTGTGCTCGCTCTCGCTTGCTCTCTCTCTGACAAATAAATAAATAAAATCTTTAAAAAAAAAAAAAAAAAAAAGGATGCTGGGGGCACCTGGGTGGCTCAGTGGGTTAAGCCTCTGCCTTTGGCTCAGGTCATGATCTCAGGGTCCTAGGATCGAGCCCGGCATCGGGCTCTCTGCTCGGCAGGGAGCCTGCTTCCTCCTCTCTCTCTCTGCCTAGCTCTCTGCCTACTTGAGATCTCTGTCTGTCAAATAAATAAAATCTTTAAAAAAAAAAAAAAGGATGCTGTACTTTGTCAAATGCTTTTTCAGCATCTACTGAGAGTGTCATATGGTTCCTCTTCTTTCTTTTATTAACGTATTCTATCACATTAGTTGATTTGTGGATGTTGAACCGACCTTGCAGCCCAGGACTACAGTATGTATTTTTTGGTCTGATTTCTTCCACTCATCATTTTTTTATGACAGCATTTATGAATAGTCTGTTCCTTGCCATTGCTAAGTAGTATTTCACTGCAATACACACCTTTTACCTGTTAGACATCTAGGTGGCTCTCCGTTTTTGGTTATTACAAATAAAGCGGCTATGAACATTTGTGTACAAGTCACTGTGTAGACATATACCTTCTTTTCCCTTGGACAAATACCTCAGAGCAGTATGGCTGGATCATAAAATAGATGAATGTTTAACTAAGAAACTGCCAAATTGTTTTCGAAAGTGCTTGTACCATTTACATTCCAAGCAGCAGTGTATTCTTCCAGTTCCCCTACATTCTTGCCAACTCTTGGTATGGTCAGTCTTCTGAATTTTAATTTCCATTTTTACAATGGAGTTAAGCATTTTTAATGTGTTTATTTGCCACTAATATACATTCTTTGTTAAACTGTCTGTACAAATCTTTCACCCATTTTTCAATCGGATTGTTTTCTTACTGAGTTTTGAGAGTTTTATGTATTCTGGGTCCAAGTCTTTTATCAGACACATGTTTTGTAAACATCTCCTTCCAGTCTGTGCCTTGCCTATTTTCTCAACAGTGTCTTTTAAAGAACAGAAGTTCTTTGCTTTATTTTTATTTTATTTTAATTTTTTAAAAGATTTTATTTATTTGACAGAGAGAGAGAGATCACAAGTAGGCAGAGAGGCAGGCAGAGAGAAAGGGGGAAGCAGGCTCCCTGTGGAGCAGAGAACCTGATGTGGGGCTCGATCCCAGACCCTGAGCTGAAGGCAGAGGCTTAACCCACTGAGCCACCCAAGCGCCCCTTGTTTTGTTTTTAAAAAAGTCCAATTTATCAGTGTTTCTCTTTTATGGATTGTGCTTTGGTGTTTTATCTAAGATAAAACTCACAAAACTTGTGAGTGCTTTAGCAAAGGTCACAAACACTTTTGTCTACATTTTCTTCTAAAAGGTTTTAGGTTTTAAGTCAATGCACCATTGTGAGTTAATTTTTCTCATATAATATAAGGTATGTATTGAAGAATTTTGGGGGCCTATGAATATCTAATTGTTCCAGCACCATTTGTTGAAAAGACTATCTCTTCTCCACCGAACTGCCTTTAAACACTGGCAAAAATTGATTGTCCACGTGCATGTGGGTCTATTTTTGGTCTCTTGATTCTGTTCTATTGATTTTTCTTTATGCCAATACCGCACTTTCTTGATTACTGACCGTTATATATCTTGAAATTAGGCAGTGTGCGTCCTTTAACTTTGGGGTTCTTTTTTTTTTTTTTAAGATTTTATTTATTTGACAGACAGAGATTACAAGTAGGCAGAGAGGCAGGCAGAGAGAGAGAGGAGGAAGCAGGCTCCCTGTGGAGCAGAGAACCTGATGTGGGGCTCCATCCCAGGACCCTGGGATCATGACCTTAGCCGAAGGCAGAGGCTTTAACCCACTGGGCCACCCAGGTGCCCTAACTTTGGGGTTCTTTTTGCAAGTTGTTTCGGCTATCTAGGTCCTGTCCATTTCCATGGGAATTTTACAATCAGCTTTTCACTTTCTGTAAGAAAAGCCTGCTAAGATGTTAGGATTGTGATGAATTTGCATAATGGTCTGGAAAGACCTCATGTCCAACCTGTGGACACGGCACGATCTCCACTTACTTAGGACTTCTCTCATTTCTACCAAAAATGTTTTGTAGTTTTCAGTGTACAGGTCTTTTGTCAGTGACAGGCCTGAGGATTTCATATATTTTTTTTGTTCTAATAAGTGCTTGTTTTTAATTTTAATTTCTGATTCTTCATTATTCATATATACAGTAAGTTGACTTTTGTATCTTACAACTTTGATAAGTCCATTTATTAGTTCTGGTAGTTTCTCGTAGATTCGATTGAATTTTCCACCAAGATGATCAGAGTCTGCAAATAATCATTGCTTTCCTTCTTTGCCCGCCTGTAGGACTTTCCTTTTTCTAGCCACAGGGTAGAACTTTTAGTACAGTTCAAACAGAAATGGTGAGGTCAGAATCCCTTTCTTGTTCCTGATCTTAGGGGTAGAAAGCATTCAGATTTTCACCATTAAGTATGGTGTTAGCTGCAGGCTTTTTTTTTTTAGACAATCTTGATCAAGTTGAGGGAGTTACCTTTATTCCTGGTTTGCTGGGAGTTTTTATCAAAAATGAATGTTGGATTTTGTCAAATGTTTTTTCTGGGTAAAGGCGTAAAGGTGATTATATGGTTTTTCTTTCTTTCTTTTTTTTTTTCTCTTTAAGGATTTGACAGAGATCACAAGTAGGCAGAGAGGCAGGAAGGCGGGGGGGGGGGGGGAGCAGGCTCCCTGCTGAGCGGAGAGCCTGATGCGGGGCTTGATCCCAGGACCCCAAGATCATGACCTGAGCTGAAGGCTAGAAGCTTAACCCACTGAGCCACCCAGGTGTCCCTGGTTTTTCTTTTTTACTTAACACGATGAATATATTGATTAATTACCTTTTTCTTTTCTTTTTAATGATTTTATTCATTTAGTTGTCATAGAGAGAGAGAGAGAGATCACAAGCAGGGAGGGTGGCAAAGGGAGAAGCAGGCTCCCTCCAGAGCAAGAAGCCCAATGTGGGACTCGATCCGAGGGTCCTGGGATCATGACCTGAGCCCAACTGAGCCACCAAGGTGTCCTGATTTTCTAAAATCAGGATTTTTCTAATTTTCTAATTAAGCCCACCATGCATTCCAGGGATAAGTTACACTTAGTCATAGTGGATTATCCTTTCTATATACTGCTGGATAGGATTTTCTAAAATTTTGCTTAGAATTTTTGCATCTATGTGCACGAGGGATACTGATCTGCAATTTTCTTATCATGTCTTAGTCTTGTTATTGCTATTTAGGTAATGCTGGCCTCACCAATGTATTCCTTCCTTTTCTGGAAAAGTTTCTGTGGAATTGGTAACATATCTTTAACTGTTTTGTAGAATTCACCAGTGAATCCATGTGGGCCTGGATTTTTCTTTGAGGGACGGTTTCAATTGCAATGTCAGTCTCTCAAATAGAATCCTGTTGTTTTCCAGCGGGGCTGGGGAGAGCGCTCACCATCTCTGGCCCTGTGTGAGCACTGGGCATGGCGCCCTCAGTACTCCAGCAAATGTCCAAGGGGAACTTGGTAAATCTCACAAGTTCCCTCTGTGTCTGGTGCTCTCCTCACCCAGGAAGTACTGGGACAGCCGTAGGCCTTATCTGCTTGCTATCCCTTGAGGATAACCATCCTCCACTGGCCAATGTCTGTTCTCTTGAAAACAGTTTTCCACATATTGTCTGTTTTTCAGTCGTTTCTGGTAGGAGGGTAAGTCCAGTCCCTATTGCTCCACTCCACCCTGGCCAGCAGCGGACACAATGGTGGCAAAGGAGTGGTACCGGCGGCTCCTGCCTCCTGATGTTTTGTTTCCCAGGCCCCCCTGTAACTTAGGGGCTGCATTTTAGATTCACGATTCTCCCTTCACAGGCTCACTACAGTTCTTCACTCAGGGTGGTTGAGAGCCCTGGGGGATACAGATCCCACTGGGGCAACCGGGCCACCATGCTTCCCATTTCAGAGTGGGGAGGTGAGCACAGCCACACCCCCAGGCGCCATTTTGTTGCTCATTTGTGGGAACCCCTCAGGCGTTTATGTGGACTCTCTGCCACACAGTGAGGCTCTTCTAGGCTGAGCAACTTGGGCACATTCTATCCAGGCCCTGGCTGTTCCTCGTCTCTTTTAGGGTCCTAAGGTGGGGTGGGTGTGGGGAGCAGCCACATGCTACCTTGGAGAACTCAGGAGAATCCGTGAAGGGGAGACACTTCTAATAGAATTGTTGTCAAAAAGGAGGAGGGAGAGCAACAAGGACTTCCGAGGGAGGAGCAGACACTGCCAGGCTGGGCACTATGCCCATCTGAGAGGCAGTGCTGTTCCTTCTCAGCACGCACGCCATGCTCCTCTCCTGAGCTCTGCTTTAGCAGAGGACCCACAATATAGGCTTCTATCCGTGTGCTCTTCCAAAATGCCAGAAAACATAGTAAGGAGACTATAAAAATGTACCTTTGAACCAAGATTCAGTGGATGTGGTGGATGTGGCGTGATTTGGGTTAATTGCTTGGAGGCGGGGACCACAGAAAGCAAGCTAAATGCAGTTTCTTGAAAGTGGTGCCTTTCCCTGCACTGCTGGCTTGCCCTCTTCATTCTTCTGGTAACACCCCGTGGGCATGATCTCCTGGGGAGGCCGCCCTCTCCACTCTCCTCCCATCCTTCGGGTGAGGCTGGCCGCACTGGCTCCAGGAGTGGGTATGTGACCTGGGCCTAATCAATACAAGGACTCATCACATCCCTATTGTAACTGGCTTAGGAAAGCCCATACATGAGTGCCCCAGGGCTTTTCCAGGACTGCCTTTTCATGGAGGGACTGGAAGCCTTTGCTGCTGGCGGTCCCATCTGCCACCACATGGGAAGAGCCAGGTGAAGGATTAAGCCCAGGGAGAGAAGACAGAGTTGAGACCCTGGAGGGGTCCCCCTGAACATCATTTAAGCTTTTCAGTGATATGAGCCAGTAGATTCCTTTCCGTTGAAGGCCATGTGGGCTGAGAGTCTATGGTACAACTAATAGACCAGACTGGTGATTTTATTGCACTGGGAAGGATTCCTCTTTCCAAGGTGTTCAGGAAGCTCTTATAACTTATCCCCTGGGCTGACTTTTGTCTGTCATCATTGAGCCATCAGTTCTCCCCTGAGGCCCAGATCACATGAGCATTCCAGGCCACACACAGAGCGGGGGGAGCTGGCTGCCGGGCCCCGAGGAGTGGCCCTTACCTGCATGGTGTTCCAGGCGGCCTCCCCGCGGCCCCGGACGCAGCTCTCCAGCCTCAGCGGGGAGCCCAGGGCCCCATGCTTCGTGTCAGCACATAGCCCCGTGCCCACATTGTGGATCTGATAGAGACAGAAAGGGGGGACCAGTGAGCACCTTGAGATAACCCTCTGGGACCATGCCAGGGTGGGATGAGGGAACCCAACAGAGACACGGGATGGGGAAAGCTCTGCCGGTTTTAAAAAAGCCTGGCCTGGGCTGGGGGAAGTTCCCTGTGCCTCTCAGTAACAGAATGCTCAGCCCGCAGAGAGGAGCTCCTCTAGGCCTTTGTCCTAGAGCCTGCAGTCACAGGGTGGTGGGCTGGGGTGGGGCCCTAAAGGTGTGGGGGTGGTATTCAAAGGACTCCCTGGCTCCGCTCCCAGAGAATTTGATCCACTAAGTCCAGGAACTGAATTTGATTCCCCTTCTGGGAGACCCAGGGACCATACCTTGAAAACCACTCTAGAAAAGGAAGTGACACCTTTGCTGTGGGGTCTCAGACTCTCTGCCTTTTAGAGCAGGTAAATAACAAAAGGTTCTCCTTCCCCAGAACACTAGGAGATGCGGTGAGCCACATGTGGTGTGTGCCCGGAGGAGTCCTGGGCTAGGAGTGGAAGGCCGAGCGGCTCCCAGTTAGGAGCCAGGAGTGGCCTTACTAGCTGACGGCCATAGTGCAGGTGCCACATCCTGGAGTTCCTGGCCCACAGAAGCACTCCATTTTGATGGAGGGTTTGGCGGTGTGGTGGCCGTGAAAATGTGCCACTCAGTTATCCTGTTGCAGGGAGTCTGATTGCCCAGCAGCCGTGGAGGGAATCCACGTGTCTGAATGGAGCCATGCTCCCCGTGGGCTGCTTCCAACCAGCATCGGAGGGCACGGGGGTACTGCAGCAGGCCCGTTCCTGGCGGACGCCAGACTCCTCTGATCCAGCTCAGTTACTTGGCTCAAGCTTCCTCAGAGCATCCTTGCAATGTGCGACTCCTCCTACCCCAGCCCTTCTTTCTCCTCTAACCCCCTCCCGGAGGGCAGACCAGCCCCACATCAATCTCGCAGCCTTTCCTGGCTCCCTTCTCATTACTTCTCTCAGGTGTTGCCCCAACAGGTCTTTTGGTGTCTGTTTCTCAGAGGACTGACCTAATACAGGGGAGAAGGGGAGAAGGCCCAGAAACTGGCAAAGAAATGAAGAGCTTCATGAGGGAAGTCCCCATGACATGTCCTCTAGAATATTTGTGCAGGGGTTGGGTAGGGCTGGCCAGACGGCTTAGTCAGGAAAGGTCATGAACAAGTCATTTCTGCTGGCCCCAATGCATCTGTCCTTCCTCTGGTAAAACACCCTGGTTTTCTATGGGGCTACTGTGCCTTGCCCACCCTGCGGCCTGTCAGAGTATCTGTCCTATCCCTGGTTGTCCCCTTCCTCCAGTGGCCACAGGGATCACTGCAGACCAAAGTAATAACTTAGCTGGCTTCACTGGGAAGGAGCCATATACCTTTTTGCTGAATGGCCAAGGTTTGTCAGCTTTGAGCTTCTAGAAACCGTCTTGCTACCCTCAGTGTGAAGCTGACACAAAAGGAAGCAGAGGTAAATAGGAGAAAAAGAAACTGACATCATTTGAGCCCCTGGATCCAGGTGTGTCTGAAGCCACAGCTACCCAAAGTTTCTAAGAGAATTAATAAATTTCTCTTTTCACTTTAAATTGGACTTCTATCACCTACAAGTGAAGGTGACCCAACTCTTATGCTCCTTGTCCCCAAGCCTCAATACATCCATCTATCAGGGAATGGATCCTCTCAGTTCAGAAACCCAAGAGCCAGAATCTGGTGATGGAGTGTTTCTCCCCCCAGAAGATGGCATACCTTCCCCAGCAGGACTGGCTTCATCAGTGTGTGACATGGGCAACGGCCCAAGGCCCCTCAGTCAGAACGGCCCGCCATTGGTTTAAAGTTCTGCTATCATTGTCTTAATTTTTTTCTTTTTTAAGATTTATTTATTTGTTTTAAAGGTGGGGAGGGGCAGAGAGCGAGAGAGCGAGAGAGCGCGTGCACAAGCACTTCAAGCAGACTCTGCAGTGAGCACAAAGCCCAACTCAGGGCTCCATCTCACAACCCCGAGATCACGACCTGAGCCGAAACCAAGAGTCAGACACGCAACCGACTGAGTCACCCAGGAATCCCATTGTTGTCTTAAGATTTTTAGCATTTGATCTTTGAATCTGTGAGTGAGATCTGATAGTATAATAGAGCCTGCGTGTGAGCAGAGGTGCTGACACATTACACGAGCATCCGATGTGCCTTCCTTCTGTGTTTGCATACGGCATCTGGGATGCCCCCCACGTACAGAATCCCAGAGGTCTCGCTCGCACAGCAGTTCGGCAAGACTCAAGTTACGGCTAGGACTAAGTGGGGTGCTGGCAGGTCTGAAGGCCACACTTCCTTTCCAACCATGACTAGACCGCACAAAGGAGGGCCACAGCATTCTGGGCTGAGGAGCTCTACTGTATCCTCTTACTTGCGTGATTGCCCTGGAAGCAGCCACCACTTCCCTCACCAGCAGCAGATAACCGCACAGAAGGGAGAAAAGGACAGCCCACAGCCTGCTTTCCTTCCACCCTTGCTCACGCATCAGCAAGCTGCAGGGAGAGCATCTTGGTAGAAAGCACACATTATCAACAAGTGAAATAAGATTGGCGGAGTCCGTTTCGTGCAGGGTTTGCACTGTTCTGGCAAGAAATACATATGCACGTACAAGGGCTGAAATACAGATAGTGAAATTGCACCCATCTGGCCTGTGAGTTAAATGCTCTTCTGTTTGCATGTAAAACTGGCTCTGCAGAGTGGGAAGATGAATGATAAAATTTCTGCTAATAATTTAATATTTTAATTTTTCCCTACTTAGAGTATTAAGTAGCAAACGAAAACCCCCACCACAATCGGGAGAGCTCTACCTTCTTGCACTGGGCCCCACTTATGCACCCGGCCCAGGCCCCTCAGGACTCACCTCCCCCCAAGCTGCGGCTGGGGGCTCCACGGGTGGGTAGAATTTGGGCAGGTCCCAGGCGATCTTGGTCATAAACCACTTGAAACTCTTGCAGTTAAGGGAGCTGCGCAGCTTCTTCTGGGCAGCGACGTCCCCTGCCGAGAGGTGGCGGTACTCGGGCCGGCGCTGGTAAATGTGCTCCGCGTACTCATCCATCCACACTTCCGCCACTCGCTTCAGGTTCTGGAGGGCGACAGGCAGGCGGAAGGGTCAGGCCCTCTGAGGGGCTGAGGCCAGGGGGTGGGGGGTGGGAGGCCTTGTGGACCATATGGTCTCAACTCCGAGGTGGCTATAAAGGAGCCTGACATACTACTTAAATGAATGGGTGTGGCTGTATTCCAATTAAATTTTATGGACATTGACATTTGATTTTCACATATCATGAAATATTCTTCCTTCATATTTTCACCTTATTTGAAAGTGTAAAAATCATTCTTAGCTCATGGGCCACACAAAAACAGTTTGCTGACTCCTGAGCAATGAGGAAGGAAGCCAGCAGGAGCGGGGGCCCATGGCAAACGCAAAATTCACCAACTCCTCCATTTTGCTGACTCTTGAGTTTGGGACTAGGAAGCCATGAAATCACCTCGCCAATGCCTCATTCTTTCTTAGTGCTGAAGAGGCTGACAGTGGGTTAGAAACAGGTAACGAACAGTGTTATACCTGCCAGGGCCCCACATGGCCAAGGCTGGGCTTAATTTAAAACTGAGCTTGGGGCGCCTGGGTGGCTCAGTGGGTTAAGCCACTGCCTTCCGCTCAGATCATGATCTCAGGGGTCCTGGGATCGAGTCCCGCATCGGGCTCTCTGCTCGGCAGGGAGCCTGCTTCCTCCTCTCTCTCTCTGCCTGCCTCTCTGCCTACTTGTGATCTCTCTGTGTCAAATAAATAAATAAAATCTTTAAAAAAAAAATAAATAAAACTGAGCTTGACGCCTGGGTGGCTCAGTGGGTTAAGCCTCTGCCTTCTGCTCAGGTCATGATCCCAGGGTCCTGGGATTGAGCCCCGCATTGGGCTCTCAGCTCAGCAGGGAGCCCGCTTCCCTGCTCTTTTTGCCTGCCTCTCTGCCTACTTGTGATCTCTGTCAAATAAATAAATAAATAAATACTCTTAAAAAAAAAAAAAAAAAAAAAAAAAACCAAACAACTGAGGCCCGAGGAAGCTGAAAAAGCTGGCACACCTGAAGACTCTCCTTTCCCAGTCTGCCCGCCCAGCTCCTCGGGCACACTCACCTGCTCGTGCCGCAGGGAGGATGAGGAACCGCTACAGATTTCTCTCCAACCACAGGCCAAAGTGGCAAATCTGACCAAGGACAGGTGCCCAGATACACCATTGCAGTTATAAAAGGATCAAATCACATATTTTCATTTTAATTGCTCTTTATATTACTATTTTAATGAATCCTGCACTTTCTAGACATGCCTCTCCCGGATCTTGAACTTTTGTGCAGTTGACTGGACCAAAGTAAAGGCCTTGGCACTGACTTCTGTTACTTCTCCATTGCTGAGTCACATGAAGCACTCTGGGATTTTTAGGAGGCCGCATGCTCCTCTCATCCTTCCCCCGACACCTCCCTGGTTCTGGGTCCCTGTCCTGTTTGAAGCCCCTCTGCTCTTGTGTTTGCATTACGGATTGCCCAGTTCTTGGAATAAGAGGCTTTTTTTTTTGGCAAGTTTGAGTGGGTTTCTGTTACAGCCTTCTCTAAGATCCCTTTCCCAGGGGCAGAGACAAAAAGGATTTTTGGTAAATTTAGTAAACAAACTAAGGCCATCTACTTGTTCTTGAGGCAGGCGAGCTGCTGGTTAGCTCATTCTTCTTAAATTGCCACTTCACTGCTCTCTAGCAGTTTGTCCTTCTGGAATCTGACAACTTTAGGAAGTTTCTCTTTCTGTGGCAGGAAGAGATGCCTCTCCTTTTAAGCAGTTTCTCTCTTTATGGGGCTCTTTTAGGACTTTTAGACGACCTCCCCTCAAATCTATCAAAATGATCTAGGAGATAATGCTCTAGACAGATTTGGATGTTAAAACAAGAAACAAACGTTTACAATATGATCTGTAACTCAATGAGGGTAGTTAGACACGGTGATAAAAATTCAGGGGAGCTTGATTCAGGCATTTTTGTGGTCTTGTAAACCGAGGTGGGGTGCCCCCTCTGATTGTTAACTGGTTTAAAGTCACCAGGAGACTGATGTGATCCAGTCAAAAAAGAAATTAAAATGTTTAAACACAAAATTCAGAGAAGACATTGAAATAAACTTCCCAGTCTGGTTAACAGATGGAGACATTAACACTAACAGCAGCAACCACTGTTTAAAGGACGATTGCTCTGTGCCAGGCACCGGTCAGGCCTAAGTGGGCTTGAATTCTAGTTAGTTAAAGTCTCCACATTTCTCTCTCTTCATCTCTCAAACAGGGATTAAAAACACATGAGAATTAAGTTCTACAAATATGTAAGAAGCTTTGCACGATATCTAGCTCACAGGAAGTTTTTATGTGCTACTATAGTTAGCTATTACCCATTGAGTTCATCTATGGTTCAATAAACAGGAGATCGTGGTGCCTTTTAACCAGGTGGATCTTATAAATAACCAGATAAGCAAAAGCTGCTTTGGAAATGAGCCTGCTCAGGCTCAGAGGTGTCCCCACTGTCCCACTACCCCCAGTAGTTGCGAGCCGCGCACGCGCGCTCTTGGGCTTACTGAGTGACTTTGCACTGGTTTCCTGTCTGGCATCTTTCTCTGGGCTTGCCAGGGATCTCAGAGGAAACGTGATTCCTACCTTCTCGCTGAATCTAGAACCGCCCCCGCCCCCGTGGGCTGTGCCCCCACGGGCGCTGCAAAGTGCCGAGGGCCGATGCGGCTCTCGTCGGAATCTTCTACCACTAGAGGGCACTGCTGGCTCTCTTTTTCTCCAACGCGGGCCCCAAACCAGACCCTGCCGCCTCCGCAGCTCAGCTCCCACCCGGCGGATGGAGTCTGGGGGGGTCCCGCTGCCGGATGGAGCCGCCCGGTCTTCCGTGTAACTCGCAGAACCGGGCCTCTTCCTGACCTGGCCTACAGTTCTGCACTGCATCGACTGTCAGGTGACACGGGACGGGGAGGTGGCGGCTGGGCCCAAGGAGGCTGTTCGGACTGATGCCATACAGGCTCCCGCGGCAGGGGGGTCTCTCTGTCGGAAGGGGTCTCCACCAGGCACAGCTGAGAAAGTTACCTATTTACCTGTCCAGCTTCCCACAAGCCTCTCTGCGGCCCTCTTTACCTTCTGGGGCTTTCCCCCGCCCCATTTTTCTTTTGTGGTCACCTCACCGCCCAAGACACTTAATATTTTAAAATGTTAAGGTATAGGGGAAGATCATTAATACAAAACCAAAACCAAAACCAAAACCAAACAAAACCAACCCCCCAAACAAGCCTCTGGCTAACACAGTTCTATATGTAGCCAGTGGCCAATTTAATTCGAGCAATAATTAATACAAACCATTTTAAGGTAATGAAACAGTTTGACACACAAGTTTTGGCAGCGAAAGTGGGGGAAGGCCGGGGAGAAGAGAGAGACACTGACATTTTTTTCGTCACCCTCCTGCCGTGAACTTTTAAGTGCCTCGCCTCAGGCTTTCCCCAACACACCAACACACCACCCCACCTGTATTAATATTTATCTAACAGGTTTCTTTAAATCACTCCTGGTCTAACTCTGCACCTACTTCAGCTTTATCCTAAGTAATCATATCTGAAAAAAATCACAAGTTTGCTACACGAATACATATTAATTTCTAATGCACATTAATTTAAACACATATAAATAAGAATGTTCCTATGTCTGGCACCTAAAATCATCTTGTCTGTCACAGTTGGGGAAACTGTGCCATCTCCTTAATTCTCTGGCAACGCTGAGAGTTGTGAAAAATTAGCTTCCTTTGAACAAAAGAGGAAACACAGGCTCGGAGGAGTTAAGCAACCCTCTCAAGGTCACAGCGAAGGAGTGGTTAAGCAGGGCTTTAATAAGTTATTTTAAATTGGGTTTCACCTACAGAGTTGGGGGTAGGGGAAGCATGCACAACCTCACACCCGAGTCACTTGGCTTGAAGTCCCAGGTGTCTCAGGAGGTTTCTTCTGTGCTGATGCGCCCATCCCCCTCCCTGTCGAGGGAAGTCACCACCTTACCCGGGCCAGGCTGACTCCAGCCGGAACCTTGTAGGGGACGTACTTCCTGTAGATATGGCCCACCCTGGAGCAGGGGATATCTTCCATGCGACCCCCACACATCCACACCTGCAGGATGGAAAGGGACAGAGAAGACGTTATTTCTGCCTCTCATTCACCATTGCCCCCAAAGGCCACTGTCCCCTCCTCCCATGCATTCACTGAAAGGCTTGGACGGTCTACTAAGCCCCCATTCACAGACTAAGGAGGAAAACACAGTAGTAACAACAGGTACAGTAAATAGCTGACGGCGCTGAGTGCTTACTCTTTGCCAAACGCTATGGTTTAAGCTCTCCATGCACAACCGCATCGAAGCCTCATCAGAGACCCAACAAGGTGGATAGTAACGGCGCTCCATTTTACAGAAGAAACCGAGGCTCAGAGAAGCTAACAGGCTTATCTAAGGTCACGAGGTGAGTGAGTGGGGGAGCCAGAATTTAAACCCAGCTTCAGCTGACTCCAGAGCGTGAGCTCCGAGCAGGTGCAGGTGCATGGAGAGCAGTGCTGAGAATGCTAAGGCAGCAATGGGGGCTCAGTGGGAAAGATTTTGGGGATCACTTCATGATGTCTGTCACAGGTATGAGAGGGAAGGGATGGCAGATTCTGTATAATCACTGCCTGTGGCATCAGGTTCTGGGGTCTCCTCTGAGACCTGTACGCCTCCTGCTGGGTCACCCTGAGCTGAGGCAGCAGGCTCCCTGGACGGACTTCTCTGCAGTCTGGGTTCCTAAGCCCTGCAGCTGGGAGCACAGCAGAGAGGAATCCCGAGTTTCTCCTTGGGGTTCCCTACCGGGCTGGCATCACCAAGAGCTTTCTGCTGGCCTGATGGCAATTTGGGAATTCATCAGTATCTTGACTCACACCCTGTGCGGGGCCCGGGCTAAATGGACCCTCCTCAGCAGTCCTGGGTTGAAATCCTAGCCCAGACACTTACCGGATTTGTGACTTTGATGAAGGTACTTAACTTCTCTGAGACTCAGTTTCCTCGTGTGTAGAGGATGACATGAAGCCAGCCTTGGGGATGAGATCTCCCATGTGAAGGGCTTACTGAGCACAACGGTTGGCACACAATCCCGGCAGGGACACGCACCACAGTGATTCATCCAGACATCTGACTAGTATGTACAGAGTATCCACTATGTGCCAAGCATTGTGCTCAGTGCCTACAGGGGTGAGTCTGCCCAGAGTGAGTATGGTGCCCAGCTCCAGAGTGGCCCCCTGGGAAGCCTCGCCTTCTGGTATTTGCACCTTTAAGGGGTTCCCTCTCAAATGTGTCCCATAAGGACAGACCCGTGTAGCCAACAGAAAAGTCTAGAAACAATGGTCATAGAAGACACTGTGGCTTCTGCCTTCCTCTCTGGGACCACCTGCTTGGGAGCCCCAGCAGCCGTGCTTTGAGGACACTCAGGCGGCTCTGTGGAGAAGTCCTGATGGGGAGCAGCTGAGGCCTTCTGCTCATTGTATCAACATGTCAGCCACGTCGGTGAGCCTCTTAGAAAGGGAGTCTCCAGTCCCTGTCCAGCCTTCAGATGCCTGTGACCCTGGCTGACACCTTGACTACAACCTCGTGACAAAACCTGAGCAGAGCTGTCCTGCTAAGCCACTGCCAACTCCCTGAGCCACACAAAGCTCACGGTACTGCTTACTGCGGCTCTGGGGGGGCATTTTGGAGGTATTCTTTTCCTGCAGCAGTAGTTAACTAATACAGGAAGGCAGTTTCAGACCGTGATGTGTGCTGTGAGGGAGCCAAAGTGAGGCCAGACTCACTGTTTGGATCTATGAGAGGTTCTGTGACACAGATCAGGGAAATCTTCACTTCAAAAGGAATGTTAGATACGAGACTTAAATAATGAGAAGATAAAAGTAACATAAAGATCTGAGGGGAGAGAGGAGCAAGTGAAAAGGCCCTGAGGTAGGGCCAGGCTTGACTTCATCACTGAACAGAGAAAGCCAGAGGCCTGGAGCAGGAGCAGAGATGGGAGCAGAAGTCAGAGAGGTGAGCAGGGACCATCACAAGGGTCTCACATGACAAAATGAGGAGTGTTCACCAAAAGTGTTCAGTGAGGGTGACAATATGATCCAATTTCTATTTAACTAAGATGACTCTGCCTAGCTGGAGAATGGGCTAGGGTGCACGGAGGGCCTGGGAGGCTCTTCCAGATAAGAAGCAGTCATGCTTCGGTTTTGTGAATGCTGTAGTGATGGCAGGGCTCAGCTGTACTTGGGAATGGGGAAATATATATATATATATATATATATATATATATATATATATATATATAAATTTAATATAGCCTCCAGAGCCCAATTTGGGGCTTGAACTCGTGACCCTGAGATCAAGACCTGAACTGAGATCAAGAGTTGGTTGCTCAACCAGCAGAGCCACCCAGGTGCCCCTCAGTATGTTATTATGAATGTTATTACCATGTTCCCTCAGTTTATGAATGAAGAGCAGGAGTGGGAACATTTGCAACCCTGATTCTATGCAAGAGTATTTTCCAGCTTGAATGGCTCCATGGGATATTGGGGACCTGGCTTCATGTCTTAATTAATTCACAGGCTCTAGAAGGGCTGCTTTTCTACCTCAGGTACCTGGATGTCCTCAGTCCCTCATTGGCCTCCGCCAGCCATGGTCTCCAATGACCCTGGAGGTACTGTGGCCCAGGCTGCCTGCAAGTGGATCTGTATGTGTGGGGCTACAATTAGTGGAAGTGCTGCCTGGAGAAATGCAATTATAGTCTGATCTTGGGGGAGAAAAAAAAAATTGAGCAAGTCAATAGAACAGAACATTGGTCTTGAGATAATGGGCTCCTGATGGTAGATTAATGTCAAGGCCAAGCCAAGAAGTTTATTTTCAAAGCAGGAGATATTGATCAGGCGCCAGCATCCCATAACAATAACTCTTCCTTTATACAAAATGACTGATGTGGAAGCGATGCTTTTGTCTGGCGGATATTGCCCAGCTCATAGCTGGGCTAGCCCTGCCTTTTGGGAGGCAGAGTGGTGCAGAGCAGGTGGGGGACACCTTATCCCACTCTATTTTTGACCGTCTCCTGGAGAGTTGACTAGGCCGGCATCCAGCTCCCCAAACTCCATATTAAACTCGCATTAGCTAGCCAGGATGCGTCTCCAGCTCTGCCTGGCAGGAAACCTTCCTTTGTGTAGAGAATGATCAATCTTCAAATCCTTCTCTTTGCTGTGACCTCTGGTTTCTTTGGCCCTGACCATGGTGGCCAACAGCCTGAAGTTTCCTGAAGGACCAGGATGCCCTTGATCTGCTGAGCGGTGTGAGTTGTCCCAAACACCCTCAGAATTCTGAGACGTCCGGAGCCCAGAAGGAGTCCTGGTTTGGGAGGAAGGGTTTACGCCTCAGCTTCCCTGCCTTGACCATGACCCACCGACAGCCGAAAGAGAATGGGAACTGCCTTTAGACATAGAGATCTGTTTGGCTGAAGCTGCTGTCAACCCCTGAGTCCTCTGGGAGCACCCAAACAGCCTGAAAGGGCCCAGTGTAGGGCATGCCCAACTCTTCACAAGTCCCTTTAGCATCTTCCACACTGATCAGCACCTCTGTGGTGTTTGCTGGTTATTTGGAAGGATCCCAAGACTGGAGGGGACTCTCCCTCCAGGAGTATGACAAAAGCTGAAGGCCCAGAACGGGGTCATGACTCGCCCTGGGTGGGATGTGGTCACAGATGGTCTTGATCCCAGGTCCTGTGGTTCTGCTCATGGCCCTGGGCCCCCACTGGTGTACCGTTAGGGCCCTCTCCCACCTTCCTTCACAGCTGAGACAGCTGCCACTCAGACCCAGGACAGCCATGGCCCAAGGCTCTGAGCACACACCCCTCCCCATTCCCAGCACTGCCTTGTGCAGCAGTGTGGTTGGTACCAGGCCTTCACCTGTGGCACTGCGGCTTCACGGGAGCTGCAGTCTTCTGTGACCTGGGCGTGACAGCTCGCTACTACCTCACCAGGGTGCTCACGTGTAATGGGACAGTTGTGATAAGCACTTAGTTTGATGCCTGGGCGTGGCAGCCTTGACCATGTTCATCATTTCTGTTTGCAAAAGAACGAGAAGTACCACCACCTTGAAATCATACAGCATTTGCCCCTTTGCCCAACACCATCATGGTTTCTAACCCGTGGCCTGATTTCCGAAACGGAGAAAACTGAGACTCAGAGACATGAAGAGGTTTTTCTAACTTAGTGGCAGATCCTGTAGCTGATGAGAATGACTGGGCTGGCGGGGGGGGGAGGGTGGCTGGTACAGCCATGGGGCACCTCTGGGGGCCTGGCTGCCCCAGGGTGCTTGTCTCTCCCCAAGGTAACAACAGCAGAAGAAGACTCCGGCTGGTGGCAAAGGGGGTGGGGAACAGCCTGTAGCAGCCAGACCACATGTGGCTGGGACCCCACATATTTGGGTGCAGACACACATAGACCAACGAGATGGCATATTTGCAGCCCCTTTCTTCTGTCGGCTTCCTTCCCTCCCTCCCTGTCCAGCCCCTCGCTGGCCTCCTCACCCACAGGGAACATGGCTGCCTGTTATGGGGGCCGGGCTCCTCAGCACAAGGGGTATGCAAACACCGCCCCCTCCCACCCCTACACCATCAGCCCGTTTCTTGGTGCCTTTCTCCCCTGCAGAACGAGTACAAACCTAATTGTAAAAGCTTGCTCCCCATTCATTTTCATTGCTGCTTTGATTTATTTTATTAGCAAACTTCTTTTGTGTGATGACAGGCTTCATTACAGTGTCTATAAAAGACAATTACTTGCTCTTATCTTCTAAACTGAGGAGTAAAGAAACAAGTGGTGATATGCATCAGAAAGACACACCAGGTCCCAGAGGGCACATGGCAGAAGGGCCCATCCTGTGGGGGGGGGGGGGGGACACCTCCCTCTGTTGAGGACACGGCTGCCTGGATGCCACCAGGCCTGGGCGGCTGTCCTACCTGCTGATGGCCAGGAGAAGATGACAGCCAGAAACAGCTTCTACTCTTGGCATTTTGGCTGGGGACCTCTAGGGAGTCCAAACCCTATGTAGTTGTACACGGGGAAAATAATAATAATAACTACCCCCGGTTATTCTGCCATCTGTGTGCTCAGAAGGTGCCCAGGGTGGTTGTTAAGGAGCTTGGTTTTAGAGTAAGGACTGAGGTCTAATCCAGGCTCTTAAGCAAGCTTTGGGAGTCTGAAAGCCTCAGTTTCCCTGTCTGTGAAATGGGATGAAGTTTTGTGCTTGCCCTCTGGGGTTGTGATGAGGCTGAAATGAGGTAATCCCGAAGCACAGGGCTGTGAGCAATGTGTACGCGGCGCACGGGAGCTGGCGGGCACTTCCCTCAGGAAAGAAGAAACAGTGTCACATCCGTCTTTTCCGAGGCTCTCGTTATTTTGAATATATTAGGGGATGCTGTTTCAGGGACTCTTGCCAGCATGGAAGGACCTCACTCATGGTAGTTTTAGATGGTTACTGGACGCAGCTGGTACAGAGTGGGAAAAAACTGGTTTTACTTGATTTTTAAAAACCATCTGAATTTACTTTTAAGTTAATATTTTACGTAATATTAATAATATTATGTAATATTAGTTTTAAGCACATGTGTATCTAAGTTAATAAATTAAGTATTTAATTTAAGTATAGTTTTTAAGTTTTATGCATATGTGTATCTAAATTAATAAATTAAGTATTTGACTAATTGAACCATATCCTTAGGTATTTATAGACAAGTTGGCAAAAAAATGGGTGATAGTTGCCTTACATTAGATTTTGTTTCTTAAACTAATAAAGAAATTCAGATAAGATGCAGGGTCCCTGAGGTTTGACTCGAACTTTGAATAGAGCACTCACATAACCAGCCAGTGAGGAAGGTGCTATTATACTTCTACATGTGAGGAACCCAAGGCCTGGGGAGATGAAACACCTTCATCCAAGGGATCCAAGGTCCCTCGGCTCAAAAATGGCAGAGCCCAGAGTGGAATCCAGGGTTGGCTCCCCCAGAACCAGGCAGCTCTGAGACCTCCAGGGAGTCTGCACCTCTCCTGTTTAATCTTTCTAAAGCCTGGTCCTGACCCTGTTACGGTCTTCTGCCAAGCCCCCTATCAGCACCTGTCTTGTCCTCAGAACAAACCGTACCCTCCCCCACCCCGGCTTGCAAACAAGGCTCTCTGCTACCTGTTCCTCTGTTCTCAGTCGCCTCCGGCCCTCTCTACATGCCCTGTACTCAGGCTGTGGAAGCCGCTGAGAACATGCCGTTCGTTCACTTTTCTGCTCCGTGGAGCACCTTGCCTTTCTTTCCATCAGTAATACAGCCATACTAACTCACTTCCTCCCTTTCCTTCTTTCATTCATTCATTTACACATGGCCTAGTCACTGGTCAGCCTTGCTCTAAAACCCTGTTGGAAAAACTGGACTAGAAACTCGCTGCCGAGCGTGGACCCAATGACCCAAGTCTATAGCTGGGGGAAGGTGCTGGGATGTGCTGGCCAACCCGCCAGGCAGCCTCCCTGTCTGCTCTGTCCTTCCACATCCAAGCCTGAGCTCTCTCTGTACAAGACCCCGCGTATTCATCACAGCCACAGTTTTCACCCTTGGGAACGTCAGAATCACCTGGAAAGCTGGCTAAAATAGACTGCCGATCCCTACCCTTAGGGTGTCTAACGCAGCAGGTCTGGGGTGGAGCCTGAGAATTTGCATTTCTAACAAGTTCTCAGATGCTGAGATACTGCTGGTCTGGGGCCCACACTCTGAGCACCAGGACATACTGGAATAGTGACAGCCTCCCTCGAGATAAAGGTACTAGTGAGTTCACACAGACAGCCCTGTGAGCTTGGGATTACTAGTGCCCTTACAGATGTGAATATACAGCTTCAGCAGAAAGGGCAACGGAGACGTCCAAGGGCTCACTGAGAGTTCGCTCCAGAGCTAGGTCTGGAGCCGAGGCTTTGGCCTGTGTCTCGTCAGCCTCCATGCTCTTTCCGCTCCTGTCTTTCCTGCCTTCCTGCACCTGTAGCCCCATCACCTCAGCTGCAACAGTGCCAACATTAATAGCCACTAAGCATTTATTATGTGCCAAGCCCTGAGCTAAGTTTAACACCGTTTGACTAACATGATGTTAACACCTATACTATGAAGTAAGGATTATTCTATCCCCATCTGATAGCTACGAAGCTACGTCCAGAGAGGTTAGGTCACTTCCCCAAGGCTACACAGTGACTAGCTGATCGTGCCTGCACCAGAACCCAGAAGGCATGACTCTGCGCGCCAGGTACTTAATCCCACGGTGTGGTAACACAAGGGTTCTGATGGGAGCAGCTATCACTGAATGCCTCCTTTCCGCCTGGCTCTAGGCCAGATAAATATTCCATGCCATTTAGTTCTTACAGCAAAGCTCTGAAGAAGCTGCTCTCGCCATTTTTAGTGATGAAAGAGGCGTGGAGAGACAGGTGTGTACTGGTTGCTTAGCCGTGTACGACAGACGGCCTCGGGCCTCTGAGCCACGTCTCTGGAGGAATGGGGGAATTCGCAGGCCCCCGCAGACAGAGATGTTCATGGGATTTCAAAGGGCCTGCTCAGAGACATGAGCAGAATGCTCTCCCTGCTTCCAGGAGGCGGCTCTTAGGCTGGGCACCTGTGGCTGGCAGGGGGAATGTGCAGCCAGCATGCTCCCGGCATCCCTGGGTAACCCACTGAAGCAAAGAGCTAGCGCCGGGGGCCTGGCAGCGACACCGCAGCTGGTCCGAGTCAGAGGGGCTGGAACGGGGAGGGGAGAGAGATAGGGAAAGGTGCTGGCATGCAGGTGCTTGGATGGCGGTCCCGGATTGCCTTCTCTTGGACTGGTCTCTGGAACTCATTTCTCCCTCCTGGGCGGCACCTGAACTCCCCTGGGGGCTGGACCTGACTTCCGGGCACTGCCTGTAACAGTGGCCTCTCTCTAGGTGGGCCGCCTTTCCTCCACTCTCCCACCACGGGGAGTGACGTGAGCCCGGGGCTCTTCAGGATCAGGATACCTGGGATCTAGCCGAGGTTACCCTGGCCCAGTCACTGGACCACTAAAGACGTTGGGTCACAACATCGACTGTAACCAGTTTCTGGGGGTGCTCCTACTTTCTTTCCACACTCTTCCATTTAATCCTCCTGATGCTGCTGTGAGTTTTACAGAAGGAAAACCTGAGCATTTTCCTCTTGAAAATTTGCCCCAAATCTGCAGCCTGGGACTGGGTTGGGCTTTGACAGCTATATCCAACAAAGCAAAGCCAGGCCCTCTGACGCTCCTGCCTCTACTCAAACGTGATGGGTTTCCCTCTCCAACAAGGCTGTCTCCCGTCTCCTCGTGTGGCATTCCTTTACTCCCTTGCTAACATGAGCCTGCCCCAGGGGAGCCTCAGGATGTCCCTGTCTCTCCCTCCTATAGGGTAGTGGCTGCTGCCTCTGCCTTCTTGAGCCCCGCTCCTGAGCTCAGGGCGTTCAGTCCTTTCCTGGGGTCTCCTCACTGTCACTGCCTTCCCTGGAGTCCTGCCTCAGTGGGAACCCTCATCCCTGAACTTGCAAATGGCCCAGACACAGCAGTGGGGTCTATATGGTGAAAGGGTGCTGGGAGGGCTGAAAAACTAACATTTTTTTCCTTCTTAGTTTAAAAAAAAAAAAAAAAAAACACAACTTAATTTTTTCCTGATTATAGAAGTGATAAGTACTTATGATGAACATATTCACTGTTACAGAAACACATCAGTAGAAGGGGATGGCCGCATCTGGAGCTCTCCTACCCCTGATGCCGTGAGGGACAGGAACCCTTCATGGCTCTGTGGGTCAGAGCCAGGCTGCATCTGAGTCCCAACAAGCAGGGCTGGCCTCCCCGTTCCAGCTGTGTGATTCTGTGGAAGTGACTTAACCTGAGTCTCAGTGTCCTCGTCTACAAAAAGAAGAAAATCAGAGCAGCACCCTGGGTGTATCATGGAGGCTGAACGACAGTGTGTGAACAGTGCTGTGCAGGGAGCCCCACACATTTCTAGTGTGTGTGCCCAGGAAATATTACTTGGCATTGAGGAGAGTCTCTGGGTTTTTGTTTGCTGGTTTGCCTTCCTCATATTTTTAAACATTAAACATGAGATCATATTCCATATATACTATCTTTTACTTTGGTTTAAACTTAATTTTGGAGGCATCTAACTTTTTATACTACTCCATTGTTTAGGTGTGTTCTAACTTACTTATACCTGTAGGATGTACATTTGGGTCATTTTCCATCGTTCCCTATTGTTAAGTAAGGTCTCAATAAATAGCTTCTACCTAAATCTTTGCTCATCCTTGTAGCTGTCTCTCTTGTACAAACTCCTGGGTATGGAATTTTAGGTCAAAGAATGTGCTTGCTTTGGCATGGAACAGATTTTGCCAAATTGCTATTCCCACGAGCTATCCACTTACCATGTTGCAAAGCCCTCCTCTCTCCTGCAGGCTCGTACATATTGTCCTGCGGATACTTCCTTTCTCCTGGATCTCAGAGTTGAAGACAGCCTAACCGTGGCCTCCCAGAGATACTGGGCTGTCCTCCTTCTGGCTCATCCTACTGCTACTACTTCTACCAAGCCAGCCCTGTACCTGTGTAAGTCCAAGGGCTTTCCCCACGGCATCTTATTTGATTCTATCTCGTGGGATAGGAAGCAAAGTTATAACAGCACTGTCGGGGAAGTGAGGGCCAGAGAGGTCAAGCAATTGGTTTAGGGCCCCCAGATGGATGGATGGAGAGCCAAGATGAGAAGCCAGTGCCCTGCCTTCTTGCTGAGTACCCTTCCCACCATATCACTGTTACCCAAAGATGGTGATATAAGTCTGGGCGAAGGAAGTTTTGTCAGATATGAATTGATGCCACTCAGTTATTTAAAATACCTAATATGGGCCAGACACTGGGTCTAGAGATAACCGCCAGGGAGCTCACAGTCCAGTGGGGAAGACAGGCCACCCCTTGGGTCATGTCAGAGTGAGGAATCCAGAGCCAAGCCAGGACTGACGTTGGGGTGGACCCTAGCCAGTACAGGGAGCTCAGGTATGGCTGCATGTGGGCTGGCCAGACTAAGGAAAGGCGTTTCAAGAAGTGTGAACAGTTTGCTTCCAAAGATGACTTGACATATGAGCACAGAGCTTGTGAGTAGTTCCATATGGCTGGACACACACATCTGTGTGGACATCTGTGGTTTGCTCTGCCCCACATCCATTCTCCTTCTAGATGGAGTCCCTGGACTCTCCTCTGGGGAATCGGCCCAACCCCACTTTCCTGTCTCCAGGATGGGCAAGGAACCAGCAGGCCAGTGAGACTCAACTTGGGGACTTCTGCAGGAATGATGGGAAAGACAAACTCTCTTTCCAGTGGGATGCTGGGTATTTCCACAAGAGAAAGCCTGCCCGGATGAAAGCAGAGTCAAGGGACTGAGAGAGATGGAGGCCAGAGGAGATGGATTAGTCCCCTGGATCCAGCCAAGCCTGAAAGGTCCGTCCTGGAATTTCCACTGTGTGAGCCAACTGATTCCGATTTTTCATTGAAATCAGATTGACTAGGAATTAGGTCATCTGTAACTAAGAGTGCAGACTAAGGCAATGGGGCAAGAGGACAGGGGGAGGTTTGACGGACAAGCAGGGGTCAGCTCACAGAGGCAGGTACAGGCAGGCTATGGAGTTCAACATTTAACCAGCCACTAGGACCAGGGAAGATTCTAACTGCAAACCTGGAGAACTTTGATCGTCTGACTGTGCCTTTTAGAAACAAAATCTCTCCTGGCTGAGAGAAAGAGAGTGAGAAAAAAAAATCAATGACTCTTCCAGAAATTTCAGAGCCTTCAGAATACCTCTTCTAGGGTTTTCCCATCAGGATAGATGGCCTACTCTGGAATAGGAGCCAAAGTATTAATTCATCAGTCCCGATGGCGCATATCAATTTATCTTAATTTCTGAAAATACACTCGAGCCTTTCAGACCATTCTCTTTTCTCTGTCACCAAGAAGAAAACGGGTCTCAGCAGAGATGAAGCAGAGGGAATACCGCCCTTTCAAAACGTTCCGCTCTGGCTGAAATGGAACACCTGGCATCACAGGGAGGCGTCTCTGGCACATGAATGGGCTTTCCTGTCCCCTCAGCCTGGCGGGCAGGCCTTCCGCGGGGGCTTGGGGGACAATGCGCTGGAGATGAGCCATCACGGGCTCTGGGAACCCACACTCTCCAAGCCAGGAGAGAGAAAACTGAGGGAGGCCAGTCTCCCTTCCAGACCTGGGCGCCTCCTCATTACACAGAACACTTTCCCCTCGAGAAGAGAGACATTAATTGGATCAAATGAAACAGGAACCAGCCTCCTTCCCCCTCCCGGGTGAGAGACTTCCAATATGGCTTCATTACTGAGTCTTTTGTAAATAAACTGTGTGGAGAAAAATGCCATTTGTTCTGCTGTAATTGCCTGATGAGCATCATTAGATGGGTCTTTGAAACCCACAGAATGAAGTCTTTTTGGGTTTAGGAATTCCTTTGTGCAAAGCCTTCTCTGTTCACTCTTCTCCAGGGAGGGCGTTTCTGAACCAGGACTTCTTGACCAGGGGGGTTGGTTTCTGGCCAGTGACACAATGGCTCTGTTTGACACACCGACACAAAGTTATTGAGTGCCTTGTCTATGTCAGGCAATCCTTTAGGGACCTGGGATACAGCAGTGAGTGAAACACACACACATTCCTATCCTACTGCCATTTCCATTCTGGTGAGCGCTCAGAACACAGGTGTGCCCATTTCTGGGCACACACTTGGTAGGAAACTTCATAAGTCAAGACTGTTTGCTGGATTGAGGAATTGTGAGGTTACAACTCTTTGGATTCCCTGTGTGTGGTTTCACTGTACCCATAAAGATGTGACATTTGGAAACGAGACCGCATGGCCTAGGGATATGAAACGAATGACATCTGTGCCATCACTTGCTAGGCCTGCACCCATGGCAGACATCACTAATCAATCACTGCCTTTCCTGATTAGCTTGGCTGCAGCTTTGGAATACACAGTGACACAGTGCTGGGTAGCCCCTATCCCTGAGCACATCGGAGTTGGCTGTGAGAGGAAACCTCTTTGCTATTTCTTACTTAGACTGTCATTAATTCACTTCACTGAGAGGCTGTAGAATATCCCAGTAAATTAAGAATAACCCCAGGAGCGGGGCAAAAACAGATGAAAGGGGGAAAGACTGTGGTCAACTTCACAGGCTTGTTTTCCTCTCAAGTGTCCTTTCTCTCCCTCTCCTGTCTCCACAGAGGCCTAGGAAACGTGGCAGGTCAGAGTGTGGGCTCTGCAGTCTGCACACCTGGGGCCAGGTCCTGGTTCCATTACTCCACCTTTGTGGGGCCTTGGTCTGAGCCCCACTTCCCTGCCTGTGAAATGGGCATAATGATGACATCACTCTGCTAGGGATGCTGGGAGGATGAAATAAGCCAGCACGTGTGAAGGCCTTGGCACAGTGTCCTGTCAGCTATGAGCAGGGCTGAAACCCAGCTGTTGCACATCAGAGGGGACACAGACCTGTTTGCAGCTGGCGTCCACTCTGACTGGTTGGTGCTTGGACCCAACCAGGTTGGTGCTGTTAAATACTTCGACTATCAGCCCTGGACACGACTGTTAGTTTAGGGGCCAGGCCCCTTACGGAGACAGCTCAGAACTCCGGAGGTAGAACAAACACAGATTGCCCTTCAAAACAAAATAATGTGGCAGAATTCCAGGTTGTTTTCTTGCTAAGGAAGGGTTTACGTTCCCCGGTTCTGAACGGCTCAAGCAGTAGTGTGCGCAGTGACAGTAATGATGTCGAGAATGAAAACAGACTTTGGGATGTTGTTCAGGAGCACCCAACCAGCATGGTCACATTTAGTTTTCTGCTCGGCCCCGCGAGGATTCAAATATCATTAAGCTCATTTTGTGGAAGCAGAAACTGAAGCTCGGAGAGGTGAGCCTTCCTTATCCAAGATCAAACAGCTGGTCGGAAGAGGCAGAGCTGGGATGTGACCCCATCACCTAAGTCTCAGTCACTGAGACAACGGTCTCTTGCATAAAAAGTTGGGGCCCAAGCTGGGGGCGGGGGGTGCATGGGGGTTGTGTTTTCCCAACAATGCTGCTACTGGCCATCCCCTGTGGGTGGGGATATGCCCTCCCAGGGCTCCCGGGGATGTTAGCAGCAGGCCCTGGCCGGCCCCAAAGGCACAGAATAAGCTAACCCTTTCCTCAGAGGGGCCAAGCCTCTCTTCTTCACCTGACTCAATGTGGAATCCCACAAGTGAAGGAGAGAAAGTGGCCCTAGAAGTGTGGGTAGCTAACTAGTACCCACCATTTCCCTATTACCATGGTCCAAGCTTCTAAAGCACATGGGTTGGTGTAGGGTAAATGTTTATTTGCTGAATCTTTTTTTTTTTAAACATTTGTTGTTGTTGTTTAATTATTTTAGACAGAATATGTGCATGCACCCCCCCCCCCCCATGTAAGGGAGCAGGGGGAGGAGGAGAAGGGGAGCGGGGAAAGAATCTCGAGCAGATTCCCCGCTGAGCGCAGAGCCAGATGTGGGGCTTGACTGCTGGGCCCAGGGAACATGACCTGAGCCCAAACCAAGGGTCGGACGCTTAACCCACTGAGCCACCCAGGCGCCCCTCACTGGTTCTTTAAAAAATTCTACCAATTCTTGCTGGTTGTGTCCCCAGGTTGTATGTTAAGCACTTCTAAGACATTACTTCATTCAATCTTCACAACAGGTCTGTACGGTAGGTAGTATCATTACTCTCTTATTTCAGATGAGGAAAGAAAGCTAATGGAACTTGGCCCAAATCACTCCTGAGAAGTGGAGCTGGGATTTGAAACCACACTGAGAAGTGGAGTTGGGATCTGAAACCACAGTTTTCTAAGTCCACAACTTGGGCTCTTGACCACGACTGGTCTCTACGGCCCACTCCAGCAGTGATGGATACAAAAGGGAAAACCTGAGAGGTGTGGCCAGGAAGCACTCAGGCCACCTCAGGGTCTGGGAGGCCAGAAGACATCCTCAGAGCCCAGGACTCCCTTAAACCTGTGTATCCTGCTTGTCCTGGTTTCTGTTCCCACAGCTGGTTCGCTGTGTGTCTCACTGGGAGACGTGATACCATCCTCACTGGAAGTGAGACCTGTCTTATTCTAACGCTGCTGTCCTAAGAAGTGGCCAGTGTAAGAGCCGTGGTTAAGGCTGGTCTATGGCACCCCAGGTCCACTATCACACACAACAAGGAGTGGCCCATGGCCCCCGACTTCTTCACTTGAGCAATAGGAACTGCAGAACCCTGAGGGTCCAGGCTTTCCAGGCTCAGGACAGATGCCGAGGGGTGCGGCAGGGAGAAGGGGGCATCCAAGAAGGCGGCTCACCTTGAATGAGATTTCATACTGCTCCCCTCCCCAGATCTCCAGGCCTGGGTCATACCCGCCCAGTTCCCAGAACCATTTTCGATCCACAGCGAACAGTCCACCGGCCATCACGGGAGACCTGTCAGGGAAGAAGAGTGTGGTGTGAAAACCAAACGCCCCAGCCGCGTGCTCTGAGTGTGAGCGGACACTGCTGCTCCCCCGGGATGCTGTTGGCACACTGCCCTGTGAGCGCAGCCCACATGTCTAGTGGGGAACCCAAGGCCCTTCCAAGGGAGGGCTCAGGCTGTCTTCTATCTTGGCCGTAACAACCCTTCTTAAATGCTACCTTTTAACGGAACTGATCCAAAGCTCCTTTCAGCCCTTATTTGCGAGAGGAAATCATAGGAACGTGGGCCTTGCAGCTTCATTGGCCATGCCTCTCTGGTTCTCCCATGCATTCAGTTGTCTCAATCAGGTCCCTCCAAGCCTGTCTGGGTGTGGAATCTCTTAGAAGACAAAAACACAGCTTGCTGGGCCCTACTCCAGACCTATGAAGCAGTCCCTGGGGGATGAAGCCTAGGACTGTGTGTTTTCAGACAGGTTCCTTGGGTGATTCTCAGTCAGCCCAGCACTGGACATCTATTCTGCTGAGAGTTTGCAGAAGAAGACACAGTCTCTGTTCTCTCTGTTAAATTGGGATACAGCTAACTGCACACATTCACTGCCTCATTGCTCTAATCACTGAGTGCCAGCTGAGCTGTAGGTGCTGGAGGAATGTGGAGGTAAATCAGAGTTGACCTGGGACTTCAGGGGATGCTAGTATGGGTGGGCAGCCTCGTCAGGATAGTAGGATCCAGAAGATCGGTGCGGGGTAACAAGGGCCTCTGGCAGGTGCAGAGAGCACTATGGGAACACCAAAGGAGGGACTGTCTGCTTCCAGATCTTGGGAGGTGAGGAGGGGGGCTGGGGCAAGAGTCAAGGAAGGGTGCTTGCGGGGTGGCATTCGGGTGGGTTTGGACAAGTGGGAAGTGAAGAGAGAAGAAGGAACCCTGGAGAGGAAAACCCCAGGAGCAGGAGCACAGGGATGATAAATTGGGGCACCATGGGCAACAAGACATCAGCATGGCATCATGCCAAGCCCAAGGGGGATGCCAGACTGCAGCCCGCCTGCATCCCCCCCAGAGTGTCTCACAGGCCTGGTCCTTGAGAGGGCTACCAGTATTTGCTGAGGGAAGATCTCTCAGAGTTGCCATGAAAAACTCTCCACTGAAAAACTCCAAACCCTCAGACCAGATAACATTCCAGCAGCAACTTCCCACCACCTCCTGGCCTTGGGAACTGCAAGCTCATGGAAATTGGGCTGATTGAAAAAGAACGTAGCTAACCCACATGCCTCCCAAGCTTCCCTTAGCAGGTGAGCCTTGACAGCAGAGGAGGGACTCGTTTCAAAGAAGAGCCCCTTGAATATTCACTGAGGGCTCAAATGTGGCAGGTGCTTGCCTGAACTAATTTTTTAATAAGACGGCTACTCCTCGTGTTGACCTCCTGAGATAGGCCTTGTCCTTCTCACCCTGCTGATGCATATAGAAACCAGAGCACAGACAGGTAACTTGCTCAAGGCTTCACAGCTACCAAGAAGGTTTTGAATCTTGAATCTTTGCCAGAACTCACACCCCTCAGGGCCACAAAACAATTCTTCCTGTCAGGCAGGAGCCATTAAGAGGCAGGTGATGCGTGACCAGGACAGGGGATCGGGGTCGGAAAGCCAGTCCTCCAGCTTCCTCTCTCCTTTACCTTTGGTGGGATCTGAGACAAAGCGTTTAACCACTTAACCCTGTGTCGCCTGGTACAGCAGCCACAGGCCATGTGCAGCTGCCAAACACCTGGAACTGAGATGTGTTGGAAGCGTAGGATATGCCCTGGATTTCCAAGACTTAGTGTGAAAAAAAAAATAGGGAAGGCCTCATTAATAAATTCAGGGGCGCCCGGCTGGCTCAGTCAGTGGGACTTGCAACTCTTGACCTTGGGCTTGAGAGTTTGAACTCCATGCCGGGTGTGAGATGACTTAAAAAGAAAATCTTAAAAAAAAACCCCAATTTTGAAGTGTGGGTCTCATGTTAAAATGAGACTATTCTAGGTATACTGGGTTATGCAGAGTATATTACAAAAATGAATCTTAGCTGCTTCTCTTTACCTTTTTTATGTGGTCACTAGGAAATTTGAAAGTACTTTTGCGGCTCGCATTATATACGGACAGTGCTGACAGCACACCTCTGGGCTGGTCTGCCCATCTGCACAATGAATGCATAGCTGTGTTTCCAAGCTCGCATTGCCATTATATTTCTGAAAGTACCCAGTATTATGAAAAATAAGGTGTCTAGTATCAACTTTCCTTTGTTGTGCGGTTTGGGGTTTTCTTGGCAGGAGCCGCAAACACCCCGCCTTGGAGGGGCAGGGAATGTTTTGGAGCCTTGTGGTTCATGGGAAATCAAACCCAAGACTCTGTACAGGGAAATCAGCCTGGGTGGAAACCAGGGTCAGAGGCCAAGGAGCTGCTGTGGAACCGGGAGGATATTAGCCTTAAGGCATTTAGATGCCGGAGGCTCGCCTCCAGAGGGAGGCCTCCCCTCCCGCCCCGTCTGTTTTCTGCTGTGTTCAGCAACAATGACAACAACTCTGTGTTTAGTGTCTACCACCCACGCTTTCCCGACATCATCTCCGACTCTCACAAAACTCTATTCCTAGCCGCCCTTTCAGATGGAGAAATCTGAAATTCAGAAATGCTACCTTCTCCGCTCAAGGGCAGGCACTAAGTGGACGAGGCTCAGTTCCAGCAGGGGCTGCCACCAAAGCCTGGGTCCTTTAAACATCATCCTACTGCCCTGTGCCTACAGACTGCCTGCTGGCTGGCCCCGTGGAGGGGTGTGCAGAAAATGACCCGGATTTTTCCAGTGGCCTCCCCCTGGGTTTTGTCCAAGTACAGTTACAGAAAAGACACTTCTGGAAAGAATCAGGATACAACAGGTGGAGAGTCGCTGAGGAAGCATCTAGGCCAATGGCTCTCAACTGTGGCTGCACACCAGCATCCCCTGGGGCTTTAAGGAGCATGGATACTGAATCCCAGCCCCAGAATCCAGTGCAACTGGGCTTGGGGGTGGCTGGTGGGTTTTGTTTGTTTGTTTGTTTGACAAACTCCCCAGGTGACACCAGTGTGCAACCAGGGTTGAGCGCCACTGCCCTAGGGCAGGCCTGATGCCTACTGGGAGACACGGGGGAGAGCCCCAGAGGAAACCAGAGGTGGTCTCTGCCACTAAGCAGCTGTGGGGAATGGACTTACTCTTTCCTCATCCTGCACTGAGAAGATGAACATGCGAGACCCATCTTTACACACATTTCAAATGTAGGGCCTACAAGTCAGCTTACAGTACGAGTGCAAGCCAAAAGGGGTTCTGGTCACCCCGAAAAGTCTGTTTTCTGTAGCCCATGTCACCTTGGGCATGTCTCATGTCCTCTGTGAGCAACAGGGTCTGCATCAGGCAAAGGTGGAGAACCGTACCCCACCCAGGGCACCTTGGTGAAGATTGTGTGTGGACAAGTAATGACCCCCTTTCTCAGATGGGAAGCGTGAGGCACAGGGAAGCTGGGGTTCACTGGGGTTAAACTGTGCTTAAGCAGGTGTGGTACACAGGATAATGGTCCCCAAAGAAGCCAATGCCAACCTCCTGGAATCCTGGAATACGTCATATTTGCAAAAAGACTTCGCAAATATAATTAGGTGAAGGATCTGAGATGGGGAGATTGTCCTGGTGGTCCCAGTGCAATCACAGGGGTCCTCGGACATGAAAGGAGGGCCAGAGTGAGAGAAGGGGATGTGATGATGAAAGATGGATGGAGGAGGGAGAAGGAGTGGGAGGGGGGAGGGATTGAGAGGGAGGGGTGGGGGGAAGGGGGAGAGAGGGAGACTTGGAGGTGTTACGCTGCTGACTTTGAAGATGGAGAAAGGAACCAAGAGCCAAAGGAGTGAGCAGCCTCTAGAAACTAGGAAGTGCAAGCAAATGGATTCCTCCTTAGAGCATCCAAAGCCCTGCCAATACGGTGACTTTAGCTTAGGAAGACTCCTTTTCAGACATCTGAGCTCCAGAACTTTAAGAGAATAAATATGTGTTGTTTTAATAAGTCAGTAAATCTGTGATCATTTATAATTAGGAAACTAATACAGCCAGGAAGCTGGGTATTGGCTTTCCACAGGTTTTTCCACACCTCCAGCAGGGGAGCCAGAGTGGCCCACAGGACAGCACAGGATGGGCACCTGAGAGGCCCTGGCTCTAATTCTGGTCTGGCTGCTAACTTACTGTGTAAGTCAGCTGCACCCTCCCTCCCTGGGGCCTCAGTCTCCCCATCTGCAAGGGGCTGTAGTCCATTACCTAGTGGCCCCCTTGGCTTTCACATTCTAGGATATTATAGGTCCACTCCACACACTCCAAACTTCTACCATGGGACAAGCTGCGATTTCCCAAACACTTCCCTAATCTTTCCGAGAGGGTGTAACTAAAGGATGGGAGACCTGGCTCCAGAGGCAGACAGACCTGCGTGCGTATCTAGCCTTGACCCACTTGAGCTGGGAAAGCTGCCTCACCCCCTAGAGCCTTTGTGCCCCGGCTTGGACAAGATGGAGAATAATTCTGACTACCTGTGGTTGTGGAGGGTTAAAGAGGACCTGCACAGAATGTGCTCAGCACTCAGCTGGCACTTAGCAAGGGTTCAGCCTGTGCTGCTGGTGCTGCTGACAGGGATTACGATTGTGCACTAGACTTAAGGGACAAAGCCACTGGGCTCACCCCTATGGGCCGTCTGGCCAACCACAGACGTGGACAAGGAAGAGGTGGCCAGCTGGGAGGTCCCTGAGCTGAGGCTCTGGGACAGGCTGGGAGGGGCTGCGCTTCCTGTTGGGGATGTCGGCCCTGTCCCCATGTTCCACACTCTTGGGGAAGGGGGTGATCCTGAGTTGGGTGTGTTGGGAAGGGGTCACCGGGTCAGCCACTGGGACCAGCCTGGGTCGCTTGTACTTACTCAAATGGGTCGCTGGGGTCAGCTTTCTGCAGTTCTGGAGGAATTGGGATCCGCTTATAGTACATCTCCCAGTCAAAAGCGCCCCGCATGGCATCCCCCGCCTGTGTTTCGTACCGGAAGTCATCGTGGTCAATCACGTCAATCATCGGGCACACGATGGTCTTGCGGTTCCGAGCGATACGGTCTGAAGAAGCCAAGATATCCCCGTTAGGGAGGCGGGACCCCACTCTGCAGCTTACTCACATTTTTAATGTGCCCTGAGTGAATTCTCTGAACGCTGGAATTTGAGAATCCCAAGAAGAAGGGAGAGCGCAGGCTTTAAGAAAGATGGGCCAGGCCTCCCATCCCAGCCGTGCTGCCTGTGAGCCACATAAATAATGTCTCTGAGCCCCAGTGTTCTTTGTGAAACAGGGAGAAGGGGCTCCGAGTCTCAGGTGGCTGAGTACCAGACACCCGTGACAGCTAGAGGCGCTCAGCATGGTCGCCTGTAATGGTCGGCACTATGGTGGAGAGAGGCTCATTTTCTTCGGGGAGACCTCCTGTCCTAGCCTGTCAGGCTCTACCTTGCAGGTCCTAACCTTGACTTGTGGCCCAAAGTAGTTAGGCATCCCGGCACGTGTTGCTGAGAGTTTCTCAGAACTTCGTAGCTATGGTCGGTGGCTGAGTGGCCCTCCCTGTGAGAGTTCAGCTCAATTCTTCCAATGGTGGCAACTACTGAAGAGGGAATGGGCTATGTCATGAGTCCCTCATGACCTGACACGTGCAAGAGGTCCTGGCAGACCTCTGCTCTGCAGGAATTCTCTAGGCTAGGGGATTCAAGATGGCGGGTGGGCTCCCTAATTGGATCGCCTTTCATGGTCCCCTTTCAGTCAGGAAGAAGCTGATTCACTCTGCTCAACCTACCAACCAGAATTTTAAGCTTTGGTTGGCTTTGTTCTTCAATGTTCCTTCTGCGAAGAAGCTGGGGTATGCCAGCGATCGGGGAAGATGATCTGCCATAAGGGGCAAATGGGCTGTGCTTAGGGGCCTGTCTGCTTGGGCCAGCAGTCAAGTTCAAGGCTTGGAGAGTGGACCCTTGTAGGGCCAGTGGAGGCTGGCAGCTGCCTAGGGTTCAGGCTTCATCAAACAGAGTTTTCTTGCCTTTTTCTAAGCTGCAAGACACGATCCATAGGTGGTTCATGAAACTGATTCAGTGTATCTGTAAAATGAACCAAATAAGAATACTGACTGTCAGGGTGCATTCCAAGTGAAAAATAACTTCTTCAGGAAAAGTGTTTTAATCCTGCTGCATGGGTGTGTGTTTGAGTACCGGATTGAGATGTCCAGTGTATTTCTAACTGTGGCACATGATCAAAACAGATTGAGAAACGCTCCTTTCAGCAGCGTGTCCTCTGGCTGCCAGTGCCAGTGCACCCACGCTGTGTTTACAAGCCCGCCAGGGCTGCCCCTGCCCCAGCTGCACTGAATCAGAATCTCTGGGGGTGGAGCCTGCGTCTGCCTGGTGAATGGGCTCCCGAGTGATGCTTAGTGAAGTCGAAGAAACTTCTCCAAGGAAAGATCTAGAGAAGTGCTTCCCTTCCCAATTATTCAGGGCCGTGCAGGGGATTTCACTCCTACCGAGGCTCTGGGCCCAGGACACAGGGCTCTGCTGGAGGTTGACTGATTGTGGGAGGTGGTAGGTCAAGGGTGGCATCGGACAGACAGTATTCTGGGGTGCTGCACTCGCTGGGGGACAGAATGCCCAGGTCCAGACCCTGGTGTCATCACCTACGCGCAGCAGTACCTTGATAGTTATCTGATGCCTCTGAACCTTGGTTTCCATGCCGACAAAATGGAGAAAGACAACACCAGTCTCCTGGGGTCCCTGTGAAGACCGAGTGGGACAGTGGGGCCAACATGCTCAAGCCAGCCTCTCACACATGCGCACATCCCATCAGCACGCCGCAGACATGGTCTGTGACCAGGCTTGCGGAAAGAAGCTCAGAAGCTGGGCATCTCCCTCGTTCTCTTGGTGCTTTAGTTCTCTCATTTGTTGTATGTGGATAATAATGCCTGGCCTGTCTGCTTTACCCCATACCCGTCAAATTCAAATGTGGCTGTGTCGTTAAAAAGCTAAGGGACTAGCAGAGCCATGTGGATGATGATCATGATGATGATGATGACGATGAGGAGGAGAGTAGTTGTGGTGGAAATGAGGATCAACAGTGGCTTTCCTTTGGGGGGACTGAACCCTTCTCAGGCTCAGGAATGCCTCATCGCCACAGAAGGCAGAGTGAGCTACGCCAAGGAAGTGTCTGTTCCCGGTTTTGAGACAAAAGCCCTGATGCGCACTGTGGGCTGCTCATCTGAACAGGGACAGACTTTTACTTCTATACCACCCGTTCATGTTTCTATCGGAAAAATAAAAAATAAAAAGAGGGAGCATGTTTCTTCCATGTATTCTGCAGATTATGACAATTACCCTCATGTATTTCCATAGAAACAGAGTTAAGGGCTATTTAGGCTCCCAGCTCAGCTTCGTGCCCCACTACTTGCTTTTCTTTATGAGTCACTGGATAACCCAACAAATGGGTTCTTCTTCAGCACCGTCAATTAGGTGATTGATGGTGAGGCTTTTTTTCTTCCTCTTTCCCTTTTTCTCTTTCAATAACGAGAGGCAGATGCAGACACCTCTTGACTTAATTAAATAAACAGTGTACCAGAAAATTTGTGCTACATCCTTTCCCTAACCCGGTGGGATCCTGGACCCTTGGGGTCAGAAGCACGAGGTTCCACGCTGATCGGTGTCAGAGAACAGATTTGCTGGATTATCCAATTGAACTGTGTGGGTTTTGCTTCCAGTTTTCACCTCTGCTTGGTGGCCTAACCAGGGCCCCTCCAAGTGTGGTCCCTGGAGCAACAGCGTGGGCACTACCTGGGAGCTGGTTAGAAATGCAGCTTCTCAGGCCGTACCCCTAGATCTCCTAAGTCAGAGACTCTAGGGTGGGTCCAGCACTCCGTTTTTTTTTTTTTTTTTGTTTTGTTTGTTTTGTTTTGTTTTTTTTTTAAGATTTTTATTTATTTATTTGACAGAGAGAGATCACAAGTAGGCAGAGAGGCAGGGGTAGAGAGAGGAGGAAGCAGGCTCCCCACTGAGCAGGGAGCCTGACTTGGGGCTCGATCCCAGGACCCTGGGATCATGACCTGAGCTGAAGGCAAAGGCTTTAACCCACTGAACCACCCAGGCACCCCTAGCACTCTGTTTTAAGGAGTCTTTCAGGTGATTCTGATGCAGGCTCACGTTGACCCTAAACTTTAGTCCCCTTTGGTCCCCAGCTCTCTGTTGTGGACAGCATACCCACCCATGTGTTAGGAGTTCAGCTTCTCTCTAGATTGACAACTCTTCTCTGATTTGCCTCTGTCCCTGTCCCTCACCTGATTCCCGGTCTCAATGGGTCATTTCCTCGATGTCCTCCTGTTAGCTCCAGCTCACGGCCTTCAGTGAATCTGAGCTCTGCAGAACTCAGACCTCTCCCTCAGCCAGCTATGAGGCACCTCACCGCCCAGAATCCAAACCTTATGCCTCCCTTCTGTCTGCAAGGCTGTGGTGGATGGCTGCTGGATCGTGCTACTCTGTCCACAGCCCTTCTCTGATAGCTGACAGAAACTCTCTAGAGAGGAAAGGAGTTTAGGGAAGGCAGTGTGGTGTTGTGAGAGTGGACAGACTTTGGGGCCAGACAGATGGTGACTTTGACACTTACGACCCTAAGGGAACAATACTGAGTCACCCGGTATCTCTGAAACTCAAATTCTTCTACAATTCTGACCTGGCATGGTTTTGTGAGGACTGGAGATAATGCTTACAAGTTTCCTGGCTCGGTAGTAGTACTGTGAAGGTTAACTATTCTAAGTTGCTTGGATAATGTCCTGTACAGTTTGGTTCCTACCATAGACAGCCTTGGCTTGCTTTCCAATAAAGCTTGAAGTGATCTGGGGGAAGCAATCATGTAAGTAGATGTTAGTGTGCTGTAGTCACTTCCCCTCTCAGCTTTCTTCTCTATAAAATGAAGGGACAGGGCTTGAGTGAATTTTTAAGGTTTCTTTGGGCATTCCTGCATCCTGGGGGCACCTGAGCTGGCTGGCTGCATCTCAAGCAGCCAAGGGAAGCCGTGTGGACGATCCCTGCAGAAAGCTGGGGCTACCTAGCCTTGGGAGGCCACTTACCGAGCAAGGGGGGGAGCCAGTTGACATTGGCCTCACAGTGTGAATCTAAGAATGTGATCACATCTCCCGTTGCTGCCGAGGCCCCCAGCATTCGGGTCCTTATCAGCCCTTCCCGTTTCTTGGTTCGAAGAATCCTCACACTGGGGAAAAGAGCCATGTAGTCTTCAAGTGGCTTCTTCAGGTGCTCTGTGAGAGGGACAGAAGGGGACAGATGGGTAAAAACAGCTGCTTAGTGACCATTCTTGCCACCCCTCCCTTACGTGTGCCTGTACTTTAGAGTTTAGACGCAGCTTTCCCGCTGGGTGCCTCGTTGGCCCTTACACGCAGGATCAACACCTGTACGCCCTACATGGGAAAACTGAAGCTAAAAGTGGTCCAGGGACAGTGTTGGGCCTGGAACACACAGAGCTCCTCTGTATGAGAGGGTGCGCAGCATGACTGGGACCTAGTCCCTCTCTTTCCGGAAACAGTACTCCGAAGTTGCTTTGTGAAACTGCCACCCCTTCTTCTTAGGAGGAGCTCACTCCAACTTCTGGAGCCGAAAGGGCAGGAACATGTGGCACGGGCCCAACCAATCAGGGCCTATCATTTTCTTGCCTACAGTGTAATTGGTTCAGGGATAGCCACGTGACTCCAGTAGCTTCAAATAATGAACACTTGAGAATTTTATTTTATTTTATTTTTTTTGGTACCATGGAAAAATGCGTTTTACTAGAGTTGTTAAGTTGGTTGGCCATAAATCTGGAGGTGCTGTTGACAGCTTTGGCAAATGAGGTGATGAGAGGTGGGAAGCGGGGTTCCTGCTGGGACTGAAGTAAGTGTAAGAAGAGTAGAGATGGAAATGATCCTGATGGCAGTTTTGATTCCCCAGATCCCCCTGTGCTCCTGGCAGGCTGACTCCTACATGATCTTACTACATGTGAAACAAATTTCTCTTTTTGCTTATTCTAATGTGGGCTGGGTTTCTGCCTTCTGCTTGGTAAAGTTGTTCTAAATATATCTGGAAGGTAGTTTCTTTTTACTAAAAGTCCCAGACTTAACACTGGTGTCTCTTGATTTTTTTTTAAATTTTTAAATTTTTTATTAACATATAATGTATTATTAGCCTCAGGGGTACAGGTCTGTGAATCGCCAGGTTTACTCACCATAGCACATACCCTCCCCAGTGTTCATAACCCAACCAGACTCTCCATACCCCCGGCTCCCCAGCAACTCTCAGTTTGTTTAGTGAGATTAAGAGTCTCTTATGGCTTGTCTCCCTCCTGATCCCATCTTGTTTCATTTTTTCCTTCCCTAACCTCCAAATCCCCCATGTTGCCTCTCAAATTCTTCATATGAGGGAGATCATATGATAATTGTCTTTCTCTGATTGACTTATTTTGCTCAGCATAATACCCTCTAGTTCCATCCACATCGTTCCAAGTGGTAAGAGTTCATTTCTTTTGATGGCTGCATAGTATTCCATTGTGTGTGTGTCTGTGTATCTGTGTGTATCCCACATCCATTCATCTGTTGATGGACATCTAGGCTCTTTCCATAGTTTGGCTATTGTGGACATTGCCGCTATAAACATACAGGTGCATGTGCCCCTTCAGATCACTAATTTGTATCTTTAGGGTAAATACCCAGTAGTGCGATTGCTGGGTCATAGGGTAGCTCTATTTTCAACTTTTTGAAAAAACTCCATGCTGTTTTCCGGAGTGGCTGCCCCAGCTTGCATTCCCACCAACAGTGTTGGAGGGTTCCCCTTTCTCCGCATCCTTGCCAGTATCTGTCATTTCCTGACTTGTTAATTTTAGCCATTCTGACTGGTGTGAGGTAGTACTTCAACGTGTTTTTGATTTATAGTTCCCTGATGCCGAGAGATGTTGAGCACTTTTTCCTGTGTCTGTTGGCCATCTGTATGTCTTCTTTGCAGAAATGTCTGTTCATGTCCTCTGCCCATATCTTGATTGGATTCTTTGTTCTTGGGTATCACTCTTAATGATGAAATACTAAATGCTTTTTATCCTATGGTCAGGATAAAGACTGTATACTCTCTCACCACTTCCATTCAACACTGTACTAGAATTCCTAGCCAGTGGAACTGGCAAGACAAAGAAATAAAAGGCATAAAGATTGGGAAGAAAAAGGATACAGTATCTTTATTATAGATGACAGGAAAATTCTAGGAAATCTACAAAGAAGCTAGAACTAATAGGTTCACTTAGCAGGATATCAGGATACAGGTCAACTCTTAAAGAATTAATTGTGTTCCTATGTACTGGCAGATTAAAAAAAGCAACTGGAAAATGCAATTAAAAATGAATACCATTGCAATTTGCAATTAAATGAAAAGAAGTAAAAACTGTACACTTTGAAAGCTGAAAAGCACTGTTGAAACATATAAAAAACTAAAATAAATGGAAAGATAGTCCCTGCTCATGAATTGGATGACTTAATATTGTTAAGATGGCAATACCTCCCATATTGAGCTAAAGATTCAATGAGCTAAAAAAATCACAACTGAATGCTTTGCAAAAATTGGCAATTGACAAGCTGTATCCTAAAATTTATGGAACAAATCAAGGGATCCAGGATGGCTAAAGCAATCTTTCAATTATTTATACATGAACATCCATAGCAACACTATTCACAACAGTCAAATGGTGGAAAGAATCCAAGCTTCCATCAACTCATGAGTGGATAAAAAACTATGAAATATATCCATGCAATGGAATATTACTCAACCATAAAAAAGGAATGAAGTACTGATACAGGGTACAATGCAGATGTACCTCAAAATGATACACCAAGTAACAGATGCCAGACACAGAAGGTCACATATTATATCATTCTACTTGTATGAAATTCCAGGATAGGTAAATCCATAAAGATCACAAGCAGATTAGTGATTACCAGAGACTGGGGCAGAAGGAGAAATGGGGAGTGACTACTTAATGGCTATGGGGTTTCCTTCTGATCAATCATACTATAACTAGGTGATGGTTGCACAACACTGTGAATGTACTAAATGCCAATGAACTGCATCCTTTAACATGGTTAATTTTATGTTATGTGAATTTTACCTCAATTTAAAAAAAAATGGGTAAAAGATCTGAATAGGCACTTCTCCAAAGATGATACACAAATGACCAATAATCATACGAAGAGAAGTTCAACATCCTTATTCATCAGGAAAATGAAAATCAAAACCGCAATGAGATACTACTTCACATCCACTAGGATGGCTATCATGAAATAGTCAGATAATAAATGTAGACTGAGAATAAGAATCTTCATATACTGCTGGAGAGAATGTAAAATGGTGAAGGCACTTTGGAAAAGAGTCTGGCAGTTCCTCAAGCAGTTAAGCAAAGTTACCATATAACCCAGCAATTCCACTCCTAGGTAAATACCCAAGAGAAATGGAAACACATGCCCACCCAAAAATTTGTCCTCTGATGTTCACAGCAGCAATATTCAAAACAGCCTCAAAGTGGAAGCCATCCAAACATCCATCAGCTGATGAATGGATAAACAAATATATCCATACAATGGAATACTATTCAGCAATAAAAAAGGAAAGAGCTGTTGCAATAATACCGATGATTGTGAATCTTAAAAACAGTATGCTGGGTTGAAGCAGTCAGAAACATAAGTCCAGATACTATATAATTCTATTTATGTGAAATTTATAGAAAAGCAAAATTATAAGGACAGAAAGAAAGTTAGCAGTTGTCTGGGGCTAGGCGGGGAGTGGGGACTGATTGCAAACAGACACAAGGGAGCTTTATGGAGTGATGAAAACATCTAAAACTGGATTATAGTGATAGTTTCACAACTGGGTAAGTTCACCTAAGAACACACTGAACTGCACACTTAAAATGGGTGATTTTTACATTATGTAAATTGTATCTGGTTAAGGCTGTTAAATAAAAAAAAAATGTATTGCTATGTACTGGCAAAGAACAATTGGGAAGCACAATAAAAATACCCTTTATAAAAGAGCTTCCTATAGTTAAAGACCCAAATAAATGGAGACATAAATCATACATATAGATTGGAAGACTCCATATTGTTAAAGAGTCAATTCTCTTCCAATTTGTCTATAGATTGAATGCAATCCCAATAAAATCACTGCAGGTTTTGAAACTGACAACTTGCAAAGAACCTAGTATAGTGAAAACAATCTCGAAAAAGAACAAAGTTGAAGGACTCACACTGATTTCAAAATGTATTATAAAGTCAAAATAACAACACAGTGTAGTACTGGCAAGGGATAAACAAAAGTGTCAATAGAATAGAATAGAGGCCAGAAGTGGACCTAATATATATATATATATATATATATATATATATATATATATATATATATATCGTTGACTGATTTTTGACAAGGCCACCAAGGCAAATTCAATGAGATATTAGAAATTTTCAAAAATGTGAAACAAAACAAATGAGCAAAGAAAAAAAAAAAGAGAAAGACAAACCAAGAAACAGACTGAACTGCAAAGAACAAACTGCTGGTTACCTGAGGGAAGGTGGGCGGGGGGAGGGGGTGCAGAGACAGGGGAAACAGGTGATGCGGAGGAAGAGTTCACTTACAATGAGCAACGAGTCATGTATAGAATTGCTCATCACTGTATTGTATTCCTGGAACTAACAGAATACTGTATGATAACTCTACTGGAATGGAAATAAAAAACTTTAAAAAAATAAGACATGTGCTAGCATAAGTGGTAGACACATGAAAAAAGACAAACCTCAACCCCTACCTCATACCATACACAAAAATAATTTTAGATGGATGGCCGGTTTAAACATAAAGTCTAAAGCTATAAAGCTTCTTGAAGAAAACATAGGAGAATATCGTTGTGAACTTGGGGTAGGGAAAGATTTCTTAGGATATAAAAAACACTAGCCCATAAAAGAAAAAAAAAAACTGATAAACTGGACTTGATTAAGAACTTGATCTTCAAAAGATACCAGTAACAAAATGACAAGGCAGGCAACAGTCTGGGAGAAAATATTCGTAAGACACGTACCCGACAAAGGACTTGTATCCAGAATTTGTAATGAATTCTGACAAAATCAATCATAAAAAGATGACCAATGTAAAACTGGGCAAAAAAACGTTGAAATATTTTCACAAAAATACATTTCACAAAAGAACTGACATACAAATGGCCTATAAGTATATGAAAATCATGACCCAAATTAAAAGCCTGAGATGCCATTCCCTATACATTCCCCAGATGACAAAAAGGAAAAATGGGAAAAATATCAGTTTCTGGGGAAGAGGTGAACCATTGGAACTCACTCCTTGCTGGAAGAAATATAAAGTGTGCAACCACTTTGAAGAGCTGTTTGATTCTTTCTCATAAAAGTAAATGGGCAGGTGTCCTCTATCAGCTATTCTATTTACAGTTATTCACCCAAGAGAAACAAAACATACCCCCCCCCCCAAATGAGAGTGCTTCATAGTAGTTTTATTTATAGTAGCACCAACTAGAAACAACCTAAATGTCACCAACAGGTGAAGGGATACACAGGTCATGGTGGAGTCATACAATAGATTCTACACTCAGCAAAAAAGAGCAGACTTTTGATATATCCAACCCCATGGATGAATTGCAGAATTATTATGTTGAACCAAAGAAGCCAGATACAAAAAAACTTAATGTATGATTCATCTGAAGTTCATCAACAGCCAAAATAATCTTTGAGGATGGAATTAAGAGCAGTGTGCCTTGAGGTATAGGGACGGGCTGGAAGGAGCATGGGGGAAATTTCTGGGGTGAGACAATTTCTGTACCTTGACTGGGGTGTTGGCTTCTTAGGTGTACATACCTGTTATGCCTCATGGAATTGTGTACTTAACACAGCTGTGCATTTTTTCATTATTTGCAATTTTTACCTCAATTAAAAAAATATTGGTCTATCACACTTAACACCCAAAAAACAAATACTCTAGTTAAGAAATGGGCTGAAGACATGAATAGACATTTTGCCAGAGAGGACATCGAGATGGCCAACAGACACATAAAAAAAGATACTCAACATCATCACTCAACGTCAGGGAAGTAGAAATCAAAACCATGGTAAACTACCACCTCCGACCTGTCAGAATGGCTAAAATTAACAATACAAGAAAAGAGAGGTGTTGGCAGGGATGAGGAGAAAGGGGAACCCTCTTGCCCTGCTGGTGGGAGTGCAAATTGGTACAGTCCCTCTGGAAAGTAGTATGGAGGGTCCTCATAAAGTTAAAAATAGAACTATCCTATGATCCAGCAATTGCACTGCTAGGTATATTTATCCAAAGGATATAAAAATACAGATTCGAAGGGACACATGCACCCTGATGTTTACAGCAGCATTATCAACAACAACCAAACTATGGAGAGAGCCCGAACGTCCGCTGACTGATGAATGGATAAAGAAGACATGGTATATACACAGTGGAATATTATTCAGCCATCAAAACGAATGTTGTCATTTGCAATGATGTGGGTGGAACTAGACAGTATTATGTTAAGTGAAATAAGTTAGGGAAAGACAAATACTCTATGATTTCACTCATGTGTGGAATTTAAGAAACAAAACAGATGAACATATGGGAGGGGGAAAAGAGGAGAGAGGGAAACAAACCATAAGACTTAAAGATGGACAACAAACTGAGGGTTGATGCAAGGAAGTGGCTGGGGGATAGGCTGGATGGCTGATGGGCATTAAGGAGGCCACTTGCTATGATGAGCGCTGGGTGTTGTACGTTAAGTGCTGAATCACAGAGCTCTCCTCCTGAAACCAGTATTGCAGTGTGTTGACTAATTAGAATTTATTTATTTATTTATTTATTTATTTATTTATTTATTAAAGATTTTATTTATTTATTTGAGAGAGAGAGACAGTGAGAGAGAGCACGAGCGAGGAGAAGGTCAGAGGGAGAAGCAGACTCCCCATGCAGCTGGGAGCCCGATACGGGACTCGATCCCGGGACTCCGGGATCATGACCTGAGCCGAAGGCAGTCGTCCAACCAACTGAGCCACCCAGGCGTCCCATTGACTAATTAGAATTTAAATGAATATCTGAAGGAAAACAAATACTGGTCAAAACACACACTTGTTCTCTCTCTGGCTCGGCTGAGCAAGTTGGAGCTGACCGGGAATCAGGAGAACTGGGCTGTGCTCCCATGTCCAGGATAGTGGGCCCATCCTTGATTTCCTCTGGGCCTGAATCAGGGTTTGCATCAGAAGGTCTTGCAGGGCCCTGGACCCAGACCTCACATAAGCCCAGTTCGCACGTGACCAGAGCTACTGGGTGATCCCCTTCCCTAACCCAGGCCCCAAATCCTGCTCTAAATTCACTCCATCCGGGGTTAGGGCTGGAAGGGCCTTCTAAAGTCCGGGGTGCGTCGAATCAGCAGGTGGGCTGGCTGCAAACGCAGCTGTGCTGGGCACCATCCCAGGGCTTTGACTTGCTGAGCCTGGGGCAGTAAGTGATTCTGATGCACAGCCAGGCCTGCAAACTAACAGAGTGGTTCTGTTTCTTTATTTTTTAAAAAAGATTTTATTTATTAACTTGAGAGAGAGCGAGAGCATGAGCAGGGGGAGCGGGGAGGCAGAGGGAGAAACTGACTCCCTGTTGAGCAGGCAGCCCAACTAGGGCTTGATCCCAGGACGCCAAGATCATGACTTGAGTTGAAGGCAGACACTTAACCAATTGGACCACCCAGGAGCCCCTCGGTCTCTTTATTTTAGAGACAGAAAGCTGAGGTCCAGAGAAGGGAAGGAACCTTCCTCTGACATATACTTAAAAACAGGCCTGATTTCAAACCAGAATCCCCTGGCTGCCAGAACTCAATGACCCTTTTTTTTTTCCTAACCCCATATAGAAATGAATCACTTTCACTGTTACGTAGGCAGATTATAATCTGCAAAGGAACTTCACACATTTGATCCCCTCTTGCTTCTTAAAATCATACTCTGGATCGTGTTTCTGTCCCCTTGACTGGGTGAGAAAACATGCTCAGAGAAGCTAAGAAACTTGCCTGACGTTGTATAGCCAGTAAATCACTGGTTTTCTATAGAAACATGATGCTTTCCCCCTTCTCGTGTTTCCCCAAGTTCTCACAATCACATATTACAATTTTTGCCAGTTCCACTACCCTACTACAATTTATTTAGTTTAAAAATCAACTCACCTTTTTATTTTTTAGTTTTTTTTTTTTTTAAAGCTCTTATTTAGTTGAGAGTGAGAGCGAACGAGAGAACGAGTTGGGGAAGGGGCAGAGGAAGCAGCAGACTCCCCGCAGAGCAGGGAGCCTGACATGGGACTTGATCCCAGGACTCTGGGCTCAGGACCTAAGCTGAAGGCAGACGCTTAACCAACTCAGTCACCCGGGCACCCTCAACTCACCTTTGTAAATTAAGCATTTTTATTGAATTGCATTTATTTTAAAGAGAAACAAACACCATAAATGGGAAATTGGTACTATTTGTGAAAAAGAGCTAATAAATAAAACGTCCAAATAAAAGCAAAACAGTGTGACTCGGATTTTAGCCAGAACCTCCTGCTTCCCCACAACTAGGAGCTTACGGTCTGTCCTCTCTCTTTGTTAAGAAGGGAGATACGGGCAACCAACTGAGACTCTCCATCCGAGGTAATCAGAAGAAATGGATGCGAGCTGAAAAGAAAATGTTCTCGCCACATGATTCAGCGCGGCCTAATGCAAAGTCTCTGAACCAATGGGGATCATCTCAGGTGCCACTTAAAACCATTTTTGCCACGGAACACTCAGGACGCTGCCTTGGTCCCTTGATGTAAGTCTCCCCTTTGCCATGGAACACTCAGGATGCTGCCTTGGTCCCTTGATGTAAGTCTCCAGAAACTTCCAAGACCTGAAGTGTGTTTTGTGTTGCAGCGCCTGGTGCCTTGCAGGTCGGAGCAATTACACAATACGCAGAGAAAAGATTATCTACACGTACACAAGTGTGCTGGAAGGCTGAAAAATACTCCAGGTCGCCTTCTCGCTTGCTCGCCAAGATTAATATGGCGCCTCCTGCCCTCTACCACTTCGCTTTGGAACAGCGACTCTGTAGAAAGCAGAAATCAATTTGCCCTAATTGAGGGACTAAATCTTTCCAAAAGAGACTTTCTTGGGCAGTGAAACAAGATAGCAAGAGGCATGATCACACTCCAGATATGCTGCTGTTCGGGCAGGAACACTAGCTTGAAAGAAAAAGGAAAAAAAAAAATCCATAGTCATTGTCTGTGACCAGCGCTGCTTCTTGGCTGGTCATTAAAACAAGGATGAGATAATCTCCTTCACCCACACACCACTACTCCCATCAGAGGGTGAAATACTACCCTGTCCGGCTCTAATCATCGAGGGCCTGGCTCGGGCAGAGCCCCATCGCTAAATCACCCTGAACGCAGATGGCCGCAGTCATTACAGATCGACCAATTAGGGCCTTTTGACAGCTTGTGGCGAAATCGGAGCAATTATTTAGGGGCAATTATGCTCCTCCTGTCCTTATCAGAACATACATTTACACAAAATCAGGGCTGTTGCCTTATTTTACCGTGCTGTCTTCTTAGATGAGCACATTCCCCAAAGTCACAGAATTTCAGAGCTGGAAGGGACTTTGGACGAAGATGATGATGGTTATGATGATGACAATTATAGGGAACAATTACTGAGCCCTGGCTCACAAATGGAGCTCCCTGCTTCATCTACATCATCTCTGATGCCTACAACAACACTACACACGGGGCATCACAGCCCCATTTTAGAGAAGACGCCCCAAGTCTCAGAGTGGGTGATGTAACCCGCCCAAGGAACACAGCCAATCAATGACCAAGCCGAGGTGTAAAACCCAGCCCCGCCTGACCACGCAAGAGCAGGCTCTTCCCACTGCACCAGTCCTCCCCTCCACCTCACAAATGAAGTTAGGTCCTTCATTCCACCCAGAGAGGAAGGGGGAGGGCCAGAGAAGTTAAATGTCTTCCTGCCCAGAATCCTACAGCGACGCGGTGTTTTCCGCCCTGGGATTTCTCCCGGCTTCCTAAGCACTAGGACAAGAATGGGAAATAGGCTTTGCTGAAGTGCCTAAGCTAATGGTTGTAACAGATACCTAAAGCTGTGTTAAGAAAGGCTCTGAGGTTATATCCTCGCTCAGCATCAAAGTGCCATGACTGAGGAGAGTTGTCTGCCCTGAGGCAGCAGTCCTCGTGGCACATCTTCATTCCTCTTTCGTGGCCTGCTTGGATTGAAAGGCAATACAGAATCGTTTTAGCTCTCACTGGCCTTATTTAATGATGTGTCAGGGCTGTCCAGAAGGAGTGAGGTTGATTCCGAGGGTGAGCGGTGTCACAGTAAGGCTGTAGGCAGACGTCAGAAGAGCACTTAAGGGTGCTCCTAGGTGGATGCCTGTTACCCCGTCTACACCTCCTCGGCATCTGTTCTCACTTGCCTCTGCTGGGCGCTTTCTGCACCCACGGGTGGACCTGAGTCAAGGCCACCCAGCTCCCTCGCTCCTGGGGTGGGATAACTGGTAACCCAGGGCTACCGTGGGAATCGCGCACAGCGGTGCCATCACGGGCCTTCCATTCCATTCCTACCTCCTCACTCTCTTGCTGGTGTTTCTCGAAATCTCCTCCAGAGTAACTACTTGCACTCAAATCGTGTGTCAGTTTGCATGAAGCCCCAATTAAGACAAAACCCGGTAGCAGGTAGGATTTCCAGCAACTGCAAGGTCGGCTGTTTGGTTCTGTGAGGCTGTCAGTGAGGACTCCCGCTCAGAACCACCCACCCCCCCGCCCCCCACACCACCCTGCAGCACCCGGGTTCTGTCAACAGCTGTTACCGTGTGTTCCGTACCAAACCCATTCGCTAATGGAAGCTTCATACACACTCCCTGCGGCAGCTTGTGATGGGTAGCCCTGTTTGACTGATGAGAAGACTGGCACCAAGAGAGGTTGAGTAACCTTCCCCAGGGCCACACAGTTAGGAAGTGGCCGGTTTTGGATTTCAATCCAGGCAGTCTGGCTCCAGGGACTGTTGCTGTCTTTGTTACACTTTTGAAAAAAAGAGTTATCATTTCACATATTAACGAAGTAGAATGGAATAAAGGCCCCTCTGCCATCAGCCCAATACTCAGCTTCAGGAATTATCAACGTCAGGTTGCACCTGTTTCCTCTCTGCCCCCCAGCACTGGATGGTACTGGAGCTACGGAGTCTGCACTCAGAACCCTTCATGCCGTCAGAGGAGAAAAGCCTGGGGAATTACCGTGCGAGAGGACAGCTCCCACAGGAAGCACACCAGCCCTTTCTTAAGAACGCTCCCTGTGAGTTACCACAAGGTTGGGCACACGGTACCTTTTGGGAAAATATTTGCTGATTATTACCTTGTTGGACTCCCCCAAAAGCCGCTACAAGGATGGTGGGACAGGTGTCAATTCTGGCACTCCTCAAGAGGAAACACGCCCAGAGAGAAGTCTTGCCCAACTCTTTCAGCCAGTGGGGTCTGAGTGAGGACCAGACTTCAGGGCTTGTGCTTCCCAGGGTCCTCCCTGTATACCTGTCGACGTCATGCTGTGTGTGCACACGCACACACGCACGCGCACACACAGGCTTCTCTGGGGTCTGCAGCTTCTCCTTCCTATCTGGTCTCCAGGAGAGTCAGGGCTGTGAGGATGGTTCTAGCTGGCAGGCTGTGGCACAGGGAGGAACTGCAGTCAGGGGAGCAGCGCTGGGTTGACTGTGTCCCCCCCAAAGATAATTTGAAGTCCTAGTCTCTAGAATCTGGGAATGTGATCTTCCTTGGAAACAGGGTCTTTGCAGATGTCATCAACTTAAGACAAGATAATACTGGCTTAGGAAGAGCCTGAATGCACCAACTGGTATCCTTTATAAGAAGAGGGAAATCTGGACACACAGGGAGAAGGACATATGACCGCAGAAGCAGAAACAAGCAGAGATACACCAAGGACTGCCAGCAACACCAGAGGCCTGGAAGAAGCAAGGAAGGATCCCTCTGTAGAGGGAACATGGCCCAGCAGGCACCTTGATTTCAGACTTCCTGCCTCCAGAACTGTGAGAGAATCAAGTTCTATTGTTTTAGGTCCCCGGGTTTGTGGTACCTTGTTAAGACAGACCTAGGACACTAAGACAGAAGGATGAGGTTTTCACCCTGGGATCGTAACAGTCGATGACAGAGCAAGACTATAGTCCCAGTCCAGCCACTGCTATCCCTCCTCTGAAGCACTATGATCTCTGGGCAAGCACGGTGGCCGTGATTGCTGTCTCTGCTCCACTCTGTCCCTCTTTCTTCAATCAGGATGCAGCAGTTCATGTGGTCTCTAAAAGGAGAAGTAAATCGCATCTTGTCACTCTTCCACTGCCTTGGGTAAACCCTTCAATGGCTTCCCATGGCTCTTGGAAGAAGGTCCAAAATCCTTACCAGGGAAGACAAGGCTGTGTGTGCATGGTTAGTCCCCTCCCTTCCTTGCTGCCCCCACCTCCATGCCTTCTTCCTTCAGGCATCCAAAGGCCCCACAATGATCCCCTCTGCCTCTAGTTGTCTGTCTATGCAAGTCCTTCGGCCTGGGTTGCCAAGTTCGCAGGCCCCTCCTTACTCTCCCCGGTGACCTCCAGCTCATCCTTCAGCTTTGACTCAAAACTTCAGCTCCTTACTAATGCCTTCCTGATGACCTCCTTGACCACTGCAGGTCTCTAGGGCAGATCGTCCCAGAGCCGTGGAACAGGTCCTTCACGTCCCTGAGCTCAGGCCATCATCTATCGTTCTGCATTCATGGAATGAATTACTCTGTCTCCCTCCCACTTTGAGCTCCTGGAGGGCGAGCCCTGTGAACACTCTGCTTGCCACGTGCCTTACGCAGAGCCAGAGGCTTCCTGGTGAACCCACACGCCTTCCTCCTCCATCCTTTCATTCGGTTTGATTTGATTTGATCTGATTTCCCTGTGAAGGAAGCAGGTCACAGTTCATCATCCTCATTTTGTGACGAGGGAAGTCAAGTTGAGGGGATGTGGCTTCTGGTCCAAGGTTACAGAGCCAGCAAGGTAAGTGGTCAAGACAGGACTCAAATCCAGTTCAGTGCGTCTGGGAATCTCTACTCCAGTGCTGTGTGCAATCAAATCAATTCCCAGGTGGAATACTTGAGCGTTGATCCCTGGTGCCATTGAACCTTGAACAGACACCTGCTGAGGGGCACCCGAAATTAAGGAGCTCTGTGTGTTCCACACTCTGACAGGGCCCACAGCATGTGGGAGAGGGGCCCAGGGATGGACAGGAGGAAAGAGGAGGAGGAGGAGGAGAAGGAAAGTAGGGATCAAGTCACAAACCAGACAGATCAGCATCATCCTTGTGTCACTTGGTTCTCCAGCCCCCAGGGGGATGTTAATAAGGGAGAAGCTGCAGCGGGAGAGGCTGCCCTCCACACATCTGGGCTGGCTTCTGGGAGCTGTAGGTGTTCTGGGTCTTGTCACATCTCAGTTCCACTGGGCTTCCGGCTATTAAAGTGTCATAGCTCATCTGTTTCCAGGATTGACGTATTCACTTGCACGTCTCAGTGTATTCCAAGGCAATGCCAATCCATTTGGAGGACAGAGGGCTCACAGCAGTCAAAAGTGTCACCCTTTGTCCTGTTACGACACTCAGGTGTTTCTAGCCAGAGGAAAATTGTTAAGATGAGGTGGACCCTCGTCTTTATTATCAATGTCATTGTCATGACATGTGACTTCTGTCGCATGCTCACTGTGTGCCTGGGCCTGCTGTCTCATTCCATTCCCACAACAACTCTACTAGGTGGGCACTGTTAACTACCTTAGATGGGGAAACTGAGGTTTAGAAAAGTTTTATGCTAATCTATGTCCAAACAGCGAGTAAGTGACAGCCAGAGTCACACCAGGTGTTCCTGATCCCCAAAGCTGGCATAATTAACTACAAAACTACATCACCCTGGTTTCTCTCCATTCTGTGTGGCGGGTATGTTTCCAATCCCACAACCTCTACCCTATCTCCCATCCCCTGGGATGCTTGGGGCTTTCACTTGCTTAGAAAACTTACAGACAGGTGACTACGAACAGCAGGAAAATTAAAAAAAAAAAAAAGGTCAGGAAGGAAAGCTATGATGGCACCAGGATGGGTTTTGGCAGGTGAAATGCACAGGCCTTTAAGCATCCTTTACTATTTGGAAAAGGCAAACAGACCAGTCCTTCAGGAAAGACACACTGTTCTGACCCTGAGTTCCAGAAGAATTTCAGAGTGGCAAAGCTGAAAGGGGCCTTGGGAGTTCAGCTTGAAGCTCTTTCTCATTCTCCTTTGAGGTGCCTTCTCTCCTAAGACAGTTGAAGGTGTAAGAGATATTTCTGATGGCTGGTTCTGAAAACCCAGCCATTTCTTTCCCCCCGTTTCTCCTCCCTGCTCTCCCCTTCTTGAAAACAGCTTTAGTGAGATATAATTCACATCCCACACAATTCACCCATTTCAAGCCTACAACTCAATGTCCACCAGCCAGTCCTGCACTGTTCAAAGTAGCAAACCAGCTGTACCTTAGCGAAGGCATTTCTGTGGAGAGAACTTGGGTCCGTTTCATCAGGAAAGCAGGTACTATATACTCCTGCTGGGTGCCAGGATCTATGCTGGGCCCATTCCTTTCTGCTGATCTAATACTGCTGTTTTCAAAGTGCAGACCCCGGACCAGGTGCATTAACATCCTCTAGGAACTTAAGGGAAATGCCAATTCTGAGGCCTCTCCCCAAATCCTACTGAATTAGATCAGTGGGGCCCACTGACGTGGATTTTAACCAGTTCTCCAAGTGATGCTTGTGCATGTCAGTGTTCAAGAAAAATACTGATCTGACTTAATGCAGAAGGTGAGACCAGAGAAATGAATCTAGGTCAATACGATCCTCTCAGGATTTCTAAATGATTAGAAATGGAACCTCAGTTTTCCTGCTAGAATAATAGAAAGCTGAAGTTCTTCAAGGAGTGCAAGACTATTTGCTGGCCTCCAGCAAAACTGTGAAGGGGTTGGCTCCTGCCTTGGGTACCACACCTCCCCCCTTGTCCTTGGACTCACCTGGGCTCTCCTTCACCTCTGCAACCCTCCTCCTGCCTTCAAGTGAGAGAAGATCTGATAAACGAATGTTCCTCCTGATAGGCTCAAAGCAAGGGTTCTCAGACCTTAGCCCTAAGAATCCCTGGGGGTACCAGTTTTCACAGACATTCCCTGTTGGGGAATAATGCCCTTCAAACGTTATGGCTGTGACCCATAAAAAATATGCTTTCCATCATGACCTGGTACACAGACACATAACTGAAATGCAAGGTGTAATGCATTCGGATATGTTTTTTTCTATTCTAGCCTCTTGTGTTTCATTTTTCTTAAAAAGGTGGTCACGATCCCTGAATCTGGTGTCATGAGCTTCCAATGAGTCTTCTACAATCCGAAAAACCCTGCCCCAGGGCACAATCTGGAGCCTACAGTGTTAAAAAAGATGACTCCCTTGATCCTTAGGTCCTCGGTCATGGCCCCTGACCAGAGGCCAGTGCTCCCTGGCCAAAGCCCATTGTTGTTACTGTTGTTATTGCCATGATTCTGAGAAAGTGTACCCAAGGTCCAGTTCTATAGGCACGACAGCCACTGCATGACCTCAGGAGGCTGTTACTAGAACGACTGTAGTTGATTTGAGATCTAACTAACGCCTGTATGCTGATTTGAGATTTCTGGAGTACCACATGGGTGGAGAAACTGATTATACCCAAGTGGTCAATTTTCTTCTGCTAGAGACTCTAAATGGCATATTTAGGTGTCCTTCCTCTCATCATAAGAGCTGCCAGGAAAGTGTGTGTCTTGGGGCTTTTGTATCTATGGGTCCTGCTGTCCCTGCGGCTGGAAAATATAAGGGACACAGCAGATCTGAGGGAACCAGGCCTAAGCTCTTTGTCAGAAGCCAACATAGCTCCAACACCTGGCTGGCTCACCTTCTGATTCAGGGGTCTCCCACCCTGCCCTACTCAATGTCCCCTTATGTTACAGTTAGCTTGTACGGTCCCCTTTAATATTTAAAATAAAATTCTCAAGTAATATGGCCTGCTTAATATCCAATTTGAAACAACTCTAGATCATGCCTCAGTTGTGATCTAAAGGAGACATAATAAAAGAACATGTGTTCCAATAAGCAAATACTTGGGATGACTAGGAGAAGACAGAGAAGTAGCCATTGGGTTACATTTTAGTTCAGCTACCGGAGCAGTGCAGGTAAGTGGGTTGGCAACTCAAGTCCCAAGAGCAGCACCCAATTCTGTTGATGATGTCATTTCCCAAAACAGAACAACTTCTAGAACAAGTACAATCTTCCCTTGATATACATGTATTCCTGGAAAACACAGCACATGCCCAGGGGTGAGGAGGGGAGAGAGCTCCCCTGGGGAAGAAAGAACACTACATGTGTCAATAAGCTGCTTTGAGTGGTAGTTAGTGACGGGAGAGGAGAGAGAGGAAGAGAAGGTTGGGTGAAATGCTCAGAGGCATGTTCCAGTAACAAAATACATTTCTGGGGGGGAAACTGAGGGAGGAGGATGGAGAGCCAGTAAGGTTGGGCATTGTGTGGTCCAGGGGCCTTGGGAGAACAGGAATGTTTGGTGAAAGTTGTAAGTGGGTTGCTATGGAGTATATGATATGAAACGTCTCCTCTGTCTCTTCCCATCAAGTGTTCAGTGAAATTGAAGTAGTCCCTGATACCTGTGCACACATGGATTTTTCAGGGGGCTCTTGGTCCAGGGTGGATACACGGTGAGTCCCCAGAGCAGAAGCCAGAAGCCAAGGCCAGCTGACTCAGGTGTATACCTGCTGGGCGCCAGGCACTGTCCTGGGCTCTTGGCTGGCTCTAGACACACACACCCTTCACCGCCACCCTGGGAGGGTCACCCCTACAGTGCAGACGTGGGAAGAGACCCACAAAATGGGCTGTCACTGCCCATGGTCACACAGCTGGTAGCGATTCCCTGGAGCTCGAGCCCAAGTCTGTCTCTCTCCACCACCCCCTCTCAGTCCGTGGCCCGCCAGTTGGAGGGCTGAGACACACGTGTGAAGTCTACTGCTCTGGCTCATTTCTGAGAATGAACAGGAAGTGGACCACAAAGCTAAAGACAAATTGCACATCTTCCCCAAACATTTGCTTTGAAACCACAAGCCCCTCTGTTCGCTGGCATCACATTACAAATCACCCCGCTCCTCGGGGCCCAGGTATGTGGCTTGAACATGCCTTTGGTGATTTTAAGAATGAATTATGCTCCTTCCTCAAGCAATCACATCCACCAGCTAGCTCCCAGAAATAGAAAGCACTTCATCACACAAATTAACTCCTCTCCCCGATTTCACAGGAGATGAGTAATCTATGAAAAAAGAGATGCTATTATCTAAACAGGCAGCCTTATCTGCACTTTTAATTTCAACTAAATGCCTTGGTTCCTTTTCAGCGGGTGGGCAGGGCCATAAATCTGTTTAATAATCAGAAGACGAATAAAAACACTCCAGAAAACACCACGATCAAGTTAATTACAGCCTCCCCTGTTTTCTGAAAGCAACTCCCCACCAATCAGCTACAAATGGGAAGAGAAGGTCGGGGCCCTTGGCCGAGGCCCATCCCCTTTTTCACCCAGTTGGAGCCCGTCCAGGGGAGTAGATTCATGGGCAGTCCGAGCCGTGGGCTCTTGGTAGCTGCTCTTAAATTACGTCAGGTTGTCAGGGGTTGGGAGAGCAACACGTGTTTCATTTAGGGCGCCGGCTTCCGTGCCTATCCTTTAAGGTGTTATTAAATAAGAGAAAAAAAAATTCCTCCACTTCAGCAACAGTGTCAACCTGTCAGTTTCGTATTTGTTAAAGGGCAAAAGTATTCTCCTGGGGGAGATTTTCCTGCTGGGTACACAGGAAGAGAAAGTGGAACGTGTGTCAGCACGTTTCCTTAGCACCCCTCTAACTACTGCCACCCCCCTTCCCCCAGTTCCTTAACCCACCCATGACTCTCTGGAAACCTCTGCTCTGCAGAGTCCTGCAGAATTCTCATCCGGCCTGGCCCCTCCGTGCTTCCTCGCTGCTCGGTGTCACAGCAGACACGTGGGATCTTCTGCGATCTACACAAACTCCCGGGCAGAATTTATCTGGGTACCCAGGTCTCCGGCCCCTCATCCTTCATCTCTCATCCCATCCACACTGTGACCACAGCACCGCCTACTGATGTTATCCGGCGAGGCCGCCAGGCCTCATCCGCCAGGCCACCAGGCCTCAACGCCCACCTTCCCAGGCCAACCTCCCATCTCAACCCTGCCTCTCTGCAGATACCACGCGACCACTTTCTTGCCTTCATTCCTTGACTCTTGCAAATCCCTCAGCTCAGAGCATCCCTCCCTGCTTCTTTGTCCCGGAGGATCCTATTCTTCCCTCCAGGCTCAGTTCACAGTGCTCCTGTGTGAATGGCATTCTCTGAGGATTCCCACTGACAGTAGCGCGTGCTCTGGCCACAGCTCTGTTTGCATTCCACGCGTGCTTTGGTCAGGACTTGTGTCGACCTCCCTGGCAGCAGGCTTCTTGAGGGCAAGACCAAGGCTGATTTATTCCCTGCCCCTCACAGCATCTGTAATTCTGCAGGTGCTAACAGATAATCTGGGCAACGATCCCAACTTGGTTAGATTTCCTGGTCATCTGCTGTTTTTGTTTTTTTAAAAATCTGTACACACAACATGCTTCCAGAGGACTCAACGTGTCACCCAGGGGAAGAGGTCAAGCATATCTGGCGGGGGTGGGGGGTCTCTGTCATTCAGGTATTCACTTGTGAGTTTTTAAACATAGAAGGTAGCCAAGAAAGGCAAAAGTTATCTTCATAGCAGGATGTTTATCAAAGAACTGGCCGCTCACAAAGTTTCCACTCATACATCACCCCCCACTTATCTCTGCCTAATACATCCGTATCTGTTTGTGAGATGTCTGTGTTCCAGATGTGACTACCGGCAACATATCCACAAACTGATTCAAGTTGCTGCAGAGAGAGCAGCAAATGCAAAGGCCCTGAGGCAGAGGCGGCAGGACCTAAGGCAGTCACTGACTTTCCTGGTTCATGTTTAAGACCATTTCTCGTAGGCAGACACTTGCACCGAATCCTTTGAGGGCATGTCTCAAACATTCAGACAGCCTGCAGGGAGAGACACAACTGACCCGGAGGGACACCATTTTTTGATAGGAGGCATTCTGGATATTTCATTTTCTTCTTTCAAAAACAGAGAAATCTTTACTACTTTCTGAGATTATAAATGGGATACATTTGTTGTAAAAAGAGCTTTTTTTGACCATAAGGGAGGAAAGTCACATGTGAACAAGCCAGTCTAGTCTCATCCCCCAGCGACTGCCATTCAATAGTTTGGTGTACTTCTCTGCCAGTTTCCTGATGTTTTTGAGCTTATTTATTTATGTTTCCTGAAACCTGCCCCCCCCCCCCCCCCCCCACTTAACAATACATCACAGTCATCCTTCTAAATCAGCACATGCAGATCTAGCCCATCCTTTTCCCCACAATCACTCTCGGTCCTCCAATGAACCCAAGTGAGGGAAGGAGCCCCATTCTGCCTGACACAGAAGACGACAATGTTGGAGAGGTGGAGTGTTTTGTCCCGAAGTCAACAACTGGGAGATCAGCAGAACGGCTTTCTGCCTCTATAGCTCACATCCTGTCTCTGACACCAGGCTGCGTGCCTTCAGAAGAAAGGACCAGGACCAGGACCAGGAGACAAAATGTGCAGAGTTACAGTTCAGTTCGACACAAAGAGCATTCTAACAGTGAGAGCTGCCCAGTAGGGAGTAGCTCATCAGTGTGTTGTCCACCATGGGAAGAACTCGAGCAGAGGCTCCACTCATTATACACGCCGCAGAAAAGCACTCACACGTGGGGGAAGGACGATGTGGCCTTGAAAGCCCCTGCAAGCCCTGGGATCGTGTGACTCTGTGGTTACAAGATGAGATGCCTGTCCATACCATGAGCTCCAAAATGGTGAAAATCCAGCTGAGGACCTAATCCTTTAACTGGAGGACTCCTTCTGAGATGCACTTAGCAATCTGCATATAGAACACGGTTTTCCTTTCATAAGATCTGGCCTACTTTATCTATCTCTGTAATTTTCTCCCTGCCCAGCTGTGAACAAATTTTACTTTCAAGGTTGTATTTGTTTTATTTGTCGAGGACCCAAAAGCACACGGATGCTGCCTCGGGCTGCACGCCACGGGGTGAGCTTGTGTCAGGCGATGTGAACGCAGTTCCATGCATTCTGAACAGAGAGCAGCACCACACAGAAGACTTTTCCCATCCTCTGGTTGTGTGTGAGTCATTCGACGTCCTGTGGTCTGGTTTGTTAACCTGTGCTCAAACTTCCACAGCCCTCTAATGCCCATCGCCAAGGTGCCCTGGAGAGCCATCTCGTTTCCAAGCAGGGGCCCAGGGGGCTGGCTGAATGGCAGGGCCAGAGTGGACCAGCATCACCCAGAAACCAAGCAGAAAGACCTTGGTATGACAGCGACGCCCCCCCGCTCCTCGGTACCTGTCCTATTTGGGTCGGTCACAGTGACCTGACTTTTCCCCACTCGACCTGTTCCTGTGGGTTACCAGTCTTCCCTCTGGGGAGTGGAGCTTTTAAAAACTGAAGTCGTACGTGCTCATTTTGAAAATCAGATATACAAAAATCAGTGAAATATCCCCATTTAGTGCATTGTCGGGGTGGCCTCTCTTAATCCTTTGTGGTCTGTTGGGGCTTTGATGGCTCCTTAGTAGAAAATCCCCCTGATCCAGATGGTCACCCTTCCGTAGTCCTTACTGCGGCACAGCACTGAGCCGAGCCACCCATCTAACAGGGACAGGGCAAGCTGTTCAGGAAACAGGACGGTCGAACTCAGGCCCCAGGCGTACCGAGGAAGATACTTCTGCTGCTAGAAGCCCAGGAACAGCCGTCCCACAGTGACAGGGACTCTGGGTCAGGCATGGCGTTCCACCTCCTATGAGTTTTATTTCATTTCCTATCCCGGTGATCCGATGAGGTGCGACTATCATCTCCATTTTAGGGATGAGAAAACTGAGGCCTAGGGGAGCTGGCACGTCTTCTCTTCCTCCAGGAAGTAGCTAGCAGAGCAGGGAATTGAAGAGGGGGAGGCTGGCTTCAGAGTGAATGCTCCGCAAGCCAAAATGCACAGCAGGGCGCTGGGAACAGAAGAAACTTGGGGAGCGAGGGCTCCCCAGGAGAGTTTCAGTGGACTCCTTAGAGGGGTCAGGTGGGAGGGACTTTTTGGGCACAAAGAGCCACCAGAGGAAAGAAAACACAGTCCTAAGGCAGTCGAGTTTCCAGGGAATTGGACCGAGTTCAATGTTTTCTCACCATGATAAATTTTAATAAACACTGAAAAAGTATTTCATGATTTCTTCTAATTAAAGAGGGGTATTTCCTAAGATTGTATGAGTATCAAACAGAAGCACAAATTTCGCCTATAGAGGATTAAGACACAAATCCTCCCCAACCCTCTAGAATGGGAACATGCTAAATCTCTAAAACCTCGCAGGAAACAAATTAAATAAACCATCTCCTTTCCTTCAAGACAGTATTATTTTTTAATTAAATGAGAAATAATACACATATTCTGCTTGTTAAAAAAAAACAAACAAAACCCTACAAGTAGAGACAGGGTTAAGCCTTTTCCTGCCTATACAGATCTTCAGTCCTGCCTTAGTTGGGGCTTACTCCTAAGTCAACAATGTCAGTGGTTTGCAGGGTACGTGTCCACGCCTTCTTCTATATGCCGGCACACACATACACATACACGTCGAAAACATACAGAACTGCTTCTGTTTGCGTGTGTTTACATGAACAGGTTCCACAGCTTGCTTTTTCGTTGTTGTTGTTTCTTTTTCATAAATCTCAGAGCTCTGTTTGTGTCATTTAGATCCGGTCCCTTGTTTTCAACGGCTGCATCCTACTCCGTATTAGGGCTATGTCATCATTGATGCCGCATCCCCTATGGCTGGGCCCCCAGGCCGTCTCTAATTTGGTAACCCTTAGAAACAGTGCTGCGGTGAGCAGGCTTCTATGTGCCTCATGGCACACACGCTGTACAGTTCTCTCACAATTTTTAGTCCCCCCCCGGGCAGTTTCTGTTTAGAATGGTGCGAATCTTGGGAAAGAAGGTGGGGCAGACTGAGGAGAGAGGTATTTTAAATGGGATATTTGATATCAGAATAAAATGATTATTTAGAAAAATAGCTACTGTTTTCATATTATACGCTGGATAAAGTAGCATGGGACAAAATCTTGGCGTGGGGCGATACACAAAAGAAAGGCTCTCCAAGAGGGGGCCAGGCCCTGTCCTTCCAGAATCTCTGGTGGGGGCTGGAGATGGGATAGGATGGGCCTACTTCTCGAAGGGAAGGAAATGGTGAAAACAGCAAGATGCGGAACACCGTTAGGATTTGGGCGAGGGTCACTGACTAGGGTCTGGGACAGGGGGACAGGGTGGGCAGACTATGCTCCTTCCTCAGGCCTGCTCCTGGCCTCTAGGGCCACCTGTTTAAGGAGGCCAATCTGGTAACCATCAAAACCACAGCACGAGGCATAAATTCTCTGGGGCTGAAGGGAGGGCTGCTCCTCTGAGTTCACAGATCGCTCCCTGGGTCAAACACTCCCACCTGGCCCATCTGAGTGAAGAAGGTCTGTCTAACCTGGATGGCCCAGAATTTCAGGGGAAAATGCGGTTCCTTAGTAACTTAGTAAAGCTGCCTCTGTGGACAGTGGTGGTTAGAAAGGCACATTTCCTGCGGCTTTTAACGCGTTAATGGTATATGAAGGAGGAGACAACCCTTCAGAACACAGCCCTGCTCTGCTCCCAAGTGTGCACCAATTAAGATGATTACTGGTTTCCTTACAACACAAATACTAATGGCCTGTCACGCTCTGGCATATTTTTCTTGGTAACCTTCAACTTGGAATGATTAATATGGCTCCTGTGGCAAGGCTCATACACATGAAGGCAGAAAACGGGGGATGGAGGGGGGCACCCAACTCTGATGACGGCATTTCCAGGGAGGCAAATGTCTGTGAAAACAAGTTCTGAAGGGCTGTGCGACCATAGGAAGCCACGGTCATGATCAGCAGGGGAAAAGGTTCTGGGAATGCTCTGAGGAGTCAGGATCAGGGCTAGCTGTGTGACTCTGCCGGGGTCACTGTCCCTCTCTGGGCCTCAGTTTCCCACTTTTAAAGACTTTTTTCTTTTTTTCATTTGACAGAGAGAGAGAGAGGGAATGCAAGCAGGAGAGTGGGGGAGGGAGAAGCAGGCCTCCCCCCAAGCAGGGAGCCCAATGCGGGACTTGATCCCAGCACTCTGGGATCATGACCTGAGCCGAAGGCAGGTACTTAACTGAGCCACGCAGGTGCCCAGTTCCCGACTTTTAAATGGGGATCATAATCCCTTTCCTGCTTGCCAGGCAGGGTGTTTGTACAGGAAAGGGCTTAAAGATGCAAAGTGAGTACTTCCTTGTTATGGGCACTAGTTAAAACGAAAGCGCTGGGGAGGATGCATGGCACAGCTCAGCTGCTAAGACAATGCCTCCCCTTTCTACACTCCATCTCTGTAAGCCTCAATTTGCTCATCTGAAAAATGGGGACAATATAGAACCACCCTCCGTAGGGTGCTGGGATGAAATGAGATGATAGGTGCCAAGTGGTCGGCAAGCCCAGTGTCTGAGCTAGACTGATGGTCAACACTGTGGCCATAGTTACCATTCCTGCTGCTGTTACACCAAGCCAGGGAAACTGGCATCAGCCTTGAAGCTCCCAAGGAAACTCCACCTCCCCAATTTACACTGTCTAGAGACAGTTTCCTCCATAAAGAACACTTCAAATTCTCCTTCTATGTCATTGAGGCTGGGGAGGGCACCCAACAGCCCTAGACAGAACTCCTTCCCAGTTCCATGTCTTTCATTCAGGGAGAAAAGTGGTAAAGACTATCTCCATCTGGTCTGTTCAGACATACGAACTGCTAGGTAGAGGTACCAACTCCCCACTGAGGGTTTTGGTCTAACATTCAGTGATTAATGAAGATGTAACCACAGGAGGCTCCCCTAACCATCCCTCCCCCAGCCCATTCATCTTATGTAAAGCACAGTGCAAAGAGTCTCAAAGTCTTCTCTCTCAACTCGGTAATCACCCCTAAGTCCTACATTTTGGAATACCATGGGCATCGTAGCATAGGGGAGCTCACAAGCTTCCAGGGCCAGGCAGCTGAGAGATGTATATGAAATGGGCCAGATGGAAACCCACAAACCCAAGTGGGGTCACACGGGGCCTGTGGGCCCAGAGATGCTATCAGGAGAACCAGAGGTTCGGGTGTTTTATGGGAATCCTCCCAACTTCCAACTACTGACAGACAATTTAATCAGATTCTGAAATTATTTTGAAGGCCTAGTAAGCAGGTCTATGGGGATATATCCAGCACCTTGAAAGGAACATAAACTCTTCAAAGCCAGAAATTTATGACCTAGAGCAAAGAAGGAGTCATTTACCAAATAGAGTTCTCTAAACCAAAGGAGTTTAATGGATCAGAAAAGACAATAAAAACCACCTGTATTTCTGCCACCCAAACACTCCTAGCATTTTATGCTTCCAAGCACTTAAAAGTATATGTATGTTTGCAGATGCTCTGCCTGGTTTTTATATTTCATAGGTTGGGCCCAAGTGTGCACGCAGACCAACGTGTTGAGGACTCTGCCTGCGCTCACCTCTACATTGCAATCATCTTCACATGCTGCCCTCTTCAGGCAGCTCCTACAGCAAACCCTCTTCCTTCTTTCTGGGCCCTTTCTCAGGAATGCACTGGGCCGAAGTTCTTCAAAGTCATGGGATGGTGCCCATTAAAAGAAGCGAACTACTGTGGGCTCCTTACCCAGGGATCTCTCTGAGAAATATTAGCCAAAGCAGCCAACTCTCTGACTTCCACGTGGGAATTTTCACTGCAAAGAGAAGCATCTTCATAGTTGCTAAAAGAATTTTTTTTTTTTTAAGATTAAAACTCAAAATGAAAAGGCAAATTAAAAAACTCCCGGCTAACTCTTGGATCCACTGAACCCCCGTGGAGAAACTCTGGTGTAAGGCACAGGGACCCAAGGTCCTTGTGAGTTGAGCCTCTGAAGCTTCTCTTTGTCTGGGAGTCTCCCCCACCCCCGTCCCCCACCCCATGGGGTCTTCTTCCCTGCAAACCACAGGGCTTAGAAACCACAGAGGCCACTGGTTTTTCACCCATGCACCCTGGGGTGCTGGAGTTGAACCCAGGTGTTCCTCCCACCTCCTCAGGGCTGGGGCGGGGTGGGGGGGGGCATACTTGACATTATTTTCTACATTGACTCTTGGGCAAGATTTCTTTTTAAAAAAGTTTTCACTATTGAAAAAAGGAAAAAAAAAAAGTTGGCAAAACACAGACATAGGCCAGTCTCCTCACTTCACAGATGGGGAGATGATGATCCGGAGCAGGGCAGGGCTGGCGACAGATGGGCCTGAGGATGTGAGTTTCCTAATGGGCTGGTGCTCCCTCCCTCAGTCCTGCCACCGGTCTGCCTCGGATTCCTCCCCCAGATTTCTCTTGCCTTTTTCCTCCGAAACCCCTGGGGCCTCTCAGCTTTCCTGGTACACCCTGTGTCTTCCGTGAGAGAAGCACCAGCTCCTTTGGTTTTCAAGGGTTCCCTACGTATTTCTGACGTGTAAATGGGAAGACACAACGCAACAAGGGTGATCTGTGCAACGTGGGGGAGCCTGTTGAACCTGTTATTGTGTCAGATGTGTGCAGCCGAAGGTCTCTAGCATATTCGAGGGAGGGGGTTGGCCCAGTTGGCAGATCTGTAAACGGAGACATAATCTTAGCTGGAGATACCTGTGAGTCCACAGAAAGAAGAAACAAATTCAACCTCAGAATCTGTTCCCGTTCTAAACATTAGCACAGAGGCTTTCAGGAAATGGAGTCTTGCAGCCAAGCATCCCACTGATGGTGGCACTAGGGTACTAGGGCTGTGACCCAGAGGAAGAAGGGGCTGTGGGGTGGGGGTGGTCCTTGGTGGACCTGCGTTCTAGACCTGAGTGAGGCTGGCCTCTCTATGTGACCTTAAACCATTCATTTATCCTTTCTGGGCCTCAAGTTCCTCATCTCTGAAATGTGGCCACTGCCACAGAGCTGACTTCGGTGGGTTGCACTAAGAATGGAAACACGGGAGGGATGGTGTCTGGAGTCAGTCTGACAGGTCTGCCACTTAACCCCTGCGTTTCAGTCTCTTCATCTGCAAGATGGGAGGAAACCAACTTCCTCAAACTGGGAGGCATAGAGAGGTATCAGAGAGTCTCACTAAAAAATAAACTTAGGATACCAAAAAATCAATTCTTTGACATACACACAGTAGCAGTGTTTGCCTCAAACACACTGTTCGCAGCAAGGGGTCACATAGCCAGCAAGCTTTCGGCAGGCATGCCCACTCCCTGTACCTCTGCCCTTCAACTGCTCACTCTACAGCAGGAGAGGCAGGTACTGGGCCTGGAAGCACACAGACCAAACAGTGAGGGTCCACCTTCTAGGCTCAGCATCCAAGCTTCAGGGCCCCAGGAAAGGGAGACCAGCATGGGCTGGAGCACCCAACATGACTTCTCAGAGGACCTGACCAACTGTGGCCTTGCAGGGTGACGAGGAGTGTGAGGAAGAAAGAGGGTGGTACTGGGGGCTGAGGTGGGCCAGGCCGGCTGGACTCTGTGCCCTGTGAGGGCAGACACCTGACTCGGACCCCTCATCCGTCCCATCTCAGCTCTGTGAGCGCTGGCGAGGCCCTATGTGGCCAGAGCATCCTACATCTGACCACGACCAGTGCCAGAGCCTGATGATCTAGCTGCAGAGATGAAAACGAAGCAAGCAAGCAAAAACCAGCACCGGACTTGGGAGTAGAGATGGCAATGCAAGTGACTGGTGGTTGTTCATGAAGTGACAGGCTCACATGACCATAATGGGGTCTCGTGGCATCCCTGTGCCCGGAGTTCCAAGAGCCACAATGCCATCATGTGTTTGTACCATTCAGAGCATAGCAAATGTATGTCATAGTGATAAGGACAGATAGACACACAGCTATGGGTTTTCTCCCAGGTGGAGGCAGGGGGCACCCATCCCCATCTGGTCACATGGACACCTGAGCTACCAGAAAACACCACACATATGGCAGGAGATGGAGTCTGGCTTTCTGAGTGGTCACCAAGGGGCTGGGAAGGAGTTTGAGCTTTGACCAATGAGGAAATCGATGAGAGAAATTCTCCTTCCTCTCTCCTGTCCAGGTGCAGGGATGACGCATGCCCAGATGCTGTTCCTTCTCACAATCTACGGAGGCAGCCCCCAACCCAGCTGACTGCTCCTGCCTGCCCACACCAGACCTTACTGTACAGTGGGAGCCTCTGCTGCAATTGCCTCTGGTTTCTTGCTCCTTCTTCCTTTTTTGCCCTCTGCCTCATTGTCTTGGGTTTGCTCCTTGCTCGCTGTGGCTTAGGGCCTGTTTTTGAGAAGTAAGACAAGGAAGAACCATACATTTGTTCTCATTTGTAAAATAAAAAGTCAGTCATTTACAAGCCCGGGTGCTTCAAGAGTCGTCAGTAACAAAATGACTTGCCTGGGGCACCTGGATGGCTCAGTTGGTTAACGAGGGACTCTTGATTTCAGCTCAGATCCTGATCTTAGGATCCTGGGATCTGTACTCAGTGAGGAGTCTGCTTGAGGATTCTCTCCCCCAGTTCCATCCCCCTAGTCATGTGTACGCGCACGCATGCGCACACACACACACACTCAGTCTAAGATAAATAAATCTTAAACAAAAAAATGACTTGCATGCAACACACCTGATAACACATCCCACCCAGCGTCCTGACACTATGGGAGAGGGTGAGATGAGGAGACAGCCTCAGGCGGACTTTGATTCAAGGCCTCCAAGGCGCTCTAGTATCTGTCCATTAGTTGAACAGACACTTAATGATGTCGCTCTGCACCTGGCACTGTGTGGGGTGCCAGGGATGTAGAGGTAACTAAGACATGGTCCACAGCCTCAGGGAACTTATGGTTGAGTAGGAACGTGGACATGGCAATGCCGGGGTGGGCACCATACGTGAGCTATTTCAGGAGGAGGGCAAAAGGAGGGAAGGATCCTTGCTGCCCTGCTTGAGGATGAGATGGGGGAGGAGATGGCTTCACTGAGCCTGGTCCAGAAAGGTGGAGCGGAATTGCCAAGAGACAAGGGCTTTGTTTCATTCCTCCAGGTGAGGTGGAGAGGGCTTCCCCTGTAAGCACCTTTGCTGGGGAGCTGGCAAAGAATTAAATCAAATGTGGGGGGGACGATATTTAAATAAATACCGGGGTGCAGCGGTGGCAGCATCACTGCTGTTTCTGCTCACCAACTAATGCTTCACCCCCTTTACTATCCCTCCCAGCACCCCCAAACCTACACAGAAACACCACAGCCCTGGAGATAGAAGCCATAACCAATGTCGGAAAACTGATAGAAACAGCAGTTCCTGCAAAGCCAAGGTGCTGGCAGAAACAGTACCTTTGGAAGAACACCTCCTGCGTAAGCGTCCAGCCCTCACCAGGACTCAGAGCTCCGCAGAGCGGGGCTCAGGGAGTGGGCGGTAATCAGAGAAGCAGAGGGGGAGTCAGAGTGGGTGAGGGGGCCTGGGTCCGAAGGCAACTTTCAGAAGATACAGTTTGAGGCAGGAAATCCCATTTTTAAAAAAAGTTTACAGTTTTGCCCGCCTGAGTGAAATCTCTTCCTCGTCGTACTTAAAATCTGATGTAAGACTTCGGAGAGAGCAAAGCTTTCTTAAACCTGAAAACATGAATAAAATGTCCTCAGCAGCTGCTATGGGGAGTTTGGCCCCTTGAAATATGAAGAAACAGTCAGTGGGAGTGCAGCTGTCATCTGGTGTCTGTGTTCAGGCTCGGGGCTGCCCATCACCTTACCGAAGTTGGTCAACCATTTACAAGGCTTTGCCCATTAAGTGCCAGCAAACAGGCTTCTGCATGAACAGACATGTAACTGGCATAATTGGAAAAATGGCAGGTGACAGTGTCAGATCCAAGGCCATTTCCCTTCTGCTGCCTGATAGGCAAGGCCTCTGGGGGCAGAGACCAGAGAAATGGTAGAAGGGGGTGGGATGAGCCTGGGGCCCACTCATCTCAGGGAAGCTCCCGGCCCCACAACTCACTAGTCATTTGACCTTTGCCAAATCACTTCACCTCTCCAGCCTCAGGGTCTGCAAATGCAAAATGGGGGTCACAACTATCCCCACGTCACAAGGCGGCCCTGGAGAAGTACCGAGACATGAGTACAAACCACTTCAGCATGGAGCCTGGTATACAGTAAGCATTCAGTCAAAGGCTAGAAGACCCTGATTAATAGGTGAGCTTTAGAGCGCCCGGGTGGCTCAGTGGGTTGAGCCTCAGCCTTCGGCTCGGGTCGTAATCTCAGGGTCCTGGGATCGGGTCCCGCGTCGGGCTCTCTGCTTGGCAGGGAGCCTGCTTCCTCCTCTCTCTCTCTGCCTGCCTCTCTGCCTACTCTGTCAAATAAATAAATAAAATCTCTAAAAAAAAAAAAAAAATAGGTGAGCTTTAGGCCCACGTGGGGAAGGATGGTCACACTCACAGAGTCACTGCCATTACGGTGGGCTGTGTTGAATTTGCCAGGCATTTACGCCACGGACTGAGCCACGTGGATGTGGTTAAAGTCGTCTGCAATGATGTTTTGAGAGCTTGACCCACTGCTATGACCTGACAACAGCTGAGACCCCGCGTGCTGCACGCGTGCTGGAAGAGCTCAGACAACGGAGTAATATTCCTACAGATGTGTTCTCAGGTTCTGGTGTCTTTTCTCCTCCCCTCGAAGGAGGTCCAGCCTCTCAGCTGATCTGTAATGCTGCCAGAAACTCTCTCAACAGAAATCTGGAAACCAGCGGTGGAGCTCCTGAGTAGCCCAGATTGCATTCAGCAGATGCTACTTTGCCCAGCTGGAGCACAGGGAACAGATGAATGAGCATCGCAAGAGAGCCTACAGCTAGCTCCTTCTGAGGAGCTCCTCGAACTTGTTAACAGCAGCCCTGATGCTGAGTTCTCGAAGCAACTAAGGTACTTGGTATTCAGTGATAGCATGAGTATAGCGGCTAATGATCGTCCTCTGCCTAGTTAGGTAAAGAAAAATGTGTTTGTCTGGAAAGCAAAGATAAAAGAAGCCCATACATCTTAAAAAAAAAAAAAAAAAAAGGGAGGGGGCGCCTGGGTGGCTTAGTCGGTTAAATATCCAACTCTTGATTTCAGCGCAGGTCAGGAACTCAGGGCTATGGGACTGAGCCCCGTGTAGGGCTCTGTGCTGAGCGTGGAGCCTGCTTAAGATGATTCTCTCCCTCCCTTTCTCCCTCCCTCTGCCTGGTGCCCCTCTTCACTTGCACACCTCTCCTTCTCTTAAATAAATAAACAAACACATTAATAAATAAATTTTTTTAAAGGGCAGTAAAGGGAGGGAGCAGTTAATACCACAGAAATCAGCAATGTTTCAAATCCGGGCTCCCCACCTTCACTCCAGCTGTTGCTACTTTTTACCAGCACGTCATTGGCTATTTCTGTTGGTTTTGGCTGTTACAGATAACACTACAGTAAACATCCATGTCCAGACATCTATTTGCTCATCTTTGATGGTTTCCTCTAGAGATGGAATTGCTAGATCAAAGGCTATTTTTAGGGAGTTCTGATCCACATGCCGTCACCTTACACTCCTGCAAACAGGGCAGGCTGGGTTCATTTCCCTGCATTGCTGAAAGCGGACGTTTGAGCAAACACTGCCCTGCAGAGCCAGGATCCCGCACCTGGCTCCCACCATGCTGAAGATACAGGGCAAGCCCAGACACTCTACACCAAGCACCCACTCCTGCTTTCCTTTCCGGCACCTCCTGCTCCGTGGCGACTGCACATCACTGCTGTTTCACGCTTGGCCCTCTGGAGTAGCACCGTCCAAGCGAATTTTCTGTGATGTTCTGTCTCTGTCCCATCCTACGGGGTAGCCACTCGCCATGTGAGGCTACTGGACACGTGGAATATGTCTTGTGTGACGGAGAACCTTAATTTTTAACTTCACTGAGTTTCCATTTAAATTTCAATAGCCACACGTAGCCAGTGGCTACTGTATTAGACAATATAGCTTTGGGGGTTCCAGAAGGACTGTGGCTTATGGTTCTTCTGTAATTGATAATTATGGCCATAAGAGATCCTGCATTATTTGCACCAGCCCTGATTTCAAATATTTTGTTTCCCACTGATCCACAAACATTGACATTCTGGAAATTCCATAAATGTCTGGAAATTCTGATATTTCAGAATTTAAATTACACTCTCCCAGACTGCACTTCACACATAGAAAGTTATGTCACGTTATGTCTCCTTAAAGACTGGGAAATATTGGGCTCCTAGCTCAGCAGAGAAGCAGAGGTCTGTCACTCAAGGGGTATAGTCTCTCAACAATCACTACTATCAGTCTAATGCTGATATACCATCCTACCTCTGTGCTTTTTATGCTATTCCCTTAGGCAAGGGAAACCCCTTCAATAGGCAGTGACATCTTCTCTAGGAAGCCCTCCCTGATTACTCCCTTTTAGAATTAAAGGTTGCATCCTCTTTGTGACCACTAAACATGGCTCATGGCTCAGGTGAGAGCCTCAAGTCACCACTTGGGACCTATTTAACACTTATTTTATTGATTTATTGAACATTTAATTTATATATTTATTTAACTAATTTATTTTACAGAGCGAGAGAGACAGTGATATCAAGGGAGGGACAGAGGGAAAAGGAGAGAGAGCATCTCAAGCAGATGCCACACCCAGCATGGAGCCCGACGCAAGGCTCGATCCCACGAATGAGATCATGACTAGAGCCGAAATCAAGAATCAGATGCTTAACGAACTGAGCCACCTAGGCGCCCCTAAGCCCTATTTTAGATAAAATTTGAGTAACTTTAGTACTGGATTTTTTACTCCAAAGCTTATCTGAAACAGCAAATGAGGCAGGAAAAAGGCTCAGAGGGACAGAGACACTGGAGGTTACAAGAAGTAAAAATCATCTAAGTGTCAGGCAGTAAGGGAGAAGAGTTAGACAAATACAAATACCCAACCTGGGCTCCTGAAAACTGAGGCACTGGGTCATCTTGTGCAAGAGCAAATACTTTTCAAGACCTAAGTATTTCTTGAGAGTAGGGTTATAGTGAAAACTGATGCTCATTAAGACAACTATAAGGCATCAATTGCTAACTCTAAACACTGGGTTAGAGGAAAGAAAAGTCATCCTAAAGTTCTAGGATTTAAAGCTTGGCAGGACTTTAGAAGTCATCCATACTTTCTAGATGCAGACACTGAAACCCAAGGAGATGATGTAATTTGTTCAAGGTCACAAAGCTGTTTACTGGCAGGGCAGGAACCAAAGGTGGTCTACCAGTTCTCATTGCAATACCTGGAAAAGTCACTTGATGAAGTTTTTTACTCCATGACACCACTGAACTGATGAGGAATTAATGGAGGAAAAAATAATGTTTCTTGACCCCACTACACAAAGATATTTTCTCTTGTCACTAATGATAAACACTGTAAAAGGATATCTCTTTGTATGGAAATGGTGTCAAAAGGAAGACTGAAACAGGAATTGGTATTTTTATCTTTATGATGAACATGGTGTGAATAGCATGACTTGGGGGTGATATAATACTTGAGAGAGCATTCTCTGATTGGGGTGATTAATATCCAAATTGGTAATACACATGGGCAATACATTCAGTCTGTAGTGAAAATGGAATCCCCCAAACACACGACTGTCCATCATGATGCAAATGGCGGAAGAGAAGTAAGTGGCTGATGATACACCAATGATTTCAATGACCTGTGTACCCCCAGTCATTTATTTTGGGGCTCTGGCCATGGAGAAAGAATAATAGGATTGATCTAAGGCAGTTACAAGGCACCAATGATAGATAAATAGACATCTTCCCACTCTATACCAGAGCAGGTATTCAGAACAAGGTGGTTCACAGAGAAAGACAGCTCTTTAAATGATACCTTGCAATTACATTGCAGCCTTCCAGCAGATAATAAACCTTCAATGTCTTGAATAATTTAAAATTTTCCAGCGGCATGAAGGTTGAAAGGAAAGAAAATCACACTCTGCTTGAGAGGGAGAAAAAAAAAAATCCTCAGCAGATCAACTGTGCGAATTCTGGCAGAAAAATGCCCAGTTTTTCATTCATTTTCCTGATGGGTGGATATGATCATCCCAGCCCAACCTGGTCCCTGATTTTCAAAGTCAAAGAGCTGAAAGTAAATGGATCTATGAGAAATAAAATCAGAATATATAAGGTGTTAAATCTTTACGTGTTATCACTAACGTCACAAAGATGGTAATACATAAGAGTGTATTATTCTGGATCCAAATAAACTTGAGTTTGGATCCCAACTCCACCTCTCACTTGTGGTGTGAACTTGATCTTTCTGATTCTGTTTTATCACCTGTAATATTCAGGACAGTAATGATAATCATAGCATTCAGTGAGCTTATGAATGAACAGCTCTAGGCATATATTAAATGTTAATAAACAATGGCATTAATTATTAGTTTTATAAATTATTATTGTTAATAATGGTAGTTTAAGCTTTGGGGGTCTTCAAGGTGTAGCTAGCTACAAGGGGGATGAGGGGAAAAAAACAGGGACAGACGAATAGTTTCATATCAAGGAACATTATGGTATCTACATCAATGCTTATGGTGTGGTTACTCTGAACCAGCCACTGCTCTGATCCCTCTATGAGCAATATCTCAATTAATCTGCACAGCTCTTTATGGAAGTACCCAGTTTTACTAAATGAGACACAGAGAGATTAAGTGCTAGTTCAATGTCACCTATTGTCTGACTCTAGAACAAGGGTCCTTAGAACCCAAGGATTCAAAGCCCAGACCACTTAAGGTTTAAGTTTTGTTTTTAACTTTTCAGAAAGATTTTATTTATTTATATGACAGAGAGTGAGTGAGAGAGGGGAACACCAGCAGGGGGAGTAGAAGAGGTTTAGCAGGCTCCCCACTAGTCGGGGAGCCTGATGTGGGACTTGATCCCAGGACCCTAGGATCATGACCCGAGCCAAAGGCAGATGCTTAATGACTGAGCCACCCAGGACCCCCTGCCTTTAGTTTTTTAAGAAACAATTTGCACAAGCACAATTTCATGCCGTTACAAAAACAACAGTGTGGGGCGCCTGGGTGGTTCAGTGGGTTAAAGCCTCTGCCTTTGGCTCAGGTCATGATCCCGGCGTCCTGGGATCGAGCCTCACATCAGGCTCTCTGCTTGGCAGGGAGCCTGCTTCCTCCTCTCTCTCTGCCTACTTGTGATCTCTGTCAAGTAAATAAATAAAATCTTAAAAAAAACCAACAACACAGTATCTTTAGGGGAGTTGATGGTCATAAAAGTTGATCCCTGGTACTGTCAAGGTGGGCTTTTGTAGTTACCGTCATGAGAGCACATGCCTTCGTGAGAGGACTAAGAATACTGTATGTGCTGCGTTAGCAACTAGCTCCAATGTTAAGACGGGGTGGACACTCGACAGCACTGGCTGGGAAACGTATTCAAGGCTGAGCTTTGGCACATATCTGGCTCACACAGTAAGTCAGCGAAGGGGAAAATAAAAGGACATGACCTGGTTGTCTGTATGTGCTACTGTAGCCTTGCCCTTGGAGGCCGGTGGACAGTTGGGCCAGCAGCAGCAGCATACTCACTGGCAACAGCCGGACTGGGAGACAGGACTGTGTTCCTGACTTCTGCAGGTGCCTGTGCCCAGCCAGCAGCAGGTGCTCCTGAAGGAAAGCAGGACTTTTGTCACGAACCTGCCCTATGACTGAAGGGCCCCTGGGGCCTGCACTTCTCATCTCAGAAATGTGCAGGCTGGCTAGAGATTCCTGAAAGTAGAGCAGAAATTCCCTAAACTCTGAAGCCGTGCTGCCTGCAAACACGAGGCTTCTTACCATCAGTGGAAAGCCTTGATTTCTTCCAGATTTAAAAATAGATTTTGCATGTGGGTAACTTGCAAATGCCTGAACTTGAGGTTTTGCAAGTGGAGAGCTCGCTAAGAGATAGGATCCGTGGGAGTGTGGAAGAAATATTTAAAAATAAAGGTTGAAATGTGAATAGAACCAGAGTGTCTGTTCTTGAACTTACTCTACCATCACATTTTTAAGAAATATATCTTGCAGTGGAAGGAACTTGGGGGTGGAGATACAAACATGGGCTTCTGAAACATGGAGGGAGCCGTGGGAAGATCACGGCGGAAATAAACCCGGTTGACGGATGTTGCAGGGTGAAATGATTTTAATTCAAGATGAGGAAACGCTTTCCCAAGAGCTGCCGGGTTCATCGTGACACAGCAGGACGGACCTGGCACTGGGGTGCAGAGGCGGCCATCAGCAGCACAGACCCAGCCTTATGGCAAACCTTGGTAGGTGAGTATGCTGAGCTCAAAGAACCAGAACCTCGGGTATTCTCTATTTCTGAAGTCATAAATGTAGTTAGAAGTGGGCTCACATGAAGGAAGCCCTTTGTGGGCAAAAATTTACAGGTGAGTTTTAAATGTCTCTGGAAAGGGCTGGAAATCCATGTGCTGGAGAAGAGGGCTTTGAAGTCAGGGGGCTCCTAGGCTGGAGGAGATGTGGGTCTACCCCAGAAAAGATGGGACCAGTAACAGAAAAGGCAGGGAACTTTGGATAGAGGACCAGGCAGGGACCCAAGCACATTCTCACATCAAAAGAAATATTTTTTTCCTGGATGTTTCAGGAGGAATTTCTTCCATGCCTGCTGCACTTAGAGTTATGAGCTTGGTTAGGGCCTTAAACAGGTGATTATGGTAATTTAAGGAGAAAGTACTAAGCCATTTCTGTCACAAGGCCGTTCCAGCTTGAAAATAATAGTGCCTCCTTGTATTTATAGAGTGCTGAATACTTTCCAAAGCCCTTTCACATCTATTATCTCATTTGATCCTTATATCGGGGCCAGAGATGTGGGTTGTGGCTCTGCTGCAGGGCTTGGAATGACGGGTTTCCCCTGTCGGGACTTCAGTCCCCCCACCGTGGTCCTGGGACCACCTGCATCAGAATCTCCAGACAGAGGGGCAGGGTGGGGATTCCCGGGCTCCACTCAGACTGAGTACCTGGGTGTTGGCGGGCGTCGAGCCTGGGAATCTGTGTGTTAAACACACCTCCCAGGAGACTCTTATGCATACCACAGTTTGAAAACCCCTGCTCTAGGATTTCATACTTCCTTAGGAGCAAGTCTTGTCCTATGAAACACACACACACTCAGCCACGGAAAAAACCCTCAAAAAGTATAAAATTCTGATGAGTGGGGAGAAAACAGTCTGGTGTTGGCTGAGTGTATGTGATCATCCAGATAATAACAGCCTCTCGAGGATATAATTAGTGCCCTCGAAATTGGACTATAACTGTTTAATAATTTAAGTGAGATCATCAGGATTAATGAATAGCAGTTGAAATTAAATGTGGGACCATAAATCTACATGGCCTGTTCCAGGCCGGCACTTATTTATGACAAGGCGTCCTGGAAAACCGGGGTCTGGCGGAGGCCGAACCTCTCTCTTTCCGCAATGGCTGTGTGTGTGTGTGTTTGCACCTCAGGCAGCCCAGACTACGCACACATTCAAAGAAATCACCATCCTGCTATATGACATAGCATCTGTCTGTGACCTATGTCCTGCCATTGCCAGAATCCAGTGTTTTCCAAGTCCAAACACCGTTTCAACACCATCAAACTGGAATGAGATGCCAGTGAAGAATGCAGATCACCACAGACCCAGAACCTCCGTGGGTGGGCCCTGCCAGCCGGCGTTTTAACAAGCTCCTCGGTTGACACTGCCATGGAAGAGTTACGACCCACAGCTTGAACCCTGCTGGAACTGGCAGCCACAGGGGACACACTCCAGGTGCTGATTGTCTGCTTTTGAGGTCACTTTCCTCCTTGGCCAGCAGGCTGGTGATTCCTTGGGGTTCTTTCCTTCCATGGAAATGGCATCCTTTTCAATGTTCTTACGGAGTTTTTAGCTCTCCCACTTTTCTGATTTCATCTGAGCCCTAGAACAGACCCTTGAGGCAGATGGGGTAGCTTAGCGCCCACCACCCCACTTCCCAGTTACTAGTACTAACCACCACCACAGCATCATTAGCAAAGACCGTTTACTGAATGCCAACGTACGCCAGACCCTGCCGAATGCATTGGCTTATGAGATGGGAAAGGACGGGGGTCAAATGGGCTGGGCTCAGCTGGCACCACAGCTCAGCCCCTTGGATGAATCACCATGGCCACGGAGAAGGGACATCACTGGCCAGACGGGCCAGAGCCATCCCCATGGCTGGGTGCTGGTATTGTCTAGCTGTCCCTGCAGGAGCAGAAAAACAAACTGGGGTTGAGGAGCAGTTCACCAAATGGATTCTGGCCGTCATCATCCCTCAGCAGGAAGGAACCCGGGTTTTGTGTCTACTACGAATATGTAGAGTCGACTCTGTTCAGGAGCAAGGTCCACTTATAGGTCATTTTCATTCACTCACTGCTTCCTCTGACTTACGGCAGCAGGAATGTGTTTTCTGGGGAAGGTCAGGCCTCATCTTTCCTCCCACCTGGCTGAAATGAATCTGCTGGTTGTAGTGGGGGGTTTCTGGGAAGGTTAGGGTTGATTTGAATTTTACGTTAACAGACGCTGGAATGCAATTATTATTTAGAATATTCTAGAGCAGATATTCTGGCAGCATACAGAAAATAAAAACAACCCCTAACAGTTTCTGTAAAGACTGGGCACAAAGCAGGGCTCTATAACTCCCCCTGTATTCACCCTCATAGCGGATTGTCAGCAATGCCCAGTAAATGCCACGCATTATTAGCACAGGGATGGAGGGCACACAGTTGATGGGGGTTGTTATTGGTTATTTTGAGATTCCTGGATGCTCATAAATAATGTGGGCATCTCTGAAGAGGTCTGCATTTTTGAAGCAAACAAATAAAATCAAATTTTTTTTTTTTTAGTATTCTGGGAAGAATGGGCGCTTTGGTCTTTCAAGAGAAGGAAGTAAGTATACACAAGGATCCAGAAAGTTTGGAAAAAAGGCAGTCTGAATCTGTTAATACTTTATAGGAACCGACATCACTAAGCCACGCAAGAGGAGAGGATGTTACGATGGCCTCAGACATGCGTATTTCTTTGTTCTAGAGAACGATGCAAAAATGACATTTTCAGAGTTTTCTTTTTGAGATAGTAAATCTAGGGACTGAAGAGAAAGGGAGGAGAGAAATTGAACTCTCAATGCCCATGAACACTAGACTGACTGGCAGGACGGCAACGCTCTCCTTTCCATTTTTGGAATAAATAAATGACGCGTAAGTGTGTAGATTGAGCCTGCTTGATCTTCAGGGCTGTCAAGTATTGCCTATTTTGGGCCACGAACACTGGTTACATTTTAAGTTGTCGTGTTTACAGCTCTGAGGCTACCTCTGGATCCAGCTTAAACCGAAATCGGCTCTGGAGTTGGGGGTTGCCCAATAAAGATGCGATCGAGCCTTTCGGGGGCTGGAAGTTCTGCAGAGAATCCCTGATGTAACTTTCCACAGTAATTCACCAGTCCCCTGGGTGTCAGGTGTCCACTGGTAGGTCAGAGCTAATGCCTACTTTTTGGCCAGTGTGCTTTGTGAATGGGCTAGGATCTGTATTATTTAGAGAACTGGGCTGTTACTTATCGTGACTGAAAACAGCAGACCTATAGATTAGACATAAGCATTTCTTTACCTAAAAACTTTTTGTTGTTTTTACCTAGAAGTTGCTTTACTTAGGAGGTGGTTTGTACTTTCTACTAAACATGAATTTTCCCTTTAGGCAAATGCTGGCAACTAAGAGGCTTGGTATGAAATCAAATACGCCGTGTTTGAATCACTTGCAGAAGTGTCTGGTTCACAGTAAGTGCTACACAGGTACCACACTGCATTCTTGTTATTGCTGGTATGGCCTGGTCCTTGTTGGGACGCAGACAAAATCAGCCCCTTTAGCTCCCCACCTAATGAGCTAAGTGTGAGTGATGTAAGAAGACTTGGTTGGTTTGAGCCAAATCAAGTTAGGTACTAAGGAACCTCTTCCTTTTATTTCAGCCTCAAATTTCATTTCCCTCAAGACCCTGAGTAAATAACAATTCAGGTCAGCCCTAAGCCGAGGGCTTTTTGTGGTCCTGCTTCTGGGGGCCTTATTCCAAGGACCTCTAATAATAACCTGCTGTCTTGGGTGTTGCTTCCCCCCATTATTATGTTTTCAAGGAAACACTAAAACAGTGGAAAGTGTTGGTTTTTAATCCTCACAAGAAAATCAAGAGAATATTAGCAATTTAGCACAGCTGGGCTGCACCAAGTTTTTAAAATGTAGAAAGCTCACCCACCTCAACAGAAGCGTCACCTTTCTGAAAATATAATGCAGCTCTTTTCCACTACAGAGATGATTCTTGCCCAAACATCAGAGTTTTTGATGCTTCAGATACAATCTGAGCAATTTATCTGATTTTTTTTTTGCTATCTCAGTAAATCATTTATACATAGTGCTTGATTCACAAAATCCTATTTTTTTTAAGATGCACAAAATATCCCATAAAAATACTGACTCCTGCATCCAGTTGTTCCTGCCAGATACCCACCAAAAGGTTTATAGATTTCCCTCATTATAAACTAATTGATATTCTGTAACAGCTCTAATCTGCTTAGTAGTCCTCTCCTTTGGAGTCCAAGAGAGAAGCATTCCAGATGTCAAAGATATTACAGGAGAAGGGAATCAAGAAGCCTGGGGGTTTTCTTAGTGGTAAGATACCCTAGAGAGGGATACTTAAGATGTGGGATTTTTAAGATTACGGAGCCCATCCGTGGGGAAGATCAATCCTTCCTGTCAAGTGGGATTACCGCCCAGCAGGAAACGATCTCAGTCCCTCCTTACCCTTGGTTTCACTTTCTCTGGTTTCACCTACCTACCCGCCGTCATTCGTGGTTCTCCAGGCAGGTGACCCTCCTTCTGACATAAGGTTCTCCAGGCAGGTGACCCTCCTTCTGACATAAGGTCAGAAGGTCAACAGCATCCTAAGGGCACATCACAGTGCCTATGTCATTCACCTCTCCTCATGTCCTCGTGGAGGCATTTTATCATCTCACATCATCACAAGAAAAGGGAAGATGCCACAAGGATGTATTTAGAGAGAGAGGGAGACCGCATTCACACATAGCTTTTATTATAGTCTATTGTTATAACTGTTCTATTTTGTTATTAGTTGTTAATCTTTTATTGTGTATAATTTATCAATTAAACTTATCACAGGTCAGTATGTATAGGAAGGACTACGGTTAATATGGAGCTTGGTACTATCTGTGGTTTCAGGCATCCACTGTGGTCCTGGGGGTATATCCCCACCCAGAAGGGGGGACTCCTGTACTCGAAGGGCAGGTAAGCAGTTTAGGCCACTTACCACCAAACTCTTTGAACCTTGGTTTTATTGTCTGTAAGAGGGCACTGCCTCTCCTGCCTCCTACTACAGAGGGAACAATGTTTCACTTCTGGGATGGTCAGGGGAGGTCATGCTCGGCAGCTAAAATACAAACAGTCATTCTACCTGCATGGGCTGCTTCATGCTCTCCTGCCTGGGGTGTGCTCACCGGCCTGGGCTCTGCCTTGCCAGGGAGGCTTACAGGTCCTTGGCCACTAAGCTTGTCCTGGGGTCACTTAGTTCAGGAGGAAAGCGGTAGGAGCAGATCAATGCTGTGTTCTCTGGATCAGCCTCTCCAACAATACAGCTTGTATTCTGGGGTCATCTGACTCCCGTCTCTATTGCACAGTTGCCTCAGAGGAGGAGAGGTGTGACAGTTTATAATGACAAAGGCAGCTCATGGTAGAAAACTAAGAGAAATCCGGATACAAAGTTAAATGCGACTGGGTGTTTGTGACACAAAGTACAACATAAAGGCACTAAACATAGGCTCACGGTGTGGAACATCATCTAGCTATTAAAAAACAGATGAGTTAGCTCTCTGTCTTTTGACTTAAGGGATGTCTGTGATACATTAACAGGAATAAAAAGAGTAATGGGTACAGGATGACCCCATTAAAAGGAAAAAAAAAAAACCATGTAAAGATGAGGGATAAAGGCTTTAGCATCAGCGTGCATGGTTTTAAATCAAAGTTCTGCTTCTCTGGGCTAAGTACATGCCGACTACATATTTAATCTCTATATCTCAGTTTTCTCATCTGTAAAATGGGGATAAAAATATGGCCATGTTCAAGCAGAAAAAAGTGGTTTGAGATCACTGAGTCCAGTGGTTTTCACACTGGGAATGATAGAACCCTCAAGAGAGGCAATGGTAACGAATGCATGAATTCGCTTAGCACAAAGCAAGTGCTCAGTAAGTACTACTTCCTGTTACTACGAGCTGTTACATGTTAGTATTACTGTGCAGGATAACGAGCACCAGACTATTAACACTGGTTACGCCCAGTGGGAGTGGAGCTAGAAGGGGACTGGGAGGGTATGGAAAAGGAAATGGAAATGAAAAGACAGCGGACACCAAACAAGACATGCCAATGGCAGAGAAGCATCTGAAAAGATGCTCAACAGCAAAGATCATAGGGAGATGCAAATTACAGCAACAAAATCCTCCTACGCACCCATCGGAAAGGCACAAATCCACAACACTGACAGGACCAAATGCCGACAAGGGTGAGGATCAACAGCAACTCTCATTCACAGAGTCTCTTACACAACTAAACACACCCCTACTATGTAATCCAGCAACTGTGCTCCTTGCTATTTATCTACGAGAGTCGAAACATGTCCACACAAAAACCTGTGTATGAATGTTTGTAACAGGTTTATTCGTAACTGCCCACACTCGGAAGCAACCAGGATGTCCTTCAGCAGAAGAGCAGACAGACAGACCACGAGAGCCACAGATAATGGAGTATTAGTCTGCAGCGAGTGGAAATGAGCCACAAGCCATAAAGCGCCAAGGAGAAACCTTAAAGCCTATTACTAAGGGAAAGAAGCCAATCTGAAAAGGCTACATACAGTATGATTCCAGTTACATCACACACTCTGGAAAAGGCAAAACTATGGGGACAGCAAGCAGGTCAGTTGCTGCCAGGGGCTAGGGGAAGGGGAGGATGAACAGGCAGGGGGCAGAAGAGTTTTAAGGCAGAGAAACTATTCAATACAACCCCATAATGGTGGATATATGTCCTCACACATTTGACCAAACCCACAGATTATATGACACAAAGAGCGAACCCCAATATAAAACTATATATTTGGGGTGATAGTGATGTGACAACATAGGTCCATCAGTTGTCACCACTGGACCACTCTGACGGAGGTGCAGAGCTCTAATGAGGTCTGGGGGTTAGCTACGTGTGGGGTGCGGGTGGAGGGGCACATGGGAACTGTCTGCACTTTCGGCTTGACTTTGCAGTGAACCTAAATTTGATCTACAAGATAAAGTGTATTAAGACAAACAAACCTGAGCTGGGGATAAAACCTAAATGCTAATAGTAATTGCCGGCAGATGATGAGGTTATCAGCTCTTTCTGCACTTTCAAAGTCTTCTCCTTCACTCCTATCCCGGGCTCATGCTGTTCTCTCTGCCTCTTCCCATGCTCTGGGGAGTATTATCTATTTACCCATTAGGATTGAGTTTAGCTGGAATTTTCTCTGTGAAGTGTTCCCTGACCTTCTCTGTGCTCCAAGAGCCTGGATCTCCACCAACGGGTCTCTTACCTCGTCGGTCTGCCCTTCTAGATGTGAGTCTTTGGGGGGTATGTCTGTCTTGGTTCTGTGGTATCCCCAGTGTGCCTAGTACAGCATCGAGTACAATCAATTCATGAAATTTGTTGAATATATGAATTTGAATTAAATCAGGACAAGCGTAGAGAAAAACAAAATACACAGTACAAATCTCAGAGTCAAAGAACGAACACAGTACAGTGCAGGTGGGGAATGGCCACCCCAAGAGTTGGGGCGTCCGGGCAGCAGACAGAGGCTGAGAGAGGAACAGACCTGTATGCAGTGTTAAGAACGGTGTGTTGAAATGCAGAGTAGGACAGGGCAAAAATGGATGTCCTTGACGGGTCCCCACGACTGGCAATGGCATGAGAGTGCAGGTCAGAATCAATAAGCCCATCATGGAAAGAGGCCCCAACTCCAGCTTCATCAGTGAGGGTCTCTCCTGTGTGAGCCAATGGGGCGGGCAATGTCCACGATCCTCCCAGCACCAATCACTGCTGATGAACCATCACGAGTTCTGCAAACACTTGAAACACTTGCTTAAGGTTTCCTTCAAGGGCACCGTTCCCAGTGCACGTGCTTGTTTGTTTGTTCCCTGATGGGGGAACATTCCAGGGAGCCCATCGTCATTCAGCCAAGGTCAATAACCCTTTCCATTACTACATATCCTATTTTTCTGCAAAACCAACCCTATTGGAAAGTTTGGAGGAGAAGGAGAAAAGGAATAGAAAAAAACCAGATGAACAAAGGCCTCTCTTGTTTCTTCTAATAAAACATCTCCCGTCCGGGCAGCGTAATCTGGATGCAGGTCTGCTCCTCTCTACCCTCATCTCTCTTTCCCACTGGTACAAAAACACCTCCAGGGGCGCCTGGGTGGCTCAGTGGGTTAAGCTTCTGCCTTCAGCCCAGGTCATGATCTCAGGGTCCAGGGATCAAGCCCCACATCGGGCTCTCTGCTCAGCAGCGAGCCTGCTTCCCCCCTCTCTCTCTGCTTGCTGCTCTGCCTACTTGTGATCTCTCTCCCTCTGTCAAATAAATAAATAAAATCTTAAAAAAAAAACAAAAAACACCTCCATGTCCTCCTAATCCTCAAGCAAAGCTCACACATTTGAAGAGCTTTTGGACACCCCTGGAAAACTCCACACGCTCTATTTGCAGGCAAGGCTGTGACTGTTCTGGGGTCAGCACCAGCCTCCAGTCTAGTCCCCAGCGCTCCCTGCACAGAGCCCTGGATCTTATTTCAAGCATTCATCTGCTCCAATTTTGTCTCCTACCCGAGGTCTCAACCCTTAGCTGAATTACAATTAGTTGCCCTGAGGAGCCTGGAGGAGACTCATTTCAGAGGAAAATGCCTTCTGCTGGGCAGCCCCAATCTAACCCATAGTTAGCATCTATGAATTTCAACTCTGAGAACTGCCTCTGCTCACAGGGCCCAGAGAAATCTGTCTTTTATGATGGCCCGTATTTGCTGTACTTTGGACAGGCCTCTCCATAGTTCTGAAATTGCTTCTCCCAAAATCTCATTTTTAAAACAATCACTGCTGAGTAAGTTTTCTTCCAAAGCTGCCTTAAGAATTCCTTCTTGAAACCAGAATAATGATTGCTTTTCTGAAAAATGCAGGTTGGGAAATCTGACAGCCACTGTGCTGGACTGAGGGGCATGAGGTAAGAGCTGGCCTCTGGGTTGCATGCCTGATTCACTGAAGAAAAGGGGCAACAATTAGGGGCCTTACCTGTCATTCTCATCTGGGAAATAGGGATAGTATCTCTTCTCTTCCCTATCCTATTAGGGTCTCGCAATGGTACCACATTGGACCAGTATTTTTGCTCTCTGGAGAAAGAGATGCACTTGGAAAATGTCATTCTTATGAAATTTACCTCTTCTTTCTGAAGACTTTCACATTCTTTTATTACTGGGGGGTGGGTATGTCATGTTATTTTTATCACTGAGGAAATTGGGATATTAGAGGTGCAAACCATTATAGCCCAGGATTGGATGTGTTTTATAATGAGCTCTTTTTAGAAAGAACCCTGCTCTTTAATACAATGGAAAAGTAATTTATTGAGAAGCGTCCTTGGGGATAGAGAAGAGTGCCGCACTTCTGCCACATTTCTCGTAACCAGCTGAGGTGAGGAGGGACAGGCTGCCCTGGGAGCCCAGGAACAGGCTTCTCGTCCTTCCTCTGCAACCAGCCAGCTGTGAGTTCTAGTTAAGCCTGACCACAGTTCTAGGCCTTGGGTTTTGCACCTGTAAAAGGAGCAGGCTGAGTGGTATCTGTGATTATCACGCATTCATTAGCAGTGCAGCTCCTCTTAGTGAATGCCTTTTCAGAAACCAAACACAGACCATGCCAGGAGAGGGAGCTGAACTCACCCACCCCCGCAATGCCCCACTGCACCAGCAAGGCTCACCCTACTGCAAACAGTGCTCCCCGAGGCACCCCTGGGCCCTTACTGCTCTGAGATGCATACTGAAAGCCAACAGCCTAGATGGTCTTAAAATTCTTGTCTAATTGAGCAGGAGACACACTCGTTTCTAATCCAGTGGATGTGTGGTTTCTTCTACCTCTGGGGGACTCATGCCCCATGACACTCAGACAGGGGGATCCTGCCAAGTGGTGTAGGGTCCACCCCCTGGACAGCTGCTGCTTCAGAACACAGAGACACAGGCTAGCACCAGTCATGGAGGGAACGTCTGTCTTTGTGGCTGCAGATGACCCTGCTGCTGGTGTGGCTTTGTGTGCGTGTATGCATGTGCATATGCATGTGTGTGTGCATGTATGTGTGTGCGCATATGTATGTGTGTGTGTGTGTGTGTGTGAGTGCGTGTATGGCTGGGACATGCTTCCTCCCTCCTTGTCCATTCATTCACTCAGTTGCACACAGTCACGGATCCCCTGCTCTAGACCACGAACGATCTAGTGAGGAGGACCAACAACAAAGAGCCATGCAACTACGCAATGACACACGCAGTGGAGTGAGCAGTGCTAATGACATCCCTAACTGAAGACGGTGTGCAGCTGTGGCTGGTACCCCTAGACGGTACCTAGTAGAGCTCTGACACTGGAGGCCGTTAGGTTCAACCAGGCGATGAGACTGCTCAGAGCAGGCGAGCTGGAGCTCAGTCTTCTCAGCTGGAGAATTGTGTGGCAGAGACCAGAGAAAGGCACGCTCAGCCCCTTTTCTAATGTACATCTCCCTCTCCTACCTCTCTTCAAGACGCCCCAAATCAAAACACTTTCATTTCCAGGCACCCTGGCAGACAGGAAGGCCTGGATGTCAGAGTTTTCTGGCCAGAAGTCTTTTCTGAATAAGAAGGCAAAATCTTGAAAAAGGGAGGCTTTGTTCTCTTTACCCTTCTTCCTTCTCCCTGCCTGAAAGGCAGACTTCCCAGAGGTACAGCTGCTATTTTGGGACCTTGAGGATGAAGAAGAAGGAACAGACAAGCCTGGTTCTTTGATGATAGCCTGAGGCAGCTATACCAGTCCTGGATCTTATGGTGAAATGAATGAATGAATGAGCCCTTACCTGTTTGAGCTATTGTTTATTGAGTTTTCTGTTATTTGCAGTTCAGCGCACATTGATACAATAGGATAAAAACAGAATCTACTTCATGGGATGTTTTGAGGACTAAATGAGATACTGTGTACAGGGCCAGGGTCATGGCCAGGCACACAACAAGCATCAGTAAATGGTGGCCCAGCTGCTGGTGCTGCTGAAGAAGAAAACCTGCCAACCCTTTGGCCAGTCACTGGATGGAACGCAGGGGCAGGAAGCTGGGGTCGGGATGCTGGGGGTCCTACCTCGATCACTGAAATCATCAACCAGCACGATCTCGGCGATCAGCTCCGGGGGTGAGCGGTTCAGCACGCTGTGGACGGTGCGGAGGAGGGAGGACCAGCCCTCGTTGTGGAAGGGGATGATGATGCTGGTGTTGGGGAGTGTCTCCAGGTAGCGTTTGCCGTTGCAGCTAGAGGGAGACACAGGGCATAGGAGACAACAGGTTCAGCTCTCATCTTGTCAAGAGGACTCCATAAGCACATGGTTTGGCTAACCGCAAATGCCACTCCTTTCTAGCCTTCAGGGAATGAGCGACAGCCAGGGACAGCTCAGTCACTTTAGAACCTCCTTCCGCTTAGCATCCCAAAGTCACACTTCCAATTCCCTGCACACACGGTAGAGAGGGGTATGTCTACGAGAACCCCCGACTTGTATAGAAGCAGTTACAAACCCACAACAGCATCACTAGGGTTTGGTGTCCTCCATGTGCTAACCTGTTTAAGCCTCAGTCGCTACAGGAGCATGGATGCCCATCCTCATGATTCCAGGTGGAAGACAACCCTTCAGTAACGCTCTGGCCTCTCTCCTCACCCCTTGCACACTCCTCACCAGTGGAGAAGTCATTTGCCCACGCATTTGGACGAACACACTGGGCTTCACAGGCTCAGCCCCTCCCCTCTCCCTCCCTGGGCTCTGCTGGCAGAGGGGGCATTTCCCCCTTTCTCTCCAGAGTCCCATGGTAAGCTTGGGGATGGGAGGCCTGGCCCCATGGGCCTTTAATGTCATTGTAACACCCAAAGGGATTAACATAGTTCCTTAATATCATCAAATATCTAGTTGGTGTTCAAGTTTCCCTGATCTTCTATCTTTTCACAGTTGCTGAAATCAGGATCAAGACAAGGCCTACGGCTGTCTTTAGCTGATTCAACTTCTAAGTCTCTCTTTTCCTTATAGTTTGTTTGTTGAAGAAACTGGGTCAACTGCACTATTGGATTTCCTACAGTCTGCATTTTGCTGCTCGCACTGCTGTGGTGTCTCTGAACATGTTCCTCTGTCTGCCCCCTTTGGCTCCTGTAAACTGGTAGCTAGGTCTAGAGGCTTGACCTAAGTTGGTGAGACATTCTGGCAACTTCTTCATAGTGGTGTGAGCCTCCTACAGGAAGCCCGTACTGCCCAGGTGTCTTCCCTTTTGTGATGCTGATGGCCACTGAAGATCAGGGCCTAAATCCTTCAGTTTATCAGGGGCTTGCAAAATGGTGATACTTTTACTCTATCATTCTTCATTTACTGGCTGGGATATTATAATGAAGTAAAATGATCACAACTATTTGGTTGAGGTACAGAAAAGTATAGGAAAAGTATAGGAAAGACATGACTCATTCTTGATCATCAGTTTTCAGAATGACTTGGTTCCCTACTATGTTCCAAAGATGGTCAATTATTTGTTTTCATTATGAACTCATAAATCTTCACATAATTAATATATTTCAGTTCAGCGCAAATATTATTATTCTTTTTTAAAATTTTTATTTATTTATTTTTAAGATTTTGTTTATTTATTTGACAGACAGAAATCACAAGTAGGCAGAGAGGCAGGCAGAGGGGGGGGGGGAGCAGGCTCCTGGCTGAGCAGAGAGGCCGATGCGGGGCTTGATCCCAGGACCCTGGGATCATGACCTGAGCTGAAGGCAGAGGCTTTAACCCAAATGAGCCACCCAGGCGCCCCTGTTGAATGTTTTTGTAACAAAAAAATATCGGATTTTGTCAAATACTTTTTCTGCACCTACTGAAATGATCACATGGGTTTTGTTCCTCTATTCTTTTAATAAAGTGTATTACATTGATTGATTTTCATATGTTGAACCAACCTTGTTCCTAGGATAAACCCTACTTGGTCATGGTGTATAATCCCTCTTATACATTGCTGAATTTGGTTTGCTAGTATTTTGCTGAGGATTTCTGCATCTACATTCAAAATGGATATTGGTCTACAGTTTTCTTGCAATGTCTTTATCTGGTGTTATATGTTTTATCTCTTTTGCTAAAAATCTACATTCTTAACATTGTTACTTATTTGTTTTTTCCTATAATATATAACTGCTTCAGAAAAGCAATTCCAATATCATTGCTAATAATCTGATTATATAAAATTTGAGATTCCTCTTGTCTTTCATTTCTTTTTATCTATGGGGTACATTTCATTAGTGATATTAAGGATTTTCCCAGGGCCCAAAAGATGGGACCTGACGACCAGGCAGGCCCAGAACTAATGTCAAAACTGTTTACTTCATCTTCAGTCATAAGCCAGGTATGTATGGTAGGCAGAGTATCAGCCTGAAGACGTCTAAGCCTTAATCCCCAGAAGCTATGACTATGTTACCTTACGTGGCAAAAGGGACTTGGCAGATACGGTCAGGGTTAAGGACCTTGAGATGAGTTTGAAGAGTTTGGATTACCCAAGTAACCACAAGTGTCCTTTTTTGTTTTGTTTTGTTTTTAAAGATTTTATTTATTTATTTGACAGACAGAGATCACAGGTAGGCAGAGAGGCAGGCAGAGAGAGAGGAGGAAGCAGGCTCCTTGCGGAGCAGAGAGCCCGATGTGGGGCTCGAGCCCAGGACCCTGGGATCATGACCTGAGCTGAAGGCAGAGGCTTTAACCCAATGAGCCACCCAGGCACCCCACAAGTGTCCTTTAAAGATAGAGCACCTTTCTAGCTGGGTCAGAGAGATGAGAAGGAAGGAGTAGAGAAATGAAGTGTGAGAGGGACTCAACTCACCACTGGGGCTTTGAAGAAGGAGGTTGTAAACCAAGGAAAGTGAGCAGTCTTTAGAATCCTCAGCTGATGGCCAGCAAGAAAACAGAGCTTCACTCTTCATAACCAGTCTGCCAACAACCCAGATAAGCAAGACTGCCCCAGGGTCCTCAGAAGGGAATGCCCCCTGGCCCAGATCTTGATTGTAGCCCAGTGAGACCCATGTTGGACTTCTGACTTACAGAACTGTTAACAATAGCTTTGTGTTGTTTAAATTGCTTGATTTACGATAAACTGCCAAGGCAGCTACAGAAAACTCATACACAAAAGTCATCTTTGATACCCTTTACCCAGTCTGTAAACACTTCAAAAGTACAAGATTTCATAAAAAACAAAAATCCTCATGAGTCTCACGTGGCAGCAGTGGGCTGAGCTGACACCCCTCTCCATTGGGCAGGTGCTCTCTGGGTCCCCTCAGCTTTTACCACTCCCCACAGCCTTACATCAGAGCTGTTTCACTCCCTTACATTGTCTTCCAGGCCCATAGAGACCTTTGGAGTTGAAAAGTCCAAAAGTAAAAGACATTGTGGGAGGGAGCTAGCTCCACAAGACTGGTAAGAAGTTTTTTGGGAGAAAATGTGGAACAACAGAAGTAACAACAAAATATCTCCTTTTGCAATGCAAAATGCCGCTGCAATCCACTGTTCAACTGTCAAAATGCATCAGGGGCGTGCTGCAACTTACTCTGAAACATTTCAAACAATAAAATAGATTGACAGATGGAGAGAAGGATGGACAGATACGTAAGAAAGCAGGGAGAGAAGTGCTAACTGCAGAATCTAGGCGGTGGGAACACGAGTGCTCAACGTGCAGTTGTTTCAAAACTTCTCTGTATGTTTGATTATTTTCAGAAAGAAACATTAGGAGGAAATGGGTCAGGGTCCACAGTCTCCTTAATTGCAAATTCTCTCTTGGCTAGAGGCACCAAGGGAAGCTGGGGGTGGGGAGCAGAGACAAGAATGAAGCCTTGGTGTCCGACAGAGAGCTCCGTTCCAACTGTGTGGACAGGAACCCCCCCTTAGAGGACATCCCCCACTCAGCAACCCCCCAACTCCCACCCCCTGCTCCCCTGCCAAATTCTGCCAGTCCAGCTCTGCTGGACAAGTCAGTCTCTTTCTTCTTGGGGCCTTGGGACTTCTTTCAGGTCCCGTCTTGCTCCTCCATCTGGCTGGACGGTTTCTAGCCAGGCCTGGTGCAGCAGCCCTCCTCTGGCCCTTCCCCCAGCTCTTCCCCCACCTCTAATCCCTTTGGTCACATCAGCCAGCTTTCTCAGGGAGAAACTGCATTATGCGGGTTTTTGCAAACAAATGAAAGCACCTCTTTAAAAAAAAATCTCTTTCCCTTGACTCAGCTGGGTCCTCTGTGGCCAAGAAAGATGGCGAGATCTAGTTTGCTATGGAAATTCCTGCCTCCCATCCAATTTCACAGGAGGCTCGTTCGACTGAAGCAGGGTTGGGAGGGCGGTGTGGTTAGCAGTAATAAGTTGCCTAGAGTCCATGGGGCGAAATACAATAGAGCTATTACCCTGCAGAGAGGCCTGGCTCTCTCAAACCCCAGCCTGGGCCCCACAGCCTGCCAACAGACACACAAACACCATCACGTATTAAGGGAAATAGGCAATGCCACAACAGACTAAATTCACTTCTAATTTGATTCAATCATGGAATTACAGATCAGTCAGAACTCAAATGAAAGGCTCGGCTTGGATCCTAGCCTTGAACATGTACCTTTTTTATGGGGGGCTGGGGACTAGTCCTTTTCTCCCTCCTCTGTCCATCTACTCATTTATTTACTACATAAACACACAACAGCACTCTGACTTTTGCCATGGGCACTAGTCATTAGTTGGCTTCCAGCTTAGCAGAGGCTCTTTGTTTGAATAAAAAATTGTCTGACTTGCTGAAATCAGTCTCTCCAGAACCCAGCAGGAAGCATGGTGCCACAGACCTGCCCACAAGCCCCCTTCCCGTAGGGGAGCTCCTGCAAAAAGCCCCTTCTTTCTTCTCTTAGGAGGCCTCAGATACCAGCAGGAAGAAGAGGCCTGGGGATGGGGGATGGGAACAGAAGGCCCCTGCCCCCACTGACACCCCCATCTTAGCGGTCCTCTTTAAGACCCATCTGCATGTTGTATCTTGAGATTTCACCACTGCAAGGTGGAGTTATGTCCAGTTCTTTGGTGTGTGATAAACACGAGGCATCCCTGCACCCGACGCCTTTAGAGGGCGGCCAGGAAGGGAAACTAGGGCACGATATTCCCAATGTAAGGAGGCTGGGTTCGGCCACGACCAGACAATAACAACCCTGCCTTCCCACGGTTCATCGTGCCTGATGGTTTCCAGAGCACTTGTCCTTCTCTCTCTCCTCTAATCTGTACCAGCCCCGGGGAGGCAGGAGAACTGGAGAATGCCAATCCCATTTCCACAGAAGGAAAACAGGGCCCAAAGAGGACCTAGATCCAGGACTGTATTTATTTAAAATAATACTTATTTTAGCCATTCTGACAGGTATAAAATGATCTTTCATTGTGGTTTTAATTTCTATTCCCCTGATGATTACTGATGTTGAGCATTGTTTTACACCTGTTGAAATGGCTGAAATAGAAAACACAAGGTATAACGAGCGTTGGCAAGGATGTGGAGAAAAAGGAGCCCTCCTGCATTGTTGTTGGGAATGCATACTGGTGCGACCACTCTGGAAAACAGGAGGGAGGTCCCCCCCCCCAAAAAGCTAAAAATAGTATTACTGTATGATTCAGTCATTCTACCACTGAGTATTTATCCAAAGAAAACAAAACACTAATTTGAAAAGATATATGCCCCTCTACGTTTCCTGAAGCATCATTTACTATAGCTAAGACATGGAAGCAACCCAAATGTCCATTGATAGACAACGGATTATCATTCAGCCATAACAAAGAATGAAATCCTGCCATTTGCAACAACAGGGATGGACCTAGAAGGTATAATACTAAGTGAAACAAGTCAGAGAAAGATACCATACATTTTCATGCATATGTAGGATTTAAGAAACAAAACAAACCAACAAGAATAAAAAGAGACACACAAAAGAACAGACTCCTAATTATAGAGAAAAAACGGATGGTTCCCGGAGGGGAGATGGATAGGGATGGGTGAGATAGCTGATAGGGATTAAGAGCACATGTATTGTGATGAGCACTGAGCAGTGCCGAGCACTGTTCAATCACTACATTGTGCACCTGGAACTAATATGTTACTGTATGCTAATTGTACTTGAATACTAAACTACCACAGTTTTTTTTCTTGAGGAGAAAACTGAGAACTGCTCAGGGATAAAAGTCTAAAAAGCACAGAAAGTCTAATCAACAATGGTAAAGGTAACAACAGCAACATCCTGACACTTGGGGCAGGCCGCTGCTAAACATTTAGGGAATGTTCTCTTCTGCATGTTTCCATAAACATGCATATGGCAAACCCACTCGATGGTGCTGTCCTCTTGCCTCAGTATTTCTGGCCCTGTCCTCTTGCGTCAGTATTTCTGGCCCCAGACAGCACCATAAAAGAAGCGCCTATGCCTAAGTGAAAAGCAGGCTGCCCCTTGCACGGGCACCTGTGCTCTGTCTTCTTTCTCCTTCTTTGCTAACAGCATCCTGCTTTTCCTAAGGAATCTCCCACTCTTCAATTCTATAGGGTTCAGGGGTGGTCTCTGTCTTGCTTTGAGGGTGGGCAAGGAAACCTGGCTCAACAAATCAGAACACTGATTTTCTCCAACCACAACGACAGTGCGGGAATTGGGCACCTGTAAATCAGAGTACATTCTGGCTAAGAGAGATCGGCTCTTTTCTGCTGACACTGAACACGGGAAAATAGAAGTCTGGTCTGTCGGAGACCGCCATACATGTTCACTGCCTTCAAATGAATTGAACAGAGTATAAAATAGAGCCAAGAGTTGGAGAGAGGTTCCTACTGGCATCATTCAGGGACTCAGATCCAGCTATAGCTGAAGCCAAGCTCTGCTCCTAGCCTTTTCAGTTACGTGAGTCAATACATTTTCTTAGGTCAGTCTGAGTTAGGTCTCTGTCACTCATCACTGAAAGAATCCTTGCTGTTATAACTGGATCACCTCTAAGCCCTCTCAATCAAATCAATCTGTTTTGGAACCAAGGATGGCTTCTGAAGGACAGAAGCAGAAACGGTTCCCCAGGAGTCACCTCTGATCTGCAGGGGCAGCCTCTGTCTCCCGCTGAATTCTGCTCATCACTGCCTGGGAGAAAGGGGCTAGGCTGAGGTGAGGGCCCTTGTGAGGGTGGGAGGCAGTGGGGCGACTGGGAGATAACTGAACCCATCTGTGGCTGAGCAGCCCCCAATTTAATATTCCCTGCAGGATTCTGAGCTCTTGGGACCCAAAGACAAATCTGGCCCTTGAGATGCCCCCTCAGGGCTTAATGCTGGAGCACTAGAATATGAAAGAAAGAAGTCAAAATCAAAGGGAAGCATTTCAAAACTCTTCTCTCCTGAGACAACTTTGAATAGAACAATCCAATCATTTTGAAGGAAATTATAAAAGACACTTAATTCTCTAGCATAGGACACCATCCAAAGACCCAGTTGAAATGCAAGTCAACTGAACAAACCTGATGTTGTATGTGTCTAAGGGACCAAAAATGCTCTCGACCTGGCTTCAAATCCTGACTCTGCCACTCTGCAGCCATGAGACCCAGGGGCAGGTTTTCATACTCGCTGAGCTTCAGTTTCTTATCTGTGAAATGGGGATGGTAATACCGTCAGAGTGTCATGGTAAAATTTAAAACAGCCACATGGACAGAGTGGCTAGCTCTGTCCTTGGAGAAGGGTAAATGTGGAGAAGAACCAGGAGCAGAAGAATGCCCCAGATTTCAATTCTCCTGGAATTAGAGATGGACATTCCAGAGAAAGGCACAGGGCTTTAGTAAGGCCTAAATAAGAGTTTCGCTGCTGTAGACATGCATCCCATTCTTGGTACCCCAGGTTTAGCCAGCTCGTGGCTCAAAACATTTTCATTTGCTTGCTCCCTTAATCATGCATGCATTCAAGAAATGTTGACAGATACTATGCTAAGCCCTGGGATTACACTGGTGAGGAACAAGTCATTGTCCCTAAGGGAGACAGAGTTGAATGGAGGGAGGGAGAGAAATAAATGAGCAGTAATAAAATCATGATAAGTCTTCCCACCTCCCTGCCTGTGGCTAAGGGGAAGGCAGAATGCAAATGGCTGGAAAGACAAAGCATGAAGGCATTATAATTATAAGCACTGTATCCTTGCGTCCAGCCGTGAGCCTTGCCAACAAGGAGTAGGTAGTTAATGGCTGCTGGGTTGAACTGGAGCTGGAAGGGCCTAGTCCAACCCTTTTGTTTTCCAAGTGTGGCGGGGAGGCTTACAGAGGCTGAGTGGAGATCCCAGCCCACCTGGCCAGTGGCTACTGGACAGGGAGCTGGGGCTAATTCTTCAGTTTAGCCACATGAAGAGGAAAGCCTTTGGAATCTCTGGGTGTAAAGAACAAATCCGAGTCATACAGAGTTTCAAGGACCTGGTTGTCTGCTGTCATGTTCCAAGTGCTACCTGGGGGCTTTGGCAGGTCTGAGGATGGCTGGACCATGCAGCCTAGAGGAGTGGGTCTCTGGGGGTTTTGATGAGCTTCAGCATAAAAACTACCACTAGTAGGAAGGTGGGTGCTTTCAATGTGCTTGCTGATGTCCACTCAGTGTTTGTTCACCTTTATTGGAAGGAGTTTGTATGAATGTGGAGCGGAAAACACCAACTACTAGTTGCCTAACCCTGGGCGAGTTACCAAACCTCTGCAAGCCTCAGTTATCTCTTCTGTAAAATGGGCCTCAGTTTCCTCCTTTTTTAAAATGGATTTGCAGGGGCACCTGGGTGGCTCAGTCGGTGAAGCATCTGCCTTCAGCGCAGGTCATGATCTTGCGGTCCTGGGATCCCCGTGTTGGGCTCCCTGCTCAGTGGGGAGTCTGCTTCTCCCTCTGCCCCTCCCTCCCGCTTGTGCTTGCTCAAGCTCTCTCTTAAATAAATAAAATCTTTAAAAGAAAATGGACTTACTGTATGAGCTGAGAAGTAACTAGGATAGGAACTCTGCAAAGATAAGGGTGCATCAAAGGCCATCTTGGTTCAAAAAGAAACATCTGTGCTCATCAGGTCAATCATAGTGCCTCCCTTGGCCATGCCTTCTCCTTGAACAGAAATGGCTATGCCCGAGGAAGGCTGAGGAACAAGTCCTGGGTGAGCCCTATAACCACACCTTCCTTGGCTATGATGGTGCCTGGGGCAGGGGTAGAGCCCTGACCCAAGAGCAGCCAATGCATCAACTTGCCCATGATCAACAGCCTAGTAAGAAATGTGCCTAGATCGGGTGCATGAGGCCAATGAAACCTCTTTCTCTTTCTTGAAGATGCCCCTGATGTATGGAAAGGGAGTCCCAGAATTAAAGAGGGAAGCAAACATACAGATATATAGAGAAGAGCCAAGGCCTCTTGATGGATGGGATCCAGAAATTTCTGCTGCTGAGGGGGTCATAAGAGACTGTGGTAGCCAGACTTAGAAACCTCTTCCCATTTCAAGGCACCGGGAAGCCTGGCTGTACCTTGCTTTCACCAATTCCTCCTCGAGAGCCTCGATGGTTTTTTCCACATTCCAACTAGCTACGTTCCCTTTTCCCTTACTGCCCCTGCCTCCTTGCAGGGGACGGGCATCAGGTAAAGTAACCTTGTGGCCAAGGAGTCCATCATCCTATTCCCAAGTCCATTCCCAGAAGAGAAAAACAAAACAAGCATCCGAAAGTTGTACTTGAGCTAGATGAAGTGTCCTTATTTTTTCTTTATTATTTTGAAAAGAATGGACCCTTATAGAATTAAGCTTCCCAAACTCCAAAATAAGGCTGATATGGAAATTGGGACCCCTCCCCAGGTCATGGACTCTTGAGGCTGCTGGGGCACACTGTATTGTTCTACGTGATTCCTGAGGCCTTACCAATACTGTGCCCACCGGGCCACCATGGCATCATGAGATTACCTGCTGTCTGTAGGGTTTTACCACCACTGTGCTCTGTACACTATAGAGTGAATTGTTCTTCAGTGAATATAAGGGCAACTTGTGTGTGTGTGTGTGCGTGTGTTTTTAAGAGAATGATCATCTGAAAAAATCCTTGTGGAGTGACTCTGTTGTTTAAAGCTCCCAGTGTTTATTGTCTTAGATAAACAGTTTTCTTCTAGAAATGGGTGCACCATTTTAGCACCTTCCCAAGGGACTCAAGTCAACACACCCTCCTCTGCCAAACAGGTGATAGTTTTGGGTTTTCCACTGACCAGATGGGTCTTTGGGAGTTGGTTTGTGTTCTTCGGGGTGGCAGAAGCCAGGATCTCTTTGGGTTGAGGAAGAAGGTGCACTACTGCATGGCTTCAACATGAAAAGCCAATGAGAATCGCTGACTAGGAAGGCTAGAAGGGCCTGAAGTTCACCTTGTTTGTGCTCCTTATTTTACAGATGAGGAAACCGAGGCCCGGACTGGGGAAGGACCTTCCCAGAGTCACAGAGTGAGATGATACATGGATTATCTCAAATAGTAGCCCACGAGAAAGGGTACTTCCTGAAGTAGCAAGAGCAGGTATAGTGAGGGAAGGGGCATGGGCTGGAGAGACCTTTAGATCTGGGTCCAAATCCCACAGCTGTCATTTAGCAGGGGGTCACCTTGGCAATGTCACAGCTGCCCTATGCCTCAGTTTCCACCTGGCTAAAATGGGAATATAATTCCTTCCTATTGAGGCTGTCACAAGGAATGAAAGGGATACTACAGGTGAATATAGCTGGTACAGTATCTGGCTCAATAATGTGAGTTTCCACCTTCTATAGGCTACACTGTAGGTCCTTTTCCAGTAAATCGTTTAAGTTCAGTATTCCAGTGTTTTTCCCTATCTATTTTACATAAAGAATAGTCAGTCCCTTATAATAAAACATTCTCAGTAAGACTATGTCCAATGGACTCTGGAGCCACCAAGAAGCTAAGAGGAAGTTATAAATATCTCCAGGTTCTGGAACAAAAGGGAGAAACTGGGTGTTAGTGGGCAGAGTGTGAAAAGATCCTATCCCCCCCCCCCCATCCTCTCTCCAGATGCAGCTCTGGGCCCTTTCCTGACACATCTTGACAGCAAGCCTTCCCTCCTCCGCTGGGGCCTGGCTCCCAGCCCTTCTCTACACCTCTCTGGGGGATGGGATAGATGCTGGCTTTTTCTTTTAATAGTCTGGCTGCAATCAGAGGACCCAGAAGATTAGTGGGACAACATGTGCCAGGCTGATGTCTTTACGAAGGTCCTTTTCCATTCAAGGAGGCTTTGCTAGAAACCAGCTGCACTCACCTGCTCTTCCCTCTTTTCAACAGACAGCTCAGAGAATCGTGAAGGGTTATTATTACTAGATGTGCACCCTGCACTGTCCGTTCATCACCGGTGCTGCACCCCTAACCCACATCAGACTTCAGATACAAGCAGTGTTCAAGACATCTTGGTTGGTGTTACATTTCCTTTCCCTTTGAACTCACATTTTGGAAAGCCCTTTGTTCAGACCATATCTAGTTATGACAACAACAACAAAAAATTTTTTAAAGCACACAGCAAAATCTAACAGTTTCTTTACACTGCTGTCCATGACAGGGTTGGTCCTCCCACAAATGTAACACATGGTGTAGTCCATGTGCTCCAACTTTCAACACAGGCCGACAGTGGGAAAACTCTGGTTTAATTGATACGGAATAGGAGGTCAAGGTACCCGGAATTAGCAGCTGGAAATAATCATCAGAAGGACCACACTTCAGATCCTGAGTAAATGCCAACTGCTGGGCAAACATCATTAGGAGGAAATGGGCTTCAATAACAAGATTCTTGATGATTCATGAAAGAGGAAAAAGAAAAGTAACCTTGTTCAAGGATACTGTTGCTGCTCTGTGTCTAGAGCCAGAGAACTGAAAGAAGCAATTTGTATGCCCATCAACAGAGTAATGACTGCCGTAGGTCAGATTCTTGTGGAATATTACATGGCTGTTTGAAATGTCTTGGAAACATGACTATAACATGCTAAGTTAAAAAAGCTACTTGTAGAATAAAATACATATGGTACAACCACATTTTTATAAAAAGGACCCCAAAACTCCCCAAACAACAACAACAACAACAAAAAAAAAAAACAAACCCCTTTATCTGTCTATATATGTTGAATAAAAGAAGGGGGGAAAAAAACCTCACAGAGAGCTCAACTGTTAGCATTCACTACCTGGATAGGTTTAGGATTGGAGGTGGGTGCTGGTGGTAGAGATAACTGCTGATTTCTTGCCCCTAGAAAGGTGGGAGCAGGAGGTTTACAATCAGGAGTGAATAATGTCCTATTCTATTAATTTAGTTTTAAAGATCTATTTATTTATTTGACACAGAGAGAGAACGAGATAGTGTACAAATACAGTGGAGGGGGAAGAGCAGGCTCCCCACTGAGCAGGGAGCCTGATGCGGGACTTGATCCAGGACCCTGTTATGACCTGAGCCGAAGGCAGATGCTTAACTGACTGAGCCACCCAGGTGCCCCTGTCCTATTCTACTTAACAGCCCTTCTCTGTTGGGCTGCTCTGGATACCACCTTAATGAAGGGAGAGAACTGATCATCGCTTTAACTCCCAGTCATCATTCTCTTTTTCCTTAAATTCCTTCAAGGCCAGCGCCACTTAGAAATCAAACCCATCTCTGTAACCAGTTTTACTGAGTGTTATCTGTCTGCTCCTGGACAACCATTTATTACCTTCAGCATCTGAGTGAAATGCAACCTGAGTCATCTGTCGCTTGTGTCTGTTTATATATATCTCACTAATTCTGCTTGCCATGCCTGGTCCACTTGAACCTTCATGCACAAAGGATTAGAACCTAGAATGTTTCCCTCCTTCTCTGCAAGGAAGGGGTCTCCGTCTGTGTGTGAGGCAGCAGGAAGGGTTTAAGCTTGGATACAGGTTTGAGTCTTTCCTGCTCTCTGCTGACTGAGCTCATCTGAGGTCCGGTTTATCCACCTGTAAAATGGATCTAGTGGTCCCCGTGAGGTTCAAACAATTTCAGAGAGGCTGGAATCACACGGAGCTGTAATAGTGTTTTTATGCATGAGAAGACAGTGTTGAAACAGAAAGGGAAAAAACATCCCGCAAAACCTCAAAGTTGGAAGCAGTAAACTGGGGCTGGTAAAGTGCTCAACTCCACGCTTGGCACATAAGCGCTGACAAACGGGAGACATCGTTATTATTCATGGAGAATACAGCCTCCATTTCTAGAAGATCCAGAAAATGCACTGGTCTGCAGAAAAGATAAAAGAACAGAACCACACATCAGCTCATGCGGGTGTCAAGTGCTTTCCACCTAGCATAAATTGTAGGGGATATATGCCCATTTGATTTCTTAGTTGACAGGCAGCCATTTTTGCTTACAACCCATCTATCTCTGTAATTTCAACGAAGGGCTGAATTCACTGAAATCTGTTTTTAAAATTATAGAAAAGGAGTCAATCTGAGAGGTTTTATTGGCTGCCATTTTATTTTAAGGCTTATGAGCAACTTTAAATCTCAATATTAGGTCTGAGGGATCAATAACTATTGTCTTGAAAGAAACACCACTCTTCAGAAGGGAGTCATGTAATTTCAAAGAACTGATTTAAGCCTCCTGAAAAATCAGTGATGCTCCAAAGAAATCTGGACTTTTTCCTTTCTCTGCTCACAAATCACTCAGGCTACGGCCCTTCTTTCCAACCTCCTGCCCCTATTACAAAAACTGCCTTGCTACCAACCTGTCAAGCCAGGACATCCTCATCCCCACCAGCCTGAGCATCCCAGGGGTGCTAGGCTTATACTGAAGTTCTCCATTAGCAACTGTCAACCAAGCTTACTCCAGCACACGGATCAGGAGAAAAAGGGTAAGAACTGCAAAAATACATACTAAATACATCTTCCAAGCCTGTTGCTGTTCCACAGAGGATCTGACATATCTCTCGGCACCGTGGCAGGTGGGACAGGGGCAGGTGTACACTCCGGCCATCCAGTCCCATTGCGGAGGGAGGAAGGGGGTGTGCGTATCTCTGCCATGACCTGCACAGGCCACCCAAAATCCATGACCCCGCACACCACGCCATAGCCCACAGCTGATCCTGGATCACTTATAGATTTACTATATATTATGCCTCAACCATTTCTTGCTATTCAAGGAAAGCAAGTTAATTAAAACCACAATAAAAACAGCAACTCAGAAAAGGACACCGTCACCGTTTCCATTTTTCACAACATAAATGGCACCATTTACTAAACTGCCTACTTGACCTCGTCATTTGGACGCTCAATGACGTCTTAAACTTGACAGAAATAAAAATCTTCGTTTTCCCCAAGTCTGCGCTTCTCCAAGCCTTTGTTTCTGTAAATGGCAACTCCATCTTCCCAGCGGCTCTGGCCAAAAACCTTGGCATTATCTCCGTCTCCTCTCTTCTTTCCATATCCATATTGTCTATAAGTAAATCCCGTCCTCTCCACCTTCAAAGTCTATCTAGAATGCGGCCACTGGTTCTCTGCTACTTCTCTGCCACCGTGGTCTGAGTCACTGTCGCTCTGCTTTGCTTGGCTGTAACAAACTCCTAACTGGTTTTCCTGCTTCCACCGTTGGCCGCCTACAGTCTGTTCTTAACATAGCAACTGAAGTGATCCTCTGAAAAGGAAAATCAGATTATGTAGCTCTCTGCTCAAAACTCTCCAGTGCTGCCCATCTCACTCGCTTTGGTAAAAGCCAAAGCCCCATGTGGCCCTGACACCTCTCCAGCCTTGCTCCCATCCCTTTCCTCTTGCCTCACTGGGCTCCACAGGCCAAACGTGATGCCCCCGGTGGGCAATGGGGCTGACTTTCTTCAGTCCAATAAAGGTCTAAGGAGATGAAGCAGACAGCAGTCTGGACACCCACAGGTTCGCCAAGTAGAAGAAAGGGAAGCGGTTTCCTTCTCTGTCCCACTGGGAATGGCGCTGGCCAGAACACCAGACACAGTCCACCACCCCCCAAAAGCTACCGCTGTCTCCTGCTATGCTTTCTCTGAACCCCTACAATAGCCACTGCCTTCTGAGAAATACCTTCTCGAAGTCAGACCCTCTGGCCCTCTCACTCTCCAAAAAATTCTACAGAATATGGGAATTGACAGCCTTTTTGCCTTTAGTCATCTTTGTAGCTGTCTGTGCAGTATCATAAGTCACTACCAGTTCAGGTTTGCATTTTCAAAGCTCACCATGATGGCCCCAGGGCCTTTGCTTGTTTCCTCTGCCTACAGAGTTCTTTTCCCAGTTAACTGCCCTGCTAAACTCCTCATTTCTTTGTATCTCTGTTCATATGTCATCTTATTAGAGAGGCCTCTCTCCCACCGAAATAAAATCCATCTCATTCCCATCACTTTCTCTCTACTCTCCCTCTTTCCATTTCTTAAATCTATTTATCACCATCTGAAAAAAGAAAATTGTTTATGATCTCCTCCACCTAGCAGAATGTAAGCTCCAGGAAAAAAGGAAATTTTGCCTATTCTTTTCACTGCTGTTTCCCCAAGGACTAGCTCATATAATAAGCCCACATGGTAAGCACATGATAAATATGTGCTGAATGAATGAATGAATGAAAGACTTGCAGAGGCAGGTTAAGGCGACTAATAGGCTTACAATCTCCTTATGGTAGGAACTGACACTTGATCATTTTAGTATAAATGAGTAGGGGCTAGCTATATTTTAGGTAGGCTACAGATTTGGGGTGGAGGCATGGGAAAGAAGCCCCCTAATACATAGTTACTTTAGATTAAGTTCCTGATTTAATTAGCTGGGGGTATACCCATAGGTGGTCATGCAGGACAGGAGCCCAAGAGCACAGGTGGCAGTTATGCCAACAGCTTCCTTTGACCCCCAGGGTCCCCAACATAAATGTGTAGCTGGCAACGTCTTCTGGGATCAGGAAAACTCAATTCATGTTACATCCCTGGCCTTTCTTGCTCAGGTTCACATCACCATTTCAGAAGATTCTGTTTCAGTTTCTGGGGATATTTATAAACATCAGGCTTTTCTAGTTCTCAAGTCCTCAGCGCTGCCAGCTCTCCTGGGCCCACACATTTCTCCTCAGGTGTCTCCCTCCTCCCGATTCCTTACTCTTATCTGGGTGTTTTGGATACTGCAATGGCTGGCAAACCTCCACAATAAATCTATTTCCAACTGGACTCCAGCTATAACTCTGCCCAGGGTGTACCTGTGTGACTTTGGCCACAGGTCACTCTCCCTCTGCCATTTTGATTCTTCTATTTGCTCATCTGAAGAAAGTGAGTAATGATGATGACGACAATAGCAGGACCTGTCCAACCTGCTCATAAGGGATGCTGGTTTATAATTTAATTTTCCTGCAAGATCTTTGTCTTGTTTTCATAGCAGGGTAATGCTGAGTTCACAATGAGTTGGAAAGTACTCCACTCTCTTTCATTTTTTGGAAAAGTTTAGGTAGAGTATGTATTAATTCCTTTTGGGGGGGAATTCACCAGTGGACCCATCTGGACCTAGAGCTTTCTTTGTGGGGAGGTTCTTAAACTATATTATCAATTTGACTATTCTGGTTAATCATTTCTTTTTGAGTGAGCTTTGATAGTTTGTGTCCTTCAAGGAGTTTATTATTTCATCTAAGTTGCCGAATTTACAGGCATAAAGTTGTTCAGGGTATTCCTTTCTTAGTCCCTTAATAGGTGTAGTATCTATTGATATATCACAATATATGACCTTTCTCATTCCTGATATTGGTAATTTGTGTCTTCTTTTTCTCTGTAGTGGTCTGGTTAGAAGTTAATCCATTTGATTGACTATCTCGAAGAGTTAGCTTTTGGTTTTACTAATTTTTTTCCTATTGTTTTTCTGTTTTTTTTTTTTAATTTTTAAAAAGATTTTATTCATTTATTTGACAGAGAGAGAAATTACAAGTAGGCAGAGTCAGGCAGAGAGAGGGAGAAGCTGGCTCCCCGCTGAGCAAAGAGGCTGATGTGGGACTTGATCCCAGGACCCTGAAATCATGACCTGAGCAGAAGGCGGAGGTTTAATCAACTGAGCCATCCAGGCACCCCTGTTTTTCTGTTTTCTACTTTACTGATCTCTGCTTTGATCTTTTTTTACTTCCTTTCTTCTGCTTATTTTGGATTAACTTGCTCTTATTTTTCTAGTATGTCAAAGGAGAAGCTGATGTTATCAATTTGAGACCATTTTTCTTTCCTAAAGTAAGCACTGAATGCTACAAACTCACCCAGAAGCATTGCTTTAGTGACACCCCACAAACTCTGATATGCTGTTTTCATTACCATTTGGTTCAAAACATTTTCTAATTTTCCTTTTGATTTCTTCTCTGACCCATCTGTTATTCATACACGAATTACGTAGTTTCCAAACATTTGGAAATTTTAAGAGACTGTTCTGTTACTAGTTTCTAAATTTAATTCCACTGTGGTCAGAAAACATACTTTGTATCACTTTGAATCCTTTTAAATTTGTGGAGACTTGTTTTCCAACCCAGAATATGATCTATCTTGGAAAATGTTCTGTATGCACTTTAAAAAAAAATGGACGTTCTACTGTTATTGGGTAAAGTGTTCTACAAATGTCAGTTGGGTCATGCTGGTGGATAATGCCTTCAAGTCTACTATATCCTTGCTGATTTTCTAATCATTCTATCAATTTTTGAGAGAAGGGTGTTGAAATCTCATAATTGTGGTTACGTCTATTTCTCTTTGCCCTTCCTTGACTTTTTGTTTCATGTATTTTGAAGCTCTCTTATGAGGTACATAAACATTTTAGGTTGCTATGTTCTCTTAATGAAGGACAACTTTATTGAATTACAAAACCACTTTCTTTATCCCTGATACTCTTTGTTCTGAATTCTACTTTAACTGATACTCATTTGGCCACCAAAGCTTTCTTTTGATTGGTGTTAGCATGGCAGATCTTTCCTATCCTTTTGCTTTGATTTGTATCTTTGTGTTTCTTGCAGTCAGCATGTTAACTGACTGAGCCACCCAGACACCCCTCTATTTCTTTTTTCTGATCTCAGTTCCCTTTTCTCTCTTTTTCTGCATTCTTTTGGATTAACCGAATATTTTTCATTATTCCATTTTGTCTCCTTTGTTGACTTATTTGCTTACAAAACTTTTTATTATTTTAGTGCTTGTTTTATGATTTATAGAATATATTTTAAAGTTATAACAGTATACCTTTATATATCACTTCACAAGTAGTATGAGAATCTAATAGTAGTATAAAATCATTTCTCCTCTCTGACCTTTATGTTGGCATACATTGTACTTTTATATAGGTTTAAACCCAACAACATGTTGTTATCATTTCTGGCTACACAATCAGATACTTTTAAAAAGGATTTAAATAATAAGAAAGAAATAGTGTAGGGGATGGGGTGGGATGGAGTTGGGAGGGGGAGAAATAAATAATTTACCCACAGAGTTACTATTTCCAGTGATCTTCATTCTTTGTAAATGGAATCCCTATTTCCATCTGTTATCGTATTTTTTCTCTAAAGGACTTCCTTTAACATTTCTTATAGGACAAAACTGCTGTGATAAGTTCTTTCAGTTTTTTTTATGTCTGACAAGTCTCTAATTTGCCTTTATTTTTGAAAGCTATTTTCTGTGGGTATAGAATTCTATGTTGACAGAGTTTTTACTTTTAGTACCTTCAAGAAGTTTAGTTACACTGTATTCTTGCCTCTTTTGTTCCCGGGTGAGAATTCTGTCATCCTTGCCTTTGGTCCTCTGTGTATAACATGTGTTATTTCTCTGCGTACTCTAAAACTTTGTCTTCATCACTGGCTTTTGGTCATTTGATTATGATGTACAGTGGTGTCATTTTATTCATGTTTCTTGGATTGGGTTTCATTGAGCTTCTTGGATCTGTGGTTTTATAGCTGTCACTCTCCATGGAAAAATTTTGGCCACTGTTTTCCTCCTCCCGTTCATGGACTCCAATTACCTAGATATTTGACTGCTTAATGTTGTCCCACAGTTCATTAATGCTCTTTTAATTCTGAAAAATTCTTTTTCTGTATTTTATTTTGGAGTAGTTTATTTTCCTACTCTTCAGTTTCACTCCCCCCCAACCCCCCTGCAATATCTAAACTGCCATTTATCCCATGCACTATTTTTCACTGCATTGTTAGCTTCATTTCTAGAAGTTCAGTTTGGGTCTTTTTATATCATTCATGTGTCTACTTAATTTTTGAAACATATGGAATATTTATAATAACTGTTTTATTGTTCTCTGCTAATTCTAAAATGGTTGTCAACTCTGGGTTTATTTTAATTACTATTTTCCTCATTATAGGCCATGTTTCTTGGCTTCCTTGCATGCCTGATAATTTATTTTTATTTTTTTTTTAAGTTTTTTTTTTTTAAGATTTTATTTATTTCTTTGACAGAGAGAGATCACAAGCAGGCAAGAGGCAGGAAGAGAGAGAGGAAGGGAAGCAGGCTCCCTGCTGAGCAGAGAGCCAGATGGGGGACTCAACCCCAGGACCCTGAGATCATGACCTGAGCCGAAGGCAGCAGCTCAACCCACTGAGCCACCCAGGTGCCCCATGCCTGATAATTTTTGACTGGGTTTTACCTTGGTTCATGCTGAATATTTTTGTCTTTTTTTTCTTTTTTAAATCCTTGTCTTTCTTTAGTCTCAAGCTTTGCTTTAGAATGTAGTTAAGTTACTTAGAAACAGTTTGACCTTTCTGGGTCATAATATAAGATTTTTTTAGACTAGTCCAGAGCACTGTTCAGTTTAGGACTAATTATTAGTCTTTGTGAGATAAAACTCTTTTAAGTGCTCTACTCAATTCTCCAAAAGTTATGAGTTATGAGGTTTCCCAGTCTGAGTGGTATAGAGTCTCAGCTCTGTGTGAGAGCTAAGAACTGCTCCCTCTAACCCTTTTGGGTGACCCCTTTCCCAGTCTCAGGAAGCTTCTGCACAGGTAAGTATTCATCAGACATCTGCTGAGTAGTCGAGGTCTGCTTTGCAGATCTCCACAGCTCAATCTCCATATGGCTCTCTCTTCTCTGGGACCTGGTCCTGTGAACTCTGACCTCTTTGGTCTCCCTGGACTCTACTTGGGCTCCCCTTCTTACACCATGGCATGGAAACTCTCTCAAGACAAAAGCTGGGGAACCTGTAAGGTTCACCTCATTTGTCTCCCATCTCTTAAGAATTACTGTCTGTCCCTGACTGATGTTCAGTATCATGTAAACCACTGCTTCACAGTTTGTCCTTTGTTGTTGTTATTTCAGGCAAGAAAATGTCCTTGTTACTCTGTTTTGACCCCCAAATAGCATTTTTGTATGTCTCTGTGTACATTCATATTGGGGGCACTATGATTACCATTACAACAAGTGCTATAAGTGTGGTTGATTTAAACTTGTACTTATAAGCCATCGTTCTTTCCAGAGTATATATTTAATAAATGTTTATCAACACAAATAGGCCATAATTGCCTCTGTTATTGCTTTTGTAACCCACTGGAGATGTAAAGGCGATCAACAGAATACTGGCTTATTATAACAGTATGAACTTCTAAGTTCTTTTAAGGAAATTCAACATATACCATAAATCAACAGAGTTAATTTAGCAAAAAGCAACAAGCAAAAGGAAGCATGGAACCAAGAATCTGGTAGATTAGGGCCTTTAACTGAAACAAAGATTCCATTTGGGTTTACTCATTACTGAAAGCTAAGCCAATGGACTGGGGAAAGCAGGTCAGGATTGTAGGTAGTTTTCATTCCTACCATGAATGTTGAATGCTTTCAGTCCCACCACGAACAATCTTGGCATGGGAGAAAATCACCATTTTCTCAGAGGAGAAGTTCGCACAGGAACCTTCAGACCCCAGGCACTCCAGCAGTTGGGGCTGCTGCCATCAGCTCTGTGCCCTGGAGGGGCCTTCCTGCACAGCTGCTGAGCAACCCCCCAACCTCCTCGGGAAGGAGCAGAAAAAGCAGGCCAGTGCACCAGCCAGCTTCCATTCAGCTTCCTCAGGCTCGGGTTGCAGCGGGCAGATCACCGCAGAGCCAGCTGGCCACCTCCCACTTACAAGCCCAACGAGTCAGGCCCAACTGCCTGGTCTCCCTTCTCTGTGGCTCCATGGTCTCTGGTACAGCTTCTGGTGGGAACAAATGCAGCTGGCACAAACAGCCCCTCAGCCCTGCTCTTGGCTATTGCCAAAACTCAGCTGAAGAAGTAAAAGGCAAACATTTTACTTATAAAACAGCTCCTGCTAGAGAAGTTGTTTCAGCTAAAAGAAACCAGAGGGAGAGAGTGTCTCCACTGCTCTAATTTCCTCACACTTTTCTGCTGTCTGCAGGAAAGATCCACCAAACCCCTCCAGCCGGGAAAAAAGTAAAAGCTCTCTAAGACATTTATCAACTCATTTCTGGAAAATGAGCTTCCGCACTGGGAATTCCAAAAAGTGTGTGTTGGGCAGGGGTTGGGGGGGTGGTCAGGAGCACTGGATTTAGGAACATCTTTCATGGTGACTTGGGGCGGAGCCTGAAGCGTCCTCAGGCTCCATTCACACCCACCTAGAACAGGGGTTCCTCACCGTACTGACGCCCTGGACCCCTCTGCCAGGCTGCCGAAGCCTGTGGCTGCTTCTCAGAGTAGCTTTTATGATGCATAAAATAAAATAGGTCAGATGATAAAGGAAACCAATTAGACCGAGATACAGTTATCAAAATAATAAACAATTTGAAATACAGTAATAAAAGTATTTCCTTATGAACACAGTACGATCCAGGGGCAGTTCTAAAAACTACCTTCCCTTCACAGCAGGGATGAGTGTTCAGGACGTTTCTAGACACTTGTAAAGTGATGTAAAGGTAAGTGATTTCTTTTGGTGACGACATCACAGGTGCTTTGTTGCCTTCCATCGTAACGGCAAGGAACACCACATTTCCGTGAGAGGTTACTGAAAAGAAAAATGCAATGTTTTGCCTCATTCAGGTTTATGGTCCTATCTGTGGACTCCTAGATTAAGAAGACCTTTCTTTTCCAGAGCTGTAGGTGCCTCTCATCAGCTGGGAGCCTCAAACTTGTAGTCAGTAAGCCGGGAGAGCCTTCATCTCATGCCTACTTCTCCACCTTCAGTGTCTTCCCGCAAAGGCTGGGGCTGGGTGGGGGTGTCCTCTGAGGTTCCGGGTACTCTGTGTCTACTCTTATTAACTCTCATTACTGGTCTTCTCATCTGGGGCGTAATGACCTGTCTGGTCTGTCTGTCCCCATCTCTTGCACAAGGCAGCAATAATGGCTCATTTATCATTGTGATCCTTGTGTCAAGCACAAGGCCTGGCACATAGGAGACCATGCCTGTATATTTACAGACTGAAGAGATGAATGGACAGAGGAAAGCTGTGACCACACCTAGCTTCTCTCTCTCATTGTAAAAAATCTTCCTTATTTCACACCAGCAGTTTCTCAACCCTAGTTCTATAAGTGAGCATTGCTTTACGAGGTTTTAGAAACTACCGAGACCCCGGAGGCACCCCCAGAGACTCAGATTCCAGTGGTCTGGGGGTGGGGGCGCCTTTGCCTTTGTCTATTTTTAAAGCCACCCCCAGGTCGCCAGAGTTGCGACCCCACAATAGTGCGGAACAACAGCTGAGGTCAGAGGGCAGTGCTCCCAGATGAACTTCTTTTCCAGAGCTGGCAAGATGAAATTAGTGTAAAATTCTGAACTCTGCAAGGGGCTAAACACATAAATTGAGTTTCTGACCCTCAGAGTCAGGTCACAGTTCTGAATCCAGCAACATCAGTAATATCTGAACTACATGCTCAGACTTAGATGAAAAATCTGGGGCTTGAAGTAAAGACCATGAAACAAATTACTGCAAACGCCACAGACAAGCACTCTGAGGCCCCACCCTCCCTCCCCTCGTGGCAAGAAGTCCTTATGAATAGGGCCCATCCTGGACAGGCAGCATATTTTCTGGGGGACGGATTCCTGGCTAGGCGGTTTTCTCATCTACAAAGTAGAGAGGATAATAAAAATAAGGCCAACTTCAAGGTGTTGCTGCAGGAACTGAAAGATGGAATGGCACAGAAAGCATCTTGTAAGTAGCCCCAACGTATTATCAAGATTAATTCTTTACTATTGGGATTAGTATCTATTTATGGTCACTTCCCTTTACTGTTTTCCAGATACCATGTTTTTTACGAAGTGAAGGTTTGTGTCAACCCCATGTTGGGCGAGTCTGTTGGTGTCATTTTTCTGACAGTATTTGCTTGCTTCATGTGTATGTCACATACTGGTAATCCTCAGAGCATTTCTAACTTTCATTGATCATTGTTTTAGCTGAATCACTGCAATTTCAGGATAAAACTTTAATGGATTAGAAGCTGTTTCTTATGGGTGAGCAAAAATGTGGCTTCTTGAGATGGAAACTGCTTCTGGTAAAGACGCTGTGGAGATTGTTGAAATGTCAACAAAGCATTTAGAATATTACACAGACTGAGTTGATAAAGCAGTGGCAGGGTTTGAGAGGACTGGTTTCAATTCTGAAAGCTCTCCTGTGGGTAAATGCTATCAAACAGCATCATATGCTACGGAGAAATCTTTCTGGAATGGATGAGTTGATTGATACAGCCAAGATCACTGTTGATTTATTTTAGGAAATTGGCAGAGTCACCCTGGCCTTTGGTAACCTCCACCCCAATCAGTCAGCAGGTGCCACATTGAGGCAGGACCCTCCACCAGCAAAAAGATTACGACTCACTGAAAGCCCAGATGATGGTTAGCATTTTTGTTTTGTTTTGTTTTTAGCAATAATGTGGTTTTTTAATTAAGGTATATACTTTTTTTTAGACATAATGCTGTTGCACACTTAACTGATGACAGCATAGTGTAAACTTTTATGTGCACAGGGTAACCAAAGAACTCATCTGACTCACTTTACCACAGTTTTCTGGAGTAGAACGTGTAGTACCTCCAAGCTGTGCCTTTCCTGCTTTCTACCAATGGAGTTCTTCTAGGTGGAGAGACCTTGTGTTATAGATGTCAAGTCACAGTTCCCAAATTCAAGTTCTGATTCCACTGACCCATTGTACCATCTTATGCAAATCATCTAACCTTCTCATGCCTCGATTCCTTATCTGTAAAACGATGGTAATAAAGGTATGTACCTCATTGGGTTTTTGGAAGGTTTGGCTAAGTGAGGCAAAGCACTTGAAGTATCTAGAACATCTTCTAAAACTTAAGCTTTGCAATAAAATCACCAGGAAGGCTTATTCAAACACTGACTACTGTGTCCCTCTCAAGGGCTTTTGATGCAGTAGATCTGGGCTGGAAACAGAGAATGTGCATGTCTAATATGCTCGTAGGTACCCATGGCATTGCTGGCCTGAGAGCCACACTTTGAGAACCACTGGCTGAGAACCAAGCCCGGCATACAATAAGCACCAACTAAGTGTTAGCTGATATTATCTTTTCCTGGGCTCTACTTCCTAAACCCCTGAGCAAAACACTGTGTGTTCTGGTGCCACTTGGTACTAGTCTTCCTGTAGCAGCCATTTTGAATTCAGCCTGCAGAGGTTCCCAGAGTGTGAATCCAAGATAAGCTGCACCAGCATCACATGGGCGCTTACTTATAATGCAAGTTCTTGGGCCCTAACCCAGATCTATTAAATCGAGATCTATGGAGGTGAGGCACAGTATCCTGGGCTCTTAACAACCATCCAGGCAACTCCACTGCAAACCAACTTTAAGAACTCCTGCTCTAGTAGAAAATCACTATGACCACCACAGTAAGCCTCCTGAAAATGGCTAGGGAGGCAGGATAGCTTAAGGTCCCAAGTATAGGTTTTAGCTGAGTTGGAGACCTGGTTCAGCTTCTTCGCCACCCCGGGGCCATAAGTTAGGATGCTCATTTAAGCCTCGGTTTCCTCAGCTGTAAAATGGGCACCATTGTAGGACCTACCTCACAGGAACTTCAGATGCTGTAAACAACGCATGATAACTGTTGAGAGAATGTTGGCGGCCACTCTTACGCTCTTTATCCCTGCTACAATGTGTCCAGTCTCAAAGTGATTTGAGTCTGCTTATTAAAAAAGGACTTAAATATACAGGCGCACAGCCCTCTTTTAAGAAAAGGGAATAAAAAAACGTAGCACACAGAAAGTGGGGAGCATGAGGGTTGAAACTGTCATTGCAATTGTCTGAAGGTGAGGTTTGCGGTGCCCATAGGCCAGAGCAGAGGGGAAAAGCAGAGGTCCGAAAGTTTCCACTGCTTGAAAAGTGAAGGGGAAGGAGATGGGTTCTTTTTCAACCCTCTGCCACCCCACCTCTAAATCTCGGGGAATCCGATCATATAAACCTCTGCACCATGGCCCTGTGTATCACGGAGGGAATTTCCTCCAGCCCGCTGTTCTTTAATTAATTCTCGTCAAGAGCCACAGGCAAAATCCCTGGATCCCAGAAGATGAGAGATGTCACACTCACTTTGGGTGCCGAATATCAGGGAGAGAGCGATTCAAGGAGATTTTATCGCTGACGTAAATGTTAAATCCATTTTCTCGGTACGCCTGATCCACTCTCTCTGCGTCGGTCATGGGGTAAGGTCTCCCTTGTTCTCCATTTCCTAGGAGCAAAGAGCAAAGTCAATGTTGCTAATCGAATGGAGTGGGGGAAGAAGGATGAGAGATGTGATTAAACCACAGAGATAAAACTTTATACATGGATACAGAGTGGACCTCCAGATTTTGCAGGGGAAGTCTACAGAGGGGAGGGAAATAAGAATTTTTTCAGCCACGCCCTTGTTACGTACTTCACAGACCTGTTCTCACGTCATCCCCACAGCAAGCTGTCATGGCGACGTGTGAGGCTTCATTCTATGGATGGATAAACTGGGACTCAAGAAAGTTGTAAGAGCAGGTTTGTGAGCTCCAAAGTCCATGCTCACCCTACTCTACCAGAGGCCCCAGACATCCCTGACCATGGCATCCCATCAGCTGGACAGGAGGCCAGATCTACTTCATATGAGCTGACTAACCTTGGGCCAGTCACACCAACTCTCTGAACGGCAGCTTTGCTCCATCTGGTACCCACACCCCACTGAGAAAGTCAAAAGTGAGGGTGCATACATGGCAGAATTTATAAACTATATTATGATTACTCTCGGCAAGGCAAACTTCATATGTAAAAAGAAAATGCTACAAGTAATAAAAGATGCTTTGATCTTTTAAGTCAGCAAACGATTAAGATCTGCCTAGCCTAGGCCACGATTGCCCGAAAAGTCATGGATTTGGGTGGGTAAAGTGCTAGCTGTCCCTTCTCTGTACAATCCAAGTGGGGAGAGTTCCTGATGCGCCAGGAAATTATTCTCTGGGTTCCCAGGGTGCAGACAGTGAGTAGGAAAGTCCACACCCACCCCTGCAATAACAGTGCAGTGATCTGCAAGTGGACAGAGTCTTGAAGAAACGGCCATAAAATTAGCTCGTTAAAAATCACCTCGCCTTCTGGAGCTTGCAGTCTGAGCAATACCCTATTTACTTTGCAAAGTAAATTTTGACAACATCAGCTTGATGGGAAGGTGCAGGCTAACAGGTGGGGCCAAGGGCTGTGCCTACTCCACCCAACCAGATGAGAGAAAGGACGTTGACATCTGTTAACTCCGAAGGCTCCATGAGAAGATGCTGCTGGCTAGTGCCCAGGACAGACTCCGCAAGGGGCACAAATGCAGCCAGCAGAAAAAGGACAGCCAGAAGCATCTTCTTAAAGAGGGAAGTTTCAGGAAGGCAGTACAGGTGAGTGACTCAGAGTTCAGGCCCTAGAGTCTGGCAGAGTGCAGCTTGACGCCCAAACCTGCTACTCGCAGCTTTGTTACCCTGGATGTGCTGTTAAGACTTTCTCTGATTGGGCTTTGCCCTTTGGATGAAAGGGGAAAAGAAGGTTCAATGTGATAATTAAGGAGGTAACGCAGGGCAAGATGCCTGGTACAGAGTTAGCACTCAACACAAGCTGGTTATTATTACTCTTAATAATATCTCTACTGGGGCGCCTGGGTGGCTCAGTGGGTTAACGCCTCTGCCTTTGGCTCAGGTCATGATCCCAGGGTCCTGGGATGGAGCCTCACATTGGGCTCTCTGCTCAGCAGGGAGCCTGCTTCCTCCTCTCTCTCTGCCTGACTCTCTGCCTACTTGTGATCTCTGTCTGTCAAATAAATAAATAAAATCTTCAAAAAAAAAAAAATGTCTCTACTGCTTACTCTTTTTCTTGCTAGTTATTCCCATGTTCTAATAATTCTCGTATGATAACTGCCTAGAAAATCAGCTTGTTTCAAATGTTTTCTTTCTCAGTTTACCAGCACCCACCCCCACCTTCATTTTCAATCACTGCCCTACAGAAAAATGCACATTGTGTTTTTAGATTTCCCTGACCATCAGTTATTGTATCAGCTCTAATTAGAGCCTGCTGTAGTCTGGTTTTTTTCATAATGTAATCTTAAAAAAAAAAAAAAAATCAATAGTGGTGGGTTCTTCTAACTAAGATAAAAATGAATAAAATACCAATCCTTATATTTCTATGGTGCTTTCCAGTATTATAAAGTTGCTTCATACCCATCACTTTATTTGTGTCACCTTGACAATACCACCGAGGTTGTCTGAGCAGGAAGTGCGAGCCCCGCTGACACATGGGGAAACTGAGGCTCCAAGAACATGGGATCTATCTGATGGTCACGTGCTGCCAGAGCTGATGCCAGTGGTGCCAGAGCTGCCATCCTAACTCTGAGTCCAGGCTCTCTAGAGATGACTTTCCACATTATTTCTATAAACTCCACCCTTCCCCTCCCCTTCCCAACTCCCCAGTGTAACAGGAACTGCTCCAAAGACTAATCAGCCAAAGAAAACTTTAGCTGAAGCCTGCTAAATCCATTCAACCTTGTGGCTACATCCAGACCTGGGTTCAAGTCCCAAGCCTGCCTCTTTCTCACTGCGTGACTGCAGGCAGGTGACCCCACATCTCTGAGCTTCAGGTCCCTTCTCGTCAAATGGGCCACAAAGGGTGACTCGGGGTTTCCCTGAGAAAATGTGCCAAGTGTGGGGCCTGGGCCTCGCTCACTGCAGGTATTTAATAAATGTTGGCTCTTATCATGACTGCTCCTCATTTTAGTGGTAAATTATCTCATAAGGGGTAGGGGGACATCATCTGTCACCCAGTAAAGGTGGTGGGGACAATTCCTGAAGGCAGTGGATCTGGTGATGTGAGTGGAGAAAGGGATCAGCTAACAGGCCAAGAGGGAGCCTTCCCAGGAAGCAGGGGAAGGGATGGCAGCAAAGGGAGAGGGAGTGAACAGGAGGTCCAGACACGCCTGCTAAACGTGTGCACCTGCCCTTCACAGGACCCGCCAATGCACGATACTGCTCTCCATACCTACGCGCTGGGCGTCCCTTCTGATGGCTTCTTTGTCATGCCAATCCTTCAGCTTCTGCCCATCTCCCACGAAAAATATCTTCTTCTGCTGATTGTGGGAGCCCTTAAAAAAAAGATAAAAACAGTGAAAAAGAAGGAAAGGGGTAATAAATTCATTAACAGAGACCCAGAAATCGCACTCTCTATGGGAGCTTTTGGTACTGATTGACGATCTGTCATCAACTGCTCACTTATGAATCCCCTCGATCTGCCTTTGTTAGTGCTGCCAGTCAGGTGGGCAAAGGTCAGGAGGATGACAGGTACACGGTGTCCAGCCTCCTGGAACTCCGAAACCAGCAGGAGAGAAAACAGATGGACAGATAGTCCTTTCCCCCAAGGGAGAAAGCACAAGTGTAGCTCTGTCCAACAGAAATACGTGAGCCACAAATGTGAGCCACATGTGTAACTTTAAATTTTCTAGTATTCACACTAAAAAAAAATTAAAAATAAAAAACAGATGAATCCGTTTTGATAATATATTTACCATATATTCTACCTAAAGTATTATCGTTTCAACACACAGTGTAAAAAATCCCCAAGATACTTTATTGGTTTTTTTGTACTACGTTTTTGAAATCCTTTTTTTTAAAAAAAAGATTTTATTAATTTATTTGTCAGAGGGAAGTGGGGGTTGGGGGAGAGAGAGAGAGAGCATGAGCAGGGGGAGTGGCAGGGAGAGGGAGAGGCAGAAGCAGGCTGGCTTCTGAGCAGGGAGCCTGATGTGGGGCTTGAACCCTGGACCCTGGGATCATGAACCTGAGCCACCCAGGCATCCTCTAAGCCTCTGAAATCCAGTGTGTATTTTACACTTGTGTTCATCTCAATTCAGACCCTTCCAGGTGACTCATGGCCATATACTGGACAGGGCAGGTTCAGTGAACCTCAAATCAGAGGCCTGGAGAAAGGGCTATAGCAGGAATGACTTCCACTAGGAAGAACAGGGGAAAATATTGCAGACTTGAGGGTGTTTGGGCTAAGCTTCAGGTAAGCAGAAATGAGAGGCAGGGCAAAGACTTCCAGGGGCAGCAGAGGGTGGCAGAGCTGGGCTGGGCCCGAGGAGCTCTGCACCCAGAGCAGAAGTCGGGTCTTGGTCACTTCTACAGTCCCAACGACCCAGTCCCAAACAGCATGAACGTTTGGCCATTGTGTGCGGAATGTATGAACAAGCAACTGGAGGGCTGAAAGAAAATGGGAATGTATATGGCAGTCACAAGAGAGTGGCCCCTAGGGGCCAGGCTCTGCAGGCATTTATTGTGTCTGGGAGGTAAGTCCATCCTGGTGGGCCTATTAGAAGCAGTTTCCCTAATTAAAGGAGTTGCATTCCAGTATGTGGGGTCATTAGAAGGCGCCAGATGCTTCCCCATGCCAACAGTCAAAGCTAAAGACTTGGCCCAGTGGCTCAGTTAGAGCCTTCCCCAGGTAACACCGCAGTGCACGGCTGTTTAAGGATCTTCCTGTGTTCACATAAATGAGAATGGCTTTCCACATCACCTTGCCCATTAAAAATCCTGCAGACTTGTTCTTGCCACTGTGGCATATGAGATCCAATGGTCCTATTTCCTATGTAATTAGCTACGAAGGCCCTGAGCATGTGGCATGCTGCAACATTAGCACTAACAAGAAGCCACCAGAATAAAATCATCCCCAAGCCTGTTTATTAAAGTCTCTGGCTGATCCTTGTGTTAGCAGATTTTCCACAACGGCTCAATATCCTTACATCAGCTCTAATGATAATAACAATCCTTTGTGCTCCCTCTCCTACAGACCTCTCTGAGCTGTAAGGAGAAGATCTGGAAAGTTAGCATGCCAGATGTGGTCAGAGAGGGAAAGAAAACTGTGAAAACAAAGCCCACATGCCCACGAACAGTTCTCAGAAATCATAGAAGTTGAGCTGGAAGTGCCTTCAGCAAATTTCAACTGCGTCAGCTACGTTTCTACAGGAGACGCTTAGCACTGTCTTGGGAGGAGGGGTGCTGAGAGTGGGAGGTCGACCCCCTTTCAACCAGACTAGCAAGCATCTGTCTGTTTTCTGAACCGTGGTTCCATGTGGATTTCATTTTAGAAAGCGCCCCTGCTAAAAACAAATGGACAATCAAATCTCCAAACAAGTGAATAAGTCTACTTGGAAACTGACCAGGGCCACTTTCCCATTTCACACACTGAGCAGCCAAGTCTTGGGGTGGGCGGGTCAGGGATCTGTGCAAGGTAAAACCCTTCATTGCTAAGAGGTCAAGAGGGATTGGTCAACGGCTGGTTAGCAATCTTTTCTCCAGCCCTCTCTCTCTCAATTCCTTTTCCCTCTTCTGCTATGTAAAAACTGGGAACTTTAGTTGACTGCTGAGGTCATTAGTGGGACAAAGAAGATCAGCAAGTTGAGGCTACCTTAATGGAAGGAGCCTATACAAAGAGATTCTCAAAGTGTGAGCAGCACTGCCCCACCTGGGACCTCGTTAGAAATGTTCATTCCTGGGCTGCCTGGGTGGCTCAGTCAGTTAAGTGTCTGCTTTCGGCTCAGGTCGTGATCCCCGCTTCCTGGGATTGGGCCACATACTCGGGCTCCCTGGCCACAGGGTCTGCTTCACCCTCTCTCCATTCATGTGCTCGCCTTCTCTCAAATAAATAAATAAATAAATACAATCTTAAAAAAAAAAAAAAGGAAGAAAGAGAGAAAGAAAAAGAAAGGAAGGAAGGAAGAAAGAAACGTTAATTCCCGGGCCCTGCCCCAGTCCTGATGAGACAGAAACTCTTGGATGTTTTAACATCCAAGATGTGGCCCTATTATCTGTGTTTTAATAAGTCCTCCAAGAGATTCTGATGTACACTCAGGTTTGAGAACTACTGGTCTACAATGAAGAATGCCATACTCCTGCCTGCTTGGGTGCTGGTCAGACCAAACCTGGGCTCCAGCATCGAAGTTGAATAGATATGTAGCATCAAAGGTTACAAAAAAGCTAGTTATGATCGCTGGCAAAAACAAGCTGGTGGTTTTTGGAGATTTTATTTTGTTTTTTAAATTGCCAGTGTCGGGGGGAAAAGGATATTTCCTATTGTTAAGGCTCAGGTAAAACTCAAAGGACAATTTCAAGAGTCTACACAATTCCATGAAGGGCTGTGTTTCCTCCATCTGCTCGTGAAAGTCTTCCCTCGATACTGGGAATGGGGTACGGGTCTGAATCTCACAGTTGTGACCCCATGGAAGGAGACTCAATCAATCTTCTCAGGATGAACAGTGAATTGCTGAACTGACGGTAGAAAATAAAGGTTCCAAAATTCTGGAAGATTCACACCCTCAGCTTCTACCACCTGCACTGCTTTTGCTTTCACGATGTCTGACCCTCTGGAATGTTCTATGCAGAAGATTTATGTTGTTTAGGTGGTCTCAATAAACCTTCCATCTCCCTAAACTAATAGGATATCAGAGCCTGCAGACACAGGGAGTTCTGCATGTCTAAGCACGTAGTTATAGAGGAACCTCAAATATCCAAGCTAAGCAGCTGCTCAGAATCAATTAGTCCACTCCTCTCCCATCTTACAGATGGGGAAGCTGAGGTCCAAAGAGGACAACCTACCCAATCAAGGGCACATAAGCAGGCAAGAAGATAGGAGCCATGTTCTTTGATTCCCAGCCTAGTTTTCAGTGAAGAGAGCCCCTGCAGGATGGAGACACCTTGGATAAACTACAGGAGTCACGAGTACTCCAATTTTCCCACCTGGAAAATGGAAACAGCACTACCTACCCAATAGGTACTTGCAGAGGAAGTGAGAAAAATCACAAAAACAGAATGTATCCCGACGACTTCCAGAAGCTACACATGAAAACTGGTCATCAACTCCTTTAGGATTTTAAGAATCTACTGTAAACTGACATCTCATCAAATCACCTTGATAAAGAATTCAGATTTTGTTAAACAAGCTAAAAAGCTTTCCAATTAATAGGTCTGAGCATTTGGTAGCAGAAAATTTAGGTTTCAATCCCAAAATCAGCTTTCAGTGCCTGAAGGACCCTTTGAACTCTACCCACAAACGTTATCAAAAACTGGTCTGTTTCAGGTGGTTCAGGACTCTCTGAGGTCCATCCACAGAAATCCCATAGATGGATCATCCAAACTATCACCAAATGTTTCTCAAGACCTACCCTGTGCCAGACACTGTGCTAGGCAATGGAGATAGGCCTGACAAGAAATAGATACTGTGTGTTAATGGGGTTTACAGCCAGATCACTCTCTCTCAAAGGGTGGTTTTTGGGAGACCTGGGCCATCATTATAGATGTAATTTCCTGGCGCCACCTTAAACTTACTAAATCAAAGCATCTGGGGGGTGAGAGGCCAAGATGTGTTTTTAAACACATTCCCCAAGCAATTCTGATTCATAGTAATGCTGGAAAAACCACCTGTCTAAATCCAGCTGCCTCGATTTACAGATATGAAATCTGCCTCGATTTACAGATATGAAATCTGAAGTTAAGAGAATAGAATAGATTTGTCCCAAATCCCATAGCTTGCCAGCCCCAAAGATCAAACCAGATCTGCTGTTCTCTCCCTGGGATAGACTGTGAGTTTCTGGAAGGCAGCGGGGCCTCTCTTGTTTTGGTTCATCACTGTGTATTCCTAGGCCAATACCTGGCCCATGTTAGGCCCTCAGTAAATGTCAGCTGAATGAGTGAATGGCGGCTCATCAGTGGGGCAGGCACTTCAGTTTAATGACTCAGAGCATTCTGGTTTCAGAGTTGAAAAAAATCTAGGTTTCACTTTCAGGGCAGGTGCACCCCAATTTCCTTGACTGAGAGATATGGAAAACTGAATAGCCATAACCCGTGGGTTGCTGGGAGAATGAACGGAGTTAATCAACACAAAGCATCTGGCTCAGAGTCTGGCATGAAGTTAGGCCTTCTCAGTAAAGGGGGCCTATTAATACATTATTTTTAGAGTGCTAAATGATCCAGTGCTTGTGATCGGCCCGTCTTGGGGAAGAGAAGACGGATGGGAATCAAATAATAAAACCGTAAGCCCTTCAGAGGCAACCTAACACCTGAGCCGATTCAACTGGCCATCGTTGATAACAGGATGTAGAGAGTCTCCTCACTGACATGTGCCCACGTGGAAGTTCTTCAGACAAGAACAAAGTTCCTACGTAACAGTGGCATTCTGCAACAGAAACAAACATCACAAGACCTTCAGCCACAAGAAAGGCACGGACGACACTTCTCAAAAGACAGCAATTCCTACGCAATGGTAATCACTTAATAGTGTGCAAGAAAGCATGTCTGGATTTTTCAGTCCAGAGGTAGCTATAAGTTTCTTTAATACTGTAGGCTCTAATCTCCATCTGTAAAAGCTGTGATTGTCTGCCTTTGGTTTCCAGGGGTCCTGTTGCTACAGGAAGCCAAAGGGTTGGGAAGGCAGGGCCAGAAAGGCAAGGGAGAGTCTTTGGAGAGGGCTGACAGAGTCCACGTGGAAATCCCATTAAACTATAAACTGGAAATGGATTTTGACTGGCTGCTCTATATAACGGCTCCTGGTGTCTGCAAGCTTTTACTTAAAATTCCACAGGAAGAACCGGTTAGTGTTCAAAGAGCCACATGCTCACACACACAAATGGAATTTTCATCTTTTGTTTAATCACTATTTAGTGTGCCCAGCACCCTTTGGAGGGAAGAAAGGAAGGTGGTGAAGCAAGCCAACGGTACTCTGCCCAAGGAGAAAGAGCTGTCAGAAGACATGCTCAAAGCCCAGTATGAGACGCGGTGACTCCCACTCAGAGGAAGCCAGCACCTCCAGCTGAGCCGGCCAGTGTCTTCAAAATACGGGAAAAGGGCTATCCGCTCTGAAACTGCGGCGCTGGAAGTTACACCCAGCAGGTCATCTGCTTCACCTAAGGTCCCAGAACATATTACGGACCAGATTCTGCTGCAAATTTTAGCATGGCTTCTCCCCCCAACCCCCCCTTACAACTAACCCTACAAAGGCGCTAGAATGATTTTGCTTTGAGGTTTAGATGACTTTATATAATTTTCAAAGTTCTGTCTATCAGCTAAGGAGATTATTCTAATAACCTTCACAGGCATACGCACACATACCTACATACACACATACAGCAAAGCATTCTCTTCAAGCTTGCCTGCAAGGTTATATTTCAAAGACGGCCAAGCTTCATTTAGCTGAAAGCATAAAGTTACTTAGAGCAAGGGACTTTGGACAATTGGATAAAGGTACTTCCTTTATCAGTTTTGAGGACATAAGCTGGATTATCTTTATGTATTCATTCATCTAAGGAATAAGGATGACTTTGTTGATAAATTGAGGACCTACTATGTCCAAAGACCTGTGGGGGAGACAAAGATAAATAAGACAGTCCCTGGGTTCCCTTCTCAGGCTATGAGACAAGTACATAAGAAAGGGAAAAAAAAAAAACAACAACAACAAAATAAAACACAATACTAACATAAGGGTCCCGAAAGTTGTGTAGATAAATTCCAGATATTTACAAGAGACAAAGACTAAATTCTGCCTAGGGCAATCAGGGAAGGATTCCTATAGAAGCAGAGTCTTTGAGAGCTGCCTGAAAGAAAGGATAGGATTTTCATGGGTAGCAATGGGGGGGTCAGAATCTAGCTGGAGGAAAAGCATGTGTAAAGAAATGGACATCATGAAGTAATGGACAGATCTACTTAATGGCAAGAAGCCTGATTGAGCTGGAGTGAGTGGGTTGCAAAAGAGTCATGAGGGGTGTCCGAGTGGTTCAGGAGGTGAATTGTCCAACTCATGATTTCAGCTCAGGTCATGATCTTAGGGTAGTGAGATCAAACCCCTGCGTCAGGCTCCCCGATAGGTGGGGAGTCTCTGATCTCTCTCTTTCTCTGCCTCTGCCTCTCCCCCCATTTATGTGTGCGCTCTCTCTCCAAAATAAATACATCTTTAAAAAAGAAGTGAGAGAGTCACAAGCCATGAAGCCAGGAAGTCTGGATCAGAATCTGAGGGCTTTATACTGGAGCTCTTCAGCAGGTGGGAGCCACAGAAGGTCTCCGAGCAAGAAACAGGCTGGAGTAGCAGCACTCCGGGAATAAACTGCTGCTCCTCATCCACTTGCAGTCAATCTCAGAATCCTCCTCTCTCTGAGAGAGATGGCAGAAGAAAGATGATATTGTTTTCATTCAGAGGAAATGTTCCCTCTTTGTGGGCTGAGGACCACTCTCATTCCAGCTTCCCACAGGTCAGACTTAAATGGGGCTGACTGAACCCCAACCCCAGTGGATAGGGTGGCTGTTCTGAGACCTACCGTTCACCACCACCATAACCAAGCTGTATGAGAAAAAAATCAAACCTAAAGGGCTGTTTATGGGGGGATGGAGACGCTACAACCCAGCAACCACAAGACTCCCCAAGTTTGCTGAGCCCAGGTTCCTTGAGTTGGCTCCTCTACCCATCAACTGGGCATGTCCATCTTCTTCTCTCTAACTCACTCCGTGGTCTCAACACCACGATGTTAAAATCTGAAATCTAGAAGGGGCTCCACTTCCTAAGTGTCCAAGGTCATTTATAGACAGGAACCACTGTTTTAAAAGGCTGATCCTGTACTTCCAAGGGCAGAACCATACCACCTGTCCAATTCACCCTTCGTTTTGAATAGATGGCACTAGAAAAGGTCAGTTGCTACTTAAGGTGTGAAAGCTCATTAAGAGGCTTTTTCAACAGCGAAGAGAAAAATAGCCAAGGTATTTTGTAATGTCTATTATCTAAAGGGCAAACGGAATCTTTAGTAACTTCTCTCTTGCATTCTAAAAGAAAGATACCAACTTGTACCATTTCTTCAGAGGAATTCCTGTGTTTTGTCACTGGGGGTGTATGTGGGAGGGAACGATACTCTGGTCAGTGGTTTGATACTGTTCACTTCAGTCTCTCACCCCTCACCCACCCAACCATCCATCTGTCTGTCTGCCCATTCGTCTATCCACTTAAATGTTTAATGGGTACAACCACATGCTAGGCTCTGTGCTAGGTGTCCAGGATATTGGTGAGCAAGACAGACAAGGTCCCTGCTCTCGTAGAGCTTACTGTACTGTGTGTGGCAGCGGGGAGTACACACTTGATTCCGGAACCACAAATAAAAGAGCTACAGTGGCATGTGCATAAAAGAAAAGTACATGGTGCAAAGAGAGCCCCTTTCTTTCAGATTAGATCAGGAGAATCTGATCCCGTCAGCAAGGTCAGGAGAGGTGTCCTTGAAGAAAGACAAGGAGTGTAATTAGGAGTTAATTCAACAGAGAGAGAAGAACATTCCAGACAGAGGGAAAAGCAAGGCTGTGCAAAGGCCCTGAGGCTAGGCAAATATGAAACACAGGCAGGACTGAAAGAAAAGCAGTGTGTGTGGTGCACAGAAGAGAAGGGGAAGCCTACTGGGGATGAGAAGTGGGAGGGTATAAGGACTTTGTCTGTCCAAGTATTAAGGAGGTAGCAGGATCAGGCTGCATTTGGAAAGTTCTCTTGCAGCCAAGTGGAGAAGGGATTAGGAGACCAAGAAGGATGGAACCAAGGGAAGATGCTATCACCATGTATATGTATAGGCAGAGATGATGCTGGCATGGACAAGGAAGATAGAAGTGGGGATGGACACATACAGATTTAATAGAATAACGAGGGTTCTATAGGTCTATAGGTTCTATAGTCAAGAAATGCAGCCTGAGAACTTTGACACTTGACACTATCTTTAAGGTCCATAAGCCCAAAGTCCTGTGGATGCAGGTAGGGCTGACCTGGGACCTCAGCCCAGACCTTCCCCCGCCTAACCTGCTGTTTGTTTCATCACGTTACTTCCAAGTCTGAGCCCTTGTTCACAGACAACCAGTCAGGAAATCAGACCTAATGAGAATTGTATCATAGGTCTATTAGCCTTCAGGAATTAAATGACATGTGGTCAAAAAGAAAGAAGCAAACGGTAACTGTGGAGGCTGGCGATCCTCCTGTCCCCATGCTCCACAAGCCACGGAAGGTGTCCCTAGAGGCCTTGTTATTCCCAACCTCGGCAATATGAGCACTTTGGTGCTAAGTAAACTTCCTCTCGGAAGGTAAGTATTTTCACAACTTGGAAGGCACTGTGATGCCTTCAACCAAAGAAACTGTCATCGGTTTTAATGCCAGAAAAAAAACTGCCTAAATTGAACTTCAAGAGGTGGTTTGTCATTATATTTCATGGGCAATTGTCAAGGGTGATTCTGATTTTATCTTATTTCCCCCTACAGTGGTGAGTTTATTATAACCTAACCCTTTCATAAGATGAGACTTTACTATGTTATTATTTTCATTATAGCCACTTTGAAGATGACAAAACTGAGGCCTGGAGTGAAAATCAATATGAAAGTGTTTTACAAACTGCCAACCACCCCACGAGTGTAATCATCACAACTAATGGTTCCTTACACACACAGACACACACTCCTGCCCACATCTTGGAACAGTCAGTTTTCAGGAAGGAAAAACCCGCTGGAGTGAACCATGCTTCTGCTCTTTATTCACAAGGGGTCTTGAAAATCTCAGTCCAGCTGGTAAGTGATCAACCACAGGAAAGTCTCCAAAAAGTGTTCTCAGAGGCTTGGCAGATCGAGCACAAGAGAGGGTCATTACACTGCTCTACAGAACAGGTGTGGATACATAAAGAGGACAGCAGGCAAAACCAGCAGGCAGAAGACGAGGCAAGTTCCAAGTTCTCGGGGATTGAAAAATCTGCAGACACATCCTACTGGTCTCCTATCTGGAGAATTAGAGCTGCAACACCAAGCAAGGTTGTAGTTGCTTTAGTAGTGGTAATAATTACAAACAAAGTACACAAGGGCACCTGTTTTGGAGTCAGAAACACCTAGGCTTGAGTCAGAGTTCTGCTCTGCTTGCTAGCTGTGCGACCTGAGGCAAGTTACGTTGTTTTCCCAAGCCTTGGTTCCTCAGGTATGATGGGGGATATTAATAGTATCTGGCATAAAGGTTATTGAGGATTAAATGAGATACAGCCAGTAAAGATCTTAGTGGTGTTTGGTATTTAGGAAGCACTAAAAATCATAGCTATCATATTAGTTATTATTTGCATAGTACTTTGCAAGCTACAAAGTATTTATATATATATATTTTATATATATATATGTAATCTTATTTTTTCACTACAATCACACCAGGAAGAAGGGAGCTATCACCAGCCTATCCTAACGCTCTTCCTTGGAGACCCCAAACTCTGAGAATTCTCTCAGTACTGTGCTCCAAGTGGCCCTTCACGGTAAGTCAGTGACGGCCAAAGGATAGGACCTCTCTGCCATGCTTGCCTTGAGCTGAAAGAATGAATTCCCAAGTACACTGGCTAGGCTGTGATCCACTGGTTGATTTCTACAATCTTAGGTCTTCATTCAGGCTGGCTGACTACTGACCATTTGCTAAGGTCCCCCAAGGCAGTGGGGAGGGGAAAGTGGGGAAAAGCAGATGGTGACTAAGGCCGTCGCCTCTTCTGGTGCTGCCTTCCCCTCACCTACAACTGCCCGGGCTTCCCCATGTGTCATGTCCCGAAGTCACAGAATCTAGATGCTGAATAGGCGCTGAGGTGCCGTCTCCTGTGGTGGTTCATTGGGCCCAGTATCCCTTTGCTGCAGCACATGCATGGTCCCTGAGATTGACTTGGGCACCGAGGGGAGAGACTCCATACGATATAGATGGCACAGTTATTAGAAAATTCCTTCTGGTACTCAGCTCCCTGGGCTCCTTCTTGGCTCACAAGGAAAGTCTCTGACTGGACTATGATCCTGGCCCTGTCTACCTGCCATCTTGGGACCTCTAAACTCTTCTCCATTTCTCTTGAGGTGGGAGCCACATAGGGCTCTGAACCTCCTTGAGCAGCAGCCCCACCACCTCTCCGCCCCCTCCCTTACTCTCACTCTGCCATTCTTGTTCTTCCACACTCATCTCTTAGATATACAGTGGCCCAGGCAGGACACGTAAGGTGTGGCCACAACAGCACATAGGACGGTGTAGTTAGAACACACGACTTTGCTGTGAAAGTAAGTAGTCCCTGTAGAAACAAATCCCAACTCTTAGGTGGGCCTTCCCTGACCTCCCCCTGACTAGAGCATAATCTCTAAGTGTGCCCTGAGAGCATCCTTACCACTCGTGATTTCACATTCATTTGAATGATTACTTCATTATCGTCTGCCTCTCCCCAAACTGTGTACTCCGTGATGGTAGGAGATAGCAATTTTTGTTGAATGAATGAGCGGAGACATCTTTTGTTTTATCTTTTCCAGAGAAGGAAGGTCACCCATGATTAGACATGTCTAATATAGTCACAAGGATTTAGTACCATAAAGGGGTTCTGGGAATTAACTTTATCCTCTGACTAAAAGGCTTCAGGGCAACTTAATGGGCTACAAAACTAAAGAGAGCTGCTTACCTAGATCCTAAAACAATTTCTGAAAGACACAACACACCGAACTCTTCTATCTTCTTCATGTTCCAACTCTTTCCTCTCTGGATCCCTACCATTCAGGTTCGTGCATAAACTGTTGTATGTTTCCCAGGAGCTGTTCTCTTCTTCTATCGCAGTAATGGGAATTTTAGCTGGAAAAGGACTTCTCAGAATAAATAAAGGTTTTATTTCCCAGACATCCTAACAGCCAGCTGTGGCTTGACTAGGTCCTATCTGATGCGAAGTGAGTGGCAATCCATGGAATCCACTGGAAGAAACTGATTCCTTCTATCTTGCTGCCTAGAATGCAAGTGCCTCAGGCCAGATCCTGAGATAGAGGTCCACACTCTAGAGATTGTGAGGATTTGGGTAGGAAGGAACCCTAGATTCCTGAGGACTTTAAGAAGCAGAGCTGTCACATCAGTCCTGGACTGCAAACCCCAGACCTTCTTTTCTTAAGGCTTGAAAACCTGAGAAATAATTTGGTTTGATGCAGAAGACCCTGAAGGACGATTCAGAAAACCTGGGTTTCAGATTTCTGGCTCTACATTTATGAAGAGTGGGATGGTAGGCAGTTCCCTTGTCTTTCTAGATCTCCATTCTTTGACTATAGAAGGGAGGTCAAAATAATATTATCTACAATATAAAAAATTGTAAAAAAATGCTAAGGAACCTAAAAAAGGGAGTAGAACTAGTGAGTTTAGCAATGTCACAGGATACGAGGTTGACAAATGAAAATCAACCATATTGCTAAATACCATCAATGAATCATTGGAAATTGAAATAAAATGTAGCATTTACAATGGCATCAAAAATATTAAATACTTGAGGGATTAATTTAACAAAAACATGCAAGACCTACACACTGAAAACTAAAAAACACTAATGGAAGAAATCAAAGCTCTTTAAATAAATGGAGAAATAAATGGAGAGATATACCATATTTACAAATCAGAAGATTTTTTTTAAAGATTTTATTTATTCATTTGACAGACAGAGATCACAGTAGGCAGAGAGGCAGGCAGAGAGAAAGGGAGAAGTAGGCTCCCCGCTGAGCAGAGAGCCCGATGTGGGGCTCGATCCCAGGACCCTGGGATCATGACCCGAGCTGAAGGCAGAGGCTTCAACCCATTGAGCCACCCAGGTGCCCCCAAATCAGAAGATTTGATACTGTTAAGATGTCAATCCTCTATCTGTAGACTCGTGCAATCTTTGCAGAAACTGACATGCAAGGGACACAGAAAACTAGTCAAAACAATTTAGAAGAAGAGGAACAAAGCTGGAGTGCTTAAAATCTACTAAGCCTCCTCTAGGGCTATAGTGACCAAGAGAGTGTGGTACTTGAGTAAGGAAAGACATGTGATTAATGGGAGCAAATGGAGAGTCCAGATATAAATTGTCCAGAGGTGCTAAGGAAATTCAATGGAAAAAGATGATTTTTTTCAACAAATAGTGTTGGAATCACAAGATATCCATATGCCTAAATATAAACCTCAATCCTTACCTCACACCATACACAAAAATTAATTCAAAATGAACCACTTACTTAAATGTAAAAGCCAAAATTATAAAATTTGTACAAGGAAATATGTGAGTGAACGTTAGTAATCTAGGTCTAGACAATGGTTTCTTCAGTAGGACACAGCATAAAACACGGATAAATTGGAATTCATTACAATTTAAAAGGCATGGACAAGGCATGGACTGAGAAGATTTATTTATAGAACACATTTAATGAAGGACTTATATTCAGAATTCATATAGCATATGTTACAGCTCAACATCATTAGTCATTAGGGAAATGCAAATCAAAACTACCATGAGATACCACCTCACACCAACTAGGACAGCACTATTTTTAAAAATGGAAGATTACTGGGGTGCCTGGGTAGCTCAGTGGGTTAAAGCCTCTGCCTTCAGCTCAGGCCATGATCTTGGATCCTGGGATCAAGCCCTGCATTGGGCTCTCTGCTCTGCAGGGAGCCTGCTTCCTTCTCTCTCTCTGCCTGCCTCTCTGCCTACTTGTGATCTCTGTCTGTCAAATAAATAAATAAGATCTTTAAAAAAAAAATGGAAGATTACAAATGTTGGCAAGGATGTGGAAAAACTGGAACCCTTGTACACTGCTAGAGAGAATGTAAAATAATGCAGCCACTGTGGAAAGCCGTTTGGTGGTTTCTCAAAATATCCAGATAACCCAGCAATAACCCCCTAGGTACGTATCCCAAAAAACTAAAGACAGGGACTCACATAGGTATTTTTATGCCAATGTCCATTGCAGCATTATACACAAACACAAAAAGTGAAAATGACTCAGGTGTCCTTCAACAGGTAAAGGGATAAACAAAACACGGCACATGCACACAACGGAATATTATTCAGCCATCAAAAGGAATGAAATTTTGATACATGTCACAATGTGTATGGATCTTGAAAGTATAATGCTTAATGAAATAAGCCAGACACAAGATACACATTACATAATTCCACCTAAACGAGGCACTTAGAATAGGCAAATTCATAGAGACAGAAAGTAGAACAGAGCTGACCAAGGGAAGAGGGCAACTAGTGCTTAGAGGGAGTCAATATTGTTGGGGATGATGAAAAAGTTTGGAGTATAGTGTTAATGGTTACACAACTCTGTGATGTCTTTAATATCACCAAACTGTACTCTTACAAATAGTTAAAATGATAAATATTATATTGTGTATCTTTTCCCACATTAAAAAGAAATACCTTCCTCATTCTCCCCCATCCCCCCAAGAAGCAAATTCTTCTAATTTTCAACCCTTACATATTCTAATAACTCTCTTGGAAATTCACAGTCGATGTTAACACATTTAGGCTCTGTAAAGTCTCACAGGAAAGAAAGCTGCCTAACTTTTGTTTAATCCAGCATTTCACAAATTTATTTGACAGGAAGTCCCCCTCCCCTCCCCGCCTGCTTGCAAATGATTAACACCCTGAGGAACTCAGGGACCCTGTTTTGAAATGCTATGCTAATGACAGGGTTTATGAGGAAGAACACAACATGAGTTCTCCCTCTGCAATGTGCAGTCAGTTTTTTTTTGCTTCTACTTTGAAGCATGTAGACATGGAACAATGACACCAAGATTTCAAGTTGACATACTGATGGGGAAGGAGGGAAATAAAGTTTATGATCATTTAAGATTTTCTGAAGGAAAGCTTTAGTCACCTGCTGAAGCCTCTGACATCCGTGTCTACTCACCCATCCATTCATCTCATCGGATAAACATTAATTGTGCAACTACTATCTGTTGGTCCAAGGCTACATGCTTCCAGGACTATCATAAAAGACCCAGTTTCTATCTAGAGTGTAGCCAGATTTGAGATCATTTCATTATAGATTTTTAAAAAATTGATATAGAGAGGACATGATCAGAGGAGAAGCAGAGGGAGAGAGAAAGGGGCAGACTCTCGCTGAGCAGGGAGCCCAATTTGGGGCTCAATCCGGGACCCTGGGATCATGACCTGAGCTAAAGTCAGATGGCATAACCGAATGAACCACCCAGGCGGCCCGAGACCATTTCGTTCTAAAAATTGCTACTGGGACATGGAAGAAGAACCGTGAGTTATTCCAGAATAATTGCTCTGGAAACAGTTCTGCAGAGGGCACTGGGAATGGGCACTGAAGGATGGGCACAATGCGGGCTGGGGAAGACGCCACAAAAGCAAAAGTGATAAGGTTACCCAGGAATGTCCCTCACACAGAGGAGTACAGACTATTTTAAAAGCCTGGATTCTTAAAACTCTGATTAATTTTTACATTTTTGGAATGGTTTCTCATATGGAAATTTCTCCAAAACCCCTTGACTGGCTTGAGAAACAATGCCCTTGAAGTTGGAACAAAAGCTCTTATTTTTCCTCCAGAGAATTCAGGAAGATTTCTCAGGATGACTGTGGTAGACTGAAAAAGTGGCCCAGATCCTCCAACCCTCTCTGTGTCCATGTTCTCTGCAGTGGGATCCTGAGGCTCCTCTCATCAGCAGGTGGCATCTATTGTCTCACCTTCTGAATCAGGGCAGGCTTCATGACTTGGCTTTGGCCAGAAGAATGAGGCAGAAGGGACAGCGTGTCAGTCGTGAGCCTAAGCCTCAAGAGACCTGCACTCTTTCCAGCCTGCGTTTTGTTCTTCTGCCTCCTCGAAGGGAAGCCCAGGCTAGTATGCCAAAGGGATGTGAGGGGCGAGCGGAAGATGAGACACATGGAGAACTGAGGTCAGCTTGGACAGAGAGTCAACCTCCAAAGATAAACAAGCCCAGCCAAGGCCAGCAGAGCTGCCCAGCCCACCCACAGCTAACCAGAGTCACATGAGACAAGAGTCACATGACACAGCCAAGACCAGAGACGCCACCCAAGTGATCTGTGGACCATAAGGGATAATATATGGTTGCTGTTCGAAGTCACTGCCTGAGCCTGGGGTAGGTTTCTATTTTTTTTTTTTTTATGGTAATAGAGAAGCGATAAATGACCTTTGAGAGGCTTCAGTTCAGTTCTGTTTACATCCAAAGATGCCAAAATAGAAACAGAACTGTAGGAATCCTGTCCTCCTGTCTCATTTTTTAAAGGATCCAAATCACACCTGTGTTCTCAAGCTCAATTCAAATACCAGATCCTCAAATATGATATCCTAATTCTATTCCCTTCCACTTAAATAATCATCATCCCCCCACGAACCTCTCACTGCACTCTCTCTACCCCCTCTTTTCGGAAGTTAGCCCCGAAGGTCTCCAATTATAACCACTTGTATATGTGTCACTCCTTTCCACTGGATTCTAAACCAGTGCTGTCAAACTCTCTGTGATAAAGAACCACTTTGTTTTAATTTCCAATTCATTGTGAACCAAGCCATCTGTGGTCGGCAGGAGTCTAAGAATGACTTCCAATGACCCTCATCCTGTTACACTCCTCTCCGCGTGAGTGTAGGTGGAACCTGTGAATATGATGAGAGGTCTCTTCTCTGTGGTATACAGGCCAAAGACTATCCAGGTTGACATAATCTAATCACACAATAAAGCAGAGGGTTTCCCCCATCTGGCAGTATAACAAGTCACAAGGATTCAAAGACTGAGAAGAATATGATGGGGGCATCACTGGCTTTGAAGCCTGAGGGACCACATGTGGGTGGCCTCTAGGAGAAGAGAGCAACCCCTGGCTGACAACCGGGGAGGAAACAAGGACCCCAATCCCACAACCACCTGCCGACAACCTGAAGAAGCCTGGAAGTGGATTCTTCCTCACAGCCTCCAGAGAAGAGCCTGGACGGGCTGACACACTGTGAGACCCCCTTGGACTCATGACCTATGAAACTACGAGCTAATAAATGTGTATTTCTATTTTTTAAGCCATTAAGTGTGTGGTAATTGTTGCAAAACAAAACTAATGCACCCCTGTATAGTGTGGCAGATTACAATTTCCAAAGCAAGCTGTAACAAAACATACATGGGTCTTACAACCCAGGTATATTTCTAAAACCTTTTTCCATAAGCCCAATAAAAGGTGGAATCTGTGTCTTCTCCGCTGAAGTTGGGTAGGCCCTTGTGAATGCCTCAAACAACAGAGTCTGGCAGAAGAGATGCAGTGTGACTCCTGAGACTAGACTATGAAAGTTCTGTGGGCTTCTGCCTGGCTCTCGTGGAAGCCAGCCACGGTGTGATGAAGAAAAAACTCCCTCTTCCCGTAGAGAGGTCAACATGGGAAGGAGCTGCCAGACCTACGGAGGCACCCCAGCAGGGATGGTGTGGATCAGAGATGAGCTGCTCTGCCCAGTGGTGCTCAAACTGCAGATCTATGAGCAAACAAATGACTACTGTTTTAAGCCACTCGGTGTTGGGACAGTTTGTTAAACAGCAACAGTAACCAGAATGAGTGTACAGCTTATACCCTGTGTCATTCACCGTGTAAGTTCAAGAGCATGGGAACTGATCTATATCTGTTCAGTAAGACACACCCACTGAGCATGTACGTGGTATAATGGTGCCGTCAAATTGCCATAAAAGTTTCTAAATGCTTATCTTCCATTTCTGTGCATCTCTCAGGGTTAGCTGGTGCCATTCTGCAGACTACACTTGGGGAGGCGTGGCCATTCTTTATCTCCGGGCCAACCCCATTCTTATTCACCTCTGCATCCTTCCAAAGGCCTGTTAGAATTCCTGGAAAGAGGAAGGATTCAGTAAGTGGTTATGGAGTGACTAGAACACCCAAAGAAAGGCATGGCTGAAAGCTCCACTCTCTCACATTACAGATGGCAATGCGGCAGTCCGGAGAGGTGAAGGGATACATTCGGGATCATGGGATAAGCTAAATGTAGAGCCACGAAGCCTTCTAATCTAGGCTTTGCCAGCCCAACTGCCTACGCGTAAAGAGGGGTTAGACAGGTCTGAAACACTATGGAAGGAAGGAGGCTGGTAAAAGGACAAGTGTATGCAAGCCCATGTAAGGGGAGGGGCAGCTGCCAGCGGACTGCCCCCAAGTGAGGGCAAGTGAAGACAGATGTTCAGTTTTTAAAAAGAAGCTGGAGAATTCAAGTTTCTAGACAGTACTTCTTAATTTTTGATATGCTATCTAGGTAAATATGTTTGCATGCTAAATTTTGTCCAGCGGCCCAACAATTTGCAATTCCTGAAGCACCTCCCATTTACAGGTAAGAGAACTAAGGTCCTGAGAGGTTACAGACTTAACCCAGAACATACAAGAAGAAGCGGTGAGCTTATTTCAGACTTGCCCAGGAATTCGGTGATGATGATGATTGGTGTTACAAACATTCACCGAGCACCTATTATAGGCAAAGCACTTGGACTTATAATCTCATTTAACCCTTCGGACAGTCTTAGAAAGTAGGCACCAGGATTTCCTCTTTTTACAGATCCAACAAGAGACTCAGAGAAGCTAAGTAACTTGCCCCAAATATTGTGTAAATAAGCAGTGGGTCTGTGTTCAAACCAATGTTTACAAGGGAAATGGGTCTTCTACCATCCTGCATCATTTCACTGTCCCTTTGGCATCCTGGCAAAGCTCCAGGTTCAGTTTTATCTGAAATGGCTACAAAATCCACCCTTCAACATCTATCATTTCAAGCCAGTAGCAGCAATCTGAGGGTGACCTCTTTCCTGTACCCCAGAGTCTGAGTGACACTGAGCCTGGGCACTGCTCCTCCTTCCCAACTGCTGATTCCCCAGGGGGCAGGGTGTATGTCTGCAGCCAGAGCAATGAAAGCAGCAGCTTGTGCCACAGGGCCAGGATGCCCCACCATCCTTTGCTAAACAGAAGGGAAGCACAGGGCTGAAAGGTGGGAGGGGTCTGAGGGAAATCGGTTAAACCTGTCATTTTCAAACTATGTTCAACAGATCCCTTGGAGATGCTGCACCTGGGAGCTGGGCCAGGGACGTCCTGACGAGAGGGGCTTAGATTTCTTAATAGAAAATACATTCATTAGGCTTTCAAGTAAGATTATACAAGTGTTCCACTGTTAAAAAAACAAATTTGAAACCCAATGATCTAAGCCAACCCCTTCACTGCATTTTTAAAAGACAGACCCTATAATTTGATCTGCAATTATAACAATAATAAGGCACACAGTGAAAGATTTTAAAAGTCAAAAGGGTATACAATGAAAAATATAAATCTTTCCCCACTTCCAACCCATAGTCCTACTCCCTAGAAAGAACCGCTATTAACATTTTCTGAGTACTCCTTCCAGAATTTTTAATAAGGAGTTGTCTTATTTGAGATTATTCAGCCAAGCCTATGTACTGAATATTATGCTCCTGGCATTTCTCTCCCCCTTCCTAGCTTGCAGTTTCCATAGATTGCAAACTCCACAGTCCCACCTGTAGCTTCAGAAACTATACATTACACATCTTCCGGTCTCACTCACTGAACAGGAACGCTTTGTGTCTTTTTCATGGGACCCTATTTCCCCATGGTCTTTGTTTCATGGTGGAAAAACAACCAGGATCATATTCTCAACTGGCTAGTGTTCAAGCCAGGAGCAGTGGCCGCAAAGCGAGACGTCTGAGCTGCTGGGTGGGAACTCGAGCTTAACCCCAACTCCTAGAAGTCGTAGAAAAGGCAACATCTCTGTACCCTTGGCTCCTCTCTGGGGGCACTGCCAACCTCCTCACTGGTCACCTGGCCCTCGGGCTGCAGCCCCCAATTCCCAACCTTCCTGCCGGCGTCCTGTGCCTCATTCTCCTGCATCCACCTGCAGCTTCTTTTCCTACATGCTTTCTCTTCTGGACCCATCTCCAGACTGAAGCCATTTTCTTCCTGGGAGTAAAGAGCACATAAGTGCACTCGGAGCTCTTTTTCTCTGAGGGAAGACCCAGAGGGCCGATATTTATTCGATTTTCCACGGACCAGGCTGTGCTAGGCAATTTACAGGTGTTAGCCTCGCAATAAGCCTAGGTGGCACGGACTCTTCTTGCCCCATTTGACAGGTAAGGAAAGTGACTTGGAAGCTGGCCCAGGAATGCAGAGCTGGCTCAGGAGGGGCTTGTTCAAGTTCCTAAAGTTTGAGAGTTGCCTTTGGCCCTAAGGCTTCTGACATCAAGCCTGCTCAGTTCACTGCCCACATCATGCTTTGCAAGGAGACAAAACACCCACCTTACCTTGGCAGACTCGGGCTAATTCCCCTATTCCCTGCTCCCTCCTCTCCCCATTATTCAACAGCCCAGCCTTTTCTCAAGGCTCTTGAAGTGGACTCTGAGCAGAAGAGAAGGCCTTAGATCTGTGAAAAAATTAATCCCATGTTAGTTGTCAGCAGAGGTTCAGGCTCCCTGCTGTTGCCTAGGTTACATGCCTGGAGCTTAAGCCACTGCTGATCACTCCCCTATTTACCGTAATTAATCAGACCCACGTGGCTCTCTCTGGAGCAGGGCTCGGCCCTCCCCAAGGCACCCGGAGAAATAAGGAAGTTGGGGAGTCCTTCTCGGTGAAATCACTGAAGCCACTTCAGCCCATGTGTGGGTGGGAAGAGCACCCCAGAGGGGCCACCTGGAACCAAGGTGGGAAGAGAGGCTCCCTGTCAATGGTGTTCATGTGCCCAGAAATTTCAGCTACACTCGGAAGGCAAAAATACGCTGACAGGCCAGGCATAACTATAAGCTGTATTATTCAGGCGAACCAAAAGGAAGGCGTGAGACCTGAGCAAACAGCTGTCTCCTCCGTGAAGGGCCTCATTTCATTTGCCGTGCTTTTAAAAATTACACAGGAAGGAGGCGGAGGAGAGGGGGCACCACTCAGTCTTCATACCATGGAGGGCTTATTTTCTAAGAAACACGCTCTCTCGGCTGACCTGAATCGGCATGTGGGCTCTCCCTGCGTTTCTGGATTTCAACTCTTTGCTCTCCTGGTGTGCATTTTAGTTTCCTAAAGGAGTCATGGACCACTGGATACGTGGTACTGACTGGGTCACTGTCTGAAATACGTCATGGCTCAAAGAACACAAAATTTATAGACATATTAACTTTGGCCTCCTTGCTAGAGAGAAGTGGACACATAAGACAGACAGACACACCCACATAAGCCGTTGGACTTGGAAGGCTTGAATGCAGCCAAATCATCTAAAGAAGCCCACGACTCTGTGGGCTGATCCACACTGATCAGCCCCCACACTGATCCCTATTTGCTCTGCATGTAACCTCATTTACAGGATTTAAATACACGTCCCAGGCCAGCATCTCCTCGGTCAAGGTGCCAGTCCGAGTTCTCACTCTCTCTCTTTACAGCACAGAAGTGAGCGACACAAGCTGCTCCCAGCAGGTGAATCCTGACTGGCCCTGTGACGTCCCAGGAGCTGTGACTTCACATGAGACCCTGAGCAGAGCACCTACTGACCAGGCCTCGGTATCTTCATCTGAAGAAGAGAGAGGCTCATACCTGCCCCGGAGACTCCATCAGCTGTAGGGAGGCTCAAAGGGGACCATATACGTATGTATGTTTGTGTGTACATATATGTACACACACAAACACACACACACACACATGAAAGTATTCAGTGATTATGAAGGGACAGACATGTGGAAGTGGTCACCGTCACCTTCCGAAGCCATGAAACCAGCGGTCTCGTGTTGTTGAGCTGAGGATGTGGAAATCACTTTGCCACCTGCTTCCCGTCTGTAAAAAGCCTGCTGCATCCGTGGGCCCGGGCCACCTTCAGCCTGGCCCTGCCCTTGTTCTTAGGCAAAATGATGCTAAGCTTGGTTAACTCTGTCACTGGCTATCCAGGCACACAACCAGACTGGAGCCAGATCAAAGCCTGGCAGGAGGAAGACACGCGATCCTGTTCCAACTTCAGGATTCCCCACGGGAGACTGACGGATGAGTGAGTGAAGGAGGAAAGGTGGGGAGACGGCTCTTGTTAGACAGGAGAACTCCCAGCACGGAGCCAGACAGCTGACAGGAGCAGCCCAGGTCAAGGAGTCACACAAGGAGGAGCCGAGTATGTTCTGAGAGTGGGGATCCCTTGACCCTCACCAGAGAGTCAGCCAAGTCACCCAGCTTTGGGGATGAGTGCGGCCTCTGACAGGAGAAAGAGGAGGATCACTGGCCCCCAGGTTTGGGGAGTCAGCATCCTCATGTGTGTCAGACACGGCCTTCCTACAGTAGCTTCAGTGCCCGAACTTCCTCCTTCCTTCGGACAAGGGTCACCTTCCCCTGGGCATCCCCTTTGGTCTCCTGGTCCAGAGCCCCACTCCTTCTGCCCCCTGCCAGTCTGGCCCTAAGTTCCTTGCCCGGATATATCCCAGTGTCCTGTCTCCTGGCCCATGCCAGCTCCCTCTTCTCCTCCTGTCCTGCATCCCCTAACTGTCAGAGGCCTGCAGGTGGCCCAGCTTCGGCTGTGGAAGCCCAGCTGGCTCAGCAAGCCTGTCGAGTCCCTGCCACATCCAGCTTGGCCCTGCTCCACTTCCCACAGTCTCACCTTTCTGTCCTGGGTCCAGGCTGCTTTTTGAAGCCTTCCGATGCCACACAGAGGAGGAAGAACATCACAACAGACCAAGTGGCTCTGGCACATTACAGATCCTTCCTTCAGACCACCAAATGCGTCGACAGGGTTGTTGTTGTTTTTTAATTATGTATTCATGGAATCCAATAAGAGAGCTAATATTGTTGGGATGTAATAAAAAGTTCTCGGAAAGGAACAATAACAGCTAATATTTATTGAGCTTAATAATTTGTAAGCCCCTGCTTAAAAACCTGCCACGAATTCCCATTGCTCCTAAGATTAAACCAAACTCCTTAACATCCTCACAAGGTCTTACACAGCCTGGTCTCTGCTCAGATACCATTCCTCCAAGAAGCCCTCCCGGACTTCTCAGTCAAGACTTCTGGCAGACCCAGGGATCCCATTCTTCAGAACAGGAAGTTAGTAAGCAGACCTTTATCTGGAGTGGTTGTTTAATTAATGCGTACCTGTGCCTGCACTATAAGCCCCAGAAGGGCAGGGGCAGCATTGTCCTGGGTCACCTAGCAGCTTAGCCAACACAAAGGTGCTCAGACACGGTCGGCTGAGTAAATCAAACAGATGGATGGGTGTGTATTATGTGCCAGGCCCTGGAACAAGTCCCTCTCAATGTATTACCGCATTTATCCTCGAAACAACCCTCTGAGGTGGGTACAATTATTATCCCCAAGTTGCAGACAGGAGCTAAGATTTTACAAAGGTTTGGTAACTTGCGCAGGGCCACAAATACAGTAAGTGGTATAGTCAGGACTTGAACCCAGGTCTGCCGGATTTCAACGCTTGTGCTCTTTACTCTTTAAAACTTGATCCCAGCCAGGAAGCAGAGGACATCGCAAATATGTCTCCTCTGCTTTAGAGTATAAATTTTGCTGGTGGGTGAGCACAGGGAAGGGAGAATGTCCTCCCCTCTATACACATGGGTCTGAGCCACAAAAAGGTAAGGCATCTCAGATTCTTCATATTTTCCCAAATGAATTGTAGCTAAGTTCCTTGGGAACCTCTCAATAATTCCATCTCCCACCTCACCTTTCTGGAGGGCTCTGGAGACTAGGCCAGAGTATAACTTGTGAGTGAGAAATAAATCTCTGTGGGTTACAATGCTGATGTTTCAGGGTTGACCTGTTATGCCACCTAACATTACCAGTAAGAATGCAAATCCAAAATCACACACCAACACAATTCCTTGAGTAGATTTTCTTGGATAGAACTTCATATTCTTTGTCACCTTTGCGAACAGGATGTCCTAAATTGCCACGGACACGTGCTAGCTGTTTGCCCCAATTTGTCTGCTCTATTGTCTCTTCCCGTTGGAGGCTGACATCTGGTTTTCTCTAATCCACGTGTGCTGTCTTGTCTGAAGGGGAAGCCACCCCTCTCGTGCTTGGACAGTGTTTGGTGAATTTCTTTAGCTCCTCTGGGGGTGTAACCTTACAATCGGGCTTGTAGGAGTGTGAAGCTCCACGGGTGGGGTGGCCCTGTGACAGGGTGGTGCTCAGGGGACTGCAGTGTCGGTGGACTGTGCTGCTCCCGACATTTGAAATGACCTCATGGGTGAACACCTCGGGAACGCCTGTTCCCCTGCAAGATGCTCGGCCAAGTTTGCTTTGGTGATGGCATCTGATAAATGCACTACTGCACGAAAAACGTGACCTTGCTAATAACTGCTCAGGCTACAAACTTTTTGAAAGTCACCATGTTTTAAGCAATTATCTGGCTCTGTGCAAAAATGTTAATTTCATGCTTTGCAATCACATCTTTTGTAAAAGACCAACCTGCCTATAAAAATTGCTTTTGACATCCCCAAGATAATCTTTAGGGGAAAGAAAAAATTACCAAAAGGGGGGGGGTGGTGTCTTCACTTCGTCAGTTTCTATGACCTTCTTTCACTGGAGACTTTTTTTTTTAATGACAAAAGAGAGGTGTTGACAGGAAGGGTCACCAGGAGGCAGAGGAAGACCCAAATCAATGAAACTAACTTCTAAGGATGCTAACGCCCTTATAGGCTCACTGTGCATTGTGCTTCCTTCATGGAGGAAGTCTGAGAAGCCTGGGAAAGTCACTTGCTTCATGCTGACTGCCCTAAGCGTTTCAGCCCATAGGGATGCTCTGGTCCAAACAGTTCATTCTGCTGGCAAGAGAAAGGAGGCCCAGAGATGAGACGTCCTGCCAGGTTCCCACAGAGGTCAATGCTGGGGTCAAGAATCTAACCCAGGGCCCCCGACCTTCCAGCAGCATGCATTCCAGCAAGATGTGGCACGAGGACAAAGAGAAAATCTAAACCTTTTCTTCAGAAGTTAAGGAGAGTGACTCCAGTCATGCTTTTCCCCCGTGAGTTCCTACGGTGCTGTGTGTTCCCTGGTATCTACCAGACGGCATGATTTCAATTCAAGAAGCATTTCTTTAGGGTTCACTAACAATGCTTCTCAGTGACTTTGATCTTACTCATCGTAGCTCAAATCTTAACTTACCACCCATAATGTGGATGTCTTACTTTAACTTTGTTATAAAAGTAATGGGTTCCCTTCCTTTCTTCTCCAAATAGTTTGAGTAAACTTACTGATGGTTCTGGAAGGTATGCTTTGTTGTTCCAACAAGAACTCAATGCATGAAAGCCCATTCCTGGCAAAGATCTGATTAACCCCACCATATTAGCTGGTGCTAAGCAGGTGGACCAAAAAGCCAGGAACAGGCAGTGGGGTCCAGGAAAAGGGGAAGATAGATCAGTTACAGTCCAGAGTAAGGTACCCCAAAAGGACAGATAAATTTGTTTTTTGTTTTTTTTTTTAAAAAGATTTTATTTATTTGAGAGAGAATGAGTGAGAGAGAGCATGAGAGAGGAGAAGCAGACTCCCCAAGGAGCTGGGAGCCCAATGCGGGACTTGATCCTGAAAGTCCAGGATCATAACCTGAACCGAAGGCAGTCACTCAACCAACTGAGCCACCGAGGCGCCCAAATTTGTTGTTTTTAATGAGAGTCCATAATTGCATTTTCCCTGACTATAGATTTTTTTTTTAAAGATTTTATTTATTTATTTGACAGAGAGAGATCACAGCAGGCAGAGAGGCAGGCAGAGAGAGGGGAAGGGAAGGAAGCAGGCCCCTGCTGAACAGAGAGCCCGATGCGGGTCTCGATCCCAGGACCCTGAGATCATGACCTGAGCCGAAGGCAGCAGTTTAACCCACTGAGCCACCCAGGAGCCCCCCCCCTTTTTTTTTTCTTAAAAGAGAAAAGCACTGAGAAGAAAATCTAAATACAGGAAACTGGGGAAAAGGCCGCACGGGAATTCTTTGTCATGTTTTTACAACTACATGTGAAATCTACAATTATTTCAAAATAAAAAATGTAATTTTAAAAAATCCTCATAATCCCACCACCCAGTAATAACCACTGTTGATAATTCCGTGGTTACCCTTTTTGTCTTGTTTCAATGCATGTGTCTGAAATCTGAAATCTGAAGACCTAATTGGGGGTCTGGAACCAGCTTTCTTTACCTGTCATTGTGTCAAGAGAAATTTCCTATTATTAAAAGTTCTTTGAAAGTATTTTCAAAGGGTGCATTATATTCTATTACATGGGTGAATCATATCCCCTACTGCTGGACATTTAATTGCTTCCAATTTTCCACTATTATGTTTTTTTATGTTATATATATTTTACTACAATAAAAAAAAAATTTTTTTGTAAGTTTCAATAAACATCCTATCCATCTCACATTTCTGATTACCATCTCAGGCTGGACTCCCAGACAGCAAATTCCTGGCTCTTTTTCTAAGACTCTCATCACATGTTAATAACAAAGTTCTTTCCTGATGGGAATAGAGGGAGGTAGGCAACATATATATTTTTTTAAATGAAACTGAAAAATGTCTTAGTAGAAAAACTCCAGGTGACTGCAAAGTGCCTAATTGATGATTTTCAAATGTAGGGCCATCTGGGAGCCGGGAAGGAGGATCCAGGAAACCCACAAACCCACCTGCCTGCAAAGTGAGGTGGGTGCCTCATCCAGCTGTCATCTCTCCTCACATCTCAATACGAAATGATCTTTGGAGAGAGACACACTAAACAGGACATATGGGACTGTCTTTTGTGAAAGGAGGTTGTTCACTCTTCTCCTAGGAGGGTAATAGCTTGGGAAATATGCATAAACCATTGCTGCTAGGATATAAACAGCACGAAATTATCCAAACTTGGAGCCATTAAAGATGCACATTGTGAATTTAGAATCAAAACACTCTATAAATTTATAGCAAATCTGCACATTGAAAAACCAGTCTGCAGACTATAAAAGCGGTTGTTGGTTTAAAGCTTTTTGCAAATGTTTCTGACTACACTTCCAGGATGGGCACAAGGTGTAAGAACAATGGGTTTCTCTGATGGAAGCAAAGCAGCTCTGAGATACCTTCCAAGGAGGTCCCTTTCTTCTGAGGTCTGATGTTCTTCACTATTGGTTCTACCATTTATTCTGGAAGTGATGTGGTCAAGCTCTCCTTCATGAGCTCAAAAACTACCTGAGACCTTGCTGATTCTTTCATTTATTGGGGAGTGGGATAAGAAATAAGGGACTGGAGAAGTTACCATAAGGCTCCACACATCCCCCTTCCCAAAATATAAATACTGCCGACAAGGGAAGGCATGTAAGGTGTGGAAAACTCACTGAGACCTCTTTGTCTTCAGAAATTATACTTGCTGACTATTTTTCAGTGTCTTCCTTAGAGAAGAGAGATAAAACTCTGCCCATCATGACTCCTCCCCACCCTGGAATAAAATCAGGGAGGGAGCTGTGAGCGGAGGTCCCCTTGGCTGTCATTTCTGCCCATGGGAGGTCAGAAGAAAGTCTGTGAGTCTGCACTGTTTGCCTGTGGTTTGGGGCACTCCCTAAGAGCTGAGAGGGGGTCTATACTGCTCAGAAATGGAATTAATTTCTTCCAGGGAACGCTGAAACAAGTGTTTGTTTAGCCTTGTCCTGGAGAGACTAAAGGGTCAAGGAGAACAGCCAAAAAGCCTTTTCACTTGTCTCTGTCTCTTGGTATTCTAACATTTCCACCTCACTTTATAAAAAACCTTATTTGCCAACCTATCATTTTGAGCAATTTCAATGGAAAAGTTGTACAAATAATAAAAAGAACACCAGTATACCCTTCACTTAAGTTTACCAACTAATAGTATTTTATCACACTTGTTCACCAACCTCTCTATACATTTTCTGCTGAATCATGTGAGAATAAATTGCAGACATCGTGATGCTTGACCACTAAGTACTTCAGCACCCATTTCTCAAGCAGAAGAACCTTCCCCTATAGTACGACAATTGCATTATCACATTGACAAACTATTATCTAATATTCACTCTGTGTTCAAATTTCCTCCAAATTATTACTTTTAACATTTTATTTATTTGGGAGAGAATGAGAATGAGTGAGGGGCAGAGGGAGAGGGAGAGAAATACTCAGGCAGACTCCATGCTGAATGCAGAGCTGACTCGGGCCTCCATCCTGGGACCCTGTGATCATGACCTGAGCCGAAATCAAGAGTCAGAGGCCCAACCAACTGAGCTGCCCAGCAGCCCCAACCATGTTACTTTTTATTAATTTCTTAACTAGTACATAATTCATACCACATAAAATTGGCCCTTTTAAATCGTACAATGTAGTGGATTTTAGTATTCTCCAAAATTGTGCAATCTTCACCTCTAATTCTAGATCATTCTCACCACCCCAAAAGGAAACTCTGTAACATTATCAATCACTCCCCATTTTTTTCCCTCCCCAGCCCTTGGAAACCACTAATCTATATTCTGTCTCTATGGATTTGCCTCTTTTGGGCATTTCATATAAATGAAATCATAAAAAAGGTAGCCTTTTGTGGCTGGTTTCTTTCACTTTAGCATCATGTTTCCAAGGTTCATCCATGTTATAGCATGGGTCAGCACTTCATTCCTTTCTAGAGCTGAATAATATTCCACCGTATGGATAAGCCAGAATTTGTATGTCCTTTCATCAGTTGACAGACATTTGAGTTGTTTCCCCATATCTACTATGAATAATGCTGCTACGAAAACCCCCACGCTAGCTTTCATGTGGATGTGTGTTTTCATTTCTCTTGGGTAGACATCTAGGATTGGAACTGCTAGGCCACATGCTAACTCTGTGTGTAACCTCTTGAGAAACTGGGGACTGTTCTCCAAAACGGCTGCGTCATGTTATAGTCTCGCCAGCAACACCTGAGGGTTCGAATTTCTCTTCTTCCTTGTCAACACTTGTTACTGCCTGTCTCCAAAGCGCTTTTACAGTTACTTCTTCCCTGAGCCACAATCCAATCAGGGATTCTGCACTGTATTTACACTTTTGTTTTCTTTAATTTGGACCTGTTCCCCAACCTTCTTTTGTCTTTCCTGGTGTTGGCATTAAATGAATGAAAACACAGTCTAGTCCAGAGAAGGTATTCAGCCCTGATGCCGGCGGGCCCTAGAGCACCCTTCTCTTGCTCACTGCATCAGCCCACTGGGAGCCGTCTCTGGGCTGAGGAGCTCACTAGCCTTGTACAAGTTCCTGGTCAGAGCCAAGCAAAATGGTCTTGTGACTCTTAAGTGGGAAATACTTTTCAACACCTTAAGGCCTCCATCTGGCATCAGCAGTCATTTCAGGAGAAGGCAGCAGCAGGTTAGCTGAGGTGGAAGCGAGCGTGTCTGAGTGGTACTGCGGAATCTGGGCACCTGCCTTGAAGTGGCCCGCCACGACACTTGCTGGCCGGGCTGTCTTGAGCGCCGGAGCTAATTGGGGGCACTGAACTACAACACGGATAGCACTGCGGAGTCATACCCACCAGCTCCACCACCGTAATGAGCTCTGACATGTATCACATCTTAGACTGTAGCTAATTAAATTCGCCACAGCTTCTCCAACAGCAGTGAAGACTGGAAGCACTGAGTGGCGGGGGGTATGGTCAGGGATCCTGGGGCCTACTCCTGGCTTAGCCACGGATTCCCTGCATGATGTGAGGCAGGGAAATCCACTTCTCTGGGCCCTCCGTTGATCTCTACTGTGGGGGGAGAGGAACACAAGTGAGGTTTTTTTAATCGCTAGGAGTCTCTCATTCTAGGCACCGCACTGTCAGTTCATGTGACCAGACAATAACTCAGATATGCTCTTGTCAAAGGGTGGTCACGGCAAGAAGAACTGATGTAATCCGGCTACAGCCTAGCTATAGCATGGCAACAGCACCAGTAACCCCTAGGGGCTAGCTCTTCCTGGTGCAGCACCTTCCCGCTCTTCCACAAACGTCAGCTCACTTGTCCCCACAGCAGGCAGAAAGGGAACGAGGAATTGTGCCCAGTTTGCAGGTGAAGGTTTGCAGATCAGAGCTGAACTCGCTCGTTGCTGAACCATCACGGAGCAGCCACCGTGTGTCCGGTGCTGTGTGCTAGGCCCTGCGTGCACAGCAGTGAGTGAGGTAGGTATATTTTTCCCTCCTGAGCTTTCAGCTGGGTGCAGAGGACGAGTAAATAAGCTACAAGAACAAAATGTGAGCAGGAAATCCATGCAGGGCGTCTAACCTAGGCTCGTGGTTGGCCTCAAGTGGCCTCACAGACGGCGAGACACCTAGTCCTCACCTAAGGTTCTTCGAGGTCTTCTAGGGTGCAGCAGATCCGCTTCAGGTGGTAAGGATACAGCTCTCCCCGGGGACTACTTGGCTGATGCCAGAAGGGCAACAGAACAATTTTCCCCTCAGGGCTCAATACAGAGCTGCCAAATGAATGAACTCCAGCACCCACTGGCCTCATCTAAAAAGACAAGAAACCAGGGACAGGCCGCTAAGGGACCTTCAGTTTTGAGTAAACTCCCTGAAGTCCTTGGCTTTAGCAGCATCACCTAGTGCTCTTGGACAGTGCCAAAAGTCCGGCCCCTCTTGCTGGGGCTCAGTATCCCTGTCTCCCTACCTACAAGGTGAACAGGTTGAACTAATGCTTGCTCTTTTGCTCAGATCTACTTAATGAGCTCTCAAAACTTTCTTCCTTTCTCCATCAAAAGACAAAGACAAAGCATGAATTGATGCGTTTCAGTGTGTCTCATAAAATGAAATTAACGGTGTCAGGAATCTTTATTGACCTCTGAAGTCAAATTCTTCAAGGCTGATTGGCTGGACACAGCTGTTTAATAATGAGTGCCCCCCCCTTCACCCCACCTCATACTTCTTGGCAGTTAATAGGGCCATCCCATAACTCTTCCCAAGAGAAGGAGAGGAGAGAGAACAGCCGGTGTCTATACATTCTGCAGAGGCTGGTTCATAAAGCGATATTTATACATTCCCTTTAACCTGACATTGCATAAGATCTATTAACAGTTAATTAAATTGTAACCGTTTTATACATTGACTTCTGGTTGTGATCAGCATCTAAATTTACAGATCCACAAGTCCGCATTGACTTGCGTGAAGAAGCGAAATAATATTCACTTAAAAGAGCATTAAATTGTGCAGAACCATCATGAACAGTCAATAAAGGCTTCATGTTAAACAGAATTTAAAGAGATGGTATTTGCTACTTTACTCCCTTGAGAAACATATGCCTTTAAAAGTTATTTCCTACCCCTGAATTCCCTGTGACTACAGTGGTTTTGACAATTTCCTGATTTGTTTAAAATGAACGATTATAGAACTTCGTTAGAGGCATTTGCATTCATCTAAAAGGGGGTACGTCCTCGATCCTGCCACTGTCATAAAGGGAAAAGAGACAGGAGACTAATTAAGTAACAAAGCCTCAGCCAGAAACCTCCTTTCTAGAGGCATAATCTCCTTTGCCAGGCGCAGGGCAGATGACTGGCTGTGCGCTCCCTCCTCGGCCTAATCCTCCCTCCTCAGCAAGAAGCGTTCAGACAGTGTCTGGAATAATAATGTAATTACGGACAGCTCAAACACCTCAGCCATGAAGGACAAGAACCTGGAGTCTTTCAAATATGGGAAGGAGACTCAAAGGCACCAATGGGTGGCTCCTTTTTGGGGGGCCATGGGGGTTGGGGTTAGAACGGTCTTTCACTCTTTTCTTTTTCCCCACTGAAGTAAACATCCTTCTCAGAAGGAAAGGAACTGCTTTCAGCCAAGTCATGATGGCGACCCAGGTCAAAGTGACCTCTTCACTCACTCAAATCACAACCCCTCAAACCTCAAGTATCTCTCCCCAACAAAGCCAAAGGTTTTTTGTTTGTTTCCTTCCATCACGGTTCTTCCTTCTCTAGATTACAAAGTTCTCACTGTTCTGGAAGACTAGATACAGGACTAATGGGCAGGAACTGTGTTTTATGAATTTTATATTCCCTGGATTTAGCGCAGTGATGGTACGCAGAAGATGCTAAATAAATGATTGCTGACTGGCTTCAGTTATACATCATGTTGTTTAAGTTAAAGCTAATTCTGCTAATTTCAATTTGGAAGAACACCATCTCACGGAATACTTTGAGTACAGGGGCTCCTGCTGCACATGTAAGTATCATAAAAGCCAAAAGCCAAAAACCACAGCCCAGAGCCATGATTTTCAAAGAGCATTCCACAGAGGTCTACCAGTTCAACAGAGGTGACTCAAGGGTTGTGTTAGGGAGGGAAGGGGAGAAACTGCTGGGCTGTCAATCCCATCCCTTGTCCATTTCAATGGGAACAACTCATTTCTAATTGTTTTCTACACTAGGCCTTTCCTTTCCTTTCCTTCCTTCTTTTCTTTCTCTCTCTTTTAAAAAAGATTTTATTTATTTATTTGATAGACAGCAAAGGTAGGGGGAGGACAGAGGGATAGGGAGAAGCAGACTGCCCCTGAGGAGGGAGCCCAAAGCAGGGCTCGATCCCAGGACCCTGAGATCATGACCTGAACTGAAGGCAGCCGCTTAACTGAATGAGCCACCCAAGTGCCCCATCCTTTGAAGAAAAAAGTCCTACAACTGGACATTCACATTAGTCTCAAAGTATCTCCCTACCAGATAATTACTAACTGCACAGGAGGAATCGTCATAACTTCACATTGGAGAAGCCTGGCATACATCATCTTAACACTGTGGTAGTAACTCACCATGTACATCTGACGTGATGCCAAAAGAAGGATACATGTCATTTTTATGGTGTTCTTACCCACGTGCATGAGAAATATCAGACAAGGCTGAATTGGGGGACATTCTACAAAATAACTGTTTATTCTTTTCCAGGTGTCAAGGTCATGAAACACAAAGGAGAGACTGAAGAAACATCACAAGTTAAAGGACACTAAGGAGATATGACAACTAAATGTAATATGGGATCCTGGGACAGAAAAAAGAATCCTAGTGGGAAAAAATGGCAAGGTTCAAGTAAGGTCTGTAGGTTGATTAATAATATCATTTCATGGGGCACCTGGATGGCTCAGTTGGTTGAGTGTCTGACTCTTGATTATGGTTCAGGTCTGATCTCAGGGTCGTAAGACTGACCTCTGCATCAGGCGTCACTTTGAGCATGGAGTCTGTTTAAGATTCTCTCTCTCCCCCTCCATCTGCCCCATCCCCTTCTCTAAAAAAAAAAAAAAATAATAACAATATTGTTTCAAGGTCTAGATAATTGTACTATGGTTGTATAAGATGTTAACATTAGGGGAAGCTGGGTGAAGGGTCCAAAGGAGTATTTTTACAATATCTTTTATAAATCTAAAATTACCTCAAAATAAAAAGTTAAAAAAAAAAGGAAGTTTCCAAACTAAGTGAACTTTTAAAAAAATCGCCATCTGAGAGAAATATAATTGGAATTTTGGATTGATCTTCAAAATATGAAAAATATATATAGAAAAATAACAGAACCCCTGTCATGCCAAGTCTGATTTAGGTCTATGTGTGAATTTTAATGTTATTCATTTTAAAAAGCTTGACTGTCTGGCTTTTCCTGGCAATGCTCCATTATTCCTAGAATAAAGTAAAGACCAAGTGGTGAGAGAGAATAGCTCCAGACAATATACACTGAAGCACCGCAGCTTGGACACACTGGTGAAGAGGCAAGGGGGGATGGGCGGGGAGGGCAAGATGGAAACTGTCTGGTGAATGGATCAACTCGGGTTTCACCCATAAAATTCAAGAGAATTTTGCATTCTATTCCCTAATGTACTTATGATTATTTTCATAGAAATGTTAGCCATTTATACAGTTGCCCACCCCCAAATCATGTCCAGAAAAGAAGGGCCACGTTAATTCTGTGGGTTCTCACACCTACTTGTGTACATTCTAACTTCCAGAAGCACAGTGTATATATGGCTTAGGAAATGTTTATATTCATTGTATCAGTATATTCTGCTAGTACAAAGAAGATTTTTTAAGAAAGATTTTTTTTTTTTTAACAGAACTAAAGCTTAAAAATACAAACATATCTGTAAAATCTCACTCATCCAGAAAACCTTGCTGCCTAATCATGGCAGATAAAGGAAGTGCTGCTCTAGCAGGAAGTTGTGTTAAGACCTCAGGAAATCGGCATTGCACATACATTAGCTATGCATGGGAAAATAAAGCCTGCCCTTTCTTTTTCTATTTTAAAAGTGTGAGTTTGGCCAATGTCCCCATGGTTCTTTTATTTTTTAAAAGAGAATATCTGAACTGCTGATAACAGATGACCTGTTTTAGAAAAGGTGTTAAAATTCTGCATTTGGCCCTTCTTTCTTGGAAAGCCAGGGTCCTTGTTGAGAGGTTTTTTTTGGTCCTGAAGAAACTCAATAAACATTAAAAAATAATAATAATAAATAAAAATTAAAAAATATATATATATATTTTAATATAAAAGTAGGAATTGCCTTCTTGGTCTTCATTCCTTTGTTTTTCTAGACCCTCTCCCAGTGTCCAGTTCACAGAGCTTAGGGGGGTTGGCCTCTTTTTCACTTCCACAAATGGAGACCTGACCCATACAAAGCGTATGGTATCTTCCTGACAACTATGAAAAGTTTAAAGACAAGTGCATGGCCCAGAGTGGACACAGAGATTAGCTCAGCGACTTTCACTATGAAGATCAAAAAAGAGCCTTTCTCTTTCTGCTGGAGCTCCCAAGCTGAAGGAAGATGCCGAGAGCTGTGGGAGGCCTCCTGCCACCAAGGAGGGGAAAGCTGGCCTGAGAAGAAACAACCAGCCCCCAGCAGAGATTACTGAAAACCTCCCAGCCCCAGGATGCAGCCATGCCTGAAGGCAGTTCGTTCCACAGTCTTTCTACTTACATAATCCAGTAAAGTCCCTCTTTTGCTTAAGCCCAGAAGAATTTCTGTCACTTGCAATCAAAAGAGCCTTCATACAAACATATTTCTTTTAAAAATAGAGAATATTGTGAAGGCGGAGATGAAGTGGGGCTTTCTAACCTCTAAAATTCAAGTTTAGACCTACGGTCAGACAATTCTAAGCAGATAAAAGGATAGTTAGGGGTGCCCAGTGGCTCAGTCAGTTAAGCGTCTGACTCTTGGTTTCGGCTCAGATTATGGTCTCGGCTCAAGTCATGGTCTCAGGGTCATGAGATTAAACCCTGTATCAGGCTCCACACTCAGCACCGAGTCTGCTTCAAGATTATCTCCCTCTCCCTCTGCCCCTCCCTCTGCTTGTGTGTGTGCGCGCTCTCTCTCTCTCTCTCTCGTAAATAAAATCTTTAAAAAAACAAAAGTATAGTCATAAGGGAAAGAAAGAATAAAGAAGTCAAAAGAAATCAGTTTTGAAGTTCAGCAAATGGGATTCCAAACTCACTATGCAACTGACCAGTTAATAGCCCTGGGCCACCGCTAACCCTCTCTGAGCTTCTGTTTCTACATGTCTCAGCTGCACATGGTAACTTCACAGTGTTGGTATAAAAACCAAAGAGATACTGGATGACCCAGGGAAGCACTGTCCAGTTTTTTCTTTCCTTTGCTAGGGCACAGAGAAGGTGGCAGGGGAGAAGGGCAGCCAATGGGTCCAGGAGACGGCTGCTGAAGCCCACGCGGAATTCCAACATCAAAAACATCTGTGGTGAACGATTAAACAAGGGGAAAGTCAAGCCATCCTGTCCAAACGGTGCAATGGCACTTGAAGATAAACATATGAACCAGATACCTGGTAGCAGAGCGCGTCACAAACCCACTATCGTCCAAGGCTCTGTTTAGTCTTCACATGGAAGAACACAGTTACATTCCACTAATGGAACCTCTGGGGGCTGATCTGGCCCTTGGTTTTCCAAAGCTGGCTCTGGTTGCATACCAAGAAAACTTGCCCTACTTGGTAATATGAAATAATAATAAATACATGGAAGAAAGGAATGCAAAATAAATGGGAATACATGAAATAAAATGAGATAAATCAATGAATGAAAAAAAGTCTCAAACTAGAGGTCTAAGGTCACCTCCCAATCTACAAGGGACCACACACTGTGCCTGTTTAGAAAAATATAAACATATCTTGCCAACTACTAAAAAGCCAGAAAGTTCTTTTAAAGATCTAGATATCCAGTTTCTCTTGAGTAATCACAAGGCCTGGCAACCCAGCCCGTGTCCTTATATGGCAGCAGTTGGCTGCCGCCAAGTTGCTAGTAGATGCCCCTCAAGGTGGGGCGGAGGGCATGTTCTCCAGCCATCTGCTCTCTCTTCCCAACCTGCCCCACTCTCGTACTTGGCAGGCATCGCTCATGCAACTGGCCTCCAGAACCCCTCTAGGAATCTGTATTTGCTGCCCCTGAGAAGGGGTAGACCTAGGATCTTAGGATGCCATCACCAGCCTCTTTCTCTGTTAGCTTCCCCACTCCAGAAGCAAAATTACAAGGGTTACTAAGAAGGGAAGACTTATACATCTGCAGTTGGCTCAGGTCATGATCCCAGTGTTCTGGGATCGAGCCCCGCATGGAGCTCCCTGCTTCAAAGGGAGCCTGCTTCTTCTCCCTTTTCCTCTGCCTGCCACTCCCCCTGCTTGTGCACACTTGCTCTCTCTCTGTCAAATAAATAAATAAAATCTTTAAAAAAAAAAAAAAAAAGGAAGACTTTCAGTGGTGGTGGATGTACAACTCTGTGAACATACTAAAAACCACAGAAATATACACTTTAAAAGGGTAACCTTAATGGTGTGTGAATTATGCTTCAATAAAGCCAGTAGCGGAGGAGTCTGAAGAGGGGGAAAGGAGGAAGAAAGGCTCCCGGGAGGTCAAGGTCTTGACCAGACTATGATACTGACAAGATTTAGCCTTGGTAACCTCCTGGCTTCCTTTTTAGTGTCCCTCTCCTGGAAAAGAAATCAGGTTTTCAGCCAGACATCAGAGTTGTAAAGTAAGGGAAAGTAGAAGGCATAGGAGATCCACAGTCAGGAAACCCTGCCTTGTCATCCTTAGCTGTGTGATCTTGTGTGATTCCACCTGCCTCTCTGGGTCCCATGTCACTACTATAAAAAAAAAAATGAGAATCCCTGAATGGCTTAGGTCAAGCCAAGGACAGTTTTAAGTAACAGTAGAGATAAGAGATATGAAAGCATTTTTTTTTTTTTAAGCCAAAGTGTTGCACCAGGTGCAACAGATACAGGATAAGACATTGTATCTCTGCCTTGTGTCTGTGAGAGACATAATTAATGAATTACAATACTCCTTATTATAGAAGCGCTGGAACTGCTTACCTAAGAGCTCTTTTCCCCATGTGCCATGCTGACAGGGCCCCAATTTTTATACAGCTACCACATTTCCTTCACGTAATTAACCAATATATGTTGGTGAGTCTGTGCCAATCTTGGAGGTCTGATTTTCCTTTCCAGGCACTGGAGCAAGGATAGAACCAAATGGGCAGGTATTCATTATTTGGGGTTAGAGGCATGAGTTGGGGAAGGATTTCTTCATGGATTAAAAGATGACAAGAGAGGGGCACCTGGGTGACTCAGTGGGTTAAAGCCTCTGCCTTCGGCTCAGGTCATGATTCCAGGGTCCTGGGATCGAGGCCCGCATCAGGTTCTCTGCTCAGCAGGGAGCCTGCTTACCCCCGACCCCGCCTGCCTCTCTGCCTACTTGTGATCTCTGTCTCTCAAATAAATAAATAAAATCTTAAAAAAAAAAAAGATGACAAAGAGAAAGAGTACACCGCACAACTAAGAATATCAATCTGGAATGACCAACCCTGAGGCACAGTCCAGCAAATGTACTGAGAAGGAAGGAAGGAGGGAGGGAGGGAAGAAGACGGAAGGAAGGGAGGCAGGCAGGGAAGGAGTATCCTTTTGGGTAACTGAAAAACAAGACAGCAAGGTACTTACAGGGGAGGAAAATGAGATCACCACCAGACTTTGTAACAGTTAACACCATATGCCAAAAGAAATGGGAGAAGTAACATATTCAAGATACTCAAGGAAAGAAAATATGGAACAAGAATTTTATAAAGAACACATTATTATCGACATTCAAGAATTCAAGAAATATCGTTCCCATGAGGTCTTTCCAAAGAATGTCCCACGGAACGAACTTCAGACAACCAAACTGACTGTAGAAATATGGTGAACATTAAATAAACACTTACCTGCAGAACTAAGACTAAATGGGAGTTAGGAGGGAAACAGTAGTATCCGTAATAAAAGACAACTTTAAGACAATTTGGGGGGAGGTGATGGGGAAAGGACATGTCAAAAAGATGTTTTATTTCAAGTAATCATATTTGTAGCAGTATTTGTCTTGTGATGCCAACACCTGTTGTATGTATACTATGGACTAAGACAAAAGAGTTCAATTCCATTATCTCCTGTGTTCTTAAAAACCAGGGTTCTTGATGCAAAGGAGATACACAGATGTAATAAAGGAAAAAACCTCCAGCCTTGAATTACCATTAAATACATATTTATGAATTGATGAGCTATTTGCCCTTTTAATGTAAATCAAATATAAGCATAAACATACTTATATGTTTATTCTCTGTCCAGTGAGAAGTCTAGGAGTGAGTCCACTAGCAAAGACCATCTGGAGCTCCCCCATAAGGGTCTTCAAATACCATTTCCCACTAAAAGAAACCAAAGGGTTCTGAGAGAGATGACTGAGTGCAGGTTGAGGGCAGGATACATACCGGAAGCATGTGAAATATCCAGACATCCCAGAGAGCAAAGAAATGATCGAGATTACTGTGGTCATGCTGGAGAACTCAGGGTGCATCGAAGAGACTCCTACCGAGTAAGTGAAGAAGAAATGATAGAATCAGGAGGCCAAGAGATGTCAGCAGCCTCCTGCTGAAGCACAGTGCCCCTGGATTCTTGCCAGGGGGGTCTACACCAGTCTGAGCAAGTGTCTGGATCCAGCAGCCAATTTGCAGGAAATCAAGAAAACAGAGGAACATGTTAATCTGAACCGTGAGTGAACGATCAGCAAAATCCAGACCTGACAGCCCAGCGTTCTTCAAAAGTCTTGTCTTCAAAAGACAAATTATAAGGAAAGGAACTGGAGGGGGACTCTGTAGATTAAAATGTTTAAACAACACCTTTTAAAATGGGTAGACTAAACGACTAGGGATGCACATTTGGGGGATAAATCTCATTTTTTAAATGGAAGGACGTGATTGCTGTGGTCCCATTAGGGAAGAGGGGGCAGTGGTTGGATAGGGCATACGAAAGGGTTTCTAGAGGGACTGCGGAATTTATTTCGTGGCTGGTGCTGGTAGTAAGGGGATTCATCACAAAATAATTCTTCAAGAGGTGCCTGGGTGGCTCAGTGGGTTAAAGCCTCTGCCTTCAGCTCAGGTCATGATCCCAGGGTCCTTGGATCGAGCCCCGCATTGGGCTCTCTGTTCAGCAGGGAGCCTGCTTTCCCCTCTCTCTGCCTGCTGCTCTGCCTACTTGTGATCTGTCAAGTAAATAAATAAAAATCTTAAAAAAAAAAATTCTTCAAGTCTGCAGTTGTTTTGTATGGCTTTCTGTATCCTGTATCTTATTTTACAGTAAGAAGTTGTTCTTAAAAGATAGGAACAGGAGGGAGAGAAGAAAGGCGCTATTTCTATCCCTGCCCTTGACATGTCTTGTGTCGATGAGACATGATCACAGAGAGGCTGTATTCCCAGACACAGGGCACAGGCTAAAACAAGGGCAAGTGGGAGAGCTGAGAGATATGGCACATTCCAGCAATACAAGTGGTCCTATTTGGCTACGCAAAGGCTCTGCGCAGAGAACAGTAGGAGATAAAACTAGAAAAGTAGTTGAGGTTATCCTGTGGCAGTCTCATTATGCCCGTGTAAGATGTTAATGCCAAAGGGGAAAGAGAAAGAATGAATATTTCTTAACAAGGATTGATACCAATACCCCAGTGGTTATTTCTCCTTCTTCCTTCTCCTTCTCTTCTTCCTTCCTTCTCTTTCCTCCTTCTTAACAGAACTCTGATTTTGTCCAGTTACCCATCCTGCAGGTTTCTGTGTCTACATGAAATGTCTGGAGCTACAGCAGCTGCCTAGGGATAATGAGGAACTTTAACCAGGGAGAACATGCTGAGTATGGCAGAGCAGAAAGAGGGTAGGAAAATGAATCTCAGATCATGTTGCTGAGCCATTGAATTAATTAACCCCACAGATGCCCTTTTGCTAGGGTGCTGGTTATGTGAGATAATAAATCTCTGTATCATTTAAATGATTGGGTCTTCCATTACTTGCAGCCCAAAGTAGCCAAAATTATAAACACATTTTAAGGGAAAATTATTTTAAAAACTCAGCTAGACCCTTATAAATTAAAAAAAAAAAAAAGTCTTTAAAGAGGCTCATGCCCTGAGTGTTCCAGAGGACTTATGACCCAATTGGTTGCCCTGAACAATCTCCCAGTTCTGCAGAAACACACAGAAGGTTCCAGCAGCCAGCTTAAGTTTACCACTTAATCACACAACTCTAGCTGATGTCAAACTCTTAAAGGAGTTGATCCCAGGGAACGGGGAGAAAAATGAAAAGGAAATAAAATTGAACAGTTGCCTGCAGAGAACACCAGCTGCACGTGATTGATTTCCATGTAATCTCCATTTGTCTCCCTGAAATTCTTTCATCAGATCTCTGGCACAGGGTCACAGAAAGGCACAAAGCTGCTCATGCCCGGAGTGTGGTCAGGGGAAAAAAAAAAAAAAAAAAGAATCCCCTTATGTGTCCCTGAAGGCCAAGGAAGCCAAGACAGGTGATCTGGGGGAAAGCTAGAGAGAGAAGCTTTTCCATTCCTTAGCCCATGGCAATAGTCAGGCCATGGGCCATTGTGACCAAGGTGGAAGGTCAGTCTGTTGGCTGCTCTGTGAGAACTCTCACCCCTTAGGCTGGTGAGTCCTAAGATCTGCAGGGCCTGTGCCTGTCCTGAGTGTCTTCAATTCATCAACTGCTTAGGGCAGGTGTCTTGGCCCTAACAACAGCTGGTATGTGGTGTTCCTCCACTGACCCATCATCCATCCTAAAAACCACACAGGGAAACAAATTATTCTGGGGAGGAAGCTGAACTTGAGGTCACCAGTAGTGGGGAAAGGACGACAAAGAACAGAAGAGGCTGGGAGGGCGGGGCAGACTGTATCCTGTTCTCATTTCAAAGTGCCACACCTGTCACTTGTTTAATGCTCTTGGCCTTGGGCTAAATGTTCTCTGGTATTGATACTGGGGCGCACATTTATTTGGTTGGGGTGTTCCTGCCCGCAGGAGTGGGACTCTAAGCGCAGAGGGAACAGTAAGAGCGCCCATGCAGTGGGGCCTGAAGTGTAGTATTAGCATCTCCCTGAAATGCAAATTCTCAGGCTTCACCCTAGGCTAACTGGATCACTACTCTGGGGGCAGGTCCCCGAAATTTGTTCTAACAAGCCCTCCAGGTGACTTCCATGCACACGAAGACAAAACCAATGCCCTCATTATGCAGTGGCGGGATGGCCTAAAGTGACTTACTTTGGATCATGTGGCTGGGAACTAGCAGAGGCTAAATTAGAGCTGGGTCTGACCTCTCCCCTCCCCCCCCCCGCCCCATCTGGTGCCTCTTCCCTTGCATCAGAAAAGGAAGCAAAGTTGCAATGCCATAAACCTACAGTGAGCTATTTCAAAGCCATTTTTAACCATTTTTAGTATTTCTGCATACATCCTAGCAACTTATCTGAGCCCCGAACAATTCCAGTCCTCATGTGGGATGATCAGACCAGGACTCCCCCTCCCTTTCAGACTCCTCTATATGGCTGGCAACAGAGGCAAGTGTCCACAATCATCTCATGACCAAAGCCAGAAACCCCAGCAACGGAGGGGTAGTGCCATTCCAAGCAAGAGCTTAGCAGACTGCCTCGGTTCAAATCCCAGCTATGTGACTCGTTCTCTGTGTTACTGTGGGCAAGCTGGAAACTTTCTGAGCCAACTTTCCTCAGTTGTGACTTGAGGACAGCAAGTGTCCAGGGACAGCGGCCGCCAGGGAAGATGAAATGAAACAAACCCGGTCGGGTGCTGCGCACTGCGCCTGCAACACAGCTACAAGGCACTGCTAGCCTCCAACACCTTACCCCTCCTCTCCCCGTGTCCAGCTGGGGACCAAGTCATGCTGACTCCACCTCTTTGACAGTTCCCACATCTGGCCTCTTGTCTTCATTTGTGTGCCTGTCCCATTGCCTCTGCAGTGGCTCTGCTTCTCAGCTTGTCCTCCTGCCCTGCCCCACAAGTCTTCCAATAGGTCCTCCAGCCCCCAGGTACACTCTATAGGATGACAGCTCAGCAAGCTTTAAAAAAATTGCAAAGCTCAGCCACTCATTCTGCTGCGTGAGCTTCCTGAATCCCTGTAGGGGCCCTCACGGTCCGTGGGGTCAAGTTCCAGCTCCTGGACAGAATGCGCCAGTCCCCTGGTGATCAGCACCCCCACCTTGATCTTATTTCTGGGCTCCTCCCAGGCTTTATACTACTTACTCTGGGGACCCCAAGAACGGTGGCCTCTTCCCAGCAGGAATGCCTGGTCCCCTTCTGCCTGGCACATCCACATTCATCTTTCCAGATGTATCCAGAGTTGGTGCCAGCTCCAAGTCCTGTTCTCAGGGAGCTGTGACTACCCCTGTCTGTGCCCTCTCTCGCTGCTGCACCTGCTTCCCTCCCAGCATCTGTTCTACCTTCCTGAGCTTATATGTGTTCACATCTGCCACCCTTGTTGACTGCTGGATTATCACCCAGCCTGGCACAGGGGAGGTACTCTAAACTTATTTAATAAATGGATAAACACTGAACTCCCCCAATTTCACCAGTCCCAGTGCTGCCCTCCAGGCTCACAGAACAAACCTGCTCTAGTATTTCTCAGGAAAGCCTTTCTGGGTTGGAATCCCATCTCATTTTCACAGCAGGCTGGAATGATTCTCTGTACAAATGTAGCTGTGATTATGCAATGAGTAAAGCAGGCTGTGTGAATGATAGCTCACAATGTAATTCATCCATCACCAGGCGGTCATTCAGTTCCCAGCATGGGCAAAGCCCTGGGTTTAGGAGAAAACGAGCCTTCTCATCCCCAACTGGTGTGGAATGTGGCCATGAAGACTAAGAGCTTGCGACCAAAGTCTGAGCACTGGGCTGGAGGCTTGGATTCTAGTTCCTGGCACCACCACTCACTCGCAGGGTGACCCTAGCAAGCCCTTTCCTGCTCGGGCCTCCGACTCTCATCTGTTAAACCAGAGTGATAAACCAGAAGCTTTCTAAATACCCTTTAGTGCTCAGAGCTCAAACATTTCATAAACTGAAGTGCCATTCCTGAGAAGAGAACCGGGATGACTCTCCTGCTTTCTACCCCACTCCCTTCTGAGCACTTTGCAGTTCACATGGGAGGCAGATGAGAAATACAGCATTCACTGAACATACGACATGACTCTTCCTGTCTCTATCCAGGTGCTCTCTAACTTAGGACTGGGTGCCAGAACCTGGGTGTTCCTGGAGGCTTTTGCACCTTCCCCCATACACAGCTTCCCCTCTCTTTGAGATCCATCCAAAGGAGGCAATATTGCATAACAGTTAATAACACACAGCTGGAATCAGTCTGCCTGGCTTTGACTCCTGGCTCTCTTTCATTTAGTACTGTGTGACCTTGAGCAACAGTTTAACCACCTTGTATCTCATTTCCTCATCTGTAAAATAGGGACAATAGTACTTCTACCTTATGGGGTCATCGTGAGGATTAAAATATTAATACAGTTAATTCCCTAAATAGTGACAGCCACAGAGGAAGCCCTGGACAGAAAACATTATTATCTTTTCTCAAAGATCCTTTGGGAAAAGAGTACTGCTTGTCTAATGACATTTTAAGAAAGGCACTAACTCATTCAAGAGAGAGCAAACCTCATGACCTAATTATGAGCCAAAGGCCCCACCAACGAATACCATCACATGGGCTCTTCTATTTGAGGAGAGATGAGAAATCAAAACTGGCAGTCTGCAACATGGGAGAGGCCTTGACCAGAACCCGACCGTTCCGGAACCCTGGTCTCAGACTTTTGGCCTCCACAACGCTGAGCGATATGCTTCTGCTGTTTCTAAGCCACAAGGTCTGTGGTGTTTTGTCACTGCAGCCCAAGCCAAGACACATGAGCAACAACAAAATGTGAGCGGACAGATACTACAAAGTGACCGGGGTGGTTATCTCTGGAAGGTCATAATCACTGGGGACTATCCCTTTGTGTTTGTGCTTATCTGTATTTTGTAGCATTCTACAATATCCTCTATCTTCCGCCAAATGTCTTTTCCCACATTCCGGGGTCTCTGGGCAGACGGATCCTGCAGCTTCGCTCCCCAGCGGGGGCCCCCGCATTCCAAGGAATGGCCAAACTCCAAACCCATACTCCTCAGGCATGGGCTGGAGTGGGGCCTCCAAAGGGGCCTCATCTAACTGGCAAGAACACATTCTTTCCATGGGCTTTTCCAGAAAGAACCTCAGTCAGAAGCGAGAACGACAGGTATCTGAAACAGACCATCCATCAGGCAGAAGGCTGTGCGGCTGAGAATCTTGGCAAGGAGCCCCCTGAAGTAACACCTCCAGCCATTTATTGAGCGTTTAAGCTCTGCCCTGCACCAGAGCTGTGCGAAGTACATTCCAAGCATTATCTTATTTGATCACCACCGCCCGGCAAGGCAAGTATTTTTCTCCCAAATTATGGATCAGGACACTTGAGGCTCTGCCATCTCCTGCCCTGGGTTGTACAGCTAGGAAGGCACTGAGAGGGAGTCAGCCTCAGGTCTAACCCTCCTATCTGCCACAGTGACACAGCGTCTTCTAACCTGGGTTTGGCAGACCTCAGTGTACCCGGCCTTGAATTTCCCTTTTCTCAGCCAAGGAGCTGGGCTCTTGGTTACACTCGAGATTGCTAAGTAAGGTACTTAGAGCTGCCCCGCATGTGATTTTTCCCAACTTCCCAGACTGCTCACAACACAGAACTGCGGCTACCTTCCTTGATAGCAGTGTTGAGTATATACCTTGAGTGCTTGAGAGACGCACACTCAACCCAGGACACAGGTACAAAAACCATGGGAAACGGCCTATGTCCTTAAGCACCTAAACAACTCTTTGTAGATCTACAACCCACAGACTGAGAGGTTCCCCAAATGGAATCAAACTGACCCTTCCCAGGAACTCTGACCTGTGATGAGGGTCTCACTAACAGGTCTGTGATAAGAGCTACCATTTCGTGCGCCCTCCACATACCAAGTACTTTACAAACTTTCTCTCTTCTAAGCCTTGTCCTAACCCTGTGAGATATCCCTCACTGATCTGTAGGGGTGGAAACTGCTGAGAGAGTCTAAGAGATGTGCCCATGGTCACCTGGAACCACGAAGTGCCCTGTGACACCTACCACAGCCGGTCGCATCTGAAGGTTAATTTTGTGTCTGTCATCCCATCAGACAGACAAGGATGGTGTCCCATTAGGGACTGTACCTTCACTGACCCAATTCCGGACCTGATAAGCATAAGCTTACACATGCACAGGGGACATACTACAAGGGCAGGTAACTCAGAAGGAGGCCTCTGGATTCAGACAGACCTGGGTTTGTGCAGCAGCTCTGCCTCATCCGAAGTGTCTCTCCTTTAAGCAATTCAGCCTTCTCTGACCTTCAGTTTCCTCACCTGTTAAATGGGAACTCCAGCTTACCTCCTAGGAGGGTATGAGGAATGAACAGGAGTCGGGAATATAGATCTCTGAGCACAGATCAGGCATGTAGTAGCGGATCATTAAAACAGAGACCTGCATCACTGCAAGGCCAGAAAGAGAAGTGCCCATCAACGGGACACGTGGAATGCCAGGCATTTGGTCTCCCCACTGGAATGTGACCTTCTCGAGGGCAGAACTACGACATGTGCATCTGTGACCCCAGCCATGGCCAATAGACACTGTTCAACAAATGGCTGCCGCTGCCGGGCACCCTTTCTGCCCAGGGCGCTGACTCTGAGCTGTGCACAGACGGCAGCAAGGCAGAAGGGAGGAGAGAGAACCTCCTCCATTGCAGCAGAGGGCTCCTGGGTTAGCCTCACCTCTAACACAGGGATAAATAAATACATAAATAAAATGGGGATGAAAACAGTGGCTACCCTGCAGAGTTCTAACAAGGTGGAAAGGAAATACCATCAGAAAGCCTTCTGCCCACCCGAGACCCAGGACAAGGGGCAGAGTGTGACGGCACAGGGCAGAGTGGGCAGCGAGGCTGGGACTGAAGACCCTACAGTTACAGGTTCAAATCCCAGCTCCGACATGTATGAGCCTTGTACCCTCACCTCCCTGAGCCTCTGCCGCCTCATCTCTACAAGGAGGAAAAGAACAGAACCTCCCCCAGGAGGCTGCTGTGAATCAAATAGAAGGTGTGCTGAGCCACTGGTACATAGTACGACCTCAATAAATGGCAGTTTTATTATGGAGGATACACTTTTTTCTGAAGGTAAAAGCCAAACTCCTCAGACAATAACAGAGCCGAGGAGGAATTCAGCTTAGAGCAACTAAAATAAAAACAGGAGAGCCGAAACCGTTTCCTGAGGATGACTATTTATGAGGCCAATTTCAGTTTCCGAGTGCTAATGAATCCCCCACGGCAGGCTGTGTGCAGCTCTGAGCCCAGAGAGCAGGGATGAGCCCTCCCCTGAGTTCCTGGAGGCGCCGTGCACACTTGCGGCGCTCAATCAGCGTTTACTAATCACAGCAATAATCCTAATAATGATCGGGGTAAAGTGCGGGGTATGGGGGGAGACACAGAGGGTGCAGGTGGGGAGGAAGAACACTTAAGCTACTTTGTTTCTTCAAGATAAACTTCTGCCTGAAATAGATTAATTCAATCTGCATATTAATGTAGATTACTAATTAATGACTAAAAATGCTTTCAACATGGAAAGTGCTATGCAAATGCTTAAGACAATAACAACATCCAGGAGTCACAGGGTAAGTATGGAAAGGAAATAAGCTAGGCTCTTTTTTGTTAACATTTAAAATTTTATGGTTGAAGGAAATGGAGGGCATTAGGAAAACTCACTTAAAGCACAAAAAACATAAAAGAGGAAAGCCTGGTGTGAGGGAGGGGACTTCCTTTGTGCTCCTATGGAACCTTCTCACTGCACTAACCACAGGTCTTTGTGGCTGCAAGCCTCCTCTTTGGCCTTGCATTCTGAACCCCCAATTCCCTGAGGGCAGTGGCCACATCTGACATGCCTCTCTATCCCTGGTTGCCAACCCTGTGCCAGGTACGTAGGCAGTAGTGAATACCATGTAATGAAATAAACAAATGGCCCCCAAAGGGTAGGGTGAGGGAGCGCCTGGTGACTTTCCTTTAGAGAGTACAGTGTAAAAAGGAGTAACTTCACAGTGGAAAAACATCGGACAAATACTATCTCGGCCAGGTGATCAAGGTCAATGTCAAAGTGCTAAGTCACGTTCATAGTATGTGCCCATGACGTACGGCAATGCGAATGGTATTGATCCATGGTCATCTTCCCAAAAGCCTGTAACTCCTGTCTATGGACAGCAGAAAAACATCAGGCAAATCCCAGTGGATTCAGCAAAATACCCAACCAGGACTCCTCAGAACTGTCAAGGTCATCAGAAACAGGGAAAGTGTAAGAAACCGTCCTGGCCAAGAGGCACAATTTAGTGTAATGTGGCATCCTGGAGGGCTGGCACAGAGGGTGAAGTGGGTCTAGGAGGAAAAGGGACCCATTTAAGTTCTCACAGGCTCTCCTGGTAGATAGGCTCTCGTAACATGCATCACGGAATGATGGAAGCGATGCTCCTTTTCATACATAGTGAATACCTTGTTTTGTTTTTTTTTTAATTGCAACTTAGATGCAGTTTCCCTCCTCCTCTGAAAACCCTCAACCTCCATGGACCAAAAGTCCTGTATAATTTGAGAGCCAAGCAGCTCACGGGAACCCAGAAATTCAAAGGACTGGAAGTATGATCCTCAGAGCTCACCAACACCAAATCCTCCCATATCACAGAGGAAAGACTGAGGCCTAAAGCAGGGGACGGTGTCTTGCCTACTTCCAGTTTAGCATGCTTAGTTATACTTCACTCACGCATCTCCACTTGCAATATCCAAAAGTCACCCTGCTACCTGGGACACAAAGAACCAGTTTAGGGCCATGGAGGAATTCCTGCCAAATCCCAGCTCTATCTTTGCCAACTCATGGCTGTAGAGCATCCGTGTGGAAAACAGTGTGGTATTTAGCTACACATCTTTTTGCCCCAGGTCCCTGGCCATTGCCAAGCAGAAAGCCCAGGCCTGGCAGGCTGAGGCCGAGACACAAAAACGGTTTCCCGGAGGGGTGTAGGGAAAGGGCACAGCTCCGCCTGGCTGGCAGGCCACACTTCCCTGTGAGGCCCCATGCATCAGCCACCCTGGGGGATCTCGTTTTCCAGCTTGGCGTAGGGTACATTTTCTAAATGTGACCCTGTTTCTGTTATGAGAATCAAAGTGCTTCAACCGCAAGATCATAAATACTCAAAAGTGACGGCTAATGGCAGTGGCAGTTTGCAAAATGCCAAACGGCAGCGAGAAGTGGACGCAGTAAATTACAGCCCGGCTCCTCCATTCTCACTGAGGTGTTTTGTGGGTTTTTAGTGATGAGATCCGCTTTCAAGTGGATTTACAGGGGCTCCCTGTGAATTCAGACGGAGCTTTTAAAAATACTTCTAACAGATGCTGAAAAGAAAACCAGAAGAGCCTACCATTTCAAGCCTAAAACGAGTTTATTAAAAATGCGTTTAATGCATAATGGCCATTATGGAAAATATGGAAAGTGGCTCATTTGAGGATGGATCTGTTTAGTGTGAAAATGCTAATGATTATAATAATAGTAACAATGACTGCGAAGACGGACTGGGTCGGGCATGGGGCTGAGCATTTTACGTGGATTATCTCACTGACTTCTCTCAGACATTCCATGTGGGCAGTGCTCCGACTGTCCTTACTACATACATGTGATAATGCAGGTTCCAAGAGGTCAAATCATTTGTCCCAGGTCACATAGCTAGCTGGGGAGTGGCAGATTGGAGCTTTCGAGCTCAGGGTGTGGATGGCGCTCTGGGTGTCCCTCTCCATGGAGCACACCAGGGGCTCCCTGACCTCAGCGGAACAGCACTGTGTGCTCAGGGAGGACTGTGGATGACGCAAATGCCAGGCTTCAGGAACCTGTCACCAGGATACCAAACAAAGGGACAAACTTTTAGAAAGTACAAGGGTCCCTATTATGATGGAACTGTCAACTTCCAAGGCCTGACTTTTGAGTCTCGGTTCCTGCATCAAGGAAATGAGGGCGATACCATATCATTTGGCCATTCGGACAATTTGGTGCGATCACGTATGTGCAAAGCACCGTGGAACTGTGCACTGAGGCACTGTACAAGTGAAGATTGTGTTATTAGTGAAGATACTGGATTGACTTGAGCAGGAAGGGTGCTAACACACATTCCCTCATGTCCCCTTCACAGAGGCAGAGACTGAGGGTGAGCAGAGATTAAGTAACTTGCTCAGGGTCCCAGAACAGAGAGTCAATGACACAGCCACGATAGGATTTGGAAGGCCATGTGTTCCTCCTGCTCCCAAATCCATTCTCAGTCCCCGACACACACACACACACACACACACACACACACACAGCAGGGCTGCAGAAAACATGGCTGAGAACTCCTGGGGAGAACTCCCAAAGGTCCCCCTAGCACTGAAGCTGCAAGCAGTGTTTCCGTCTGCAGGTGGCAGGGAAAGACTGCAGAGAGGCTGGCCTCAGAAGACAAGTGACCTCATGGTCTCAGAGGGAGCCCCATCTGTGCTGCCCTGAGCACAGTGTTTACAGTCACTGCTGTGGCCAGGGACCCGCAGGCGGAACCTGCAGGCCCATGAAGACCACAAGTCTGCCCCCTCTGATGCTCTTGACTTATCTGCAGCTGGTGGGGACATATCTGATACGAGTGAGGAAGAGCAGCAGGCCTGTGCTAGCCTGCAAAGCCGCCACTGCCAGTTGCTGAAGGAAACGTCTCCAGGTTCTGTGTCCTTCCACGGAGTTCTTTCCTTTGGGAACTGTCCCACTTTTTCACAAAATGTTATGCATCAGACCATTTCCTTCAGGCCCTGTTTCCTCTATCGTTGACTCTTGCAAAGCCGTTGAAGGCGAAGTTACAGAATCATAGACCGTCCGGGCTCGGAGGCTCTCAGAGACTAAAGGTTGTCTCCACCACCCTCCTACCCACTACCCCTTCCTCCCTGCTGCCACTTAGGTCCCTTCGAAAGTATTCCTGCCAAAGGATTGGCCAGCCTCTGTTTAAATACCTCTAAGGATGGGGATCTCACTACCTCATGAGGCAGCCCGTTCCATATTCTATCATCAGAATAAGGTAGAGAGAGGTTAAGAGAATGGGTCCCTGAGCAGAACTGATGATTTATCTTTGTAAAGCCCCATGCAAAATGAAAATGCAGGGATCCTTGATAAAAAATTATTAAGGATCTTAAAATGGCAACAGCAGAGCCATTAACCTAATGCGAGGTCTTTCTAAACACGGGACCCTGAGCAACTGCACTGGTCACAGCCCATGTGGTCTGATTCCGACAGTGAACTCCATGGGTTTGGATTCCACTTACTGACCAGTACTAGCCTCATGTATAAAATGGAGGTAATAATCCCTAGTTCATAAACTTGTTTTTGAGGATTAAATGTGTCACTATGTGAAATGCTTAGAACAATGCCTGGCACAGAGTAAACAAATCATTTTTCTGCCCACGTTGCACAGAGAGAAAAAGAAGTATACATAGCAATCTCCATGCCAGCCCTGCAGTTGGCTCTTATAGCCTCATACAACTTCCATCCACCTCGAGTGAAGTGGCTGGGCTCTTGCCACCATTGCTGGCCACTAAGGCCACAGGTAGGAAAGATTAGAGCCACCACAAAGGGCAGAGCCAGTTCTGTGGGACCTGCAGTTTATGTTTTGAGGGTGAAGGTAGGAAGATCATCTTTAAGAAAAGGAAGATTAAATTAAGGCATGCACACTATGTATTTTTAACAAGCTACCAGATGTAGTCCTAGCTCAACTTTTCCACCGGAGGACCCTAAAAATGCCTGAGGCCACCCCAACATCAGCCAACAAGAGGAGAAATCAGAATTGAGAGAGAAAGAGGTCTTAACTGAGTATGGTTAAACCATCTTGTTTTTGCAAATCTTAAGAGAACATACCCTTGGCTGTGTCTACTTCTCTCCAGCATCCCTGCCTGGGCTCCACTCCCAGATAGATGGCTGTCCTCCTGGCACCCCTGTCCCCTCCTGACCCGTCTCTACAGAACAGCTGCAGTGACTCTGGAGGAACGCAAACCTGACCACGTAAATCCTCCAACAGCTTCCCGCTGCCATTGGGATAAAAGCTCCTTAACATGAAGCATTTCTTCCTTCCAAGACCAGCCCCTCTCTCATCCCCAACCTCACTGTGCAGCCCCTCAAGGCCAAGCCTCCATCAGACAAGCCATACCTCTTCAGGACACTCTGCCTGGAATCCACTCCTTACCCCACTCTAACCTGGTGAATTCATCCTTCAACATTTGCTTCAAGGGCGCCATCTCCCAAGCAGGTTTCCCTGGACCCTGCAGAACGAAAATAAACCTGGGTTCGGTACCTGCCGTGTGCTCCCACTGCACCCTTGACGTGGCCCCTGAAAGCGCTTCTGTCACCTATGGCCATTACAGCACTATCTCCCAGCTAGGCTGTGATGCCACGCAGAAGGGCCCTGTCTGGCCCGGATCCCCACAGCTGGCGTGGTATCAGAAGCCCGCTAGGTGTGCAACACCACCGAGGACTGGGGTGGCCCTTCGCAGTCTCATCCCAGTGTTGCCACTAACCCACCAGGTAACCCCAGCTGAGGCTTCCAGCCCTTGGGGTCCGTTGGGAGACCACAACCTGTGCCCTGCTAGTGTCGCCAGCGGCACACTCGCCTCGCCCTGCAGACATAGGGTGGAGAGGCCATTTCGTTCTGCTGAGTTTCCTGCGCACGGAAATCTTGCAGGAGCAGCCAGACTTTGGAGCCCTTCATTTATTATTCATTTATTTCCTTGTAAGACCACTGCTGCTGCACTCGAAGGACATGGCCCCGGCACAGACTCCCCACCTGCAAGCGAGCACCGATTCAACCCAGCCACAGCAAATCTTGTCTGAAGGTCTCCAATCATGGACAGTCAAATTAGCCCGGGATGCAAAGAGGTAATCTGGAGTCGAGACGCCCTCTTTCCCATCACCACACTCTCTAAACATCCCAAGCATGTTCGCATTTATCACTGCCTTTTAAAAAAAATCTTATTTTCCTAACAATCCTCTGAGGGACAAAGCTCGGGGTTTATTTTTCATTTTCCAGATAAGGAGACTGAGGCTCAGGAAGGCAGAGGACCTTGTCCCGGGTCGGAGAGCTCCTAAGTGACAGAGCTGATGAGATCTCAGGGGACAACAGGTTCCCCAGCCCCCGCCCTGTCATACCTATCCTCCCTTCTAGATGCTAAAGGTATTTTTAAGAATGATTATAAAATCTTGAACATATCTGTAAATTAATTTTTATTCCCCAAGACAAACGAGTTTGAAAAGCTGGAAGAAAAGCATGAAACGAAGGGGCAGCTACTCCACACCTTCCGAAGTCAAGCATCAGTCTGTTACAAGTCCTAGCACTCAGGCCACAAGGCAATCCTGTCTCATCTTCAAGCACGCCAGCTCTCAGTGGTCTCAGAGCCCCTGTACTTGCCATTCCTTCTGCCTGGACACTCTTGCCTTGGCTCATCTTCACCCTCAGGTCACAGCCTGACCATTATCTCTTCACAGAGACTTCCTGAACTCCTTCCCCTGACCCTCTTACACCAGCCTCTTCATTTCTGGACGGCGCTCATCATCCCTGTCTTATTCATGTCTTTTCTCGTCTGTTTCTTCCACTAGAAGGTAAGCTTCCTGAAGGCAGGGTCTGGTTTTCTCACCAGCATACCCATTCCACAGAACTATGCCTAGCACGTACCAGACACTTAATAATAAGTACGCTGAATAAATAAATAAAGCTTATTTGCATTTGACCATTGTCAAATCCCACAGCAACCCATTTATAGTAACCAAATCATATCTATTAGCCAAATAACCTTACAATAATCAAATAAATGTTGGACAGCTAACAGTCTTCCATTTTTATTAAGGATGGAAATAAGGGGCCCAGAGACATGAAGGGGCTTGCCTGAAGCCACAAAGCAATCAGAGATGGGGCTGGGCCTTGAGTTCACTCATGATTTGGCTTTCTATTATTGTCAATTTTTAGAAAAATCTGCTTAAAATAGTTTTCCTTCAGTTTCTTCCCATTGCCTTAAAGATTCTCATAGGTCACTGTGTTATACGCGGAGCCCTCTGGCTCGCCCCAAGAGGGCAGGGGGTGGCCATGTCTGCAGCATTTCTTTGAGCTGACATACTGCCAGGAATGTGAATTAACAGAGTCTCTGGGGGTAAAGCTAATCCACAACCTGATGTACCCAGGATCCTGGGCAGAAAAGCTGAGGGCCACAAAACTCAGGTTTTCTAGGATTCAGCAAAGGGAACCATGAGAGTGTCAAAGGACTCATCTGTATCCCAGAGAGCCAAAAAGGTTACAAAAGGAGACAGATGCCAGGAATAAGGCTCCTACCAAACTCATGACCTAGAAACCAGGGACATGACCTTGACACAATGCACCAAGATGCTGCCCCACAATGACCTCATTCCTCCCCAGGAGGGGGCTTCACTCTCATTAATATACTCATGGTAAAATATTAAACCAAACACGAAATGAATCAAAACCCAAACTTCACAGCTAATAAGAAAGGGAAAGTCATCTCTCCCCATCCCCATTCCACACACTGGAAAAGCTAAAGCTATTCAATTTCAAAGTCGCCTAAGCTGGCAGTCTTCTGACTTCTGAATTCAATGAACTTGAAGAGATTCCCCCTCGGCCCCCTTCAAAAGCTGCTGGGAAGAGACAGTGTTGTCAGCTTTGTGTTCTGTTCAGGGACTACATTCAAAACAACAAAGAAGACAACGTACTGACTGCTATCATTTCATAAAATAAAGGCTATATAAGGACATATTTCAAAAAATAAAGGACCATATGACACTGAGTTGGAAAGACGTCCACTCAGGACCAGTATCCCACTGAGCTTTTTGACAAGACTCATTGCTCTCCCCTCATTTTCTCTTCATTTTACCTTGGACGGGTGAACAATTCAACACCTGGAACAGGTCTGTGGACCAGTGAGTGGGAAGCACAGGTCCGGCCCAGCCCCTTCATTATAAATAAGGACAAAACGACCCCGAGCTCCACGAGGCTGGTTAGCGGCGGGCCCTCAGGAACCCCGGGCCTCACCTGGTCTGTGACCACACATGCATCAGAGAGATGTCACGTGAGCCTGACTTCCCTTTAGTTAGCAGATGTTGCATCTATTCTTCCCAGGCTACAATGAACCCCAGGGATGGTCTAGGTTGCAGAAAAAGTGAGAACCACAATTTGGATTAACTTCAGTCACTGAACTTTGGTTTAGCCTGGCAGCAGCTCCAAAGCAATGCTGAGGAGGCACACAGTGGGATGAGACGCAGGGGGCACGTGCCACAGCTCCCCATGCCTTGTGGCTTCTCAGAGGGATCCACACAGCCCCATGAAGACACGTGAAGGCACGAAATTGTGGATTTGTTACCTATTACATTTCTAGCCTCTTTGATCCTAAGAAGCAACTTCTAAGACTGTAAACCTGCATCCCAGCAAGCTAGACACAGAGGCCTAAGGTGTGTGCCAGGATCCTCTTATCTGTACTCTATGCTGCAAGACCTAGGGAATTTTCTATCTATGTCCACTCAGGACTTCAATGGGCAGATCCAGTCCTGATCTCCACATTTCCAAACAAACTCCTTGAGGAAAAGAACCAATGTTTTATGTTAAACTCACAATTCCCCAAGCTCTCTGACACAGTGAACCACACGATACTCAACAGGACTAAAAAGAGGGCTGAGATAGGTGTCTCCCCATGTCAGCAGGGTGTGCCCACCTGGGCTGTGGCTGGGACACACAGTTTTGTGTACACAGATTACAGTATTTAAGCCCTGGGTAGTTCACACCCAACAGAGTCTACTCAGCAGATGAGGAACTTACCCTTTGAATAGGGAAAGCTAGCAATGTAAACACGGCCTTTTCTCCACTGGACTGTGGGTTCCTTGAGGGTGAGACTCCTGCTTTGCCCATCTTTGCATCCTCCAAATATGTCTGGCATGAAGAATGACAGAGTAGGGGCTCCATCGAAGGGTGCTGGGCTAAAACTGAGTTATTGCAAAGTTCTGCTTCCTCGGTGTTTCTGACCAACCCTGTCATGTTCTTTGCGTGCCAGGCACTGTGCTAGAAAAACAGGGATAAGGGGGCGTAGGGCTGTCCCAGTCCCTGATCTCAAAGAACTTGTGTTTTTAGTGGGGGAGGGGGTGTAGATTTTAATCCAACATGAATACAAATAATCATATAGCTTTAATTTAATAGATAATCTAAAGGAGAGAGAGACAGACTGTGGAATACAGACATTTTAACAGAATTGCAACAAAACCTCAGCTCTGTTGGCACAGATGATTTAGTAAAAGGAAAAGATGTAAAGTCCAAGGGCTCATTAAGTGGCTGTAACATCACAGTGTACAGATCACCAATGCAGGAAAAGTAAACACCTTCTTCCCCTGGTTCTCTAGTGTTTACCAAAGGAAATAAAAACTAACACGAATGCAATCAATCCAACGGAAGAAACAATCTTCAAAAGCACAACATAAAAAGTTGGGAGGCCCTGCTTCCATCTCCAGTGGTATGGTGGACTGGATACCCCAACAGAACCACTAGCTGAAAGCAACTACAAAGGGAGAATAAAGACCAACAACAAAAACAAAATCATGTATTTTAAATCAATTGATATCCCCCGCCCGAAAAAATCAGAAATGAAAACAGAAACCCAGATGTAAGTGGACACCTGAGACTAGCTTTTTTTTTTTGTCTGAGAGTATTTACAAAACCAGATTATTACAAGCATTGATTCTTGCACCATCTTAGAATACGGGACATAGAGGACAAAGCTGAAGTCCACACCGGGTGGGGAGTTTGAAAGGCGCCTACTCTACACCAGCACACATAGATAGTTGGGACTCCCTACATCCTTCGTCTAAGAATCAGCTAGAAATAGGGGCACCTGAGGAGTCCAGCTGGTTGAAGCCTTTGCCTTCAGCTCAGCTCATGATCTCAGGGTCCTGGGATCGAGCCCCACATCAGGCTCTCTGCTCAACAGGGAGCCTGCTTCCCCCTCTCTCTCTGCCTGTTGCTCTGCCTACTTGTGATCTCTGTCAGTCAAATAAACAAATAAAATCTTAAAAAAAAAAAAAAATCAGCTAGAAATAAACCCAGCTCACCAGAAAACTAGCTTAACTTTTGAAAATGAGTAAACTAGGTGGGAAGGAATCTCTCCTGAGAATTTGCTACCACAAGCCAGCTTATACAGGTTTGTGTAATAATCAGAAATACCCAGGCATCTGAAAAATGTGAAGCTGAGAATTTAGTATAAAGAGACCCCACCGGATATATAGCAGACCCAAATGCCAATCTTTTCCAGCAGAAAACACCTTCAACAGGCCTCAAAGAACCCCTAAAGAAAAAAGTGTCAAGAAATGTAAGTAAAACCAAACAAATATACAAAATATATAAAGAAAAAAGGAACCAGAAAAGCAGTGAAAACAAAACAAAACAAAAACAGCAGAACTGGACCCACAAAAAACTCTTAAATTACCAGACATGGGATGTGTTTAATTATGCTCTCGTAAATAAAAAGATTTTAAAATGTGAAAAATAATGGGACTATTAAAAAGAATGAGCAGATTTTAAAAAGATCAAAATACAACACAACTTTTACAACTATAATTAAAACAAAAAAAAACCCCAAACTCTATGGGAGGGTATAACAGTACCTAACTTGATCTCAAATAAACTGATGAACTGGAGTTCGTGGTGGCTTAGTGGGTTAAAGCCTCTGCCTTCGGCTCAGGTCATGATCCCAGGGTCCTGGGATCGAGCCCTGCATCAGGCTCTCTGCTCGGTGGGGAGCCTGCCTCCCCCTCTCTCTCTGCCTGCCTCTTTGCTTACACATGATTTCTGTCTGTCAAATAAATAAATAAAATCTTAAAAAAATAAAAAAACTGACGAACTGGAAAAGAATTCTGAGGTAATTATTCAGAAAGTAGCATTGACAGGAAGAATAAGGAAGGTATGAAAGATGTTGAGAGACACAGAAAATAGACAGTAAAGGTCTAAAAAACGATAAAGTAGAAAAGGAAAGAGAAAATGCAGCAATGGAAATACTGAAGAGATCATGGCTGAGAGATTTCCTAAACTGATAAAAGACAATAACCTAAGATTCCACAAAATTAATCCAAGCAGGACTTTTAAAAATATATTAATACCCAAACCAGACAAAGACATTAAAAGAAAACTATACACAAATTCCCTCTTGAACAGATATAAAAATTCAAAATAAAATTTTGGTAAATCAAATCCAACAACATAAAAGATAATCATGACCAGTGGAGTTTATCCCAGGAATGCACAGCTGATTAACATTCAAAATCTATCACTATAATCCAGTATATTAACAAAGCAAACAAGAAATACCAAATAATCATCCCAATAAATACAGAAAAAGTTTAACAAAATTTGACATCAATCTATTCCTAATAAAGACTTTCAAGAGGGCACCTGGGTGGCTCAGTGGGTTAAGCCACTGCCTTCAGCTCAGGTCATGATCTCAGGGTCCTGGGATCGAGTCCCGCATCGGGCTCTCTGCTCAGCAGGGAGCCTGCTTCCCTCTCTCTCTCTCTGCCTGCCTCTCCATCTACTTGTGATTTCTCTCTGTCAAATAAATAAATAAAATCTTAAAAAAAAAAAAAAATCTAAAAAAAAAAAAAAAGACTTTCAAGAAATAGAAGGGATCTTCCTCAATCTGATTTAAAAAACAAAAACAAAAACAAAAAAACCTTACAGTTAGGATCATCTATACCATCACCATTAAGACTGGAAGCCTTCACAACACAAAGATGTCCACTCTTGCCACTTCTATTCAACACTATACTGGAGGTACTAGCCAGTGTTATAAGGCAAGAAAAAAAGAAAAAAGCCACCTAGACTGTAAAGAAATACGTAAAACTGTCTTAATTGGGAAAGGACATGATTGCCTGTGTAGAAAATCTGATGGAACCTACGAAGAAAAGCTGCTAGAACTTACTAAATGAGTTTGGCAAGATTACAGGAGACAAGATCAATATATTAAAAAAAAAACTTATTGGATTTTAATATATGAGCAATTAACAACCCCAAACTGAATTATTTTGAGAGAGAAAGACCGAGAGCACACAGGCATATGTGGGTACAGGGAGGCAGAGGGAGAGGGAGAGAGAGAATCTTAAGCAGGCTCCATGTCCAGGACGGAGTTCAACAAGAAGGTCAATCTCAGGACCCTGAGATGATCACGACCGAACTGATACCAAGAGTCAGACACTTAACCAACTGAGCCACCTTGGGCCCCACAAACTGAAATTTTTAAAACACCATTTATGAAAGCATCAAAATTTATCAAATCCTATGGTTAAATCTGGCAAAGATGTAAAGACTGAAAACTATAAAGGTAAGGTAAACGAAAAATCAAATCAATGAACTTTACAATGTAGCTTTGTCAAAAGACTATCAATAAAATTAATTAAAAATTAAAAATTCCAGCAGGCTCTCTTACAGAAATATGTAAAACCCATCTGGAAATGCAAAGCACATAGAATTGCCAAAACAACTTTGGAAAAGAAGTTGGATAACACCTGATTTCAAGACAGAATAAAGTAAGAGTAATCATGATGGTGTGGTATCAGCTTAAAGAAAAATAATCCATCAATGAGACAGAATACAGGGTACAGATACAGACGCACATATATAACGGCAACTTATTTTTGACAAAAGTGCAAAGGCACTTAAGTGAAGAAATGATAGTCTATACATTTACACTACATACAAAAATTAACTCAATATGGATCATAGGTCTAAATGTAAAACCTAACTTTATAAAAATTATAGAAGATAACAAAACAACAACAAAAATGTTGTGAGACTGAGTTAAGCCCAGATTTCTTAGATACGACACTGAAAGCATGATCAATGAAAAAACAAATTGAGGAACTAGAGCGTATCATGCTTAGCGAAATAAGTCAAGCAGAGAAAGACAACTATCATATGATCTCCCTGATATGAGGAAGTGGTGATGCAACATGGGGGCTTAAGTGGGTAGAAGAAGAATCAATGAAACAAGATGGGATTGGGAGGGAGACAAACCATAAGTGACTCTTGATCTCACAAAACAAACTGAGGGTTGCTGGGGGGAGGGGGTTTGGGAGAAGGGGGTGGGATTATGGACATTGGGGAGGGTATGTGCTTTGGTGAGTGCTGTGAAGTGTGTAAACCTGGTGATTCACAGACCTGTACCCCTGGGGATAAAAATATATGTTTATAAAAAATAAAAAATTATAAAAAAAATTGATAAATCAAACTTCAATAAAATAACTTCTGCTCCTCAAAAGACACTGTTAAGAGAATAAAAAGATATGCCACAGAGTGGAATAAATACTGTAAAGTATACATCTCACAAAGGACTTCTACCCCAAATACAAAGAACTCTCAAAATTCAACAATGAGAAGCCAAACAACCCAATTTTATTTGATTATTTATTTATTCATTTTTAAAGATTTATTTATTTATTTATTTGACAGACAGAGATCACAAGTAGGCAGAGAGGCAAGCAGAGAGAGAAGAAAGGAAGCAGGCTCCCTGCTGAGCAGAGAGCCTGATCAGGGGCTCGATTCCAGGATCCTGGGATCATGATCCAAGCTGAAGGCAGAGGCTTAACCCACTGAGCCACCCAGGCGCCCCAAACAACCCAATTTTCAAAGAATGGACAGAAGATATGAACAGAGACATCACAAAAAGAAGATATACAAAGGGCAGATAAGTACCTTAAAAGATGCTTAACATCACTGGTTACCAGAGAAATACATATTAAAACCACAATGAGATACCAGCACACACCAATGAGAATGGCTATAATTGAAAAGACTGATCATACTAATCGTTGATGGTAATGAGGAAGGAAGTGAAACCTCTCATACATTGATGCTGAGAACGAGAATGGTACCACCACAGTTTTTAAAGTTAAATATACACCTAACATACAGTCCAGCCATTCCATTCCTATGTATTTGCCCAAGAGAAATTCAAGCATATGCCCACAAAAGACTTGTATGTTAAAACTCACAAAAACTTTGCACTAGCCCTGGACTGGAAACAGCCCAAATATCTACCAAAAGGTAAACGGATAAACAGACAGCGGTATACTCATACAAAAGAACACTACTGGCTAAAGGAATAATATTACAGCAAGAATGAATCTCAAGATATTCAAGCTCCATGCAAGAAGCTAGATTTTAAAAAGGGTACACACTATATGACTCCATTTGTGTAAAATTCTAGAAAATACAAACTGGTCTACCGTGACAGAAAACAGAGCAGAGGTTGTCTGGGGGATGGAGGAGGTCAGGAGGGACAGACAGAGGGGCTATAAATACAATAGCACACAAGGAAATGTTGGCAGAAGACAGGTATGTTCCTTATCTTGATGCGATGGTTTCACAGGTATATATACTTCAAACATGTACAATTTATATACTTCAAACATGTACAATTTACTAGACACCAACTGTACCTCAATAAAGCTGTCTTTAAAAATCTACATTATAGTGAAACTGCAGAACAGAACCTCAAATACAGATAATTTTTTTTTTTTTGGTAAAATCTTAAAAGTAGCCAGAGAAAAGTCAGATTTAGTATAAAAGAAAAATCATTACATTACCCCTGACTTCTCAACAGTTATATTAAATCCAGATGGCAGCAGAATAATGCATTGAATATATGAAGGTAAAAATTGTCAAACTGGAACTGTATACCCAGCAAGAACAGGAACAAAATAAAGATATTCTCAAGCAAAACCTAGAGTTTGCTATTAAGAAACCCTCAAAGGAATTTAAAAGGATATGCTTCAGGCAGAAGGAAAGTGATTCCATTCGGAAGGCCTACATAAAATAGTAAGAATACAGTCTTAAGGATTAAAAATGATAATGAAACATAAAGAATACAGTCACTGATATTGTAATAGCGATGTAAGGGGACGGATGGGAGCCACAGTTGTGGTTATATACAGCATAATATATAAACTTGTCAAATCACCAAGTCGTACACCTCCAAGTAAAATAACATCGTGTCTCACCTATACCCAAGAACAAGAACTAGAATACATGACAAAAGTAGCGTGTTAAATCAGGAGAGGGGGTGATCAAAGGTCAGGTGTTCACTAAGTTCCCTGTATTGGCTGGGAGGAGGGTAAGCATACCGACTAATTTTAAACTCAAGAATACATGTTAAAATCTCCTAGTTAACTATTCAAAGTAGAGAAACAGAATACTGAACTTTCATAGTAGTATACAGGGAAAAAGGCAAAATGAGGGGAAAAAAAAACCCAAAAGAAGTCAAGGAAGGAGAGGGGAAAAAAAACCATAAAAAGGTGAGATAAAAAGAAATGCCTGAAGACGACAGAAATAAGCCTCCACTAAAAATGTGAACTTGCCGTAGACAGAGGCTGTATGATGCCATCCACGGGACCCTCGGAGCCTACCATGGCGTCTGGCACATATCACCAGCTTTGATAAAGATCACGTGACTGAGTTTGCTAAGTGAATAAATAAATGCTTCACTGAATGGACAGTAGAATAAAACATATATTTGGTCTTTGCCTCAGGTTCCTGGCACGAATGTGCTAAAACCTTTGGAAAAGTTCCAAAGCTGGAGGAGTGCCCTTTGTCATTCCTAAACTGTCTGGGCCCTTCTGAGCACACTTGAGTTTATGCTAATGAGGGGATTTAAGGTGGAGCCTCTGGTTAGTCTGAGGATGGGGCAGGTCACCAGAAAGGCTGCCCACGCACCTCAGAAAGGGGAAGGGGGGAGGGAGCGCAGCAGATTAATTTTTATAAGAACACCTGAATAAAAGGTTTGATGAGCCTCTGGATTGGTAAACATAAAAGGAGAGTGGAGAGCCCCAGTTCCACCAGGACAGAAGCTCCTATGCTCAGGACCCTTCTGGACCTCACCCTACGTACCTCTTCCATCTGGCTGTTCCCTTGTATCCTTTATAACATCCTTTATGATCAACTGGTAAACATAAGTAAACATTCCTCTGCATTCTATGCGGTGCTCTAGCAAAATTAATCACACCTGAAGAGGAAGTGGTAGGAACCGCTGATTTATAGCTGGACATGTAATTGGCATTTGAAATGTGGGCAGTTTTATGGGACTGAGCCCTGAGCCTGTGGGATCTGGTGCCTACTCCAAGTTGATGGTGTCAGAATTGAGTTAAATTTGTAGGACACCCAGTCAGTGTCCACTGAGAACTGGAGAACTGCTTGTTGGTACTGGGAAAAAACCCACTGGGATGGTAAATGAATGAATCTGATTAGTTGACTGAATAAATGTATGACTAATACAAAACTTCATTTTGGCCAAAAGTTTCAACCTTCTCCAGGGACACTTCATTTATCAGAATTAGCCAAAAAATTACAGGCAGGACAAATTGAGTTGCTTTCTTCTCCCTGGCCACCATCTGAGATCAATGAAGTATGAGAAATGCAGATGTATGAGAAAAGCAGCACCAGAAAGGGATGAGGTCAAATTAGTCCCAGCTTACAGAAAAGTTGGTAGGATAAAAAATTATGGACAGAAGGTAGCTTCTAGTTTTGAATTATAGCATTTATTCCCTCCTGTCCATTTCCATAGCTAATACCCTAGTTGAAGCCCTCTGGACCTACAGTAGGGGCCACAAGGTCCTCCACTGCCCTCGGTCCTTCTTCTATTGTCTTGTCCATTCAGAATTTATGTCATCATGGATACAGAACCATGAGGATATCACTTCCTCCCACCCTCTGGGCTCAGATGTTTCAGTGGGTCACAACTGTCTCTTGGAATCAAGTTCAAACCTTTTAGCCTGATTTTCAAGGTCCTTTGAGCATTGATTTTCATTACCTTTTCTCGTACCTTTCCCTCTGAAGAATACTAGGCTTTAGTCAATAGATCCCATGACCCTTCCAACCTCTGCATCCTTGCTTATGCTCTTCCCTTCAAATGTCATTGCCCTTCTGCTGTCTTGGTTACTGAGGTTGTGAACATCCTCAAGGCCCAGCTCAGATGTTAATTCCTCCATGGTGCTTTCTGGGCGCAGAGTCAAAAATATTTTTTTTTTACTTTTTGTTCCATAACACTCTGTTTATAATTCTCCTATGATTCTCCACACACATCCTATCTTATGCTCTACCTGGGAGGCAATTTGGCCTAAGGGTTAAGGACATGGGCTTTAAAGTCAGACAGAAGTGGGATTGAATCCAGTTTGCCATGTCCTAGCTGTATGAAGCTTCTCTAAGCCTCAGTTTCCTCATCTGAAAAATGGGGAAAATCTATTCCAGAGGATCATTCTGAACATGAAATGAAATCATGCCAATCAAGCACACAGCATATACAAAAATTATTATTATCAGAATATGTGCCTTATACCCACTCTTCCATGGATGTAAGTATATCCACATCTGATGATGTTACCTTTCCTTCTATCTCCTCTAATACCCAGTGTGGTACCCCCATGCAATGGTTTTCTCAAATTATGTAAAATAATTTCTAAACCAAGAGGCAATATGTTATTAAATATGCTCCCATTCACATTGGTACCATGTTTAGGTTCTACAGGATTCTTAAGATGTGTTCAATATTCAATGTCTTTGTTATCCCTGGAAACCCCCTATGTTCCAGATTTTACTAGACAATAATGACAACTTATTAGGAAAACAAAAAGGCACAGCCATCGACTAGGAGAATTCACTCGCGAAACATGTATCAGACAAAAGACCTGTATTACAGAATATATTTTAAAAACTCTTAAAATTCAATAGTAAGACAAACAACCCAATTAAAGGTTGGCAAGAAATTTTAACAGATACTTCACAAAAGCTACAAAATAGCTAATAATCCCATGAGGAGATGCTCTTCATGAGAGCATCTAAATGCCATGTCAGAGGTATAAATATTTCACAGCCAGTAGAAGAGCTAAAATTAAAGACTGATCATTCCAAGTGTCCTCAAGGATGCTGAGCAACTATAACTCTCATATAAGGATAGTGGGAGTTCAAAATGATACAACCCTTTTGGAAAACAATTAGGCAGCTTCTTTAAAAAGTAAACATATGCCCACTATACCATCTAGCCAATACATTGTTTTCATAGGTATCTATCCAAGAAAAACAAAAAACCCACATCTACACACAGACCTGTACACAAAATGTTCATAGCAGCCTTATCTGCAATAGCTAAAAGCTAGAAACAACTCCAGTGTCCACCAACACATGAACGGATAAACAAAGGGCAGTACAGTAATGTAATGGGAAACTACTCAGCAATAAAAAGAAACAAGCAATCGATACACTGGACATGGATGTATCTCAATTATCATCCTGCTCAGTGAAAAAAGCAAATAGGAACCCAAACTGTATGAGTCCTATACAATTTCTAGAAAACCCAAGCTCATCTTGGGAGACAAAGCAGGTCAGTGGTTGCGTGGAAAGAGGCAAGGCTGGGTTACGGAAGGGCACAAAGAACCTTCCAGGATGATAGAAATGTTTATTATGATTGTGATGGCCGGCTCACAGGTTTATACATATAAAATGTATAAATTGACCAAGTTATATACTTTCAAAAGTATGTAATTTACTATACTTCATATATATCTCAATAAAGTCATATGGGAAAAATGTCCTTAAAAACTTTTTTTTTTTCTTAAAAAAACAAACAACAAAATGAAGCAAGCAGGATGTTCACTGGCAAAGTAAGCAAAACACAAAGTTGGTCTGCAGGCTGCTCTTGAAAGCTTCGTCTCAGCACAAAGAGTGGGGGGAAGGCCAAGAGGCAGGAAGCTAGGCAGACAGGCCTCAATCGCAGCAGGGAGTGCCATAAATGTGGCTTGGATATGATTGGCTTCTTGAGGTTGCCTTCGTGGCAAAGCTAATTTATTCAGTGCCCAAGTCTCCGGCAGTCCAATATTTCTAGCCTGAAACAGTTGTCAGGTTGCATTCCTGTGGCCTTTTTTCTTTTCCTGTGTGCATTTTGAAAGAGATTCTTGGGTGCTGGTGAAGGCTTCACCCAAAAGGCGAATTATAATGGGAGATTTCAGGCAAGGCCTGAGGCCCAAAGACACAGAACCCTGGGGGAAAGGAGAGGCGGAGTTTTGCCTGGCTCCAGGCATGGATGTGCAAACTGAGTGAGCACAACCCCAGGGGGCGCCAATCACGGTGGCGCAAGTGGTGCACCTGAGTACAGGGAAGGGAAGAGAAAGTGCCCCTGGGAGGCCGAATTCCCGGTTCCAGCCCTCCCTCAACACAGTACTGAGTTCTCCCAGTGCTCCCATCATCAAACATTATTTTAAGAAAAAAATCTCTTGGGCGCCTGGGTGGCTCAGTGGGTTAAGCCACTGCCTTCAGCTCAGGTCATGATCTCAGAGTCCTGGGATCGAGTCCCACATCGGGCTGTCTGCTCAGCAGAGAGCCTGCTTCCCTCTCTCTCTCTCTGCCTGCCTCTCCATCTACTTGTGATTTCTCTCTGTCAAATAAATAAATAAAATCTTTAAAAAAAAGAAAAAAAAGAAAAAAAAATCTCAAGTGAAACATCAACGGAATGAGAGACGAAAACGCACTCTTCTTCTTGCCTTGTCTGCCATTACCTTGGCTTCCAGGCGTCCTGGTTTCCCCCTCTGCGGGTTGGAGGGGTCAAAATGGCGGGCCATGGCCAAGACCCAGTGGGCACAGATGGCTTTATTTAGCTCGCACAATTTTTAAAACTCAGCAGAGTCCATATTTTTAAAAAAAAAAAAAAAAGAAAGAAAGAAAAAGAAATCAGAAATCTAACTTTTCTTAAAAAAACCAAAGACCTGGCCTGACTAGATCCACGTTCCCAAGCAACAGCTGGAGCTGAGGAAGGAACCCCTTCTCACTTGTCCACAGAGCTGCTGCTCTGCCCTCCAGAGAACCCTTTGCGCCCCTAGGTTGCCTGCTTGGGCCTGTGGGCTTTGAGTCTGTTCTCAGATCAGTGAGAAGGCCATGTGGACTTCACCTAATCCAGACTACTCACCCGGGACACTGCATGACAGGCCCCAAGATGGCCCCTACCTTAGAAAACACATCTCTTGATGAGAAACTCATCCGCCCCCTTGGAGGACGCTCAGGGGCAGGATTCCATTCGTTTACACCTTCGAGTGGCAGGTCTCTCCCATCCTCACATAGGGTTCTGCTTTCATTTCATGCTCTCTCCCCGCCATTCCTGTGTGCTTTAGACATTTACGGCCACTGGTTCTTCTGTGAAAACCCAAACACCCGCCCACTGTCTTTAGCCCTTCCCTTCAGACACATGTCCTCATCCCTCGGCATTCCAGCACTTTCCTCTGAGCATGCTCCACTTTCTCTCTGCCACATGTGGAGCTGGTGGATTCTTCCTCCCCGTTTTTGTCCTAGTGAGCAGGTCAAATTAACTATGAACACATGTTCCCACACGGCTTCTCTCTGGCAAGCTTTGAAGAGAGGCAGCATCACCGAGTACTATAAGCAACAGTAAATATGTTCTGTCGGGTTTAGTCTCAACATCCTCATATGGATAAAAATAGACCTCATGGCATCAGGCAGGATAATTCTTACTCTCTACAAATCATTTCTGAACCAGAAAAATGAAACATCAGGGATTTCCCACACTTGGAAAAATGACCTAAATCTTGGAGTAAGAGTAATTGTCTCAAAATTTAAAATAAGTACCCCATATTCCCAAGTTACATACCTTTCATAGAACAGAAATTAAAAAAAAAAAAAAAAGTAAAAATTCCCTAATTCAGACCTGAGGGTAGAACAAGGACAAAAACAAAACCAAACAAAAAATTCTCTCCTGTGCTTCCATGGGTTTCTTGAAGATCAGCATTGTAGGAGTAGAAGAAATGTTGGGCCTTTATTTTGTCTTACAGAAGTGTGTGTGTGTGTGTGTCTGTGAGAGAGAGAGAGACACCGAGTCCTTGCAGAAATCACTTACTGTCTGTCTCTGCATCTCGCTTTCCGGTTTTGTGAAATGCATGGCTTGAATGAGATCACTGAGAAGTCCTCAGATCTGCATTAGAACAACTGGGGGGTGCCCCTGCAAATTTCCCCACATACCCACAGAAATCCTGCATCTTGGAGAGTGGGATAGGGCCAGAAAGCTGGTATCTGACAAGTGCCCAGGTGACTCTGATCTCCCCAGACTTGTCATCTAGTGATGAGATCCTAAGTCGTTCCTCCATTCCATTATCTGGCCAGCACTCTGTGGCAGGAGGGATGACAGGGCCACGGGGCTATGACAGGAAACAAGTCACACAGGCATAGTTCTCAAGGTGTTCATGCAGGAATGCAGGTGGTAGGCAAGAAGAGGCTTCCAAGGAAATGGATGTGGGCCCTGGGATGTGGTTGGGGCCATAACATTCACAAGCACAGAGCGCCATGGGAAGCCACCCAGACTGAGGAAGGCAGGGTGGTCGGAGAAGTAGTTACTGGGGGAGGTGACGTCTCAGCAGAGCCCTGTAGCACATGGAGGACCTGGCCAGGGAAAGCCCAGATTGACAGCGTGCTCAAGGCCTGAAGACCAGGTAGAGAACATGTGTCTGCGAAGTGGATGGGCTCTGGCTAGATGCAAGGCGGCCAGAGGGAGAGCGGGAGAAGGACACAGGAGAAGACGGTAGGGACCAGGTCATGAGGGCCTAGACAGCTAAAGAATTCTGCATTTTATCTTAAAGGCTCCAGGCAGCCATGTAAGGGTTCCATGCAAGGCAGGATAGGACACGACCAGACTTGTGTTTTAGAAAGATCACCTGGGCTGCTGCGTGCAGAATACATTGCAAGAAGGAGGAAGCAGGAAGCAGGAAGCAGAGGCTAGAACAAACAACACTTTCTTGGCTGTACGGGCTCAGTGCTAGAGAGAGCCAGCGGAGTGAATGTCAGAACCTCTAGGGACCCTGACACTCAGGCTGTGGCTTCTCATCCCAGGTCCCACTGGTATGATCATCCTCCCTTGTTGGAGGAGAAACCTGTACCCCACCCACATGGCCGCCTGCCTAATTCTCTCGGGCTCAGAAAGGGGGATGAAACCTGCTAGTTGGTCTTAAGGTATCAAGGAACAAAAGCAAGGAATGGCTTCCCTCATGCCTGCCCCTTGGGAATATACATACGTATGTGTACAATAACATCTTACTGGTGGCCAGCACATGACAGTTTACAACACTTGTGATCACCATACTTTTTGGAGGCTCCAAGCACTTCCGGGGTAGCCACTCCCATTTCAGAGAGCAGGTAACTGAGGCCCAGAGGGCTTGAGCACCTGGTGCGAGCTGACAGGAAGAGCGGCAAACAGGGCAGAGGCTGGGAATGCATTCCACAGCTCTTCCCTGCTATTGATCCCGGAGCCCATGGGGACTGTAATTAATTAAAATGTCTCTCCTCAGCCCTAGAGACAGCGACCTGGAGAATTCAATGAAAATGATCTACCCAGTGTGGAAGTGTTTCATCTTGAAGTCCTGGGAGGGCTTCTAAAATGAGAGGGACTAGGGGGTGGGAAGGGGAAGAGGCTGCCAGCCTGTTAGCAAACGTCACCTGGGCATCCACTTGGAGAAGACTCAGGCTGCTCAGCTCTCGGGAGGAAGGAATAATACCGCCCTGATGGACCAGGAGAGGCCTGGCTGGAGTAGGGAAGGGAGCCAGGAGAAGGAGCCAGACAAATCGCACAGAATGCTTCCCTTTCTTCTCCTCGCACCCCTGATAGCGCTCTCTGGGGTGAGTCAGGTCAGTCACACGGTACACTTGTAGAAGGGGAAACATGCTCTAAATACCACTATCACTGAAAAATTAATAGCAATTGTGAAGCCTTACAAAAGTGCCAGGCACATGCCCTGTCTACACAGTCTCGGGATAAATCGCTAGTGTAAATCTATGCAGGTGGTGACTATTATCTCCATTTCCCACATGGGGAAACTAAGGCCCAGAAAGGTTAAGCATCTTGCTTATGGTTCATTCACACAACTATTATCAAATGACATGGCCTTTTTTTTTTTTTCCTTTTTTGGGCAGGGAGAGTGGAGAGAGAGAAAGAGAGCATGTGCAAGCAAGTAGGGGGTGGTCAGTAAAGGGAGAGGGAGAGAGAGAATCTTAAACAGTTTCCATGTCGAGCACTCAGCCTGATACAGGGCTCAATCTCACAACCCTGAGAGCATGACCTGAGCTGAAACCAAGAGGTGGATGCTTGACCAACTAAGCCACCCAGGTGCCCTAAATCTAGGCCTTTCTGACTGCCAAGCCTCTGTTCCGCTTGAGGAGGAGGTGGCATCTGAGGGAGATGCCCCCTCCCCAGGTTGATTTTGATGACAGGGAAAGGAGGGATGAGCTCACTCTGTGTGGGGGGGATCCTTCACTGATTTTCCTTCATTCAAAAAGCAAGCTGGAATTCCTGTCATCTCCTTTACTATCTGCTGCCCTGGGAGGAGAGAGAAGGGAACATACTTCCCAGTAGCCAGGGCTGGGGCAGTGCACAGATACCAACTCCACGGGAAGACAAGATGCAGCAGAACCTAGGGTTCCCATGGCAACAAGCACCCCAGTGAGCAGGGAGGGTGAGGCAATATCCTCATTTTCCACAAGGGGGGCGGGGACCTGAACTGCTGGGGGTCCCGGAACATACAAATTCTGGGATCCACTAGCATTACATCACTGGGATGGAAAACAGGGCTTTAGGCTGAAGTCTTGTAGTTCACAAAAACTTGGAAGAATGGGAGTGGGGTCAGAGAGGTCCACCAGACAGACTGAGAGGGCAAAAGAGAGATCCGGTGAGACAACAGGAAGGAAATGGGGGCTGCTTTGCCTCAAGAAAGCTTAGGGGTGATCTATTGGATCATTCTAGGTGTTCTACAGCAGCTGGAAAAATTGCCCAATTGGCCTCTAAGCACATGAGAAAAAAACGGGGACAGGAGGTAGAATGTTATGGGCTTATAATAAAAGCATGACCATCTGGGATTGGGCAGAAGGAAGAATTTCTTACTCATGAGCACGGAGAGGGGAGTTTCTTTCTTCCATGTGTCAACAAAATCCAGAAGGGAAAAATCTGCCAGGGTCCACTCACAAGTAAAAAGCAGGTGCTTGGGACATACACATGAAAATAAAAATGCCAGCTGAAAGGCCTTCTAATGCAAATATCATGTTGTTATCCAAACTACCTGGGGCATAATTCAATATGTAAGCAATGAGGGCCAGAAGAGGGTCCCAGCTACTCTGAAGGATGCCAGTTCTGTGTTCTATGAAAGGGTGGTGGGTTTTCAGTGAGTGAAGTCTTTGATTACTAAGTTGCATTTTATTATTATAAATTTTAACTTTTTGAACCAATAACATGTCCTTAGTCAACTAATAAGAACAATGCAGCTGTTCTGATCAACATAATTTGACCTCAGGAGAGAGACAAAACACCTTACAGCTCACCTCTGCCTCTAGGTACAGTTTCCCTATTCTACTTTAATTACCCGGTGTTGAGAAAATATTTGTGATATAATGAATAGTAAATATATTTGATGAATAAGCAGATGTATTTTTTTTTTTTAAACACAGCCTACTCTGCAATGTTGGGACGCTCTTCAATTAAACAGATACTGGGAGAGTAAGTTGGTGACCTCTGACATGTAAAAACGTAGTCCATAACACATATAAGTGGTTTAAAAATTTTATGACAGCTTAACAAGAGTCCACACAACGTGAACAAACGCTTCCAGAATCCCTGAAGCACCCAGGCAGACCTCCACAGGCGGTCTGGAAAGTGTTCCCAGCACAGCGTCTGAGGTCCTCCCAGCCCTGGGCCCCCCTCCTCACCCCCACTGTTCCATCTTGAACAGGAAGAAATGAACTCCCCAGGGGCAGGAGCAGGCCTGAAGGAAATAGGCTTTCCACCAAGGGATTCCCCCGGCCCCCTTTCAGAAGGGAGAGTGAGGAGGGGAAGGAGAGCGGTAACAACTGCTGTCAGACTACCTTCTGAGAGAAATCCGTACCTATCTACAGCTAAAAAAGACCCCACCGGCTGAAAAAGAGAAAGATGTTCAGATGCACAGAGCTAAGAGGGCCCTGCCAGGTCGTCTTCCTGCTCTGGGGCTCAGGCAGGCTTAGTCCTGATAACTCAGTAGCTTCTGGTAGAGAGAATACCAGATCCCCCAAACAAGTAATTCAAATACTTCGGAGACCGGCTAACATACCTCCAGCAGCAATGTGTACAGACGGCAGATTTGCATAATGCATGCCATGGCACGCTTATTCTTTTTTAACCGTGACATTATTCTTCTGCTATCTTACGGAAAAAGAAAATCACTGGTATGTCCTATATCTGCAAGAACTAAAGGGCTGGGATGAGGAGAAAAAGAAGAGGGAGAGGTAGTGACCTCCCCATCTCTGGAGCTATTCAAGCCAAAGGCTGCCACAGGGAGGATTCCTCCCCACGGTGAGCCAGTGTACTGAAAGATTCCTAATATTCCCTTCCAACTCAAACTCTGTTTCTAAAAATATGAGCAACCCTTTTAAAACTAATTTTTTAAAAAATCATGTAAGTCATACATATATGCAATCATTTCTCAGTACCAGTACCAGTAAAATGGCATTTACAAAAGCATTTTTCCGGCATGTACTTTCTCAGATCATCATCGCCACAGCCCCACAACACAGCAATTACTGTCATTATCCCCATTTTAAAGGTGGGACAAGGCTCTGGATTTAAGTAATTGCTCTGAGGTCAGACAGCTAGAGAGCAGGAATCGCTGACAGCTCCAGCCTCCTCTCTGACATTCCTCCTCCTCCTCCTCTTCCCCCAACTTCTCCCCTCTGTCTTCCGCTAAGTACAGTTTAACAATGGGAAAATGGAGGAGAGACACTGAGAACGAGCCTCCTATACAGACAACTGACTGAACTCCCTCCCATCACTTTGTGCCACCAGATGATCCAGGGAGGGCTTATGAGTAACCTCCATGGGTAACGAAGATACGGAGATGCGCAGTGGTTTTGTTAAAAAAAAAAAAAAAAAAAAGGTTCATGCATATCCAAATTTTAAAAAGAAAAAAATTAGTCCCTTTTTTAAGTTTAAAAAAGGAAGTGTTCTAAAGTGAGGAAATGAAAGGAGGAAGATTTTTTTTTTCTTTTTCAAAGTGGGTTCTGTCATTCCCACGGGCGGTGAGTGAGTGCACACTGCTTCTGAGATCACAGTGAATGAAACATTCGGATGAATCCCATAATGAACTGGTGCAGAAGACAAATGCCAATTCATTAAGAGAAGAAAAAAAGATTAATTTTAAAAGATAAGTCCCCCAAGTTGCTTGTTGGGTTTGAATTTTCAAAAAGAGGACCACCTGGTTCTTGGTTTTGTTTAGAGGCAAGAATTCAGAATTCAGATCAAAACTGATTTTTCTCAAAAATGTTTTAGCAAAGAGGGTGTGGGTTGCAACGGGTAGGGAGGAGTAACTCCCATCACACGGCCTTTCTGTATTCCAACTGCTTAAGGAACCACCGTTTCTCAAATGGTTAGAAAGAAATGAAGAGGGGTGCTTGGGTGGCTCAGTTGGTTAAGCGGCTGCATTTGACTCAGGTCGTGATTCCAGGGTCCTGGGATTGAGCCCCGCATAGGGCTCCCTGCTCAGCAGAGAGCCTGCTTCTCCCTCTCCCTCTGACTGTTGCTCTGCTTACTTGTGCCCTCTATCTCTCAGTCATATAAATAAATAAAATCTTAAAAAAAAAAACAATAAAAAAGAAAGAAATGAAGAGGTTCAAAGCCTTGAGGCTGAGTTTCACGGTTTTCAAAACACTCTTTCTCCATCTTCTTTCTGATGGAGAACCCTGGAAGGGTGGCCCTTGGAGCCCAGAAAGGTTTAGTAGTTGGCTTGAGGACACACAGCACAGACTTACATCCTGACTGATATTCAGTCTGGTGCTCCTTGCTTCCCAACAGGGAAAGCATTTCCAAAGAAAGCTGCCAACTCCAGTTTGGCTTCCTAAAACCCAGTCTGGCCATCACCTAGGCCCATGCAGAGGAGGGAACAAGCATGTGTCTCCCAAAGCATTCACACCCTCATGGAATAAAGTAGAAACTGAAAACGGCAGCATCAGTCACTGAAGACCCACTGGCATGTTCAGCCTGGTCAAATTATTTTTCTTTGCAAATCTGTAATCCCTACACACGAAGCAGGGGGCGGCTGAGTTATTACTTGCTTCTCGCCCTTTATAACAAAACAACGCAAAGAACTTGAGGCCAGCACACTGTGTGTTTGACTCTGCACTGATGACAACAGCAGTAGGAGCTAATGCTTACCGCCTGTCAGGCACTGCACTGGGGACATGAAACAGTGTCATCTGCATATTACAGATGAGGTAAGCGACACAGTGAGGTTCGATTCACTTGCTCACGGCTCTAGAGCTCTGAAGCACAGCGCCGAATTTAGACCTACGGGCCAGGCGATCTTCAGCTCTCTGCCACTTTCTAGCTGTGTGATCTTGCGTTAAGTTCTTCACGGTCTCTAAACTTTACCTTTATAATCTGTAAAATGGGGATACTGATAGCAAGCTCATAAGGCAATTCAAAGCAATAAATGAGATGACATAAGGCATCGGGACTGTCCTACTACACTAATTCCAAGGAATGCTATTCACAGACGGAGCTGCTCTATGAGGCAGCCCTCCTTGGCATAGCACCCATCACAGTGCAAATGCTCCAAGGCTACCAGCAGTACTCATCAGCATTGTACAACAGTGCCAGGAATCAGGGTCAAGAACCAAGAGGAGCTGCTCATCTGTGAAGGCCCAGCTCAGGTGTTCCAAAGAGCTCTTTTTTGCTATCCATTCTGCCTTAGCTTGCCATGGAGAATCTTGGTTCTTATGACCAGTTTCAGAGCGTGTCTTACATCCCTAAGCAGATGTAAACTTCTAGAGGGCACTAGTTGATCCATGCCTCGGATCCCTGGAACCACCTCTCCACAAGTTCTTTCACATTCCTCCCTTCAAGAGGTGGGGTTTAAGTCTCCTCTCTGTGCAAGTAGGCTGAAAGTAGTGGCTCAATTCTAACTAAAAAACAAAGTGTCCATGACAACGTGCAACTTCGAAGACTAGGTCACAGAAGGAACTGTGACCTCTTGCTCGCTCTCTCAGATCCCTTGCTCTGAGGTGAACTAGCTGCCATGCAATAGCCTCACTCAAGCCTCCCTATGGAGACGTCGTTGCATTGGGAAACTGAGGCCTCCGACAACAGCCACATCAATGAGCCTTCTTCGAAGCAAATCTCCCCGCCCCAGTCAAGACTTTGGATGACTGTGGTGCTGGTCAACACCTTGACTGCAGTCTCATGAGAGACCCACCAAAAGCCACAGCCTTCTGGTTAAGCCTGGGTTCCTAACCCACAGAAACTGAGAGAATAAATGCTGTGTTAAGCTACCACAGATTTCAGGATAATCTGTTACACAGCAAAACATACCCCAGATGGGAGCCTTGTGGTGAGTTAAACAACAGACAAAAGGAGAGTTGCAGTTTTGGGGTAGAAGGAGTAATCCTCATACCTGGAGGAGAGCTTCCCTAATATTAAGCCACAAGAGAAATGAGATGGAAGACCCAAGATGGGCTGACTTCACCCATTCAGGCTTCAGCTCAGTAACCACCACAGGGAAACAGAGGAGGAAAGTGGACGACTGTAGCTAAGGCTGGCGAAACACCCTCAAAACGTGCACAGGCCAGCGGCCCAGATGAGGGACCTAGCTCCGGCTGATCCTTCCGCAGTCCCAGCTGACCCTATCCCCAGCCCCAGGACCACACACCAGCTACACAGCCCCCTCAAAGTACCCCAGAGAAGCCAAGCCCTTTCCTGCCCCTTTGCCTTTCACTTGGGAGGGTCTTCCAGCATCCCTTTTCTCTTTTGTTCATTTATTTCTATTCACTGAATTCTTAAAAATGTTGTGTTGTGGGGGTGTCTGGGTGGCTCAGTCAATTGGGCATCTCGTTTTTGATTGGGGCACAGGTCATGATCTTGGGTTCATGAGATCAAGCCCCGTGTCAGGCTCCAGGCTCAGCGGGGAGTCTGCTTGAGAGTCTCTCTCCCTCCCCCTCTACCCCTCCAAGCATGTGTGCTCATTCTCTCTCTCTTTCTAAAATAAATAAATAAATAAATCTTAAAAAAAAAATTAAAATATCATGTTGTGAAGTAACTTTGAACTTACAGAAAAGGTGCAAGAACAGCGTACGGATGCCTACATATCTTCTGCCCATGTGTGCTATTACTGTCTTCCACATGGTTTAGTATTCTCTCTCCCTCTCCCCCCAATCTATCTAAACTCTAATTTTTTTCCTGAAACATTTGAGAGAAAGCTGGAGCCATGATAACCCCTTACTCCTAAATTGTTTAGGCTGCATTTCCTAGAAATAAGGACACCAAAGTCAGGAAATTTACCACTGATACAATACTGCTTTCTCACCGACGGCTCATAATCAAATTCTCCCAATTGTTTCCATAACGCCCTCTACAGCAAATTCCTTTTTTCCTGGTTCAGGATCCAATCCAGGCCTGTCCATTCATTTTTCTCCTTGCTCAAATATGCCGTATGCCAGGCATTGTGTAAAGCCTTGGGGATAAAATCATGAGGGGCAAACACAGACAGCCACTGTCCCCACGGCACTTAGCATTTCGTAGGGTGACATATGAATCAAGTCATCACACTAAGTTTGTGTGATCACAAACTAAGACCTGTGCTTTAAAGAAAAAAAAGGCCTAAAAAAAAAAAAAAAGAAGAAGAAGAAGAAAAGAAAAAAAGGCCTCATTGGGGATGAGGGCTGGGGGATGGGAGCAAAGAAGGGGCAAAGGCTCTCATGAGGTTGACCCCTGAGCTGAGATCTGAAGGGTGAGGCAGTGTTAACTGAGCCATTTGTGCGCACGTGTGTGTGTGTGTGTGTGTGTGTGTGTATCTGGAGGAGCAGGGCAACTAAAGAATGCTCCATGCAGCAAGATGGTTTGTTCAAGGTCAGCATGAATGGTGGGCGGGGTAGGGGGGTGGGGGGGAGACGGTAGTGTAGGGAGGGAGGGGGCCTGGAGTACAGTTGAGTCTTTATCTTAGCCAGTGGCATAATGTACATTTTCCAAAAAGACCACTCTGACAGCTGTGCGGAGAAAGGTGATGAAAAGAACATGAGGCAACAATCCTTTAGCCTTGAGTTCAGAATCTAAAAGCTTTTTTTTAAAAAAATATTTATCTACTGGGGCAGAGTGCACAAACAGGGGAGGGCCAAAAGGCAGAGAGGAGGAGACCAGCAGACTCCCTGCCAAGTGGGGAGCCCAACACGGGGCCCAATCCCAGGACCCTGAGATCATGACATGAGCTAAAACCAAGAGTGTTATGCTCAACCAACTAAGCCACCCAGGTGCCCCCAAAAGCTCTGTTTTATAACTTTTTTTTTTATAACTCAGGGACAAAACCTGGCCTGAATGCACATGAAGCCAGGTCTTTACTTATCACTTAGTGTGAATATCCTTATATTTTTGCCACAGGAAAAAGTGTGTTATGATTATGGGGACCTACCAGAGGTCCTACTGGGGCTATTAATAATACAGTGTATGCGCTGTATCAACTTTCCTAAATCAGAAAGACTTTTGTGCCACTGAGCAGTTCATTGCCTCTAAACCACAAATCCCCCTTCACCGACTGCTGTGTGAAAAGGGATCTGGGCCCTTTACACCTTTTTCCCTCGCCAGATAACATGATATTCATAGTAATGACAGTGACCAGTAGAAGATGCTGGAGAGACACTGCAGGAGGAAGGGTTCTCCTGTTTCTCTGTTTTTCATCCTGGTTCTGATGTATGTGCCAGGCAGGCAGCACGATGACTCTGTCACCAGCTGGACCCCAGGACCTGACCTTGCCGCTCACATGCTTGTACCCACCAGCCTTTGTCCTACATTTTTCCTTAAGCTCTTTTTTTCCCAGCTTATCTCCTATTTCAGGCAAAAGACCCAAGGGGTATAGCACCTCGTGATGGAAACCGAAACACGCTGCAAGCAGTGATGACCGTCCAATAGAGCTCTGGAGGCCCACACCACCCAGACCCATTTCAGCTCCCCTTCTGACTCATGCCTGAGTGGATGGACCACAGAGTGACCCATGGAGTGATTGACCACCGCCTTTACCTCATTACACTAAAATCTTCCCCAAGGAGGAGCACAAGCCTCATTTCCATAACATACAGTATATATAAAGCCTGTTTCCTTAAGGTGTATCTGCAACCTTGTGCCCACCTCTACATATGGTGAATATTCATCCTAACCCTAAATGAAAGGAACCCATTCGTCCATGCTCATGGAGTCACTTCCAGCTTTGGAAGTTATTCCTCAGGATCTCCTTATCTGCCACAAATAAAGTTACATTTGTGTGACAACTCTCCCTGGTACAGTTTCCCATCAGTGACTCACCAGGGATCAAACCCACGTTCAGTTACATCTTCTCTAGCACGGGACTAGAGCAGCAGGCCCAACCTGCCCACTGTCCCACTGCAGTGATGGACAGCACCAAGCAGCTCCCCCTCCACACCCGCTCCCGTGTGCCATGCTGCAGCGGAGGGCCTTCCATGAGGCCCCTCGCCGTGATCAGCGTCCCCAGCACAGCTCACTGATGTGGCACCATGACTGCTTCTCTGCCACTCAGTCAGCACACCTGTGCCCTTCCCAGCAAAGCCAAGATCACAGCCTGGGGGCCTCTCCTGGGAGTGCTCTATCTCAGCCCCAAGCTGGGGGGATTTTCCTTAGAAACTCTGTCTCAACAGGAGTTGAGCTCTACGGGTAGGGGGGAGCCCTACCTGTAGAGGCTGCCCCTCTCTTTGCTACTCTCACGTTCTTTAGAATATACTCAGAGCGCTCTCTACTTCGTGATAGCCAGTCCTTCATTATTTCAATTTCTTGTCATAGGTGATAATTTTTATATGAAATTTTCTGTGTTTAGATTACTGGGTGGTTTCTCTCTCCTGACTGGACCCTGACTAACATAATTCCAAAACCTAAACTGTGCCTCATATAGAGGGTCTGGGCTAAGGGATGCTGGGCCTAAAAGAACATCAGCATCCATGGACCACTTCTAATACACCAGGCACTATTCTGTGTGCTTTGTGAACGTGAACTGGTAATTATCTCCTGAGGTAGGGCCTATTATGGTGATCATTTTATTTTTTATTTTTTTAGATTTTTATTTATTTATTTGACAGACAGAGATCACAAGCAGGCAGAGAGGTAGGCAGAGAGAGACGAGGAAGCAGGCTCCCTGCTGAGCAGAGAGCCTGATGTGGGGCTCGATCCCAGGACCCTGGATCATGACCTGAGCCGAAGGCAGAGGCTTTAACCCACTGAGCCACCCCGGCGCCCCTATGGTGATCATTTTAAAACAGACGACATCAAAGGATTCAATAAGTTCTGAAGTCACAAAACTAGTGAAGGGCAGAGCTGGGATTCAAGTCCACGCAAACCTGCAGCCTTATAAGCCTAGAAGTGAGCTAGGTCAGGGGCAAGGAGAGCAGGGGCAGCCGGGAGATCCCTCTAAAGCCTACCGTGCATCCTCTGCCATGCTCTTGGGGCCCCATGGCCACTTCGACGGCTGCTTGCATCCCACTGCTCCAGAACTATCTGCCTAGTAGTCCATCAGGTCCTCAAGGACAGACCCCAATTCTTTTCCTCATGGACTGTCAAGTGCTCAGCAGAAAGCCAGTCTGGGCACGTTCAGTATTCAGTCAAAATCTGCTGGATAAATGACATGTTGAATGAAGCAGAACCACAGACCCAAACACTGCCTAAACTACAGGCTGAGCCTTCTGAGTCATGTCCCATTGCTGAAGTGTACTGGCCTCATGAATCCTGTCCTGGGAGCTCCTCTATGTCATCTGGCCTCACGTGCAGCCATCTGACAGTGATTGACAAAATGACCTCTTGGATCTTCTCCAACTCTTGGACCCGTCAGAAAGCAAATCTGGTCACAAGACTTCTCTGCCCAATACCCTTCAGGTCTCTAGGAACCACAAGGCAGAGTCCAGTCCGTGAACTTGGCCCTACCTACATTCCAGCTTCTCCCAAGTCCCCTCCTGGCTTTATTCTCTAGGGGCCAGCAACACTGAACTTGGAAGGCCCTGCATATGCCAAGCTGTTTTCCCCACTCTGGGCTTTTGACTGTGCTGTCCCTACTGCTGAAAATGCCTGCACTCCCCACTACACAGCTAACCCTTTCCCTGCCTGGCTAAGTCACCTTCAAAGGCCTAGGTGATGATTCCCTCCTTTAAGAAGCCTTTCCTTGTGGGATGCCTGGGTGGCTCAGTTGGTTAAGCAGCTGCCTTCAGCTCAGGTCATGATCCCAGGGTCCTGGGATCGAGTCCCACATCGGGCTCCTTGCTCAGCAGGGAGCCTGCTTCTCTCTCTCTCTCTTCCTGCCACTCTGTCTGCATGTGCTTGCTCGCTCTCTCTCTGACAAATAAATAAATAAAATCTTTAAAAAAAAAAAAAAAAAAAGCCTTTCCTTGCTCCACCCACCCAGCCCACCTGGGTTTATCTGCTCTCCTATGTGCTCATGTAGAACCCGCACCTGCAATCATCAGAAGAAGATCGTACTATTCTGAATGACCTGCTGGGTGTATGGAGTCAAGGTTAGTGGTAAGGCTCAGGACCCTACATTTCCATCAGTGACCAACCTGTGACCTTGGGTGCAACATTTCCTCTTGCTGGTGCTTAGTGCCCTCATCTATAACATGGGGCTATTACAGTGTGTACCTTTGGGTTGCTATGAAGATTAAGAACAGCAATTTATATAAAGTGCTTCACACTGTGCCTGGCAAAAGTAGCCTGCGTGGTATAGTTCGTATTATGAGTATCTGATTCTCAGAGCTGCAGGTTACACCTCTTCATGTCCTCACTACCTGGTACAGTGTCTGGACCACTGCGGGGTATAATGCACAAATGAACGGACTCATTCTGCCTCCACTTGTATATCCCCCAAACTGGCCTGCAGCCCCCAGTGCTTCCCACATTGCCATATTCACCCTTCTGATCTGGCCCCTCTGCTCAGATCGACTTTTGTGTAAAAACTGACCATGGCGGGGGGGTTTAGGGGGCCTGGGTGGCTCAGATGTTAAGCCTATGCCTTTGGCTCAGGTCATGATCCCAGGGTCCTGGGATTGAGCCCCACATTGGGCTCCCTGCTCAGCAGGAAGCCTGCCTCTCCCTCTTCCCCTGCTTGTGTTCCCTCTCTCGCTGTTTGTCTCTCTCTCTCTGTCAAATAAATAAATAAATCATCTTTTAAAAAGGAAAAAAAGCAAACCTGTCCATGGCTTCCCTACTTCCAGAAGTCCAGCCTGCCCAGCCTCCCAGCCTCCCACCAGAGCTCTGGCCCTACCTCCCTACAGCTACTTAACAGACATCTGAAAGTTCAGTGACTTTGGCTTACTCCTGTTCTTAGAATGGGCTCCCTGCTTTCTGCTACCTGAGAGGCCTCACTCCTTCCCCAGGGCCACCTTAAAAGTCACTACTTTCCAGATGTCCTCAACCCATGCAATCTGCTCCCCCACCCAGAGTATCACAACACAGGGCTGACCCCTCCTTCAGTACTAAGTATGCCCTGCCTTGTGCATACATCACTGAGAACCTACCCGTCCAGGCCCCTTGTAGACCAAAAGCCCTCTGAAGGCAGGAGCTGTTTTCTATACTTAACACATAGTAGGACCCCAAATCAATTAAGCTGGGACCCAAAACAAAAAGAAATGACTGAAATCATTATACCTGAAACTCAGAAAAAGAAAGATAATACGGTTAAATGAAAGGCAGTATGCACCAAGTATTTACTCATTGGTATTCCAGGCTAATAGCTAAGTTAAAGAATTTTTTAAAAAGAGGCTGATCTGTTAATAAGGAGAGTGGCATTAAAGAATACATACATGCAGGGTAATATGCTAATCCTCCATAGGAAAAGAGGATTTTTCCACGAATTAAAAAGGAATCCAAGTAGCTGGAAGAGATTATGACAATTATGCCTGCCTTGCAGAGTGTTTTATCCACCTCTACCCAAACACAACACACCATCACATTCACGCACATCCATGAAACAATCTGATGAGAAAATGGGAAACGGTCCAAGCATGTATGTCTTAGGGCTACCATGAAAAAGCACCACCAAGCAGGCAGCTTAAAACAACAGAAACATATTGTTCCGGTGTTCTGGAGGGTACAAGTTCAAAATCAAGGTGATGGCAGGGCCATGCTCCCTCCAAAGCTTCTGGAGGAGGCTCTCTTAGCTGTGCCTCTCTTAGCTGCTGGGGGCACCAGGCGTTCCTGGGTTTGCAGGCAGTATCACCCTGGTCTCCGCCTCAGTCTCCCCACGGTCCTGTCCCTCAAAGTTCCTCCTCTCTTGTAAGGACCCCGGTCAGTGGTATGGGATTGAGGCCCCACCTACTCGAGCATGACCTCATCTAAACTAATTACATCTGCAACGACCCTATTTCCTTATAAGGCCACATTCTGAGGTATGGGGGTTAGGACTGCAACGTATCTTTTTAGGGGATATGATTCAACCCATAACATTGCATTCATCCATTTAATGGTAGATGGGGTCCTGGGAGAAGGACCTCACCACCCCTAGGGTCACATAGCAACTAAACACATTTGTTCCACTGGGAAGAGACTAGAACATGGGTCAGCAAACCATGATGTGCCAAATCCAGTCTGCAGCCTGTTTTTGCAAATAAAGTTTTATTGGAACCCAGCAGAGTTGTTCATTAATGTATTATCTCTGGCTGCTTTCACACTACAATGACAGAGTTGAGAAGTCGCTGCAGAGACCATATGGCCCACGAAGCCTGACATATTCTCTGGACTGAAAGAATACATAACATACACTGGCCAAGTTTGGAGATGGACCTTCTAGAAACAGGAGGAAGCCCAGGCCCACATGGCAGCTCTCTGCAATCCCTTCTCTCCAGCTGGAACCTCACCCAACGGGCTGTCCTACTGGGAAAGCTCCTTCAACATTACTTTCCTCTGCCTAGAGAAACAGCAAAACATAGCACTATAACATTCGTGCCACTAAAGCTAGACAAATTAAATTCTATAAGCATTTGCAAGAGATAGATATTAATTCTAACTGGAAAGATCAGGGAAGACTTTCTGGGAAAGGAAAGATTTGAGAAGAGCCTGAAAAGAAAGACAGTGGGCACTCGAGAAATCCTCTAAGCCTCCCTGAGCCATAGCAGATTACCCAAGACTCTGCTGAGCTAAGAGAGTGAGTTTCCTCTCACTGAAGGTGTTCAAGCCAAAAACCGCTGACCTCTTGGCAAGGATGAGGTTGGGGGAGATGGGGCAAGATGAAAGATAGCCCCTTGGAATTAGGGATTCTTCAGTCTCATCTCTTATCACTTGCTGAGAGAGACACACACAGCATAGTAACAGGGAGAGACAGACGGACACAGAGCAGAGAGGGTTGAGGACGGCTGGGGGGGGGGGATGGAAGAGGCATATTCACTCCCAAAGCAGGAGAGCCCACATGAACCACACAGACAGGAAAGCCATCCCAGCTTCCTTCCCCTCTAACTCCTCAAAGAAGGAACAAAAGCCTGACAATTAGGATTAAAACTAATCAAATGTCCCTTCAATACCTCTGGCTTGGCACCTGGCAGCCTTCTTAATGTGCCCCATTGTTCCCTGGCCAGGCCTCCCACTGCCAGGGGAGAGGAAGGGCAGCAGCCCAGCCAGGATCCCAGCTGGGGAGGGAGGCACACTCCACATATACCCTGCGAACTCCTCCTCAGGGAAACCCTAGGGCTCCAGAACAGAGGGGACCTGCCTACCCCGGCAGGAAAGAGAACAGAGCCGAGAGCGCTGTCTGACAAGTGCCCAGAGCAAGGGGCACAAGCAAGTCTGAAAACCAACCAGTCCTCTTAGCTGGACTCTTCTGGCATGCCGGGAACACAATCCCCACTTTACAAAGGAGGAAATGGAGGTCAAGAGGGGTTCCACGACTTGCCATGGTGTCACTAAAGCATGGTAGTTAAGAGCACAGGTTTTAGAGTCAGAAGTCTCAGTCACAGTCCCACCACTTGTTTCCCCTGCAGGTCTGGGAAGCAGCTTCAGCTTCCTGGGCATCGGCCTTCCCATCTGCGAAAGGACCACAGTAAGAGCACATACCGTGCTGAAGAACCGAGAAAAGCCCAGTTCATAGCATGCACCAAGAACTCAATAAACTAATGATCATTATTGTCACTGCTGTGGAGCCAGGGCTCAGAAAGCAAACTCTCAGCTCTGGACCGGCTGCCACACCTTCTGTGCCCAATACCCCATGTATGCCCTACTGCCACACCAGCAGCCACCTGGAACCTCTAAAGAAGGTTCCTGAAGCAGGCGGGAGGAGGGGAGCTGCAGCCACCCCTGCCCCCAGCAAAGGGTCCCGTACTCATAGACACAGGTGGCTGTGTTCAGCTGAACTGCCTCACCCAGTTAGCTCAGAGCCCTCACACAAGCCCTCTCTTTTCCAGAAATGCCCCCAGAGGCCTTTGAGGCCTCCTCAGACAAGGGAATGCAGCATGTGCCATTCCTGCTGGAAAGCTGTCTTTCCTCTCCTTTTAGGCTCCCAACACTCCGGCAGTAACAAGAATGCACGTTCTGGGGTTTCCTGACATGCCAGGAAGCCCAAGGCAGAAAACAAAGTGGGCTTTGTGCTCTCATCATTTCTAACAAACCTACAGCAGCCCCTGACGCAGCTGGAGCAAACTTCGTCAGACAGGGTAGCCCTCAAATTCAGAATACCTAAAAACACAGAGAAACAAGGTGAATGGCTCTTGGGCTCAGACAGAGCTGGAATATAAATCATCCGGATATAAACTCAAGTGACTTTGTTCAAAAGCCTAAGGTTTATATGTTTCTATTTCCAAGTAACTATCTTCTCCCCCACACCAAAAAGTGCATCAGGCTTAGAGTCAAAAAGGACGAGCCTCCACCTACTGGCTCTGTGACTAGTCACGCACGTCCCTATGACCTTCGAATCTCAGTTTTCTCTTCTGTAAAGTGGGCTCATAAGCCCTGTTGTGCCTCCCCGGGGACATCAACAGAACAAAGTAGACAAAGGTTAGAAAGGAGGGGTCCCAAACTCACAAACCTCCAGAGGCCAGGCTGGTTATGTGAAAGGGAGAACCGAGGTTTGAGCTGAGACCTGTCTAGAGCAGGCAACTGCGGCCTAGCTCCAGACACGGTCTGTGACACCGGGCCCAGCAGCAAGACTTTCACATATTTTCTCATAAGCCAGAAGTGAGAATTTTTTTAAATGTGAAATATCCCAGTGTTAAGTAGGGACAACTTTCCAACACTTAAAAATAAAGATGCCCTTGGGGCACCTGGGTGGCTCCACTGATTAAACGGCTGACTCTTGGTTTCCACTCAGCTCACCATCTCAAGATCATGAGATCAAACCCCTCTTAGGGCTCTGTGTGCAGTGTGGAGCCTGCTTGAGTCTTTCCCTGTCTTTTCCATTCCCCCTCTGCTCCTCTACCTGCGCTCTCTCTCTCAAATAAATAAACAAAATTTTGTTTTAAAAAAAGTTTTGTTTTTTTTTTTAAATAAAGATGCCCAACCATCTGTGGGCCAACCCTGGGTGAACCATGGGAGACACATGGATGGCTGTGTCTGGCCTGCACCTCCATTAAAGCATATAGGTAAGGCTTAAAAAAAAAAAAATAGTACAAAGGTCAAATGAAGTTCTCTGAGGGAGAGAGTCATTAAGGATTATTGTCAATAAAATGACCAGGAATCCTACTACAGGTATGATCACGAACTCTTCCCTAGTTAGAGGCCAGATTTAGAAACCTATTATATCACAAATAGACATGCATATATATTTTTTCACTGTCAGCCGCTGACGCGGATCAATACTCAGGAGGAAACACACTAAAATAACAGTGTTCAGTTTCGCACATACAATGTGCTTCGGCAGCAGGAAGTAATTCTCACACACATTCCCCCACCAGATGTTTCCAACCTGTTCCTTTAAGAAACCCCCCTCCTCCAGAAGCCCCCACCAGCACCCTCTGCCTCACAGCCGGCCCCTCGGGCCCCTTGGAGGAAGCTGGCATCTGTAATTCACGGAAGAGATTCGTACACACACTCAACCCCAGTTAACTGGGCTCTTGGGAGGCTGCCCGAGGGAGCAAGTGTGGTCTTGGGGAAGAAAGTAAAGGGAGGCTCCCCCAGAGTCATAGGGCCAGCAGGTGGCAAGGCAGCAGAAGGAAGCCTGGGGCCAGGTGCTCTGCTGGAGTGAGACACCTGGCTGGAATCCTGTTTCCATCTCTTCCTAGCTGTGTGGCCCTACATATGTCCGTGACCCCTCTACACCTCAGCTTTCTCATCGTTACTGTAATCCTCACAACACTGTGGAACAGTGACCACTGTGCTCATTTTAGGGTCAGGCTGGAGTTGAAGTCCCGAGTGGGAAACCGAGTGAGCGAGCAAATGCCAGTGGTGGGCCTGGGATCAGAGAAGCTTGTGCCCAGTCCCGCACTCCTGGCTCAATGGAGAGATGCAGAGGCCTTCCTAATGCCACACCTTCCCAGGGAGGCCCTGGTTCAGTACTCCCCTAACCCCTACTTCCAAGCACCTCCTCCTTGCCCCCAAGGCAGGAGGGCAGAGCGCCCATCCCAGAAGAGCAACAGACCACAGGCATCAGGGAAAATACAACATGAGACACCCAGAGAGTCCTCCTGGCCTGAGGCAGAGCAATTTTCAAAGTGCACCGCCCATCCCGGATCCCGGATCCAGGATCCTGGTTCCCCAACCCCAGGCAACTGATAGAGTGCCACGAACAGCAGGCACCACAGAGCCCTCTGGGAGCACTGCTTGCCAACCTGGGGAACTGCAAATAAACACACTCCTCAGGAATACAAGTTCAAAGGCAGTCCCAGAGCGCTCCTTGGGAGAATGGAGTTGGCCCCTGGGGAAGGTGAGCTCTGCCTCCCAGGGGTGCTGACGAGCTGAGGATGTGGGCAGAAAGGCGAGAGTTCCCAGATGGACTCTCAACAGAATTTGTTAAATACGCAGATCCTTGGCCCACCCCAGACTGGTCCCATCGTGCTCCCTGGGCATGAGCCCTAGAGTCCCCACTAACAGGCTCCCCAGGGACTGCGAAGCACCCGCAAAGAACCGTTCTTCAAGGCTAAGCTTCCTGCTCTCAGCCAGAAAGTTACTGAGTACCGGCCATAACATCCACTCCCTCGCTTCTTCAGTCACTCAGCAAATATTTTGGGCAAACAAGAGTGGGTGACTGAGACAGTTTAGTCCCTGCCTTCGGGAGCCGACACTCTGGGCAGATTAAATAAAAACAATTACACTGCATGATGCATTTATGTAAGGGGCTCTGGGCCCTTTTAGGAGACCACCTAACTGCAGGCTGCCCCTGTAGGAGTGAGTGAGGCTTAGGGGCCTGGTGGCAGGGAAGGAGATATGAGAGGCAAGGGAGCAGCCTGGGTGGAGGCTGAGAGACAAGGAACAGCCTGACAGGTGCCAGCCACAGGAAGAAGCACAAGACCCTGCGTTTCTGGAAAGTCACCTGATCTAAGCGGGCAGATGATAAGATCAGTGCTCAGGGGACCTAAGACCAGTAAGCAACTCCTGGGGGCTGGAGTGACCACAAAAGACTTCCTGGGGAGGCCTGGGTGGCTCTGTGGGTTAAGCATCCGACTCTTGATTTCAGCTTGGGTCGTGATCTCAAGAGTTCTGAGAGCCAGCCCCACAATGGGTGTGGAACCTGCTTAAGATTCTCTCACTCCTTCTTCCCATCCCCTGCCACCCCCCAACCCCCACATGCAAGCTCTCTCTAAAAACAAACAAATAAAAAAAAAAAACTTCCTGGAGGTGGCAAAGAGTACTTCCTAGAAGGATGCAGAGGGGCTGGGTTCTTTCCTAGGGCAGGAAGTGGGAAGGTGCCCTCAATAATTGCTTCAGATTCCGAAGAGTGGGGGGGAGTGGGGTACAAAGAGCAGCCTGTGCAGACACACCTTCCTTCCCACCCCTGATCAGCAGCAAAACTGCTCAGCTTCCAGCAACAATTCATTCAACCACCGAAAGAACCCCCCTCAACACATACATACAGAACACTGTTTCCATTTTCCAGATCAAGAAATCCAGGCACAGAGGTCAAGTGACTTCCCCAAGGACAGGGATCTGAATCAAGCAGTGTAGCTCTAAAACTAGAGCCCTATATACTGCCCCAGAGCGGCTCAATCTAGGAGGACTGGGCAGTCCCTCTGCCAATGGGGCTTCAGTGGGGGTTGGGCGAGGGTTCCTCGTCAAGGTCACACCACCACCAACTGACTTCATGGGTTGCTCCTCAGCCACGGCAGAGGTTCAGTCTTAGAACAGTGGTCTTCCCCATCTGCTCAGATGTCAGGGCTCCCCTAGCAGCCTTGCAGGAGCACATGGAAGGGCAGGGTGGGAAACGGGTCCTTTGTCCTGCTTAGGCCCTGGGTCAGAGACCTGTAGGCTCAAACACCAGCTCCACAACCACAGGCTGCACAGACTACGCATCCAGCCAGCACTCACACCTCTGTGAGCCCTGGTTCCCTCATTCATTCCTGCCTGTTTCTAATTGGGATTGTTTAACAAGATGTACAGGTAAAGGGCCTCTTAGTCCACTGCCTAGCAGAGTAAGTGCCAAACACATGGTAGCTGCTATGATGATGATTATTAACCTCATCATTCTCCCTGTCATCTGTACCATCACCATCCTTATTAGTGTCATTTAATGCTGGGGCTTTTATGACCCAAGCAAACAGAAGAAAATCCAGCATCCGAAGCTCAGAATTCTCTCAAAACCAAAGGGAAGGAAAACGTGGGCCTGCTTTTTTCCCTTCCTTCTCCTATCTACACTCAGCAGAGGGCAGCAAACAGGAACCATCCAAAGATAAGAGAGAGAGAGGAGAGAGACACATGGAGAGAAAGCTACACACTCATAAATACACACCCACCCACCACAGCAAGCTGAATTGTTTAGCTTCCTCTAGCTTCCAAAGTATGAACACTCCGCCTCCTCCAGCTAAGAAGGCCAGGCAGAAAAAAAAGTCGAAGCTGAAGAGACAGAAGTTCTTTTTCAGCTTGAGAGAAATTTTCAATGAACTGACTTTGAACGTGTGTGTGTGTGTGTGTGTGTGAGCACACACACACACACAGGGAGGGTGGGCAGCAGCTCTCTGGACGTCTGGGGCGGGGGTGGGGGGGGGAAAGCAGTAGCAGAACTCACAGGCAAGACTGAATAAAGACAGCTTTCAACCACACTTTATCTCAGCCCTCTACTCCTCACTGGCAAGCCTCTACCTTCCAGCTTTCCTCAGGAGGACAGTGAGGCTCCCAGAGTGCAACAGCCCAGCCAAAAGATGGCAGAGCTGGGATGAGAACACAGACCTTCAGACTGAAGGTACAGTGATCAACGCTGAGTCCACAATGGCCGAGAGGTTTTTACCTCAGGGACCAAGCCTGATTCCCCCAGGAGTGGCAGCTTGGGACACTAGGTCAGTAGAGGTTCCGGAATGGACACCTGTTGTCTTCATCCCCCCTAGACTGCATTTCCCCTCCTTCCCACAAAAGCACTCGGATTCTTCTCTGGGAACTGCTCTTCTACAATTCCGATGGCCCAAGCCTCACCCTAGCTCCAGGGTGGGTTAAGTCAATCAGCAAAGCTCATGCTCTTGACAAGTGTGAATGGTTTAGAGAGCATATTAGATCTATATTGGGCAGTTAATACCTAAAGAGATCTTGCTAGCACTTAGAGGGGAAAAAGTTCCCTCTCTCTTGTAGAAAAGCTACCACAAGAGACAGACTCTCTCCTCCAGGATCTGGGTATGGATATGAGGTCGGAAAGAGCTACAACCACTTTTTGCTACCATAAGGGCTCAGTCTAGGCCATGAACCTCTAGATCAGACCATACCTGAAGCCATCATGATTACAGGAGCTAATATATCCCCTTACTCATTTCAGCCCATTCTGTTACTTACAAGTGACAGAGAATCCAAAGTGGTTCCTCAGCTCACATGAGCGCCATTTGCCACAGGTGGCAGTAATGATGCCGCATGCGATGCACCCATTTACTTTCTCAATTTCCTTGTCGGATCCCTTTGCCACCTTAAAGTCTGATTCATTTTACTTGCTTTAATGCTATAAAAACTTGGGAAGAAATGTATAAAAATGGATCTGCAAAAAAGCCAGATAAGTTCCAGCCAATAACTGGGCATTAAATATCACGCTCCAAAACCGGGACAGATGATCTTGACTAATGTGTGATAATGGTAGAGAAGGATCAATTATTGGGATGTGGGGGTAAAAATATTCATGGTGAAATAGAGCAGGGATGTGGAGAAGAACCGGGTTCTGATCTGCACTACCCGCTCTGAGAACAGATTTCCCCTCTCCTGGGCTTCAGTTTCCACACCTACAAAACAAGGAGGCTGAAGAGATGACTTCTGAAGCTCCGACACATCTCAATCATTCAGCAAACACATTCTGACCGTCTTCCAAGTACCAAGCCTTATGCTACGTTCTAGAAGAGGATGCGTTTCCTCCTTCAAGACTTTTCTGGAAGGGGAGGCCACGATGCATTTGCTAGCCAAAGGAACTCAGGAAGGTACAGGGAACCTCCTCTCCCCACTGCACTGGGCGGGAAGACAGAGGTTCTCTGAGAAGAAAGACTCTTATTTCAGTCTTCCTGGAAGCCAGGATATCTAGATGGGATGCTGAGGGTCAGATATATACAAAATACAGAACCCAGTGCAAACACCATCAGGAACCACCAGTTTGCCTCTGGGGTGTTTTTCAGTGATGGGCTCCTGATGCCATCCTTGTGTAAGAATCAACTGTGTACAAAGTACGATCAGCAACTAGATGGTTATCTCTGAAATGGGTCTTTGCGTTTTCATCCCTGATTCCCTTATTTGTTATTGTGCCACTGGTGCCAACAGATTAAAGACTGACCACCCTCAGAGTATAAACACATCCCTAAGTAGTAAGCTGTGTCACAACCTAGGTACAGGGAGGCCTGTTTTAACATACTTCTACTGTTTGGACCTTTGCAGTATGTGCTTCCAAACAAACTCATGGAGCCCCAGGAAGCTCAAGTTGGAAACATCCTAACGGAAGATCTATTCCCTGTGTCGCAAATAAATTTCAACATGCCATTAACTCCACTTGGGTAGCAATGTGGAGAAACAGTCTGAAGCCAAGTCCGGGCTTAGTGGGAAAGAGACTAGTGAGCAAGGTCTGCCCTGGCCAGGGAAGGGGAGCACCATTATGATACACATCTACCTTCCCTCTCCTGAATATAAACCTTTACTTTATAGTTGAGAGATCAAGGACCAAAGAGGTTAAACCACTTTCCTAAGATCCCACGGGGAGTTCAGGGGCAGGAGAGAGGAACTAGAACCCCAGCCTCTGTCCCCAGGCCTTCCTTAGCTGGGCTCCGAGGAGTGTACAAACCTAGGATGACAGAAGGAATGCAGGGAGCCAGATTTGCTCAGGGAAACCAACCCAAACCAACCGAGCCCCACTGGCATCAGATTTCAGCTGGGCATGCAGACAGACAAGAGATTAGCAGGATAAAGGGTCCCAGCCCCTCCGTGGAAAATTAAAGAAATCATTCCAAGGCTACATTTCTATGGTGCTTAACTTTCTGATGGGTAAGGCTGTGCCGCCAGGAAGACGAAAAAGGGGTGGGGTGAGAGGGAAGGTATTGATTTCTGGACGTTCTAAGAATAAGGTTCAGCTCTGACACAATGAGAAAAACTCTTAATACTTGAAAATTAAAATCACTGGTATTCTATTATCCTACCAATTTCCATTCCACAGTCGCTATTATCCAATGAAGTCATTTCTCACAAGAGATTATGGCTCTGAAATGGGGGAGGAGACTACATCACATTTCCTAACATGGGTGTTTGACAGCTAGTTCCCAGGTCTGGAATGAGAAGCAGACTGCAGGATCAAACCAAGGCATTAAACAGACTGGGGCTAGGAATGAGCGGGACACCTAAATTAAAATGAAGATGGCTCTAGTTAAATTTTAAATAAATCAATAAATAGAATGAAGATGGCTTCAGGACTGGCTTTTCTTGCTCAGTTTTGCAACTCTCTGAGAAGCCAGCTGTCTGACCAGCTAAATGTTGAAATCCTAAAAGCATTATGTGTCCTTTATAAATCAGCTGCCCTACCCAGCTCCAGAACTATACCTAGGATGAGCCAGCAGAACAGTTCTATAGACTTACTTTCTAGTAGACGATAAATGCTCACAACTTGAAACTCTTTTATTCTTCAATCCAGGGGAGAAGTCAAGGAGTTAAAGGACTGCTCTAACAGTGGGTATGTTAACCCTCAAACCCACAGGGAACATATTTTGCATGTGGATAAAGTCCTGCCAGACTTTCCTCCAAAGCCTCTGCAGTTATTTCTCCCCAAAAGAGCAACAAGGTGCTCTGGGATGATGCTCAACAATCACAAGAGTGACAAGGTGAGCTCTGAACTGTTCAGCCCTGTCGAAAGGAGCCCTGTGCGCTCCAGATGCCAGATTTCCCAGAGAGCAGGCTGATGTGTTCGGCGCATGTTCCAGCCGCCTGGGATGAGGGACAGAACACCATCACTCTGAGAACTCAGCCTCCTCCCTCAAGGCCAGCTGACATTCAGAAAGGGGACTGGGGGCCAAGCCTGGTGCTGTGCATCTGCAGGAGAGTGACACAAAAAGTGGCTGTGTGGAAATTTGGCAGAGTATTCCTGAAAGGCAGCAGATGAATGCTGAATCCTACAGCACCTAGCAGAGCTTCTCACTGGAGAAACAGCTCCTTTCTGCTACTCCCAGGAAGCAAGGCGAGTTTCTTTAAAGCAAGGATAAGGCATCCATAGCCCCCACACCCACCACCACACCCTTTCACGTCTTCTTCCTCCTCCTCGTGATATTCCAGGGCAAAAGAAATGAGCGAGAACTAGACCCTCGCGGATGAGCCTGTCTGTCCATTCCAGTTAAGGGCTCTAAGCAGTGCCCAGCTGTTGCTCCCTGATCTGTTCGCCCAAAAGGCTGCCTTACTCCATCAATTCCCTCTTGCACAAGTGAGTAATTTACTTTGAAAGCTCAAGCCAAACTGGCAGTTAACCTTGACCTTCTCTCTACACATCTGGGTCTACAGAAAATGAAAATCAGGACGTCTCTGGCATTCACGACAAATGAAATACGAGGGCTTTCTTCAGGCAGAGGCAGAATGTCAGGAGCTATTTCAGAACTGGCTCCAGATATTCTAAAGGAGAATTAGTGCTCAGGCAGGACACTCCCCACCTTGACCTGGGGCTGTGTCCAGTATGGAGCCCCCACTGCTGGGGATGCTACAAGGGACCCCAGCCCTCAGGAAAGGCACAAGTGGCCACTGTACTCCTCATTGATTCACTGATGGTATCATAATGCTGGATCTGGACCAATAACCACATTTTACGGATGGAGAAAGGGAGGTTCAGAGAGGGAGATGAGAGGTGATCAAAGACAAACACATCAAGTTACAGGTAGTGCTAAGACAGAACCCTGACCTCTGGCCCCTGATGCTGGGACAGGGTAAGAACAGAAGAAAAATTTCATGAAGGAAAAACTCATATGCACACAGAATTTAAGGGAAAGAGGTCTAATATGTCTTTCAGGGTTTGAACCAGGGGTTTAGTGAAAGAGTTGAAGGAGCTTAATATCCAAACAATGAGATCGACCAAAAAGATCACCAAGGCCCTCCAGGACGGTTTGCAACAATTCCCAGAGTGACAGGCTGTACTCATATTGGTCATCCCTGTGGCAAGCAGCCTTCCCTCTGTGCTCAAGATGCCAGGCTGCCCAGGCAGCAGCCGGATACCAGGAAGAGAGAGAAAAACATCAACCTCAAAAGTCAGTTCCTTCCCTCATCCTGCCAACAATCAGTCAAGTTTGACCCCGATGGGCAAGTTATTCACTTCCCATGGGACCAAGAAATGCCATAAGAAAACCTGAATGAAATGTCCCACTGCGTGGAACAGTTCAAGCATGTGTACACTCACCCATACTGACTGAGCCAGGAGCTGGGAAGGCAGGAGGGCTCTGACAAAGCTTTCTGCTATGAGTCTATATCTATGTGTGACACAACACACACACACACACACACACACACGTGGGTGAGTTCAGAAGCAGGAACGATTAAGATCCTAGTCTTGGCTGCAAGAAACAACGCACCTAATCAAACTGGACAAGTTCAAAAGGGATCATGGGTACTCTCCAAAGGGACACGGAAGGCACCTGATGTTCCATCCTCAGGTCACATGGCGCACAAATAGCCTCTGGGAAATTTTGGGGGTCCCTCCACCAGAACTCCCACTTCTGGACTCCCAGAAGGTCAAAGGCAGGAGGTCCCTCAAGAACCAAGAGCTTCCTCCCTCCCCCTAGACCTGAAGCTCCAAGGGGAGTATGATCTTTGTATCCTCCAAGGCACCCACAGGTCTAGGAAAGAGGGAGGGAGAGGGAGAGGAGAGGGGAGGGCAAACAAATGGGGAGAGGAGGGAGGTCAGGTGTCCCATTGCCCAGATGGGAAAACAGGAAAGGGGCTGACCTGAGGAGGCAATCTTGGATCAGCAGGTGGGGACAAAAGCAGAAAAGACCTGGACACTAAATAGAAGGACCGGCAGCTCCTGAAGAAGGAGTCACCCTGGGGTACAGGAATGCAGACAGGACTCTACAAAAGCAAAAGATGCTGGGAGGAAAGGGAATACCAGACAGGGACAGAAAGGAGGATGGTAACCTAAGGTAAGAAACAGACCTTCCAGACTGAGCACCAGGAGTGTCGGTTTCTAGTTCTGATTCGGCCTCTGGCTGACACGGGGGCCCTGGACAAATCCCTGTCCTTCTCTGAGCCTCAATGTTCCCAATCCCCAAAATGGGAAGAACCGAAGAACCGAAGAGTCTCAGGGGCTGACGCTAAGGAGGCAGAAAAGGAAAGGTGGAGGAAGGAACCGAAGGCTCCAGGTGAATGCGGGGAGAGAGTATTCCCACCCCCCACAGCAACGGGGGTCTCACCAGTCCGGCCGCCGGGACCACCGCCGCCCCCGATCCCCCGGGGGTGCCGTCGGGCTGCCGCTCGCGGTACAGCGCCCAGAGCCCCACGTTGGGCAGAAGGACCAGGGCCGCCAGCACCAGCGCCACCGCCTGCAGAAGCCGCTTCTCCTTCCGCCTCATCGGGGCCGGTCAGCCCCGCCGCGCCCCGCCGGCCCCGCCGCACGGCCCCCGGCTCCGCGCGTCCGCCCGTCCGCCCGGCGGCGGCAGCAGCTCGGGCGAGGAGAAGCTGCCGCGGCGCCGGCCCCGCTCCAACTCCGCGGCACTTCCGCCGCTCGCCGGCCGGGGAGCCGGCCTCTGCCACCGCGCCGCCGCCACGGGGGAGGATGTCGCCGCCGCCGCCGCCCCTGAGCCGGCCGAGCCTCGCGCCCCGCACCGCCCCCCTCCAGCTCGGCGGCTGAAGTCTGGGCGCCGCGGGCCCCGGCCTCGTCCCGGCTGTTCCCCGCCCGCCCCGGCGCGGCGGGGGCCCCGGAGCCGAGCGCTTCCCCCTCTCGGGCCGCGATGGTGCGGTCCGCTCCTCCGCGGTTACCCCGCCCGCGGCAGCTTTGCGAAAGTCCCGGAGTTGGCGAGTTGGGCGCTAACTGGTATGGGCTGAGCGAAGGTGCTGGTCCGCGCGCTCGGACGCGCCGGGGACCGCCCCCCGTCCCCCCCCCCCCACCAAGCCCTCCACCCCCCCGCCCCAAGCTCTGCCCTCAAGCTCTACTGCGGACTACCCCACGGGGGTGTGCAGATAGTGCTCCAGCCCGCGGGACGCTCGGGACTGTGGCTGCCCACCCCTTGGAGTGGCTCCGCTCTGGGGACCAACTTTGTCCCGGGGACTCGGGAGTCCCGGGCGTGCAGTGGAGCCGTAACTGTGCTCCACGTGCACGGGTCTGCGGCGGGCCCCCAGTTTTCCTCCTCTCAGAGTTCCTGGCGTTAGTTGTGAACGCCCTTTGTAAACTGTGGAGTGCTGCGCCCGCCTACCCCCGTCTGTTGTGCCTGCAAAGCGGCGGGAGGGGACCGGAGCCTCCCTGCAGGAGCTTTGCTGGAGCTTTTCGCACGCAAGCCCAGTCTCCTTGGCGCTGGAATGCCCTCCACTCCCATAAATACTTCTAGGTGCTTAGCTCATGGAGCCCTTTCTCGAAAAAACTCTTGTCGGTTTCTGTCTCCTGTTCAGCTATGTGGGCCGGACACTGCCGGGCACCGGGATGAAATGAAAACAGATTCGAGCCCTGTCGTCCGGGTGCTGAAACATTAAATGCATAATTGCGTTAGGCGAGGGAGTGTGCCTGTAACCGCGATGAGGGCTCTGGAGAAGTCGAGCTGCCTGGGCTCTGTGAACGGCTGCGGAGCGGTCTCCGACGGTGATGCCTGTGGCTCCTCAGTGCTCTCCCTTAATTGCTTCCTCTCTGATGGCCAGGGATGACGCACCCTCTCGGATGCCTTTCTCTTTGCCACCCCCACCTGTGTCCTTTGGATTCTCTGCGTCTCCCACCCAACCACTGACCCCCATGCCTAGTCCCTCAGCCTCGAACCGCCACCCTGCAGTCCTCGCCGTTGTTCCAGCTCCAGGCTGAGCCATGGAGGCTCTATTGTGCTGAAATTATAGCTCGGATCTGGGCATCTCCCAAACCTTAAGAACTCCCGTCACCTAGGCTCCAGAGTTCACACTCCTTGCTTTATCTCCTCTGTCCTGCCATGTTGCTGGTTGCTTTCCTTTATGTGCTGTTGTCCAGGAAGTTCCTTCCACCCTGAAAGCCTGCTCCTCTTCCACATCTATATTGATGGAAACCTTTGTTCATCCTTCCACATCTAGTTGAACTGCTACCCCTCCACGGACTCCTGCAAAACTTATCCTCAGAGGGCTGCTGTCTTTCTTTGAATTTCTGTCACAGTAATGCTGACCTTTTATTGAAGACTTACTCTGTGCCAGACACCATGTTAAACCCTTGACACACATTACCTCTTTTAATGCCCACAGTTAGCTACCCTGTGGAGTAAGTGCTTTTCTTACCCTGGCTTGCAAAGGAGACTCATTAAAGAAAGCCACTAGCAGGGTTTTAACAAAGAGTAGTTAGTATCAGCCCTCTGCTCCAATCTGTCCAGTGCTTTCCCATGGATTCCCATTGGATTGCCATGGATTTCCCATGCTTTCACATGGATTTCCCTGTCCAGTGGATTTCTATAAGGAGCTGCAAGATCCTGCGAGGCCATATGTGAAGAGCCTTCACCTTTTCTTTCTTCATTGTGCCCCCATTGTGCTCACTTGCCTTCTTGCTATCATCAGAGGTCCTTTCCTGCCTCTGCCTAGAAGGCTCACTCTTCTATCCCTAGATCTTAGCTCTATACCTTAAAAATGTTTTTTTTTTAATTATTTCAGTGGTAAAATATACATAACATAAAACTTAGAATTTAAACCATTCATTGGCATTACTATATTCCCATTATGCATCATCATCACTATTCATCTCCAGAACTTTCTCATCATCTCTAACTGAAACTGTACCTGTTAAACAATAATGCCTCATTTCCTTTCCTTTCAACCCCCAATAACAACCACCATTCTACTTTCTGTCTTTATGAGTTTAACTACGTACTTCATATAAGTAGAATTGTACGATATATGTCCTTTTGTTTTTGGCTTACTTCACTCAGTATAATATTTCTGAGGTCTATCCATTTGTGGCAGGTATCAGATTTTCATCCCTTTTGAAGATTTAGTAATAGTCCATTGTATGTAGATATGGCACTTTGTCTAGCCATTCATCCATGTGTGGACTTTTGGATCATTTCCACCTTTTGGCTAGCATTATTAATCCTGCTAGGAAGAGCCCTATGCTTTTTACACTGCAGTTGATAACACAGTATTTACAGAATTGAATTTCCATCTGTCTCTGACAAAAAGGAAGTTCCTAGAGGTGAAGATAATATTGCAAAATTCTCGTATGTGCCTTCACAGCGAAAGCACAATGCTAGAAACAGAGTAGCTCGAGTGGTCCTTTTATAAACATAAGGCTCACTCTGCTCCTGGGAAGCTGCCTGGGACTTCCCTGTGTGTTAGAATAATCTATGAGAATCCTTACCATATAGCTCATGGGGCCCTACATGATCTGACCCAATTTCTAGACTTTGTTCTCTCTCCTTCCCTTCTAGTTACACTGGTCTTCTTGCTGCATACCTCAAATGCACCAAGCTGATGATACCGCCTCAGAGCTTTTGCACATTTGCTGTGCCATTGTCTAGCAATCTTGTCCTCTATACCTCTCCCCCACATCTCTCAGGAACCAGACCAAATTTTCTGCCTAGGAGAAAGCCTCCCTGACCAGCGGATCCAAAATATCAAAGAGCATCCCATTTCCATTTGCTGCATTTTTCTTTAGAACAGGTATCCTTTACAGTATGTTCTGCTGCTGCTGCTAGCACATACTTCTCTTTTTTTGGAAATCAGAAAACTGGTGTTCCTTCCAAGCAGAGGAATCTGCAAACAAGTCCCCCTTCTCCCTGAGCCAAAGCAACAGGAGTTGAGGCAGGACACATGGATTTTAGCTCATACTCCTGCTCAGACCACACAAAGCTAACCTATAGCCTCTCCCAGGCCTGAAACACAATAGGTGCTCAATAATTACAGGATGAGTAGAGCATAGCGGCTGAAGTCATGTACTGGAAAATCTTCAGTGTCTCTCTCCTCCTCAGCTCATCTTCCAGCTCCCTAGAGGAGTCTGTATGAAATTGGATTTGAGCTTATTCTTGTGTCTTACCGAGTGACTTGTTGATCAAAGCTGCATTCCAGCTCCCTCAGCCTTCAATGGAAACTCTAACCCACGAACCCAGCTTTAATCCCAGGGCTCTTTGATCACCTTCTACAGTGTGGGGATGCTGGGGGGAGCTCCTAGGGCTTTATCCCACTCACACCATACCATTTGAGACATGTAGGCAGCCTATTAGTTCTGGCTGTTTTTCTGGGAAAACTGATCTGGTCACTAGCTGAAATAGAACAAGATTGGTTACTTTTGGACTGACCTGTCCTAAGCCTATTGTGGGTATTAAATGAGATGATGTGCATAAAGGGCTTACCACAGACACCCATCTGAAGATATTAGTAACTTTGGCTGAAATAAAAGCCCAGCACAGCGAGGAACACTGAAGACAGGGATTAATAGGATTTCAGCTAAATCTTTACCCGTGGCCTGGGCCTCTCCAATCTCATCTCCTATCATTCTCTTGTCACTCCAAACCATGCGCCACACCTTCTTCCTGGTTCTGACCCTACTCTCTGCCCAATCCAGCCCCAAGGCCTTTGAATTAGCCCTTGTCTCTGCCAGAAATGCTGGTTCCCTAATCTTCCTCCACTACTCCTCCCTCTCATTCTTCCGATATTAGCTTAAATGTCACCTCCTCACAGAGACCCTCCCTGATGGTCCACCTGAAGTTGCCTACCTTACATCTTTTTTTTTTTTTTTAAGATTTTTCTTTCTTTATTTGACAGACAGAGATCACAAGTAGGCAGAAAGGCAGTGTTGGGGGGAGGGGAAGCAGGCTCCCCGCTGTGCGGAGAGCCCAATTCGGGGCTCCATCCCAGGATCCTGAGATCATGACCTGAGCCAAACAAAGGCAGAGGCTTTAACCCACTGAGCCACCTAGGCGCCCGCCGACCTTACATCTTGCTATGTTTTCTTCACAGTGCACATCCCTCTAGGCCATAATTTATTTATTTGTGTATTTACTTGTTTGTTATTGAGCTCCTCCAGATCACACATCAGCTGCATGGAGCAGAGGCCTTGGCTGCTCCTTTCCTGCTCTATCCCCAAACCCTGCACCATACATGCCTGACACATGGAAAGGATGAGTATCTCCTCTCTTCCCCCCCATCTTCCCATCTTTGCTTCCTTTTCTTCTTTCTTCTTTTTTTTTCAATGATCTGCTTATGCTCTTGCTTCCTTTTCAGTGTGCCATCCTGTCCTCAGTAACAGGCAGATCCTTTGGGATCCCCTGAGACCTACTTCCACAAGAAGGGTCAACCAGAAGAGAAGTGATAGGGGTAGGCCCACACCCTCCCTGATGACGATATGAAAACCTGTTTAACGAGATCTCTTCACCTTGGCTTTCTTAGGGTCCTTTGTTGCTGACCCCATTTGTCCAGGGCTATCCCCTCAGGCTGGTCTGGCCGAGGTCTGAGCTGACGGGCTATGAAAATGGAACAGAGTGGCAAGCCAGGGGGTGTGGGTCTGCAGCTCAGTCCACCTCAAACACTCTTTAACCTTGGTCAAGTCAGTTAGCTGTGCTGAGCCTCAGTCTCCTCATTCGTGAAATGGGGATCATCATGACCCTTTAATGATATAATTTCCAAGATGGTAAGACAGAGGTCTGCTTGACCCTAAGCAAAACCTAAGATGCTCTGGGTGTTGGACTTCTATGCCTGATGCAAACCCAAAGCCAGAATTCTTGCTCTTCCACTCCTTGGAAATCATCAAGATCCGCATACATTCTCGAAGAAGCCCACCTAGCTTTCTCAACGGACTAAGTTCCCCAGTTGTGTGACCTCTTAGCAATGCCTTTCCTTAGCAGTCACAGTGTTTATGGTTCCTGGACGATTGATATCTGCCTCCTCTGCTGGATTATAAACCCAATGAGGACAGGGATCATGTTGTTTGTTTGTGTTTATCTGTTTTGCTCCCCAGGATACTCTCACTGTTAGTACAGAATCCCGTCCAAAGTGGATTCTCAGAAAACACTTGGGAAATGAATGAATGAGTCAATTAATCAATCAAGCACTCACCTCTTTAAAACCTGCACTCAGGAAACTCATTAACACTGGTGTCAATGACCCATATTGCTATCTCTACCAGGTTGGCCATTTAACAAGGCTCCAACTTCTTATATAGAGGAAGAGAACAAAGTCCTGGAGCTGATATTTCTACAGCTGGCTCTCAGCCTGGATTGGTCCAAACTTTGCTCTTAACTTCCTGTGTGGCTGCAGATAGGCCAAATTCTCTGAGCATCAAGGTTAATCATGTATGGGTCCATGAGTGTATGTGATAGCAGGAATTAGAGAGGTCTAGATAAATATAGAATATGGTTGCATTAAATAAAACAGTCAAACCAGATGCTCTTTGAAGTCTTTTTAAATTCTAAAATTCAGGGACTCAATCTTTCAAGGTAGGGAGGGAAAAGGGGAGCCAGACATGGAACACTACTCAGGTGGTTCAGCCCAGAGTGTGCATTTAGTGGCATTTCAGCTCTAGTTTGAATAAAAAGAAAGGGTTTGCAGGATGCCTATTTGAAATGACCTCTAGACAGAAAATTGTCTGTCTCTCTCTCGGAGTCTACTTTGTCATTTCCACAAGGAGATGCCAATTAAACCAGTCCTGCCAACTATAAAGAAATGCTGCTGAATCAAAGCAGCAGATGTTGAAGGTGCTTCAAGTAGGATTCGTTTTGAAAGAGCAAACAGAGAATGCCATATATCTCAACAAGTAAATAGACTACGTCATTAGTTGGGCACATCTCAAACAGAGTATTCGTCGGGAGCGTCAGATGCAAATATCAGGTGTTTAGGGAGCCATCCTTCTCCTGGCACTGCCCCTCAACTCAGTATCTGGGTGTGGGAAATGAGAGTGTTTCCCCTTTAATTATTTTTCATTTGTGCATGAAGGGAAAAAGTTGTTCAAAGACACAAATGGAGAGGTGGTGGGGTGCAGGAGAAAGGGGCTTCTTAGGAGTCTGAGACCTGTGGAGAAGTGGCTCGAATCTGTGGACACCTCTGCAAGATAAAGGGTTGGATGCTCTATGATCCAATAGTCTCAATCTTGGCGGTGCATAGAATCACGGGGGTGTGCCTGCCCTGGACCCCACACAAATGTAGTCAGAACTTCTGGGGGTAGGACCTGGCCCTCCCCAGGCGATTGCCATCTGCAGTCCAGTTCGAGAGAGCCGTGGCTCAGTGGCTTTCAGGCCTCTAGAACCCTCCTAAGGGTTCTTTTGGTCTAAGCGGCAGGTCATCTGATGTTCCACTAGGTGGCACCTTCCAGCAAACTTCAGTGGGTCTGGAGAGGTCTGTTCCAGGTCTAAAGGCAGGGAGAGAATTCAGAAAACAATCCTTGGAGGTCTTTACTGGCTACAGGGGTTTGCACGGTTGGTGAGAGGGCTTAATTTGTTGGTTAACAACTCTCTGGTAAGTGTCAGAAACACAGAATATTAAGACGCATCCCTGCTAGGAAACTGAGGCCTGGGGAGGGGGCCTCTCCATCCTGTAGGGCTGGGCTCACCCATTCACCCATTGTGTCTTAACCTCCAATCTGTCCAGCAAGAACAAAACAACAACAACAAAGAAAACCCTGCTCCAAAGTCCTCAATGAGCCCCGTTATGGGCAGTAGTGAACCTCTGTTCTTTTTATCTGATTAGCTAGACAGCACCCTGATTTTCCTTGGGGATTTACCTTCCTCCATCTCAGCTAGGAGCTGAGATCAGCGCTGACCCCAGCCTTAGCTTCTGGCTCAGCCATTCAGAAGCATGCTATCCCTTTCCCCTATAATGACTGGTCCAAGGATGGATCCCTGATTTACCTAAGGCAAATTAGAACAGTCACATTTTTGTTCTGTGGTTATGAAGTAGAGGCTATCAGGAAGCCGTGGGCACTTCCAGCCCACGGGACGGGGATTGGCTCCCCGCCCCACCAAGAGGAAGGAATGTAGTGACTATCTTACCTTTGCTCCTCCCAGCTCCCCGCCCCAGAGTGGCTCTAGACCACAAATCAGCGGGCTTCCTTCCTCACAGCCTTCCTGTTGGGGTTAGAGCTGGGCCAGGTTTTCAGAGGGTGAGAGAAGAACCAAGGCCGGGGGTTTCTTTGCCCAGCTTCCTTCCCGGATGTGTCCGCAGTAAAGGCCACACAGCTGCGGTCAGGGGGCCTCGCTCTCTGCGTTCCCGTAAGAGGGGCTCCCCTCACCGCCTCCCTCTGCACAGCGCAGCCCAGTCCCCTGCCCCAAGGTCCTGCATGCTCCCTTGTCGTTCTCCTTTCCTGTTGCCCTCTTACTAAACTCTCCTCACGTTTCCCGGGGTGAGAGAGCCGGAGACCCTGACTGAATCCAATGGAGAAGCTTCCCGAGAAGCTGAGAACAGCACGGACTTAGAGGAGAGGGGAGCCGAGATATCACCCAGTGACCCAAGCCGGCCCCTGACGTCATCTTTGCCTCCACTCCAGCTCACCTCCCACATTCAAACAATTACCTAATAATGCTGATTTTATTGCCTAATAAATTGTAAATGTATCCGTTCCTCTCCGGGCCTCCTGTGTGAGACATATTTCAGGGGCCTGTGAGAAGCCTCCCTGATCAGAACCCTGCTACCCTAATGGCTGAGTCCCCTGGCTTGGGAACCAGCCCCCGGCCTCACCTCTGGGCTGCCGCTGGGCCGAAGATGTACCTGACCTGGATATAAAGCACGAGCGGAGCCCCTCAGATTCTGTCTCAGAAATTGGAATCAAGGGGAACCTGGGTGGCTCCATCGGGTAAGCATCTGCCTCCTGCTTAGGTCATGATCCCAGGCTCCTGGGATAGAGCCCTGAGTTCGGATCCCTACTCAGTGGGAAGTCTGCTTCTCCTTCTCCCACTGCCTCTCTCCCGCATTCATCCCCTCTCTCTGTGCGTGTGTGTGTGTGTGTGTTTCTGTCTCAAATGAATAAATTTTTTATAAAAGGAAAGAAATTGGACTCAAGGGCCACCGAGGGAAGAAGACAGCTGCTGGCGCTCCTTGAAGGTACAAGTTCAGGTAATATCAAGGTGGAGATGACTCTTGGGCCACACACAAGGAGAAGGTTCAGGAAAGCATAAAGCCAGGAGTAACACAAGGAGTGCATCAGTCAGAAGAAGACAATGAAGCAGAAGTGAGAGGAACAGAGGTGCGCAGAGAGAAAACTATGTAAGAGAACCACCTTGGCTCCTGGTCTTCTAGCTCCGGTGATGGTTTCTAGGGTCCTGCCTGGATCCCTGCCCTGGGGCTTCTTTTCTGGTGAGGTGGGGTGGGGTGTAAGGGGTGGGAGGGGTGGGGGTGGGGGGTGGTGATGGTGGTGGTGGCAATGGTGGTTCCTGCTGTATTCCCTTTCCCTGAAGGTGTGAGTGATCTTCTGTCCCTTCTGACCAAAAGAGCCTTGGCCTTGGCACTCTCATCTCAAAGTCCAGGTTAAAACATGAGCATTGTTGGAAGAGTCTCTAACAATACTGTCACTGTGGTCCTGCATCCCTTAAACATCACCCTGCCCACGGACAGTGTGCAAACTTGCCATGTGGTTTCCCACAAGTGGTCTCCTCATTGTCTGCTCTCTGAGGTCAGGGGGCTGGCCTTGCCCTTTGTGCGAAACTACCAGTAGCTCCATAATCTTGCTTAACCGTGTTGCTTCCCAGCGCCATGCCTTGGCTCGCGCTGATCCCCCTCCAGGTCAACTCAGCACTGCCTTCTGTGGGTGAATTCCTAGCTTAGATGTCAGCTCCCCTGGCCTCATTTACTCACTGGCTCCTTCCGCCTCCTACCCAGTGGAGCTCTTTTTCCTATATAACTTGTGTAATTTCTGCTTTAGTATTTATGTATTCATAGAGATGATGATGGTGATGTTAGCTAATATTTATGGAGATCTTATTACAGACCAAACTCTAACCTAGTACTTTACAAACATTATTTCTTTTTTGTTGTTGTTTAAGATTAATTTATTTATTTGAGAGAGAGAGAGAGAGAGAAGAGGGGCAGAGGGAGAGGGAGAATCCCAAAGCAGACTCCTTGCTGAGTATGGAGCCTGTTGCAAGTCTCTACCCCGGACCCCCAGATCATGACCTGAGCTGAAATCAAGAGTTGGCCGCTTATCTGACTAAGTCACCCAGGCGCCCCCAAATTCTATTTCTTTCAATCCACACCAAAAGCCTATGAGGTAGGTTCTGTTATTATTCCTATTTTCGGGAAGAGAAAACCTTAGCAGAGAAATCACAAAGCTAGGAAGTAGTAGACTCAGATCTATTGTTCATTTCTTCCTTTTTTGTTTTGTTTTGTTTTTAAGAGCAGCATTATTGAGCTAGAACTCACGTGTCCTACCTTCACTCATCCACTTAAAGTGTACAGTTCAGTGGTTTGGAGTATATTCACACACTTGTGCGCACCCACCACCACAATTGTGGAACATGTTCATCACCCCTGCAAGAAACTCAGGGTCATAAATTGCTTGTTTCTCGAGGCTGCACTTAGCAGCTGGCCTGGTACCCAGCGTGTAGTGTCTGCTCAGCCAGCACCTGTTGAAGAATGGACAGGGCTAAGTTAGATGACAGTGGAAGGTGCAAGACAGCCTCTTCTTGCAATGCTCTTGACCCTTCCCATCGAACAAGGGTTTGCCCGATTTTTCTGTTTGTTTTACGCTGTTTTTCTAATCATCGCCAGCACTTAGTATCTCTTATGTGCCAAGCCATACACTGAGTGATTGGTATATGTTATCTTATCAACACTCCCATCAACACCTAGAAGGAGGTATTATTGGGTCTATGATACAGATGAGAAAACTGAGCCTCAGGTATTTCATTCGTCTAAAGTCACACACCTTGTCATCACCTTCATCCTAACATTAAGTGAACTGCTACTCCCTGTAATAGAACACTTCACCATCTCTATGCGTTCTGCTAAGTTCTTTACATACATTACCCATTCATTTTAGTCATTCATTCCACTGAGATTAAGAACCTACCCCATACGAAGCAGTATGGCAAGTGCTAGAGATTCCATGATGGGCAAACAGATAAATCCAGTCTTGCAGCACTCACGGTCTAGTGGCAGAAAAGACATTATAAGCATGAACACACAAATAACAATGTATTAGGTGGGAGGAAGGAGAAAGGTCCTCATGGCGGTAAGATGCAGGGCTGGTATTAGAACCTAATACTATGGAAATCCAAGTCGAGGAAAGAGTCCAAGATTCTTTCTGGCAAGTTACACCAGTGTGAGTCCTTTTGGGTGATCAGATAAGACATTGGTTTTGCCAATGGCTCTCTGGGCAGTCCTTGTCCCTGTAGGAAGTCTGCCACTTACTATGGGAGACCTAAATGAACTACGTAACAAAGCTCAAACACACACAGGCACACACGCGCATCGCTGACCCATACCTCCAGCTGCAGAGAGAGCTAGGAAGGAAGCAGTGCAGTGCATTTGGCAAATGCTTTCTTTCAGCTGGGGGGCTCAAGTTAGAAGAGCATTTTTCTATTCACTGTGTTGCACTTTGCTTTTATCATGTAAATGATTCTGGAGATCATTCCATTTAAATACATAGAGATTGTCCCATTCTGCTTTCCACTTGCAAAGTACTGCTTGGTGTGAATAAAGCCGGGTTCAAACAGTCCCCTATGGGTGGACATTTGGAGTTCTTTGCATCAGAGGCTAGTCAAGTAATGCCTTCGTGAATAACCTGGTATAGGTCTCCTTTGTTAACAGGGAGTTGAATTTTGAGAGGAAATTCTTAGAGGAAGGATTGGCTGGATCAAACGTAACCATGCCTTTCATTCAAAAGATAAACCCTAGTTCCCTCCCATAAGGGCTGAATCCTTTTGCACTCCTACCAACAATGTAGGAGGGCGCCTGACTCTTCACATACCAGACCCATGCGATAAATTTTTTTAATCACGCATTCTGTATAGAAATTGACCCTCCCAGTTTCTCTTAAAGATCGCAAGATCTGGCAAACCATGGGCCTGTTTTCCTGCATGGCCATAACAAAGCTGGGGGCTGAGGGGTCACTGAGCCAAATTGTCACTATGGCCCTTGTGGGTCTTGGAATTTTCAACTCCTGATATGCTCTAGCCCCTTCCATAATTTTTTTTTTAAAGATTTATTTATTTATTTGACACACAGAGAGATCACTAACAGGCAGAGAGGCAGGCAGAGAGAGGGGGAAGCAGGTCCCTGCAGAGCCAGGCCAACCCAGGGCTCCATCCCAGAACCCCGAGATCATGACCTGAGCCTAAGGCAGAGGCCCCACCCACTGAGCCACCAGGAGCCCCTGGCCCAGCCCCTTCATTATGAATGTGAGGAGACTCCACAAATCCATAGAGGAAAGTGAGAGGGGACTAGAACCCAGATCTTCTACTGACGTGGGAAATAAATGCAAAAGAAAAATTAAATTTCCTTACTGCCTACAGCCCACGGATAAGTCCTTGATACAGGCAGAGTGACATTCCTGTAGGAACTCAACTCTCTCTATGTTAATACTTGGCTAAGAGCAAAACTCCCAGGATCCAGTAAGTCTTCTTTAACATATCAAAATTGCTTTGGAAATTTCCTTTACCTTTAACCCCCAAGATATATGTTGGCAAACATCCCGGAAGCCTATGACCCACCGATACACATCTGAAGGGTCTCATGACTAAGGTTTTATTAAACAGTCATAAATGACCAGCTGGCCCCCTCAAGGTCCTGGAAACCCTGCTTCCAAAATTGTTCACAGACTTACCCTATTCCTAACCCCCTCCCAACTTAAAATATATAATCAGCCTCTCCTCGTGACCCCAATGCAGCTCTTTCTGCCCACGGGTCCTGTTCCCATGCTTTACCTTTTGGTGCCAAAGATGCCTCAGGAATTCCTTCTTGGCCATTGTCTCTGGACCACAACGCCTTTCCTACATCACTATCTCAGTCCAGTGCATCAGTTAGCCTCTGGAGTAAGCCCAAGAATTGAGGCAGGGTAAGTGTGTGAAAGCACTGACAATTTAGCATTAAAATTGGAATTGTTTTTCTAGCATTCACTTTGCTCAGTAAATAGATCACACTACCCTGTAGTTGATTAAACTGTGACTAATCCGCACAGAGCAGAGTGACAAATTGGTTTCTATTCCTTCTGAGCAACCAGAAAAAGGGGCTGATGCCATAGCAGAAAAGATTCAGTTATTCATTCATTCCCTTATTCATTGAACACAAATTGTGGGCCAGGCCCTGCTCCAAGCACTAAAGGTTCAAAGATGACTAACAAGCGTTTAAACGCCCCATAGGCAAGTATGCAAAACCTTGATAGAACACTAGACGTGTTTTATTGGGAACGCACAGGCTGCCATGAGAGCACAGAAGAGGGATGGTAATCCTGCTGAGGGGTATGTAGGAGAGGTCACAGAGAAGGGGATATTTGGGTGGATCCTGAAGGATGTGTAGGAGTTTGCTAAGAAAATGAAGGGACACAGAAAAGAATTTCAGAACGTGGCTGCATTTGAAGATAGGGTCTTTAAGGAGGTAATTCAGTTAGAATGAGGTCTTTGGGGTATGTCCTAATCCAGTCTGACTGGTGCCCTTATACAAAGAAGTTTGGACACAGAGAGACATCAGGAATGCACTTACAGAGGAAAGACCACGTGCAGACACAGCAAGAAGGTGGCCCTCTACAGGCCAAGGAGAGAGGCATCAGAAGAAGCGAAGCCTACAGACAACTGATCTTGGACTTCTAGCTTCCAGAAAATCATTTTCTATGTTCAAACTACTGAATCCATGGTATTTGGTTATGACAGCCCTAACAATTTAATACAGACGCCAAACCCTACTGAGAGCAGTTAAGAGCCAGTGACAGTCAAAACAAACTAAAAGAAAGGGAAGAGGAGGAGTTGGGAAACGGAGGATGAAAACAGGGCAGGAAAGAGGAGGAGTTTGAATGTGGCAAAAACAGAGATACTCAAGCCAGAAAAGTTCAGTAAGCCTTCAGTTTTCTACTGTCATTACCCAGTGTGTAGATATACTTTAAAATTTTATTTTTAGCAATGCGATGTGTGCATATGGCTACAAAATTAAGTAATTCAGAGAACTGATCATAAAAAGCAACCATCCCTTCCCTACCATGTCCTGTTCCCCCAGACTAACATTGTTTAACTGTTTCTCTTGTTAGCTTTGGCTAAAACAGAGGCTTGTCATGTGCTAAGTCCTGTGCTAAACCTTTTCTGTACACTGTTTCCATGAGTGCTCACCGCAAGCCCATGAGGTAGCCACCATTATTATGCCCACTGTACAGATGGGGAAACTAAGGCATGGAGAAAATAAGTGACCTGTCCAAGGTCCTACACAGCTGGTAAGCGATAAAAATGGGATTTCAACTCGGGTCTGGATTCCAGACACCTAAATTCTCTTAATCACCATACTCCAGTGGTTCCTGTCAAAGACTTATAACCTGTATTCCTTGATTTATCAACTCTGGACATTATCCATTGACTTCTTAGTATGATTGATGAGGATTTAACTCACTTAATCCTCCTGCCTTCTGCCTTCCAATTTTAGAAAGATACTCTGCAATATTTAGTTCTGTTGTGGGTACCTTTGGGGTTTTAAATAATACACACCTCAATTCCTTGCTTGTACTCTACAAACATTTGTTAATTGGTTGTGAGGGATCACGTGTGAGTGGGTGATGGCAAGGCCAACCCAAGTGGCTCTTCTTATCCATCCCCAGGCTCGGTAACACCCAGCTCTCTGACGGGCACCCAGCAGCTGCTTGATAGATATCTGGATTACTAATCAATGCAGAGAAACTTAACAGCACCAACGGTGGGAGATGACCAAGAAATCTCAGCCAGGCGAAGGGCATGGTAATCGCAGCCCGCAATGTCAGACTGACTTCTTCGGAGACACAGCCTCCCGCTGAGGAGGGAACAAGGAGCTATAAAATGGAAATTGAAGGAGAATCACTTCAGAGCAGCTGTCAGGAAGCACTTCCCCCAGCGGAGACAGCAGATGACCTGGCTGCAAGGTTGTCTGGGCTCGCACACCTGGGCCTGTCCTGTCAACCAAAGGGAGGCCACCAGGGAACCCCACACAGGCCCTTGGCCTTCTCCCCATCGTGGGAAATGGGGTGGGGGGTCTTCTGCCAACAGCAATTCCACATTTCCTGAATGAATGAAGAAGTGAATGAATGAGTCTGAATTCAATCCCTTGAATCAAATGGGTCACATATGTGAGCTTCTACCCCCTCAAAAACCAGTATCTTTGCACCTAAAGAGAATGAAGCTTTCAGACCCTGACCACCCCAGTCCAGATTCATGATTCACCTTCTGAAATGCAGTGACTGGCATTTCGGATGACACACACAGACTCCTGGGCGACACCCCCTCAACACACACACACACACACACACACACACACACACACATTCCACACATTCTTCTTTCCCTTCACTCTTGTCCTCCCCCATCAACCTGTCAGCAGGCTGGGTCTCTTTACCTCCTACTCAGTGGTTCTCAGCTCTGGCTTCAGCTGACTGACCCGGGAAGCTTTTTAAACATACAGATGCTTGAGTTTCTGATTCAGGGGCTCCGATGGGGGCATGGGTATGTTTCAAGATTCTCCCCAGTGACTCTGATGTGTGGCCCACTCTCTAACTTGATCTCAAAGCTGTCTCCTTCCCTATAGCCACCTGCCCTACTCCAGCTCTGTCCATACCCTCTTCTCCCCTGGGGACAGCAGTCTCCTCACTGGTCTTTTGGGGTTCCAGGCCTGGGTTCTCCAATCCATACTCTGTGAGGCAGCCTGCCAGAGAGGTCTTTCTAGAACGAAAACCTCTAGAATGTCACTCTTTTGCTTAAAATGTCCTCCTACATCTCACTGCCCACAGGACAAACCCCAAACTCCTGGAGAGCCTCACAGACCCATTTATTTCTCCAGACAACTCACTCACACTTTGCCCTAACATGTGAGCCATGCTAAGGGCCTCAATGAGCTGGTCCATGTTCTCTCCTTCTAAGTCTGTGCACAATGGTTCTCCTTATCCAGCATTAAAGAAAAATCTATCCGGACACTTGTTAAACTGGCAAGGAAAACTATTCAGGACTGATGTAATAGGAGTTTTGCAGTACAGGAGAGAGATAGGGCTCAACTTCCAGTCCAACAAAGACAGCTGGGGATTTATAGGCAATGAGCACAGGGAGGGAGTCAACGGATGGAAAATCACTAAGAGGAAATGTCCAGGTTAGGGGGATTTTGCTACACTGACTTAACAGGGTTCTTGCTAAAGTCCAGGGGTTAGACAGCAAGAGTAAGAGACGAGGAATTTGTTCAGGTGTCAAGGGTGATCAGATCTTCTGGGTGAGGGTATAACCTGAAAGGATTCTTAGCTAATACTGGGCTGGGCAGACCAAAGGCGGGATGAGTGCTACGATCAAGGCCCAATTGAGAAGACGGCTCAGAGGAGCCCTGGTAAAGGCTGGTCAAGGAGAGAGTCTGTCCCCAGGAACAGCTGACTGTTCTCTGCTCTGTATCGGGCAATGCGGGTTCTTCCAGGTTCTGGAGGAGGAGGTGCTGCCTCCAGGGAGGCCTTGCCCGATACCCCTCCACTGCCTGCTGACCCTCCTCTGTCCCATGTTAGCGTTTGTCACCGCCCCGTGCTGTGATCTGTTTACTTGCCTGCTCCTGGGCTCTGTTGTGAGCAATTTGAGGACAGACACTCGATCTTGAACCCCCAGTGCCTAACGCAGTGCTTGGTTCTCAGTAAGTATTTGTTAAATGAATGCATACTGAGGCACCCGGCTCTCACAGAATCGCTACTCTGCTCGGAAACCGTCAATGACTCTGCATCGTCCACATCAGTGGTTCGTGGACTTGGGTAAGCATCTGAATCAGCTGGAGGTCTTGTTAAACATTGGGGGCTCGGCTCCCCTCCAGAGTTTCTGGTTCCTGAGGTTTGACGGGGCCCTAAGAACAGGTGAAACTGACACAGCTGGTCCAGATGGCGCTTTGATCACCACTGACACGTAGGATGGCCGCTGATGTCATTGCCCGGTGAGATGCATCATACTATTTTAAAAATCCAAAGATAATAAGATTTAATAGGCAACTTCCAGGTGAGGTGTGAAGCAGTTATGATCTCATGATCTAGGTGACCTCCTTCCCTGCCTGGAGTATAAGATTCTCTTTCTCTCTCCCTGTCTCCCTCATTTGCAGCCTGGAGCTATAAGCAAGACTTCATTGCCTGGCCCCATGCTTCATTTGCTGTGGGAGAGGCTGCCTCCCGGGCACCGCCGCCAGGCCCCGTGCCAGGCTGAGAGCAGGGACTACAGGCCCCTGCAGTGACTGAGTGGCATACTAATGTACATGGCCCAAGGAGCTGCAGTGCCCCCAGCCCCCGACCACCTTCGTCCCCGTGCTCAGCAGCTGCTGCAGCGCACAGGGAGGGCGAAGCCAGCGGAACAGAGGCCCTGTCTGCAGCAGGCAGGGCACGGCAGAGCTCCCCCAAATGAATCTGCCTGGCCCGAGGGGACCCAGGCACAGCTGTTTGCAGGGCACATGGATGGGACTGGGATGTGTCAGCTTTGGTGTTCGCACATGATGGGAGGCTTTTGGGGCATGAGACAGAGTCCTGGGGGGAGAGGGGGCTGCGCCAGGAGATGGGGCCAGGGGACAGCTCTCTCCTTATGGCCACGTTCCAGGAAGCAAGGAGCTCCTTCACATTTCAAATTTGAACTTGGCCTGCCAGGCCCAAACAAAAGAATATTTGTCAAGATAGTAAGACAGAACATGGGATTTTTATGTTTGTTTTTGCCTGTTTGTTTGTTTTTTTAGAGTTTGTTACCTCAATGTGTAACTTCTAACTCCTCAGACATGTGCAATACTCTTGCTCAGGCCCTACAAATGCTTGGCATGTGGCTTGCCTGCAGGAATGACCGGGTGGGCTCCCTGAGGGGCTGCGCTCTTCCCCAGGGCCAGAATCATCACCCGGAAGCCGAAGCCACCGGAAGCCCTGCCTCTCTGGGGACTGGCCAGGGCCCGTCCAAAGGGCCAGAAGGGCTCTCTCTCGCTGGGTGGTCAGCGTGAAGTGTGGCCCACAGTTAAACGACAGCAACTTCATCTGCTCACTGAGAGAAAGGAAGAGGCCGGGGTCTCAGGAGGCTTAGATCTGGGGTTCCCATCAAGCTACTGGATGGTGGTCAGGAGTGTGAAGTCAAACCTTACACTGCCACTTTCTACATATATTTCTGGGGGCAAGCCACCCCTCTGAACCTCAGTTTCCTTGTTTGTTAAGTGGGGATCGGTGTCATGGCTGCACACAGAGGGGTGATGTCAAAGCCTCTGGACTAGGTTTGCACAGGTGGGTACCCGTAAGTGCTGGCTGTCATTTGGGATTTCCTGGCTAGTTCTTCCCTGTCTAGTGGGCCTTCCTGCCCAAGCAGCCCCCAGCTTTGGCAGTGTTTGACAAGTTGGGGAGGCTGTCCTCCAGGTTCCCTGCTTTCCCTTGGGACATTCTTTGCTCATGGGCTCCCTTCCAACTCATTTCAGGGACCCACAACTCTTATGTTGCAGAGAAGGCACCCTTACCAATGCAGAGTCCAAGGCCCCCGCCTCAGATATTCTGGGTTGCCAGGTTGGGGTTGGGCCCAGGTATCTACATTTAAATGAGCTCCCCAGAGGATTCTCATAGATGAAGCAGCTCTTGGAGAAACACTGTGGTTGAGAAAGTGGACTGAAAGTCTGATCCAAGACCCGCAGCTAGAGGCAGATTCCTGTTCCATCTGAAGCACTAGCTGCCCAAGAGAGGAATAAGCTGCCTTGAGAAGTAGTGAGTCCCCCATCAATGGTGGTATGCGAGCAAATGCCAGATACATACCTGGCAGAGACAGGACAAAACTCCAGCCATAGCTCAGGATTTGCAGTTCACAGCCAGGACAATCTCTGTGGTACCATCTTCTTTTCCTCTGCCCTTCATCTCGGGAAATGCTGTCAGCCTTCCAACACCATCACCATACTCCCTTTCCCAGGGACCTCTTGGTTTGAGTCTCGTGCTTGAGCAAGGAACAAATGCTTTCCTGTCCTAGGACAGAAGTCTGGTGATGAAGAAGGTCATTCTAGGCTGCCCCATTCAATTGTGCTACCAGAGGAAACCCCCATCTCAGCCCTTGGGGAAAAGAAGCCCCTTCTTGGCCTTCTGTGCCCCCCACTTCTCCTCCATCACCACACAGAATTTATAGAAGGACTTGGAAGCAAAGGAGGCTGTGGAGTCAATTTGAGACTGTGCTCAAGAGAGGACTCGAAGCTGCGGCGCCTTGTAGTAACTGTGCCTAACACCGCGTGTAATCACCGCCATGTGTCTCTGTCAAGAACTCCAGTAACGCTCCAGTGCGGTCCCTGGAAGCTCCCTTGTCAGGACCCTCCAAGCAGAAGACAAATGGACAAGTTAGGGCAGTGATAAATCCTGCTGTCCTTCTGTTGTCAGCAGTCCCCTGCAGCGAGTCAGCTCAGCAGGGGGCAAAGGGTAGGGCACACCTGGCAGCCAAGTTCTGGGGGACTTGGGTATGTGGTTGCTCCCCAAGTACGGGCTCTCAAAGTGGGGCCTGGCCAACAGTTTGTTTTGAGGGGATGAGCTGACATGCCGTTTGCTAAGGATGCGAGAAAGGAGTTAGGGAAGACAGTAGGTTTTATATCTGCTTATTCTGCCACCAATCCACAATGAAAGCCCCATATCCCAGCCTTGTCTGCCCCTAGACTTGCTCCCCCAGATGGCTGAACCTGGTTAGGTGTCCCCTCATCTGTCTTCTAACAGCCAGCAGAAGACCCCCCATCTCAGGGCGAGCTCCACAGCTGTACTTGGAAACTCAACTCCTCTGAGCCCAAGCTGACCATTTCCTCCTTGGCCTGGACACCCCACCCCCTGCAAGGGCACTGCATCTGTCTCCAAGCCCCTGCTGTCTCTATACCTCGAATAGCAGTTTTAGAAATGGTGGCCTCCCCCTATTGATCACCTAGGATGTGCTGGGGGTATCATGTGCATAACCTCAAATGTTCATAAACACAAAATCATTAGCTCCATTTTGCAGATGGCAAAAGTGAGGCACAGGATAGTTAAGTGACTTGCCCGGGTCTGGGTGACTTGAAATTCTGTGCTATTTGGGTTGAAAGGGACAAATAGAGTGGATAATAATAGCAGTGGATCAGAACTCCTGAATATGAATCAGAGTTCTGGCTCTTCCTTGTTATCTGGATGAGTTTAACCCCTCTATGCCTTAGTTTTTCTCTGTGTGAAATGGAGATAATCATAATTATTATCATACCTTCTTCTTTGTATTTGTAGTAGGCAGATAATGGTCCCCCTAAGATGTTGACATGGAGACATTATTCTCGATTGTCCAGATGAGCTCAATACAATCATAAGGGTCCTTGTAGGAGGAAGGCAGGACTGTCAGAGAGAGTGCGAGAAGACTCTCTAGAGAGAGAGAGAGAGAGAGAGAGAGAGATTTAAAGATGGTAAGGTACTGGTTTTGAACATGGAAGGGTCCACGAGCCAAGGAATGCAGGCAGTCTCTAGAAACTGGGAAAGACAAGGAAACAAGTTCTCTCCTAAAGCCTCCAGAAGGAAGGCAGCCCTGCTGACACCTTGATTTTAGTTCAGGGAAGCCTGTTTCCAACATCCAGAAGTGTACTGTGCATTTTATTTTCTTTTAATTTTTAAATTTATTTTAATTTTTATTTTATATTTTTTTAAATTTTTTATTTTTTATAAACATATATTTTTATCCCCAGGGGTACAGGTCTGTGAATTGCCAGGTTTACACACTTCACAGCACTCACCAAAGCACATACCCTCCCCAATGTCCATAATCCCACCCCCTTCTCCCAACCCCCCTCCCCCCAGCAACCCTCAGTTTGTTTTGTGAGATTAAGAGTCACTTATGGTTTGTCTCCCTCCCAATCCCATCTTGTTTCATTGATTCTTCTCCTACCCACTTAAGCCCCCATGTTGCATCACCACTTCCTCATATCAGGGAGATCATATGATAGTTGTCTTTCTCTGCTTGACTTATTTCGCTAAGCATGATACGCTCTAGTTCCATCCATGTTGTCACAAATGGCAAGATTTCATTTCTTTTGATGGCTGCATAGTATTCCATTGTGTATATATACCACATCTTCTTGATCCATTCATCTGTTGATGGACATAATTTTTAAATTTTTAAAAATATTTTTATTTATTTATCTGAGAGAAAGAGAGAGAGTGAGCATGAGCTCATGGGGAGAGGAGCAGAGGGAGAGAATCTTCAAGCAGACTCCCCATTGAGCACAGAGCCCAACGTGGGGCTCAATCTCACAACCCATGAGATCATGACCTGAGCCAAAACCAAGAGTTAGAAGCTTGATGGACTGAGCCACCCATGTGCCCCTAGATTGTGTGTGTGTGTGTGTTTTAAGGTTTTATTTATTTATTTATTTATTTATTTATTAAGATTTTATTTAATTATTTGACAGATAGAGATCACAAGTAGGCAGAGAGGCAGGTAGAGAGAGAGGGGGGAAGCAGGCTCCCTGCTGAGCAGAGAGCCCGATGCGGGGCTCGATCTCAGGACCCTGAGATCATGACTTTAGCCGAAGGCAGAGGCTTTAACCCACTGAGCCACCCAGGCGCCCAAAGATTTTATTTATTTATTTGACAGACGCAGATCACAAGTAGGCAGAGAGGCAGGCAGAGAGAGAGGGGGAAGCAGGCACCCTGCTGAGCAGACAGCCCCCATGCGGAGCTCGATTCCAGGACCCTGAAATCATGAGCCAAAGGCAGAGGCTTTAACCCACTGAACCACCCAGGCACCCCTAGATTGTGTGTTTTAAACCACCAAATTTGTAGTAGTTTGTTACCACAGCAACAGGAAACTAATACAGGGTTGTGACTTTAAAAAAATCAGTTAAAAAAAAATTCGGTAAAACAGTGGGCACATGGAGTTGGTTATACAAAAGTTCACTACGAATGCTGCCTCCTGGTTTTACCACAAGGTACTTAATATCTTAGATATCTCTGTTTTCCAAACATAATTTGTTATAACACTTGGCACAGAGTAGATGCTTTTAATATTTAGTGGATAAATGATAATTTCTTCACTAAAAAAGGGGGGAGGAGAGGCAACCCTGGAAATGATGGTTAAAACTAGAGGTGTGCATGCAGAATAAAAGAGTTGATTTCATTTTCTTCTACTTAAGGCATTGGTGGCTCTGGTTAAGACCCTAATGGTTTCTCCTCTGTATAGAGTGACATATTAAATAATTAACAGTCTTTACCAAGGACCTTACTAGGTATGCCTTAATACAGAAAAGAATGCAGTCAAGGTTTACCTTCTATAGAAGTTCTCTGTCCCCAGTCCAGTGCTTTATGATGGATGTTTGTTGGAATTCTTGGTTATAGGTGGTAGCAGTCCAAGTCAAATGTATCTGAGAGATACATATGAAACTGACAAACTGTAGCTATAGGTCTAACTTCAGGTACTGCTGGATCCAGGCATTTGAATGATGTCATCAGGATTTGCTCTCACCACCTCTTAGGTTTGCTTTCCTCTTGTTGATGTCATTTTAAGGCAGGCTCTGCCCATGTGGTAGACCCCAGGAAATCTAGGCTTGCCTGTTAGCAGCACAGCAATCTCTGGGAAAAGAGCATCTCTTTCTCAACAAGTGTAGCAAAAGTCTTGGGCTGGACTCTGATTGGTCCATCTTGAATCAGACGCCTGTTCCTGAACCAATCACTGAGGAACAGCCACCTCACGGTTGGACTTGGGTCATGGGCTGAACATGGAAGCGAGACAATCTCAGTAGAGCCGAACGGACTGAGAATAGGGGAGGAATGGTCCCCAACAATGGAAATGCAGGAAGTGTTACCAGAGAGAGGGAGTTGGTGCTGGGCAGGCATAAACTACAGATTTTTCTTTCCCCAGATCACCTAGAGAGCAAGATTTAGAAATACTACTATAATTCAGCCTCTCGAATCACCCAAAAGTCTGGTTCTTTAGTCAGATTGGCTGGAGTGTGGGGGCTGGATCTGCAAGTAAAACTCTCATGCCTCATGGGATTTCCTGGAAAAATAATGAGGCGTATGAGGGTGGAGGGCAGAAAGAGACACTTCCTGTTCATACGAGAAACTCAGACTCTCGGAATTGGAAGGCCACCAAGTCTGACTTCTCCATTCCCTTTACAACATCCTCTCCAGGTGGCTGGCAGCCTCTGCGTGTATGCTGCCAGGGACAGGAAACACACTCCTTTTCTGAGACAGTCATTTTTTGATACTTCTGACCATTAAAAATAAATATCCCTATTTTGAGTCCAAATCTGTCTTCCTGTAGCTTCCATCTCCTTGTCCTGGGAATCACAGAGAATAAGTTAAACTCCTTTGGAATGGCCCAGAATAAAAGTGCACAGAGACTGAGAGTCAGAAGATTATGGTTCTGATGTAGGTACTCTACTAGGAGGGCAAGGAAAATGAGATGAAACGCAAACACGAATGTGAAAGTGCTTTGTATGTCACAGACCATCACCATCACCACTGTCATCGCCATCATCATCATCAGTTAGGCACTTAAATGTCAGACATTGTTTGAAATTATTATCTAAATTTTTTCTTTCTTTTTTTCTTTCTTGCTTCTTTCTTCCTTTTCTCTTTCTTCTTTCTTTCAAGAGAGCATGAGCGCATGCACAAGTGGGGATGGAGAGGGGTAGAGAGAGAGGCAGAGAGAGAATCTTAGGCAGGTTCCATGATCAGCGCAGAGCCCGGTGTGGGACTTGATCTCACGACACTGAGATCATGACCTGAGCTGACATCACCAGTCAGATATTTAACCAACTGAGCCACCGAGGTTCCTGCCTAAATTTATTCTTATCATGAGCATTTGAGATAAATTCTATTATTATTCCCATTACACAGATGAGAAAACTGATGGCACTAGAGCTTAAGTCACATGGCTAATTTAAGTGGCAGAGCTGGGACTGGAACCCATCTGGCTTGATTCCCACATGTGTGTCCTTATCCTACATAGCACCTATAAAAAAGATACCGCAGTGGGCATTGCTTTGATTGGTTCAGCCTAATGGTCCTTGATTTGGTGGGGACATTTGGTTCTTCAGACTTTTCTAAGGTTGCTGAGTGGTTCTTGGCTTCCCTGATCTCTTTGTAGGACAGGGAGAGCAACTGAAGGTGCCAGAATCAGCCAGGAGTTGGCCCTCCAGCCAAGGGCAAGTTTCCTGCAGATGATTTTTTTCCCAAACAAGTCCTTCCCTCTTCCCTGGTCCAGAGATTAAATAACCCACAGGCAGCTCTCCAGACAGAGAGAAAAATGAAAGAGAAGGCAGTGCGTATTACAAGAACATAAAAAGGACCAGGCTCTGTTTACTCAGATTGGGAAACAGATTCCAGGAACAATGTGTCTGCTTCAGTGTAATTATCTTGAAAGTGGTCGGCATTTTACTCAGCTCTAAAACTCATAAAGAGGCTTCAAAGAGATGGGTACTCTGGGGACTGTTTTATCAAAAGGGACTTAAGAGGTAAGGTTTCTAGATCAAACTCAGCCCTTAATTGAATCAGCAAAACTGGAAAAAAGAATTAAAAAGGGAGTTTTATGAAACAGCAGGACAACATTTTGGATATGCAGATTGAAAAGAAACGGTAGCAACTGACCCAGATACCCAGCAGAATATCTCTGCACGGCCGGCTGGTGTTAGTGAGAGTGGAAAGAAAGGAAGTTATTGCGATCATAAACCCCTAGCTCGGAAGAAACACGGAGCGTCCATCTGTTCTCTTTTTCACTTAATTCACTCACATTTAAGTCAACTTATCCATTCATTCATTTTTCAGTAAATAACCTACTGTGTGGCAGGGAGTGTTAAGGGCTGGAGATGCAATGGAGAACACACAGGGTCCTTCCTTCAAGGAGCTGACCATCCCCAAATATGTCCCAAGGCAGGAAGCTCAAGCCCCTGCAAACTCTGCTGAGCGGTATGTGTCTATTTCCCTAGCCTCCTCCCGCCCCCACCCCCCTAGTCTCCATACTGCCATTTGTTCTGGGGAATCTCATGGGGCTTGATAGTTTGGGTAACAGTAAGTCTTCACATTCCAGTGTATTTGACTTTAGAGCTGGATTACTTTAGGGTTCAGGAGGCTGGATTCTCATTCTGTTTCTGCATCCTGTTCTGTATGTGATTTTTGGAAAGAAAATTCTTTTCATACGGGACGGGAAGAAAATTGAGCCTCCAGGAAGGCTTTTCCCATCCTGCTCCCCCAATCCCTATGTTCTGTTTAAATTTTGGCTCTCCCACTCACAGACTCTGTGCCCGTGAGCAAGATGTCTAATCACACTGTTACTCAGCTTTTTTGTATGTAAAGTAGGATTGTAGAAGTTTTTGTTAAGAAAAATGTATGTGAAATGCTTGCAATTGTCCCCCTCATTTAATAAACACTCAATAGACTTTAACTATTATTATTATTATTATTATCATTATTATTAATTAGAGCATTGATTAATAGTATTGATCACCGTTTGTTATTATATATTTAAGTGGCTATTAGATTTATGTCTGCCTTCCCTGTTAGACTGTAAACTCCCTAAGGACCGTTTTATCTCCTGCTGTATTTCCAATGTCACCCCAGCGACTGGCATACAGTAGAAGCTCAATAAATATTTGTTTAATGAGTTAATGAATGAATGAATTTCTCCCCAAATCCATCTCAGCTTGCAGAATAAAAAAGAATCGGAGCTACTGGCAGAGCGTCTGTTCCCAGAGGTTTTCTCAAAGACGCTCCGACAGCTGTTTGTGCTAGAAGCCACCATAAAAAGCATTTTTAAAACAGAGAGGGAGAAAAGAGTGATAAAAAGGAGCTCTATGGCCCAGCGGGGATCCTGGACCTCTGGCTGCAGTGAGACTCAGGGGAAGGAAGGGGAGAAGCCCGGGAAGGAAGATTTGGGCCTGCAGAAAGGAAGACAGAGGCGTTATTTTAATCAGAGGCAGAGAGATAGTCTGAGAGAAAGACACTCACTGAGGTAGAGACAGTCCTGGAGAAAGGCGCTCTGTGGTTGACAGTGACAAAGGCAGAGTGGGAGAAGGAAAGGAGGGAAGACAAGTGTTTGAACTGGCAACTAATTCCCCAAATCCTTGAGGGTTTTTGAGAGCTAGAGAGTCACGCAGGCTTCAGCCTTGGCTGGTTGATTTATGACCAGTGAGAGTTGAACCACACTGGAGCTAAGCACATTAGGCAGCTGTGTGGCTTGGAGCTTCTCGAAGCCAAGCCTGGACTTCCCCAGAGAGCAGGATGGTGAGCAGATCAAAGGGTAGAGAGGCTGTCTACCCTAATGGGATGTGAACTCCCAGTCAAGGAAATACGGTATGGCGGACTTAGAATGCTTTTGTCTTCTCTCTCACTTCTAATCGGGAGCCACACAAGAAGTTTTGATTCAAGAGAGGGATCCTTCCTCCCTCCCACACCCCCTACCGTCCCCCCCTGCTTCTTTCCCCACCTTCCCTCCTTCTCTCTCTCCCACCCCCTCCTCCACATTCCCTCCCTCCCTGCTTTTCCTCCCTTTCTTCTCCCTTCCTTCCTGATTCATTGAGCATTCAGAATGCACTAGACCACCAGGATGAAGTGAGACATGTTTCTCAACTTTTAAAGAGTGGTATAGCCTAAAGAAAAGAAAAGCAGGGAATGGAATGATAGGTAGAGTATGGTACCATTCATACATATTCAATGTTTAATTTTTATTTGTTCATCATACATGTACTTAACACATACTTGTAGGGATAAATACAAAACGGATTAGGCAGAAATAATCTAAATTTATGACCAGGGTGCTGGGGGATGAGGTGGGAAGGAAATGAAATCTAGAATGGCAAGCCAAGGGGGTTTCGTCTCTAGATGAGCAACATGTTGCTTATTTTAGTTTTAATAGATTGAAAACGTTTGACAAATGGTTTTTGAATGGTCATTTTTTGGATGGTGGATATTTGGCTATTGGGTAGATGTTGTCTTTTTAAAATTTCCCAGAAATAAGAGAAAAGCTCAGGAAATTGAAAAAGTGATCGTAATTCAGTGAGACAAGTCCCTTTGATGCCTCTCTTTTTCCACATTAGCCCAGGAGATGGGAGCAGCAGGGATTCTAGGAGACATCCTCTCCCCCCTCCCCCAACCCCACCCGGTCCATCTATCCTGCAGTCCATATTTGCAGGAATGAATTCCCCAGGATTGAATCAAATAAGCTACTGCATGCTAAGTACAATAAAATAATCCCCTTTCCACAAAATACATGCACCTTCCAGGGTGTTCCAAGAGTCTAGAACATGGTAGTTCAGGCTGGGTGGGTGCAGCACTTGGGAGACAAAGTGAGCAGAATCCTTTGGGTATCTGTGGGAAAGAGGCACTGGCCATTGATGGTCTCTCTCTTCGAAGAAACCCTAATTTGTGGGTTAGAGCCCAGGCTTCAGAGCCAGACAGATCCAGGTTAGGGGCCCCTTGCAAGCTGTGTGACCTCAATGGAATTATTAAGTCTCTGAGCTTGAGTTCCCTCATGTGTAACACAGAGGAGATAGTGCTGCCCAAAGCAGTTGTGATATTTAAATGACTTCATAGAAGTGAGGTGTCTAGCAAGCCCGGCATGGTACCTGGATTCTTTGTGCATATTAATCTTTTCTTTCCATAGGGTGGGATTTCTTTAGTGCGATACCTGGAATACAGCTACAAGAGCCAACTTCGTAAATGGCCGCAGTTGCCAGGACTTCCTATGTCTTAAAATCTTTCCTCACGGAGAAAACAGCATTGTAAGTGGAAAAGATGATGGACACCCTGAGCCTAAAGGAGTCCTGGGCCCGGGAGGAGAGCAACAAAGCTGGAAGGGACCTTGCTGGATCCCAGGCCTCCAGTCCCCCCAAACTCACCTCCCATCTCCTGGGAAAGTGGTCAGTCACGCAGAGTCTCGAGTCTCAGTTCAGAATGGCTGAGATTGGGACCAAGGGTCTCTTTTTCTGAGAAAGCTCCCCACAAAATGCAAATTAAAACAAAGCCATGCCATTTTTAATTCCAACAGATGGCAAAACAAAGCTTGATGATGTGAAATGTCAGGGAGGGCATGAGGAAGCGTGTGTTTTCAACCACTGCTGGTGGGTGCAGCCCACTTTGGAGAGCACTTAAAATTGTGTGGGTTCCCAGGGGTGGAGGAAGCACAGAGCAGGCCGACCGAGTGCCCATCCCAATGGCACTTCCAGTGACCGTGAAGATATTCTCTGAGCCTGAATTTCTTCCCCTGTCAACTGGAGCTACTATGACTTGCAAAGAGGCTATGAACTTGAAAGCTGAACTTTAAACTGCTCTGCAGGGGTAAGAGGAGTATATCTGAAATGTGTATGAATGAACCTGCATACGTTGTGTGATACAGCTTGTCTGTGTACGTAGATATGAATGTGTGTGTGTATAGGAGGTGGACGTGTAGGGTGTGTGTGTTTATATACATATGTGTTATGACTGATTGTGTGTTAGTTAATGTGTGTGGGGGGGAGGTAGGACAGATGGAGGGAAGAAGGGAGGGAGGGGTGAAGGAAGGAAGGAAGGAAAGAGGGAAGGATAAGGAACTAATAAGAAAGGAAAGGCTGGAGGGAGGAAAGTGAGAAAGAGGGAAATGAGACAGCACTGGCCCAGATCTGGCTGTTCTTTCCAGAAGCCCCTGCCAGCCCCAGGAATGCAGACAGGAGTTGGTTCAGAAACTTCAGGGACTCTCTCCGGAGGCAGTCCATCTGCTGGCCTCTCTGTCCCAGAATCCCCTCTCGGCACATGGGGACATTTTCCAGGAGGCTGGGACCAAGGACAGGTGTGCTCAGAGTGGCCAGGTGTGTTTTATTGGCTGTTCCATGGGTAAGGGACTGCTCAGTCTCTGGGTGCTCTCCCTCTTCTGTACCTGAGCCCCTGAGCCACCCTCAGAGCCAGGCCCACCTCCACTTGCTCCCCCACAATTTCCACAGCAGCTGCCTCTTGCCACCTGTTTTCCTCCAGGCCCCCCCTGCACACTGCCAGGCCTGTGTTCATGAGCTGTAGGGCACCCATCGCCTCTGTCTGGAAGGTTGTATGTGGCTCCAGGCATGGCTGGCCCCTCTGACTATTCAAACTGGGCTCAGATATCCCCTCCCCAGAGAAGTCTCTTCTGGTCCTCCAATCCACAGCAACACTGTTCTCCTCCCCATGTTATTCCATTAACATTTTTACTTCGCTTTCAGTTGTGAAAAATAACACACACTCAGCAAAGCACATAGAACAGGTGTGCAGCCAGGTGGGGGAGGATAAACCAAACAGCCACGTAGCCCCCACTCCACATTAAGAAATAAAATATTGGCTGCACCCTAGAAAGTGGCTCTCCTCTGTTCCTAAATGGTTCTCCCCAGTGCACCCCTCCCTTCATTCTCAAGGCAAATTTGACCTTCAGTAATCATGTCTGTGTAGATTCATAAGCGAGGGTCACTCTGCCCTCACCTCACCTGGTTAACTTCTGCCAAACCCGGGACCCTGCAAGCCCCCTTTATCTTCTAGAGCTAGCTTCCTCCTGGATGCTGCCTACAGGAGGCCCTGTGGGGAGACAGCAGAGCCCAGAAGAGGGAGAAATGACTCTCTTTGTCCTGTTCGCTTTCTGGACCTGGCAGCTTCACGACAGCAAAGCACTGTACCTCAGGAGCAGCAGTAGATCCCGACTCAGTTTTCCGGGCGCTCACAGAAACAGTCTCATGGTGGCTCTTGAGAGACATTGGTGCCTGCCAGCCGGCCAGCCAAACCCTCCACAACCCACACCCCCCACCCCGAGGAGTCAGTCCAGCTCTAAGACACGAAGCTTCCAGTCAGTCCTGCCTCCTTTCTCCATTGGCCCAGAGGCTTCTTTCCACAGTTCCCACCTCTGTGGACTACTTTTGCCCTTTCAGTTTTTAACTATGGACAATGCTTGACCTTCTCTCTGTTAAAATACATTGTGTGATGACATCTCTCTCATGAGTGGACTGAGTGACACAATTTCTTTGCATTAAAAGAAAGTACTTTTCCTACCTAAGGATGCATCCCTAAACACTAAAATGCATTTTGTCTAATACTAAACTTTGGCTACATGGGATGGTTCCGTGCCCCTCATGGTTGGCGCATGTCTTTAATCCACACGGGATGTGCTGCAACCTACCGGCTTCCATGGCTGTGTAATACTCCATCGTATGAACATGCCACAGCTTGCTTATCCACTCTTCTCTTGAGAGACGTTGGATTGTCTCTACACTTCTGGCTCTTATAAATAATAAATACTACAATAAACATGCTTGTTTATATTTATTGGTGCAACTGCATACAAATTCCTATTGCACATATATTTGGGACAGAAACTGCCAGAACCTGCATTTTCTGGTGAATAATGAAGGTGGAAAGTTTTTCTTATGTTCCTTAGTCATTCTGATAATCTTTCTTGTGTGTATGAGATTCCCATTCAAGGCTCAGGTCTTCTTTTCTATTGAGTTGTCTTTTTTTTTATTGATTTGTAACAGCTCTTTATATATTCAGATTATGACCCATTGGTCAGTTACTGTTTTTGAAGATATATTATCCTTTTATGCAGAGCTTGGTTTTTCACTTCCTTAAAGATATGATTATAATAAATAGAGATTCTAAATTTTAGTGTAGTCAAATTTGTACCTTTTTACCCCATTTATGATTAGTGCTTTTTGAATGCTATTTTTAAAAAAAATTCTCCTTCACAGGAAAACGTATCTGTTCTCTTTTCAAAGCTCTGTTGTTTTGTTTTTCAGATTCATGTCTATAATCCATCGGTTACTGATTTTTATGTATAAGTGATTTATCAACAGATTCTCATGAATTCTTTCTCTGTATAATCAGATCAAGTATAAATTATGATAATTTTATGTTTTGCTGTCCAGTCCTTATGCTTTAAATTTTTTTGTTACCTTAGCACCCTGGCCAAAATGTTCACTATAATGTTGAATAGAAGTGGGGATAGCATGCATTCTTGACACATTCCACATCTCCAAGAAAAGCTCTTAGCTTTTCAATATCACGTAGGATGTTTGCACTAAGATGTTTTTCAAGATACTTTTCTTTAAATAAATTCCATTTTTAGTACTGGTTTTCTAAAAGTTTTATATTATGACTAGATATTAAATTTTATTATATGCATTTTATGAACCTATTGAGATTATCATTTGATTTTTCTCCTTTTTTTATAATGAACATAGTGAATTGTATTAACTATTTAAAAAACATTTAAAAAACACAACCTTGCCTGTAGGAACAAACCTAATTTGGTTGGTAAGTATATCCTAATTATGTATTGCTAGAATCATTTCCCTAATATTTTAATGAGTGTTTTTGCATTTATTTTCATGAATGAGATTGGTCTGTAATTCTCTTTTCTTATATTATTCTTGTCCATGTTTGGTATCAAAATTTTATATCATAAAATGAATTGAAAAGCATTTTGTTTCAAAAAATTAGTTGAGAAGTATTTCCTTTCCTTTTTTTCCATTTCCTAGAAGTACTGGTATAATACATATAATAGCATTTCCCTATGCAGCCATCTATGCCTAAAATCTTCTTTGAGAGACAGTTTTATTTTATTTTATTTTAAATTTTATTTATTTATTTGACTGAGAGAGATCTCAAGTAGGCAGAGAGACAGGCAGAGAGAGAGGAGGAAGCAGGCTCCCCGCCAAGCAGAGAGCTCAATGCGGGGCTCGATTCCAGGACCCTGAGATCATGACCTGAGCTAAAGGCAGAGGCTTAACCCACTGAGCCACCCAGGGACCCCTGAGAGACAGTTTTAAATATGAATTATAAGTAGTCCTATTCAGATTTTTTATTTCTTCTTGTGTCTATTTTAATAATTTGTGCTTTGCCAGAAATGTGCTCATTTTACCTAATTTATTTCAAATTTACTGGTGTAAAATAGTTTATAGTATTTATACTATTTTATTATGTTTTAAATTCAGTAGAGTATGTAGTGACAGCCCTCTTTTTGTTGGCTATCTGTTTCTACTTCCTCTTATTTTGATCAGACTTTCCAGCTCTTTATCAGTGTTATTAGTCTCTTCATAGGACAAACTTCTGGCTTTATTGATCCTGCCTATTACATGGCTGTTTTCTTATTTTATTAATTTCTGTTCTTAATTTAATTTTTAAAAATTTATTTTGGATTTAGTCTGTTGGGTTTTTTTTTTATTGTTTTGAGATGAATAATTAATTTTCAGCCTTTCCTATTTTCTAACATGTGTAGTTAAAGCTATATATTTCTAAATACATTTTAACTGTATCTCAATGTTCTAAACATGTCATTTTAATTAAAAATTGCAGACGAAATATATCCTAATTTACATTGTTACTACTTTTTGTTTCTATAGAATATTTAACAATGTATTTGTTATTTTCAAAATATATGAAGATTCCTAGTTATGCATTTATTATTGATTTACAGCTTAATTGCCATTTTAAAAAATTTATTTATTTATTTGACAGACAGATCACAAGCAGGCAGAGAGGCAGGCAGAGAGAGAGGAGGAAGCAGGCTCCCTGCTGATCAGAGAGCCCGATGCTCAATCCCAGGACCCTGGGATCAGGGCTTGAGCCGAAGGCAGAGGCTTTAACCCATTGAGCCACCCAGGTGCTCCTTAATTGCCATTTTCACCAAAGAATATGCTCTATATAATTTCTTACCTTCAAGCCTCGCTGAGACTTGCCTTATAGCCCAAATATGGCCTATTTTTGTAATTGTGTGCTTGAAAAGAGGCCTGTTCTGTAGTTTTGAATTTTACCTCTAGGTAGATATTGCTAATTGTCTTGTTAAGTCTTTTGTATGCATGCTTTTTTGGTCTGCTTTTTAAAAAATCATTTACTGATAAAGTCTTCCACTATAATTATGGCTTGCCTAGTAAAAAAATGAATAAAACATATATATGCATCTTAAATATATATATTTAAGGCCATGTAATCAGGTACATACGAATTTAAATTTATTATCCATTTCTCTGATTGCTTTATCATTAAGAAAAGTGGCTCTTTATCACTATACTACTTTTTTAAAAAAGATTTTATTTTTAAACCATCTCCACACCCACTCTGGGGCTCGAACCCACAACCCCAAGATCAAGAGCTTCACGTTCCAGTGATAGAGCCAGCTTGTGCCTTTACAGTAGTTTTCTGTCTTGGAGTCCACTTGCTATTAACATGGTAAGTTATGCCAGCTTCCTTTTGATTAGTATTTGCATGGTACATCTTTACTAGTATTTTTCTACCCCTTTACTCTCAGCCTTTTTGTATTCTTAAGTTTTGGACATGTCTTTTCTAAACCTTTGTTGCTGGTTTTTCAACCCAGGCTGATAATCTTTGTTTTAACTGGAGCATTTAGACTATTTATATCTGATGTCTGTATCAATATCTCTATCTTTTTAAAAAAAGATTTTATTATATTTATTTATTTGACAGAGAGCAATAGCAAGAGAGGGAACACAAGCAGCGGGAGTGGGAGAGGGAGAAGCAGGTTTCCTGCCGAGCAGGGAGCCTGATGCGGGGCTCAATCCCAGGACCTTGGGATCATGACCTGAGCCGAAGGCAGATGCTCAATGACTGAGCCACCCAGGTACCCTTCAATATCTATATCAAAATTTATGATATATTTATTCCTGACACTGCAAGAAGCTCGGGATGCTTTAACTCTTTTCAATTTACATGTTATTACTCTCCTGTATTTTATTTCTAAGTGTATAATTCATAAACCATGTAATTTGCCCATTAAAGTGTACAATTCAATGGCTGTTACTACATTCAGGGATATGTACAACTATCACCACAGTCAATTTTAGAACATGTCCATCACTTAAAAAGACACTCCACACCCTGTAGTTGTTCCCCGTCTCTGTACCGCATCTCCACCCCCAGCCCTAAAAATCCATTAATCTTCTTTCCATCTATAGATGTCCCTGTCGTGGACTTCCATATGCATGGAAGTCTCCCTTACCTTCGTAAAGTAATTAACCACTTAGATTTATTCACATATTTACCATGTTCTTCCTGTCTGACTTCTCTTCCTTTCTATGTGAAATATCTTCCTTCTGCCCAAGAAAACACCAGTTACTATTTCCTTTAGTGTAAGTCTGCCACCAATAAATTCTTTCAGACAAAATATAGTTTGTATGAAATGCCTTCATTTCATATTTATGTCTGAAGGATATTCTTGCTACATTTAGAATTTTACTGGAGGTGTTCTCTTTTGTTGGTTTAAAGATATTATCTCATTGTTTTTTGTCTTCCATTGTTTCTCTTGAGAAGTGAACTGTTGGTCTAATTTCTGCTCCTTTGAAAGTAATGTGTCATTTAGGCTGCTGTTAGCTGGAGGGTCGGTTTGCTCTTGGTTTACCTTTATTTATACTGTAATATGGCAATTTTGAGTTTCTGCTCAGACACAGTGGGTCGTGGACATTAATTTTTGTCCTCTCAGCCCTGAGAGACTGTCAGAGGAGCACTTTTTAGACTCTAAGCTGACTCATTTGGATGAGCAGAGTCCTCCAGGACAAAATTCTGGACTCACATCTCTAATTCCTCCTGAGTTTTTGGTTCAGTGATTCTTCACTGCCCTCATTAGTTCTATGATACACTCAAGTCGATTTTTTAAAAATTGTCCATCTTTTCTTATTGTTCTCAGCTGGAGGGCTGGCGAGGTTGTCTGAATTACTTAGTTCAAAATTACCAACTTTATCATATCACCTCAGTTTACTTTTTCAGAGCTTTGCACTGCCATTTGGAAAGCTCTTGTTTAATCATTTGTCTCTGTTCTAATTATCCTCTAGGCTGTAAGCCCCCTAAAAGCACAGTCCTCATCTTAGCTTCTACCCCCGACCAAGCAGAGATCAGACTTTTCTCTTCACTGCCATCTGATACCGCATTCTTCTCTGTGCTTCGCTTTTTGCCCTCAAGGTCTTTTTCTCACTCTGTACTTTCTTCATACCTTCTCACCACAGGGCTTTTGTACATTCTGTTACCTTTACTTGGAAAGTCCTTGCTTTCCTATTTTACCTAGTTAGCTCCTCAGTTCAAATATAATTTCTCAGGAATCCATCCTTAACTGCCTTTTCTTAGTCAATTTTCACTATCACATACTTTTATACTACTATATGCATACCATTCATGGCACTTTTTATAGTTTAAACGTTACACACATTTGTGTAATAATTTCACTTGTACGCTCCATGAAAGAAGATACTTGTCTGGTTTTTTTCCACTATGGAGTCTCTAGCACTTAGAACAGTGTCTAGATCTCCATAAATATTTCCTGCATGATAAATGAATGTACCAATCCTTACACCTTGTATTATTCGTATCTCCAATGAGGACATTGGAGAATTGGGGAGTTTTAAGTTAGATATAGCCATACAGAGACCCCAGAGTGTCCTGACATGAAGCAAAGCTTTAACCCGAGGTCCAATTTCCTTGACTGTACAACAGGAATGAGCTATTCTCTTGACTGTCATGAGTATTAAGTGAGATCATGTGCACAAGGAGTCTAGCACACTGTACATGGTAAGTGATCATATCATGGGAACTCCTGTTACTTGTCCTGTTGTTGTGGGTTCTGCCCCACAGAAAAACTCCTTCAGCAGCAGCTGTCACAAGGAAGGAGCACATCACTTGGACCCATAGCCTCAGAGCACTGATGAATGGGTGGGTAGGGGCAATGATTGGTCTGAGCCATAATCAGATGCAGATGAGAATTAGGAAGAAGCAGAGTAAGAGGGAGAAGACAGGGCCAGAAGCTCTTTCTGCCCCAGGCTCCACCACACACTACCTACCCAGCCCCAGCCACAAAAGTTCTCTAAGAAAGTCCCTCCACGCTTTACCTGAGACCCTCCAACATGCTTTCAGCAGGGTCCATGGAGTCCTTTAGTTAACTCTCAAGGCCTAGTCACAAGCAGTGTACTAGAACTTTATCAGAGTACCAGCCAGCTGGGTTCTTGGTAAGCAGAAGCCAGTGAGGTCTTGCCTTGTGATCCTGTCTAACTCTCTATTGGTGACTCCAGGTGACCTCGGAACATCTGATAACATCATAGAGCCACTCCTGAGTCTGCAGAGTACCTGTCAAAACCCTGTGGAGACTGGCCAGAGCAGCATGAGAAGTTTCTGCTGTCGTTTAGACCACAAAAAAGCCACAATAAATACCCAGGCAGGACTGAACCTTATGGCAGTCTGCTTTGATTGACTAACATGAGCATACCTAAAAGCCAAGACTGTGTGGGAGACTCCAGGTGTGGGCTGTGACTAAAGGCCAGTGTCACCCAAAGGCAACCCATGGTGATCAGTGGCATCCTCTGTGTCTTTGGAATGATTTTGGATCAATAAATCCATGATTATTCCCTCACCTGGATCACTGCACTGCATTTACTGGGTAGAGGAAATTGTCTATTAATAATGACAACAGTTTATACTCAGCAAACAGTTATTTAGCCACATGTTGATTTCATTAAGCTAAATCACAGTTATCATTATAATAACAGTGTGTGCGTCCCACTTTTCCTCCTAAGAGTGAAAGGTTTGAGAGTACCATCCTTGCTTGATGGGCTGAGACTGACATTGAATTTTGAGCAATCAGCTTGTCCCTAGGAGAAAGAAAGGGAAAATAATTGGGCAAGTGTTGGATTCAAAGGACTTAAAGTCATTATACTGATTAATTAATTAAGTCATTTATTTGCCAAATACTTTTCAGCACCTCTGATGTGTCATGTACTGTAGTAGATGCCAAGAATGAAATAAGCCAGTTTATTTGTTATCTGTTGCCATGTAATAATATCACCACAAACTTAGCAGCTTATAACAAGACACAATTGTGATCTCAGAGTTTCTGTGGATCAGAATCCCAGGCACAGCTTGTCTGGGTCTTCTACAAGTTTGCAATCAAAGTGTCAGCCAGGGCTGGGTTCTCATCTGAAGGTTTGGCTGGGGAAAGACCCACTTCCCAGCCCAGTTGTTAGCAGGGCTCAGATACTTGCAAGCTAAGACTAAGAGCCTTAGTTCCCAGCTAGTTGTTGGCTGGAGGTCACCCTCAGTTCCTTGCCCTATGACCCTCCCCAAAACAGCCACTTGCTTCATCAAAGCCAGTAAGAGAAGGAGTTTCCTAACACTATAGATATTAATTCCAATTTTATGTCAATCAGAATTGACATCCCATCACCTTTGTCATATTGCCTGGATTAGAAGCAAGTCATGGTCCTTGCCACACTCAAGGTGGCAGGGGTGGGGAAGGGAACCACACATGGGTGTTGATATAGGAGATGGAGGTAATTGGGGCAATCTTCAAGTCTGTGCGCTACTTTAAGTCTCTGCTGTGACTCAGTTTACAGGGAAGATAGCCAGAAAATAAAATTACCAACCAATATAATATAATAATCATTTGATTCAGGCTATGAAAAGTAAGAGCTCAAGTAAGCCTTCCTCTCTTAGTATAATGAGGGGATATTTAAACTAGGACTTGAAGTATGAGAAGGAATTGCTCAGATCAGTTGTGGGGTAGGTGTGTGTGTGGAGGGCATGGGAGTGTGTGATGTACAGAGGGTTCCAAGTAGAGAAATTCTAAACTCATAAAGTGTTAGAGCAAAAGAGAGTATAGTCTACTGGTTTTCACTCCTGCATGCAATTGAAATCACCTGAAGAATTTTATAAAACACTCGTCCCAGGATCACTCCAGGGCTCTGATGAATTGGTGTCAGGTAAGCCTAAGCACTGGGATTTTGAAAAGCTTCCTGAATGTTTTGAGTGTGTGATGAAGGTTGAGACCACTGCTCTAATCCAGCCTTTTCAATGATATAGAACAGGAATTTGAAGTTCAGAGAAAGAATGAATTTAGTCAACATTACACAGCTACCAGCTGGCACAGCCAAGGTGATTAGTGGAAAGGGCACTGAGCTGGGAGGTAGGAGACCTGGGTCCCTTCTCCTGACAGATCTCTTTCCATGCCTCTCTCTAGTCCTCAGTTTCCCCTCTTTCGTGAGCAAGATGATCTCCAGAGCCCCTTCAAATGCCGATGATGCTGATTCTATCTGGTTAAGCATCAGCCCATATCAGGGGCTGGTTAGGGACCACCTCCTGCTGTTTCCACTCTGATCTATGTGTTTGGAAGCCTGGAGTCAGTGACGTTGGGGGCCATGGCCAAGGCCCTTCTCTGAGTGAGGATGCCTGATGGACAGGATGTTCCCAAACAAGCCCTTTTGCTGGAGACAATTTTGATTAGTGAAGCATGTGAGAAGTTCACCCAGCAGGAAGCTGCTCTGGCTGGGTTTAATCTATGGTATGTTTATTAGAATTAGGGTTTTAATTAAATTTGGCATTTCCAAAGACTACTGTTGAGGGAGCACTGCTTTAATGAAAAGCACATCATGTTGGCATAGGGGACCCTCCCAGGGGGTCATGCAGGTGTCTGTGGAATTCAGGTGGAAGCAGCGAGTTCTCTCCTCCTCTGCTACCTTACCCACTGTCTGCTGGTGTTGGTGGCCCCATCCATGTTGAGTCATTGGTGATGGGGGCAACAGAGTGCTGGTCTGGCCTTCTAGGGACCAGACCTCCCCCTTCAGCTCTGGAATGAGTGTGTTAACCCATTGGGGCTTAGTTTCCTCATGTGTCACGTAGGCTGCTTGATTATCTGCTTTTTCAGAAAAAAATTGCAGAGGGACGCCTGGGTGGCTCAGTGGGTTAAGCCTCTGCCTTTGGGTCAGGTTATGATCTCAAGGTCCTGGAATCGAGCCCCACATCAGGCTCTCTGCTCAGTGGGGAGCCTGCTTCCTCCTCTCTGCCTGCCTCTCTGCCTACTTGTGATCTCTCTCTCTCTCTGTCAAATAAATAAATAAAATCTTTAAAAAAAATTTTGCCGAGTGCAAATATGAGTTAGCACAGCTGCTGTTACTTCTTGAGGAATTCACAATGTGAGGGAAGCAGAGGCAAGAAAATCAATGTAGGATAAGGCCCTCAGCTTTGGTGCCTGGCTCACTGGAAGGTCTTGCAATAATTCTTGTGTCCAGGTGCTGTGGGCTAGTTCTAGAAATCACATAGCAGGGAGAATAAACCATGCTTCCAAGAAATATGATTATTAATTGATTCTCCAAATATTTATTGAGTATTGACAATATACCAGCCACTGTCCTAGGTGATGAGGACAGAATGGTGAACAAGGCAGATAGTGACCTTGTCCTCACAGGACTTACATTCTTATGGAGATTGTAATGACAATCAATTATAATAGCAATGACTTCTATTTGAAGACTACTTATTTTGGTACTTTATTTACATGTCTTGGTACTTTATTTACATGTCTTATTTCATTTAATCCTCACCAACAAACTTATCATGCGGCTACTATTATTTCCCCCTTTTCCAGATGAAGAACCTGAAACTCATGGGGGGTTGAGAATCTTGTCCAAGGTTGCTGGGGCAGAACTGGGATTCCTACCCTGGGGCCAGATCACTTAGGGCCTAAACTCTTCCCCACTGTCTTATTCTGCTTTAAGATCAAGGTCATGCACAACTGGTAGAAGTTAACCAACTGAATGAATGAATGTGTGTGTGTGTGTGTGTGTGTGTGTGTGTGTGTGTGAGAGAGAGAGAGAGAGAGAGAGAGATAAATAAAGACAAGGAGGGAGAAAGTACACTGAGCAGTGACAGGGCTGTTCTTGACCTCCTCTCCCTCCCTGAAGCCCCAGAAGACACCTTCTTCTCACTTTACTTGTCCTCATTTCTCGTGGCTCTTGTTGGTAACATGAGGGAAGCAGTCTCCTGAAACACTTGAAGGGAAAGCCACCATCTTCTCTTATTTGAGGAACCCCAAAAGTTAATGATAGCTTATTAAAGTGAGATCCAAAAACAGAGAGGGATTAAGAGGGTTCCTTTTTTTAAGTCCTTTCTCTGGAAATATTTATCCCCTTGGGTCCAGTAGTCAGCGTCACCATCCCCTCTTAGCCTTGAGGTGGAAATGGGAAGAATCAGCTTTCAGCAGTTTCGTCCAGAGGGACCTTCCAGCCCTGGGGCAGGAGACCATGTTCCATCCGTAGGCTGAATGAAAACTCCTGGATCACCAACACTGGTACCCAGAGTCAAGAGACTCAGCCCAGGTGGGATTGGCAGCTGGACAGCCAGAAGTAGGACCCAGTCTTTAAGGGTGAGTCCAGTTATGCCAGCTTTGGGAACCGGTCCTCAGGTAAGTCTGGGAGGACATGTTGTGACTCAGACAGTAGGCACGAAGAACAGAGATGAGAAGTTCCTGAAGCCCCACAGTCAAAGAATTCTGGAAGTAGGATTCAAACCCAGAAACTAGTATGCCCAGAAAAATGAATAAAAACTCTCTGAGGTCAGAGAGGCTAAAGTTGTCCCAGGTCATACAGCTTTGGCATAGCTCCAGAGGTCATACTCTTTCTATGGCGCAAGACCCATGGAAAGTTCTAGAAGTTTTGTGGGACTGCTAATGGCAAAGGAAGGAACGGGCATGGAGCTCATCAAGAAGCCTTCCCTAGTCCTCAGTCACTTGTCTAGAAAAGAGGCAAAGCTGGATTGGGTGTGGCCTAGAGGAAGCCAAAGAGTTGGGCATCCACAGACTCATAGTCTGTGAGTGACAGAACTGGAGCCAAGGGCCACTCGCTCCCCTAATCCAGAGTCGGGGATCTTTCCCATAGTTCTAGGCTGCCATGTTCCCCTAGGGGGTGAGCATTTATCAGGACTATCAGGGGTCACCCAGTGAGACATTAGGGCTGATATCACTGAACTTTCCTCCTAAACTTAATACATTAATTCACTCACTAAAAGTTCATTGTTCATCAGACACTCTGCTAAGCTTTCTTCCCGACATTATTCATTCAGTTTACGGACAAGCCCCAGATGCAGCGTGTATAGCTGAATACAAGACAGACAAGGCCCTCACCACATACCCATCCCCACAGGGGGTTATGATTCTTCCCGTTTTGTAGGTGAGGAAACTGAAGCCCAGAACGGATAAGGGACTCACCAGAGTCACAGAGCTGGTCTGCATTAGAGCTGACGTGTGAACCCAACTCCGTCTTCACCACGTCAGCGTCTGGCCTCTCCCTGCAGCCTACTGAATTTATTCAGACAGTGGTTTGGTTTGGCTCTTTATTCCCCAAGCCAGACTCCCCAGTGGGCTCTGCCCATGTTCCCATTACCAGCCAAATGTCACCTCCCTGCCACCCCTGCAGCCTCAAGGCAAATTTTCCAGATCTTCTTTTCCTCCTGCCAGCATATCTCTGCATTTCGCTCCAGCCGCTGTGAAAAAAAAAAAAAAAAAAGTGCCTTTTCACTGTTCCTGTTAGCACGTTTCTCCTGCTGAAGTCCCCTTCCCTTCCTTTTCCGCAACTCAGAATGTCTCGTCACCCTTCAAGACCAGGGCAGCTGTCGCTCCTCTGCGAGGCCTCGTGCCCCGACCGCCTGAGGAGAGAACGTCCTCCCTATTCCCCAACACCCACCCCCATCGCAGCGTTTTTGTGGGCATCTTGTCTGTCTCTCCCGCTGGCCTGTGAATTCTCTGGGGTCGGGACTACCCGTCTGGTTCCAGGATCCATTACTAACCATTCCTAAGCGCTCAGTAAATGTTTGTGAAATGAATGCCTGAGGACAGCATGGCCTCTGTCTCCTCCAGTCGGCATCGGAGCTGCGGACTCCCTTCAGCCCAGCTCTGTCCTCATTCTTTATCCCAGCTGCTGACTGTGGGCTTAGGCCTTAGATGCTTCATTAACTAATAATAATGAGTCACTGTACTAGCCTCAGGAGCATTGTAAATGATACAGTGTCAGGAGAAGGCAGTGGGATGTGGAATTTCAATGAGGCTGGCATGGTTCTTGAAACAGAGAAAAGGCCACGTGCAATCTTTTCCTCCCGTACAGCTCCCATATGCCAGGCCTCACACACTAACTTAGAATTATTCCATTATTCCATTCCAGTTCTAATTCTAGGCGGACGGTAGGGACTGCAAATGAGTGCCAGGTGGCAGGTGGGGCCGGCGGAATAATGGGTCCCCAAAAGATAGCATGTCCTAATGCCCACAGCCAGCGGCTGTGTTTCCTTATATGGGCCAAGGGACTCTGCAGATGCCAGTAAGCTAGGAATCTGGAGATGGAGTGCCGATCCTGGATTACCCCGCTGGTGGGCCTTAATGTCATCACAGGGGTCTTTATAAGAGGCAGACGGAGATTTAACTACGGGGAGAAGATGATTTGATGATGGAGACGAAGTTTGGTGTGGTGTGCTTTGAAGATGGGCGAAGGGGTCACAGGCCAAGAAAAACACAGGTGGGCCACCGGAAGCTGAAAAAGGCAAGGGAGGAAATTCTCTTCTTGAAGACTCCCTCAGGAACCAGCCCTTCCAATTCCTTGAGGTCAGCCCGGTGAAACTGATTTCAGACTTCTGACCTCAATTATGAGAGGATATGTTTGTGTTGTTTTAAGCCACAAGGTGTAGGTCATTTGTTACAGCAGCAACAGAGCACTAATACCTGAGGCTATTCCTGTTTTGGGGGAATCTGATAGAAGAATGCTGTCTTCTTTTCTGGAGGTAGCCTCAGAGTTCTTCGACCATGGCAAAAAACTGTTGGGAGATGGAAAGGGGAGATGGAACCCATCTGTTATTTGTTACTTTGTATCTGAACTGGTCCAAATCCCTCCTTCCAAAGTGAGGGAAATGGAAGTCCAGAGAGATCACATCTTTTCCAGAGACATGCAGCCCATTAGCCACAGGACAATCTTCTGCACGCCAAGATTCTCTGCCCTATGTCAAGCCCGTAAGAGCCCAGCTTGGCAGCCAACGTATCAAGGGTGATAAAACATTCTGGCTTGAATTGCATGCTCCCGCGGGAGCTGGGAGCTTCCCCCCACAGCCAGGGCTGGGTAAAGAGACGGTCCTGGGGTGACGGGGGGAGAGGGAGCTTTCTCTGGCTCCACGCTAGGTCCGCTCCTGGGATGGTCAGGCTCTGTGGCACAAACTGGGAGAGACCCCTGGAACCTTGTGACTGACAGGCTTTGCCAAGGACTGGTCTCTTAGGGCAGATTTATTCATCAAAGCCCTCCATAGAGATCTCAGCCACCCCACTAATGATTTACTCAAAATCTGTGCTTTGCTCAAAATCTGTCCTCAGGAAATCCGAGCTTGTGAAATGAGAGTCGTTAGGGGAGGTAACTGTCACTGGAGAGGTAGAGCTGCTGGGACATTAGTCTCCCCAGCAGGTGGCTAAGGTTACAACCTCATAAGCAATGATCACTTCTCTACCCAGGTTTATTAGCCAAATGTTCCCTATGGGCTCAGCTGCGGGCGAGTAAGCCCTCTCCTGCTCAAAGACCCTTTGAGGCTTCCCATGGCTTTCAAAACAAAGTTTTCTTCACCCGGACATTCCCAGGTCTCCTTGATTGGGCCTCACCCTTTCTTTCCAGCCTTATTTTCCACTATTCTTCCTCTAAAGCTGCAGTCATATTCACTGTTCTCTACAGAGAGCAGTGGGGAAATGGCTTGCCTATTAGTGCAGAGCTGAGGCCAGAGTGCGAATGCCCACGTCCTCCCCTAGCTTTTTATCTTGTTCCCAAACACAACAGGACAGGAGACATAACATTAACAACATACAAACCCCTCAACTCAAGGTGTCATCTTGATTTTTAGGATTATAAAATCCCATCCAAACAAGTCTCATTATTTGGCTTGGTATATAACATGGGCTAAATGCAGAGAAAAGATTTTGGATGTCAAGTTGAGAATCCTGGGTTTTGTTCCAGTCCCTGCCCTAAACAGACTGACCCTGGATAGTCTCCCTGACCCGTAACCCAGTTCACTCCAGTTCTGCACAATCCAAGGGGTGGACTACATGATCTTTAAGTCTCTTCTGGGGAGACATTTCTTTTTCCCCACCAAGAGCCTGGATAAACTGTGTAAGTTTGCAAGGAAGATGTTTCCCAGGGTTGGTAGAAACTGGACTGTCCTGGTGAGGAAGAGCCAAATCCAAGAGCTTGGCTCAGCAGGAGGAAGGGATTGCTAATAGGATTGCAGACAGGACTGGAAAGAGAAAGCAGAACAGTAGTGGGACCTGGTAGAATGTTAGTAAATTAAGAGAGCAGGGCATTCTCTCAAGTGTCACTGAGCCTTACTCTTGGGCTAGACTCTGAGTGAAGTGTGGGGGAAATGGAAAACATTGTTGCCTTTTTTTTTTTTTTTTGAGAGAGGGAGGGAGAGAGGGAGAAGGGGCAGAGGGAGAGGGAGAATCTTAAGCAGGCTCCATGTCCAATGTGGAGCCTAACGTGGGGCTCAGTCTCATGACACTGAGGTCATGACCTGAGCCCAACTCAAGATTTGGATGCCCAACCAACTGAGCCACCAGGTACCCCAAAATGTTCTTGGTCTTAAATAAGATCTTTGAGTCGGCATGGGGGAGGAGGGGAGGCAGGCAGTCAAGCAGGCAATGACAACACAGAGTGATATTGGGGTGGACGTATAGAGCCACAGGAACAGAAGGAAGGCCCTGTCATGGTGCACGAAGGTTCAGAGAGGTACACCTGGAGGGTGTACTTCTAGAGATCTCACCTGAGATATCTAGTCATTTACAAGCCAAGGCAGCAGGAAGGGTGTTCCAAGCAAAGGTTCAGTCTAGGCAGAAAAGGGGCAAGTCTTATTAGTCAGTGACTAACTAGACTGGTGGGTAGAGGAGGAGACTGCAGTGAAGGCTGGAGCAGAGGCAACTGCTTTGTAGCCGCTGAGAGGGATGGAACAGGAGAAACGGGCATCCATGTCTGGCCCCTACACTTCCCTATTTAAATGTGAGTATAGGCTGCACTCTGCAGCCTGAGCAGAGGGCCTGAGGCTAGGATGCTCAAGGGACGAGACCCAGGCTGCTGTTGCTTAAGAGCAGAGGATTGAGAGAGGGAGACAGAGCCAGCATCAGAGGAGAGGGAGAAGGGACCATATGTCAAGGGAGGGAAGGGAATAAACCCTCATTGAAAACTTGCTGCGGGGGCGCCTGGGTGGCTCAGTGGGTTAAGCCGCTGCCTTCGGCTCAGGTCATGATCCCAGGGTCCTGGGATCGAGCCCCGCATCGGGCTCTCTGCTCAGCAGGGAGCCTGCTTCCCCCCTCTCTCTCTGCCTGCCTCTCTGCCTGCTTGTGATTTCTCTCTCTGTCAAATAAATAAATAAATAAATAAATAAAATCTTTAAAAAAAAAAAGAAAAAGAAAAAGAAAACTTGCTGCGAAGCTTGGCCTCAATGTTTCTATCTGGCGGGGAGGGGAGGGGGCGGTGGAGGAGCTAGCAGGACTACGGTAAGGATTAAATAAGAAATGCATGTAAGTGTTTAGCATGCAGCCTGCCACATAGGCTGCTTAATAAATCATAGCCACCATGATTACTACTACCCATTGTTCATTCAACAGCTATTTACAGAGTGCCTACTTTGTGTTAGGCACTGTTTTAGGGGCTAGGATACATCCTTGAACAAAACAGACAGGAACCATGGTTCTCATGGGCTCACATTTGGGTGCTCACTCCTTTTGTGTTCACAGCCTGCAAGGAGGGTCTGATTACCCTTAATCTATAGATGAGGACTGGATGCTGAGAGCTTAAGCAACTTGTTGAAGGCCATGAAGCTAGCAAGTGGCAGAGGAAGGATTTGAACCCAAGTCTGTGCCATGGCATGCCCAAGGCCCTCTCCACTGCCCCACCTTACCTCTCTATAAAAGGCACCACAGAGTTAACTATTGCTTGTGTGGTGTCAGTTGTCTTTTCAATGTGGATTTTCCGCGATGGTCCAGATTTTAAGCCCTCTGCCTCATTGTTCCTATAAATCATGAATACCCACCAGAACATGTCTGGGGTTTGGGCTTGTGAAACTGTGATTGCTTTACTCATTGCAGCCGTAAGAGCTGCAGGGAGAAGAGAGGTCATTGTAGCCAGAGCAGTGGGGAAGGAGGAGGCTGGACCGGGAGCCGCAAGGTCGAAAAAGGAAAGAGGAGGGAGTAGAAATGGGTAAACCATAATCCAGAAGAAAGGAATGCACAGTGTGTTTCTGTGTGGAGGAATCACATATATGTGTGCACGTACTGACGGCTTTAATAAATATTTATTGAACATCTAACATGTCAGGTCCCGCTCTAGGCACTGGATCCCAGCAAAGGAGGTGTGCTAGGTTCCTGCCCTCATTAGAGCTTGCAGTGGGTGTCAGTGCGTGCATGCACACGCATGAGTGTGTGCATGGGTGTGCGCGTGTGTGTATGCGTGTGCATGTGTGCATACATGTGTGCGCGTTGGGGAGGGTAAGGTCAAGGACAGGGATGGGAGGCACAGGGAGAAGGTACATTCAGTTAAGAGCATTCATCCCGAGGGAGACTCTTTCCCCTGAATTTTGCTCCCCTAGCTTTGCTTCTGGATTTGCCTGCTCCCTCCCACCCCACCCATACTTGCGCCAAGAGAGGGAAAAGCACAGACTCCTGGAAGCTGCTCAGGAGGCCCCGGATGCCAGAGCGGAGGCGGCTCTGAGAATGAGGTGCTGTGGCTCCAACCTTGCCGGCTGATGTTCCCTTTGGTGTGGTTCTTTTATCTACTAGCTCCGGGCAGACAATCGATGCTAATCCAATCTTTGGGGACCAAATGAAACAGCCGGCATTTAAAGGGCTTGAGCTCTCGTTATGATTACGGAGCGACTTACATAATCGCTCTCGCCCCAGCCTGCCTGGGAGGCCACTGCCACTGACAAAGCCTAAGCAGACACTCTTTCTGCTGGGAACTGGCTATGATTTCTTCAGAGCTTGCCAAGCACAGAGGAGCCTGGGGTAGCAGGAGCCTGGCCAAGGGTCCCAGAGGCCTGGTTCCTGCCTTGGGTCTATAATTAACTCCTTGTGTGGCTCTGGGAATGTCTATTCCTATCACCACCACCTTCTGGGCCTCAGTTTCCCCATTTGTAACATGAGGGAGCTAGCTAAACCAGACCATCTTGGAGGTCCCTCCTCACTCCAAGGTTCTAGGACATTCATGATGCGAAGTCACACTACTCCAGTCTCCAGGACTTCTCTGGGACCCACACGGTGGGTATGAAGGGTAGTAACATAGGGATGTGTGTGTGTGTAGGTAGATATACTGATTTGAACATGTCCAAGTCATAGTAAGTGAAAAAAATTAAGTTGCAGAATGATTTCTATGAGGTGATACCACACACACATATTACATATGTGTGTACAAGCATACACATGCATAGAACATTCGAACATCTCTGGAAAGACACGTAACGAGAGCCCTATAATCTTAAAGGAAGGGCAGTGGATATCTAGGAAGATTTAAATTTTTCCATACCTTTTTGCACTTCCTGATTTTTTTTAAACCTGCACATGGTCTCTTTGAAAATTAATAAACAATTTTTAAAATAGAGTGTGAACTTCGCCACCAATTCATTTATTCACTTAACAGGTATTTACTGGGCATCGATTATGTGCCAGGTACTGATTTAGGAAATAGTGAGCAAGTCAGTGCTTGCCTTCAGGAAGCCCACATTCTTGATTGATGATACCCAGATCGATCAGCGTGTACTATAAGGCACGGTGGGGAGAAGGGGTGTGAAATACGCGAGATACCCATGAGGACAAGGTGTGGCTTTCTGCCTGCAAACTGTTTGCTCCTGGGGTGGTCACCTCCCCAGGTTTGCTGATCCTCGGGTTCCTCTGGGACCTATAAAATGGTGGTAACAGTACGTTCTGTTCCACGGGATTCTTGTGAGAACTAATTGAAACGAGTACCGACGATAATCATTGGATAAGTAACAGTACTTAGGACACAATAAGTGCTTCATACATGTTGATTATTGTTGTGGGAGGGGGATCTAGAGGGAAGTGGGCATGGCCCAGCTCTGTAGGGAGTGAGAAAGGTATGGGTGGGGAGACACCTAGGAGGCAGAGCGGGTGCAGGAGTAGGAAAAGGTGAATAAACTGAGCTGGCTGTGGGTGGGGTTGGGTGAGACAGAAGGAAAGGAGAGGTGTGAGGGATCCAGCTTGGAGGATAGAAGTGGGTTTGGAACCCTAACGAGTGGGGAGTTCCTAGGATGCTTGGTCCAGCCAGGAAATGGAGTTTGGGGGAGGTGGGAAGCTCATTCATCCCATCCTCAGTGCCCATCTCAGTGTTGGCTGGTCTGGGTCTGAGTGGCAGGGATCTCTAGGGTCTGCTTGTGAGCTGTTGGGAAGATCCATTCAAAGCTTCTATCCCATCCCTTGTGATGATGCCAGACTCTTTACTGTTAGAATCACCCTCCATGTGCAGGGCAGGGGACAGTGTCTGGGTGATACTGTGTCCAAAGGTCTTTGCCAAGAATTTAGACTCAGTATAGGAACAGAGAGAGAGAGAGAGAGAGTGTGTCTTCCTCAGGAGTTTCCAAACTAGTTGACTTTCAGACTCTCCTGAGATTCCAGTACAGATCCCGGGGCCTTCATTGCTATGTGCTGGCCATGCCACCATGCCCACGCCAATGACAGGTGCTTCTCAGGCACATGGGGCTGGGAGCTTTACCTTTGAATCCCAGCCAGACTCTAATACAGGCCAGAGTCAAACTCCAGGGTCCATGTGTGTGAGAAACAACAAAGTCATTTGTTCAGTGACTTAAAGACTGCTGGGGGCATGTGCATGTTTGTGTGTGTGCGTGCACATGTGTGTGTGTCTGTGTGTGTGTGTGTGTCTGTGTGTCTGTGTCTGTGTGACATGTAGGAATAAGGGAAAGGAAAGGAGTACAGGTCCAGTCGGGGGAGAAAGCCAGGGAAGTGAAATGTTTACTTCCTGAGAGAAAATGAAATCCAAAGGAAAAAAAAAAAAATCATTGCCCTGGGGGACTCTGTGAATCTCACCTGCATTCAGTAAATCTCAGTGAATAATCTCATTCAGTGAAGCTTTTTATGCAAATCTACACAAACAAATTCTGGGCCGCGCTTGGAGTCCTGGGAGGGCTGACTCCATTTCAGGAGCTGTGAGGGGGGAAGTGAATTTAGCAAGAGGCCCCTCCTGGAAGCTGAAGATAAGAGGCTGGCCATGGCCCACAGGGCTCATTTGACAGTTCCCGGTGATAGCTTCTTAGTCGCACACACAATATAGATCCATGGCTTTTTGACACAAACTCAAAATATCAAATTTTTTCAAATTATTTTTGAGCAGCAAAATCGCCTTTGGGCCAAAGGAGGTTTTAAATGGAACTCTGACATAAAAAAGGAGAAGACGAGATGCTCCGGTCCCAGTATGGAAATGAGGATAGGGTACAGTGCCCCACCCATTCAGGCTGTGCCCACAGCCCTTCATGCAGGCCTGGCCTCAGGCAACAAAGGTCTTAGCTCAGATTTAAAATGCTTATTCTGGGGCACCTGGGTGGCTCAGTGGGTTAAAGCCTCTGCCTTCGGCTCAGGTCATGATCCCAGGACCCTGGGATCAAGCCCCACATCAGGCTCTCTGCTCAGCAGGGAGCCTGCTTCCCCCTCCCTTTCTCTGCCTGCCTCTCTGCCTACTTGTGATCTCTGTCTGCCAAATAAATACATAAAATCTCTTTTAAAAAATAAAATAAAATGCTTATTCTCCGGGATACCTGGATGGCTCAGTTGGTTAAGCACCTGCGTTCAGCTGGGTCAGGATCTCGGCATCTGGGATTGAGTCCTGTGTAAGACTCCCCGCTCAGTGGGGAATCTGCTGCTCCCCCTGCTTGTGTGCGCTCTCTCTCTCTGACAAATAATAAAATCTTCTTTAAAAATTTAAAAAAATAAAAAGTTTTGAGAAGTAAAATAAAATAAAATAAAATGCTTATGTTCCTTCACCCGCTGCACTTGAGAGAAGAATCCTCCCAGCACCCTGCTGCCATGCCTGTATCAACAGGGGCCACCCGGCCACCACCTGGGGCTCGGTGCTATCCTGGGCTGGAGGACCAGTTCTTTCTGGAAAAAGGAACCTGAAAGGGACCATGGCCAGAAACTTGGGGGATGACTCAGGAGTTCCTGGTTCTGTGACTCTGCCCCTCTGCCATGCCTCCATCTCTCTGTTCTTGTTCAGCTGGGAATGCACTGGGCGACTTCGGTTAGTTTCTCAGACTCTGAAATCAAAGGTTCAAATCCCGATTCTGCCATGGAGTGTTGTGTGATCTCGGGCAAGTCTCTGAGCCTCTCTAAGCCTGTTTTCTCGGCCGTAAAATGGACACGGCTCCTACGTGATAGGTTTGTGTAAGGAGTAAAGAAGCTGGTCACCTCAATGGTAGCAAAGGAAAACAATAGAGGTGAGCGGTCGGTATGGTGACCATAGGAGGACACAGCCCCCCTGGGGGAAGCTATTACTCAGTGCTGGCTGATAGCTCTCCTGTGGGAAGGCAGGCTCACAGAGGGTATTTTTCCAATTTTCCAAGGAAAAAAAATAGAAATTTAGATTTTTGTGTAAAACTCCTAAATTTTAGACCTTGGCAATGAATTCAGGTTTTAAACACTGTGAGTCAAACAAAACACATCTGGAGGGCCAGGAGTTTGTAATTGCCCATAGATGCCAAGTGACAATGACTGGTACTTTGGGGTCACTCACTAGGCTCCACAGGCATAGAGGAGAGCTTGTCTCGCCCACCTTCTCTCCTTTCCTCTCTGTCCCGACCATCCCATTAGCAGGCGTGCTCCGAGTTTCCTTCTGAGAGGATCAAGAAATCTTCCCAAGCTCACCGAGCTGAGCCTGAATGTCAGGGTTGCAGGGGTCCTGCCCTGCTGTCTGTGCTCCGGTTTGTTGCCATTCCGACACTACCCCCCTGCCTGAGGACGGTGTGGACGGACTCCCCACAGGTGGTCATGGGCGGCTTGGCAGCCTCAGAGTGTGTGTGTGTCAAGGGAAGGGGAGCCCTTCAAAGGCACCATCTTGGATTCCTGCCTCTTATTCAAAACCAGCCTCCTGTGGAGTGAAGGATCTTTGCTCTGGGTGCCGCACATTGCAGCAGGATTAATCATCCTCTCTGAGAAGAACTGTCCAGGGTTCTGGTGCTGCCCTTGGAAGGTGCACATCTGGAGTTGGTCCTTCCGTTCTGGTATGGGTGTATGTGTGCTACCGGGTAGGAGGTTAGGGGCAGGAAGGGTTAGTCTTCATTTTGTTTTTCTCCCTTCTTTCCTTTTCTCTTCCTTCTCTCCAAACTGCCCCCCGACCTTTTTTTTTTTTACAAAAATAAGTGGGTTTTGTGAGCTTGTTGGGAGGTTAGCAAGGGAGCGTGGCTACCTGTATAACCTTGACCAAAGAGCATTCTTCTATCGGGGAAGGCCGTCCTCTTCGACAGAGGACGCAGTTCTGGAGCGACGCACATGGAGTGGTGAGGGAGGAAGGGGATACCCACTTAGCCAGTTAGATCAGCTGAGTCAACACTGGCGATCAATGGGGTGACAGATGTCGCAGCCAGCTTGCCTTCACATCTGTAAGTAGGCTTTTGTATGAATGACACATACTTACTAAAAAATTTGTAGCTCAGAAAAGTTCCAGGTACAAAGTATATACAAACAAAAACCCAATGCAAAATCTTGCTTCTCAGAAAAATCAGTGATAACTCAGTATCTTCCAAGATGTCTCTTTATATGTAGATAAACTGATATAGAAATAGTATTTAATGTTACATAGTTGGGCTCATAAAATATCTGTGCAGTTGTACAACTTGCTTTTTCCTCTGAAACAGCACGTCTGGGGATGTCTTCCCCTGGCAATGCATTTGGGTCTGCACCATGGCTGTAGCTGCAGAATGATTCAAGGATACGCCATAAATTATTCATCAGGTTCCCTGTTAGGAAGCTGCACACAACTCCCCTTGTCAAGGTCCCTAGAGCTTCTCCCCACCCACCATCCCATGCATGGACACAGGGGCAGCCTTCTAACTGGCGCCCCTTCTTCCGGGCCTTCCCCTGACAATCCATTCCCACAGGGAACCCTGAGCTGATTTGTAACCATGGCCAACAGATCATTTTACTCCTCTGTTTAGAACACTGGAATCTCTTCCCATCACAGAATAAATTCCAAACCTCTTACTGTAGCCTAACAAGACTAACATTTTCATGATCTGGCTCTGCCCACCTGGCTTTTGCTGGCCTACAAATCATTCATTCTAATCTCAACCTCTGCCAGCAAGCCTTTCTCCTTACCCCCAATCAAGGCTGATCTCCTTGTCCCTGCCAGTCCTTGTCCCATTACTCTGCTTTTTATTGTCTTTACAACACTTGTGACTAAGTGGAATTATCTTACTGACTGGTCTCCGTGTTTACTCTTGGCCACCAAGGGCAGGGCACTTGATCCTATCAAGCAGAACCCTGCCAGGTACCCAGGGGTAAGTAAGACGGAGCAATCCTGTTTTGAATAAATGAGCCAACTACTCAGCCTCTACAAAACCCAACACTCTTAAATCCTAATTTCCACCTTTCTCAGATTTCCTCTATCTCTCCCTTAAAATAATTTTGCTTTTATTTATTTTGCTAATTTATTTTAGAGAGAGAGAGTGAGAGCCCACAAGCAAGCAGGGGGAGGGGCAGAGGGACATGGGACTCCATCCCAGGACTCCGAGATCATGGCCTGAGCTTAAAATCAAGAGCTCCCATTCAATGGACAGAGCCATCCAAGTGCCCCCAAATAATATTGCTTTAAAAAGTGAGCTTTGTTTCTTTCTCTGTTCTTTGCATGCAGAAGAGCTCAATCCAGAAGCCAGCCCTTCTTAGCTCTATCTCCTCTCTCTTCTTAGCTCTGGCTCCCGTACTCTCAGACCTTACTCTTCAGCCAAATGGGGTTCTTGACCTCCTTCATACATGCCTGCTTCTGCCAGGAAGTCTACTCGTGCCTCTACTTTCTCTCTAGCTCTTGCCAACTGGCCTCTGGGGCTCAAACTTTCCTTCAGTCCAGCTAGAATGTCACCACTCCCGGGAGCTAGTCCTGTCTTTGACAGCAAGAATGATCTTTTTCTGTCCTCCATACTCATGTGACACTTTTATCTTTTCCACCCTTGAGACATTAGCACTTTATGCTTTCCAATATTGCCATTTGTATCCCTACCTTAATCTTTCCTACCAGATTGTGAGTTCCTTGCCAGGAGAGATTATGGCTTGTTCATTTCTAACAGTTAACATCAAGAAAAGGAGTTGTATACATTAGTTCTTTTAATCCTTACCAGGACACTCTGAGTTGGGAACTGTAAGTAACATCATTTTACAGATGAGGAGGCTCTGAGAGTTTAAGAAAGTTGCCAGAGTCCCTCCAGCTAGGAAGTGCAGGAGTCAGGATTTGAACCCACAGCCTGAAGTCTTAACTGTAAAGTCAGAGCAGTTCATCTTGGTGCCCGCAGCAAAAGCCCCCTTTCCAGTTGTTTTTCTTTTCTCTGTGCGGTAGCTGCAGGCCCTCCGCTCAGGAACCCGCAGGCCTTTGAAGTGCAGGACCTGCGGTGATACCGAAAACAAATCAAAGGACTGAAGGGCTTGAATCAAAATCTGAGTGTCTGCCTGCGGGGGCTGGCCTTGTTGCTCACTGATGATTCAAGAGTCAGGCTGGAGGAACCAGGCAGGGATGGGTGATTTCCATGACACTTGCACTGAAGTGTTTCTCTAAATTATGGCCATGCCTCCATCTCTCTGTTCTTGTTCAGCTGGGAATGCACTGGGCGACTTCGGTTAGTTTCTGTGACTCTCTGCCCCTGCCCGCCTCACCGCCCCCCTCACCTTCTTCACCCCTATTTTCCTTGCTGTTCCTTTTCTCTTCCGTTAGCCATCCCCTCTTTCACAAAGCTTCTTATACAGTGATCTCTCAGTGAAAAATGTTCTTGACAAAATGTGTGACTTTGGGCAAGCCCTTTGCCCTGCACCGCTAAGTAGCCATTTCTGCTTCTTCTGTAGATGAAATGGTTGGGACACTGATGGAGAAGTGGTGGCCCAGAGAGGGGATGGACTCTACCTAAGGCCACACAGCAAGAGGATGGCCAGCACTGAACCTACACACAAAGTACAGAGAGTATCAATGAGCCCCAATGGACCCACCACCCAGCCTCAATGACTGGTAGCTCGTGGATGATCTCATTTCATTACTCTTAGTCACTTCCCCTCCCCCAGGTTACTTTGAAAAAATCTCAGAAATCCTGTATTGTTAACATATTGTTTAAAGGAGCCAAAGACAACCTCTGTGAATGCATTGTTTCTTTCTTCTCTGCAGGCTGAGACTCATTAGCTTAAAAGCCCGCAGGAGCCAAACTCAAATTTTTACACATCTCTTTGTTTTCAAAACATCCCAAACAAGCAGATTCCTGGCCACTCAGAGTCAGTCTTCTTCGCACACCTCTGATACCTCAGCCATTATCTGCTGACTGTTGATAAGACGGAGCCTCATGGTTATGAGACCCCAAACTGCCTCTCCAACTTCTCTGACCCAGAGACTCCCATGGTACTGATGAGTGACCGATGTCATCTGGACACCTAGGCCTCTGCCTGATCTCCCACTCCCCCAGAATATTCCCTTGCCTCCTCCCTGCCCTAAGCTCTGGGTGGTCTTCTGCTGAGATGAATTTATCCCTCTTGCCAATAAGGTTTGTTGTATGTTGATGCTTCTAATGCTCATATTCTTTTTCCTTGATCAGTCCTCAAATCCCTCAACTCCTCCACAATTATTTATTTCTCTCTCTCTCTCTGGCCTTGCAATTTGTTTGCTGAAGACACGAGCTGTCCTGCAGAGTTTCCCACAGATAGATGAAATTTACAGATTGTACCACCGTGGTGCTGTCTAACACGTTCCTCTGTCCTTTGAAGTTAGATCCAAAGGCTCGATCAGATTCAGTTTCAGTCTTTTTCAGCAAGCCTGTTTCATAGGGGTGCCTCCTTCTTCCACTAGGAGCTCCTTCATGTCTGATTGACTCACTCATGATGCTCCTGATGTTAACAGTTGTTGCCTATTTCCAGGCTCATTAATTCATTAGGGATTGCAAAGTGGTAACATTCTTCTCCATTTATGAGCTGGAATGTTTCTAGAAAGAGAAATTTCCCCTCATTTACTTATTAGGTTTCCAGGGATATCTTTTGAATAGAGAAGGCAAGATAAAGGCTTGATTCTTTCCACTTATTTGCCAATTTTCAACTTTTAAAAGTTGATTATCTTGCATCCTCCATGGTGTTCAAATATCTTATTTTGTCCTTATGTAATAATGTATCCATGGATTTAAACAAACTGAATGTGTTTTAATCTATTGTTGTTATTGTTCTTATTGATGCCCGAATTATCCCATATTTGGTCAGTGGGAACATCTTCATGTGGATCACTGGTCCTTTGGACATGTCTTTAGTAGGTGTTGATAGTCTTCTTATTATCAGGAATAAGACATTCTAGCTCATCTTGTACATTATTTTTTAAATTATCCCTGACCTGAATCAACAATTTCTCCAAGAATCCTTAGTTCCTTTGGTGAGAAATGATATTTCAAGATCACACTATGGTTATTAAGGGAGCTCATTTGCACTGGTTGGCTGTGATTTTGGGGCTTTTTCAGTAGATAGAGTTTGAAAAATTTTTTAAAGATATAGTATGTCTTGTGTTCAATAGCAATCTTTTCTATTTAAATTCAGTGCTTTAGGATTTTTTTTTTTACATAACCTTTTAAAAATTTTCCACCAGTGTGTCCTTTCTCCTAACTTGAGAATCCAGGTCCTCAATGACAATGACAATGATAGCATCAGAAAATCACTTAACTACTCATTTTCTTTCTCCCACGGTACAGTCTGAAAATGACAATACCAACAGTACTACCAACAATGTCATCACTGGAGAAAGCTTAGATTTTTCTCTCGCAATTATTTTTGTCCTTGGCATGTATGCTATTAAAGATGTACAGTCAAATTATGGTATTTTAAAGTCACTTGGAATATTTTTCTATATATGGTTATGCCACCAAATACATATATAATTGATTTCATTTAAATTTTTTCTTTCTATTTTTTTTAAATGAGGTACAGTTAACACAGCAAAATGTTCAGATCTTGAAGTTTTTACTTTGCAAATATTTTTATGTTTGATGACCCTTGACAAATGCATTTATCTGTGCAACTTGTACCTCTAGCAAGATATAAATTGTCCACAGCTCAGAAAGTTCTTTTCTAGCTGTGAAATAACAAATATATATATATATATGCATGTCATGTCTCTGCCTCCAGTTCCTGAGACAGAGCTATTAAAATCCTTCTAAATTGGGGTGCTAGGAGCACTTTTATTCTAATATTTGGTCTTCAACCCCAGTTTCTGACACAGAACTGCTAAATCTCTTGGGATTTCCTGGGTGGTAGGAGCTACTTTTGTTCTGAGGCAACTCTTGGAGGGCTCCTAGTTGGGGGCAGGTCACCAGAAAGACCGACCCATAATTAGAAGCTTGGGGCTTTTAGCCCCACTCCCCATTTTCCAGAGAGCGGAGGGACCTGGAAACTGAGTTAATAACTGATCATACCTATGCGATGAAGCTTCCATAAAAAATCCCAAAAGCATGGGGCTCAGGGAGTTTTCACCTGATGAGGACTTCTATGTTCTCCAGGAGGGGGATACACCCCAACTCCACAGAGACAGAAGCTTTTGGACCTTGCCCTATGCATCTTCTCATCTGGGTACTCATCTATATCCTTTATAAGGAACAGGTAAGCATAGCTGTGGCTGTTTCCCTGAGTTCTTTGAACCATTCTAGCAAATTGTTCAATCCAAAGAGAGGGCTGTGGGAACTTCAATCATAGCTGTTCTGTCAGAAGTACAGGGAACCACCTAGGACTTGTAATTGGCACCTGAAGTGGAGGCAGCCTTGTGGGATCAGCTGACTCTAAGTCCAGGTAGACAGTGCTGCAACTGAATTGAGTAGTAGGACAGCCAGATAGTGTTGAAGAATTGGTCCACATGAGGAAAACCCCACACATCTTGTGTCGAAGTATTTTGTGAAAATAAAGGAAAACACTGTGTTTTTCCTAGCACTATCTGTCCTTTCACTACCCTACGCCCACCCTGAGGCAGCCATTGCTCAGATATCTTTCAGCCCAGAACAGCTGACCTGTGAAATTTTACATACATGGATTCCTGTAGTATGAGCTCTTCTATGGTCGTCTCCTTTCACTCAGCATAAGGGTTTTGAAATTCATCCATGTCATATGTTTCCGTAGTGTGTTCCTTTGTATTACTGAATCGTATTCCATTTATGAGAATTCATCACTTGCTTATCCATACTCCTATTGATAGTTGAATTGCTTCCCAGTTTTGGTAATTATAAACAAAGCTGCTAGGACATTCTCATGCATAGTGTTTTTGTGAGCACCCCTAGGTAAATATCTAAGGGTGGAATTGGTGGGTATCTATGTGTTCACCCTTATGAGAAACTGCCAGCCCATTTTTCCAAGTGGTTGACTAATTTTCCAGGGTCGTCAGCAAAACATGGTGGTTCTAGCAACTCCCCATCCTTGCTAATATTTGAAGTTGCTGATCTTTTCAATTTTACCTGCTTGAAGGACTTGTATCTCATTATGATTTAAATGTACATTTTCCTAATTAATAATAGAAACACTTTTTCAGTTGCTTCTCAGTCATTTGTGTATCTTCCCTTCGAAAGTGTCTGTCCCATTGTTTTGTTTTGTTTTGTTTTTTAAGATTTTATTTGTTTATTTGACAGACAGAGATCACAACTAGGCAGAAGAGGCAGGCAGAGAGAGAGGAAGGGAAGCAGGCTCCCCGCTGAGCAGAGACCCCCCCCCCCCCCATGCCGGGCTCGATCCCTGGACCCCAGGCAGAGGCTTTAACCCACTGAGCCACCCAGGCGCCCTGTCCCATTGTTTTGGCATTAAAAAAAAAAACAAAAACAAAAACAAAACTGAATTATTCTGGCTGTTGGGTTATAAGACTGCCTAATATATTCTAGATAAAAACCCTTTGTTAGACATTTGTATTGTGAACATTTTTCTCCTAGTTGTGTTTTGCTTTTCCCTTCTCTTGATGGTGTCTTTTGATGAGCTGAAGTTTTTGATTTCGAGAAAGACAAATGTATCAATATTTTATGATGAGTGCTTCCTGTGTCCTGTCCAGGAAATCTTTGACTACCCGAGCTTGATTATGCTTACTATTTGTATGGTGTGTCTTTTCAGATTTCTTTACTTTCAATCTTGTCTTTGCCTATTTATTTATTTATTTTTGCTTTTGTATTTAAAGAGCATTTCTTGACAGTATGTAGCTGGGACTTGCTTTTTTATCTGATCTGAAAATTTCTGCCTTTGAATTGGAGTGTCCAGGCTTACCTAAATGTAATGTAAAGTCATGCAATTATTGATCCGGTTACTCATAGTCTGTTGTCTTGCTGTTTGCTTTTTATTTGTCTGTATGTCCTACCTTCCTTTTTTCCCCTTGCATTCTTTTAAATTAATTATTTTTAGTATTCTCTCTTATCTCCTCTGTTAGCTTTCTAGCTAGACGTCTCTGTTTTATATTTAATGGTTGATTTGCAAAAACAATATGCATTCTTAACCTATCATAGTTTACTTAAAGTTAAAATTTCATTAACTCCACTGGTAATATAAAAAATTTACGATAATATATTTCCATTTACCCCTTACCCATCCTTCCTGGGATCATCATACATTGTACTTCCATATATGTTATAAACTCCACAATACATTATGTCTTTTGCTTTAAACCACCCATTATGTTTTTAAAAATTAAAAAACAAGGACATTTACTATTTTCAGTTCTCTTAGTTTCTTCAGCTAGGTCCTGTTTCATGTGAAGAACCTCAGTATTTCTCCCACTGCAGATCTACTGATGACAAATCCTTTCAGATTTTGTTCTTCTGAAAATGTCTTTATTTTGCTTTCCTTTCTGAAGGTTATTTCCCTGGATATAGAATTCTGGAATAAAAGAGTTGTTTTTTTCTCCTTTTTCTCAGCACTTTCAATATGTCATTACATTTTTTCCCCCTGACTTACATTGTTTTTAGTAAAAAGTGGGTGGCTTTCCATTTTTATCCAGTGTATAATGTATCTTTTGGCCTTGGCTGCATTTGAGATGTTCTTTGTATCTTTGGTTTAAGTAGTTTGATTTATAATATACCTACATGCTCACTGTGTGTATCCTGCTTGAGGTTCATTGAGCTTTCTGAAGGAAACTGATACTTGACAAATTTGGGAAAAATAAATTGGCCTTTCTTTCTTTCTTTTTTAAAAATATGTTATTTGTTTATTTTTTGTCAGAGAGAGAGAGAGAGACAGTGAGAGAGGGAACAGAAACAGGGGAAGTGGAAGAGGGAGAAACAGCCTTCCCACTGAGCAGGGAGCCCAATGCGGGGCTCGATCCTAGGACCCTGGGATCATGACCTGAGTCAAAGGCAGACACTTAACAACTGAGCCACCCATTATGGCAGACACTTAACACCTGACCCCGGCCATTATTTCTTCAAATATTTTTTCTTTCTTAATTTCTCTCTCCTCTACTCCTGGAGCTCTAATTACATGTATGTTAGAATGTTTGATATTATCCCAATAGTCACCGAGACTCTGCTCCTTCTTCTTTTTTTTTAGCCTTTTAGCTTTACTTTGGATTGATTCTATTGTCATAAATTCAAGTCCATTGACCTTTTCTCCTGTACTGTTCAATGTAATTTAACCAAGTAAATTTTTTAAATTTCAGATATTTTACTTTTTGGTTCTAGAATTTCCATTTTTTATAGTTTCCATTTCTATACTGATACTCCTCCATAGGTTTACCCATTCTGTCTGTATTTTCCTTGAAATTAAAAAAACAAATTTGTAATTATTTGTCTACTAATTACAACATTTCTATCATCTCTGGACCTGTTTCTCTTGATGACTATTTATTATTTTTCCTAGTTATAGTCTTCTTGTTTTTTCACCTGTTTAACTTTTGATTGTATGATGGATATTGTAGATGCTATGATGTTGAATCTGGGATTTGGTGTATTCATTTAAACAGTTTTGGATTTTTTTTCTGGAAGGCAGTTTATTTACTAGTGGATCACTTTGATCATTTTGTAAAGGTATGTCTAGAGTAGTCCTTACTCGGGAGCTATAGTAGCTGCATACCCTAGGGAGTGGTTTGGCCAGCATCTCCGTTAAATGCCAAGAGTGTTCGGGAGGTCTCTCTGTTCTGGATGATTACACCTCATATGCCTCCCAGAGCTATGACTTTTGGAATCTACATTCAGATCACTGTTCCTTTGTAGCTGTTTCTCTGCCAGGCTTTCTGGAATCTAGTCGTGTATATTTACTCTTCGTATTCAGCTAGGACTTAAGGGGACTCCTGTGCAGATTTCAAAGCTCTTTCTTGTTCTTGTTCTTCTTTTTTTAAGATTGTATTTTTATTTACTTGTTTGAGAGAGAGTGTGTGTGTGTGCTGGGGGTGGGAGGAGCAGCAGAGAGAAAGGGACAAGCAGATTCTGCGCTGAGCTTAGAGCCTGACATGGGGCTCAAGCCCATGACCCTGAATTCATGACCGGAGCTGAAACCAAGAGTCGAATGCTTAACAGACTGAGCCACCCTCGTGCCCCTCAAAGCCCTTTCTATGCACAAGTCCCTCCTGTCTGTTCCCCAGTCCTGCAATTCCAACTGGCTCAGTAGCTGGAATTCTATCTACCCCCTCCTCTCATCAAAACTGCTTTGCTGCTTGGAGTCCACTTCCCTGTGCTGCATGGTCCAGGGCAGTACCCCCAAGCAGAGAGCCCAGGTAGTTTCTCTAAGGGATCACAGTCCTCCACCACCTATCCCATGACACCTAAAAACAGTTACTTTATATGCGTACCCATGGTGGAAGGGCTGGTCTAGTCTCAGTTACTCTGTCACTGCATGAAGCTGAAGTCATTTAAAACAATTTTTTTGGAGTTTCTTTTTATAATTCAATATCTCTTATAGTTACATAGGATATTTGCATGATTACAAATCAAATATACAAATTATTACAATTATTCATAGAAGTCTAGCTGGTATTTCTGTACCTTCTGCCCTATTTCCTTCATTCTAATGGTAGGTAACAATTAAAAATAATATGGTTTATTAGTACTAATTACTACGACTAATAATTATTACTATTATTAATAGTATGGTTTCTTGGGGCACCTGGGTGGCCCAGTGGGTTAAAGCCTCTGCCTTCGGCTCGGGTCATGGTCTCGGGGTCCTGGGATCGAGCCCCGCATCGGGCTCTCTGCTCAGCAGGGAGCCTGCTTCCCCCTCTCTCTCTGCCTGCCTCTCTGACTACTTGTGATCTCTGTCTATCAAATAAATAAATAAATAAATCTTAAAAAAAAAATAGTATGGTTTCTTTTCTTTTTTTTTTCTTTTGATAACATCAGCAGGTGTGTGTGTGTGTGAGTTTGTGTATGTGTTTTGTCTTCACCCCTTATTTATTTATTTATTTATTTATTTTTAAAGATTTTATTTTTATTTATTTGACAGACAGAGATCACAAGCAGGCAGACAGGCAGGCAGAGAGAGGGAGAGGAGGAAGCAGGCTCCCTGCAGAGCAGAGAGCCCGATTCAAGACTCGATCCCAGGACCCTGAGATCATGACCTGAGCCGAAGGCAGCGGCCCAACCCACTAAGCCACCCAGGCGCCCCTCTTCACCCCTTATTTAGATAAATAGTAGTATATGCTACAGACTTGCCTCCACTTTGCTTTTTTTCATGTAACTATGCATTCTGGTGGCCACTCCATACTAGTATCAAGAGATATGGCTCCTTCCTTCATTACAATTGCACAGTTCTCAATTTTAAGAGTGACTAACTTGTCCCTCTTTGCCCAGGACTTTCCAGGTCTTAGCACTGAAATTTCTATATGTCCCAAACCAGGATGATTGGTTGTCCAGTCATTGTATGAGTATACTGTAGTTTTTTCAACCAGTATTGGATGGCTATGTGAGTTGTTTCCAATCTTTTACGACTACAAATAGTTCTCAATGAGAAGCCTTGTGCATAAATCTCTTCATGTTTCTTGCTAGGGTATATTTGAGTTTTATTTTTAGAAATGGGCTTGCTGGTTCAAAGGTGAATGTGTATGTAATTTTTGCAGGTATTCTGAAATTCTCCCCCATAGGGATTGTACAATATGCACTTCTATCAGCGAAGCCTGAGATCATGTTTCTCCAGAGATTCTCCAACAGAAAATTTGTCAAACTTTAATTTTTCCAATTGAATACGTGAGAAATCACACCTCAGTCATGTTTTAATTTACATTTCTCTTATAATGAACACATTTGAGCACCTTTCAAAAGGTTAAGAGCCACTTGCATTTCTTTCTCGTGGACTGTTGGTATAATTCTGTTGCTTATTTTTCTACAGCTTTGCTGGTCTTTCCTCTCATTTTAGAAGCTCGTGTGCATGTAGGTATACGAACTCTTTGTGATGTAAATTGCAATTACCATTCCCATTTTGTTTATCTTTTCACTTTGTTCCTAACAACTTTTGCCATGGGAAGAAAATTTCTTAATGTAATCAATAGATCTATATTTTCCCTATTGCTTATGGATTTTGAGTCATAGCTAGGAGTGATTTCCCCATCCCGGGGCTACAGAGGAATTCAACAATTTTTTTTTTAAGTGCTTGTATGGTTTCCTTTTTCACATTTACATTTCTGATCCATTTGGGATTTATCCTGATGTATGACATGAGTAATGAATCCAACGATATCTTTTTTCTATATGGTGCTTTATCTGGATATAATTTCAAAGTCAATGATTTTTCCTCTGATTTGAGTTGTTGTCTTTATTGCATATTAAATTTGTTATGAATGGGTCTTTTCCGGAATTTCCTGTTCTGTTTTATTTCAATCATAGAGGCTTCACAGCATGGTTTAGTATCTAGTAGGGCTAGACCCCCATTCTTTGTTCTTTCTCAGGATTTGCCTCACTATTCTTATTTGTTTTCCTTCCAAATGAAGGAATCAACTTATTATCAACTGGCTTAGCTGCAGAAGAAAAAAATCTGAAGATATTTTTATTGGGACTACCCAGTTTTTTATAAAATTAGGGAGAATTGTTGTCTTCGTGACATTGAGACTTTCTATCCAGAAACACAGTATCAAAGGATATTTCTTTTCCTTCTTTCTTTCTTTCCTTCTTTTTTTTTTTTTTAAGATTTTTTTATTTGAGAGAGAAAGAAATAGCATGTATGTGGGAGCAGGGGCAGAGAGAAAGAGAGAGAATCCCAAGCAGACTCCGCATTAAGCATGGAGCCAGGCATGGGTCTTGATCCTATGACCATGAGATCACAATCTGAGCCAGAACCAACAGTCTGATGCTCAACTGACAGCACCAGCCAGGTGCCTTGAGGATGTTTCCGATCACTTCCTCAGATTAGGGAGTTGGAGAGATGCTCTGTGTGGTTATGTGGCTGAGGACCAGAGGGTCTCACAAGTCTTCTTCAGCCCAGCCCATACCACCTCTTCCAGGAAGCCTGCCTTCTTTTCTAGGGAAATGACCTCTCCATCCTCTGCAGCTAGCTTGTGGTTCACATTAAAACTTTTGAATACAGGTTCTACCCATACATCTGTGTACCTTCTTTCAACTTCTGGGCTAAGAGCTTTCTGGAGCTAAGTATGTATTACAAATAACAGTAATACTGATAAAAGATAAACTAGAAGTAGAGACTCTGAGCTGGGCCCCTCCTATCAGCTATGTCATAGCTTTTCCTTGGGGTCACCAGCTTTCCTCTGGCAAGCCAAAGCTGGCCCATGTGTTGGACCTGCATGGAAATTTTTAAAATTTTGCATTAGTTGCTAACATCTAAAAATGATAAGATATTGCATAAAAATATCGGTTTTCAGATTCTCTAAAATAATAGAAGCCCTGGCCCTGCTGGTCCACATTCCAGAGGACAAGGGCCAGTGAGAATAGAGCAGCTGCTGCCCCCTTCCCACCAGGCACGGACACTGCAGTGTTCCCCCTCCCTCTCATTTTTGTTACCGGCCTGGAGCCTGGAAGCTTCTGAATCAGTATTTCTTCCCAAAACCACTGGTAAAGGAAGGAATGCAATCCCTGGCCCTGGCACATAGTGGGAGCTCAGCAAATATTTGTGGAATGAACGACTCCAAATCCCCATGTCCCGATCTGGTGCTGAGAGCTGAGCTGACTTAGCAAAGGTCTCCTGGCCAGTGGGTAGCACAGGAAGGACTCTGTCTTGCTGTAGCCCAGCAGTGTTTGACAGCCGTCCAAGTGCTGGCCCACGCATTCTTTCTCACCTATTAGCTGGTTAATGGCCATGGACTTGGTCTCAAGCCCTTAACTATCTTGGCTGTTCTCAGATGGAACGTTAGTAACCGGTCCATTAACACAGATCCCAGGGAGGGAGGCTTTGGACCTTCAGGGAGAAATGGGCCCTGGTAACTTTATAGCTTCATAGAATTGGGTTTGAGTCTCTTCTGCTTTTTATTCCTCTTTCCTCCTAGCTCTCCCAGGCCTCGTGAAATCTGCTGGGAGATGGTATCCTGGGGGAGCGCTGTGGGAAGCAGAGTGAGGTTTGCCCAGGGCTAGGGGAGCCCGCACCCTCTGTTAGGGGTTGCTTTGCCTCCCCCGGGGCGAAGAGCAGAGGCCCCCAAGATCCCCGGGTGCCAGAGCTTCACCAGACAGTGGCCTTTAAAAAGAACAGCTGAATTGGGGTTTTCCCCATTCAACAAACAGGTCTTGGGCACCTCTTCTGTACCAACCACTGTGCCACTGGTGAAGACCTGGGGGTGGGGGTGGGGGGTCACTCAGTAGACACGTGCCTGCTTTCCAGTGGGAGAAGCAGAAAAATAAGCTTGGGAGCAAGGGCGGTGCCCTGGAAACCTGGGCGTGGGCGCCTGACTGGCGCAGGCATGGTCAGCAAGGGCGTCGCTGACACCCGCCGGCTGAGGCCTGGGTGGCCACGAGGAGTGCGGTAGGGGAGGAGGGGGTTGGGGAGGGACTCCCCGGGGTGAGGGGGTGGGGAGTGAAGAGACCCAGGGGGCAGATTTGGGAAACTGAAAGAAGCTCAGCCGGAGCGTGGTGGGTGCAGGGGCGGGCGGGAGCTGAGGCAAGCAGCCAACAGGTACACTAGGTGACCACTGACCATCTGCCAAGTTTGAAGGTCAAGGTTAACTTAACCTTCGGGGGATGTTAGAGGAATTGATATTTTATCCCAGGACAGACGCTTAAGGCACAGAGCAGAGGATCCAACAGAGGCACTTTCTCCTATTCTAAGGAGGACACCCCCCAGGACAACCCCCCCCACCGGCCCAGAGAAGGCAGCAGATTGGTCCTGCCACCCCCACACTAGCCCCCAATGCCCCTTCTGGTGTGTAATTGAACAAGTGATGAACGAGTGTTCTAGTGAGGGTTTTCTTTCCCCTGTCAAAACCGGCCTCCAAGGGAAGGCCGGCACAAAGGATCAGCCGGGCGTTTGCTGAATGGCAGAGTCCGCAGGCCCGGTCTGGGTTGCCCTGGGGACCGAGGGTGCTGAGCAAGGGGTGGGTGTGCTCAGCCCAGGTCCCTTGAGTTTGGGCGCAGACATAAACATGGAGCGCATAGAGACTGGTGCTGAGGAAGGCAGTGGGGACGGCCGGAGCTGCCCAGGCCAGCTGGGTGTTGATGGGGCTCAGGACACGCTACACGCTACCCCCAAATATAGCACCCTGGCATATTCAATATTTTAAGCTGAAGGGGTCTGAGAAAGCAGCAGGAGTGGGAAGGTCACTCTCACTGCCGTCCCTTACCTTGAGGCAGGTCATAAAACCCTCCTGGAGAGAGTCCTCTCAGGGACACCGGGCTCGTCTGCCAGCGGCAGCCCCATTGGGAAGTGCTTGCTATAATTCACAACTTAGAAGGTAGTCAGTGCTTGCTACGGTTTAGCTGGGAGCTGTCTGACTTGGCCTCCGCCTGCCTGTGCCTGGATGGAAGGAGCATTCTCATCTCTGAAGACAAAGGGACCTAGAGAACAACCCATGCTGAGTTTCCCCGGGGAACTCACTTCCTCTGTGCTCCTTGGCCTATTATAGTCCACTGTGACTGTCCACTAGACATTAAACCTGGCATCAGAGTATTCAAGTTTAGTCATTTCTTCATTTCCTTATGAAGGCCTGCATGTTACTTAAAGCATATTAAACACATTTGCATACTTTCTGCTGTTAACCTCTGTCACTTTAACGTTCAGACCCAGCCAGGGACCCTAAGAGGGACAGTGTGTCCTCCCCTACAGTGAGTAGGGAGCTGGTATGTGGTGTGCACCTCGAGACCCAAAGGACTGGGTGGTCAAGGGCTCCTGCAGCTCCGTGCAACGGAGCCCAGAGGCTTCTGAAAGGGACTGTGGCTGGCAAGAGAGGAGAAGGGCCATGGTGGCCTCCAGATAGGCTGAAGGATGAGAGGGCTGACCCTCTCTGAGAGCTGCCATTAAACTACATTAATAAGAACACCCCCCCACCACCACCACCGAAGAAGCAGCCATAGTAGGGATGCAAAGACCACCAGAGCAGCAGAGACCACCCATACCTCCTGGAAAGTCACTGACCCTCTACGAGGCAAGAAACGCCTCCCCCCACAAGCCCGACCTCCTGGAGCTCAGATAGGTAACACATCAGCTCCTTGTCTTGGACACTGGATGTCAGAGGAGGAAGGAGAGGCCTAGAATCAGAGAGGGTTGGAGGTGGATATCGTTCTGAGGGGCAGGGAAGAAGGGGTGTGAATGAGCAGCTCGAGCCCTTCCGCCACTTCCAGTTCCGTTTCTTGAGCTATCAGTCCAACCCGCACAAGGAGGAAGGGAGAAATGAGACTTAAACTGGGCTGGACTTTCAGTGGCCAGAATGTTTTGGCGTTTGCTGAAGCGATCATTACCAAATGGGTAAGGTGGTGGATTTGGCTGCATACAACCAGAGGCAGAAATAGGAGAACAAGCCATTTCATGTCAGTGGCTCAGTAAATCACTTATTTGCCTATTATATTACTGAATTCCCCAAACAACCATATAAGGCAGGTACTGTTACGATTTCAACCTAAGAGATGAGGGAACCAGGATCCAAGAGGTGAATGAACGTAAAACCACATAGCTAATGAGCCGCTGAGCTGGGAGCTGGAGTCTCGTGATTGGCTTCTGAGGCTCAATCTCTGAACAGCATTGTCTCCCCCCGAGGGCAGCGGCTCTCGGCATAAACCCCGTGATGGAGAGCTCACCACCTGTCCGGAAATCGTACTGCATTTTCAGACAGCTGTTGAAATAACTTACATTTTTACCGGGCTTCGTGTTTAGCACAAATGACAGTCATTCAGGATGGATTTATGAGGAACCAATCACCATGCTGAGCACCTTCCAGCTTTTCTGAGAAGAGGGCCGGGAGGGCGGTCCTCTCCTGTGTCTCCTGCATCTGAGGGAAGGAAGACACAGACCGCGTGACTTGCCTAAGGTCGTTCAGAGCTGGGACCACTGTCACCAATGAACGCTTTTTTTTTTTTAAAGATTTTATTTATTTGAGAGAGAGAATGAGCAAGAGAAAGAGAGAGAGAGAGAAGGAGCAGGAGGAAGGGCAGAGGGAGAGGGAGAAGCGGACCCCCCACTGAGCAGGGAGCCTGACTCTGGGATTATGACCCGAGCTGAAAGCAGAAGCTTAGCTGACGGAGCCACCCAGAGCCCCCCCACCATCAAATATTTCTTGAGTGTCCTCTGTGTGCCAGGCACTGTGTTAAGTGCTCCGCATAGTCCTCTGAGGCTTGGAAACTGCTGTCCAGTACCCCTTCCACGGCCCCAGCTGGCTTTCCCAAACTCCTGCTCCCACTCCCCACTTATCTGCCGTGAAGCCAGTGTTTCTCTGGCCAAAGAATTGATTCTCAGGCGTAGAGAAGGCCCAGTGCCGGGGAGCCTGGGAGCCTTAGAAGCAGAGAGTCTGACTGCGTCCCCCAGCGCGAGCTCGTCATACCTGCTGACCTGCTGCTGCAGGAGAAGGTGCCGACAGTTCAAAGGATGGGCCCTTGATTAATATCTCATTCTCTATAAATAAGTGAATAAAGGCACACTCTGCTCACACCGCCTTGCTGCCTCCTTGGCGCCCTCATCTCTCTCTGTGTCTTGTTACCACACTGGCCTGGGGATAGCAGACTTCAAACTCACAGCCTGACTCTGTGGGACTCCTTAGCTTGGCAATGGCGCCCGCCCCCCAGCCTAGACTTGGATCCTGATGAGCCGTCTTCTGTCAGGACTCCCCAGGTGCCTGCATAGCCCTGCCTTCCAGTTCGTCAGATAACAAAGAGGCTATGCACCCAGGCTTGTGCGTGTTCGAATCCCAGCTCAGTCCCTTCTTGGCTTTGTGATGGTGGGCAAGTTCCCTGACTTCTCCAATCCTCATTTTCTTGATATACAGAGTGGGGGTGAAGAAAATAGTGTCTATCTGTAGTTAGTGTCCCCAGTAGGTAAGCAGTCACACATATGGGAACCTTGGTCAGTGGTTGAGAGTGGCCAAGGACAGCTGCTCTGAGGAAGTGACATTCGAGCTAAGACATTAATGATGAGAAAGAGCTGATTTGAGGAGAATCTAAGGGCATTTGGCTCTGGCGGGGAAGGAACCCGGAGTGTGACTCTGGTCAAGCTCTCTGAGGAGGGCTTGGTGAGGAGGTGGGTGGTTCATTGGCGGCTTGGGGATGGTGGGAAGGTTGGCCAGGCCTCTCACAAGGGGTATATTGAGGGAAGATGGGGTGTGAAAGGCCAGGTTGGCAGCAAGAAATGGCTAAAGTCCGGGGGTGAGAGAAGAAAGAGAGGTTGGTGGCGACTCTGATGCTGCCATGAGGCCCACAGGGGGTCGCCCTTTGCAGCAGCTCTGCCCTTCTGGGTCCACTCCAGAGTGGAGGTGGCACGTCCTGCTTTCCTCCCACAAGGTCCCTTGTCTTTCCTAAAGTAAAACACTCTCCAGAGAAGATCTGACTTCAACTATTTGTACAGTGGTATGCTGGTACGTGTTTAACCACTGGCTGTCCAAACAAGTTAACAAAGTCACTCATTTGTAGTTTTGGACAATTGTGGTGGTAGGAATATCCCCACCAAGACAGATTTGAAGCTACCAGCTTAACGGCTCTGATTGTGGAGCTGGGAGGAAATGGTGCACACTGACTCTAGCACACTGGTCTGCCTACATGTGTAACAGTGACTGGTACTTACTTGGGAAGTGCTTACGTGCGTCAGGCACTGTGGTGAACGCTTTAGAAGTAGGAACTCTTATGTCTTCAGCCCAGGTCATGATCTCAGGGTCCTGGGATTGAGCCCTGCATTGGGCTTTCTGCTCAGCGGGCAGTCTGCTTCGCGCTCTCTCTGCTGCTGCTCTGCCTGCTTATGATCTCTTTCCCTCTGTCAAATAAATAAATAAAATATTAAAAAAAAAAAGAAGTAGGATTTGTTAATAGCCCCATTACACAGGTGAGAAATGCACACTCAGACAAATTCAGGAAGTTGCCCAAGGTCATATACAGAAAATGACAAAGCTGAGGTTAAACCGCAGTGTACTTCATAGGAAAATGAACAAATCCTCAATGTACCACACAGTGGATTTTTCCTTACGTATTTCATGCATAACCAAATAATGGCATGGAACACTGCCAGCCCTGGCTGGCTCTTTTGTCCCCTCTCCTTTTTAAAGATTTTTTATTATCTATTTTTTTTATTGACATATAATGTATCATTTGCCCCAGGGGCACAGGTCTGTGAATCATCAGGCTTACACATTTCCCAGCACTCACCATAGCACATACCCTCCCCGATGTCCATCACCCAGCCCCCCTCTCCCTCCCCCTCACCCCCCAACAACCCTCAGTTTGTTTCCTGAGATTAAATATCTCTTATGGTTTGTCTCCCTCCCTGATCCCATCTTGTTTCATTTTTTTCCCTCCCTACCCCCCATGACCTCCCAGCCTGCCTCTCAAATTCCTCATATCAGAGAGATCATTTGATCGATACTCTTCCTACAAGGTAACCATCCTTCTGATTTTCATCACCATGGATTAGCTTTATTTGTGCATGAATTTGAAGCAGCTGGAATCATTCAGTACTTAATCTTTTGTGTCTTGGCTTCTTTCTCTCCAATCTCATGTTTTGAGCCATCCATCCATGTCCTTGCATGTTTTAGAAGTTTGTTCTGTTAGGGGTGCCTGGGTGGCACAGTCGGCTAAGCAACTGACTCAACTTCTGCTTAGGTCATGATCTTAAGATTGTGAGATCGAGCCCTGCTTCGGGCTCCGAGTTCAGTGGGGAGTTGGCTTGAGATTCTCTCTCTCTCTCTAAAAGAAATAGGTCACTCTTTTTAAAAAAACAGTCTGGGGGCACCTGGGTGGCTCAGTGGGCTAAAGCCTCTGCCTTCGGCTCAGGTCATGATCTCAGGGTCCTGGGATTGAGCCCCGCATTGGGCTCTCCGCTCAGCGGGGAGCCTGCTTCCTCCTCTCTCTCTGCCTGCCTCTCTGCCTACTTGTGATCTCTGTCTGTCAACTAACTAAATAAAAATCTTTAAAATAAATAAATAAATAAATAAATAAACAGTCTGTTCTGTTGAATGGTTATATGCTGTTCCACAGCTTGTGAGTGTACTGCAGTATCTATCCACTCTCCTGTGGACGGTCTTCGGGGTTTTTCCATGGAGCGTGCTTATTTATAATCACTGTGATATGCTGTCACTCAAGTGTGCATGGAATCCCTAAGCCTTCTCATCTCCAGGGAATTTGCATCGTTAGCCTGTGGGTTGAGTGGTATCACAGGATGTATTTGTGTCTGATTGCTGCTATAACAAATTACCACAAACTTCGTGGCTTAAAGCAGCACAGATTGATCACTTTGTAGTTCGGGAGGTCAGAAGCCTAAAGTAAGTTGGCAAGGATGTGGTCCTTCTGAAGACTTCAGGGGAAAGTCTCTTTCCTCGTTTTCCAACTTCCAGAGGCCGCCTGAGTCGCCCTCTGCTCCTGTCATCACATTTGCTTCCCTGACTTGGACACTTGCAATTACACAGGGCCCATCCAGGTAATTCAGGATAATCTCCCCATTGAAAGCCTTAACTTAATCACATCTGCAAAGCTCTTTTTACCATGTAAGGTAACATTTATAGGTTCTGGGGATTAGGACATGGACATCTCTGGGGTCATTGTTCTGTCTATCACACTGGACTATCTACTATGTAAGAAATCTTGATGTGATGGAAAGAGCTTGGGTAGGACCCAGAAAACCAAGTTTCCAATCTGCCGCGTATATTTACTCACTACGGGACTGTGGGCCTGTCCTTGCTTTCCTGGGCTTTGGGTAGATATAAAATGAAGAGCTAGGCCAGATGATCCATCTCACAGACCTTCCTGCCTCCATACATTTCTCTGATTCCATACATAAGCTTTAGGCTTGGGTTCTATCCAGCCACTCTTTTTATCTGCATGTGCCCATTTCCTGCCCCCTGCAGGATGAAGGGAACAGGCATTCTGAGAAGACCCGGAAGCTTGAAGCAGATCCCCCAGTGTCCACTCCCTTTCTCCTCTATCATTTGGCCTCCGGGCCTTTCATCCAGAATGACTTTGAAACCCTGCTATTGATTTTCTTGTCACCTCAGGTCATACCTTCCCACGCTCCATTTTCCTTTAAGTGGTGGTTTGAAAAATCCAATTTAGGGGGGAGGGGGAGTTGCCCGCGTGATTTGAGGGGCTGGGTTGAAAGAGTAGCTTTTCTAGGAGGCTGAGTGTGAAGTGCTTGGAAGGAAGTAATAAGGATGCCCTTATATACCCTCTCCTGATAAGAGCTGGTCTGTTCTTTCATTGGTGGTTGATGGCTGTTCCAGCCATGGACTCCCAGCAGTTACTGGAAAGAGAAAGTAGGAACCAAGTAATTTTCTTTTTGGCCAAACAGGAAGCCCACTTTGTTGAAAGTGAACCAGCTGCCTATTGGGACTGGATGTAATCTGTTAGCCAAGCAGTCGGTCCTTCCCAGCTGGTATCTCGTGGCTGATCACCTCCTCCATCTATTCTCTCATTGATATAATCATTTATTGGCACCTGCTTTTCCTACTGTGCATAGCAGTTTGTGCATGTGCTTGGAAGTCAGATGTTTATTCAGTCAATAAATGCCTACTTTCTACTGGGCACTTGGCTAGACACTGGGGACAAAATGACAAGCAAAACAGATAAGGGGCCTGTCCTCAAGGAGCCTGTAATTATGAAGAAGGAGACAGATGGTAATCATATAAGCCCACAAAATATGGGAACTAACATATGTTTTTATTATATGTCATTTATGCAATATAGAAACACAAGCAAGCAAAACTCATTTTTTAAACTTTTTTTTACAGTATTTATTTGAGAGAGTGAGCAAGAGAGAGGAAAACAATTTTTATGCATGTTCATGAGCTCTGATATATGGTGCTCATTAATCTCACTCGGGTTTTAAAGTTTTGTTTATTTATTTATCTATTTAAAGATTTTATTTACTCTGGGGTGCCTGGGTGGCTCAGTGGGTTAAAGCCTCTGCCTTTGGCTCAGGTCATGATCTCAGGGTCCTGGAATCGAGCCCCGCATCAGGCTCTCTGCTCAGCAGTGAGTTTGCTTCCCCCTCGCTCTCTCTACCTGCCTCTCTGCCTATTTGTGATCTCTCTCTCTCTCTCTGTCAAATGAATAAATAAAATCTTTTTTTTTAAGATTTTATTTATTCATTTGACAGAGAGAGAGAGAGAGATCACAAGTAGGGCAGAGAAAGAGGGCAAAGCAGACTCCCCGCTGAGCAGAGAGCCCAATGCGGGCCTCGATCCCAGGACCCCGAGATCATGACCTGTGCCGAAGGCAGAGGCTTAACCCACTGAGCCACCCAGGCGCCCTTGTTTGTTTATTTTTAGAGAGAGAGAGTGGGGGAGGGCAGAGGGAGAGGGAGAGAGAGTCTTCAGCAGTCTCCATGTTGAGCATGGAGCCCGATGCAGGGCTTGATTTAATGACCCTGAGATCATGACCTGAGCTGAAACCAAGAGTTGGACGCTTAGCTGACTGTGCCCCCCAGGTGCCCCAACAAACAAAACTCATTTTACAAGGCTGTAGGCATGCATACTTGAGGACCTGCTTTAAATATGCTACAGAGCAGGCCCATGACTATGGCTGGCTACAGGAAAGGGTGCAGGCAGCAGGTTTGAAGGACATCAGGGAAAAGTAAATGTAACAGGAAATAACACCTAGAGGAGCCTTGTCTGGCCCAACAAGAGTGTGCAGTGTACTGAAGGACATTGTATATCTGAGATCCCCTAAAAAATTAGAAGTCAACCCTTAGAGTCCGGGCAGACCCACAGTTCACTAGGCATCATGCAATCCATCTCTCATAGTTGGGGCGGATGACAAGGGGATTGATTAGCACTGGAAGAGGTAAATGCCATGAACAAAAAGTTGGGGAGGCTGTGAGAGCTACTTATAAGAGGGCATGGCCTTGTTTGGGGATTCAGAGAGGCCATCTTGGAGAAAACCTTTGAGCCAAGAACTAACTGTGTAAAGGAGAGGATGTGATGTAGAGCAAGAAATCTGCTCAGATAAAGCTTGAGGCAGGAGGAAGCTGGGTGAGTCTGAAGGCCTTGGAGATATGTGGAGGGTGAAGGAAGTGAGAAAGAAGCAATCCATGGGGAATTTTGAATTTACTAGTGCTGCAATAGAAACTGTGAAGAAGTTAACTTCCAGTGTCCCCATTCATAAAATGGGCATAGTAATACTTTCCTTGCATTAGGATTCCCTGAGATAAAGTATGCCAAGGGCTTGGCCAGACTGTGGTCTATTATAATCCCAGAATAAATGGCAGCAACTATTTTTTTATGACTGTAAGGTGCACCGCTGCTGGGAGAAGGCAGGGAAAAGATGAATGAGATTTGATCCCTGCTTTGGAGCAACTTCTCAGACAGTTAAGGAGATCAGCAATGGCTAGTCTGCAGGTGTGTCACAGAGTCCCTCCACTGACATTCCTGAGGGCATAAGCCCAGAGGTGGCAGCACTGACTCTGGCAGGGAGTCAAGGAAGACTGCTTGGAGGGGGAGGCATCTGCGCACACAATCAATGTGAAGCACACATAATTCTAATCAAGTGGGAAAGCAAGGAACATCTCCACTTCCCTCAGAGCATCTGGGATGCAGAGAGAGAAACAGCTGTGTTTCTCACCCTCCTGCTGAAAAGAAGGAACTTGAAGGTGTTGCTTCTCTTATTAATCTAGCTGTGAGTGTTTTTTTAGACCAGCTGTCCTCTCTATCCTGAGACCCTGAGGAATGAGGCAGGGAGCCTCTGAATAACATCATTAAAATACTTCCCAGGAAGAGACTCGAGCTGAGCTGTGAGAAGCTCACAGAAGCATGGGTACCAAGGGGTGTGAGCTCAGAATGTGGGGCAGGAATGGCTCCTGCCTAGCTCTGCAATGGTTTTTGGAACAGCCTGGGACGGGTCCCCGCCCCTGGGGGCCTTGGCTTCCTCACCTGTGAAATGAGATGATTGGTCTAGATGACCTCTTGATGACATTTGTATTTCTGACAGTCTGTTTCCAAAAGGAAATGATGTGAAATGCCACGTGACTCCCTTGCCAAGATTTCGGGGACAATTTCTATCAACAGCAGAGGAGGACATGGATACAATCCCCAGGGAATTCTGACTCCCTCTCAAAACGTTGGTACTTGCCCATCACACATTTTTAGCTCAATTGAGTTTGGGAGTCCAAATATCTCTCTGGTAGGTTAATTAACATCTTTACCTCACTTTCCTAATCTTGCCCTAACATTGATATTTCTAAGAAATATAGGACTACAGGAAAGTTACTTAACCTTTCCAAATCTGTCTGTTTCCCTTCCTTCAAATGTAGACATCTGACAGAATAATTTCTTCGGGTCCCATCAGCAATATTTTCTCTGCTCTTTTTATTTATGGCTTTGATCCCTGTGCAGGTCACTTATCTGCGGCAACAAGCGAGATGTGGAAAAAGAAACCCAGATGGGCTACTATCTCCCTGAAACCCTGTGTTGTGATCTGAATACATGGTGCCTTTTGTAGGCCAGAAGAATAGCACGGTGCTTATAAGCATAAGCTCTGAGCTGGGCAGCTCCGGATCAGTCCTGGTCTCTTGTCACTAGTTTTGTGACCTTAAGCAAGTGACAATTGAATTAAAGTGTGCACGATCCTGTTTAGGCAGAAAAGCAAAAGGACTCAGTTTCCTTATCAGTAAAATGGGATTGAATATACTGCATTACTGCTTAGAGTTGTTATAGGATAATTTATGTAGTGCTTTCCAAGTTTCTGTCTACGCTAGGGTAAAACAGAGTTTCTCTAATAAATAGGCAGCTGACTCTTGGCCCTAGGGTTGGGAAAATGGGGTGGTGGGAATTAAGGCCAAGTAGAGAGTGTGTATTTTCTCTAAATGGAGCAGGTTACTCCAGTTGATTGTAATGTTGGTCTCAGTGGTGTTATATCACATTGTTTTTCAAGAGAAAGCAGAAACCTGGATTTTTATATGAAATGGCTTGGTCTTAAAATCCTGGCTCACAATTATTTCATAGCACTATGTACATAAGACACAGGTGTAGCACGTGGCCCACACTTTGCCAGGGCACAACCTCCATTAAGTGCTCAGCGAACGACAGGAAGACAACCCCATTTCACAGATATGGAAACTGAGGCCAAGCCTCAGAAAGGTGAACTGATGTCCCCATGTTGCATGGCTGCATTGTTGGAGCCAGGGCTCTAATACATGCCTTTTGACTCCTAGTTTGGTACCCCTTTGCTAGACGGCTGGAATCCTTCTAGAACCTCATAGCCTCCATGTGAGGCTGCCTGAGGATAACTGAAAGTCCCCTTGGGAGCTCAGAGACTGGAGATACTGTGCTTCTTGCTTCTCTCGCATATCCTTTCCTGTAGTGCTTGCAGATAACAGTGACTTGAGATCATGATCAGAACCTCAGCCAACAAACGGGCCTGCATGTACCATCGGCAGCCCAAAAGTGGCTCAAGTTGGGAGGCACTGGTGTGGTGTAGGTAGTGGTGACTTGGAGCTTCTAGGCACCGGAATGCTCTCAGAGGCTCTCCTCACTCCAAGCCTTCCAGTTTATCCACTTTTCCTGAGATCAGAGACACAACGTGTCTTTTAGTTGCTAGGTGTCTTTTTAAAAAGTTTTCAGATCAAAATAATCCTCAGTGCAAAATAATTATAAGATATAATCTTCTTTGTGGTTAAATACTTGAGCTTCAGGAAGTTTTAAGCTAAAATGGATGGTTTATTTTTAATAAAGATTAGCGAACAAAATTCTACCATAATTCTTATTGGAAAGATCTAAAGCATTTCTCTAATTGAGCTTTCAGGTGCCCTCCCCCACCCTGCTTTCCCAGGGGCATTCTTCCCTTTCGGGAGACTGACGGATGTACTATATTGCCATCTAATATCTCCCACTTGGGTCCCAATTCTCAGCCTTCATTTCCTTCTCTTTAAATTCTAGTGCAAACCAGCTCAGTCCTTCCGTCAGCATCCTGGGCTCTTACAGTCTCCCTGCCCATCAGGAAGTCTACTCTGCTCTTTCTAAGAACCTTGTTAGGGGTGACTGGGATGTGTGTCGTTGGCAAATCGCTTCTAGAAACAAGTTTCCCACTTTCGCAGGAGATGGAGCAGAGACTGTCCTGCTGAGGGACCAGCATGGCTTATCAGCCTTCGTCCCAACTCTGTTCTCTCTACTGGGGTTTTCATAATTTCTTTTCCCTCAATTGCTTCCTCTCAAAGGTATTTGCATTTAAACAAGAGTTGGCTCCCCTGCTGATTATTTTTTCCCTCTTTGATTCCATTGCACAGCGCAGCCCAGCCCCAGAGCCTGGCATGTTGGTGTCTGGATGAGCTCCATGGCAACAGCTGGGAGTTGAATGGTGTGAACTTCACCTCTTTCCCTTTGCAGATATGGTTGGCAGAGTAGGCACACTTAGGAGAAATTTCAAGGAAGTGAAAACGGAACTATTTGTCACCTCTGGGTCTCCTGGGCCTGCTTTGAAAACCCCTGGTTGCAGATTTCTCAGGGAGGAGGAACCCTCTTGGGTGATGTTTTCAAGTCAGGAGCACATGTTATTATGTAGGGTGAATGGTGCAAGGAGCAGAAAGAACAAGGCTCCAGGTGTCTTTCCTGATACTCATCTGCGGCCTGACCTTGAGCAGACAGGAGATCTCTAGTTAACTTAGGTGCTTTGCACACTACTGGGTGGGTGAGCAGCCTCTGACGCTGAACTCCAGTTCCCTGTGCCCAGGGGGGTGCTTAGGACCTTGCACTCTAGCAGAGGAGTTCATCATAATAACATACAACTTTGCTCTCAGGCAAAGCTGGGTCCAAAACCCAGCTGCGTCCCATACAAGGCTGTGACTTTAGACAAACAGCTTAACTCTTTGAAGCTTCAGCTTCCCCATGGGATAAAATGAGGTTGTTTGCAAATGAGACTGCTGTTCTCAATTCTTCACAACCTCCTTCTTCCATGTGACCTTACAGTGCACACGTGTGTGTAGAAGTGTGTTTTCTCACTCTATGGTTGTTGACTTGGCCATGTGACTTGCTTGGACCAATGGAATGTTATGTGCTCAATGTGAGCAGAGGCCATAAATGTGCTTCTAAGATTTGGTTTTGTTCTCACAAATATGATCCACCATCAGAAGAACATGTATTGTATAGGGTCTGGTCCAAAGAGAATGCAGACACACATGGAACAGACTGGAACCCAATCATGAGCCTGGAGACCACCTAAGGTTTAAAGCTGAGCAGCTCCCCAACCAGTCTATAGACCCATGAACTAGAAAACAAAATTCTTTGTAAATTATAAGCTACTGAAATTGGGGGGAGTTTGTTATGCAGCTCTGTGGATAGAGCTGACTAATATAAAGAAGTCACAAGAGTGAGGATTTAATAATAATTCTGTGTACCTTACCTGGATGATGGTGCCTTGGTGTGTCATTGCTTTGTTCAGTCTGCACCAGCCCCAGGGCAGGATCGACTTTATCAATTCTGTCTACCCTGGCTTATCACCACCACCCAAATCAGTCCATGACCTCAAGAAACAACATACATTTTACTAACATCTGCTTATCGCTGTCTATCTGTGTGCTCTCTCTATGCTCTGTGCGCTCTCTGAGACCTTCCTTATTACCTTTTATTTTCCAGACAGTTAGCTCTAGCCTGCCTCGCTCAGTCTTGTATCCTATGCCCATCACTTGATGTTGTCTTCAGCTACACCCAAGACTATTAGTAAGCAAGACTTCAGTCAGGTTCCATCCTCTTGGACAGTGTGGCAGACACCATCAACTGCTCTGCCTACAGCTCCTTGGCACTCATTGTTCCCAGACTGCCACCTCATGTGCTTCCTCACATGCATCTCTCTGCTTTAGCTGGGGGCACATGTGGCATTGTCTCCCAGCAATCTTCTTGGTAGACTCTTCTTGCTGGTTCTTGGAACACCTGCACTCATGGATACCTGCTTTACTTGTAGCCCCTGATCTGGCCTTAACAGGGATAATAACCCATAATCTCTAAAGAGCATTTTAAGGTTCATAAAGTGATTTAATATCCACTCCATCACCGGTCATTTATTTTTTGAGGTGCTTACTGTATGTCAGGCTTTACCCCAAAGGCTGAGAAAATAGCAGGGATCAAGATTGGTGAAGCCCATGTCCTCATGGGACTTATGTTCTAGAGCAAGAGAACCATACAACTTAACATTGGATTTAATTAATTACTCTTCTAAACTAATATTTTAAAATATATCTTTTACAAACAAATAATTAAGCAAGAGCTCAATTAGACAGACTGTGATGAATGATACATAGAAAAAGGCACAGATCATGTGATAGGGAGGGATTGGGGGTGCTTTTTAAACAGATGATGGGGATTAGTGACTGCAGAGAGAAGAGGTATCCAGGAGTTCCAGTGTTTAGCTAGAGTATGGAGATGATATGGTTCATTGTGGAATCTTAAAATAACCTTGCTAGGTACCTATTGTTATTCCCCTCACCCCTCCAACTCTTTTCCCAGTGAGGGTGTTGTGGCTCAGAAATCAGGTAACTTGTCCTATGTTACAAAGGAAGGAACTGGAACTTGAAACTAATCATTTGGAAGTTACTCAGACCTCGACTGAGTAGCCGAAGACCTCAAATGAGGAAGTTAGGAATCCAGATGGTCACCCCACCCCACCACAACCCCCAACTCCCGTGTTGGGAATATGATTAAGCCAAGTGCCACTGATGACCCCCTCCCCACCTGCTCAGTGTTACCAGCCAATAAACCCAGCAGGAGAAAGACTATCCTCACCAGTCCTTCTCCAACAGAGCCAGCTGGGTGCCTGGAGCAACAGACGTTGCTTGGCCTATAGTGGCAACCTAAGAGCCAGCTGCCCCCTGGCAGCCTTTGGGTGACGCAGTGATTGAGGGAAGTGCCTTTGCTAACGCAGTCGCACCTCTCTGCTGCATGCAGCAGCCCAGTACTACTGCATAAACACTTTGACTTCCAGACACATTAACATCCATGCGCTGGGGCTGGGCTGGCTGGTTCCTGCATGGAGATTCAGACGCATGCCTTCCCATTCCTTGGGTTCTGAGCTCAGGGTTCTGTGGATACAACTTTTCTGAATTTGTCACTGTGCAAAGCTAGCCAATGGTGCCTGCCGTCCAAAGTTTCCCTTTATGGGGAAACAGAGGCACAGACCAGGCAATAGCTTGTTTATAGTCATGGCAATTATGAGCTTGGGCTAGAACCTAAGGCCCCTTCTAAGTTTTGGCCTTCAATCAAGTGTTGAGTATCTGCTATGTGCCAGGCATTGTGCTAGGTGCTGATAAGTTCACTTCTGCTGAGGAAGAGAGAAACACAATCAGTTATGAGCATTATGTGTGATAGGAACACGTGTGGGTCATCTCCGGGGGGGGGGGACCCCAAAGTAGGAAATCAACACTTCTTCACTGATGAAGAGGGCAGGCGGGACATGTGGGGTCTTGAGGGTCTAATACAAAGGCGATGTTTGAGCTTTCTCTTGCTCTTTCCAGTAAGATTTATTTGAGTTTTCCATGTGTCATAGTTCAATAAAATATTTAAGATAAAAAACATTCATGTATTTACTTTTTGCTTCAGTTTTGTTTAAAGTAGAGCATTTAATCATGAAGGAAGGAAGCATTATCATTAAGGTCGGTGAGTTTTACAGGCCCTTAAACCTCTCCCTCAGTTTCTTCCAAGAAGGCTCAGGAAGACTGAGTTAAAATACGTCAAGTGCTTAGAACAGGGCCCTACCTTCTGCTGTAATTCTTGCTTTCCATCCCAGAGGACACTATTAGGTGGAAATTGGGTATGAATGAGAGACACTTGTAGCAATTCAGACACCTGCAATTTCCAGATCCTTCCCCCAGGAGCTGCAGGAGCCCTGTCCAGCCTCAGGGAGTCGGGGTCTGTGGGTGAAGCCTACACCACGTACGTTAATGTGCAATGCTCCTGTGAGGATCACTGCAAGATATTCTTTCTGGGTATGAACACAATGTTTATTGTTTCTCAAAAGAGAACCATGTGGCCTGCGGCTTTGTTGTTGCTTGCCACAGGCCAACACTTGTCTTGTTTGCTAAAACATACATACAAATAAGCCCCCAAAAGTCCACATTGCGAAGCTTTGCTATTGGGAGGCAGGAGACGTGTTTAGGTAAATCAGGCGATTGTAATAATCCATCACAGTCATTTTCAAAACCTGCTGAGCTACGGCTGGGTTTGGAGGGGTTCTGCATGGAAATGTCACCCCTCAGTGGGCCTCGAATCTTTGGTGTTTGCTGGATGGTAAAGACCAGAACAGGTCAGCTCTGAGTGGAAGTTTGTATTTCAGAGCAGTAGCTGGAAGCTTAGAGCCTAAATCTCACTCCCAGGGCAGCTTTGGCTCATTAAAGACCCACCAAGAAACATCTGGGGGTGGGAGGCCCAACAGCCAGCTGGTCCCAGGTATCAGAAGTGGCCATTACAAGCTAATGAGAAAAACAAGTAGCATTTGTTTGCTGTTTGGGATCCAGAACATCTCCAAGTTCTCACAGCCTGGGGGGATGGGAAGAAACTCAGTATCTGGGATAGGCCAAGGCAAAAATGGGTTCAAAACTCAGTTTCGGTGCCCATTGGAACCCAGTAGACTCTAGACTCTGCAGCTGCTCTGTCTCTGTGCCTTCAAGGATGTCATTGTCCCTCCTTCCTCTCAGGATCTTGTCCTTCAGAGAAGTCCACCAGCCTACAGCTACATTTCAAAATCCTGCTTGGGATTAGCTAAGCATATCACTGTTGATGCATATCACTGTTCAAAAGCCTTCAACAGCTCCCCAATGCATACAGAATAGAAGTCCATATCCTAAGCCATACAGTTCCTGTGTCCCACTACTTCCATTAGCCCTTTATTAACCACAGCACACGAACTCACTGCTGATAAAACCATATTTGCTATCTTGGGGCCTTTGCCAACAGTGTTTCTTCTGCCTGAATCCTTCCCTGCTCTTCCCTTGTCCTAACCTTGTTGTTCATCTGAAAAACTTTAATTTGACTGGTGTGTTTACTATGTGCTAGGTGCTGTTCTGGTGCTGTATGGAATGGCTGTAGTGGCAGATTTCAAGAAGGGCCACAGATTCTTGCCTTCTTTCAATCCATGCTTCCTTGCTGCATAACTTTGAGTAGCCTCACATGGTGTCGCTGGCTTCAGTCATGTGATCATTTTGGCCTGTGGGATGTTAGCAAATGCAAACTGAGGCCTAAAAAGTGCTTGAACTCTTTATGTTTCTGTTGGAGATCTTCAGCCACCCTGCGAATGAGCCTGGGCTAGGCTCCTGGTGGCTGAGAAACCTTGAGAAACAAGGATGATGGCTCAGCTGAGGCCAATCAGCCTCAGTGGACCCACATCTGTTCACAGACACATAAACAAGCCCAAACTGGCAACCATGGAATCCGGTGCTAAATAAATAGTGGTTGTCCTAATTAGGCTGCACTTTGTGGATGGATTCTTAAGCACCATGATACCTAATGTAGCCATCAATCGTTCTTGTCAATCGAGTATTTCTTCCCCCTTCTGTTGGTAAGAGCCACCTGATTTTACATTGATAAATGACATCCTCCTCCCTGTTCAGTCTATGCTACGTTTTTCTGGTGAAAGGAATCCACCTGCTCTTCTGACTCCAGGGATGTTCAGTGTATTTCTGGCCACACAGGTGGGCACATGGCTCAAATGGTCCAATAAGACTCGGATCTGGGATTTTTGTTGGAATTCTTGGAATAGTAGTTCTCTTTTCCCAGAAGCGTAGCTAAGTTAGGAGAATGTCATACTCTGCTCATACAGAAGCCCATTTCGCTCGCACAGAAGAGAGAACATAGACAGAGAGTGAGTCTTGCAGGAATCATTAGTGCCCCTGAATCAGTCTGGACCCACAATTCCATCTCTCCCTGAGTTTTTCAGTTACATAAAACAAACAAACAAAAAAATCTGTTTCTGTTTAAGCCAGCGTGAATGGGAACTCTGTCATTTACATCCAAAAGACTCTGACTTATATACCACTCAAACGCTTCCTTCTCAAGAAAACTTTACCTTATATCCCAGCAAGAATGGAGGTTCCTCAAAGGAAACAGTCAACAAAACAAAGAGGCAACCCACGGAATGCGAGAAGATATTCACAAATGACACTGCAGACAAAGGGCTGATATCCAAGATCTATAAAGAACTCCTCAAACTCAACAAACACAAAACAGATAATCACGTCAAAAAATAGGCAGAAGACATGAACAGACACTTCTCCAAAGAAGACATGGCTAACAGACAGATGAAAAAATGCTCATCATCACTAGTCATCAGGGAGATTCAAATCAAAACCACATCGAGATATCACCTTATACCAGTTAGAATGGCCAAAATCAACAAGACAGTAAACAAGTGTTGGAGAGGATGTGGAGAAAGGGGAACCCTCTCACACTGTTGGTGGGAATGCAAATTGGTGCAGCCACTTTGGAAAACAGTGTGGAGATTCCTTAAAAACAGAGCTACCCTATGACCCTGCCATTACACTACTGGGTATTTACCCCAAAGATACAGACGTAGTGAAAAGAAGGGCCATCTGTACCCCTATGTTCATAGCAGCAATGGCCAGCAATGGCCAAACTGTGGAAAGAGCCAAGCTGCCCTTCAACAGATGAATAGATAAAGAAGATATGGTCCATGGGGTGCCTGGGTGGCTCAGTGGGTTAAGCCCCTGCCTTTGGCTCAGGTCATGATCTCACAGTCCTGGAATAGAGACCCACATCGGGCTCTCTGCTCAGCAGGGAGCCTGCTTCCTCCTCTCTCTCTGCCTGCCTCTCTGCCTGCTTGTGATCTTTGTCTGTCAAATAAATAAAAAATCTTAAAAAAAAAAAAAGAAGATATGGTCCATATATACAATGGAGTATTATGTCTCTATCGGAAAGGGTGAAAACCCAACTTTTGTATCAACAGGGATGAAATTGAAGAGATTATGCTGAATGAAATAAGTCAAGCAGAGAGAGTCAATTATATGGTTTCGCTTACTTGTGGAGCATAAGGAATAACATGGAAGACATTGGGAGGTGGAGAGGAGAAGTGAGTTGGGGGAAATCAGAGGCAGAGACAAACCATGAGAGACTGTGGACTCTGAGAATCAAACTGACGGTTTTAGAGGGGAGAGGGGAGGGAGGTTGGGTGAGCCAGGTAGTGGGTATTATGGAGGGCACATATTGCATGGAGCACTGGATGTGGTGCATAAACAATGAATTTTGGAACACTGAAAAAAATATAATTAAATTTTTTTTAAAAAAAGGATGGATGTTCCTACAGAATTTTGCATAGCGTCAAGAACACTGATTTCATTTTTTTAAAGAATACTAGTTTCATTTTTTTAAAGATTTTATTTATTTATTTGAGAGAGAGAGGAAGAGCATGAGGGTGGGAGGTCCAGAGGGAGAAGCAGACTCCCTGCTGAGCAGGGAGCCTGATATGACTTGATCTTGGGACTCCGGGATCATGACGTGAGCTGAAGGTAGTTACTTAACCAACTGAGCCGCCTGGGTGCCCAAGAACATTAATTTCAAATCAGAGAGAACTGCCCTCAAATCCTGGGTTTTCCACTTGCTAGCTGTAGGTATGAGGCAAGACACTTAATTATCTCCAAGTCTGGCTCAAATGGCTACTTTAATCTTATATACTTCGCAGGACTGTTGTGAAGAGTGAATGAAACTATCTATACAAATCAGTTGGCTCATGTTTAACAATTGGTACCTTTTTAAAAGAAAGATGTTTTATTATTCTGTACTCTCCTGATGGCAAGGATAATGACTTAATTAGCCCTTTATACCTTATTTATCATGTCTTAGTTTTCTTTTTTTCCTCATTCTATTGTATAGGCTTTAAACATAGTAGATGTACATATTCATATATATATATATATATATATATATATATATATATATATATTCTTATATATATATAGGCAAGATGATCAGGAATCTGTCCTCTCATCCAGACAACCCGGTGGTTTGAGTCTTAATTACCTAGCATAATTTTCTGGTCTTCTCCTTTGGAACCCCATGAGAACATGAAATATTATCTTTGCTAGTAGTGTAGCTTGGTTCTAGGGCAGCAGCCTGATAAAGTATGTGTTGCATGCCAGGTCGTATGCTAAGTGATTTATATATATGATAGTGGGAGGAATGTGGCCACTTGTCAGCAGTGTGATTATAATGGACACTGATCTTTGTTGCCTACCTGTATTGTTACCGCCCTCAATCATCCCTGCTCTGTGATATCAGAGGGGCAGGATCTCCTCAAGCTCCGGCTGTGGGCCATTGAATCAGGCATGGCCAACTAGGGCGCTCCATCACCCTGACCACAGTGCTTGATTTGGAAATGGCATGTGACCCTTGCTTGGTCAGTGGGGGTCAGTTCTGGGACTTTTGCTGGAATTCTAAAGGAAAAGAAGCTCATTCTGTACTGGAGTGGCTAGGCTAGAAGGATGAGGCCAGGAGGTGTTTGTGACCTCCATCTTGTGAACAAGAAGAAAAGTCTGTCTGGGGTGATGGTAATACAAAGGAAAGCCAAGGTAAGGGATAGATATGTTTAAGTCTTTCTATCTAGCTGAACTGGAAGACTATCTTATGCCCCGACATTTTAGTTACTTGAGCCAATATTTTCCCTTTTTAGCTTAAGCCAGTCAGAGTTGTGTTTCTATCCCTGAAAGAGTCCTAAAAAACCTCTCTCAGCTTCAGGTTCATCTTCTGCATGGGGTTTAATAATACCTCTCCCGCACATTTAGGTTATCTAGCACTGTGTTGGCACATACTGGGATCTCTACAACTAGTAATAATGCTTAACCTTCTTCCTCTGAACTCTGGGAGTGAGGGTGGCCATCCCCCTCTCTTTCAAGGCAACAGCTCCTCCTCTGTTGGCCAGCTGGATGGAAATTGCCCAGAAGGTCAAAGAGGGGCCAGCAGTCTTTTTTTTTTTACTTGATGCAAATAGCATCATTTTATCCAGACGGATGGAGGAGCTCAGTGGAATGTATATTTGTCCCTGGGCTCCGGTTTCTGATTGCCACCCGGGATGTACCCAGCAGGCAGCCTGCTGTATTCTATGCACCACAACCAGATGACAAACCTTTGATTTTTGCTCTTCTCTACTTCTTGGGAATAATGGGTCCATAATGAATTACATCCCCAAGAATAGCTGTAATTGTAACAATGCCACAGAGAGGGAGCTGGCAAATCAACCAGTCCCATGATATGTGCCTACTTTGTTCCAATCACTCTCTTTGGAATGGGTACCAACTTTGTTTTTTCCATTCCCAAACTTTTAATAAGTAGTGGGCTTTCTGTGGGAAGTAGAGAATGAAAGCCTTATATCTGGGAGGTTTTATTCTTTGTTTGCTTGCTTTATTCCCTTTTCTGTATAATTTTCCTGGGAATTTGGTTTTAGGGAAGGAAGACTTCGGAATCTCTTCTTCCCAAATACATTAGCTGTCACCTGGCATTATGGCAAGGAATTAATACCTCCCTGATAGCTGAAGATGAAGAATCATTTGCATGCTGTCCAAGGTGCTGATAAATGATATTCTTATGGAAATCTCAAGGGAGACATCTTGGCCCAACTCAAAGACGGCATTGTGCACAAAGAGATGAGTGGTTGGGGCTGGGAAGGGGTGCTGCAAATGTTGGAAAAAGGGGAGGTCTTTGGCCACCCTGAGTCATTTCCTGTCAGCATATCTTCTTAGAAGTCCATTGCTATCTTGGCTGTTGGTGAGACCCTGGGATCTACACAGAACCACATTACGAGCAGTTAAGAGTTAGGATGGTAAATATGGCTCCGTAATATTCAACTGACATTGTAGGTAAACATAAGAAGAGTCAGTATTCATTATATTTACTAGCTACAATATTCCATACTTGCTAAGTGCCAGGCATAGTACAAAGTACTTGGTATCCATTTTCTCATTTTTTAAAAAGGTTTTATTTATTTATTTGACAGACAGAGATCATAAGTAGGCAGAGAGGCAGGCAGAGAGAGAGGAGGAAGCAGGCTCCCTTCTGAGCAGAGAGCCCGATGCGGGGCTTGATCCCAGGACCCTGGGATCATGACCTGAGCCAAAGGCAGAGGCTTTAACCCACTGATCCACCCAGGTGCCCCCATTTTCTCATTTAAAAAAAAAGTTTTTATTTTTAAGTAATCTCTATACCCAACATGGGGCTCTAACTCACAACCCAACATCAAGAGTCACCTCTTCTTTTAACTGAGCCAACCAGGCTCCCATGTTTTCATTTAATCCTTACAATAACCCAGTATTTAGGGACTATCATTGTCCTTATTTTTTAAGTCAAGAAAACTGGAACTTCAAAGAAAGATGGCTTGACCCATGGTTTGGCCCCAGAACCCATCCTTTTAACCATCATGTTATGCCTGATGAACATGCCCAAGACTGGGTTCTGTAAGACCCAGGAAAGGCAGCCTCCAGCTCATTAGGTGACTTAGAGCAAGCCAGTCGTCTTATCCGGCCTTGAATTCTGCATCTGAATTAGTGGGTTAGTTCTAAAATTTCCATGTAGAACCACATAGCCCTGGCTTAGTGCTAAAATCCTTGTCATTGGAGGTAAGCTTCAGTCATAGTTAGGGAAGCACATGACAGCAGATTCGTTCACTGAGTGGCAATAGGTCCCCATGACCTTTACAGTTCTTTTTCTATAAGAGCTTGGTGCCAGTATGATTTTTCACCTATTTTCAAATGCAATGGTCCAACATTTGTGCTCCCTGGGGCCTGGTCTTGCTGATCGCAAGGCAACTCTAGCTGCCTGTTGAAATTTGCTATGGTGACTCAGCAGGAGGTGGGGAGGAGGCACCCATCTGCTCAGTCTTGCTCCTGAAGGCCTTGCTTGGCTGAGCACAAGGGCACTGGGTGGGAGGGCCTCATAATAATTGCTCAAAATATATTTGTTGCTGATGGTCCCTTTGTTTTCTGCGGGCTCCACATTCCCCTACCCCTGGCAGGGTTCTCACTTCATCGGATGCTGAATGCACATCAGGGAAACTTGTCACTTTCTTATTTGTGGGAAATGTCTGACATAGAGGGGCAGGTACCACTTAAAATGTCAAGGCAGCAGTGCAGCTGGCAGGTAAATTTCTGTATTAAAATCCACTTTCAGCTTTGGAGCAGGGAAATGATGTAAGATCCTGATTGCCGTCGGACGTGAAGGCTGCCCTCAGTCAGAGAGGAAGAGGAGAGCAATCTCAATAGTTCCCCAGTTCTTTGACCCATTTAAAATTCCAGTGCTGACTCCCTCACACTCACATTTCCAGTTTTTCCAACAGGGCACTCAGTTCCCCTCTCAAGGATCCTCTCTCTACTCCTCATTGATATACTCCTCCTCCATCATTACCTGTCCTCCCTCTCTGCCATGGCCTAGTGGAACAACGCCCTGACTTATCTTCCAGCCTCTAACGTCTCTGTATGACAATCTGTTCTGCATGTAGCTGCTACTTGAAGACTATTGAAGGGGAATTCTGAGCAGCAGATTCCCAGCATGTAACATTTTGCTGATTTCTTAAGTATTTACAGAGAACACCCCAATCCCCTGAACCCCCAAGCTTAACACTTCCTGAATGCTTGTTACGTGATGCCCGGACAACACTAAGCACTTTGTGCATTAACGTGTTCACCACAACAGCTCTCCGAGGTGGGTGTTACTAGCCTCATATTACAGCTGAGTAAACTTAGGCTAAGAAATTAAGTAACCTGCCTAAGAGCTCTCAATTTTTAAGTGGCTGAGCCAGATTTAAACCAAGTGGTCTGCATTTTTTCTCTTTTATTATTACTATGAATAAACTTTATTTTTAAGAGTATCTTAGGTTTATAGAAAAACTGAATAAAAAGTACAGAGAGTTCCCATTTATCACCTTATCTACACCCCTGCCCCAACAACTTTCTCCTGTTATTAACATCCTAGATTAGTGTGGTACATTTAATGAGCCAATATTGATACAGTGTTATTAACTACAGTCCGTTGTTTACATTACAGTCCACTCTTAGTGTTGTACATTCTGGTTCTGTGGGTTTTCACAAATCTGTAATGACATGTTTCCACTATTACAGTATCAAACAGGATAGTTTCCTTGCCTGAAAAATCCCCTGTGCTCCACCCATTCCTCCCTCCCTCCCAAGTCTTCGCAACCATTGATCTTTTTATTGTCTCCCAACTTTAGACCCAACTGTCTGTAGACTCTCAGCTCAGTAGTTTCCAGCTTCTTCCACTCCCTGTAAGAATAACGCAGGGCAGGATCCAACAAAGTCAGACTCTCTAGCACCACCATTGTGTAGGAAGAAGCTTCTTCAACCCACTCAGCCCGGTTCTGATTGGGCTTGTGAGTGCCTAAAAACTCTTCATCTGTTTGCCTGGACCCACACAACTGGCTGGTGGCTGGGAGTGAGAAGCATCTTCTACGTGCAGAGAATTCAGTGCAGAAGCTGAATCAGGTGGTGGACTGAGGCAGTAAAGGGCTGTTGGTTCAGGGGCTCACTTGGGTTGTTATAAAGTAGCCCATGCTTATTGCACCTGCCTGTGGCAAGCAAACCTGCAGCATGCTTTTCTGAAGAGTGTCCCCCGCCCTCAACCAGATATGCACATCAGCATTTCTGAAGCTTGAATATGCATGTGGATTTCCTGGGCACCTTGTTAAAGTGCAGATTCTAATTCAGTAGGTCTGGGGTGAGGTCCGATATTCTGCATTTCTAATAAGCTCCCAGGTGATGCTGAGAGTAGCAAGGATGTAGGAAACAGGAAATGAATTTATCTTGGCTGTTTTGCCTGTTTTGTCATTGGGCTTGCTGCCTAATTTCCTTAAAAGCTCTGATTGTTTTTTATGCTTCAAAGAAATACTTGCACCTGGCTGAGTTCAATTCTAAATTCTACCATTAAATAGGGATATTTTCAACCGGCGGTGTGCTCAGATGAAGGCACCTGGGATGGAAAATGAGGCCAATTATTCAATAACCAATTTTGTCTTTCAATAAATATCTGCTGAGCTCCTATAGCGTACCAGACACTGTTCTCCTGGGATTCCCAGTCTAGCAGCCGAAGGGACCCAAACTAAGCAAGCAATCAAAATAATTTTAAGTTGCACTAAGTGCATGGAAGGATACTCATAAAGGGTTAAGCTGGAAACTAATGGGGGGAAGGGAGTATTTTAGAATAAGTAGTTGTGTGGTATTCCTACTGCTGCTGTAATAAATCAGTACAAACTTAGTGGCGGAAAACAACACAAATGTTTCTCTTTTAGTCACAGAGGTTAAGAAGCTCAGAATCAGTCTCACTGAGCTAAGGTCAAGGTGTCCTAGGGCAGCTTTCCTTCTATAGATTCTAGAGAAGGATCTGTTTCCTTGCCTTTGTCAGCTTCTAGAGGTCACGCATATTCCTTGGCTTATGACCCCTGCCTTGAATCATGCCAACTTTGTCTGTTGTCACATCTCCTCTTTGACTCTGACCCTCCCACCTTCCTCTTACAGGGACCACTGTGATGACATCAGGCTCACCAGGATCATCTCTCCATCTCCAGACCCTTAATCACACCTGCAAAGTGTGATTTCTGCCACACGAGCTACCATATTCATAGGCTTCAGGGATTAAGATATGAACATCTTTGGTGGGGGAGGGGTGGGGGGGTAGATATTATTCTTCCTACCCCAGAGATCAAGAAGGCCTATCTGAGGAAGTCATATTTAAGCTAAAGACTAAGTGCAAATCAGATATGAAGAGAGGAGAAGAATCAGCTTTCTCAGGAGGGGAAGCAGCAAGGGCAAAGATCTTGAGAAGGAGAGAGCGTTGAAGCCCCAGCCCGGGAGAGAACCCCGGTGCGGTGGAGCATAGGGGACAGAGAAGATGGGTTGCAGCAGACGGAGGGCCAGGTGTGTGGGCCCTGTGGGCTGTGGTGAGGACTTTGGAGTTTAACGCATGTGTTATTAGCAGCCATTGGAAAGCTGAACAGGTTCCTGATGTGATCTGATTTGTGCCAGGAGGAGCACCTGCCGCGCAGCTCCCACTTACACTTGCCGTGAGGTACTGTGCCCAAGGCCCAGTGGGCCCAGGTCCTCTGACTTCTCAGGAAAACATGGAAGTCGGGTTATTTTAAATGTCAAGCTCCCAATTTTAAATTACTAACAACATATTGGAAAATACAAAAGCACACATCAAGTAAGGTTTGGCCAGGAGCTGCCAGACCAGCATCTCGGAAGCACCTACTTACTGTATGACCTGGAGTGAGTGATGGAAGGTTCTGGACCTCAGGTTCCTGGTCTGTATGGCAGAGAGAATAATGTTGGGTACTGGGGAGGGTTGTTGGGAGGATACGGTCTGTTAATGAGAGAATCCGGAGAAAATACTTAGCACAGTGCCTAGAAGCATTCAGTGGGCACATATCCATGTATATATGTGTTTTAATTTGAGGGGATTAGATGAAGGTTTGAAATAGATGACCTTTAAAATTGCTTTTGGCTCTGAGATTCTAAGATAAAAGATTCCTCATTAATCAGACCATATATTTAATAGCAGGAGACCTGAGTTGTCTTTCCTCACTTGAATTTAATTTCCTTACCCAGTATGCATCACTCAGAATACATGTTTGGTAAGATGACAACAGGCTCCAAGACAACTCTGCTGGATGGCCGAAACCACTGTGGTAGGTAAGGAACAAGGCTCCCTATAGCTGATCATGTACATCAAGGAGGTAAAGCCCTACTAGAACTTTGAGATTAACACCTCCGGAGCTCCTCAAAAGCCGGCACTGTGATTCCTTCCTTCTCTCTACCCAGGGGAGTAAAATCTGGGGAGGAGATGGGTGTATAGAGTTCATGGCCTCTAGGTAGGTGTGCCAGAAGATCAAAGGCTGCTGGGGCCATGCTAGCTACTTCTCCACCCCCAGGACCCTACTCAGAAAGCACAGAGTAGAGTCACGGCAAGCCTGATTCCAGGCAGAGCGCCAGGGACTCTAGGTTGTCACCAGGATCTGCGGGATGTGGTGCGTTCGAATTTTATCAACAAGAGCTATGCTTGCAAATGACAATGACAAATAAGTTGCACGGCTTCTTGGAATATCATCCAAGGACACTTGGCATTCGTACATACTCACGTGCACACAGAACTTTGATTTCTTTATTAAGCTTCAGAAGCAGTTTGGAGCTAGGAAGATAAAAACCATCTCCGATCACCAACATCTCTTTCTAACTTAGCATTCCCAACAGGAGACTGAGGTGACAGTCGTGGGCTGGGAGGTCCCAGTTCTCTGGATTGCAACTTTCAGGATCTCGAGGGTGAGTAAATAACCCCAACTGTGCTGCTTTCTGGGAATGTATGCAGAATGGCTCTGCACTGTGCAAACAGAAGGCATGGGGTCTGAGGCTCCTCATGCCTGGTGCTCGCAGCTCTCTTACGGTTTCTCTGTTAGCAAGCCACCAGACTGACTCCGGCTAACTCAGGCCCGAAGGGGTTGCTAGTGCAAGGCTGTGAGGCTGACAGAAGCAAAGGAAAGGCTGAGGCCTTGCACAGGGCCTGCAGAAGGCGTTCTAGGATCCAGGGCAGAGATGGGCTCACTCCTCGGGGACTCCATCTGGTGAGTTGGTATCGTGGATTTCAGTCTCTATGTCTTTCTGCTCAGGATTTTAAATCCTGAAAGATTCTGAGAGTATGGATTAGCTGTCTCCTGGCTCGTGTGTGGTCGGTCCCCTGGAGTGCATACTATGGGGATGCAGATATCCCCAAAGAAATAGTGATGTACAGTCAGCCACCCAAACCCAAAGAAAGGAAGAAGGCAGGCAGCAGAAACTGCAGTCTCGTCTACCACAGAGGCCCTGCATGGTGACCCGCATGAAGGGGTTCCAGCCACCCCTCCTGGCCCATTTCCCATGACTCCCAATGTAAACCGTCCCTCTGCTTCGCCGCATTCTCCATTTCTTCCACTTTATGCCCTGCTCACTCTGGGATGCTCTTCCTGCCTGTTTCTGCATGTTCCCATGCCCACGTCGCGGCAGGTAGGCCTCTTCCTGGTCTCTGCCTGTCATGCATCAGGGTTTGGGTTGAATGACACATGGGTTAGGGAATAGGCTTCACTGGGGAAAGGGAAAACTCATGAAGCTGGGGCGTCCACACCCCACAGAAGGAAGCCTGCTGGCCTCACAGTGAAGATCTGACTTCCAGCAGGGACCACCTTGTCCCTGCACTTCTCCTAGTTACGGGGCAACAGTAAAAAAACAACCCTGGAACCAATAGCAACCAATAACTTGGTGCTATTAGTTCAAATTTAGGGTACCAACTGCTTATAGCTGCCCCAAACTTGAACTTGAGATCCACAGAAAGAATCCTTCCAGGGTACCTGTGTGGCTCAGTCAGCTAAGCTGGCTGCCTTCGGCTCAGGTCAGGGTCCTGGGATCATGCCCTGCACCAGGCTCCCTGCTCAGTGGGGAGTCTACTTCTCCCTCTGTCTCCTCACCCTACTCATGCTCTTTCTCAAATAAATAACTAAATCTCAAAAAAAGAAAGAAAGAAAGAAAGAAAGAAACAAAGAAGCAAAGAAAGAAAAAGAAATTTAGAGTACTTCCTCCCAGATGAAGGAAGCTATCAGCCCTGTGGAAAGATGTGTTTGGGTACCGTCCTCTGATGGGGTGAATTGAGAGGGATCCGGGTTCTAGCTAGCTTGTTACCAGGCAGCCCACATACCCAATTCTAGTGCCATTCCTTTTACAGTTCTTTCACTGATCCACACTCTTCACCCCCAAACCCCACAAACCAGATATTTCTCACTGCTCAGAACTCTTTGATGGGGCTGCTTTGAGAATGTGTCCTCTTTTTCCTGTTTCTATCTTTAAGCATCTCTGCTCAGGCTCAGACCCTTGATTTCAAAGGCCCACGTTCCTGCCTCCTCCACTGAACCAGCCTCTCTTCAAGGGTGTCTTCTCTATGTCTCCTATCTTTGCATCCCTGTCACTGTTTGGAAGCTTGGCCCAAATAGGTCCTTCATACAACGTAGGATCAACAAAAGAACAAATTGCGGATTCAGCTGCAAGATGGAAATCTATCTAGAGGTAAAATGAGGACAGATCATGAAAGCAGATCCCTGGAAACCCAAGGAGATTACCTGGAAGCCACACTACCAGGAAGGGACTAATGGGAAGAAGCCTTTTGTGATATGGGGGTGGAGGTAGTCTTAGAGAAGGACTCTAAGGTGTTAAAAACATTGATTTCTTCAACAAATACTCTCAAGCAACTACTACACACACATCAGGCCCTGAGCAAAGCCATGGGATTCACCAGTGAATACGGCATTTAGGCCCCCTTGCCCCCCTCCCCATAGAGGGAACTGGATATTCTTTAACTTCCTCTAAACCCTGTGAGTGAATTTCCTTTGCTTCACTAAATCCTTCATATTTCAAGATAAATTAGGCCCTCCAGATTTACTGGTGCATGACGTTGAATCAGAGGGAAAACTGTACCAAAACATCCCTGTCTTTCTAATGGATTAAAAAAAAAAAAAAAAAAAAAAAAAGAACTCTCTACATGTTCTCATGGTCACATGGAAGTTGAGTCAAGATCTACCCTGTTCAGTCCTGGGATCGAGTCCCGCATCAGGCTCTCTGCTCAGCAGGGAGCCTGCTTCCTCCTCTCTCTCTCTCTCTGCCTGCCTCTCTGCCTACTTGTGATCTCTCTCTGTCAAATAAATAAATAAAATCTTTAAAAAAAAAAAAAAAAGATCTACCCTGTTCAAGCCCGTTATTATGCCACAGACACAACAGGGGGTGGCATTGTTTTGACAGACTTAAAGGCTTCAAAACCCAAATGGCTTAAGTGTATCGTGCTGTCTCTCTGAGCTGTCACTCAGAAATTTCTCCAACTATTGATCGAGCAAGAGTGAGGACAGATCAATGGTGGGGTAGCGAGAAGTCTGGCTTTCAAGTTCCTGCTTGTCTTACTCACTGACTTTAGCCTTGGAGAGGGATGGGGGAGAGAAGGCATTGGTTTATTCTGAAAACCTTGACTTAATCACAAGGAATAAACCTTAGAGATGGCAAAGCCGAGGGCACGCATTCTACAGGGATGATGGGTGAGGAACCATGTTAATAACTTCCCTAATTATGTCCCAGGTTCTGTTCCCCACTCCTCTCTACCTTATTCACCCACTGGGATTAAGGAGCCCCAAAGGAGGGGAAGCTCCTTTTCCTACTGGCTCATGACATACAGTGAGGAAAACTGAGGGTTACTATATGTTAGAACAACTCAGTCTGTTTAGGAATATTGGTTCCTGTTGGACAAATGCATGTTCAGGTCACAGCTATTGGAACGAAACCAAGAACTACAGTTGATTTAAAAACCTGGACTCACTCCTCGTGTCTCAGGCTCAGGACCTACTCCTTGGGAATAACTTTCTCAGTACCACTCAACCAGAATCTGGCACTTCCTGCCTACGTCAGGGCTGTGCATACTTCCAGAAAAGCACCCCATGCCTACTTCTGAAACAGTCGTAGTTATTTGGAAGCATTGTGTATTGTGTGTTAGTCCATCTCTTTGAGAACAAAGAGACCATCTTATTCTTTTCTGTATACTCAGCACCTAGGAAACCTTCAGCAAACATCTCCTGAGCTAAGGAACTAAACACCAATGATTACATGTACTCCATATTAGAGCCGAAAGAGAGGGAAGCATTGGGGGTCAGGCAGGGGAGTTCTGAGAGCCAGAAGGAAAGAGGGCCCTAGAAAAGGGAACACAAAAGAGGAGCAGACTGGAAGAGAGAGAGGTGGAAGGTAATGCCACAAGAAGGAGGTGCGAACTCAGAAGGAGCTCAGTGGCTCTGAGTAAGATTCCAGGAAAGCATTGATCAGCCCCTGCCATTCCCCGGAGCCTGTTGCAGGGAGTGGATTCCCGTTATCGCTTCTCTCTGAAGTGCTAATTAGAAGATTAGCCATAGTTCGGAGCTCTTTACCTACTCTTTATCTTCCACAGCCCCAGTCTGAAGGGGAGGACTTCAAGGGAACTAATTTTCTGTACTGATGCCCAAAAGCCAGAATACTACTACAAGAGCTGGATGAAATCAGATTTGGCTCCTTGAGCTGGCTCACAGGGCTTTTCTTTGTTCCTCTGGTTGAAAAGCAAGGCTTCTGCATCTACCCTGATCATCCGTAGAACTGGATTTCAACCACATCTGTCATGAAAAGGGAGCAACAGAGATAGAAAGGCAGCAGATGAGAAAGGGAGTTTTGGGGTCCACATCCCCCATTTACTGGAGTCTTACCTTGTGCCAGGCATGGTGCTCAGCCAAGTACGTGGCTGGTCTCACGAGTCCTCACCTTGGGGGTAGGTGTTTTCATTATTCCCATCTGCAGACGAGAGAACTGGAGCTGAGACTAAGTGACTTGTCCAAGATCAGATACCCAGTCCCCATTCAAGCCCATATTTGAGACCAGGATGATCTGACTCTAAAACGCACTCTCTTCACCATGATGCTGCTGAACTACCACTCACGGGGAGGTACAAAATCACTAGGGGGTCCTGCACAGGGATGACTGGGATGATACTAGGAGCTAAATGGTTATTACTGAGAATCGGTTCTGTGCCCAGCACTGTACTAAGTGGTTCGCCTACGTTTTCCTATTGACAACCTCCCCAACAGCCCAGTGAGGGTGTCTCTGTGGTTTAGTTGTAGGTGAGAAATGTAAGGCCTTAAGAGTCTCATCCAAAGGGCTTATGCAGGTTGACTATTGAGTGGTGTGGTAGCAGAGCTCAGAGTGGAGACAGTCTGTCAGACTCCAATGAAGATGCCACGGTTCTTGGGACATCTTCAGAGGCTGGGGTTCATTCTGATTTACAGAACCTTCCTAGAGGAAGAGATCTCTAGGGATCTTTTAGTTCACCCCCTCTGCCTTTGGGTAGGTCAGTCATTCATTGTCTGCTTTTAACAGTTGCAGTGGGGTCAGGGACTTTCAAGGGGCTCCTTCAAGGTCACACATCTTGAATGTGCAGGGAGGTGATTTTATCAACTCAAGTCCTCCTAAGATGGGTAGGTGACTAAGAGTTTTCTGCTCCATCTCCCCGAGCTCCTGAGGACTTTCTCCATTTCATTCTCCCACCCGGTGCCCAACGTCCTTTGGATGTCGTGGGGTCCTGGACCCCTTAATACCTGGCCTTGGCTGCCTTTTTCAAATCCCTTCCTCTCCCTAGAATTTATCTCTCTTGTGTCCCTCCTGACCCAGTCAGGTGGCTAAAGTCAATTTGATCAAACTCATTTGCACTAAAGCATTAATGGCTTATTATAGCAATCCTTCCGGGTGAGTGCTGCATTCTGAAACACCCCATCTAAATCCTGAATGAATGCTGTACACGGCAGCACAGTGGCAGGTGGGCTGAGAGATATTTTGGTGAGGGGTTCCTTCTGATTAGGCAAAGCGCTTGACTTACACACAGAGGCAAGTCTCCCCCAGCATTTAACAGTTCAGAGATGTCTCCCAGGAGGGCTTCAGTTGCCTTAATCTGCAAAATGGGGATGGGGATTTTTGGCCGGGAGGAGGAGGTTGGGTCTGCTGTTCTCCTAGAGCATTAAGATCAGTCTAATGCCAGAAATCTAATCTGGGGAGGCACACGCTGTTGGGCAGCCAGCAAAATTAATGAGAAAAATTGGAGTAAACACAATGTGTGTTTTGTCAACTGAGTTTGGGAGAAGGTGACTGGGTGCCAGTCTGCAGAGTCAGGCTCTCTGGGGTGTATGTACTTGGCGTATGTGCCTATTTGGAGATGCTGTGTGCTCCGAGCTAATGAATTCAAAGGCACGAATGAGGGCTTAGAAAAGAATGCCTATACCTGGATAGCTTCTGGAGAACCTTTCATTTACTTGAATCACGTCTTAGATCTGCCCTCTGTGATCAAACTAATGAGGAGTAGCACACACAATAAAGCCCCTCGGTGTGGGATAAAAAAGCCACCGTGCTCAATAGGAATGGCAAGAGAGGAAAAGCAATAAGTGATTGAAGGGCTTCTGTGATTCACTGCCTGGCATAAGCTTTACAAAGCAGGGCTTCTTCTTTTCTCTGCATCGGGGATGCAAGCATCAGGAATGAGCGAGAGTTGCCCTTTGATTGAGTCCTTTGTCATGAGGAGATCTTTTTATAAAGGACAGACTCTGGAGGAGCTGCCATTTTCTGACAAGCCACTTGCTTTAATTGATCAAATATTTTCATTGCTGGCTCATCCCTTTGACGGAAAATTTGCTTGGTGGAAAACAGGTACAAGATGGGTGATGGGGAGCTAATGCAGGAGTCTGGTGCTCTGAAAGTGGGAGGTGAGCTTTAGGAACAAGTCCTACAGAGTAATGGTGGCACAGATGGTCCTAGTGACTGCAGGGGTTTTGGTGACTGGGGAAGATGGAGTAAAAGGGCATGAATTACCCCTAATCTTCATTATCTAGGAACTACAGCATAGTGCAAGATTGCATATGCAATGCTGGGGGAGGAGTGGTGGGGGGGACAAGGCATCTAAGTAAACTGGGTTGTGTGTTAGAAAGTCAACAGGAGAGCCTGGAGACAAACAAGAATAGACCCTCAGGGTGTGGGATTCTTAGGGAGTTGTGGGGATTGTGGTGGACTGCAAAACAATCAGGCTATCAGGGATCAGCCTCGAGAGAATAGTTCAAAGCACAGTCTTTTCAATCAGAAAAGCTTGGATGAGAAATCCAGCTCTCTGGGGCAGCTGGGTGGCTCAGTTGGCTAAGCACCTGACTCTTGATTTGGGCTCAGGTCATAATCTCAGAGTTGTGAGATAAAGCCCCAACTAGGGCTACGGGCTGGGTGTGGAGCCTGCTTGAGATTCTCTCTCTCCCTCTGCCCCTCTTCCACATGCTTTCTCTCGCTCCCTCATCCTCTCTTAAAAGAAAAAAAAAAATCCAATTCTCCCTCTTCTTGGTTTTTTGACCATGGGAAAATTACTGAACCTCATAAAATGAAAATAGCTTTAAAAGCAGCATGAGAAAGAGAGAAAGATGATCCCTGCATCAGTCAGTTTTCACTAAGACTTGGTGTTACAATAAATATCCACTCTGATGGGTTCGGTTGTGTCCCCCAGAATTCATATACTTAAGTCTTTACCCCTAATACTTCAGAATGTAGCCTTATTTGGAGGTAGGAACATTATATATATATATAATTAGTTAAGGTGAGGTCATTAGGGTAGACCCTAATCAAATATGACAGGTGTCCATATTAAAATGGGGGAAACTTGGACAAGACATGCACACCAGAAAGATGGCACGTGAAGAGGATGAGGGCAGAGACCAGGGTGATGCTTCTTCTAGCTGAGGAGAGCCAAAGACTGATAGTAAATCACCAGATACTAGCAGAGAAGCATGGAACAGATTCTCCTCCAGTCTTCAAGAGGCGACCGAGGCTTGCTAACATCTTGACATCTTGATCTCAGACTCTGCCGTCAGATGTGAGACAATACATTTCTGGGGGTAAGCTTATGGTTTTGCTGAGTTGGTTACAGCAGCCATAGTGAGCTAATCCATCCACTGAATCCTGATGGCTTCGAACAAGTCATGTCGCGCATAGGCTGCATGCCCGTTTTGGATCGGCAGGGGGCTCTGCTTTCCTAACCTTTCAGACAACCCAGGTGGATGGAGGGGCCGCCATCTCAACATGAAGCTTCAGGGCTCAGCGGGGAAGAGAGCATGGAGAACGGCGCGCCAGCTCTTAAATACACTGCTTGCGTTTCTGATCAAGTCATATGATCCTGCCAGATACTAAGGGGGAAAGGAGATCTAATTGTACCATGAACCTGGAAGGACAAAAGAACTAGATGATGGGCACAGTCATGTCTGCCACAATTATTTAAGAAAATCTGCATGAAAAAGCAATATCCACAATAGCCAAACTATGGAAAGAGCTCAGATGTCCATCGACAGATGAACAGATAAAGAAGATGTGGGGTGTGTGTGTGTGTGTGTGTGTACACAATAGAATATGACTCAGCCTTCAAAAAGAATGAAGTCTTACCATTTACAACAACGTGCACTAGAGGGTATAATGCTAAGTGAAATAAGTCAATCAGAGAAAGACAGGAATCATATGATTTCACTCCTATGTGGAATTTAAGAAACAAAACAGATTAACATAGGGGAAGGGAAGAAAAAAATAAGAAGAAAACAGAGAGGGAGGCAAATCATAAGAAACTCTTAACTCTAGAAAGCAAACTGAGGGGCACCTGGGTGGCTCAGTGGGTTAAAGCCTCTGCCTTCCGCTCAGGTCATGATCTCAGGGTCCTGGGTTCGAGCCCCGCATCGGGCTCTCTGCTCAGCAGGAAGCTTGATTCCTCCTCTCTCTCTCTGCCTGCCTCTCTGCCTGCTTGTGATCTCTGACTGTCAAATAAATAAATAAATAATCTTAAAAAAAAAAAAAGCAAACTGAGGGTTACTGGAGAAGAGGTGGGGGGAGATGGAGTAACTGGATGGGCATTAAGGGAGGCACGTGGTGTAAGGAGCACGGGGGTCAAATGCAAGTGATGAATCATTGAATTCTACCCCTGAAACTAGTCATTCAGAATATGTTAATTAAATTGAATTTAGATTAAAAAATTAAAAAGCATTAAACAAAAAAAGAAAATCTGCATAGGAAAAATAATTGGGTAAAAATAATTGGGTAGAAATTTCCTAAAGAGCACTAGCTGATACTAGGATTACTATACTTTTCTAAATTTTCTAAAAATTTTCACAAAAGACATATATTACTTTAATAAGCAAGGGGGGGAACCTTTCACTTTTTTAAATGAAATAAAATAAAATTAAAAAGATCACTTATCTGAGGTTAACAAGTGGATGAACTGGAAGAAACTCAACTCTAAATGTCTTATTTTTTTTCTTTCTATTGAGGGAATGAGATGCCATTATGTGTCGTGAAATTCCCTTACCCCAGAGGCTTATATATAAGATGGACATAAATACCACTGGGCTGAGCTTATTATCTCCTAGACACCTGTTGATGGACTAGAGTGGCACTCCCATTTACCATGTTTATATCTGTAAGACAAACTTCTGTAAGGGAGACAGATTCAGGAGATAATGGGAGGGGATGTTTGCTCAAGGCAAGACAGCCTGCAGACGCGGAAGAAGAGAGGGTAAGTGATGGAGGGGAGATGCTGTCTCCCCAGAAGGAAGCCCTGAGATATCCCATGTTTGCACGTGTTTTTTTTTAAGGGAGTGCTCCGAAAAGAATCTGGTGAGGTGTGGGGTAGCAGAATGGGGTGCAAAGGGACCAAACAAAGGTGCGATTTTGGGTCCCATCCAGGCCTCATTTGTGGGGAGCTCTAGAGTGTAGATTACACCTTACAGATGACCTTGACCTGAGCTGGGTTTTCATACTCCTGCCCTAGTCAGTCATTGACTCTCAGGCACTTCCGGAGCTCTGAAAACCAGCAGAGCACATCTCTGACTCTGGAGAAAGTCACAGGTGTGAGCCCTAGGAAGCTGGCCCAGGGATCACAGAAGTGATAAAAGGGCTGTGAAGGGCTCTGAGGGCAGCACTGACAGTGCCTACTATCATGGATGGCCCCTCACTAAAGAAGGAGGTTCTGTCCACCAGACACCTGGGCTTCACAGACTACACAGAAAACTTATCTCTGCTAGCACTGGTGGGAGGGACTCAGGTGGCCTTTGGAGATGCTTCCATCAGATGTCACTGGGAAGGACTGGCAGATTTGCCAATTTCCCTGCATGGCTCGGGGAAATGGGCATCGTATTGGCCACATAGGACACAGAGTGAGGAATGGAGACCACAGTGTTGTTGAGTGGGATTGGCGCCTTTATAAAGATTGACAGGAGGGATGTTCCTCTTGACTTTTCTTGCTATCCCTCTGGATTCAGCCCACCTGCTTCTCTCTGTCTCTCTCCCTGTCCCCTGCTAAGTGTTAGAAGGCAAAAAGGCAGTTTCCTGAGGTCTGCATGAGTGGAAACACAGGAATTAGACTTGCAGAGTCAGACCTAGGTTCAAATCCTAGCCGTGTTACTTCCTAGTTGACTCAATGAATCTCCCAGAAGCTCAGCTTCCTTACATATAAAATAGAGAACAACACCTAAACTTACTGGGATCGTATTGAAGCTGGAGGGGACTGCAATCTTTCTGAGTCTTGATTTCTTCATCCATACACTAAATTATCATACAATTAATGATATATGATGTTGATGCTGATAACTCCTATCTTTCAGGATTGACGTGGGGGTTAAAGAACTAAAGAACAGATTTTTAACACAGTGGACTTTAATAGGACCCATCCTGGCTGACCTGCACCCTTTAAGTCTTAAGAGTTACAAAGAATGGTCTTTCCACTCATGCCACTACCGGTCAGGTGATTTTTCATTTAGGCTTGAAGCCCATTTGAAGTGCTACATCGTGTGCTTGCTTTCTTTCTTTTTTTAAAAGATTTTTATTTATTTATTTGACAGGCAGAGATCACAAGTAGGCAGTGAGGCAGTCAGAGAGAGAGGAGGAAGCAGGCTCCCTGCTGAGCAGAGAGCCCGATGTAGGTAGGGCTCCATCCCAGGATCCTGGGATCACGGCCTGAGCGGAAGGCAGAGGCTTCACCCACTGAGCCACCCAGGCGCCCCCATCGTGTGATTTTTGATAAAAATCCTTCTCTTTTCCTTCCAGCCCTTAGGAGCTTATGATCACAGCTGTCTCTGGGTAAACAGACACAGCCCTCTGGAGGGAGAGACACCTCATCATGCCGGGTCTCTGGGGGGGAATAACAACGGACAAGGAAATGTCAAGGAGCTTCTCTTTCTCCTGGTAAATGCCCTGGACCAAACGGGATCTGTTCAGTTTCTGGGCCAGAGGCACAAATTGAAAGCTGTGCCCATGCACTTGTCTCCTCACCTTTTCCTGCAGGAACCCAGAGGGGGATGAAGAGGCTCACTCTAAGAGCGAGAAAGATGCAGGAGTGCCATCGAGGCCTCCGTGTTTACAGGCTTTGAAAGGATGGATCTAATTTAAGTCTAATTTAATCTTGGCTCTGTGAAAGTACGGTAAATTCCAAGCCAGGAAGAATAAACTGGGATGCCATAGAATGTTAGAGATAATTTAATTCAACTCCCTCACTCAGTAGATAAGGAACCCGAGGTCCAGGGTGGAGGGGAGGGGAGGGGGCCCCCCAATGTGTCCACAACCACCCATCAAGCTGCTGCTGGCTGGAACCCGGGCCAGTGCGCGGGGCTCTGTCATTCATTTCTGTGCCGTTGTCATGATTTTTTGTCGTATTTACACACCATCTGCACCTTTATTAACATGGTTTCTTTAATAACTGAATTGACTCTATTTTTTATTCCTAAACAAATTTATTTTGAAAGGAAGCTTCTGTAAAGGGAGAGCGAGGATCGTTGGCCACAAATAGAAGGAAACCGTGAAAATAAATGCTATGCAACGAAGCAATGCAGTCACGTTCTAGCGAAGGTATGCGAAGAGACCACCCACTCTCGCGGTTCAATGGGAGAGTCATAATGTTAATGAGAATTTCAAAGGGAATAGCTTTCTTACCACAGGAAAGGATGTTTTAAAATGTGCTTGTGGACCAGGTAACGTCTCTCCTATCGCGAGTGGCTCAGGTGATCGGGAAAGAAAAATAGGTGTGCAAGTTACTAAGGAGGCCTAATACTTAGCACTAGGTGAGTTCAAATCCCGCCTGTGCCATTTTCCAGCTATACAGCCTTGAGCAAGTTACTTAACCTCCTTCTGCTTCAGTTTGCTCGCTCATCAAATGGGAATAACAGTGTGTGTGGACTGTGGGGTTGTTGGAAGCATTAAATTAGATCATATGTTCAAGGTCCTTAGAACGGTACTTGGCACAGAGCAAGTGCACGACAGTAACAGGTACTATTGTAATTATTGCCATTAAAACTGAAATGGCGTTTACTCTTCAGGAGGATTGCAAACTCTATTTGAAGGATCACAAAGAAAATATTTTAGCCTTTGTGGTCTCTGTGGCCTCTGTTGCAATTACTCAACTTTGCCTTGCTGTCGAGAAAGTGACCATAGGCAGCACATACATAAAGGAGCACAGCCGTGCTCCAACGAAACCCCGCACAAAAATAGGCAGCGGCCGGATTTGGCCGGCAGGCTCTAGTTTGTGCTGGAGGCTTCCAGGTATGGAAAGCAAAAACAGGCCAAATGCTTCATGTACGATTTTGAATAAAACATGGACCCACGTGAGGTAGCATCACATCTCACACCTTAGCCCAAATCCCAAACTGTGGAAGTCACGTTTCTGCATCTTAAATTTAGCCTTTCTTTCTTACTACCTACCACCATCTCGACTGTCCCCCAAATGGCCATGGGACTGCACAGCTCCCGAACTTGAGGTGGAGTCAAAGTTAAAAGCGTGGGCTCGGGCAGGCGTCAGAATGACTTGGGTTTGGGGCGCCTGGGTGGCTCAATGGGTTAAAGCCTCTGCCTTCTGCTCCGGTCATGATCCCAGGGTCCTGGGATTGAGCCCCGCATTGGGCTTTCTGCTCAGCGGGGAGCCTGCTTCCTCCCCTCCTCTCTGCCTGCCTCTCTGCCTACTTGTGATCTCTGCCTGTCAAATAAATAAATAAAATATTAAAAAAAAAAAAAAAAAGAATGACTTGGGTTTGCCAGTCACCCTGCCAGGAGGTCGTTTTCTCTCCGTACTTGAGGACATTGCTACTCAGCAGGGGACAGTAATTTGCTCAATGTTACGCAGCCAACCAATGGACATCAGTTCCACAAACCTGAAATGAGGTTCTAATCTAGAAACCCCAGGACAAGCTGTGGGTCATCCTGACATTTTCTTCTCCTGTTTCTACTCTCCCTGATAAAGGAGGGAAAGGCTTGAGAAGGATTGATACTAAGTTGGAAATGAGGCTGATGGCTTGGGGCACTTGAGACCTAAGGAGGAAGGAGAGTCGAGCCCTCAGAGACCGCAAGAGAAGGTGGAAAGTGCATGAGGCTGACCTGCTCTTCCACTGGTGAACCCTCACCCTGTACCTGGGCAGGTCTTCCCACCTCTTTGTGCCTCATTGGCCCCCAGTGTAATAAGAAGCAACATTTATCGAGTTCATACACAGGGCACAGTGCTTTCCAATATCTTTATCTCATTTTCTCCTTACAACAACGCTGAGATTTTTATCCCTGTGGCACTGATGTGTTAGTGAGGCTCGAAGAGCTCATTTGAATCGCCCCAGGTCACAGAGCTGGAAATAGTGCTGCTGAGATTTGAGGGCTAGTTTGTCCAGTTGCAAGTTTTTTCAGGGCAAAAGACTCCTGAATAAAAAGAAGAAGAAGAAGAAAAAAAGACTCCTGAAAGGGGTCCACAAATGAGAAGGCTGCACATGGATGTCCTAGAATCCTAGAAACAGAGTTAATGCATGTTGCAATATTGATGTGCATGGCTCTGTGCCACACCAGTCCTCCCCAAAACCCTGTGCACTGGGGGCTAACAGTATCCTCCTTCAGCACATGTGGAAACTGATGCTCCTAGATCTTAAGTAACTTGCCCAAAGTCACTCAGCTGCTAAGAAACAGGCTGTGGTTTGAATCCAGGTCAAACTCACTCCCAAGCCCATACTCTTAATAGGGTTTATTGTTCAGCCCAAAGCACTTTTTTTTTTTTTTTTTTTTTTTAAATAGGCTCCGTAACCAGCACGGAGCCCAACATGGGGGTCTGAATTTACAACCCGGAGATCAAGATCGGAGCTGAGATCAAAAGTCAGAGGCTTCATGGCCTGAGCCACCCAGGCGCCACTGAGCCACAACACTTCTGAGAGTGAGAGTCGCCGTTAATGCCAGAGCAGAGGCAGACATGGCGATGTGTGGTCATCCCTGCCCTCGACTCCCGGGTCCTCCCCATTTCTCAGGGCCACCACGAATCATCGTGCCAGGAAGAACCTACCTCAGCTGACAGCACCACCGTTTTTATTAACAATTAACACTTACATTGATCTCAGGAAGCATTTTAGGAAAGGGGCAAAGTCCTGTGGAAGTGAAGCACTTAGGATTGGGTACTTGAGATTTTGAAGAAGGGTGAAGTTTAATTGCCTCTGGGGTTGCGACAAGAAATATCAATGAGCAGCTGCCACCACCCCCCTGCTTCCCTTCACACTCTGACTGCAGGCGCAGGATGAGAAGGAGAGATGGATTAAAAGAGCAGTCCAAGGCAATGAAGATAAGTGACTTCAGATTTGGTACGATAAGAAGACCAAGGCATTTCTTAGATCCAGAAAAGAGACCAGACCATTATTAGGCTTGAAACTGCACGAAAGTGACTCAAGGCTATTATCAGGTGGGGGCAGCGCTCGGGAGAATTGTCTCATCAGAATTCCCGGAATTCTGCCATAAGGGCCTTATCTCTTTGCATAAAAGTCTCATTCCTCTAGGACACTGTTTTTAAAAATAAACAACCCTAGAACTGTTTGAGTTCATTTTCAGTTATAAACATGGGGAACTTAGCACACATCAGATTTCCTTCTGAATTTGACAGATGGCTGAGAGGGAGGAAAGGCAAGTTTTGACAGAGAAATGGGCAGAGGGGAAGCTTCAGGACATGGGTTTTTGCCTGAGGAGGTTACCTTAGCATGGGGTTCCTGGCAGCCAGGAGGCAGTGAAAAAGGGTTTGGGGCCTAAGTGCTGAGAAGATGGCACTAGGAGGGTCAAGCCCACCTCTGCTGCCTTGACCATGCCAAGTTCCAGGGCTACCAACCTGCAGAGAATGATGAGGACATGTGAGTCAAAGTGGGACAAGGCAAAGAGGCTGAGGAGCCAGGACCTTGGGGTGCTGGGGCGGCTCTGCTCACATGAGACTCCAGGCGAGTTAATCACCCTGGGATGCCTCATTGACCAAGCATGAAACTTGGCTGAAAATGAAATAATCTCTGATGTCTTCAGCTCTCCTACCAGAATAGGTTCTAGACTGTGTCACTAAGTGCATCTCCCTGTGCCTAAGTCAGTGGCTTGGAGCTAAAAGGCTCTTGCCTAGAGTGTAGGTATGGCCCAGGCCAGTGGCCTCCTCCTACCACCATGCCCCTTCTTGCCTTCATTCTCTTGGTGATCAAGGGGGCTTTCCACCTCTCTTAGTTGCATTTTTTCTTTTTGATCTCTGGAGAGGGGACAGGAAAGAAGGGCCAGCAAGAGGGGAGTGAGGGTCCTACCCTGGGGCGTGGATCAGGAATTGTCTAAGAGAGAAGTGAGAAAAATAGTTGAGATCTTTGACTCCCAAATGGCAGCAAAGATAAAAATCTTACCTGGAGATGGCCCAAGGACTGACCACAACGTCTAAGAGGAAGTGTTCGGTAATGCCAGCTAAGATTTAGCTCCTTGGTGCTCTGGAGTTTTGTCATCTTCAATGAGGAATCAGGGGTGGACTATTAATATGAAATGGACATCTCCTCGGACAGGAGCTGGCTCTGTGCTTTATATCTCATTTAGTGCTCACAACAACCCTCCCAGGGAAATCGTATCTTCATTTCACACAGCGAAAGACAACAGCTTAGAGAGGGGAACTCATTTGCCCAGGTTTATACAGCTCAGAGGTAGAAGAGCTGGGATGCACACCAGGTCTGAGTGACCTTACGGCCCAAGGCTGGGCCCCAGCATTGTGCTACCATTTTATGAAGGAGCCAGATTTCATGATCCCTCTAGCTCACTCAACAAGTTTTGGTACAAGAAGAGGGGGAAGGGAGCAGGCTGCTGGGGTCCCAATGTCATTTACTAGCCTGTTACTTGGGGCAAGTTATTTAACCTCTCTGAGCCTTAGGTTCCTTACCTGTGCCAGGGGGGATCAGAATAGTCCTGATCTCACAGATGTGTTGTGAGGATGAAATGAACTTTCATTTCAAGTATGAAATGGGTTTACAGGCCTATAGTGAAGGCTTCATTCTTTGTAGCCATTATTATAATTCACGTTATTCTTATATAGTATGAAAATCAAATGGTGGCTTCCCTGACTTCTACATGGGGAGGGGTGAGGGGGGGACATGAAAGGGGGACTTCTGATAAATCCCTGCTGGTTTCAAGTGTCATTTGTGAAAGCTAAGAAGTCAATCCCTCCATCACCAGAAAACCCGACCTGACATGGGGCTGGTTCACGAGGAGCTTTCACTAGATTTCGTCTGCATGACTCGCCCGTGAGGTGAGGTAGGGAACACGGATGTGCTGACCCTCTGGACAGGTAAGAGGAGTGGCCACAGTTGGAGGTGGGATAGAAGGCCTCTTTTGGATTTGTTCTTAATTCCCAAACCTAGAGTGTTCATCTCGTGTGTCACAGAGAATGAAAATAGCTTTTCTTGGACCCTTCAGGTGTCTCTGTACGTGGACAGATAGATGGCTACATTAATGACGAAAGGGGAGAGAGCAGGCCTTGGGACATTCCAGATGGAGAAAGGGATGCCTTCAAGCTAAGAGCTTCACCTAGCCTGCTGGGAATTCTTGGAAATTTGGTTTCTGGACTTGGACTTGGAGTAACTACCCACTCGACCTAATTCCGACCCTGGGTTGTGTCTACCTGCACCAGGCCAAGTCCTTCCCCTCGGCCTTTCCTCAGGAGCTTGTAGCTATCAACCTCCACTGACTTGTGAAAATGCACCCACCCTGTTGTGTTCCCTTCCCAAAGCTTCCTGGGTTTGGGTTGAGGCTGATCTCCAAGAGCCGCTTAGTCTGATGTTGGCCACAAGGCTTTAGGAGTTAATAACTCCTAAAGCGCTGGGTGCGCTTGGTTACCCTGGTACTTTCTGCTATTTCCCACTTAGGACTCTATATTAGACTGGTGGGCTGTTGGGAGGAAGGGCAGCTGCCGGCCTTTCTGTCCATTCTCTGTCCCAACAGCGGCCTCTTGTGTCCATCACCAGAACTACAGGCACTTTCGTCTGGTTTCCCGCTGTTTCTGTTTTCTTCCGTCTTTCTGTTCATCTTTGAGACCTACTGTGTGCCAGCCATGGTTCTAGACAGAGTGGACACACCAGTGAACAAAACAAAACCCTTTCAGTCATTACACTTTAATGCACGTGCTGGGGAGGCAGAAAATACACACACATGTATGCACAGCCAAATGCCGGATGTTCAGAACTGTGGAAAAATAAAGCAGGGAAGAGGGGTCGGGTCATGACGGGACGGAGGGTAACACTTTTTGATAAGGTGGTCAGGAAAGCTTCTGATGAGGTGGCCTCTAAGAAGGACCTGAGAGAGATGGGAAGGGGCATCTGGCTGGGTGGAAGGGCAGGAGTGAAAGTGCTCGCAGTGAAGGTGCACCAGCTTGTTTCAGGGACAAGGAGGCCAGTTGGGCGGCAAGAAGAGCAGCAGGAGATGCTGCCTGAGAAGCTGTGGGGCCAGGCGGTGTAGGGCCTGGGTCCTCAGCCTGGTTTCAGTGTCACGTGGGAGCTGGTTCCAAATGCGAATTTCTGCGGAGGACGCCAGACCTTCTGAGCACAGAGCTCAGTGGGCTCCAGCAAGTCCTCCTGTTGAGGCGTGGCGGCTGCGGTCTGAAAACCACTGATTTGGGGCCTTAGAGGCCATGGCTTTGTCAGAGTCGAAAACTTTGACTTTTATGGAGATGAGAAGCTGTTGGAAGTTTGGGGTAGGTGTGGACCATGATACGACAACTTTAACAAAAATAAGGTTGAGATTCCAGTTTAATGAGTCTGATTGGGGCTGGGCAATGACATTTCTAAAACTCTCCAGGTAATTCTAAGGTGCATCCAAGCGTGAAGTCATTGGCTCCTGGCTGGAGAATAAGCCGAAGGGGGTCAAGGGAGGAAGCTGGGAGTTCAGTGGGGAGGCTACTGCTGTGACAGCTTGGATGGGAGCGGCAGCAGCAGAGGTGGGGAGAAGTGGTCCAATCCTGGATACACTCTGAAGGTCGTACTGCCAGGGTTTTCTGAGGGGTTTGATGGAGGGCATAAGAGAATATGAAAAGTTAGGATGACTCCAGGTTCTTCCCTTGAGCAGGTGGAATGATGTGGTTTCCATGTGTTACCGTGGGGGAAGAACTGCAGAAGGGACAGGTCTCCCCAGGCAGGGCAATCAGGAGTTTGACTTTGAACATACTAAGTTCGACATATCTATTTGAGAGCCAAATGGAGATGCTGAATAGGCTTCAGGGAGATGGCCAGGCTGGACGTCCAAGTTTGTGCCTTGTCAATGAGATGATGTTGAAAGTCATACTGGACGATACTTCGGGAGGGAATATAGGTAAGAGAAGGCTGAGGAAGCCCTAGGGGCACTTTGATGTAGGAAGGAGGGAAGTAGGGAGAGAACCAAGGGCCAGTGGTGTCCCAGGAACCCAAGTGAGAAAGTACTTCAAGAAGGAGAGAATGGTCCAAGGTCACGAGTGGCTGACCCATCATGCAGCATGAAGACTGCTGGACGTAGCAGCCTCTAGGTCATGGGGGCCACAGGGACTGGGGACAGTCAGTGCAGGGGCTGGGTGAGGGTGAAGACCTGTTTGTAGAATGGGAAGAGAGGAGCTGCAGACACAAAGGATAAGTAAGTCTTTTGTAAGATGTTGCTGTAAAGGGCGTTGAGGAGAACAGGGTCAAGAAAGCCCCTCCCCCCCTTTGAATATGAGAGAAATAACGACATGTTTCCGCCTTTGTTCGGAAAGATCTTCCAGCACAGGGAGAAATTAATAGACATTTTAATAACAACAAATATTTATTAAGCACATTTTTATGCTCCTGGCACCATGCTTAATTGTTGCACATGAATTATTTTCCTTACGTTTCCTCCTCTCCATAATCCTAGAGGAGGTTCTATTATTAACCCCGGTTTATAGACAATAGAGCTTGAGTGCTGAGGAATGAACTAATGTTCCCAAAGACACAGAGCCAGTGCAATGGGAGAGCAGAGTCGCTTTCAGGGCTCGAGCCTTTGACCCCTGCTCTAAAGCCTAGCTGTCAGGCTCCCTGTCTGTGGGAAACCCTTCTAAAGGCTTGGATTTTTGGTGCTCAGCTAGAAGAGACGAAACGACTCAGAACTGTCCCAAAGAAACCAACAGTCAATTAAAAGTCAACATGATGAAAGCACTGCTATCAAGTTTCCCAGTTTTAACTCAGGGAAGCTTCTGGGTGGCTTACTCTTTACTCTGTCACCCCTAGCACAGCAACGCTGTTGCATGGAACTATTTACTGCCCGGGATATCCCAGTGTTCAGTCTGGTGGTGCTAGTCCTAGCGTCCCTGTCTGCAAGGCACAGTTGCTTTGATTCCATTAAACGTGCTCCCTTGCTTCAGCGCCAGCACTGATGCTCAGCTGTACTCAGCTAGAAGAGACGAAATGACTCAGAACTGTCCCAAAGAAACCAACAGTCAATTAAAAGTCAACATGATGAAAGCACTGCTATCAAGTTTCCCAGTTTTAACTCAGGGAAGCTTCTGGGTGGCTTACTCTTTATTCTGTCACCCCTAGCACAGCAACGCTGTCGCATGGAACTGTTTACTGCCCAGGATATCCCAGTGTTCAGTCTGGTGGTGCTAGTCCTAGCGTCCCTGTCTGCAAGGCACAGTTGCTTTGATTCCATTAAACGTGCTCCCTTGCTTCAGCGCCAGCACTGATGCTCAGCTGTACTCCCAGCCCCTTCCTCACGGATGGCCCCTCTCTGAACCACCCTGCAGGCTGCCTGACCTGTCCAGCTCAGTGTCTGCTAACTGCACTACCATAACAGTCTGTATCCTCAGCAGAAACAAGAGAAAATACCTGAACAGACCCTCAGGGAGAATGCCACGTGGGCATGGAGTCTGAGATTTGAGTGATACAGCTACGAGCCCAGGAACACCAAGGATTGCTGGCAAGACCAGAAGCCTAGAAGAGGCGAGGAAGGATCCTTCTGAGAAGCCTTGAGAGTATGGCCTTGCTGACCCTCTGATTTCAGACTCCTAGCTTCTGAAACTGTGAGGGAATAAATTCCTCTTGTATTAAAGCCACCACATTTGGGGCAATTTGTTCTAGTAGCCCAAGGAAACTAATTCAGTGCCCATTGGTTGGGACATGGCTGTAGGCCAGTGAGATAATGCAGGTCAGGCAGCTTACTTTAAAGATGTGCACGGTCAAGTCCAAGAAGGGCAAGAAGTTTCTCCAAGATCCCATGGCTCTGTAATTGCAGGCCTCGTATCTACTTGGTTCACTTTGTACCCTCTGGAACCTGGAGCCCTGCCTGGTACCTAACAGGGTACAAATGTTTTTTTGTTGAGTTAATGAATGAGTCTCTGGCTCAGGGTTCCTTCAAATCATGTTCTCCTGACTTGCCAAGTTTGAAACCAACACTGCTTTTACTAAATTGGCAATTCATTTTCTCCCAATGTTCAGATTAACACCTACCTGCGATGGATTGATTTTTGTTGTTGAAAATGTCAAGGCTTCCTGGAGAATTAGCCAGAGAAAATTTCTAATATGGAAGCATAATGCTTTATAGGTTTTCCTTTACTACCTAAAAAGGATTTTCCTGTCCCACCAGGCATTCCTCTTAAATAAAGGCCTGAAAACAATGCCACCTAAAGTTTCCTAATATTGTGCCAACCCACTGACTCCAGTTACATTCGGCCTCAGGCCTTGGGGATAAATTCTTGACTGGTTGTTCACAAGGATAAAGGCAACATGACTGATAGCCACCATCTATCAGGTAACTATGGGGTGCTGGAGATTTGTTAAGGACTTCGCTATGTTATCACCTATCTTACAATAAAGATTAATGATACCTTTCAAGGTATTGATTGTACCTATGTTGTCCAATAAGATAGCCACTCCACGGAAGGAGCTCTTTTCGGAGGCCTGACGTTAGCAATGACAAGCTTATGGTTTTGTGAACATATTGGAGGATGCTATGCTGGGTTTTAAAACTTCTAAGAACTTATTTTACAGATAAAGTCCCTCAAGTGTGCAAAGATATATGCCCAGAGATATTTGTTACAGGAATGTCTGTAAGAGCAAAAGGCTGGACATCTCTAAAATGCCCATCAGCAGGAGTTGGTTGAAGGGTACATTCCATTAACAGAATGCCAGAAAGCCACTCAAAAGAACGAGGCAGATTGATAGGTATTCCTACAGGAGAATGTTGAATACAGGGTCTGAACAGTTCCATTTGTGTATGGTTCCACTTGGGTAAAATAAACACAATGATAGAAGACACACATAGGAAGGAAGGTGGGAAAGAAGGAGAGTATAATATTATTTGTGTAAACGGAAGACAATTATGTAGAATATACAGAGAAAGAGAGGGAGGAAGAGAGAACATTTCTGGAAGAAGGTGTAAATTACTACTCATATACAGGGAGTACAACCAGGAAGCATGGTGTGGGAAACAAAGAAAAGATTTTTTTTTTTAACCTAAAAACCTTCTATACTGTTCCTATTTTAAAATAATATGCTTACATTCAACTTATCATTTAAAACCCAGCTATTTAAAAATAATAAGAAAAATAGAGGGTATGTGACTTGTTATTAACATCCTTGGGGACTGCAAAGAGAGCACAAAGAAATCATGCAAACATATTTCTGCATGGATGCTCAGAAATTAAGACAACATTGGCTCTTAGCAGAATTTATACTGATACATGCAAGCCCAGGTTAATAACATGCTCGGAATAGATAGACCAGGGATAGCAGCACTGAACACATGCAAAACAGAGTTGGCCAAGCTGTCAGAGGAAAGATATTCCAGAGCACAAATGTTGGACAGATGGATGGTGCAAGATGCTTTCCAAAATGTTACTAAGTCCCAAAAGAATACAGAAAAATATAATATGCAGCATGGGTTCTTAATTCATAAGGGGTCTCTTTTTTTCCTGGAGGAAACATTCACTTCCAAATTCTTTGTCCTGTTTTATTGGGCTAATGCGTTAGCCGTCAGATTTTAAGCTACACTGCTACAGAGTGATCTTAGTATTTCCCGACTGCTTTCTCTGTGCCAGCTGTTTTAGCCCTCACAACACTCCAGTGAGGTAGGGTTTTCTTTTCTCTCCTTTTTCTTTTTTAAGATTTTATTTATTTATTTGACACACAGAGAAAGAGAGAGACAGCGAAAAAGGGAACACAAGCATGGGGAATGGGAGAGGGAGAAGGAGGCTTCCTGCTGAGCTAGGAGCCTGACACGAATGGGGCTCCATCCCAGGACCCTGGGATCAGGACCTGAACTGAAGGCAGATGCTGAACGACTGAGCCATCCAGGCGCCCCTGAGGTAGGGTTTTCACAAACAGGTAAAGTGGTGTTCTAAGAAGTTACTTAAGGTTACTTGGTGAATAGGTGGCAGGAACTCCTTTGAGCCTCCTGCCTCCAAGCTGGCTGCCTCTCAGCATTGCTGAGAGTGGGGGTGCCCCTTAGGCATCTTATTCTGAGGAGAGAAAACTGAGGTCCAGAGGGGAAGAGACTTGCCCGAGGCCAGGCAGGCCTCTGTTCCTAGCACATATTCACTCACCCTAACAAACCTCTCCTTATAACAGAAGCTTCAGATGACGTCGAACTGAACTAAACTGGACTCTCAACATGAACAATACTGCCACAGGCCTCCAGGAATGAGGTTCCTTTCTGAAACCTGCATTTTCCAAGCCTGAATACCTACTTCTCGAATTTTGCGCTATGTCTGTGACCCTGAACACCATTTGTCAACTCCACAGTTTGTGGATGGCGGACGAACTGTGGTACACCTATTTTAACTTCGTCTGAACCAAAAACACGCGTGAAAGCACACATGGGTTTAGTGGGTGCTTAATTTTCTTATAACACACACCTTGAGGTATAATGCTGACCATGTTACTCCTCTCTTTAAAAGCACTTCAGTTGTTTTTAGAATGAAGACTCAAATCCCTAGCCTGGCCCTCAGGGAGGCGGGGCCCACACTCTGGCCCCTGTGCCCCTGCCACTCTCAGGAGCCGTGTTGGGCATCTTTCCTCTGCTCCAGTGCATCTTGGCTCTCAGGGTTCACAGGCCCTACACAAGCTTCTCCATCTTCTGGCAGCACACTTCCCCTGGGCGACTTGTTTATTAGAGTCAGCTTAAAGGCCATCTCTTTGCGGAGGCCTTTCTCAAGCACCAGGGAAGGCCTTTGAGATTCCTGTCGTCAACTTGTTCACTGTACTCTTCCCTGGCAGACTGTGGCTCCAGGAACGCAGGGACCACATTCCTCTTGCTTATCACTCTGGGTAGGGTCCTCACTAACCAGTCTGCTGCTGGTGCTAATTACCCTCCTTGTTAAAGTCGACTAGAGAAGAGAGAAAAACTAGAGACCCCAGAAAGCATAATAGTTCTACATTTCTGCAATTTCAGAGTATGGCACTATTTGATACCCAAATATAATAATATAAGCTTATAATGATGTCCCCAAGTTAGCGGCAAAAAAGGCTTTGTTTAGTGTGCTGAGAAAGTGGCACTGAAATTCATTTGAAAACTATTTCCATTAAAAGAGTCAGAGTGAGGGGCGCCTGGGTGGCTCAGTGGGTTAAGCCTCTGCCTTCGGCTCAGGTCATGATCCCAGGGTCCTGGGATCAAGCCCTGCATCAGGCTCTCTATGAAATAAATAAATAAAATCTTTAAAAAAAAAAAAGTCAGATTGAAAAAAGTCTACTTATAATGGGAACATTAACAATCTAAAAAAACAAAAAACACTTAGCAAAATACCTATTGATGCCAGATAAACAAAGTATTACTCTACTTTGACTTAATGTAAGCTGTATTTATGAATTTTTATATTACGGATGGGTACATTTCATTTTCCCCCATCTTACACAGTCCCCAGGAGGTTCACGGGTAATAAAACAAATGAATTTCTTTCTCCATTAGGCTGTCATTGCCACTTTCAAATGGCTCCTTGCCCATACACTTCAATATTTTTCTCATAATAAGTGGTAAAGCCGTCAGCCTTCCCATTTATCTCAACTACCACCTTTGTGTTTCAGGAGACGCAGGAATATAATACCTTCAACCTACATCCAGGAAGGAGGTAAGTGGAGGCAAAGATGTTAAATGATTTAAGTTCACACAATTATTCAGTATTCGCCCATCCATCTTTATCAATCATGCAACAAATGTTTAGAGACTGCCAACCTTGGTGCCAAGCTCTGTTTTAGTTGCTAGAAATAAAATAGGAAACAAGATAGATTAGGTCCCTGTTTTCATGTAACTGATCCTCTAGCTGAGGGAAATTGCTGATTGATAAGTAAACAAAGACATAAAAAATTAATATCAAATAGTGTTGTAGACTGAATATTTGTATCCTCTCAAATTCATATGGTAAAACCTACCCCTTAGTGTGATGGTATTAGAAGGCATAGATTTGGGGACGTGATTAGGTCATGAGTGTGAAGCCCACATGAATGGAATTTGTACCCTTATAAGAGAGGCCCTGGAGAGCTCCCTCACCCCTTTCCACCTTGTGAGGACACAGAGAGAAGACAGCCCTCTGTGAGCCAGGAAACAGGTTCTCACTGGAAACCCAGTCTGTTGGCACCTTGACCTCAGACTTCCCAGCCTCCCTGTGAGAAAGAAATGTGTGTTGTTTAATCCACTCAGTCTGTAGTATTCTGTTCTAGAAGCCCAAATGGACTAAGGCTGACAGTGACCAAAATTGTGATGATAATAAAAGGGAGTTGTGTAGCCTCATCTCTAACTCCAGCCCTGGCCGGACCTTCTGTGGTGTAGTCAGGGAGGCCTCTTGGGAATGGGGACAAATGAGCTGAGATCTGCACACCCGGAAGAAGCCAGTGAAGGGCCCATCTTGGGGAAGATCACTGTATGCAGAGGGAATGAGACCAGAGGTTTCTGAGGTGGCAGCAAGCTTGTTGTGTCTGAGGAAAAGCAAGGAGCACAGGATGACTAGGGGGTAATGAGTGAGCTGGAGTAGCAGGTGAGGAGCTCAGACACACAGGAAGCTTAACCCACAGGAAGGATCTACCTCCTACACTCGTTGTAGTGTGGAGAATGGATGACCTGGGAAGAAGCATGGAAGCAGGGAGCTCAGAGGGGCCTCATGTAGTATGGGCAAGAGGTGATGGTCTCTCCGACGGGGATGGTGTCAATGGAAGGAGAGAGTAGTGGGTGAATTAGATACTGATATATTGAAGTGAGACGATATAAAGCATTGATCTACTGGATAGGAAGAGTAAGGCAAATTGACTCAAACATGACACAGGTTTTTGGCTTGAGCACATGAGTAGAAGGTGGTGCCATTGGCTGAGAGAGGATGGTGGGGGTAGACACTGATGTATTCTTTTGGTATCAAGGCAGGAAAGCAAAATTTCTGTTTTGGGTTTATTAATTTTGAGATGCCTTTTAGAGATGCCCAGCCAAGTGGAGATGCAAAGTAGGGAGGTGTTAGATCCATGAGTCTGGAAGAGAGCATTTAGAGCCAAAGATACCAATTGGGAGTCACCAGTGTGAAAATGGCATTTAAAACTTTGAAAGAGGGTGATGCCACCAAAGAAGAGAGTGCGGTTGGAGAAAGGGCAGGCACACCCCCACAAGCCCTCAACCTTAAGTCCCAAACTGACCAATGGTCATATACCATAACACGAGAGTTTCACCCCTCCAATTGTATTAACTCAAGCAAACATTTACTGTCTCTCCCATATGAAACGTGTTACCCTGGGGGCCACGAAGATAGGTGACTAAAGCATGATGCTATCTCTCAACCTGGTCACAAGCTGGCACAGAAAGAATAACTATAACATAAAAGGAAGGCTAGTGTATTTCTAAGGGGGTGAAAGGGTCCTCAAATGATAAACTTGGGAAGACAGATGCTGAGCAGATCCTGGAGGGTCAAGAAATTGCATTTGTTTTCTGCTTCATTCCTAGGACACCTTCAAAGATTCCTGAGTTCCGTGATCAGATTAACCCACGTCTTTCGCATCCATGACTTCTTCGCCCTTCTGTGTCTAGCTCAAATCTCCCCCCAACCACAAATATTGCCCATCCTCTGCTACCACTGACTTTTCATCTTTAGCTCTTCTGCACTTACTATCTAGTGCTAATCTATTTAGCATTTTCAGGTGGCTTACTGCCGAAACATCTTACCTTTTCCACAGATGCCTGTAGGATGCCCTGCAAATTCCTTCTAAGTGCGATCCATGACTTAAATCCATAGTTCCTTGCTCAGGGCTAGGAACATAATACGCCCTCAAGCTGTGCCTATTGCTTCAAGTGTTCCTTCTTCAGGGAATTCTTCCCTGACCTCTGATGAGATTAGGCTTCTTTGTTCTTGGCTCTCACTGAATCGTTTTCTAGCGCACGTCTCAGTTTTTAATTACATACGTTCTATGTAACTATCTGAATAGGCTCTGTCTCCCCATAGGCTGTGAGTTCCCAAGAGCAGAGATCACCTCTGATTTCGCTTCTGGTAGCATCCCTAGTTTGCGTGCAAGAAACATTGGCTGAAAAATTGAAAAGGCATGGCCTGTGGTGCTCAAGGGGTCAAGGGGGCTGAGTGGAGTAGCCTCAGGCATGGTCCAACGGTCTGCCGGCGGTTTCTGAAAGAGCAAAGAAATTCACATGGCAAAACTACTGCACAGAGGGAGTTTCTACTGATGAACTTCCCTTCTGCTTAGGGACAAACTATTTCCCAGCGGGTGGCTCTTCCATCAGAAGGAGGCCCCTCGAAGGCTGATTTATCACCACTCAGGGCACTCAAGTCCTCCCTTTCGCACAGCTGAGCAGGAGGCAAAGCAGAGTTCCCAACTGTTGGGAAGAATAAGCACGCTGGCGTAGCCACAGATCTTCCAGGCAGATGGAGGGACATATGTATATTTACATATATATTTCCTAATCAATAGGTTCCAGCAAAAACATGAAAACTCAAGAACATGATTGGAATTTAAGGAACTCTGAAGGAGTTTAATTCCTTAAAGGAAATTAGCACAATTGTTTCTTTAGCTGCAGACAACTTCAGGACAAAATAGTGCTATTGAATGATCAAACTTTCCTCCCTAAATATGTAAATCCCCTCTTTCAAATTAGGTACTTTCAGCATGTCTTCATTAAAAAAATGCATTTCTGGGGCCAGCCAAAACAAGCTTTAAAGTCCTTTTTTTTTTTTTTTAATTTATTTGACACAGAGAGAGATCACAAGTAGGCAGAAAGGCAGGCAGAGAAAGAGAGGGAAGCAGACTCCTACTGGGCAGAGAGCCCGATGTAGGGCTCAATCCCAGGACTCCGAGATCATGACCTGAGCTGAAGGCAGAGGCTTAACCCACTGAGCCACCCAGGTGCCCCAGGTTTGAAGTCTTTTCACTGTATTTCTGGTCCCTGCCTGCTTCTCCTTCTCACCTCACCAGCCATGCAGGCCTATTTCTACTCTTTCTCTCTAACAGGCCAAACTTGATCTTTAGGAGCTTTGTCACTGCTCATTCCTTTGCCTGGAATGCCCCTTCCTCTAACCTTTGAATGTCCAGGCCCTCATAAGTTGGGTCTCAGCCTGCTTTGGAGAGGGTTCTCTGACGCTGATTAAAGATACCACCCGCCAGTCACTGCCACTGTGGAGTACCTGGCCCATGGGAGCACCTGGCATATAGTAGGTGGTCAGTCCACATCTGTTAATGAACTAGATTAAGATGAGACAATGATGCCCCAGGAGAATCCTATTATCTATTTGAGCCCTGCGTATTGGAGACAACGTGACAACGTAAGTGATGGCTTGAAGATTAAGACTCAAGATTTGTTTCTGATTCTTGTTTTGCTGATGCATGTGAATATCTTCAAGGAACATGGCTTGCAACTTTATCCCCTACAGAACCCTATTTTGCTCCTGTTAATTCATGTGAGGATGACCTTGTTGCATATTACCAGTTGCCTACAACTTTGTTCTATCCCTACTTCCTTCATAATAGAACCCTTTAAGGCAACATGCCCAGTTAAAAAGATACACATTTCCTCTTCCTGGGCTTTCTTACAGTGACAGCAGGTAGCCATGTAATCCAGCTCTGGCAGTGACTGACAGGAGTCAGGTGAGACTTCAGGAAAGCGCTCTTCTTGATAAAAAAGTAGACTCAGCTGCTATGTGTCTTTGCCCTTTGACCCTCTACCTTTCCTCCTGCCTGGAATGTAGACATGATGCTGAAGGTGCAGTTGTCTCATGTAGCAGGTGTTGTCAGTGTTCCGCCCATGACCCCGACGCTCATCATTCCTATATTCAACACAGCCTTCCCTCCTGAAAGCTCCTGTAACTCCTAGGGCTTTTGTTGGTTATAGAATCATGCTAGCCTATGTGTGGCAGGTTGAAAGTGTCAGAGTTAGTGAACCTGGGGGCAGCCCTCAATGAGAGATGGGAGTTGGTGCATAAATATCTGAGCTCTTTGGCCTTCAGGTGAGATCTTTTGAGGCATGAGCTACATATACTGGGAGCAGACAGAGCTCCCTGAGGTCCCCAATGGGACTGAATGAACAGCAGTGGCCCAAAACAGTAACCCAGTCATTAACACACCCTGGATTTGGTTTTCTTTTCTGTTTCACTTCCCTACTCTATCTTGGGATCACCTTCCAAATCAACTACTTACAGATGAATCCTTGTCACAGGCACTCCTGGAGGAGCCCAATCTAGGACATTTTGTGACCATGTGGATGAAAGCCACATCCTAAGGGTGGAGAGGAATCTAGAAGCAGCCTGAGTCCTTAATGCTGGACTTGAGCCCTGTACCTGCCTAGGACTGGCTTCCTCTGGACTTCTTGTTATTTGAGAAAAATAAATGTCTTATTTAGGTAAGCCACCACAACTGGCATTCTGTGGCATGCAGCCAAATGGAACTATAACTGAGAGAGATCTGGAGGAAGTTTTAGTTGACTCCAAACACAACCAGTCATGGCTGCTAACAAAGCTGATGCTCCGAATGCACGATTATTGACCCCTTGCCCTCTATTGGCATGACACAGCTAGCACAGTGTTTGCTGATGTGTTACTTTGTTGAACGCCCATGTTAAATTTGTGAGATAGGTATCATCACCTCCATTCTCAAGTCCAAAGAGGCCAAGTCACATTTATACATGGCTAGCGGTGGAATCGTGACTCCAAAGTCCAGTGATCTTTTGCCATAGGGACAAAGAAACTAGGTTTTCATTCTAAGAATGAAAGATCCGTGATTTTTAGGTGATGAGTTGTAGCGTTACCTGTTCCCTTTGCCTGTCTCCTGAGTTCCTGTGCTTTTCCATCATCGCCCTTCACTCCCATGGCACTGCCGGCCTTTGCTCATACTTCAGGTACCCCTCCTACATGCCAAATCTCATCAGACTTTATATACTAATTGTTTTTTCCAAAACATGTGCTAAATCCTCTTTAGGCCTTTGCCAGGAATGCTCTCCCTCAGAAGTGAAAACCTGATGCACTTGGGCCTGCTTACTGCCTCCTCATGGTAACTGTGGGCAAGACATCCATCTCAGTACAGCCCATAGCACCAAAAACATACGGATGCTCGCTAATTATCTACAAAATAAAAATGCGCAGCCATGGAAGAATCCAAGTTGAATTCAAATTTACTCCTGTTTGAAATCGTTAACATAAAATTCCATCACAATAGAAATGAATATATACTCAGTAGATTTCAGACAAATGAAATAATAGTCCACTGAACATTCGATAAATATATTCAAGCATGACTTTTTTTTAAAAGAAAGGACAAAATCATAATGAAAGTGTTCATTAGAATGGTGACCATTTAAATGTCACCTGAACCATACCAAATAACACTCACTTTTATGAAATGTGTTGAGAACCTAGGAGTTTATGTATAAAGCTGAGCATTTTCAAAATTCCTGGGCTAGATAAGACAAGGTTGTGTTCTCTTACCGATGACTCAGGAGATACATACTTGTGTTGTAAGTGCTGGTGTGTGGAGACAGGGCTAGCACCCATGACTGGCTGTGCTCTGGAAAACAAGCATGCCATGCTCCCATGCTATTCTGGGACCCGGGAGACAGAGTCTGATCTGGGGTAAAACTACATGCAGGATGTGGAGAGGAATGCACCAAGGGGTTCATGAGGCTGGAGGACCAAATAGAAAGCAGCGTGCTTTGACTTCAAAATGCATGTCAAGTGAGGCAAAGAAGGAACTTCTCACAACTATTTCAGATCAGCAACTCCTAAGGTATTTATACCAGGGTAGTTAGGAGAAACACAAATGCTCATTGGTCCTGAATCAAGAATTTAACTATCAGAACAGATGCGACTTTGAGGATAGGCTTATTAAACTACCTAAAACTCAAGTCAGGTATCAGCTCAAAAGATGCCTGCCTGGTATCAGCTGGCAAGGAAATCTATAAAAATGTTTACATATGTATTTTTGGTAAATTTATTTCACAAAGCCACCGTTTCATTTCATAAGGACAATAAGGCTCATTAAGTTACAATACAAAATTTATAAATGAGATGACAGGACTATTGAAACACATTTGCTGAGTAAAGGCATTTTTACTAACTATAAAACCCAGTGAAACAGAAGATTAATTACACCACAGTTACTGTCAAAAGACTTTTAGACTGTAGGTTAAGTTCAAAAGGTTAAGGATTTTATAAAAATGATAACATGAAACTATTAATTATATATGAAAAGTATTTGATTAGATACAGAAAATAATAATGTGTGGTTTTCTTCCTCTTGGAAACTAGTTTCAGAAAGTAACACCATCTCCAATTAAATTTTGACTACTGTAATTCTTTATCAGTGGCACCTTAAACTGGAAAATTAAAAATAATCCAGTTATTTTGGCCTCCAAATTAAGTCACCATTATGTTTCTGAAGTAATTCAACCAGGACACAATGGAGTAGCCTATAGTTACACAGTATCATGCAAGCTTAGATTTTTTTCATTAGTTCTTCTATTTTTCTGAAATCCCATTTCCAAGGACTCTGACCTTTCAATATGTTTACCTAAGGTTCCAAACACTCATGTCCATTGTGAGAATGTGGGATAAATCCATTTTCTTTAATGTGAGAAGCTACATTCCAAGAAATGACCCCGAACTCACTACACTGGGACAGGGTTGGAACTACTATCTAAAGATCTGAGGGATCGTCAGGGAACAGACCTCAGACAAGAGATTTTTAGCATTTTTAATTTTTTAAGAGAAACAGCCTGGGAAGAGAAAAAGTGTTCTGTAATCTAGGGTATGGTGAAGAGCCCTTGCTCTCATAGCTAACCGTATGAAAACATTATTCCTTAAAGACACACAGGTCTACGAGCCAAGGCAAGCTTTGGTTAAATGATTGGTAGCTTTTGTTTGGCTCTGGAGGTTTCCATGGAAACAGCCTGAGAGACAGAAAAGGCAGCATTATCATCTTTATCCATAATGCCATCTGATAAAACTGCACACTGATTCATTCATGCTCTCCAGAAGAGATGTATTACTTGCGATAAGCCTGGACAAAGGGAGGTGTGAGCTCTACCTGGTTACATTCTCTATTTCCTTGCCTTCCTCTATTTGAAACCTTAAATTATAATCCTCATAAAACCACTTCTGAGCATTTCCCTCAGGAACCTCTAGTTCAAGTAAGGCTTCAATAATCAGAAGCCAAATGAAGAAACATCAAGCACCAAATGGAGCTCCACTGCCAACTTCTTAAAAATCATATGACACCAAGCTTCCTGTAGCTGAAGAAATTATTCTGAAGAATATTTACAATTCTATTATACATCAGGCCTCAGCCAGGCAAGAAATACTGTCTTAAGTGTTCATTATTCATAGTTGACTCAGGTGGCATCATCCATAATTTTTCTCCCTCTCTATATCTAGAACATTTGTGTGTGAATATAAACCTATGTACTGGTACCTATCTCTATGCCTATATATTTAATATATTCATATATACCACACACCATTACCTAATCTCAGTTCAGGTTAGTGCGTTTAAGAGAGACCACAAAAGCAGCCCTAGCTCAGAATTCTATATCTGAAGTACACAGAAATAAAAACCTTAACAACAAAATATAAACAAAATAAACCAGTTAATGAGGCATGCAGCCTTTAGCACCATATTAATGATCAAGGAGGCCAAGAATATTGACAGAAGTCTAAAGATGAACCCAGCTCTGAGTTTTCCCCCTGGAATAGGATCCCAAACACAGAAACCTCTTATGAAGTCCAGTACTTTCAAAAACGGAAAGCCTGAGAAATTCTATTAACAGAAATGTCAAAAATCCATGATTTGCCAGAGATAGATGATTTGACATTGTTTCTTATTCTAGAAGCACTGAAGAACAAACTGCTCACTTTTGGAGATCAGTTGGGAAATCAATGCCAGTTCAATGAACTAAATGGTACTTCAGTAAGTTAAAAAGACATGATATATCCCCCCAAAGGACCAGTTTATTCATGGAAAATAGTTTATTAATGAGCAGTTAGCTCCCTGATTAACTGTGTAACAACACAGACACTGGCTACACTAAAGAGACCCACCCTAGCACATATAATTGCACACTCCACATGGCAAAACATCTGAAAACCACACATACCTCTATGCACTATGGCATATATCACAAAATAAAGTCTCAGCTTGATCCTTTCCATAAGAAGGGACTTAAAGCCTAAGAAAGGGTTTACTTCAAGATGGGCTGATGATTTCTGGCGTTTAACGGGGACAGGTAAGAAGTTACAGGGCTAGAAATGACTTACCATCTAATGCAAATCCCTTATCTTACTGGTGGGAAAACTGAGGCCTCCAGGTAAGAGGCAGCCCTAAGCACTGGAAGAACCATGACCAGAAGAGAAGCCATGGAACTGTTAGTGTGGTACTTTGTTCATTATGTTTCTCTCTCAAGCTTCTTTAAATCTTATTGTCATTTAATCAAGCTCGAGGAAAATGACTGAGAAATATCAGATATGAAAAACACTGAATTTTTACAAAGATTTTGGCAATAATTCACATTCTGATGTGCTTAATATTAATGAGGGGGAAACCCCAGTTATCTTTTGGTAAAGATGTTATTTCCTGCATGAAACAGGTTCCTTTTGTTTCATTTGGTGCTCTCCAGTGAGAGCTGTTTTTGTAGGTACTGGCAGAGCTCACAACTGATGGCTTTCATATGTCCCATCTTTGGAGTAAGAGTTTGATTCAGCAGATCCTATGTCATCAGGTGGGCTGAAATGATTGCTGTCTTGAGAATCTGTATCAATACTTTTGGTTTCCGACTGAAGGTGGACAGAAACCTGAACTGCTATCTCTTGGCCTTGTTCATTCAGAGAACCATCATCCGAATCTCCTCCTGGTGAATTACTCCGGCCCATCCCTGGGTTAATGACATAGATGCCACCTTGAGCATTCAAGGCAGGTCTCTCTTTAATTCTTTCTCCCATGTCATCAGGGTCATCCATTCGCACAGCCTCAAACATCTCCTCAACGAAGGCCCGACAGTTTAGAATAAGGGGTGGAAGAGGGACGCTTCTGGCCAGTTCTTCAATGTAACGGGCAAACTCCATGGTCTTAAACTGTGTGACTTTGGCGAGCTCCAGAGTCTTGGCTGAGGTGATGATGGGGATGCGCTTTGCGATCTCAAAAGCCTTCTGAAGCTTCTCAGCTCCTTCAGTCCTGAAGAATTCATTGATAGCCTTCTCGGTCTTACGAAGATGGCTGCTCATCATGCAGAGCCGTGTGACATTCAAGATGAGGGTGATTGTAAAGGCAATCAGGCACACAATCATGTAGTAGACACTCATGTCTCCCGAGGTGAAGATAACACGCAGGGTGACAGAGTAGGAGGCACGAATTGGAGACGTGACGAAACATGTATAGAGCCCTCGGTCATCAAAGACCACACTGGTGATATTCAGGAAGTTATCAGAAACCAACCATTTTCCACCTGATAACCCAACAGAAATAAAAAAATTACAGCATAAAGAATACTATTACTGAATAAGCCAACTGCCTTACTGTAAATTTGCCACCTCTTCATGAGAGTACTTTAACTCATCTCTTAGCTTCTTCTACTTGTTTGCATCATGGAAGAAAGGGCAGACTTTTATGTCCAGAGTAGGAATTTAAACAGTCTGGACGTTAAAAGGAAATATTCTTCTCTGACATGAACCATAGCTACATTTCATGGCTAGACATAACAAGCTTTTCAGGGAGATAGGTATGTCTATATGATGCTATGTGGCCAATCTTTAAAAAAAAAAAGTGTGTGTATTTGTGTGTGTGTGTGTACACACTACAACTCTGACCTATAAATTTTCATATCTTAGAAGGAAATGCCTTAGAAATACCAAATAAGGGTTTTTTTTCTGGGGTAATGGGTTGAGTGATTTATGTTTTCTTATTTAACTGTATTTGTTTACTTTTGATAAGAAGAGACAAAAATGAACAAAACAAAACAAAACAAACAACCCTACCAATTTAGTTGAATTTAGTTCAACTACTAACTGGTTCATCATGCATGGGTTGCACATTTAATTTGTTTTCTTAGAAAAGGTTTGTTGATGTTATATTGATTTTCTGGCAAGAGTAACTAAAGCACAAGCCAAAAGGTATGTGTCACAAGTCAGGGCAAACAAGCTGCCCGGCAAAGAGAATAAAGTTGCCCTTAAGATGCCTAAAGGATCTCTGGGTTCTGTTTTAAAACTAAGACACGCTGCCTGTCTTCCTTATACAAAGGTACCTGCACTCAGGGAACATGTACACAAGAGTATGAAAAGCAAAGCCTACGCACCACCCACCTTGATTCAAGACCCTTTAGTAACTTGGCTCTGCCCACGCAATTCTGTTTGTGGTCAATTCTCAGTATATCCTGTACTTTAACTACAAAAGTCATTCAAAGATGGGATGGACAGGCTAACCTGGGATACAGGCAGAGTCCCAATGACTAGAGGTGTTGTCCTGGAGGAAGCTGGGGGACTGCTTGTTAAGCACCACCTGAGCGCCTAATCTTAAGAAGCTGAAGTTAAGAAATCTTCAAGATCTCTTTCATCCCTGAGATTCTATGGTTCTGGATAATTTTAATGGTACACCCATGAGTAAGCATTCTGGATTGTGTCCATTTTTACTGTCATCAAAATTTATCTGAATTCTATAGTTACATTTAAGAGCCATCTCTTCACTAATGTAAAAACAAAGAGGAAAATATATAGTTATGGAATATATTCATTATTCCACAAGCTTCTGTTCTATGAATATGGAGCTACGGAAAGGCTTTCCTATGAATCCAAGGTATGATGAAGTACATACACTCCATTCATCAACCACTGTACTACCACCGCAATGTAAACTCTCTAGCTTACTTGCTGCTAATAGCTCAAGATTTATGAACCTTATACTAGACTGACAGGCTCTTTAAACTCCTCTCACTGGAGATTCATAAAATTTAATGCAGTTTACTAGAGCTGCTACTGAAAGCATCATTGATAGATGTTAGTGGTTTTCAAATTAAAGGCAAAAAGGAAGATGAAACTGCCATTCCACTTGGTTGGTCTCATCCTAACCAAGGCTTTGTTGATGTGGTCAGTCTGTAATGATCACACCGACTAAATAATTCAAATCTCAGATATGTTTGGTCAGGATCCTAGAGCCCAAAGGAAGTAAGAATTGAGATCATTGAGTCCAAATGTGAAACCCCAAGTCACATTCAAAATAAATATTCTGGGCACTACTCTAGAGATTCTGACTCAAAAGATCCATATTCTTAAGAAGCTGATTAAAAATATTCTGTTCTAACAACTTAAACTCTTAAAACCCCTGGTGGCCAGTTAACTCAGTTTATACAAAGTTAAAACGTTTAGCATACACTTTAGAAGAAAACACCATCTGTCTCCTTTTCTGTTTTCCATTCTAATATGAATAACCAAATATGCTTTGTATTCTAAGAGGTTAGACTATCTTTCTAGCAAAAAGGGCAAGAAGGGCCTTTCCTGAAAGTGTAGCTTAGGAGTATACCAGAATTGAATCTTTATCCCATTGATTTTTCACGGTGATTTCTTTTTGAGGTACTTTAATACAAGTAGTCTTTAAAGTTTTCTAGCAGAATATTAGTTATGGAAATAATGTTCTGATTAGGATGTGTTCACAGGTTCACAAACAGCAAAATCAAATAAAGGCCTGTCAAAAAGGAGACCTTGGTGCATTATTATGTTTGGGTGATTTTTAAGACTGAGAGGCAAAGGTATAAGAGAAGCTCTCCTGTTTCAAGTTAATTAAGGTATAGCATAGAAAAAAAAAAAATTGTGCTGGAAGCGTTTAAAGAGCTCCTTCTCAGTGCCCTTCTAATTCTCAGATGGACTTAAAGTTTTATGCACAGAGATAAAATCTTTTAAAAACCATCCTGGGGAAAAACAAAACAAAACACATCCTGGATTTCCTCTAAAATTTTTAGTGACTCATTTCCAAACAAAATTTTAAAATTTATGAGAAATTTACTTAAGTCTAGCCACAACCCTTCCTCCTGTGTTCACAAAGGGCCATCACCCTGTATGTCAGCCTTCCTCCTGTGTTCACAAAGGGCCATTCACATTATAGCCTAGGTGAATGGGGTTGTGCAGTACACAGCCTGCACAGCTGTCTGCAGCAGTCCTGACGGAGTCTACCTTCAATGAAGAAGGAAACCAGCTCACCAGCAGGAGAGACAATAGCTTCCTGTCATCATGTGAACACCTTTTAAATTTATTCTATTTCTTTCTTCTTCTGGTTAAGTAATTATAATTATTTTGCTTTTTCTCATAGTTATAACATTCCAGGCTTTTCAAAATTTTTAACCATCCTCTGGCACATCATCATTGAGATTCCTTGTTGCATATGCCATCAAACCAAGGAGACAGAAGTAATAGGAAACGAGTAACCTTGATTAATTATACCCTGGCATAGTTACCTCTGCCTCTGCCATCCAGCTGCTGTCCTTTTGAGTTGTACCAATGGACATCTTCATAGTGGTTGACTGTGAGAAGACACTCGAGTGAAACACTAGTTCCCTCTTTGGCTATGATGACATCATCCCCTGAGTGGGAACCTGCTGAGAGCTCAAAGCTTGGAGGAAATGATGAATTGAAGGAACTATGATTTGTTCCCCGGGGGGCTATTTGGTTGAAGCTTACATCTTCCAAAACAAAAGCTGCTGGGAAAGTAACACTCAACACTAAAGTGAACAGATAACAATGTGGCTTCATGGAAAAATGGAAGGAAATTTTGTTTAGGTTTGGAGAACTCAAAAGCTTGTATTCTATAACAGGAGCACGGTGGGTAATTTATTGCTTGATACTGGGAGTTTTCCAAAAAAGTGGGAGATTCAGGCGTATTCTGAAATCTTCAAGATTTTAAGATGTGAGTGGAGACCAACCTAAAAGAAAGCCAGATATAAAGTTTAACCAACAAAGACTCATAATGGGGTGAAAGTTTTATGTTCTAGAAATGAATAGATGTGAAATTGATTAGAATAATTGGTGCTGGGCGCCTGGGTGGCTCAGTGGGTTAAGCCGCTGCCTTCAGCTCAGGTCATGATCTCAGAGTCCTGGGATCGAGTCCCGCATCGGGCTCTCTGCTCAGCAGAGAGCCTGCTTCCCTCTCTCTCTCTCTCTGCCTGCCTCTCCATCTACTTGTGATTTCTCTCTGTCAAATAAATAAATAAAATCTTTAAAAAAAAAAAAAAAAAAGAATAATTGGTGCTGACATCAGGGAGCAAAAGAAAAAGAACGCCACCTAAAAATCTCACAAAGAGAAAGTAGAAAGAGCACTGAATTAGGAAACAGCAGACAGACCTAGATTCTCCCAGCTGTGCTACTAACAAGTTTTAAGACCTTGGCAAGTAGCATTCTCCCTTGGCCATTTTCTCATCTGTCAAATGAGAGACTAGATGAGACCTCTCTAAAGACTCTTCTAGTTCTAAAAGACTATGATTCTATTTTATTCTGACAAATCTTATGCAACAGGGATTCAATGAAGGCTAAAATATTTAGCTTAACGATCTTTTATTTCAACCTGCACCATTACCATCTGTTATTATGTCAATAATGTAAATCAACTGATACATCATGATCATAACCACGGAGCTCAAAATTTGAGCAATCCAAGTATATAATGTATTAGCTTTAAATAATGCATGGATACTTGAGGTAGTTTTCTGTTTGTCTTATTATCAGAAAGAAAACTGCACTACTATATACACATGAACAGTTATTGACTTCTGAGGCTTTAGAACCCCCCTCTTGAAGAAGGCTGTTGGACAAAAGCATTTTCCGTTAACACTTTCTTCAGTATCAAGAGACAAAATACAGTATTTTTAAGTTTGTGAGAACACCAAATTTTAGCTCAAAGTCTGCAAAATCAGCCCAGGGAGGAACTGACATCTTCTATGTCTAGTTGGTAGAAATGCAAATATAAACCACAGGGAAAGAGTGCCAGACAGATAAAATACCACGAAAAAAGAACAAAATATCCCAGCATAAGAGTTTATGTGATTATGATCATCTTCCTGGTAATTTGATTCCTCTTTTAAATCACTGACTCTCAAAGAAAAATTTCAAGTTCTATTTCTGTAAAAGATAGGATGAAATGCCTAGCTTTATTTCCTATAATGGCCCCAAATAATTAGTTTTGGAAATGACTCGCCTTTGTACTTACATGAAGGCTGCTTGATCACAGAACATAAAAAGCAGTGGATCATTGTATTTAGCCATTAAATCCCTCAAAGTCTGAATCACAGTAAGCTGTAAATGTCATTTAATTTTCATTAGCCCTTGAAAGGATGGTTGAATGATAATAATAATCTTCTTTATCTTGCTATATCTTTAAAATAAAAGAGTGGACTATTTAGAATAAACAAAAGACTTCAGACTTTGTTATACATAGTTGATTGAACACATGTGTTTATTTCTATTTCCTCCCCAAACCCAACTAAAATGACACTAAAGGAAACAAAGAACTTGGGCATTGGCGGGGATTTCAGAAATGATCTAACTCATTCACTTTACAGTGACTTGCTCCTTTTAATTATACTGTATGTTAGTAGGGAATCCTGGCCTCTATTGGGCCAGAGTGGCGAGTGGAAACAATGGAAAGAAAACTTAGTAAATAAATGACTGCCATAAGCCAGGCACCATGCTTGGAGCTTGACACATATAAACTCCTAAGTTCTTTTTCAGTACAATATATATAGTTGGTGGACAAAACTTTTGTCCTTTATTCTAGACTGCTGCTTCCCAAGTGTGAGAGGACATGACCGTGCTGAAAAGTGCTCTTCCTTAGAATTTCGATAATGAGTTCCTGTAGCTGTATCCTGTAGCTGTATCCAAGTCAGCATTTTCCCAGTTTCATTCATTTCTTCTATTGGCATGATTTTTTTTTTGTTGCTTTTTATTAAGTCAACTCATTATTTTACTTTAATACATTTATTTCAAAAGGGAAGTCTATATTACATCTGTAAATATAAGTAACTGTACACAGAAATATGATGAAAACAAAGCAATGTCATTAACTGCTGTCTGCTAAAGGCTCTGAGCTGGGGGCCTCCTCTCTGTCAGGAAAACAAAAATAAAACAAATAAACCACCCACAACTCTACTTTATTCGAATACTACCTCATTTCTTTTTCTTTTTTTTTTTTTTTTAAGATTTTATTTATTTATTTGACAGACAGAGATCACAAGTAGGCAGAGAGGCAGGCATACTACCAGGCGCCCCATACTACCTCATTTCTTAACCTACCCCATCATCCTCTTCTTCCCTACCTATTCCACCACTGGAATACTATACTATACTATTCCAGTGGTGGAATAGGTAGGGAAGTGCAACTATACTGTTGCTCTACTTCAAAACTGTGGTTTTGACCACAGTTTTATTATTTCAATTCATTTCATTTCATTTCATTTCATTTCATTTCAGAGAGGGAGTGTGCACGTGAGCAGGGAAGGCGCAGAGGGAGAGGGAGAAAGAATCTCAAGCAGGCTCCACACTCAGCTGGAAGCCCTAAGCAGGGCTCAATCTTGACCTGAGCCGAAATCAAGACCTGGACGCTTGGGGCGCCTGGGTGGCTCAGTGGGTTAAAGACTCTGCCTTGGGCTCAGGTCGTGATCCCAGGGTCCTGGGATCGAGCCCCGCATCGGGCTCTCTGCTCAGCAGGGAGCCTGCTTCCTTCTCTCTCTCTCTGCCTGCCTCTCTGTCTACTTGTGATCTCTGTCAAATAAATTTTAAAAAATCTAAAAAAAAACCAAAACTTGGACGCTTAACTTACTGAGCCACCCAGGAGCCCCAGAACAACAATTTTAGACTAGCAGTTATACATTTTCATTTATACTATACTGAGCACTTTCTATCTGCCAACCTATTGTATGAGGACACTGTCTCTGCCTTCATGGAGCTAAGTCTGGCAGAGGACACAGACACTAACTAAAAACACATGCAAAATATGGTAACTGCTGCCTGAAGTAAAGTACAGGACACTACGGTAGTGCTAAATATCGGGAGCAGCCTGTGTCACAGACAGCCGCCTTGAGAAAGTGAAGTTGCAACAGTACTTGAGGGATAAATAGGAATCGAGAATGGAAGAGAAGTGTCCTAGTAAGGGGACAGAGGAAAAAGCAGAGATATTACTGGTTAGGAGGTGTTCAGGAAAAAAAAGCTACAAATCTGGTAATGAGAAGGGGTGGCCAGAGCGCTGGGAATGATTCCGCATCTGGAGGGGAGCAGTCTGGGCCAACAGCACATCTGGAGGTGGACTTTGGAAGTGGAGTGGGAGGCAGAAGTGAGTGAAGGAGATAGCTGTGCAACAAGAAGAGGTCAAAGAATGTGGAGGCTCAAGAGTCGGAATGGGAAAGCCTACCAAGATCAAGGCAGCTAGAGAAGACATCGGAAATAGAAAAAATGGACTTTCTCTCCCTGCTGAGATGCAGGAGCTTTGGAAGAATAAACAGCCTCCATATGAGAGGGCTGTGGGGCAAGTGGGGTCCTGGCAATGTTGCTGCTGTGTGGAATTCCCTCGTACAGCTTCCCAGAGTCTCCTCTCAAGTCCTGGCTCTCCCTCCCACGCGGTCCAGAGGATACCTGGACGCTGGCTGCCTTTTCCCCACACTTCCGGTAGCTGTCACCATTACACTACTCACTGGCTCTGGGATGTGCTGCTCTGTACTGCTCGGAGGTCCACCCCATCTCACCTAGGAGTTCCTAAAGCATACGGGCTATATTTTTTGTTGCTATACTTCAAAACTAGCACATGTTCAATAAATATTTACTCATGGAAATCAGTTTAAATCTGATAAAGCATGTGATATACCTTTGTAAAGTGAAGAATGTTATGCAGTAGGGATTATAATTATTCAAACTGACATGCATTTACTAGTGCTTATTATATTGGGACAGCCAATGCTAACGATCTCCAGAGAACTTTAGAGGCATAATGCCGAAAGGCAGTCCTTGAGTCAACCCCAACTCCCCAAATCTTCATTCACCATCTTGTCCTAGAAAATAATAGTGGGGATAAATGATTACCAAGCCCAGGTTGACTACTAATACCCAGGGAGCTTGTTAAAAATATACATTCCTGTGATCCACACTAGCCCTAGTGAATAAGAATCTCCGGACTTGGACTTCGGAATTTATGGTGTTAATTAGCTCCTTGGATGATTCTGAGGCCGAGGGTCCATGGATTGGCACCCAGAGACTCTGACTATCTATACTTCCTTATTTCCTCTCCAATAGCACTGCAGACTGTCTGAACACTTCTAAGAAGAGAGAACTATCACTCACATTCCATTCTGGACTTAGATTACTCTGGATCAGGGGAATTGTAGGCCTCTGAGAAAGGTAGGGTAGCAGAGAAGTTCAAGGTACAATCCTTAGAGCCAGATTTCCTGGATTTGAATCTGATGGACTTTAATCAGCCTTGCAACTTTTATAAATGACTTAATCTTCCTGTGCCTCAGTCCCCTCATCTTTAAAATAGGGCAAATAATAGTGCCTGTTCTATAGGACTGTTGTGAGGTTTGAAGGAAACTGTATAAAACACAGGGTCTGGCAGCAGTAATCACTGAATAACCTTTACTTATTATTGTTGATTGTCCTTTTAGACACTTTAAAAATCTACATCTGACAATAAAACCATTATTTACGATAAACAGAACACCTCCACTGAGAATACTATGCAACGATTTAAAAATCTTTGAGGGGAGAAATTATTAATTTCAATCTATAATTTAAAATTTTATATTTTTCTTTTGCTCATTGCAAATAAGTAATATGGATCAAACAGGCACTGTAAACTGAAGTAGGGAGTCCAACCATGATATATTACACTGTTTGTGTGAATTCTGAGTTCATGGTAAATAATCTTTGTTGTGATGTGCCTAACTTACCTTTCCCTTTTTTGAGATCTACCTCTATGTTCTGGGGCCCAGGAGGAAGTCAACCTTTTGCCAACTGAACTAATCAGAAGCTTTGATATTGTAATTTGGATTTGGACACAGTGGGTTAGGGCCATTTGAGAAAGAGAAGGAGCTGAGGCGGTTAGGTTCAGGCCACATATAAAGAGAAGCAGAGACATGGGACCACAGGGATGCAGAAGGGAAAGAGAGGGTGAAAAGAAGAGAGGGGAATGGAAAGTAGAAGGAGGGAGTGGGAGGGGAGCAGAGGGGAGGAGAGAGAGACTCACTAAAGTGCTGCTCTGGCTCTTCATAGAATTCTACTTCCTCCCTCCAATATGACTTTTCTTTTCTTTTTTTTTTTTTTAAAGAAATAAACATCTTTATACAATTTCATTAAAAATTAAAACCACAAAAATTAAGACAATGTAAAAACAAGAAAGGAAATGGAATAATGGTTAGGTAGGAGAAAAAAGATTAGGTTTGCAAAAGTGACTAAATTGTGGCTGTTACTACCAGGCAATCCTCATCATGGATTTCCACTTCCTCTCCTCCTTACCCACCAGAGTGCGGTGCACAAACTACCCAAGGGGTCAAGACTTGCGGTTCCTATTTTGTAGAGACACAACCATTTGCCTCTACTAGAAGTTTAAAGGAGTCTACAAGACAGGGTTTAGAAAAATACTATGAACACTTTTAAACTGCTCTTAGGTCAAAGGTGGCAGAAGTAGCCTAGTACACTGATTTTATGCCAGAAGGACAACAGGTCTTATATTATCCTCCAGTCAATAAAAGGAAGGCTCAGCCTGGGCACTTTGTACTCATACCATGGACATCCCAAACACAAAAGACTTCTAGTCTGAACTCCTGAAACACAATCCACTTGCAAATAAGAGACTGGTAAGCAACTGGGAGAGAAAACAGTGGTGAAGGTATGGGTCCGAGAAGGTGACAAAGTGACAGAAAACTGAGTGAAGGAACAAATCACCCTTGGAATCAGAATAGGTCTTCCTAGTCTTCCTAAATTTATTCTTCCTAAATTTCCTTGTGTCAGGATCAGTTTGCTACTTTCAACAAAAATTACATTGACTATATCCATTCTGTTCAAGCTGGTGTAATAATTTCCAAACAGCTCAGCTAAATCAGGGGCCCATCATGCTGAAGATGAAGTAATGGGTGCTGCAAGGGATGCCCAAGGTATTAGGATACTGTTTCATACCTCAGGAATTTACACACTAGTTTTGGGGCTTTCCATAATAGTATCATGCCTCCTAATTTTTTTTTTTTTTTTTAAAGTAGGCTCCACGTTCAATGTGGAGCTTGAACTCACGACCCTGAGATCAACAGCTGTGAGCTCTACCAACTGAGACAGCTATTTCTTAATGCTGCAGCTGACATCTGAGGCTAAAAGGAAGGAGTTCAAAAAGGAAAATCAAAGTGCGACCTTATAAACAGTTAAAAAGGGCTATGCTAAACTTGTGGGTGAAGTTACTTGGTAGAATGTTTTATTACCTTTCTTCAGTATTAATAAGAATAACAGAAAAGTGATACTCAAATTTAATCCAACTCCTTTTTCATCTTTTAGGTACAATAAAACACAAGCTCTTCTAGGATCATGAATAATCAGAAATGTAGATGATTTTACCCGATAGAACCATTCTAAATATTGGCTATATCATAAGAAAAATAAAGAATGAAACAAAGAACAAAGAAAAGCCCCTAAGCTGTCATCCCTAACAGATTGCCTTGTTGCTGTTCCTGCCAACTTTAGAGAGAAGAAATATTTCCATTCAGCTCCAATTCTCAACAGAAGTAAATAAGGAAGTAATGTAGCTGATTTCCGTGCTCATGGCTCAATGTTAAGTTGGCTGAGGAAACTGCTGTTTGCAGAAATAGTTGTGGGATAATACAAAGTGGGGAAAAACACGGATACCCAGATGGTACTGCTTTCAAGTATACTGGGATATTAATGCTTTATTCCCCATAATTAAATGTGTTCTAGGTTGTATTTACAGCTCATCTACTTTTCTCTGCCTGCACTGTTATACTTAGAAAATGGAGAAGATCCCTCATGGCTGGCACACAAATGGACCAAAGTGGCATTCCAACTTGGCAAGGGGGAGAAAAAGCAAATGAAGAGCAGATTGTTACTACTCCTCCATTCTTTGCAAAGAACAAACATAAAACTCTTCTGATTATACTCAAGCATTATTATAGAGATCTGAACCATAAAAAGGTTAGTAATACCCCAAAAGACATCACCATTTTGAGGATCATTTTCTGAAAAGTTCCTAATTAAAATAGCCCTTACACTCCCAGTAGTATCTTAGAACCATCACACACTTCATATCTCGCATATGGGTGCTGAGCTCAAACTTCAACATATTTTCTGAAAAACACCTTTTTCTGTATTTACTGGAGCTTTGTTTTAAACTCAGGATCATTTCCTATAACTGTGCCTTATACCCTTTTGCCATATGCATTTACTGCAGCTACTGAATGCAAATGATAAAAATACCTACTTGATATAGGATGTAATGGGTCTAGATTTATGATCTCCTTACCCACTTTTTTTCCCTCTATAGTCTAAAAAATTAAACTCAGTATAACTAAAACAGAACTTCTCATCCTCACCTTCAGATCTATTTGTCTAGTATATACATATCTTGGATGATAGCAACACATATAGTTCCTTAGTTTTACAAGATCAAAGTTACAGGATCATCAAGGCTTCTTGGTCAGGAGCATGGAGTGAAGGGCCTGATCCTATTCCTGGATGAAGCCGTGGGTTTGTGAGGCCTTAGTTTGCACATCTACTGAATAAGGTTATTAGCAGGAATGACCTCATAGGCTAGTTACAAGCATTAGATGAACTAATGTGGGTACATTATAAATACATGCTATTGTTATTATTATTCTACTTCCTAGATGCTTTTCAATTAAATCATACCGTGTCCCCACCCTAGTCACAGTCCTTTTACATTACCTGCACACCACACTATTCTTCTAATTTCTAAATGGGTCTCACTAATTCCAACTATACCTCAACACCACTCCTCTAATAACTGGTCCTAAACACAAATCCAAGAAAGTCATTATGATTTAAGGATCTATTGATTTTCCACTGCCCAAGAGATAAGCTTCAAATTTTGGTCAGGCATCATAATTTCCAGGAAGGTTCAACTGGTAGAACAGAAATAGCCGGAGGAAGCCCAGTGGTGTCTGTGAGCAGAATAATTGCTTGCTGAATTGAAGGAAGGAATGGATCTAGAAGTTTAGTCTTCAGTTACACCTGTTACCAATTAGCTATGATCCGTTTCTTCATCTAGAGGCTGATTATCATTATCATTCCCTTCTTTGCTTAAATCTTACAATCTTCCCAGTTTTCTGTCATGGCTCAAAGCCTTAACTACACTTGTTTTACTGTAATCTCTCCAAATGACTTTTTACTTTAAAGTTCTGGTTCTAATTGTCCCTTTTGTTAGAAACTTCCTGCTCCTCGCCACAAATCTTCCTGTGGAAATTCCACCCTCTCTAGAGTATCAAACTCAAATTTCACTTTATTCAAGAGTCTAAAAACTTTTTCAGTCTTTGGCATAGGACTGGATTAAACGATCTGAATTCAGATGCTCATCAACCTGGCCATTAGAAAGGTACTTGCCACAAACTTCTTGCTGATTTTCCAGAGTCTCAGTCTCTGGAAAGTGTTAATGGAAACTTTTGAAGATATGGAAATATAGCTTTTATGTATAAAATTTCAGTGGGGAAAACACTCTAGAGTGAATATGACCTTTAACTGGCTTTCTCAAATTGTAACTTTTGAAAACATACCAAATTAAACTGTGGTGCTTGTTAAAGATGAATATTTCTTGGTCCCATGTAGGCTTACTGATGTGGCATCTCTAAGGGAAAGGCCTGGGCATTGGCTTTTTAATGTGCATATAGTTTTAATGACTTACAAATCAAGCCCGTATTTCCTTCGATTGTCCTAACAATATTGAAATCCAGTGATTCTCAAAGTGTGGTACAGAGGCCCCTGGGGTCTTTGAGACTTTTTCAAAATGATTTTCATAATAATACCAGAATCTTATTTTCCTTTACACTCTCATTCTCACACAATGTGGTGCAATCTTCCAGATGCTATGGATGAGTGCTACTACAAAAGAATGAACGCAGGAGATATGAGAATCTAGCTATCTTCTATTAAACCAGATATTAAAAAGACTTATAAAAATGTCATTCTTTATCTTTTTTATTTTGGGGGGAGGGAGGGGGGATGGGGAGAGAAAGAGAAAAAGAAAAAGTTGGGGGGGGTGGTTGGGGAAGGGCAGAAGGAAATGGAGAGAATCTTAAGTCGACTCCATGCCTAGCACCGAGCCTGAAGTGGGCTGAGATCATGACCTGAGCTGAAATCAAGAGTCAGACTCTTAACTGACTGAGCCACGTATGTGCCCCAAACAATGCCATTCTTAATGATTATTTTTGTTTTGGGAAATATTCTTCATAGAAATGCTACCCATGTTAACACATAATGAATTTATTATCATATGTAAATTTTTGAAAGTTGTTTTGATACCTAAAATGGTAAACACTGATAGATCTAAGAAACACGCACTAACTCCCTGGTGTTCTCAGTACGTTTCAAAAGGGTAATGAGATCCTGAGACCAAAACGTTCAAAAACTGCTGCTATAATTATTATCAACAGCATTTTAAATATAAGATTAAGACACAGTTAAGTGACTTACCAGAGATTCCATATTTAAGCCCCCAATTCTATGCAAGTTCCATTAGCACAGAATACCAGAGGAAACTACCTATTTTATAATTATACAGTTTTTTTTTTTTGAATAGGCATTTTTAACAAGCTACCAGATGACAGTGATGCCCTTAAGTGTGGAGAAGCACCATGAAAAGCAAAGGAAACTATCTGAAGGGTTTTAGGAAGTGACAATTATTACATATGAACATTGAGAAGATAATCCTGAAGGCAACAGATGGAGTTGGCATACCTGGGTTCTTAAAATACCAAATCCCTGGGGCACCAGTGTGGCTCAGTCGTTAGGCATCTGCCTTCTGCTCGGGTGGTGGTCCTGGGGTCCTGTAATCGAGCCACTCTGCTGGGAGGGAAGCCTGCTTCTCCCTCTCCTACACTTCCTGGTTGTATTCCTTCTCCCGCTGTCTCTCTGTCAAATAAATAAATAAAATCTTTAAAAGAAAAAAAAAAGACCAATCCCTTTTCTTCTCTGGGACTGTTTTTCACAACTGTACAGTGAAGGTATCTCTAATGTCTCTTTCTGGCTTTCAATCCAGGTTTCATGCATTCTCATTGCTCAAAGACAACTTAAGGGATGCATCTTTCTGATGGTCAGTTTTAATCTTAAAATCATAAATAAGAGCACACCACTCTTCCCCACAGAAACCTTCAATGGTTTCCCATTGTTCTCCAAATAGAAGTCCAGCTCCTTGTCCTGCTCATAGACACTGCAAGATCTGGCCCATTGAAGCCTCTGGTCTCATCCTCCTTCCTCTTTTTGCACCAGTAATAGTGGCCTTTTTTCTTTCCCTTGACCTTGCTAAGTTTCTTACCACTGTTAAGGCCCGGTTATTCCTTCTGCCTGGAATGCTCTCCTCAAGATTTTCCTAAGGATTAGTCCCTCACTTTGTTCCATTACTTTATGCTGTTTAATTTTCTTTAAAGTACTCACTAACATCTCCCCACCCCCCGCTATTTTGTTTATTGTTTCTTTTTATTTTTTAAAAAAGGTTTTATTTATTTGTCCGAGAGAAAGAGCGCGAGAGAATGAGCGAGCACTAGCAAGGGGGGAAGGGGCAGAGAGAGAGAGGGAGAAGCAGGTTCCCCGCTGAGCAGGGAGTCCGATGTGGGGCTGCATCCCCACACACTGGGATCATGACCTGAGCCCAACGCACAGGCTTAACCGACTGAGCCACTCAGGCCTTCCCCGCCCCCTCCTCCCTCAGCTACTATTTCAGATAATAGTGTTTGCTTGTTGACTTGTTTACAGTCTGCCGCGAACCAGAATGTCAAGTACCTGGGAGCAGGGCCAGGGGCGGCTTGTAAGCCGGTGTGTCCCGGGCCCCCAGGGAAATGCCTAGCAAGTAGCCGATGCTCAGGAAACCGACGATGGGTGAACTGCAGCTCAAGCCTGGCCTTCAAAAACGGCCGGGGGTATCCTAGCTCCCTTCATGTTGGCCCCCGACCCATCGGCTCAAACCCACGTCTTGGCACCCCGAGTACGTTCTCGCACGACCCCAACAGAATCCCCACTTACCAGACTGGCAGCTCAGTTCCTTCTGGCCCGAGCGGGGGCTTGACCCGGAAGTGCGCTCGAGTAGGCGGGACCGCCTCGCACGGAAGGAGTACTTCCGGGGCATTAGGAGCGGCTCCTCGGCGACTGTGGCGGCGGTGAGGGTGGCGGTGGGCTAGGTGCGGGGCTGCCTGCGAGGAGGCTGGGGAGGTGCGGGGGCTCGGGACTCGGGGCCTGCGGGTCCAGGAGGCTGGGGAGGAGGAGGAGGCCGTCTAGGGCTGGGCGGCTGACAACTCCCGGCTGGACGTGGAGGCTGGAAAGCGCTTTGGTTATTGAAGCGTTACGTTTGTGTGAGGAATTCTAGTTGTCAGCGTTGGAGAAGTTGGGAGCTCTTCCTGACCTCTGGTGTCCCGTTTGAGACCTGGTCTTGTATGTGGAAAGAAGTGAGAGCGCCTGTTTGTTCGCCTAGAGCCGTACTAATAACGACAGTAATGACACGACCACCTCCTCCGTCCTAAAGCCCCTGTTACCTCTTGGAGGCTGTGTGCCAGCCTCCGTTCCCAGCCCCTCGCGTACCTCAGGTGCTGGAATCCTTGTAGGAGCCCTGCCAGGCGGGCGTGCTAGCCCCGTGTTACAGTTGAGGAAGCGGGGAAGCAGCTAGGGGAACCGACTTCCTCGCAGTTACGGCCGTCAGGAAAAGTTGGAAGAAAGTCCGATTCCGGAGCCCGTGTACTTAGCTGCTACACTAAACCCCCTGCATTTTGGTAACTGTGTGGCTGGAAGTTCCCAAGGAAAATGGGGGAGGGGGTATATGTACATATAAATGTGTGCGTTTTTATTTTTAAGAAACAGGACTCAGCCGTTTAATTTTGTGTCCGTTCCTGGAGTCTTCCCACTCCAACGAAAATAACATACACTCACTACAGGATACTTGGAAAACTTACAAAAACCTTAAATACTGCGATTCCGTATACCTGAAATTTATTCCTTTTTTGTTGTTGCTTTTCCTGTTAGAGAATGAATCCGTTGAGAACAGCCATTATAATAATGAAAGTGACGGTGATGATAATAGGAACAGCTACCACCTTTCCACCTACCCTAATGTCTAGCGCATTCTAGATGCTCATTTAATCTTTGGTGCACAAATGAAGGAATAGACGCAGTGCTTAATATTTTGGAATATGCCCTTCCAGTCTTTTATAAAATCATATTAGTTATTTATGGAATATGTATATTATATATATTACACAGTAGTTACCCCTTATTTATGGGTGATATTTTCCAAGATGTGAGATGATAAAATGCCGATGAGGTGAATGATATAGACACTGTGATGTAGCATTAGGCTGCTGTTGACCTTCTGACAACACCTCAGAAAGAGGATCATTTGCTTCCAGACTGTGGATGACCACATGTACCTGAAACCTTAGATAAGGGGGACTGCTGTATATAGTATACTACTTATAAAATATATATTATTATGTAGTAATTTAGGAAGAGCATATAAGGAAAGTGAAATGATAGTGTAAAAAGAGTACATATTTATTTAGCCACAGAAAACATTGATTGAACTTTACACAAGAAATGTGTAGTCTTTTCTCTTAGGTTCTTGGAGTAAATGGGGCAGAAATTGTCATAAATTTATTTTTAATCTCCAAAACTTGGGTACATAGTAGGTATTCAAAAAATGTTTGCAAATGAATGAATATTTCAAAGTTGGTGTGTATATGTGTGGGTAGTTTCATCTGAATTTTTTTCTGTGTGTTTTGGTAATGTATAATGTATGTATGTCATATACCCATATGATCTGGGCTCCATGGTGCTGTGTAAATCTATCTTTCTAGGCTTATGGCTTTTCATCATTCTCCCTGCTATATTAACTACTGTTATTTGTCGATATTCCATGTCTGTCCATTCCATTCACACTTCTTCCCATGTGTCGTTTCCACACTTTTGAATTTTCTCATTGGCACCTTCTCCTGCCAAAATCCCAAGTGCCCTTCAAGGTAGGTGTTGCAAGCTCACATGTATACTTGGGCTGATCAGGTAACAAATGAGCCACGTAGGTTTAGGTGGAGATTACAGAGAACTAGAGAACATTATCCTGTCTAAAAAGGCCCAGCAACTCTTTGGTTTGAGCTGATTATTACCATGTTAAAAGTGGGCCCAGTGTTACCAGATATTTCAATTTTACTAGAGAAGTTGAAAGTCTGTATTTATGTATGAAGTCTGATATTTAAAAAAACTTTTTTTTCAGGATTTTATTTATTTGAGAGAGAGAGACTGAGAAAGCATGAGTGGAGAGAGGGGTAGAGGGAGAAGGAGAAGCAGACTTCCACGGAGCAGGGAGCCAGATGTGGTGCTTGATCCCAGGATTCTGAGATCATGACCTGAGCTGAAGGCAGTTGCTCAACCGACTGAGCCATCCAGTCTCCCTTGAAGTCTGATTTTTAAATGTTAGCAAATGATATAAAAGTTTGAACACTGTGCAGGCCAAATAACATTTAAAGGCTGGATTTAGCAGTCACATTCTCAGTTTATGGCCATTATTTTTTTGCTATTTCAGATACTTTGTGCGTGAATCCTATTCTCTGATTCCAGCAGACTTCTTTTCTGTTCTTTTAGCATTTTATATATACCTCACTTATAATGCTATTTCAAAGGTGCCTTTTGTTTTTGTTTTGAGAGGGAGAGAAGGAGGGGGAGAGGCAGAGGCAGGGGTGGGAGAAAGAGAATCTTAAGCAGGTTCCATACCCAGCATGGAATCTGACTCGGGGCTTGGTCTCACAACCCTGAGATATGACCTGAGTGGACATCAAGAGTCAGATGCTTAACTGACTGAGCTACCTCAGTGCACCTGTTGAGCTGCCTTAGTTCCTTTTTTTTTTTTTTTTTTTTTTTTTTAGCTGACTTAGTTCTTAATATGTCTTTCTCTTCTGTACACTGGAAACATTTGATGGCTTGGATTGGGTCTAATACTGCACTTGGTAAATATCGGGATAAAATACATGCTTATATATACCTGAGTCTTTGGTATATATGCATTTATTTCTCCTTTGGTTATCTTTATTTCTCCTCTACTTGGTTGTCTTAGAAACCAGCATCTGCGTCTTGTAAAAACAACAGTGATGTCTTGGCTTTAATTGCTAAAGAGCTGTACTTACGGAAGGGACTGAATTGGTTAGCGTTGCTACTCAAAAGCTGGTTTGATTTAGATTCTATCTGATAGCTTAAATTTTAAAATTTAATTTATAAATAGAGATAAAAGTAATGACTAAGATTTTTTAATAAGTCAATAAAAGGAAAAATTGATAAATTGGACCTCATTGAACTGAAAAACTTTTGCTCTGTTAAGAAGATGAAAAGATAAGCTATAGGCTGGGATAAAATGTTTGCAAACCATGTATCTGACAAAGGACTTGAATCTAGAATTTATAAAGAGCTCTCAAAACAGAAGAAAAAAAAACAAAGAAAATGAGCAAAAGATTCAAATAGGTATTTCACTGAAAGGGATATACAGGTGGCAAGCACATGAGAAGATGTTATATATCAAAAGCCATTATAAAAATACAGTTTAAAGCCACAGTGAGATTATTACAGAATCACTCAAAAAAGAACCACCAAATGGTGGTGAGAATGCTGAGAAACTTGATCACTCATACTTCACTGATGGTGATGTAAAATGGAAAGGGTAGCAGTTCTTCAAAACTGGCTAAGTACTTAACATGATCCAGAAGCTGCACTCTTGGTCATTTATTTCAGAGAAATGAAAGCTTATGTTTCAACAAAAACCCATAAATTAATGTTCATAGCCATTTTATTTGTAATAGTTCCAAACTGGGAATAGCCGAGATGTCCTTCAGTGTGTAAGTGGTAAAACAAATCCATCCATACCAAGGGCTACCGCTCAGCAAAAAAGGGAAGAAACTATTGATAAAACAACTTGGATGGATCTTGAGGCACTTATGCTGAGTGAAAACAGTTGATCTCAAAAGGTTACATATTGTATGAATCCATTTACATAACATCTTGCATGGAGATGGAGAGCAGATTGCTGTGTGGTGGTAGTGGGAGGTGGGTGGGGAGATACGGCTGAAAAAGGACAACACAAGGGATCCTTCTGATTGAACTCTTCTGTCTCCTGAGTGTGGTGATGGTCACACAAATCTATACGTATGATAAAATTTCATAGAGCTAAATACCCACACCTGAGCACCTGTAAAACTAATGAAATCTGAAGAGGCTAATGGGTTGTATCAATTTCCTGGTTGTCATATTACACAGTGGTTACAGTGGTCATTGCCCTTGGAGGAACCTGGGTGGAAGATACACAGATCTGTCTGTATTTCTTACACCTGCATGTGACTCTAGGATAATCTCAAAAAGCTTTAACAAATAACCTCCACCAAAAAAGCCTATAAGATTAATTTTTTTCTTTGACTTTTATTTTACAGGCAATGATCTAATCATGTCAGAGAAAGATGATACTGAGACTCCAGTGATAACTGAAGCAACCTCCACTCTTGAAGATGGGAACTGTGAGCCAGTCAAGAATTCTGAGTCTGTTGACCAAAGTGCCAAGCCAGAGAATAAATCAGAACCTTTAGCTATCACTCGGAAAAGACCAGAGTCCAAACCTTCCAGTGACCTTGAGACTTCAGAAGTTCTCCCTGTTGAGGCATCACAGGCTGTAGGCAAAGTAGAGTATCTGTTAAAACACTGGGATTAAAAGTTAAGGTTAAAAGGCATTTGGAACCAAAACCAATTTAAGATTGTATCTATTTGTTTCCTTTAAAAGCTGTAAAAAATTTTCTCAGTTTTATAAATGACTTTATGAGTAGTCGCCTTTGCTATATGGTACTTAAATACAGGTGACATAACATATGTCAGTCAAGCAATACAATTCTTTAGCTTAATGATATGTATTTCTTCACCTGTACTTGGGGCTAATAATTAAGATACCTTGTCTGTACACTCTCTTACTCTCTACTTTTCCCCTTTTCTGTTGCTTTTTGTTTTTCTACCTACGGGGAATAATAGGAGACTGTTTCCAAAGATGTACCTCAGACTGGATGGGGATATTGGGGCAGCTGGGGCAAGTCCTTACTTTCTTCAGCCTCAGCTACTGTAGCCACAGTAGGTAAGATCATTTGTCATTTTATTAATTTTTGTGTGGATGTTGCTACACATCTGTGTTAAAAATGACTTTGTTAATAATTCTTCCATGTTTACTTAAGGGCTTTATAGTTTGAGAATTCATTAGGAATGATGGACTGATTTATAGTATACCTGGAGTTTGCAGCATTTTCTCATTAGCATTTCTCATTAGAGTTTCTCATTAACGAGAAAATGAGAAATTGTTAATATAAAACTATTGTTTGGTGGTAAAGCAAGTTTATTGTGTTTTTTTGTTTGTTTGTTTTATTTTTTGGTAAGATTACACTCCCAAACATTAGGTATGTATGGTCAGAATAACATGTCTGTAACCATAGTGATTTTAAAAATCTACAGGATTGTTTTGGTTTGTTTCTTCAGTTTAGGTGGCTAATAGTAATATTCAAATGTAAAAATGTAACCATTTTTCTCATCAGGACAAGGTATTTCAAATGTTATTGAGAAGGCAGAGACTTCTCTTGGAATTCCTAGTCCCAGTGAAATTTCAACCGAAGTCCAGTATGCAGCAGGTCAGTATGTGGAAACATTAAGATCTAGAATTTTGGGTCAAAATGGAACAGTTCAGCTCATTTTTCAGTATATATTTAATGAGTGTCTGATATTCAGGGCATCATGGCACTGGTGAGAAAGGAATTTGGAATCTTTGACTAACAGAGGTCTGTGTCCTTTAGCCACTTTAGTCATCTATGAAGTGGGATGATCTATGTCAAAATACTGTTACAAACATTAAATAAGGCCATGAATGTAGAATATAACAATCTCCTAGCGTTGTGTTTGGTGCAAATGAGTAACAACCCAAGAAAAATTAACTAAATTTGACTCCATTGTGACACGAAAAAATATTCTAATATGTTTAGTTTTGGGGGTTTATTTTTTTTGTGTGTTTGGATTTTTATAAGATGGAATTTAATTTAATTTAATTTTCTTTCTTTTCTTATTTATTTATTTATTTGACAGAGAGCGAGAGAGATCATAAGTAGGCCAAGAAGTAGGCAGAGAGAGGGGGGAAGCAGGCTCCCCGCTGAGCAGAGAGCCCGACACAGGGCTCCATCTTAGGACCCTGAGATCATGACCTGAGCCGAAAACAGAGGTTAACCCACTGAGCTACCAGGCATCCCAAAATTTAATTTAGATACCTGCTTTGATCAGTGTGCTCTTACTTAAGCCACAGAAGACAGAATTATAACCAGGAATCAAGGTGGCCTGGGACCAGAAAACAGGAAACTTTTCAGGCCCTGATTTTGCTTTCTCAATCACTTAGGGGCTTTATTGTCTCTCACTCTTGTTTCTCTTTGATCGTCTTATTTTTTTCTCCAATAAGCACAATTTTCTGGGATAAAATTTCAAATAGGCCATATTTTAAAAAGTCAGATTTATTGATTTTATAATTTGTATATATAATTGAATGTAATATATATGTAAATATATAATTTATATACAGTAATGCTTATTCTTTTTATGTACAGTTCATGTGTTTCAACGAGCATACAGTCTTGTTTACACAGTAGAATCACGGTCCATTGTGATTATACAGTATAGAATATATCCTATATGTGTATTGATAATCAAAATACAACAATATTTTTATCACTCCCCGAAAGACTCCTCATGCCCCTCTGAGGTCACTCCCATCACTTACTCTCAGTTTTTGGCAACTGTTAATCTATTTTCTGCTTAAATTTGACTTAAATTTGACAGAAGATCACATACATGGAAACATACAGTATAAAATGTATTGTTACAGATATCAGTAGTTTGTTCAAACAACTGGATTTCATTTTTGAAATGAAAATGAAAAAAGCTATGTTTTGGGTAAATAGTTTAAAATAATAAAACAAAAAGGGCTAAGGTTACCCTGTGTATTGGAAGCAGGGTCTAGTTTCTAATATTTCACATAGATGCTGATAAAGCAGTACTATTTACGGACCATTCCTTCATGTTTACACATCCCTTTCCTCCTGTAGGAGAGACAAATGCCAAAGAGAATGCAAACTCCTTCCCATTGACTGGGCCATTTGGTGTATTCTCAACCATCTCTACTGCTGTTCAGACCACAGTGAGTAAAATGCATGGTGGACTGTACACCTCTGTGAATATAGTGTTTTTTGTTTTATCTCTTCCTTTTTTTCTTGAAAAGCCATGACGACTGATTACTATTATGGGAGTCCAAATTGCTGGATAGATCACTTTGACCTTAGTGGAAGAGTGAGAGCTCCTTGAAAACGTTCTTTAAAGAAGTAGAGAGCAGAAAATGAAGAGTAACAGAGAGGCAATGTACATAATAATTTATGGAATATGAATTCTGAGTTTGGTGGCCTAGAAAATGTCCCTACTTTACAAAATATTTTTCCCCATAATTGCGTAACTATAGATGATTAGAAACATTTTTAAAGGATTTTATAGGAAACATAATGTCTGTCTTAATGAGAATAGATAACTAGTACTACTTAATTTTAATTTCTTGAAGTAAAACATATATACAGAAAAGTGAAGTTATAAGTATTCAGTTTGAATTTTTATAGTGTGAACACACTCAGACTAAAATTCAAACATGATGTTACATCATAGGTTTTCCACCTTTGCCCTCTTCCAGCCATCCGCTTCTTCCTTTTGCCCATCAAAATAACCACAATCCTGACTTCTACCATCATAGATTAATTTTGCCTACTTTTAAACTTGACATAAATGGAATCATACAGTAAGGTACCTTGTTGTGTTTGGCTTTTACTCAACATTATGTTTGTATGATTTCTCTTTGTGTAGTGTGTGTGGTATATTCCATTTTCTTTGCCATATTCCATTATATGACTATGTAACATTTATTTATTCCATGGTTGGTGAGTACTGGGGTTGTTTCCACTTTTTAGCTTTTACAACTAGGAATGCCATGAACATTTTGTATATCTTTTGATGAGCCTCTGTATGCAACCATGTATAGAGTTGGTTCATAAGGATATTCATGTGGTTAGTGGTAGTGGATACTGACATACAGTTCTCCGGAGTGTTTGAACCTGTTTATAGTCCTAAAAGCAGTGGATGATTGTTTTAATTGCTCCACATTCTTGCCATTGCTTAGTGTTGTAAGCCACTATTTTATATAATCAAAACATGAATATGTCTTTTTTCAGTATTACTGTAATGAATTTAATTACTGAATGTAACTGAATGTAATTATTGCATGTGTTTCCTAGGGAAAAAGTGTGATCAGTGGGGGTTTGGATGCCTTAGAATTCATTGGGAAAAAGACAATGGATGTAATAGCAGAAGGGGATCCTGGATTTAAAAGAACCAAGGGTCTGATGAACCGGAATTCTACATTGTCTCAGGTACTATTTGTCTTTACCCATTTACTTCATGTTTCTGTTTTGATCTGTATTTTTGCCTGTAGTAGACCTTGTTAATAATGCCTTTTGAAAAATTTTCAATGATATTTTTATTAAGGCTTTTTTGGGGTGGGAATGTGACTGATGAGAGCTTTAGTGTTTAGAAAAATGCCTAGTTCTTATTTTCCTCCTCTTTCTTTTCTGTAAGAGGCTCCTATCAGTACAACAGAAGGCGACAAGCCCTTTTAGAGTTGTTGAGTACATTAATGTTTAAAGCACTCTCCATCCGGTTCCTTGGTGTTATTTATTCTGTCCAAGATTGAATTATGTGTGACCATTTTTTCCCAGCAGTTCCTTAGCCTATCAGATTTGAATTGCCATGCCAGGAATGAAAGGGCACTGGTCTGTCCTGTTACCATCTCAGCTTTGCTTCCTTCAGCTCTCAGAACTCACCCTTGAGCTCACATTACTTGCTGCAGGGTAAGCCTCCACCTTTTTTTCAGGTTTTACGAGAGGCAAAGGAGAAAGAAGAGCTATGGACCTCCAATGATGTTGCCTTGGAAACGGACAAGAAAACTCATTATGGGCTCCTCTTTGATGAATTTCAAGGCCTTTCGCATCTGGAAGCTCTGGAGATGCTTTCCCGAGAAAGTGAAATAAAGGTAATTCCAAATCAGCAATTTCAATTGGATGATCTCCAAACAAAGGAGCGCTGCATAGTTTCGTCTGTTTGTACAGTTGGAAGATGAAATGTATTTCACATGGAGGCTTGAGACTCTTGGAAAATACTACACCACAATAAACAAATGTTTGAACTAATTACTAGAAATAGAATGAGTCAGGTGTTATTTCTTTTAATTTAAATAGAAAAGGATAGGGAACCAAGAGATCTTAATAGTACATCTGTGTTTTCCCTTTGCCTTGGTCTTTTTTTTTTTTTTTTTTTTTTTTTTGATAGTCTCTCTGGCTTAAGCTGCCAATCTGGATACAATTACCTGTTAGTTTTTAATTGATTCAAGACTGTTTAACTTCCCCCTAATTTCTTAGCCATTGTTAAACACAAATAATTCCTGGATGTTTCTGGTTTTTATTTTTATTTTTATTTTTTTAAAGATTTTATTTATTTATTTGACAGACAGAGATCACAAGTAGGCATAGAGGCAGGCAGAGAGAGAGGAGGAAGCAGGCTTCCTGCCGAGCAGAGAGCCCGATGCAGGGCTCCATTCCAGGACCATGAGATCATGACGTTAGCCGAAGGCAGAGGCTTTAACCCACTGAGCCACCCAGGCGCCCCTGTTCCTGGTTTTTAATTTTTTCTTTTTAAGTATAAATTCTCCCTATCTTCCTATAATGACTGATCTCTTGTATTAAGATATTTAAAGAATAGTTTGTATTGACTGGTGAGCTCATAATTTTATTTTAATTTCATCTGTAGCCTCTTCTCCATTTGAAAATGTTTTTTTCTTTTGTACTCTCACAACTTTTTATTATTTTATATCCATTCAGGTGAAATCTATTCTTAATTCTCTAACTGGAGAAGAATTAGAGACTCTAAAACTTGAATTGGAGCAACTCAAGGAAGCATTTTCCCTAGCAGAGTTCTGTGAAGAAGAGGAAGAAGAGAAAAAAGGTAATATGAAAATCCAGTATTTGAGTGGAAGGGATGTTAAATGTTTATATGCAGTGTATTGCCCTTGAAACTAATTATTTTCTCTTTAATTAACTAGTCTGATTTTATTTTTTGCTGTCTTGCCCCTGACTAGGTATTTGTATGAGTAGTTGGTCTTAAGTGCATATCTTTGCCCCACTTCTCCCTTCTGCCCCCCAAACTGTGACTTCTCCAGGTCTCATCTTGCAACTCACAAAACTGCCTGCTTTTTTTGCTTAGAGAATCGCCCTTGTTAGATTCCTGCCTCAGTCTGGCTGGTCATCCCTGTGAGCTTTTATATCCCTAGATACTGCTCCTCTGACTCTCTGACTCCAATGATCCCTGTCCTCATCTTTAATTCAGGCATGCAGGGTGGCGGTTATCCAAAATGTAGGTGATGATTTGTTTTTGTATTTTCCAAAGCTTTTTTTAAATGCCATATTCTTAGTATCTGCATACTCCTAAAAATATTAGTAATTATCAGGAAACAAGGTCATTTACATAAGGCATAATTTCTAGTCAACTGAATCTTAAGCTTTTGAGAGTTGTTTTATTTTAAAGTTTAGCTGGAAATATTTCTAATATGCATTATACACTAACTTTTTTTAGTAGAATCTAAGGAGTACAGTTTTTTTGCCTTTTTTTTTTTAATGAAATGATCAGTTACAAACATTAAAAGTAAAAATAAAAAACAAAACCAACATTAAAAATGACTAGAAAAATTCTTTCAGGGTCCATCAAGACGTATGAGTCAATCACTCATATGGTAGATTAAGTTAGTGATTTGAAAAGTGTGGTCTGCAGATTCTTGGGTTCCCAGGATCTTTGCAGGGAATCCATGAGTCAAAACTCTGCATCATAATACCAAAATGTCTTTTTTCTTTTTAAAAAATGTGTTATTTTGACATTCACACTGATGGTGCAAAAGCGGTGGTGAGTAGAATTACTGGTGTTTTAACACAGATAAGACAGTGATACCAAATTGTGCTAATACTTTATTTTCACTCCCATGCATTCATAGTAAATACATAAATAAATAAAATATTTTTAAGGTGCCAGTTTCATTTAAGCTTGTCCTCATGAAACAGTAACAGTGATTTATCTCACTGAGTCTTGACCCTTGAGTACACTTATTTTTCATATTTGTGTGATGCATACTGAAGTTGTCTCAAGGAAAAGCACTGTTATTTCAGCTGTAAGTGCAAGTACCTGTTTTTTCATGGGACACTATTTTTATTTAAAAAGATTGCAGTCACACAGACTCTTCAGAGCAGGCTATTTGGTAAACATTTTCTTGAAAATGAATGAAATGAGCCTTTCTTGACGGAAAAATATTTGTGAATAGTAAAATTTAAATTAACCTAAAGTTAGAATTTTGTAAAACTTACGTTTGTTGCTGTGGTGAGCTTGACAGCTTCCTAGTGCTTACAGATTTTTTTGATGAAATTCGTGGTCGTAGTAACAAATTTGATCTCCTAGGCGTATTTAAATGTGATGGCATTTAGAAGATTTGCATAATTCAGAGAATCAGTATTTTCCAGATGACTAATGAGTGGTGTTGCAAAGTCATATCTGGGCAAAAAATAGACCAGTAGATTTTAATTTAATGTAACTGAATTCAAAATTTCATTGTGCGATTTCAGGCTCTACATTATAACTAGCCTTTAAGACTATTTGTTGAGTTTTGGTGTGGTATTAAAGAATATCCACAATTATCTGCAAAGGCAATTAAAGTTGTTCTCCTCTTTCCAACTATGTGAGCTTGAATACACCATGTACTTAAAACAACATATCACAACAAAGTGAAGGTAAAAGCAGATAAAAGAATCCAGCTGTCTCTAAGCTAGGCATTAAAGAGATTTGCAGAGATATAAAACAGTGGCATTCATCTCACTAAAATTTTTCTTTTCTGGAAAATATAGTTGTTTTTCTTAAAAATTATGTCAAGTGTATTTAAGGAATTCAAACATTTCAGTTTTAATTTTTAATATGATAAGTGTTGACAGATATGTAACTTACATTAAAAAAGAACTTTTTGAGAACCTCTTGGGGGTTCTCAAAAAGTTTTAAGAATGTAAAGGGGTCCTGAGATCAAAGTGTTTTTGAGAGCTGCTATATTAAATTATCCTAAACTGCTATGCTTTTAGAGATGTTTCTGTTATTTTTCAGAATTGTGCATCTTTATGTTCTGTGCATTTATCTGTCCATCTTTTAATTCTCTTCACTTTCAGTGAGATTGCTTCTAATACCCTCTGAATCTCATTTTCTATCTTTAATCAGCTTTGGGTGGAAAACCAGTTAACCTACTCTTACTCAAGTTGTATATTAAAAGGAACGTCTGACTGAGAGTCTTAAGGCCTTTCTTTGAGAGAAGGAGGTGAAGTAGAATGTATGGATATTATACTGAGAGATAATTCCTCTTTTTTGTTCCCATCTGTGTTTTGTACTGCTTTCTAAGAGGTCGCATTGGCTGGTTATATAACACCTTGCTATATATTCTATGTAAAGATACTGGTCCTGATATAAAATGGCACTTGAATAAAAGTTTTTAAGCTTACCTGAAGTATTGAATAGACAGTATAGCTTAGTGGATGAAAGGATGGGTTTTGGAGTTAGACCTGAGTTCAAAATCAAGATCTGCTGTTTCCTAAGTCATATGACCTTGGATAATTAACACTGAAATTCTGTTTTCTCATCTTTAAGAAGAAGATGCTAATCCCTCTCAGGTTGGTATAAGGACTAAATAAAATATTTAAGGTCTGATACATGGTAAGCACTTAACAGATGGTGGCTGCTATTTTCATTATCAGGGTGGCATAAGTAAATAAAGATCTGTGCTTAGCAGGAAATCCATAAATTAATTTTTATTTACTTAAGTTGCTCCATTGTTCCTAACTAAACCCAAGTGTGGCAGTCCCCAGTTATTTATAAACTTAATTTATTTGTACATAATACCATTAACAGTATTTGTTCAATTTAGTCAACATCTGGCTTTGCATAGTAATCAGAAATTACTATGTAAGTACCATTCTGAGGACTCTAAGGCGTTTCTGAAAAGAAGGATTTGTGTCTCTGATATTTTTCTCCACTACCTGTTTGCCAGAGATAGAGGGCTCTGAAAAGAGAGCACTACAGTGCTACACACTACCCTCCCCAACAGTTTTCCCCCAGGGATTTTGGGTGAAAATGCAACACTGACCTTGGTATTACATTTCAATGAAAATGTAAAAAAAAAAAGGCTGTGGTATCAAAGGGGAGAGGAAACCACAGAAAATGGAGACCCCAGCCTCTTCTAAGTCCCACCAAATCTCTAGCCATGCCTCCTTTCCATCCTCACACTTTTTTCCCCCTCTTTTTAAAAAAGATTTTATTTATTTATTTGTAAGAACGAGGTGGGGAGAGAGAGAGAGCGGGCACACAAGCATAAGCAGGGGGTGTGGCAGGCAGAGGGAGAAGCAGACTCCCTGCTGAGCAGGGAGCCCGATGCTGGACTTGATCCCAGAACCCTGGGATCATGACCTGAGCCAAAGACAGACATTCAACCTATTGAGCCACCCAGGCATCCCTCATCCTCACACTTTTATCTTAACACAGCAACTACTTTTTACACTTAGGTCTGTGGGGCGTACATGACAGGCTCTCCAAACATTTTTTGATCAACCTTAGCAATAAAAGTTTTTTTGAGTACTTAGATTTAGTGTATGTACATTTGATGTTTATAAATTATATATATGTACTGCTATAATAATATATTACATATGTTCTAAAGTATACCCTAAAATAGAAGTTTTTAAAAGGAGAAGACAACTGTCTACAAATAAAATGTTTTGTTTTTCCCCCAATACTTTATTGGATTATTTTGTGAGCCCCTTGGGGTACATGGATCCCAGTATAGTATCAGATACTCCCTTGCTCCCAGATAATTTAGAAGCTTTGCTAGGAAAACAAAATGCCTGTTAGATTTTAGATTTTTAGGCAGTAGAATTTGATTAGGTGTTACTAAGAGGAGTGATATAGGTTACAGCTATAGTATTTAGAAGACCAACTTTTCCCAACCCTTTTATAATGAGTATCACCAAACTATTTGAATTCTGTCTTGAACACCAAGAGAGAAGAGAAAAGGGATAGCAAATGGAGAGGGAAGAAAAGATGGAATTTTTTTCCTAAGGGTTTTGGGGAGAAAATAGGTATGAAGAAGTAATCATTTGCCCTGGTAAACCATAAACCGGTGATTAAGAAGTACTTGTATAGATTATAAGTGCTAGAAGATTTCTATATACAAGAGTTCTTGCTACATTGTACAGTTAAGAGAAGCTTTGGTCTGAGGAAATTAAGTAAAATTTAGATGAGTAGAAAGGAAAACAGCATTTCTAGCCATTTGTTTGGATGTGGGTTTTTTTTTTTTTTATATTGACTCACCTATTTGCCTGTATGTTTCAAATATAAGCATAATATGTTTCCCATCATCTCTTAGGCTTCTTAACCCATAGCTTTATTACCATTCTTCCAACACTGTGGAATCCCTTTTTCTTTTCCTTTCTTCTTATCCATCATTGTCTCCTGCCTGGATCCTCAGCCTTCTGCTCCCCTTCTTGCTCCCAATTAAGTTCATCTCCACCCAGGAGTCAGAGTGGATCTTTCTAAAATTTCAATTGGACATACCTGTCTCTCTTTAAAATCATTCAGTGTCTCCTCACCCCCTTAATAAAAAGCTGGGATTCCTCACCATTGGTTTTTAAGGACATCTTTTACCTGGATCCTACTTAATGTTCTAGCTCCGTTCTTACCTCTCTTCTCTCCCTTACATTAAGACACTTCCAAACATATTAAACTTGTTTCCGTGCTTTCTTTCACCTTGGTATCTTTTGCTTGTTTTCACTGTCCGGGACTCTTTTTTTTCTCCTGGCTAAGTTATACTCACTTTTTATATCCTGACTTAAATTCCGCTTTCTTAGAAGAACAGACATAGTACCTGCTTAGTACTCTGCCTTCACCAGTTCTCATTCCTACATCTGGAATATAATATAAAGAGCACAGGATTTGGACTGGAGTGGAAAGGCCAAGGTTTGACTCCTAATCTTTGCTGTGCAATTTTGTGGAAATAACCCCTTCAAGCCCTAGTTCATCTCTAAAATGGGATAATGATACTTTTTTGCAAGCCTATTGAAAGAATTCATTGGCATATATAGAAGGATTCTGTAAGCACTAACGCACCATGCTCATTTAAATTGCTGTTACTATTAGTGCTGCTGCTCCTGCCATGCCTCTCTTCTTCTTCTTACCGCCCACCACCCCCATCCCTATCAGTCTTTCTGCAGTGTCTTAAATAGGACTTGAGTTTTGTTTTTGTTTCTGTTTTTTTGTTTAAATATTTTATTTATATATTTTCAAAAGAGAAAGAGCATGAACGTGCATAAGCTGGGGGAGAGGCAGAGGGAGAGAGAGAAGCAGGCTCCCCAATGAGCAGGGAGCAGATATGGGGCTTGATCCCAGGACCCTGGAACCAAGACCTGCACCCAAGGCAGATGCTAAACTGACTGAGCCACCCAGGTGCCCCTGTTTGTTTGTTTTTTTTTTCAGGGGACGAAGACTTTACCAAAGAGATAACAGATCTATTTTCCCAGCTGCATGTCTCCTCCAAACCCGAGAAACTTGCCAGGGTAAGTTATTACTTGGTGATTTTCTTTCTTTCTTTCTTTCTTTTTTTTTTTTTCTTGTGTTGATTTAGTAGATAAAGAATATAAGATTTTAACTTCGTGGCAAGGGTGTCAACAAACTGGGGGTATATTCTGAGTTCCATATCTTCTACCTGCCTTCTGCTATGACAGGTTAGCATGCAGATCTCACATCTGCCCTGCCTGCCCCACACTTCTGCCACCCTCACCTGTTTTCATTTGGAATGCTGCTTATCTGAAAGCTCTTATTAGGCCACAGGGTTGGCAGCCTTTATGAGACCAGTGGGCTTGCCTCAATTGAGGTCTTCCTCTTCTCAGGGCTCTGAGTGATTCAAAGATGATGGAATGTGGCCCCAGTCCTTATGGACTGGATGGAGGTTATCATTTCCCGCAGCACAGTGACCCTTTAGCTTGTGCAAATGAGAGTCCCTTGGCCTAAGCCTTGGTCTTTGATGGTGGTGTCTGAGCTATCCTCACACATTTGGAACATGGAAGGGCTTTAGTCAAAGTCAGTAGGGAGGGTCTGTTTTCAGAGCAATACTCACCTCGCATATATGCCAGTGCCAGCTCATGGGACACTATCCACTGGGTCTTGAGCTGCTTGCTGCCTCTTCACCATCCTCTCCCAGTCTCTGGAACCATCTCTGGACCAGTTAATGGCAGGCATACATTGCTGCCTGGCCAGGATAGCCATTATAGTCACTTGCATACCACAGGGCAAGGAATGTGATGCTTGATTTGCTAGCCCACTTTGTCATGCCCAGTGAAAATGCTACATTCCCCAGGAAAATTTTCAGGCAGCTCATCTTCCTTGTCTCACCTGTAGCACTTGACCTCAGCACTTCTAGCTTGTATCATGGTAGTGTTTTTTGAGTTGGAAATAATATCAAATTTAGAGAAAAGTTGCACAAATAAAGCAAATAAAATACAATATCTTTTATGCAGATACACCCTTTGTTAACAGTTAACTCCATACATTTAATCATTTGTGTTTGAGCATTTGTTCTCTCATTACATGTCCTATCCCTTCCCCCCCCTTTCCCCTTCTTCCCTTTCTCCCCTGTACAGCACCACACACGTACACATGCACGCATGCATGTTGTTATTATTGGGACTGTAATTGTAAACGTGATAGCCCTTTATTCATAAATATTTTAATATGTACCTACTAAGAATACAGATATTTCCTTATGTCACCACAGTAGTTCTCACTTGCTCTAAACTTAACATTGACACCATATTTTTTTTTTTTAACAGATTTATTAGAGAGAGAGCAAGAGCGTGAGCAGGGGAAGGACCAGAGGGAAAGGGAGAAGCAGACTCCCCACTGAGTAGGGAGCCTGACTCAGGGCTCGATCCCAGGACCCAGAGATCATGACCTGAACCGTAGACAGAGGCTTAATGGACTGAGCCACCCAGGCATCCCTGATACCATATTTTTATTTAATCTCTTGTCCACTTGTCCACATTCTGATTTTGGCAGTTGGCCCCAAAATGTCCTTTGAATCAAATTTATTCCTCTAACATTGGAGCTAGTACATAATCATGAATTGTGTTTAGTTGTCAAGTACTTTTATTCTCTTTTAATATGGAGTAGTTCCTCATCTTTCCTTGTCTTTTATGATGAGAAATAACAAACTCCTTTCCCCCTATATAAATATAGAGTATTCCTCATTTGGGGTTTGTCTTGTGTTTTCTCATGACTAAAGTCAGGTTATGCCTTCCCAAGCAAGACACTTCATAAGTGACATCGTATCCTTCCCAGGCTATCACACCTACAGCACATGATGTCCATCTTCCCCTTATTGTGATGTGTTGCCTGATTTCTCACTGTATTCTTACAAATTTTCCCCTGTGGTACTAATAAACTTTCTGTGGGAGACATTTTAAGACCAACAAATATCCTGATTCTTCAATTTCCCTCTTAGATTTGGCATCTATGCATGGTTCTTGCTGCATCAGTGTTTACTGTGATGATGTATTCTAACCCCAGCATTTGCTCCACACTTATCAGTGAGCTTTGGCATTCTACTATAGTTATGAGCTCTCCCTTCTCCTGTTTCTTTATTTATTATCTGTTATTTAATATGATCTCACAGGTTTCTGTTTTTTTCCTTTGGTTTGTGATTCATTACTGTTTTAGTTAGTTTGATATTCAGATTGTCCTTCAAATGGACTCCTGTGTGACATGCACTTATCATTGTTTGGAATATTTCCTTATTTTCTGTCATAACAAGATACCCTGGACTCACTTTGTACCTTCCATATGCCTTCCCTGGAATCAGCCATTTCTTCAAGGAGCCATAGTTCCTTTTTAATAGTCCAGGCTAAGATGTGGGTAGTGGATGTGCTCTTCTTCACTGCTATGGTGTCTTTGCTTCTAGGCCTTGTGGGCAGAGCTAGGAAATGTACTCAGGTACACACACCCCTGTATTTGTACATGCACATACATACATATGTTAGAGATCATGAGTTCATCCTGACAACTCCCAATTTCAGTCCATCCCAGCAGGGTTCTTCCTGCCTTGCCTTTCCTCATGACACGTTTGTGTCTCTCTTCTTTCACAGAAAGAACCCCATCTCCCAACTTTAGCGCATGTCCTTATTTCCTCAGTTCCATAATGCATCTGAAATAGTTTCATTGCTTTGCCCATTCTACTATAAAAACAACCTACGGAAGGAATATATGATTTATTTGCTATCTCCGTGTTAATTTAATTTTTGAATATATAGAGTATTATCATGTTTCTGAAAGTCAAAACTGTATAATTCCCATCCATTCCATTTGCCCTTCCCCTTTTAGATATTAAACTTTCTTGCTTTTTGGCATGTCCTTCTTGTGTTTCTTTTTTTAGATAAGTAGATGTATTTTAAAGATAAGCAGATATATTTTCTTTTTATACAACAGTTTAACATGCTTTGTACTTTAGCATTTTGCTTTATTCTCTTAACCTTATGCATATGTATTTTTATAAATGTGTCATAAGTTGTTTTTATTTGTTTTTTTAAATGTGTATACCTTACCTCCCATCCTAAATCCTTTTTTTTTTTTTTAAAGATTTTATTTATTTATTTGACAGGTAGAGATCACAAGTAGGCAGAGAGGCAGGCAGAGAAAGAGAGGAGGAAGCAGGCTCCCTGCTGAGCAGAGAGCCCGATGCGGGGCTCCATCCCAGGACCCTGGGATCATGACCTGAGCTGAAGGCAGAGGCTTTAACCCACTGAGCCACCCAGGCGCCCCCCCTTTTTTTTTTTTTTAAAGACTTACTTATTTGAGGGATAGAGAGAAAGAATATGACCTGAGCTGAAATCAAGAGTCGAATGCTTAACTGACTGAGCTACCTGGGTACCCCACCTTCCATCCTAAATCTTAAATTTCTTCAAGGCTAGATCTTTGCTTTATTGGTCCTTAAAATCCCAAATGTACTATTTCTTACTTTGTGGTGTTGAGTAAGTTGTTTATCCTCTTTATAAGAAAGGGATGATATAGAGTTCTTGTGAAGAATTAATGTGTTAGTTAATACACACAAAACTTTTATGGAGTCCCTGACTCATTGTAAATGCTCACCATTAATTGTCCTATGTATGGAAGCTAGCCTCATGTATTATACATTCAATTATTTGATAAATACACATATGTCAAGTAACTTTATTTTGCTAGGTGCTAGGGAAATACTAATTAAAAAAACATAATTTGTGTACTCAAGGAGATCATAATAAGTTATTTTAAAAAAGCAAGTAACCCCTTAGCTGTTTGGTACTACTAGTCATTCTCTGGAAGCAGTCTTCACATTGTTTACATTTTGGGTGTCGAGTCATAAGAGGTAGAATAGTTAAAGATCAGGGCCTGATTTTCCCCAAGGGTTTATATGGGATACTGTGTCATAAAGGGGAAAAGCAATGAAGCAGGAGTCTGAGAACACAGTTCTGATTCTTATTCTGATACTTGTGATGTGGGCAAATTCCATTTCTTTTCCTTTTTTTTTTTTAATTTTTAAAATTTATTTATTTATTTATTTGACAGAGAGATCACAGTAGACGGAGAGGCAGGCAGAGAGAAGGGAGAAGCAGGCCCCCTGCCAAGCAGAGAGCCCGATGTGGGGCTCGATCCCAGGACCCTGAGATCATGACCTGAGCTTAAGGCAGAGGCTTAACCCACTGAGCCACCCAGGCCCCCCAGATCCCATTTCTTTTCTAAGCCTCGTTTTTTTTTTCCAACTGATAAAAAAACAAGTTGGTTGTAGAAACTAAGCTCCAAGGTGTCTTTTTTTTTTTTTTTAAGATTTTATTTATTTATTTAACAAACAGAGATCACAAATAGGCAGAGAGGTAGGCAGAGAGAGAGAGAAGGAAACAGGTTCCCTGGCGAGCAGAGAGCCCAATGTGGGGCTCGATCCCAAGACCCTGGGATCATGACCTGAGCTGAAGGCAGAGGCATTAACCCACTGAGCCACCCAGGCGCTCCTCCAAGGTGCCTTTTAATTCTAAGTCTCCAGGCCTCTCCAGTGGGAAGGTCTAGACTGAATTCTGGGTGTGAGGCCTGGGTAGTATTGCATATTTTCAAAAGGTATGATAAATTACCTTGATTTGGCACAGTAGTTCATAATGACTTCAAGAGCATTCATTCTGAGTATGTGCTGTGCCTACTTAAACATCTCCTTCAAGTGTACTACATTTATGATACCAGTTTTCTTCTTTTGTGTGGCCTTATCTTCATTTTTCTTTCTTCTTTTAATCTGACACAAATCAATCCCTGGTTTTTCTCTCATTTTATCTCTTCAAAGGAATTGCAGAGTATTTCACATACTATTTAGACTGTTAGTCATCTGTTAGGATTCTTTCCAGCCTCATCTCTCACTGTTCCTCTTTTCTCAAAATCTCACCACTCCAACCTCATCTTCTACCATGCTTCTCCCATATTGGTCTTCCTTCTGTTCCTTCAGTACACCCACCTGATTTTCCTCTGCTTATAGCTCTCATTGTCTAAATATTTGCATGGCTGACTCCTTTTAGACTTCAGATTTTGGCTCAAATTTCACTCCTCGAGACCCTCCTGACCACCCAAGCCAAGTCTGCCTTCTCTTCCAGTCCATCTTTCCATCTCTCCGTTTTATTTTCTTTGCTAATTTGTTCATTTGTTAATTGTCTTTCTGCACTAGAGTAGAGAAGAACAGGACCATGGTTTCTATTAGTTGCCACTGTACTCCCAGCACCTAGAACAGTGTGTTGTAAATATTTATAATGGATGAACTAATTAATAAAGGCCCCATCTGCGCTGGTCTTACTAGTTGCTTCACAGTTTTTGAGTTTTCTTGTTTCCAATCTTTTATATAGTTATTATTTTTTTTAATTTGAGAGGTTAATGCAGAGGTTAATGCAAGTTAATGCAAGTTCTGATCTGAACTTATAGATCAGAGCCAGATTGTTCTTGAGGGGTTTTATGGGAGTTCCTGTGTCATAGGAGAAAGAACCTTTCAATGAATATCTGGGTACATGGGTTCTGCTCTAGGTCATTCATGATTTAGCGTTGGGTGTAGCCCCATCTGTTGATTTTAAAGGCTCAACCTCAGTGCTGTATGTTTAATAAAACCTGTGATTTTCATTTCTCAGCTGGAATGACTCTTACAGTCTTCTTTGGATTCCTAATTGCCTAGTTAAAGCTCTGAGTGCGTTCTGTCTGTATAAAGTTCCTCAAGTGGATGCCTTCATTTAATGACAATAAATCTTTTCTTAGAATCTAGGACACTCTCAGTTGCAAATGACAAACTGTAGTCAGACTGGCTTAAGAAAAAAGGGGCATTCATTGGCTCAAGAAACTAGAAAATCAAGGGGCAAGACTGACTTCAGGCATGGCTCTCTACCCAGGAACTCTACATCAGTCCTCACACCAATCTCTTGACTCTGCTTTCTTCTGTTTTGGCTTTATTCTTAGAGAATCTTTTCCACATCCTGGTAGGATAACCACTGGTAACTTCAGGCTGACTTTTTTCCAACAGAAGGGGGGCTTCTCTTCCCCAGTAATTTTATCAGATGTCCTGAAACTGATGCTCATTGACCTCGGTTAGGGTCACTTTTCCATCCCTGGATGGGTGTATGAACAGGGGGTTAATATTCTTGGTAACTAAACCTGAATTATTTGCCAACCCTTAGAGCCAGAGGGTGGGAGCAACCCTACCCAAATCACATGAGCTGAGAAAAATCTGGAACCTCCTACCAAAAGAAAGGAGATATGAATGCTGGCTAGGTAAAAACAGTAGGTATCCTCAGTAGTGTGCAGGCACTGGGTGTGTAAATTTAATTCACAGTTTGTAACCATCCTATAGCAATGTTGTTTATGTAGGAGATATGCACATTTAATTTCAGTGTCTTTTGGTAAGTACTAAGTTGAAGGGGTGTTCAGGGGACTGTGGACATAGAACAGGGTTGTTTAGGTGCCCAGTCTCCTGGAAGGTTTTTGAAAGTTTCCTGGAAAGAACAATGTCTGGTTGGAGGACTGAAAGAAAACTAAGAGCTGCCTTTATTTAGAGAAAAGAAAAGGGTGAGGAAGGGCATTCTAATCTGAGGGAATAGCATGAACAAAGAATGGGCACATTATAGGTCATTATTATCAGATCTTAAAAATGGAAAGTGGTCAGAGATGAAGCTGGAGAAGTAGGTAGGGTCTAGGTCATGGGTACTTCTTTAGTCATGCGTAAGAACATGATCTGGTTGATGGGGAGCCATTGAAGGGAAGAGGAATAATCAGCCTATAACATATCCTAATATATATGTCCAGCAAACAGTTGGAATATGTCATTTCATAAGAGGTCAGTGCTGGAAATAAGGATTTAGGAGTTTGCAACAGGTAGGGAATACTTAAAATTATAGAATCAGGATGGGTTGAGGGAAAAGGAATAGGGTGAGACAAGTAGAGGGCTAGGCTAGAACTCCAGGTGATGCTGTGTTTAAGGGGCTGAAAAAGAAGGATCAGTACATACAAGAACCTAAGGAGGAATGCTTGTAAGGGTGGGGGCAGAACTGGAAGATGGTGGTATTAGAAAAGTCAAAGAAAACTGGAAACAACTCAAGACCCATCATCAGGAGAATGGCAAATTATGGTATATGTATAAAATGAACTACCACACAACAAGAAGAATCAGCAATTGATACTTGGAATAACAAGGATAAGCCTAACAGACAGTATGTTAGGTATAAGAAGCCAAACACAAATTAGAAAGGATTTAAGATCTCATTTGTATGCATTTTAAAGACAGGTAAAATTAATTTACAGTGAGACAGAAGAACCATTACCTTTGGGCAAGGGGAACAGTGACTCGGTTTGAGCAGTATTTTTTTTTTAAGATTTTATTTATTTATTTGACACAGAGAGAGAGATCACAAGTAGGCAGAGAGGCAGGCAGAGAGAAGGGGAAGCAGACTCCCCGCAAAGCATAGAGCCCACCATGGGGCTCAATCACAGGACCCTGAGATCATGACTTGAGCTGAAGGCAGAGGCTTGACCCACTGAGTCACCCAGGTGCCCCTGGTTTAAGCAGTATTGACTTGGAAGGGGCATGAGGGGACCTTCTAAATGGGTGATGGGAATATTCCAGATCTTGATCTAGGTTGCAGTTACAAAGGCATATACACATGTGAACATTTCTTGAATTGTGCTCTGAAGATTTGTGCACTTTGTGTAAGTTATACCTCAGTTTTCAAGAAGGCCAAAGGACTAGAGAATTTCAAGAAGGAATGAGTGGACCATAGTGTTAGGTGGTGTCAAGAGAAGTACTAAGGTAAGTAGATAGGTGTATGATAAATGTATGTTTGGGTGAGAACAATAGTGCTGACTTACATGATGCTAACATATTTCTGGTAGGTGCACAATGTATATAGTTACCTTCCGGTGAGCTGAATTGGATTGTTGATGGGCAGTAATCTTTTTCTTATTTAGGCAAGAAATACTGCCTATGAATGGATCAATACATCTCTGGCCAAGCCATTAGAAGAAAAGGAAGAAGGAGAGAAACAGTTGGAAACAGAAAAAACTGACCAAATCAATAAAAATTCAATAGAGGTACCAAAGCAACTAAACCTTTTTTCTTTTTTAATGGTGTGGAGATGTTGGTATCACGATCAGGGACATAGGCACCTTCTGTTTTGTTGTATCACTACTCATCATTTCGACCTTGTAATCCAAGATTGTAGCAGTCTTGTTCCAGACTGTAGAATGAAAGAAGGAGTGAAGAAAAAGAGACTAAGGGTTTGTGTGTGTTGTATGTATCATGAGGAAAGTTCCCAGAAGCTGCTATAAGCCCCTTTTTATCTAAATCTTTTGGCCAAAACTTAGTCACGTGGTCACATCTGACTTCAGGGGAGCTTCTGTTTTTGTAGTTATGAGCCCAGCTTGTAAAATGACATCCCTGCCCTGGTAGAAGAGGAGGTTTACTGAAGAGCAGCTATTGGTCTCTGCTGCTTTCAAGATACCGAATCCTCCAGTATGAGAGAAGCAAGCTGACAGCATTTCCTCTGGGCTAAAAACAAAACAAAATAAAAGCCAATGCCTTGTTTTGTTTTTCTGTTCAGGATATTCATGCATTTGCAATCCGGAGCCTAGCAGAACTGACTGCCTGCTCAATTGAACTGTTTCACAAAACAGCAGCTCTGGTTCTGCATGGCCAGAAGCAGGAAGTGACTGCCATAGAAAGGAGCAGAGCTCTTTCCCAGTAAGTATAAAGGGTATTCCTTAAGGGGTGCAAATTGATCAGAGTTTTCTCAGCTTCCTTCCAAAGTTTTAAGAAACTTTACTCTCGACAAGATACTATTCTCAGGTTAGAGATTTGTTCATTTTGGGTTTTAGTTATTAAGTAGCCGAAGGGGTTATTTCTTTTCATTGACCCATAGGTCTACATTATAAATGTTTTTATTAACTGGTTGTTTTAGTAATTATTTTTTATTGTTGATAATCTGAAACTAGTTCTCAGATACTGGTTTTAATAAAAATAAAATTTTACATAAATAAAAACAGTAGTTCTTTTTAAATTTTTTTTAAGATTTTATTTATTTATTTGATAGAGGGGGAGAGAGCTAGTGCATAAACAGGGGGAGCGTGAGGCAGAGGGAGAGGGAGAAGCAGGCTCCGTGCTTAATAGAGAGCCTGATATGGGGCATGATCCCAGGACCCTGGGATCATGACCTGAGCCAAAGGCAGAGGCTTAACAGACCAAGCCACCCAGATGCCCCAAAACAGAGAATAGTTCTAAGAACCTGAATTCTTAATAATGGTTATATTCATTATTGAGAGCTAATTATGTGCTAGGCACCATGCTAAGGGACTTAGGTGTATCATTTCTAATTTTTACAGTAATTCTAAAGGTAAATGATTAGTCCCGCTTTAAAGAAAATAAGGAAACACTCTCAAGAAAAATGAAATAATCTGCCCAGTTTCTGCTGACAGGGATTTAATCCCAGGCTAGGCTAAGTCCCTAAGCCCCCTTTCCCACCATATTGCTGATTTTGAATAAAAATTTTAAAAATAATAGAAAATAGATAGTCACAAGAGAAAAAAATACATCTGCTGCTTTCTAAATAAATCTAATTAAATAATGAGAATTTTCATTGGAAAAAAATTTGTGAGAATGTTTAGTGTGTTAGGATTGGGAGGGACCCTTGATGTTTTCCAGACCTATACTTCACTGTTCTCTGACATCCCACAACAGAGGGCCGGTTTTGTCTTCAACATACTTAGGATGAGGGACTCGACTTCATGGTGTCCTGTTCTTTGGAAAAGTGGCTATTTCTACTTGTCCACCTATATATCTGTGTTTATATGTACACACACATATATATGTGTACAGTAGGTATATTTGTGTATAAACACACACACATATGTATAGGCTCCCCATTAATCATCAAATAAGTTAGAATCCATGGAGGGGCGCCTGGGTGGCTCTGCATTCGGCTCAGGTCATGATCTCAGGATCCTGGGATTGAGCCTCCAGTGGAGCTCTCTGCTCAGCGGGGAGCCTGCTTCCTCCCTCTCTCTCTGCCTGCCTCTCTGCCTACTTGTGATCTCTGACTGTCAAATAAATAAATAAAATCTTAAAAAAAAAGAAAAGAAAAGAAAAGAATCCATGGAAACTGGGCCTTTGCTTGTTTACTGATAAATTGTCAAAGCTTAGTTGGTATATAGAAGACTTCCAGTAAATATTTCTTGAATGAATGCATGCATATTTATTTTAACTACATTTGTGAATGGAATGTAAGATCTTTTAAGTACTGTCTTATCTCCTTAAAATGTATTTTCATTATTTCCTTTCACTTAACTTGAAAATCTAGTACTTTCTAGAGGATTATGAAGAAAAAATGATTTTCCAAGGACTGAGACTCCTCTTCTGTAGCATGAATGCCTGTTCACATGGGTCCCCAGATACACTAGGTAGCTGATGAAGGCATATTTACTGTCTTTTAAAAAAGCTTGCTTCTTTGACATTTACTACCAGGGGTGATTTGTTTTCTTATAGTTGTTAAATATGCTTATTTAAAAAAAAGAGAGAGAAAGAAAAACAAAAAGAGGAGCCTTCCTGACTTTGCTCACTTCTTTCCTAGGATGACAGTTGTGTTGTGTAAAGAGTTGTCTTCTCTGTCCAAGGAGTTTACTACCTGCCTAACAACTGCTGGGGTAAGAATATTATTGCCTTTTATTGGGCTAATGTCTGTTCTGTGGGCTTTTTAAAAACAGCTCTATTAATATAAAATTTTCGTACCATAAAATGTTCCCATTTCAAGTGTACCATTCAGTGGTTATTATTATATCTACAGAGTTGTGCAACCATGACCATAATCTAATTTTAGATGGTTTTCATCATCCCATAGAAAACCTTATACCATTAGCAGTTGCTCCCATTCCCTTCCCCTCCACACTTTACTGGTGCTAAACATCACTAATCTGCTTTCCATCTATAGACTTGTCTGTTCTGGACATTTTATATATATGGTATCATACAACATGTGGTATTTTGTGGCTGATTTCTTTCAGTTACCCTAACGTTTTTAAGGTTCATCCACATTGTAGCATGTATCAGTACTTACTTTAATAACCAAATAATCTTTTTGAACATATACCACATTTTTCTGTTCATCAATTCATAGACATTTAGATTGTTTCCATTTTTCAGCTATATGAGTAATGTTGCTACAGACATGCATGTGTGCTTTCCTTTCTCTTGGATAGGTAGGAGTGGGATTGCTGGGTCATGTGGGTGGTATGGGCCATTGAATAACTGCCAAACTGTTCTACAAAGTGGCTGTACCATTTTACATTCTTGCAAGCAATGTATGAAAGTTCCAATTTCTCCACATCCTCGTCAACACTTGCTGTTGTCCATTGTTTTTTGTTTTTGTTTTATTTTGTTTTTAAATTTTAGCCATCCTAGTAGGTATCAAGTGGTATCTCATTGCAGCTTTTATTTGCATTTCCCTAATCGCTAATGATGTTGAACTTCTTTTCATGTACTTGTTGGCCATTTGTATGTCTTCTTTAGAGAATGTCTTTTCTAGTTTTGCCTACTTTCAAATTTGTTTTTTTTAAAGTTATTTTATAAATTGGGTTATTTATTTCATTATTTATATTTCTGTCATTTATTATTTTAATTATTTGTCTTTTTATTACTTACCATTGTTGAGTTGTAAAAATGCTTTATATATTCTGGGCATAGGTTTGTTATCAGATACATGATATACATGTATTTTCTCCCAGGCCATGGGTTTTTTTGTTTTGTTTTGTTTTTTTCTTTCTTGGTAGTGTCTTTGCACAAAAGTTTTTAATATATGTCTAGTTTGTCATTGTTCTCTTTTATCACTGTTCAGTACTTTGGGTATATTGTATCTAAAGAATCTTTGCCTAACCAACATCATGAAGATTTACTCCTGTGTTTTCTTCTAAGAGTTTTATTGTAGCTCTTACTTGTACATCTATAATCCATTTTGAGTTAATTTTTTTATGTAGGGTACGAGGTGGGGGTGCACTTTCATTCTTTTGCGTGTGGATTTCTAGTCATCTCAGCACTATTTGGTGAAAAGCATTTCCATATTGAATTGTCTTGGCCCTTTTGTCAAAAGCAATTAATCATAGATATACAGGTTTATTTCTGGGCTCTCATTTTTGTTTTACTGGTTTTATGCCAGTACCATTTTGTCTTGATTACTGTAGCTTTGTGGTAAGTTTTGAAATCAAGATTGTAAATCTTCCAGCTTTTTCAAGATCTTTTTTCAAGATCTTTTATTTTTGGGGGGCCCATGCATTTTCATGTGAATTTTAGGATCACCTTGTCTTTGTTTAGCTGATCCTTGCGACTTATTTTTTTTTCTCCTTTTATGAAATTTGCAGTGTATTTTGTGCTACTCTTTGATTCCTGTACTGGAAATGTAGACCTTGATAAAATAAAAACCTCAACGTTTGGCTCTAGGTTTTTGGTGTTTTGTTTTTTTTTTTTAAGATTGTATTTATTTATTTGATACAGAGAGAGAGATCTCAAGGAGGCAGAGCAGCAGGCAGAGGGCGGGAGTGGGGGGGAAGCAGGCTTCCCACTGAGCAGAGAGACCAATGTGGGGCTCGATGCAGCACTCGATCCCAGGACCCTAAGATCATGACCTGAGCTGAAGGCAGTGGCTTAACCCACTGAGCAACCCAGGTGCCCCCGTTTGGCTCTAGTTTTAAGGAGCGGTCCCTTACTTAGACTATTACGATCCTTATACTTTGCAGTTGCCAACCAGGAGTAGAGTTGTAATTAAAACAACTAACTTTTTTTCTTTCTTCTAAAGGAATTGTAAAAATTTACTGAAGGTGTGTAAACTATAGAACATGATCAGAAATCAGTAACCACAAATTAGGATAAAATCAGGGCATTTTAAATGAGCAGATAAAAATCATTTTGTGGTAAAACCAGATTCATAGATACAAAGAACAGATTGGTTGTTGCCAGCAGTAGAGGAGTAAAGGGTGGCCTAAATAGGTGACGGGGATTAAAAGGTCTAAACTTGCAGTTATAAAAAAAGGTATGGGGTATAATGTACAGCATAGTATAGTTAATAATTCTGTATTGCATATTCAAAAGTTGCTCAGAGAATAGGTCTTGAAACTTCTCATCACAAGAAAAATATTTTGTAGCTATGTATGGTGACACATGTTAACTAGACTTATTGTGGTGATCATTTTACGGTTTTGGGCCCCCCAAAAATAAAAGATCTTGAAAAAAGATCTTGAAAAAGCTGGAAGATTTACAATCTTGATTTCAAAACTTACGTAGATACCAAATCTTGTACACCTGAAACTAATATGGTGTTGTACATCAGTTATACCTCAATTTTTAAAAAATCACTTTGTGATGAATATGTAAGTGTCAGTGTGGCAGCAGATTCTGGGCCTTCCAACTCATTTAAGAACGTAGTCCAAATTAATTTTTCTTTATGATTTTAGATTATTCCTGTAAGGGATAGTCCTGGGATATCTCTTTTCCCCTTAATATTGTCTTTAAAAGAGCTTCTGGGATTCTTGAAGTTAATCTTCTGAGGCCAAATCTTTTCATGTTTCATAAAGATACTTTAAACCTGCAAGTGAGCTATAAAGTGCTAACACATAATAAGTTTCCATGATGTATTTCCATGTTTTTCAAATAGCCCATCTTAAAAACCATTGAGTATTTTGAGCACATGCTCCATATCTGCATATTCTGTTATAAAATTGTTCTAATGTTTCTGATCATATGTATCATTTCTACCTCCTCTTCCAAAATGAAGATACTTTTTAAAGTCAATTAAAAAACTACAAAGGAATACACCATCAATTGGACAGCACAGGAAGACAAAAAGAAAGAAATTTAAAGCACTTTTGGAGATGATGTTTTGCTCTTTCTCAGTCCAGAATTCTTCTGTGCTTAAATTATGTATGCGTGTTTGTGTGTGTGTGTGTGTGTGTGTGTATGTGTTTCCAAGTGGAATCACACTCTGCCTTCTGGTGCTTACTTAACAGTGTGTCTTCTGTCCTAGGTCAAAGAAAAGGCAGACATCCTTAATCCCCTCATCACTGCAGTATTTCTAGAGGTCAGTAGTTAATTTTAAGTCTAACTTTTAGGGTATTATGTATTATTAATGAGCTCTTTTTCAGTCTTTATTTTTTGACTTTTTTTTTTTAATCAGATTGGTAATTTGGCCATACTGATGCAGTTATGACCAAAATGGTGTGTAGTTGATGCAAATTCCCTGTTGATTATTACAAAGCATAATGATGAAGCTGCTGCGTGAAGTGCAAACTGGCAGTAGGCTGTCGGTAGTCAGTCCTGCCCACTGGCTGCTGGTGGATGATCCTTAGTCATGAAACACCTTCTAGAGACCAGGGGTAAACCTGAAGGGCTGAAAATTACAAACAGGCAAACGCTGCTTCTGAAAGGAGTAAAGTTTATACAGGGAAGACTTTTTACAAAACAAGACAAAACATTCCTTGCTAAGAAATTTGCTTTGTTTTGTCAAAGGTGCTTGTGTTTACAGAATCCTCATCAGTCCATTAGATCTAAGGAAGGGGGTGGGTTAAGTCCTTGGGAAAGGGGGATGTAAGAGGATCACATGATGGATTATATTGCCTTCTTTTTTTTTTTTTTTTTAAGATTTTTATTTATTTATTTGATAGACAGAGATCACAAGTAGGCAGAGAGGCAGGCAGAGAGAGAGGGGGAAGCAGGCTCCCCGCTGAGCAGAGAGCCCGATGTGGGGCTCAATCCCAGGACCCTGAGATCATGACCTGAGCTGAAGGCAGAGGCTTAACCCACTGAGCCACCCACGCGCCCCATTATATTGCCTTCTTGTGCGACCCTTTCTGTATTCCAAATTTTAAAAACTCTGTCTTATCAGTTGTGCAAACAATTTAGATGTTTGATATTCCGTTTAAAATATATTTATGTAAGTCAGGGGAGATAATTGGTTAGGTTTTAAGTAGGAATTGAAAAAAGTTTTTTAACTATTGGACTATTACTTCTTTAGTTTTAAATTCTTTTAAAATTATCACCAAGGAATTGCTTTTAATTCCTTAATTGCACAGTTTCCCTTGAATATCAGGATAATTATTCTGATAATTAACACTTAGTGTTTTTGAAAATTTGTGATTTAGTAGGTGGCAGAGTAGTAGTATAGGTGAGAAGTTTGCAAACCAGGAGTCTAGTCCTGTCCTGGGCCTCCCCTGATTTGACCCTGGACCACGCATTTACCTTCTTGACAATCTCATTATCTTTATATGCAATATAAGAGATCTAACCAGATGATCTCTGAGACCTCTTTTGGTTGGAAAATTTGGCAGCAAATGTCACATTAAAGTTTAAATAGGAGTACGTGCTATTGATAAATACAAAAACGGTAAAACACTTAATAGGTTTTCCTTATTGCTGTTTCGATTTGGTTGTTCCTGATTACATATCTGAAACACTCTTGTCCTTTTAATTGTACATTTTTATCTTAATGTAATGAACGCACTATTATTCTCCTGGAAGATTAGAACTTGTTAGATATTAATGAAGTCTGGAAAACTCTGAGCATGGAAATTTCATGATGCTTCTCATAAATATGTCTGTTACACCACATAGAAATTTATCTATACTTATCATCTGAAAGCAGTTTTCCTTGTTCGTATTTGTAGTCTCTGTCTTGTATTCACTAATTTTATTGAGTCCATGGAAGAAGAGCTGTCATAGTAGACTGAAAATCCTGTTCGTGTAAGAGTCATAGCCTTCTAAAGTCCTTTGAGTAATTGACTAAAAGGTTGTGACAGAACCTACCCATTTAGTAGAGGAATAAATAAGCTTCAAATGCCAAATTCAAGCAGGATGTCAAAGAACAGCTACCATTTCCGATGGACAAGTTGGACAAAAATGCTGATATTCTTTTTTGGTACTGTCATATCTTTTTTTTTTAACCTTTTTTTTTTATTATGTTACGTTAGTCACCATACAGTACATCATTAGTTTCTGATATAGTGTTCCATGATTCATGTTTGCATATAACACTCAGTGCTGCATGCAGTACTTGCCCTCCTTAATGGCCCAGTGATGGGTACTTCATATCTTAAGAGCTAGATCGTTCTTTCCTCTCTAACTAACTTGAGTTTATGCTTTTGTTTCCCAGGTTACAGATTCAGTTAGATTGTACAAACTAATCTGGTTTTTTGTTGTCTTTTTAGTATATTTTCTCTTTTAAGTGACTGTGATATTTTCTTTTTTTCAATCTTGACAGGCCTCAAACAGTGCTTCCTATATTCAAGACGCCTTTCAGCTGCTCTTACCTGTACTGGAGATCTCTCTCATTGAGAACAAAACTGAATTACCAGAGGAATGAGCTGCAGGCCCAGGGTCTTTGTCAGAACATTGAAGAACAGAGAAGATTCAACCCAAAACTTGTGACAGCCAAGAAATGTCACTTTCTTTTGGGTACCCCTGAAGAATTGAAGGAGAAAGGATTATTTTAGTGTATAAAATTTAGGCAGGAGAGCAGGTTTAAAGGAGGTTTGTTGCCTTCACTGCTTGGCTAAAATATTCAGGTCTTCATACTGCCCTTCCAAGTTGTTAGAATTACTAAATTATTTGAGAAGAAACTTTTATGGGAAGTTCAAGAATAATAGCTCTAGGTAAAGGTTAATGGGGTACTCGGGCAAAAATATTGGTCTTTCTTGGACATGATGCAAAACACTAACAGTTATGTTATGGTTCTGTGTGATTTAGCAGCCCACTGATAGAATTGTTTGTGAAGCAAGAGAGAAACAACTTAATTTAGTATTCTAGAATTCCTGTGCTTGATCTCTTGATGCCATTACCTTTCTCCTTTCTGTAATAAAATATGTGGCTTTAGGAAAACAGTATATAGAAATTGTAATGATTACCTAAATTCTTTGGACTTGGTTAGAAAGTACTCTTCATGTACTCTTTAATTCTAGTAGTTGTTATGGCATGGAGGAGAAACATCTGAAGTATACGCGAAGCCACATGAATTAACTATGGCAAAGTGCCCTTTGGCTTCAAATTGTTCTCCTGTACTAAGGTGACAAGCTTCAAGTTGTAGTTGAACCCACTCAGCTGGGTTCCAGACAAACAAGTGTAACTTAAAGAACCATTTCATGTTTGTGGGTATTCTGAGTCTCTCCAGGGTGTCTTTCATGCATACCTTATGTGCAGGGTAAATTCTGTAACAGCCAGCTCCAAAGGAGTATTGAAGCTCTTTTAGTAATGGGGTTTTTGTTATTTGAATATTGTTGAAGGGGATTATAGAGTCCCATAGAAATCATTTGGAACAGGATTTAACCTGTAAGACACAATATGTTTCTCCTTATTCTTTTTTGTTTTGGTTTAATGTATTTCTTAGCATGTTTATAAATATAACTTTTATCCTTTAAATCTTAAGCCTTCCTTTGCTCTCTTCAACAATGTAAGAGGCCACTAAGGTGTTATCTTCCTAAAAGTTATTTGGTATCCACTCTATCCACTCTTTTTAAAAAATTCTCCCAACTTTATGGTTGGAGGTAAATATTGTGAGCTCTATTGCTCATCTTCTAAAATCTTTAAATAAAATGTAATAATTATGTTAATTGATCTTTTACTTACTTACTTTACTTACTTTTCCAAATATAAGCCCCAGTATTTTTTTAGACCACAGAAATAGCAAAACAAGTCTCTAACATTGACTGATCTCAACACTATTTCTATGTAATTGCCTTCTTTGGGGGAAGGGAGCAGTTTGTAAGCAAGAAGGAAATAAATAGATTTGGGCTAAAAAGATACTCCATTAGCACTAAAATGTTACTCTGCTTATATTCTGTTCTATATGATCCAAAAACTTTTGGAACAGTTCTTTTTAAGATAAATCTCACCCTTCCCAAAGTAATTAATTCTGAAATTTCAGAAAAAAACAGTTGCCTGTGGTTACTAAAGCTGGTGTCCCCAGTCCTGATTTGTTGCCTCAAGCCCAGATTCTGTGTCTGAATCTGGTTTCGAAGCTGCTCACACCACTGACCACCTGTTCAGATGCTTGTACAGTTGTGGCTTGCAGTTTTTACTTTTCAATCTAGAAACATAGCTAAGGTTTTTCTTTCAAGGAGAGGGATATCGATATGGGGACAGACCAGTGACTCTTCTTATGCATCTATCCAGATACACACCTGAATATGACCAGTTTTAGGTTAGATCATGCAAAAGGCAGATGTGAATCACTGCCTCTTTTTTCTTACTTATCCCTCTGGTCAGCTTCCCCCACCCACCCAAATGTCCTTTTAAGGATTTAGGAGACCATCAGTGAAACGATGAAAGGACCAATTAATTCTGAATAACAATTGCCTACCTTTAACCTGAATATAATCAAAAAGAATGAAAGTTCCTTGATTGAGTAGAGAGAAGAACATAACGATTCTTTGGCAGGCAAAAAGGTAAATTCAGGGGATGCTTTGAAACTTACTGGATTATGGCAAGGAGTTTTGGATGGTGCATGCTTCATTCTGTTTGGGGTGGATACAAGATGTAGTTTCCTGATGATACCTCGGCTTTTGGTGCTATTTCTTTTAAATTTTCTCTTGTCTTTTACTGCTATGTCCTAATGTGTGCTACAAAACCCCCGTTTTGCAATTCACTTAACACCTTATTGGTAAAATGTTATTACTGGGGTAAGATGCTTTTCTTCCTACTATTGGGATCTATTGGGAACTTTAAAGGCTGTGATTAAAAGAGTCTTCATTAATTTGGTGTAAAAGAAATAGAAACATCTACAAACTAATTCTTGTTTTTTCTTTTTATAATGCCTTGCAGGTGTGTTAAGGACAAGCTATATTTACCTTACTTGCTTTTGATAGTTTTTTTTTTAAGGCATAGACGCCTAAATTGACAGGTTTATGAAACGTGAATCTACAGTCCATGTGGCTGGCTGTTGGGTCCCCCAAAATTGGGTACCCCAATAATGGGTCCGTGATTAAAGGAGCGAGACTGATACAAAATAAAGGTCAAGTAAAGCTTTATTTCGCGCCAAGCATCAGGAATCATACCGACCGTCAAACAGACGGGTCGGGGCCTCCCTGCTTTCCAGACTGACTTTTATAGAGCAAAGGCCATGTGGTTGGGCCTGGCCACACACAGGTGGCCAATAAGATTGTAACACACCCAGGAAACTCCACAGTGATGCTAGGCGACCAACTGAATTACAATTTACCCTAATAGACATCTGAACCAGCCTATTTAGGATTGGTGCCAAAAGGCTCCCAAAGGGCGGGGCCCATACTCCTTGGTAGCTAGGAGACAGTACGTGCCCCCTACTGATTGAATACCTCCACCTGGCCTGACCCACCCTTGTACTTGGACTTTGTTACCTGGGACTGGTTTCCCCAGACTTGCTTTTAAATAAGGTCAATTTAAGTTTTAGAACAAAATGGCAGGTCAACTGGGGTGGGGCTGCTCTGGCTGAATAGGCCCCTACACTGGCATTCATAGGAATCTGAAATGAGTGTGATGCACGAATGTGGATTTTCTAGGCCTATAATTAGGAAACAAGGCCTTGTCAGTCCTACCCCGAATGAGGACCTTCTCTTTCTTACTTGTTTTTATCTAAAGACCTACTTAAAGGAGAGGTGTTTATAAGTAGCTGTTGATGTCATCATTTGAGAAATAGACCTCTTTTTTTCTAGGTGTATTCTGAGTTTTAAAGGTGGGAATATTCTTCCAGTTGGAAAAACCCAGATTAAAACTGTACTAACAGGGGTCCCTCAACAAGCATGATATTTCACAAATGGCAGAGATTGAAATCTTTTACTCCTTACCAATATAATGTGATGTTCATTTTCATATAAGACTTAAAATGAAGCATTTGAGAAATGAGGAAGTTCTAAAAATAACAAACCTTAATTAATGTGTCATCAAGGTCTCTGGCTGATATACGAGGAGAATTCTGAAACCTCGCCCAACAGTATCACTTTCCAGCTGCACCCTGATATTCCACAAGCACCATGCACTCATTTCCCCGTTTCACTTGCAGGCCATGTTACGACATCCGTGCTTGTGATTACATCATGTGGCCAAACCCCAAAGTTCCTTCATGTCTGACATCAGTTCCCCATCAACTTTTTTTTTTTTCACAATGCAACAGAAAGTGATTTTATTGCTGTGAATAAAATACAACAAAGCTTAGCAGAAGCCCAATCAACTCTTTAGGAAATTTTTTATAAACAATTGAAATATTCTCTGAACTCATTTGTCCTGTAAGCCTCACATTGGTGCCGCTGAGCAATCTCTGCCATAAGCCGCAGAGCTCTCCAAGAAAGGAGGTGGGGCAGATGCTCTGTTCGATAAATTGTGGTTGGGTTGGATGGACGTGTCTTAGATCTCATTGTCATTGTTGGGTCAGTCCAGCTTAGCAAATGTTTGCCAGATGCATCCCTCAAAACTCTCAAATCACTACTTTTGGTGGCTTGTGTCTCGAGAGACCAGTTTTTGCCATTTACATCAAACACAGAATGATGATCTGTTGTTCAACTACCAGTAGTTAAAAAGAGGAAACTGACCTGTGTAGAGCAGCTTGAGTACCAGGTACCACAGAACACACTTTTCTTTGTAATCCTCACAACTGTGCGGGGCAGGGCAATGACACCTTAGCGTGTGGGCCTGCAGGATGGCATAGAAGTGAGACGCAAAGACAGATTCAAAAGTGGGCCTCAGCTCCCTCCTATTCCAGCCTTGCGATCATGAGCAGGTGACTTAATCTCTTAAATTGCAGTTTTGACATCTGTGAAATCGATCTTGAAACAACGCTTGTATTATAAAGTCACTGATAGGATTAAATAAAATTATATGTATGAAGTGCTTAGAAGAGTGCCTGCCACATGGCACTCTGTGCTTAGTGCTTACTAGCCAGACACTGCTCTGATCGTTTTACGTGGACTAATTTAATCCTCACGACAGCTCTATGAGATAGGCACTAGTAGCATGCCCATTTACAGAACAGAAATCTGAGGCACAGAGGTTAAATAACTTGCCTGACACACAGTCAAGTAGTAGAGTCAGGAGGCAAACCCAGGCAGCTTGTTACCTGTGTTCTGTTTTCAACTAGGACATCACACTGCCACCGTAACAACTATTAAGCTACTTTGTTACAATGGTTATGAAACAGTCTCAGAGGGTTCAGTGATTTCCCCCGCATTTCACAACTCTAAATGACAGAGCTCCCGCAGTGTGAGCCCAAGTTGTCTGGCTCCCAAACTCACGTACGTTCTGTTTTATTTTTTCAAGGGGAAAGGCGTGGTGGTTCCTGTCTAGTGATAAATACCTATAGGGGAGCATCTGGGCGCATTATCCGAAGCCACTAGAAGTTGGCATAGAAAGGATGGTGTGGTGACAAGGCATGTTTGCCACAGCGGGAAAAAAGATCTCCGTGAAGTAAGAGCATCTGTATCAATTAGCGATCAAAAAGGAGAGAGGAGTACACAAATGTTCACAGCAGCCTCATTTGTAACAGCCCCAAACTGGAAACTATGCAGATACCCTTCAGAGGATGAATGCTTATACAGACAGTGGTACATCCATACCTGGATAACTACTCAGAAATTAAAAGGAATAAACTATTGATCCATGCAGGAACTTGGATGAATCTCAAAGGAATTACACTGAATAAAAAAATCCCCAAATGTTACATACTGTATATTCCATTCGTATAACATTGAAATGACCAATTTATGGAAATGGAGACCAGTTAACCGTTGCCGGGGGTCAGGAATGGGGATGTAGGAGGAGAAAGGTAAGTGTGGCTTTCAACGGGCAATAGGGGAGATCCTTGTGATGGAGAACCTTAACTGTGGTGGACACACAGACCTAGTCATGTACAGAATTTTCAATGTACAGAATTTTCAATGTACACACAGACACACGCACACGGGTACAAGAAAAATGGAGGAATCTGAATGAGATAGGTGGATTGTATCATTGTCAATATCCTGGTTATAAAATTTTAGTTTTGTAAGATGTTACCTTTGGGGGAAACTGGGTAAACGATATACGGGATCTCTCTGTTATAATTGCATGTAAATCTTCAATCATCTCAATAACTATTACAATTAAAAATAGAGGGAGGGGTTCCTGGGTGGCTTAGTCAGTTAAGCATCTGACTCTTGGTTTCACCTCAGGTTGTGATCTCAGGGTCCTGGGATCCAGCCCTGCGTCAGGCTCTGTGCTCAGCATGGAGTTTACTTAGGATTCTCCCTCCCTTCTCCCACTGTCCTTTCTATTCTCCCCCCCAAATAAATCGATAAATTTTGGTGGGGGGAAGGAAGGAGAGAGCTTTGGGCCAGGGGAGACAAAGAGTCCAAAAATGTTGTCCACTCTCCGGATTTAACCAATCCAGATTTAACAAATTAAGGGGCCTCTTATGTGAAAGTCCCTATCATAGAAAAGTTGGAAGCCAGGATGGTGGCAAATGTGGCTCTGTCAGCCTCCTCTCCATAAGCAGGCACTTTGGTAGCAGGTGTTAAGCTAAAGGCCAAAGTGGAAGAGAAATACCAAGATCCCAAGTAAGCGGAGAAAGAATACACAGTGGCAACGAGCAATCGCAAATAAGTACTATTGAGGTTTGGAGGTTTTTTTCTGCATTTCCTAAGTCTTCAGGATCAGAGGAGGAGACCTTTGAGGTGGTTCTTGGTTCTCCTATATCATCAGGGTTTGTTTGCATGGCTTAAAAATGGGCCTGCTCAAACGGAATTGGGATGAGGGAACATCGCCACCTAGTGTTGGTGGGCCCCTCAATTGCCCGTGGCCGTTTACAAGCTCCTCAGCTTGTCATTCTTTCCTGGCTCATTTCCCCTGATAAGGCAGAGCAGCAAAATGTTTACGAGCAAAGGTGAAGCTAGACAGCCTCAGTTCATATCCCTTCTCCACCTCTTCCTGGCTGGAGGACGTGGAGAGTTGGTCAACCTCTCTGTACGTTGGTTTCATCATCTGTCCAATGGGGACGACAGCAGCCTCACAGTTGGAGAAAGTCGTGTACACATGTGCTGGGCACAGAGCCTGGCTGCGGCAATCACTCCATACGTGTTAGTTCGATGACTATGACTCTGAGATGTCGGGCTCCAAAAGCTGCTTCATATTCTGCAAGCCAGAGTATCTGTTTTCTTCCCTCCCTCTGCCCTCCTTCCTCCCTTCATTCTTTCCTTCCTTTCTTCCTGGGGGGTGGGGTGGTAGGGCGGGCAGGGGGCTAGAGGGAGGGGCAGAGGGAGAGGGAGAAGACTCCATGTGCAACAAGGGGCTCGATCTCACGACCCTGAGATCACAACCCCAGCCGAAATCAGGACTTGGATGCTCAACCAACTCAGGCGTCCCAAGCCAGATTTGGTTCTGTCTTCACGGTGAGCCTCTTGGAGGCTGAGAGCAGAGAAACTGGGCTTCTTTGTCTTAGTCCTTTGGCATTTCTTTGGATTTCTGTTTTCTCACCCCTAAAACGGGAATAATAACATCTGCCTGTGTTTGCCTTACGGCCTCTTGTACACATGTTAAGATAATGTATGTGAGAGCACTTTAAGAAGAAGAGGCCCCCATAAGGCCTAGGATCTTAAAAGATAGTGTAAAGGAAGTAGTGTCACGTAAATCACATCCAGCCCCCAGAGGGCGGATTGCTGTGGAACGCGGTATCAGTCTGGCATTTGCTCCCTGTCTACCAGTACCCCTCCCCCCGCACCTCCCAGGGCTGTCCCCACCACGGTCACGTGTCCTAGTCACAGAATCCTAAGTGTCTGGTTTGGGAGTGTGAGACCCGAGAGCAGGAGTGGAGTGACGTGGGGCGAGGTAAACCCTTGACCAGCTTCGTCCTAGCCACCCTACCAGTTTAAACCTGCTAGATTCTGCTCATTTCCTTCACCCTGGAGTCAAGCTTACGGGTTGGGCTTCATTTCCCCAACACACCCCTGAGCACTTTGTGACTAATGAGCTCCTCTTAGAGAGTTACTTTGGAGCACGGCAGGAAGGGGTCTGGATCCTGAACATCTGGAGCATCTGGAGGCCCAGCAATATTCCTCTGCATGCTGGTTTTCTCTTAGGGCTTTTTCTTGATACTCCGCCACCAAGGCAAGATTGCTCACGCTTCCAGTGACCAGTGCCTGTCATGTCCCTGACCATGCTTTTGCATGGACAAGTCATCTACACAGTAAAAGTAGCCAACATCTGGCCAGTCCTTGCCAATCAATGTAGGCAAAGTCAGATGGTGGCTGCTGAGAACCGTGCCACCTTCTGTGTGTGAAGAACTTCCACGTAAGTATTTTCACTCCCATTTTAAGATGGGGCATTTAAGGTCTGAGGGAGTCAAGAGGAGTGTCCAGAGTCAATCAGCTTGTAGGTGGCTCTGCTGAAACGTGCTCCCTACGGGTCTCCTCTGGAGCTCGCTCAGGTTCCGGGAAAGAGTGGGCTCTCACACAGTCAGACGAAAGCCTCCTACTGGGTCATGCAGGCACCTCCCAGCTGATAGAAAAGAGACTCAGAGGTGTGAGTGCTTTCCTAATGCCCTGGGAGGTTATCGCTAGGCTCTGCCTTCTCCATCCAGGACAGAGGCTGACGTTGGTGTGAGTCGCGATGGCCTCTATCGGGGCTGGAGAGCGTCAGGGGCCGCTGCCCTGGAGGGATGCCCCGCTTGTGCGTCCCCTGACTCCCTGTAGCACAGTGTTGAGGCCTCAGACTGGGTCAAATCGCTCTGGGTTCAAATTCTGCCTAAGCTATTTACAGCTGTGCAGGGTGATGTGCCTTCTAAGCCCAACTCCCTTGTCTGTAAAAAAGGAGTAAAATCAGCACATTCCTTGTTAGGGATGTTTTGGGTTTACCCAGGGCTGGCTACTTAATTTGCAAAATGAAAATGCAGGGCTCCTTTTTCAAAAGGCAAGAATAAAGCTTTTCCCCTTCTTCCACAGTCCCTCCCTTGGCCTATGGTGGTGCTGGTTATTTGCTAGTAAAAGGCATGTTTCCTCAGGCACAGGAGTCCTTTCTGGGTGAGTGCAGACCCTCGCTGGTGCCTGGGGTCCCACCCGGAGACTTAAGTGTTCTGGGCTGTGTGTAAACCAAGGCTCCAAGCCCCCAGCACGTAGTTCACTATCCTATCAGCCTTTACTTACTAAAGCTAAATTCAAGATAAAATTATCGAACATTTTAAGATGGTGACCACAGAGCACTCAACCCCCAAATGTAACCCCTTCTGAGTGTGGGACTTATGTAACTGCATTGGTGGCCTGCCCCCAAACCTGGCCCTGAACTTGCTTATAAGCAGTTAGCACAGTCTTGAGCCCATAATAAGATCTCACCAGGTGCTCAGTAGAAAAAGCCACAGCTTTGCTCCCCGGTCCCATCAGGAATCCCACGGCTCAAGCCCTCACTGGAGCTTTGCATCTGCAACCTAGCTTCTGGGAGAAGTCAGGGAAGGTGTGATGATCACCTTTGTAGAAATTGGGAAACTGAGACCCAGAGAGGAGATAAGACTTGGTGTTGCTTACCCTCTAATTAGTTTCAGAGTCAGAAGCCAGTGGTAATCTCTAGATGCTGGGCCAGTGCTGAGCATCTCAAGTTCAGCATCCACTCCGGGCCTCCTGACATTACCCGGGCATCGTGAGTGGTGATATCCCACCCAGCTCCTGTGGGGAGAACAATTTCTGCCCTCCCCCTTCCATAGCTTTCTGAAACTGCTCAATACCAAGCTTTTCCAGAAAGCCTTCCCTGCCAAGGAACTCCCCGTAAGACTTTTTCTTGCATGTGCTCATTCACCCAAAATTCAATTGTATGGAATATAGTTTATTGCTTGTGCCTTTAATATTAACTAACTTTATGAGCATGTTTCTGGCTTACTAAATATTTTTTAACCTTATTTATAATAGCTCCATAATATTTCATTTTAGGGAAGCTCCATAATTTATTTGACTAATCCCCAGTTATTAGACACTCAGGGTGTTTCTAATGATTTGTTAGTTACTGAAAGGCGATGTATAAAGTTCTAAACTGGGGATAATCATCATACCTGGCTCATAGACCCTTGTGAAGATTAATTAAATACAGGAATAGCATTTAAGAAGTGAAACAGGTAAGTACTATGCATGTGTTAATAATATTATTCTGTTAGCTTTGTTACTTTGATAATGCTACTGTTGATACTATTTTACACACATCCTTGAACATGTAAGTGATAATTTCCTAGAAGTTGCATTACTGAGTCTGAGGGGAGGGTGTAGTGCGTCCACGATTTATGGAGGGTATGGCCTGCAGCTAGCAGGGAGACCAGGGGGCAAAGGGGGGGGGGCTAGGATTGAGCCCCAGGCTTTGGCTGGAAACATTTGTTATGATCTGTGATGCCTGAGGACATTTAGACAACCCGTCTGTCCACTTCAGAGCTGAAAACAGGAAGATATGGGGAGTATAAATCCATTGGGAAGGACCCAGAAAAGCTCTGATAGCCCAGCATAGACAGAGGACTTTGCCCTCCAGTTCCAGAACATAAAGTGGACATCTTTCTGTGTTCTCTTCCTTGGTTCCTGCTACGACTATGGAATTTGGGCCTTGGATGTAAGGTGGTGGAGATGAAATTGGATGGGATCGTTGAGGCTTTTTTATTTATTTATTTATTTATTTATTTATTTGACAGATCACAAGTAGGCAGAGAGGCAGGCAGAGAGGGAGAGGAGGAAGCAGGCTCCCCACCTAGCAGAGAGCCCGATGCAGGGTCCAATCCCAGGACCCTGGGATCATGACCCAAGCCAAAGGCAGAGGCTTAACCCACTGAGCCACCCAGGCGCCCCTGGTTGTGAAGTCTTAAACAGGCATCTGTGATATTCGGCTGTCACGTCAGGTCAGCACTGGGTAGAGGAGCAAGGCAGGATTAACAGCTATCTTGGTGGTTGGCCTGCCCCCAGATAACTCCTGTCAACTGTCTTCTGTCACGGGTTTCTGGTTTTGTAACTCAAAAGTAGGTGTCTTTAGGATGCCCCTTGTACAACACTGTTACCTAGGGAAGAGGGTAGATGGAATGGAATGGTAGAATCAGAGGATTTCAGAGATGAAAGGGAATGAATCCCGTCTAGTATTCTCGTTTGTGAGTCAGAATCTACATTGAGGCTTGAGTGGAATCTGCCCCTTTAAGGTCATTCATGCTGATGCAGGGGAGCTACACTTTGAGGAACTCTGTACTATAATATCCCAGGTAAGTTGGTTGCTTCTAGTGTTGGGGAGCTCACCACCTCAGGAGACAACCTATTCCATTTTAGAGTAGAGCCAAGTATAAGAAAGATCTGCTATGTGGAGCTGGAATTCACCTTGGTATAAATTCCAGTCACTGGACCATGCCCCAGGGCCATGCAGAGAGGGTGCAATCCCTCTAGCCTTAGATGGGCAGGTGGACTTGATAGTTCTGCCACGATGAGGATCTGTGAGTCAAGGTCCTATTGGCAGAGAGCACTTATGAATCTCAGTTGGCTGGCCTTTGAGAAACTCATTCCCCCTTCTTGCTGGGGTGGATGCCTCCTTCCAAATACAGGAGTGGCTTTCAAAACAAGAGAGCAGAATCCCTGGGGGCGGGGGGAGGGCATCATTGAGCAAGTCAGGGCTGTGAAAGCAATTCGTGAGGTTGGGTTTGCAGGGCAGGGGTGCTGAGCAGGGGCCTGGCCAGTTCCAGGACCTGGCTGCTGCCCGGCTCCGCCTCTAACCCTCCAGTGGATTCTGAGCAAATCCTGTCCCCTCACTCCCCCATCCCTCCAGGGCGAGGGTGGGGGTGGGGGGGGAGGCACAATTTTCACATCTGCACAATAGCCCCTTCCAGTCTTCCCATTCTGAGATCCCAATCTCAAAACCTGGCTTGCTCGCATCCTACCTCCTCTTTGCTACTCTGGCTGGTTTTTGGGGGGTGGGGGGCAGCAGGGGCAGCACAGTTCGTGTTCTTAGGAGAGAATCACAAGGCCAAGGCTGAGAAGGGACACTTCAGGCTCATGCAGCAGCCTGGCTCTTTTAGGTGCTGGGCCCAGCTGGGGGCATGAAGCATGGAGGGGTGGGCCTCCGTGGTGGGTGTCTCTGCTCTGCTACAGGTGTTGAGGGCTGTGGGTCCCCAGAGCCGGTGCTGTGGGCCTCAGGGAAGGTCTATGGACTGTCAAAGGGTCCCTCTTCTGCACACATCCCGGGTCTTCACCTGACCCCATTTCCTTGTTTAGTCAGGAGTGATCTGAGGGTTGAGGCAAAGCGAACTCCATGCCTGCGAGCACGGACCTTCTGTGCATTCTTGGGACATCGCTCTCACTTCCCCTGGCCTCTGTTTCCTCATCTGTCCAGGGGGCTAACAGTGCTGACCTTTCAGGGCTGATATGCTCATCCTAGAAGACAATGTCTCTCATCACCCTCCGTAAACTGTTACATGCTGGGAACAGGCTGGCTATTGTTACTCTGTTTGTTCTCAGGTTGGCGTGAGAGAAGCAAGAGATCTCCATCAAGATGGCTTCTGTGCCAAAATGTGAGTTCCTGGCCTTCTGCTTTCTTGCGATTTTTTTCTCTGTATCCTAGTCACTTGGTTAGGGAGGCCGTGACTTGGGGTGTGACAGGAAAGAGGGGCTAGCTGAGCAGGAAACTCTTCCCAGAGTTGCCAGAGTTCTGACTAGTCTTTACAGAGAAAGGAAACATCTCTCAGGGAACCTGGAGGCACAGACCAGCAGGACTGGGGTGAGGCTACACTAGCTATGGGCAGAGGTGGCCCCTGGGGAGCTTATGCGCAGGGGCTGTGGATGTTGGAAAGCACTACTGCCTAGTAGAGGCTCCAGGTCTTTCCTGGGGAAGTGCTAACATAGAGGGCCACCGGCCAGTGTGATGGGGGAGCTGGCAGAGTTCCTCTATTGATAGTCAGGCCCTACTTGGTTGGGGAAGGACCCTGGATCAGGAGGAAGCAATCTGGGAGTCTACCCCCACCATGGCACAACTGCCTCACATCTTTGTAGGGATGCCCTTTCCTTCTCTGGATCTCAGTGTCCTTCCCTACACAATAGGTCCCTAACCCCTTCCCCACCCAGTTCTGACGATGGCAGCAGGGTTCAAGTAGAAGAATGCATGCGAACGTGCCTTGAGAAAGCTGAACACACTGAGTGTGGAAAGGGATAGGACATGGGGAGAAGCAGACTTGGACACGTTCAGGTCACACCAGCAAGCTAGCCTCCCTGTGAGCCCGGTTTCTCTACACCATCCCCTCCAGAGTTGGCAAAGACACTGACAAAGGGGCAGCAGAAGGAGAAGGGGACTCTGTAGAGCAAGCCACGTGAGGGGCAGCAGTGGAAGGTGGAACAGGATGGTGAGGCCTGGGAACCCTCACTGGGTCAGAGTCATCGGAAAAGAGCTTGCCCGGGGCACAGCCACCAGACCATGGGGGAGACCCTCTCTGGGGGGACTATGCTTCCAGATTTAAGCTGCTCCTGGCAATCACATGTCAGAACTTGGGATGCGGAGAGGCTGGCTCTGCTCAGGTATAAGAGGACCTGGGGAGGAAGCTGTTGACCAACTTTAGTGCTGTGTGAATGGACCAATCACCATCCAGGGGCTCTATGCATGGATTCAAAACCCACCTATATACTGACTGAGCGGGGCTGAGAGGCCTGGGGAAAGGGACTGTGGGCTTCATAGGGGGACGGTGATTATGAGGACATTGTTCCTGTCCCCGGAAGGAGCAACTCTGTCCTGATTCCACTCCAGCCTCACTTTAGCTGGTCAGGGAAGCAAAGTCATTTGTCCAAGTCCTGTGTCTAAATCCTGCATCCGAGCAGCAGCATCCCCATTCAATATCCTCCTTTTCCCCGGAAACTGACCTTCTGAAATGAATTTCTTTTTGAAGTTGGTGAAGAAGAGGTAAATTGATATAGCTGCCTTCTGCCTCGGGCATCTCTTGGAAAAGTCATAAAGCAGGAAAAGATGCTAAACCATCATTTCTCTGCTTCTTCTCTCCCCTCCGCTTGTAGCCTCTCAGTGCCTGGGGATCTTTCCCTTTCCCCTTACCATGCTTACCTGAAAGAATCCAATAGCAGCTGTTTATAGTTTAAGGTCAGAGACTTTTAGAAGCTCGTGTCAGAATTTGGACAAAAATCTACGTCTCCCCATTGCGATGTCCCCTTTGCTGGTCTTTGCTGCACTGGGTTGAATTTGTTTCCTGTCCTGGCTCCCCAGCGCTGCACCTGACTCATCTTGTTTGGCACCTGCGCATATCCCACACTCAGCCGAGGGGCTGGAGGAGGGGGAGGTCCTCTGAGGGCAATGAGGGCTGCAGACACTGTGGGACACCTGGGCCAGCTGCAGGACCTCCGCATTGACGTCGGGTCTCCATGGCAGGAGGACAGAGGCAGTGAGCGTGATGGCAGCAGCAGTGATGAGGACCCCACACAGAATGCCTGTGAGAGGCACCAGCCGGACTGTCTTCTTGGACTCAAGCACCCAGAGCCCCAGGGAAACTGGAAGGGACTTTCCAGAGGTCACACCGAGAGTCAGAGAGAGCAGGGTTGGTCCTCAGGGCTGCTGAGGACCACAGGGGAGGTTCTGGCTGAGGACTGATGTCACCTCAGAGTGTCAGAGAGGGTGCCCAATGTCGGAGAGGTGTCAGAGCAGGGCCAGACCTGGGATGGGGATCTGGACTCCTAGCACAGTGCTCCCTCTACTGACCTAAGTTGCCCGAGTTCCGGGCCTTGAGCCCCAGACATTATTCAGGAGACAAGGAAAGAAAGTGCCCCCTCTACTTCCAGAAGGGAGCTTCAGGTCTCTCTGTGAGAAGAAGCCATAGAATCTTGCAGGAGGGGGCACCTGGGTGGCTCAGTCAGTTAAGCGGCTGCCTTCAGCTGGGGCCATGATCTTGGGGTCCTGGGATGGAGCCCCATGTTGGCTCCTTGCTCAGTGGGGAGTCTGCTTTACCCTCTCCCTCTGTCCCTGCCCCAACTCATGTTCTCTCTCTCTCTCAGATAAATAAACAAAACAAAAAAAGAATCCTTCGTGAGAAGGCAGGGATTAACATGCGCTGTGAGATGGGTAGCTCTCTATTTGAGTCCTGAATTACCTGCAAGAGAGAGACACACAGGCATGGAGGGATGAGGGTGTTTCACGTGGAGTGCAGAGGAAAGTGGAAACAGGGATTAGCAATTGAATTCTGGAGAAATTCAAGGTGTGAAAGAAGCAGGATCTAAGGCCAAGGCTGGGACCCCCATGACCTGCCTGGGAGTTCCCACATGCTCCGGCCACACAGCCCCTGTCACTTCCCTTCTGTGTCGTCTCCTTGGCCAGTCTGACTTGTCTCCTCCTGTCACACAGAACCAGGAAGGGATCACCATGAAAAAGAAGAAATGAGTCAATTAACTACAGGAACTGGCCAACAGGGGAGCCAGATCTGGAGCCCAAGAGAGGTGGGAGCAAGGGCGGCGAAGGAGGAGGAATGTCACAGAATGAAATTGTCCACTTAGACCAGGAAAGCCTTTCGTGTTCCTTGTCATTTCATTCGGATCATTCCCCCTCCCCCATAAATGCCCTTACAGCAATAAAATCCTAAAACTTATTTAGCCCCTATCATACCAGAGTCCTGGTGCTCGGTGCTCTTCTCAATGATTTACTGTAATCCTCCAAACAACCAAATATGTCTGTCGCATCATCATTCTAAATTCCTGACGGGGACCCAGGCCTAGCGAATTTAAAAATCTTGCCCAGAATCAACATAGCTGTGGGGTGGGTGGGGCGGGAGGAGGGGTTCACACGCAAGCCTTTGACAGTCGCGACTATCCACAGGTGAAACACACGAAAGGCCGACCTCCTCCACTTAAAGGCTCCCTGCATCCCCCGCAGGTGCTCTGCAGCCCCATCAGCCTAACACGAAGGAGCCCTAACTAGATGTAAGCGTCTGGACGTGAACTCGGCTAGATTGACCAGAATGCTGAGGCAGAAGCAGGGAGGAGAGTGAGATAGAAGGATCCTTGCCGGCCCGGCAGCAGGAGACGGGGATTGGTTCCCAGCCTGGACTCGGAGCAGGTGGGAGACCTTGAGCACGTTGCTTACCGCCTCTCTGGTTTAGCTTCTACACCTGTAACCCCAGAAATAAAAACTCAGGCAATAAAACCGTTTCGGTTTCCAGGGCGTTTGGCTCCATCTTCTGGTCAGTTCTTACCACTGCAGCTTTTTGCAGGGTTGTGATCCGCCTTGGGCAGCTTCTGGGAAACTTCGGGTCACTGTGGGGGCTGAGGGCGGAGTAAGCGCAGAGCAAGGGCTGACCTGAAAGTCCAAGGAATTGTTCTGGTCTCTGGGCTGCGTTGACCCTCTGCCGCGAGTGGGTGGACACACTCAAGGAGGCAGCCGGTGGGGCTGGAGCCCCACATGGCACAGTACTATGGGACATTAGAGACCATGAGTTTGGCCCCACCAAAGTATAGAAGGGGAAACTAAGGCCTGGGAAGAGGTAGGGACCCGCTCCAGGCCACACACATAGGTTCCAGATCTTGTGACACCCAAATTTCCCGGCCTCCCCTCTGCCCAGCTGCTTCCCCTCTCGCCAAGATGTCCGACCCAGCTGGTCACGTCTGCCCTTCCTCCTGAGATGGAGCCATCTGCCTAATAAGTGCACTGCCCTGTCCACCTGCTGTCACGACACACCACCCTCTCCTGGTCTGAGCTCCACCTCCCTGAGCCAGGGCTCTCCTGAGAGAATGGGCACACGGCAGGAAGAGGGGTGTGGAGACATGCATTCTCCTCCAGCCCAGCCTTCCCCCCACCAAGATGGTTGAGAAGATGAAATGTGTAGGTGATGTGTGAGTACATTGTGAATTCTTGAGGCCTCCGTTAAAGTATTACATTTCCAGATGTGTCTGGCTCCTCCTCAAGTCACACAGGTTCCCACGCGTCTGTTGGAGCCAGTCAGCCTGCAGGCTGAGGGAGAGGTGTGGAGAGCTGGAGAAACTGGAGAAAACGCAAATATGTGGGTACAGAGGTAATACTTAATCTTCTAGTCCAGCCTGGTGAGGACCTGAGGTAGCCATTCTTCTAATCTTCTGGCATCAGAATCTGGGACCTCTTGGCAGAATCTGGAGATGAACTCCTTCCTCTTGCCCAGATCCCACTCATTTCTGGAAGATGAGTGAGTACAAGTCTGAGAGAGTATCTTGGAGGCACTCCTGCTGACCCAGAATCCAGTCTTAAAATGCCCAGAAGATATAATGGGGGAGGCAGAGGAGGACTAAGGCCCAGAGGAGCAGCCCGAAGAGGCAGGAACCCTTCCTTGCCTGGATCTTGAGTTCCCAGGGCAATCAAGATTCTGTTTGGATAGCAGAGAGTTGGAGAAACGGGAGGTGAAGAGGGAAGGTTGGGGTCAATCAGAGCAGACTGGCTGCTCTTCCCTGAACAGTCCCAAAATGTGGGGTCACTGCCTTTCCTAGAAAGCCCTGTTCCTCCTAAGGCAGCTCTTTGAAAAGACCTGCTTAGCATTTCCAGGCGGTGATTCTGAGATCACGAATGTCAGAGTCCCCTGGGGTGAGCTGCAGCATCATATCCTGTGAGACTGGCCTGGGAATCTGCCTCCATGGCAGCCTCTGCAAGCTTCGGGAACCACTGGTTACCCTCTGTCATGTTGGAATCCAAGCCCCCACTCTCACCCTCTTCCCTGGGGACCGTTCCACCAACTGTTTCTGAGAGGATGTAGTTTTTTCCTTTCTCAATATTCTGCTCCTTTGTCACTTCCCATGTTCTTCCCTCTTATTCACAGTCTCCATGCCTGTTTTGTATATAGGGCACCATGGGATTCGGGGCAGGGTGTTTTGAACAAGAAAGGATGTTGTACTTTGTCAAATGCTTTTTCGGCATCTATTGAGAGTATTATATGGTTCTTGTTCTTTCTTTGATTAGTGTATTGTATCACTTTGATTGATTTGAGGATGTTGAGCCAACCTTGCAACCCAGGAATAAATCCCACTTGGTCATGGTGAATAATCCTTTCAATGTAGTGTTGGCTAGTATTTCAGTGAGAATTTTCGCATCTGTGTTCATCAAGGATATTGGTCTGTAATTCTCCTTTTCGATAGGGTCTTTGTATGGTTTGGGGATCAAGGTAATGCTGGCCTCATAAAATGAGTTTGGAAGTTTTTCTTCCATTTCTATGTTTTGAAACAGTTTCAGGAGAATAGGTATTAATTCTTGAAATGTTTGATAGCATTCTCCTGGGAAGCCTTCTGGCCCTGGGAAATTTTGATGACTGCTTCAATCTCCTTACTGGTTATGGGTCTGTTCAGGTTTTCTAATTCCTCCTGGTTCAGTTTTGGTAGTTTATATGTCTTTAGGAATGCATCCATTTCTTCCAGATTGTCTAATTTGCTGGTGTATCATTGCTCATAATGTTCTTATAATTGTTTATATTTCTTTGATGTTGGTTGTAATCTCTTCTCTTTCATTCATTATTTTATTAATTTGGGTCCTTTCTCTTTTCTTTTTGATAAGTCTGGCTAGGGATTTATCAATCTTATTAATTCTTTCAAAGAACCAGCTCCTAGTTTCATTGATTTGTTCTACTGCTCTTTTGGTTTCTATTTTATTGATTTCTGCTCTGATCTTTAATATTTCTCTTCTCCTGCTGGGTTTAGGCTTTCTTTCTTGTTCTTTCTCCAGCTCCTTTAGGTGTAGGGTTAAGTTGTGTACTTAAGACCCTTACTGTTTCTTGAGAAAGGCTTGTATCACTATATACTTTCTCTCAGGACTACCTTTGCTGTATCCCACAGATTTTGAACCGTTGTGTTTTCATTTTCATTTGTTTCCATGAATTTTTAAAAATTCTTCTTTAATTTCTTGGTTGACCTATTCATTCTTTAGTAGGATACTCTTTAGCCTTCATGTATTTGAGTTCTTTCCAACTTTCCTCTTATGATTGAGTTCTAGTCTCAAAGCGTTGTGATCCAAGAAATATGCAGGGAATGATCCCAATTTTTTGGTACTGGTTGAGACCTGATTTGTGACCCAGAATGTGATCTATTCTGAAGAATGTTCCATGTGCACTAGAGAAGAATGTGTATTCTGTTGCTTTGGGTTGGAATGTTCTAAATATATCTGTCATGTCCCTCTGTCATTTACAGCCTTTATTTCCTTGTTGATCTTTTGGTTAGATGATGTGTCCATTTCAGTGAAGGGAGTGTTAAAGTCTCCTCCTATTATTGTATTATTGTTGATGTGTTTCTTTGATTTTGTTGTTATTGTTTATATAATTGGCTGCTCCCACGTTAGGGGCACAGATATTTAAAATTGTTAGATCTTCTTGTTGGACAGATGCTTTAAGTATGTAGAGTGTCCTTCCTCATCTCTTATTATAGTTTTTGGCTTAACACCTAATTTATCTTATATAAGGATTGTCACCCCAGCTTTCTTTTGATGTCCATTACCATAGTAAATTTTTTTTTTATTACCACCCCCTCACTTTAAATCTGGAGGTGTCTTTGTGTCTAATTGAGTTTCCTGTAGACAGCATATCAATGGGTATTTTTTTTTAAGATTTTATTTATTTATTTGACAGAGAACACAAGTAGGCAGAGAGGCAGGCAGAAAGAGAGAGAGAGAGAGAGAGAGAGAGAGAAGCAGGCTGTGCACTGAGCAGAAAGCCTGATGCGGGGCTCGATCCCAGGACCCTGGGATCATGACCTGGGCTGAAGGCAGAGGCTTTAACCTGCTGAGCCACCCAGGCGCCCCAATGGGTATTTTTTAAAATCCATTTTGATACTCTGTGTCTTTTGATTGGGGGCCTCGCCAGCATCTGTCATTTCCTGACTTGTTAATTTTAGCCATTCTGACTGGTGTGAGGTAATATCTCATTGTGGTTTTGATTTGTATTTCCTTGATGCCGAGTGATATGGAGCACTTTTTCATGTTTGGTCATCTGGATGTCTTCTTTGCAGAAATGTCTGTTCATGTCTTCTGCCCATTTCTTGGTTGGATTATTCTTTGGGTGTTGAGTTTGATAAGTGCTTTATAGATTTTGGACACTAGCTCTTTATCTGATATGTGGTTTGCAAATATCTTCTCCCATTCTGTCAGTTGTCTTTTTGTCTTTGCTGTGCAAAAGCTTTTGATCTTGATAAAATCCTAATAGTACATTTTTGCCCTTGCTTCCCTTGCCTTTGGTGATGTTCCTAGGAAGATGTTGCTGCGGCTGAGGTCAAAGAGGTTGCTGCCTGTGTTCTCCTCAAGGATTTTGATGGATTCCTGTCTCACATTAAGGTCCTTCATCCATTTTGAGTCTATTTGCATGTGTGGTGTAAGGAAATGGTCCAATTTCATTTTTCTGCATGTGGCTGTCCAATTTTCCCAACACCATTTATTGAAGAGGCTGTCTTTTATCCATTGGACATTCTTTCCTGCTTTGTCGAAGATTAGTTGACCATAGAGTTGAGGGTCTATTTCTGGGCTCTCTATTCTGTTCCATTGATCTATCTGTCTGTTTTTGTGCCAGTACCATGCTGTCTTGATGATGACAGCTTTGTAATAGAGCTTGAAGTCCGGAATTGTGATGCCACCAACTTTGGCTTTCTCTTTCAATATTCCTTTGGCTATTCGAGGTCTTTTCTGGTTCCATATAAATTTTAGGGTTATTTGTTCCATTTCTTTGAAAAAAAAAAAAAAAAGGATGGTATTTTGATAGGAATTGCATTAAATGTGTAGATTGCTTTAGGTAGCATAGACATTTTCACAATATTTATTCTTCCAATCCAGGAGCATGGAACATTTTTCCATTTCTTTGTGTCTTCCTCAATTTCTTTCACGAGTACTTTATAGTTTTCTTAGTATAGATTCGTTGCCTCTTTGGCTAGGTTTATTCCTAGGTTTTGGGTGCAATTGTAAATGGAATTGACTCCTTAATTTCTCTTTCTTCTGTCTTGTTGTTGGTGTAGAGAAATGCAGCTTATTTCTGTGCATTGATTTTATATCCTGACACTTTACTGAATTCCTGTACAAGTTCTAGCAGTTTTGGAGTAGAGTAGTTTGGGTTTTCCACATATAGTATCATTTCATCTGCAAAGAGTGATAGTTTGACTACTTCTTTGCTGATTTGGATGCCTTTAATTTCCTTTTGCTGTCTGATTGCTGAGGCTAGGACTTCTAGTACTATGTTGAATAGCAGTGGTGATAATGGACATCCCTGCCGTGTTCCTGACGTTAGCAGAAAAGCTTTCAGTTTTTCTCCATTGAGAATGATATTTGTGGTTTTTCATAGATGGCTTTGATGATATTGAGGTATGTGCCCTCTATCCCTACACTTTAAAGAGTTTTGATCAGGAAGGGATGCTGTACTTTGTCAAATGCTTTTTCACCATCTATTGAGAGTATCATATGGTTCTTGTTCTTTCTTTTATTGATGTGTTGTATCACATTGACGGATTTGCAGATGTTGAACCAACCTTGCAGCCCTGGAATAAATCCCACTTGGTCGTGGTGAATGATCCTTTTAATGTACTGTTAAATCCTATTGGCTAGTATTTTGGTGAGAATTTTCGCATCTGTGTTCATCAAGGATATTGGTCTGTAGCTCTCTTTTTTGATGGGATCCTTGTCTGGTTTTGGGATCAAGGTGATGCTGGCCTCATAAAATGAGTTTGGAAGTTTTCCTTCCATTTCTATTTTTTGGAACAGTTTCAGGAGAATAGGAATTAGTTCTTCTTTAAATGTTTGGTAGAATTCCCCTGGGAAGCCATCTGGCCCTGGGCTTTTGTTTGTTTGGAGATTTTTGATGACCATTTCAATCTCCTTACTGGTTATGGGTCTGTTCAGGCTTTCTATTTCTTCCTGGTTCAGTTGTGGTAGTTTATATGTCCCTAGGAATGCATCCATTTCTTCCCAATTGTCAAATTTGTTAGTGTAGAGTTGCTCATAGTATGTTCTTATAATTGTCTGTATTTCTTTGGTGTTAGTTGTAATCTCTCCTCTTTCATTCATGATTTATTTGGGTCCTTTCTCTTTTCTTTTTTATAAGTCTGGTCAGGGGTTTATCAATCTTATTAATTCTTTCAAAGAACCAGCTCCTAGTTTCGTTGATTTGTTCTATTTGGTTTTTTTGCTTTCTATTTCATTGATTTCTGCTCTGATCTTTATGATTTCTCTTCTCCTGCTGGATTTAGGGTTTCTTTCTTGTTCTGTCTCCAGCTCCTGTAGGTGTAGGATTAGGTTGTGTACCTGAGACCTTTCTTGTTTCTTGAGAAAGGCTTGTACCGCTATATATTTTCCTCTCAGGACTGCTTTTGTTGTGTCCCACAGATTTTGAACCATTGTGTTTTCATTATCATTTGTTTCCATGAATTTTTCAATTCTTCTTTAATTTCCCGGTTGACCCATTCATTCTTTAGAAGGACGCTGTTTAGTCTCCATGTATTTGGGTTCTTTCCAAATTTCCTCTTGTGATTAAGTTCTAGCTTCAGAGCATTGTGGTTTGAAAATATGCAGGGGATGACCCCAATCTTTTGATACCGGTTGAGACCTGATTTAGGACCGAGGATGTGATCTCTTCTGGAGAATGTTCCATGTGCACTAGAGAAGAATGTGTATTCTGTTGCTTTGGGATGAAATGTTCTGCATATATCTGTGATGTTCATCTGGTCCAGTTTGTCATTTAAGGCCTTTATTTCCTTGTTGATCTTTTGCTTGGATGATCTGTCCATTTCAGTGAGGGGAGTGTTAAAGTCCCCTACTATTATTGTATTATTGTTGATGTGTTTCTTTGGTTTTGTTATTAATTGGTTTATATAGTTGGCTGCTCCCATACTGGGGGCATAGCTATTTAAAATTGTTAGATCTTCTTGTTGGACAGATCCTTTGAGTATGATATAGTGTCCTTCCTCATCTCTTATTATAGTCCTTGGCTTAAAATCTAATTGATCTGATATAAGGATTGCCACTCCTGCTTTCTTCTGATGTCCATTAGCATGGTAAATTCTTTTCCACCCCCTTACTTTAAATCTGGAGGTGTCTTTGGGTTTAAAATGAGTTTCTTGTAGGCAACATATGGGTGGGTTCTGGTTTTTTATCCATTCTGATACCCTGTGTCTTTTGATTGGAGCATTTAGCCCATTAACATTCAGGGTAAATATTGAGAGATATGAATTTAGTGCCATTGTATTGCCTGTAAGGTGACTGTTACTGTATATTGTCTCTGTTCCTTTCTGATCTATTATTTTTAGGCTCTCTCTTTGCTTAGAGGACCCCTTTCAGTATTCCTGTAGGGCTGTTTTGGTGTTTGCAAATTCTTTCAGTTTTTGTTTGTCCTGGAAGCTTTTAATCTCTCTTTCTATTTTCAATGATAGCCTAGCTGGATATAGTATTCTTGGCTGCATGTTTTTCTCGTTTAGTGCTCTGAATATATCATGCCAGCTCTTTCGGGCCTGCCAGGTCTCTGTGGATAAGTCTGCTGCCAATCTAATATTTTTACCATTGTATGTTACAGACTTCTTTTCCCGGGCTGCTTTCAGGATTTTCTCTTTGTCGCTAAGACTTGTAAATTTTAATATTAGGTGACAGGGTGTGGACCTATTCTTACTGATTTTGAGGGGGGTTCTCTGCACCTCCTGGATTTTGATGCTTGTTCCCTTTGCCATATTGGGGAAATTCTTTCCAATAATTCTCCCCAGTATACCTTCTGCTCCCATCTATCTTTCTTCTTCTTCTGGAATCCCAATTATTCTAATGTTGTTTCATCTTATGGTGTCACTTATTTCTTGAATTCTCCCCTCGTGGTCCAGTAGCTGTTTGTCCCTCTTTTGCTCAGCTTCTTTATTCTCTGTCATTTGGTCCTCTATATCGCTAATTCTTTCTTCTGCCTCATTTATCCTAGCAGTGAGAGCCTCCATTTTTGATTGCACCTCATTAATAGCTTTTTTTACTTCAACTTGTTTAGATTTTAGTTCTTTTATTTCTCCAGAAAGGGCTTTTATATCTCCTGAGAGGGTTTCTCTAATATCTTCCATGCCCTTTTTGAGCCCGGCTAGTACCTTGAGAATCATCATTCTGAACTCTAGATCTGACATATTACCAATGTCTGTATTGATTAGGTCCCTAGCCTTCGGTACTGCCTCTTGTTCTTTTTTTTTTTTGTGGTGAATTTTTCCTTCTTGTCATTTTGTCCAGATAAGAGTATATGAAGGAGCAAGTAAAATACTAAAAGGATGGCAACAACCCCAGGAAAATATGCTTTAACCAAATCAGAAGACATCCCAAATCGTGAGGGGGGAGAAAGGGGATAAAAAGAGGTTCAGAAAGAAAAAGGAAAAAGAAAAAGAAAAGAAACAATTAAAAAAAGAAAACGAATAAAGAAAAGTATAAAAAAGAAAAAATATATATATATAGATTTATCCGAGATAAACTAGTTAAAAAACGTTAAAATAGAAAAGGGTAAAAGTTAAAAAAAAAATCTAGCAGAAGAAGAGAAAAAAAAATTGAAAAAGAAAAAAATAATTAAATTAACTACAAGACTGAAGAATCATGGGGAGAAAGCCATGAGTTCCGTGCTTTGCTTTCTCCTCCGCTGGAATTCCGCTGCTCTCCTTGGTATTGAAACTGCACTCCTTGGTAGGTGAACTTGGCCTGGCTGGATTTCTTGTTGATCTTCTGGGGGAGGGGCCTGGTGTAGTGATTCTCAAGTGTCTTCACCCCAGGTGGAACTGCACCACCCTTACCAGGGGCTGGGCTGAGTAATCTGCTCGGCTTTGCTTTCAGGAGCTTTTGTTCCCTGAGGGCTTTCCATAGAGTTACGGAGGACGGGAATGAAAATGGCAGCCTCCTGGTCTCCGGCCTGGAGGAGCCGAGAGCCCAGGGCCCCACTCCTCAGTGTGTCCTCAGAGAACAGCGCCCAGTTACTCCCGTCTGCCTGACCTCCGGCCGCGCTCCGAGCTCACCAAGCCTGCAACCGGTTCAAGGTAACCCCGAGCTGGAGCTCACTCCTCAGCTCTGTCTCTGTAGCCGGCTTCTCGTTCTAATACCTGTAAGCTCTGTGACACTCAGACACCCCCGATCCTTCTGTGACCCTGCGGGACCTGAGGCCACACTGACCCCGCATGGGCTTCACTCTGGTTTAGCCTCTGGAGTGACGTCCCTCAGTGGAGCAGACTTTTAAAAGTTCTGATTTTGTGCTCTGTTGCTCCACCGCTTGCTGGGAGCCAGCCCTTCCCCCCAGGGTCTATCTTCCCATCACCTTGGATTCACTTCTCTGCCAGTCCTACCTTTCAGAAAGTGGTTGATTTTCTGTTTCTAGAATTGCTGTTCTTCTTCTCTTCAATCTGCCATTGGATTTGTAGGTGTTTGCAATCTTTAGATAAGCTATCTAGCTGATCTCCTGCTAGCTGAAGTAGTCTCAGCCTGCTACTTCTCCGCCATCTTGACTCGATCAGAAAAAAATTTTTTAAATGTAACTTTGAAAGACTAAAGGATCATGGGGAAAAAGCCATGAATTCTATGTGTTGCTTTCTCCTAGCTCTGGAGTTCCACAGTTCTCATTGATCAGTGAACTTGGTCTTGGTTGGATATCCTTTGCTGATCTTCTGGGGGAGGGGCCTGTTGCCGTGATTCTCAAATCTCTTTGCCTGAGATGGAATTGTACCACCCTTGCCAGGGGCCAGGCTAAGTAATCTGCTCAGGTTCGCTCTCAGGAGCCTTTGTTCCCTGAACGCTTTTCGCTTTCCGTAGAGCTCTGGAGGACGGGAATAATAATGGCGGCCTCCTAATCTCCTGTCTGGAGGAACCGAGAGCTCAGACCCACTCCTCAGTGTGTCCTCGGAGAAAAGTGGTCAATGCCTCCCATCTCCCTGGTTTTTAGCTGTGTTCCAAGCTCATCCAGCCTGTGACCAAGCATTTCTGTGTCTGGTGTGTGGCCCCATTTGGAGTCTCCAAACCCAGCCAATTCCTGCAGCACACTCCCACTGGGAGAGGAAGGTGAGTCTCCCCAGATCTGCCACTTGTGGGGTCCCTCTTGAAGAGTAGTGGCCCGACTGTGCCTTGGATCACAGTTTAAGGTAACCCTGAGCTAAGAACTCACTCCTCGGCTCCATCTCTGCAGCTGGCTTCCCCACGCTGATACCTGGGAGCTCTGCTACACTCAGACACTCTGAGTGTCCCCATGGGTCCTGAGACCACACTGTCCCCACAGAGGCCCCCACCCCCCGATTAGCCTCTGGAATGATGTCCCTCAGTGGAGCAGAGTTCAGATTTTGTACTCTGCTGCTCCACTGCTTGCCAGGAGCTGGACCCTCCCCCATGGTCTATTGTCCTGTCGCTTTGGATTCACTTCTCCACACGTCCTACCTTCTGGAAAGTGGTCAATTTTCTGTTCCTAGAGTTGCTGCTCTTCTTCTCTTCTTCTCTCCTGTTGAGTTTGTAGGTGTTTAGAATGGTCTGATAACTATCTAGTTGAATTCCAGGGACCTGATGATATTTTGGTCTCTTACTTCTCTGCCATCTTGCTCCTCCCCCCACCCCTGTTTGTCTCAAGGTTGAGCTGACCTCCTTGCCCTTGTCTTCCCCCAAGACACCACTGAATCTCCCCCCAGCCACCCTTACACTTGAGCGAGCTTTAGTGAGCCTCTGCTTCTTTCAAGAACTGATTCCCAAGCAAGCCTGGAGGAGGCTTTGGGGAGGGGGGAGGCGGCCCGCAGACCTGCCTGAGAAGCACATGTTCAAGCTGGGGAAGCAAACGCTCCATTCTGCTCAACAGACCATCTGTCACTTCTAGTTCCCTCCAGGATCTGGAGATGACTCTATTCCTCAGCAGACGTGCACAGAACAGCCAGCTCCCAGTGGTTGGCTGGTCTCCGGCCAGTGAGCAGACTCCTTGCTTGCCTGAAGCTGAGTTAATGAGGCTCTGGCTGTGCTCACTGGCACCTCCAGGTCTGCATTCCCCTGATGTTCTGCCCTCACTGGGCCTCTCCCCGCTGTCCCCTGCTCAGGCAAAGCCCAATCACTGTTTCCTCCTCCTGGAAGCCGTCCTCCCGACTGACCCCGCAGCACACACAGATCCTTTCCTCTCTAAACTTTCTTAATACCTCTTGTCTCTCTTATCCTTTCATGTCTATGGCTCTGTGATTATGTTGCATAAGGGGCTATTATACTAGGTTACAATCTGTCAAGCTTGCCATGGGAGAGGAAAAGGAAATCCCTAAATTCATGTTGCTTCAGATAACAAGAGCCCTTGTGATGTAGAAGGCTGTGTGGATTCTGTGAATCTACCAGGCACAGTTCTAAGCCCTCAAGATCCAGCAACTCCTATGCCCTCATGGCTGCGTCCAGAACAGGAACCTGGGCACAGGGAGGTTGTCATTTGCTGGAGGTCATGTCTATGGTCAGAGACAGAGGGCAAAGGAGTTTCTGTGGCAGATTCTTTCCCCTCCCACTCTGCTGACCAGTGCCTAACCGTCCACCACTGGTATTTTGTCCTGTGACCTTAAGGATGTGAATCTATAAAATTCAGGTATTTCTTGGGAGAAGGAAAGCCAAGAAAGAAGGAAGGAAGCCCTCCCATTTCCCCTAAAGTGACTTCCTTGAGCCAGAACATCTGTATGACCAGCATCCTTTCATTTTCTAAGTGTACCCTATGGAATGCTAATACGTTGGGATTTTAAATAAGATTTACTGAAAAAAAAAAAAAAAGAAAGAAAAGGTAAGTGTGGGAAGCACTAGGTTAGACAGTTGTCTGTACAGCATGACTTCTCAGAGCCTTGACATGCTGGGGTGCACCGTGGGTCTAGAAGAAGGGGAGGAATGTGCTGTATTCACTAGACAAATCTGACCATGGATTTTATTCTCACCATTCACCTCTCAAATCGGGCTTCCATGGACCCTTCCTTGTGAGATGCTGCCTGACCCACTGGATAACTGTGTCACCACTGACCAGTTACTCACATTTTCAGTGCTTCCCGTGGCACATCACAGTGTTTCCTGCCCTTCACTTGCATTTGGTGGCCTTGCCAGCAGTGGTTTCTCAGGTAGACAAGACAGACCCAAATGACCCATCTTCTCCTTTCCCCCAGGACTGTAGGGTGCCCTGTCACTAAGCAGCTGCCTCTACAGGGTCAGGAGCAGGGGGCAGCTGGCTCTCTTTGCCCCAGGTCCTTGCTTGACCTCACTCACTTGACCTCACTCACTCATCCTTTTAGAAAACTTTTCTAGCATCTCCAAGGGGCTGGGCCGGGGCAGGCTCCCTGTGGGAATCAGAACCTGCTCTGACTTGGGGTCTGCGTGGGTGGATCGGGTGGACAAAGGGAGAGAAATGTGGCAGTGGGTGGTGCGCCTGCAGTCGGGGGACAGCTCGCTTTCTTCTCGGGGTGGGGCCCAGTGGGGTGCTGGGAGGTGACCCAAGGCAGGTCCACCCAGAGCTAGGCCTAGAACAGTGACAAGAGGTGATAGGTGAAGCTTGTGGCTGAGAGCAGGCAGCAGCAGATTAGCCCCCGACAGGGGCCCTGACCCCCTCCACCCCTCTCTGGCTGCAGAGAGTGGTGATCCTGCTGTGCTGTGCTGGCCGGTACCCTACTGTGCTCTCCCTCTCCATGGCTAGCCCTCTGCAAACTTGTGAGGGAGGAAGCGTCTGTGTCTGGGACTCCAGGGGGTGACAGCTGGGGTGGTTGTGTTCTCACTGTACCCCAGCATCGGCGGTGGGACCCACGGCCCTCCACTCCCTTCTCTAAGCCCTTGTCGTCCCGCTCCGCTTTCTGCGCATCCAGCCCCTTGTTCTGGCACCTGTTCTGAGTCTGGTGAAGAGGGAGCCACTCTAGGAGCAGTTTTATGTTCTTGTGGAACTCTTGAAAGGCAAAGAGACTGAAAGTTCACAAGTGGAGCTCCATAGAATTGGGTTCTAGGACACCAGAGTCAGCGAAGAACAGAGAAAGGCAGGTGGCTGGCGTCTCAAATGGCGGAGGTCAGGTGCCAGCACGCAGGGCCGGACTGGGAGCCGAGGGAGACTCTGATGTCAGTGTTTCTAAGGAACGTGGTCAGTCATTCATTGGTTGTGGGTTAGAAGGCAGATGGATTCGGGAGTCCACCCTGCTTTGGGTCCCTGCCCCACTGTGGACTGTGTGAGCTTTGTTAGGATTTAGGGCCTCTGGTTCCTTCCCCACAGAATGGTGGTACCGTCTGTCAAATGCGATTATTGGATTACATGAGGCAAGGCTTGTTGACATGCTGTGTTCATTAATCAGTTGCTGGGCCACAAGCAAAACAACCACTCCATGATGTTCTGGGCCTGGGACTCATGGGTTTTGGGTCCCTGCTTGCTTCCTCATTCTTTTTTTATGATGCTCTGAAACCAGCTTCCTCACCACTCCCTCTCCTTGCAATGGGTTTTAATATTTAATATTTCCCCGGGGCCTTTCCCTTTAGTATGAGAGCCTTTCAGGTCCCCTTGCGTGCATTGTGTCCAGCAATCGGAGACTTGGCACATCTGTAGGATGGGCCACACCATGGCCTCCTGCCCCACAGGGAGGCTCAGGACAAATGAGAGGGTGTGTGCACCTGTACACCATACACATGTGCAGTAAATGGCTGGTGTTTCTGACCCCACTGCCTTGCTCCACACCCAGATACTCCTTCTCACGGCAGAGGTTACAGAAGACTTTCCTGGACCCGGTGAGACCTGCTGGGCTTTGAAGGAAAGGAGAACTTTCACCAAGATGCACGAGTGGCTGTGAGATTGGATGGCGGAAGGAGGTTAGAGAGAGAGGAAGCCAGCGGCAAGTCTCAAGGTTTGTTTGGGAGACAGAGAGGAGGCCCTCCTAGCCCAAGTTGTTGGTTTGTTGAGGAAACCAGTGGGCGAGAACCCCGAAAGAATAGCGTGGAGCCATGGAGTCATAAAAGGCAGAGCTGGGAGGTGCCTGGGTGGCTCAGTCGTTAAGCATCTGCCTTCAGCTCAGGTCATGATCCTGGAGTCTTGGGATCAAGTCCTGCATTGGGCTCTCTGTTTGGTGGGAAGCCTTCTTCTCCTTCTCCCACTCCCCCTGCCTATGTTCCCTCTCTTGCTGCATCTCTCTCTGTCAAATAAATAAATAAATACAATCTTAAAAAAAAAAAAAAAAGGCAGAGCTGGAGGGGGCCGTGTGGGTCACACGGCCCAGTCTTCCTTGCAGGGGGAATACAGAGGTGTCACTGGGTGGTACCGAGAGCCTGGTCTGAGGCTCAGCTCTGCTGTGTGTTCTTGAGTAACTGATCTGGATTACTCCTCTGTGTCAGGGAAACACGAATTCTTGCCCTGCCTACTAAAGGGAGCAGAGTAATCCACCCCCACATGTGCCCCTTTGGCATATGGATTTTCTTGAATTTAAATTATTTGAGAAACAGCCAGAACAAGAAGGATACTCTGACCATCTTCTGTTCCCCAGAAAGCAGGAAATAAACCTCCCAGATGAAAGCTGCTCTCCCAGGGCGCCTGGGTGGCTCAGTGGGTTAAGCCTCTGCCTTCAGCTCAGGTCATGATCTCAGGGTCCTGGGATCGAGCCCCACATCGGGCTCTCTGCTCAGCAGAGAGCCTACTTCGCCCTCTCTCTCTGCCTGCCTTTCTGCCTACTTGTGATCTCTGTCTGTCAAATAAATAAACAAAATCTCAAAAAAAAAGAAAAGAGCTGCTCTCCCTGTACCAGGAGGAGGAGAGACATCTTTACCTCCAGAGACAGGGAATTCAGGGATGAGAAGCCTATATAAACAAATTTGTTAATTCCTCACTGATACCCTACCTTAACCCCAACCTCTTTGTCTTACCAATTCTTGTTTTTATTAAGGATTTTATTTATTTATTTATTTATTTATTAGTTGAGGGGAGGGGCAGAGGGCGAGGGAGAGGCAGAGGCAGAGAATCCTAAGTAGACTTCTGGTTCAGTCGGAAGCCCTAGGCAGGACTTGATCTCATAACCCTGACATCATGATCTCAGCCCAAACCTAGAGTTGGACGGTTAACCTACTGAGCCACCCAGGCACCCCAAGTCTTACCAATTCTTCACAAATTTATTGTTTCTTTGTCTAAAAGGTATAAGAGCTGCCTGCTTTGGTCACTTCTTTGAGTCTCATATTTTCAAGGGGACTCCTGTTCCTATGAAATTAATTCATTTTTCCCTGGTTAATCCATCTTATGCCAATGTAATTATTGGACTAGCCAGCGTTCGTAGAAGGGAATACGGGAGAGGTTTTCCTCCCCTACACTGCTCTGTACTTGTGAGGATTTAGTGAAACCTGGGCTGAGGATTCACTAGATGCTGGCAGGGGGCTCCCTTCTCTATGGATCTTGATTTTACTGTCTGTGAATGGAAATCCCACTTGTTCCTGGGTGCAGGGTGGCTGTGAGTCTAGCCATGATACCCATCCCTGGGAAGGGAGAGGAAGGTGGCTTGGGGGAGCCTTAGGGAAATGGAAGAACTGTTGCCCTACGCATAACCAAGATTCTTCCCCTCTCTGCCCACCAGCTTCTCAGAAAAGACCAGCCTTGTGTGGTGGCTGCTGTGAGTCCCGAAGCTGGGATTCTCTCTGTCCCTTTCTTTTGGCGAGCTATGTCACACGGCTCCAGGTGACGAGCTCCCGTTCTGGTTGAGTGTTAGGCTCATCTGTCCTGCACACCCAGGGCTCTGGCATCCTGAACATTCATGGAAGGAGGGACCTGAGGGAGTTGCCCATGCTCTTCCTCTTCTCCTGTCACCTGTCTCCATCCCCATCCTGACTTCATGGCTTCATCCATGCACAGGCCTTTCATTTTCCAGGACAGAACCTACAAAGCGGATAGTCCCCGGCTGTTCTGACAGCACCTGCTTCTCATACCAGCATTGGCACAAGTTTCCAAAGCACACCCCTCCTCCCCCAGGAGCCACTGCAGACAGGAGTCTAGGCCACATTTCATAGGTAAGGAAATGAAGGCCAGGGGCAGCCGAAGGAGACAGCCTTCTGGCAGACTACGAACCCCTGCCCTTGTGTTCTTTGCACTGTGAGTGCTGGTGACTCTAAAACACAGGGTGGCCTAAGGATCATGTGGGAGTTTGCTAAAATGCGGATTCTTAGGCTATCATCCCCAGACAGCAGGTTCAGAGCAATATCAGAGGGCCTGAGCAACAATATTTTTGACCAGTACTCAGGAATGATGATACACACCAGGACTCCAGAATCCTGCACTGCCCCTCCTTGTACAGCCCCAGAGGTGTGGTGTGGTGGGAGCAGAGGTCCAGAGGGAAGAATAACCTTTATGGAGTTCTCACCAGGTCAGTTCCTTTACCTGCATTATCACCCTGGAAGGAGACATTATTCCTCTCACATAGATGGGAAAACTGAAGCGGGGGGGGGGGGGGTTTACACGGTTTCTTGGACGTCTCAAAGCTGGGACTTGGACTCAGGTCTCATAGCTCCAGAGCTCAAATCCCTTCCACCCAAACGTTTCCAATGAAATCAGCCCCACGCCCCCCAGGCCCATCTCTAAGACTCCCACTCCGTATTTGCCAGCTGGGGTTCGAGATCCCCCACGTTCAAGCGGTCTGTTCCTGCAATGCTCCTTTCCTACCAACAGGTGGCAGTGCTGCACTGAGTATGTGGCGAAGGGGCGGGCGGGCTAGGATCTTCTTCCTCCACCGCCCTGCCCCGCCGCTTCCCTCCCACCTTCCCGCGTCCCCGGCTGTGAGATTGCAGTTGCGGTGCGGAGCTGGTTCTGTTGGTTACTTCGTTCTCCTCTCCAGGGCTGGGACGCCCCAGGGATTGGGAATCCTGGGTCGGTCGTCCGCTGGGAGGCGGGCCGCCAGTGGCCGCAGACCCAGCGTACACGGGCCAAGTACCTGCTTGCGGTCCTCGGGTCCTCGGGTGCATTACCCCAAACCCTCTCCGATGTGCTGTCATTCCACCCGCTTGTTCGGAAGAGGAGACTGGAGCTCCCAGAGGCTTCGGCGCTTGAACCTGGACGTTTGTGGCTGTAGAGCTGTGCACAGAACATTACCATCTCATCTCTATAACCCTGTAACCACCAGTCCCTCATTTATGTGCGTGGGGAGACCGAGGCCTGGAAGAGAGGGATTCAGTCTTGGGAATCGGTGGCAGGGCTGGGGCGAGGATCCAGGTCTTCTCACAATTTGGGGCCTGCCCTAACTCTTGCCCTTGAACAGCTGTGGATGAGGCCCCCTGGCAGCAGGGAATCTATGTGGGGAGCACAGGGTCGTTTTCAGGTGCTGCGCTCAGAGCCAGGCCAGCAGGGACCCTGGTAGTCCTGTTGCCATGCGTCCCCAGCTCCTAGCATGGTCTGGTATGGAGTCAGTGCCCAATTAATATTTATGGAGGAAAGGGCCATTCTTCCTCTTGTCTTCTTAAGCTCTCGTCCCTGGTTGTTCAGCCAGCAGGCATTCCATAACCTTGGGTCCTCTAGCCCTGCTGGAGGCAAACATTCACTTTCTTAGCACAGACTGCCTCCTTGTTCTTCAGATTTCCAGATTGGTCCTTTATCTGTCCTGCCTCCACTCCAGATGGAAAGACCCTGGGGGCCAACGTCTTCTGTTCCCATGCATCCTTTGTGATGTTTATCACAACGTTGAATATAAAATAGGCTCTATACGAAAACAACTGTCTCCTGTTTTAGCTAAGCGGTATATGTATTCATTCTTGCAAAATAGAAAAGAAACCAAAGGAAGAAAATTAAAATCATCCCCATGATAATAGCCTCCTTTTCATCAATGATATTTAATGGCAGTGTGTTTTTCCCTTTCTCTTTTTATTATGCAAGAAATATGTATTTATTGTACAAATGTGAAAAATACAAAGAAGCAAAACCATATTAATTCACTGGAAACACCTCTTCATAAGCCTGTCATCAATCCCATTAACAATGATAATGGCAATAACCACCTCTAGGTACCAGCAGTTCTACCTAAGTTTTTTAGAACTTTATTGAGGTTTAATTTATACACCATAAAATTCCCTTGTTTTCATGATTAATGAATCATTTTAATGCAAAGATTTTGACTAAATTTGGGGTTGTGCAACGATCGGTATGGTCCATTTTCTAATATTTCCATCACCCCAGTACAATCTCTCAGGCCCATTTACAGTTAGTCTCCAGCTCCAGGCAACCCCTAATCTCTCTGCCATCTGCACAGTTCTGCCTTTTCCGAACATTTCGTATGAGTGGAATCATACACTAGGTCATCTGTGTCTGATTCATACACAGTGATGTCGGACAGGCACAGCTTCTCCTTTCCAGGTGAGGAAATGGAGTCTTTGTGGGGACAGTAGGACTTGCCGAGAGCAGCCACCTGAGCAGTGAGTGCAGTCGCCTGGCTTCCATGGAGGTTTCCGTCAGCCGTCACCACCCTGTCGTTGTGACAGGGCTTTTCACGTCCTGTCCTCGGCAACCGTATGTTCATATGTGTTTTTTATTCCCAAAGGGATTGCGTTCTACGTGTTCTATGCATTCTATTGCATTCTATGTGTTCTCACGTCCCTCTATTTCACTTAACAATGGCGTTTCCGTGGGATCGGGTGTACATCAGCAACGGGCACCGCAGATTCTTGGCAAGCACAGCGTGACGTTTCAGACTTTGGGGGCTCCTTGGCTGGGCGTCAATACCAAAGCTGCTGCTTCTCAGCCATGCAAATTTGGAAAATTTACTCAATGGCCGTGTGCCTCAGTTTCCTTGTCCGGGAAAAGGAAGGGGTCGTGCTGAGCTCCTCAGGCTGCTGTGAGGATTAAGTGAGCTAATACTTACAGAGCAGCTGGCCCTGGGCCCTGCTCAGTCAGTGCTGCTGTTTGCTGCCAGCTGTTGATTAACGAACAAACTCCCGCTTTGCACATCGATTTCATCCTGGAAGCCGGCATCCCGGATAGGGCAGCTCCGCACTTGACTGCCCAGCTGGAGAAGGTCACACTGTCTCCCTGTCTTCTCCTCCGCAGCTGCACTCTCCGCCAGCTCCTGCGGAGTAGTGGAAGAAGGGCCTGACGAGGTCCGCAGATTGGTGATAGCCTTTTTCTGGCTGTGAGTCCTTTCCAGGAGAGTTTAGGAACGGAGCTCCAGGGCTGGGAAAAATGCTGGGATCAGCCCCAGGAAAGGAGGGTAAAGGATCTCCGGTTCGTGGAACTGGAATAGGAGTCAGCTTCCCCCTCCCGCCTCCCTCCTGCTGCCCCCAGCCCACTTGGGTCTGAGGCGCTGGTGTGGGTTCTGCTTGCTGCTACCCCGGAGCCGGAACCGGCGCCATCCGTCAGCCTGCAATTAATGAAATGGAGGCACACAGGCTGGTTTGCAGATTGTGGGTGGGAGGACAGGATGTGGTGGGAAATAGCTCGCCCACTCTAGGGGCGGGGGTGGCATCTGTCTGTGTTCCCCGGGGCTGTGGCAACAGAGGCTGCTGGGCACTCACACGGGAGTGGTGGCCTTTGAAAATCTCTGCCAGGACCCAAACCCTCTCCTTCTGTGGGGTCAGAGGTGGGGACGCCAGCATTGCCCTCTGGGCCGCAGGGTCGGCAAGGCTGGAGCAAGGACACTAGGCACATCCTGGGGGTTCAGCGTGGAGCTGGGGACAGGCATGAGGAAGGCAAGGCCTGTTCTTGGGTGTGGGAGTGGCACCCTGGCGCTGGGCAGGAGGCATGAGCCCAGGAGGGGAGTCCAGGCTGGATGGAGCTCGACCACAGGGACGCAGAGGAGAGACCTGGGCTATCTGCTGCTGCCTACGGCAGCGTGTGGACGTTAATATAAACAATCTAAAGAGTTTGGGTGGAAATTCAGTTTTCTGGCTTTTCTTGGAGAACTGGAAGTTCTTCTATTTCTATAAGGCAGCACCCCAACTGGGGCTACACAGTGGCTGCTCCCTTTGGATGGGGCACCCACTTTCCGGTCTGATAGAGTCATCCAGCCCAGAAGCCAGTGCCATAGCTATTCTTCCACCTACACAGCATGAGTTGCATTCTAATTTTGTGGATTTGTGACCTTTGGTCTGGGAATGCTGTGCTGGAGATCTGGCTCCCTCCTTAGAATGGTCAGAAGGCTCCAGAGGTAGTGACTCCATGCTGAGACCCGAAGGCCCAGACTGTGCTATGAAGAGTGCTACCTCTACCCCAGGCAGAGGGTATAGCAAGTACAAAGGTCCTGAGGCAGGAAAGGACTTTCTGTGGAACTTGGAATGGGGTTTTCTTGGAACTTGTGGAATGGAGTGCTCAAAGCAGACTACGCATTGAGAAAAGGAAAGAGAATGTTGTGGAATAAGCTAGAAAGATATCCCAGCTGGGGCAACTGAGAATGGCCCACTAGGAACAGAAAACAGAGGTTAGAACTCACAGAAGGCGAGTGGTTCGGGCAGCTAAGAGCTCCCAGGGCATCTCTGACTTGAGGCTGACCTGGGCCTCAGGGATGATGGAAATTGCTGGGTGCTGCCTATACCTTTTTCTAACCATTAAAGGAATTTCTGCACTCCCCTCTTGAGGGAGCTCTCAATAAATTGTCCTCATGCAGTGGTATCTGAGCGTCCTTCACCAGTTCTCATCTGGACTCAGAGGGAGAGGGTAGGGGGTTCTCCTTGGCTGAGACCTGACATCAGAGCACAGACTGGGATGTCCTTCAGCCTTGACTCCTCTGCAGCCTGACAGACCCCAGAAGGCTGCCCACCCATGGAGTCACCAGATTCAGGGCACTGGGTCTTAGAGGACGGCAAGAGGAACATAAAGATGAGAAGCTGCCCTTTGGAGCCGTTCTTTGGACTCTGATTTTGGGGGGAAGGCTACTCAGCTAAGCCCCATGTCTATGTGGCTCCCTCCCCTAGGCCCCAAGGAGGCAGCTGACTTCAGTGCTGCTAGGGAGGGAGGCAGGTTCCTGAGCCCCCAGCGGGCTGTGCTGCAGGAGGACTTGCTGTCCCTTGGGAGCCCTTCTGAGCTTTGGGAGCTTCTTGGGACCTCGGGGAACACAGAGGCCTTTCTGTTCTGTTTTAAATATGATTTAATTTTTTCTAATTATTAAAGAAGTGAATGTTCATTCCAGAAAATATGGACAAGGATGCAGAGAAAAATGATGACTCCCAAGGTTATGCTGTGAAACTTTTGGTACATAAGCTTCTGGGTGTCTTCTCTTCAAAGGTGCACACACACCGTGCAGTGTGGATGGTGGGGACTGTGGAAGACGAGGGACACTCTGGACTTGCATGATCTGGATTCAAAACCTCATTCTGCTGCTTGTTAGTGGCGTGGTCTTCAGGGAGCTACTTTGTTCCTTTGTGCCTCCGTGTCCTGACCTGGGAAATGAGAATCATGACATTGCATTCCTTATGGGATGACACAAACCACACCATTTGTGACTTGTTTCTTTCATATTGTTCCTTCAGTCAGTATGGATTTTGTTCCATAAATCTGGCATGGAAAAAGAAGGCAGATTAGTTCTACAAATCAAATATTTCCTCACTCTGTGTGTCCCCTCTGCCTCACTGGCGGGCTGTCGGTGTCACCCCTTGGGTCTCACTGGAACTGGAAATAGTAACAGCCTGGCCTCAGGGCCTTTGCACACACCATGATGTGGCCTCTATGGCTGCTCCTGCAGGGTCCCTTGATGGCAGGCCAGCTGCAGTTTCTGTGTTGGGTTTGGCAAAGTGGTCTTTGTCAGGATGGGGCCGGGCAGGGGCTGGAACTGGGGTCGAACCCTCTGGGGTATGCTGCCACTATTCCCCTGAGGATCACCATCTGCCTGAGGTACCGTCAGGGGACAGAGGCAAGGAAGGGAGGAGAGGCGAACAGTTCCCACAGACTTTCTTCACACCTCTCCCTTTTCTCTCATGTCTTTCCCTCCCCACCAACAGCTTCCCCCTTTCCCCTGAAAATTGCCCCAGTGAATTGAGAATTTAGGACCCAAACCCAGGAGGGAGGTTGCCTTGTGACACAAATCTTCCCTGAGGCCGGTGAGCACAGCCTTGGCTTGTGTGGGGGAAAAAACTCCAAAAGCCCCTGTTCTCCGCAATTCTTCTACCCAGCGACAGCAAACACTAGTGACTATCTCAGCTTATTACACTGTGACTGTTTTCTTAATGTCAGTATGAATTCTTTTACAAGATCGTCTTTATTAGTTGCAAGAGATCCCACCATGTAGCTATTTCCTCCTGCATGTAACCAGAGTGAACATTCTTATGCCCAAAAGGCAGATGGATCTCTGATGTTTTCTCAGAATTCCTAGAGGTGGGATTATTGGGCCAGACAGTCTAGCTTTAAAAATGTATATATTGGGGGGTCCGAGTCGCTCAGGTGGTCAAGTATCCAAGTCTTGATTTGGGTTTAGGTCATAATCTCAGGGTTCTGAGATCAAGCCTTGCATGCAGCTCTGTGCTCAGTGGGGAGTCTGCTTAAAATCCCCTTTCTCCCTTTGCCACTCCCCCTGCTCATGCTTTGTCTCTCTAAATAAATAAAATCTTCAGGGTGCCTGGGTGGCTCAGTGGGTTGATCCTCTGCCTTCGGCTCAGGTCATGATCTCAGGGTCTTGGGATTGAGCCCTGCATCAGGCTCTCTGCTCAGTGGGGAGCCTGCTTCCTTCTCTCTCCCTCTCTGCCTACCTCTCTGCCTACTTGTGATCTCTCTGTCAAATAAATAAAATCTTAAATAAAAAATAAATAAATAAAATCTTCATAAAAATGTATATGGATTTTATTAATTTAAATCTTTTGCTGTGGTATGAACAGATAACATGAGATCCACACTCAACCAGTGTTTCAGTGAACACACAGCGTTGTCAACTGTCTGCTGGTCTCTGAGCTGCTCATCTTGCAGATCTGAAACTACGACCTACGGAACAGCACCTCCCATGTCCCTGTCCTTCCAGCCTCTCCTCCAGCTTGTTTTTCAAATATTTGGTCTTTTTTGTCTTCCAGACTGAAGTGCAAATTGCAGGCCAATTAGCAATATACCAAGTCCTAAGTTCTTCCCAGGGACAGAAGGGGACGTTTGGGCTGGCTCTGGGAGCTTCGCCAGGCCTGGCTTTTGGGACCCAGCGGCTTCTTTCTGTAGGTTTCCTGAAAGCTTCATAAAGCCCAGCAGTGAAGTCCTCCTGGTTATGAAGCACGCAGTAGACTGTGCCTCCTTCCCAGATGGCTTTTCCTGAAGTAGCACCAGGAGCTCGCTTCGCTTGGGCTGAGCAATGGGGAACAGGCACACAGTAGGTCCCTAGGAAGTGGGTCCTGCTAGCCTTGCTCTGGGCTGGTGCCCACAGTGAGAGGAGAGACTCCTGAACGGGGCACACATAGGCACTGGAGCTTGTGTACACGCACCACACTGCAGACTTGCCTCCGGGAGGCTGGCAGAGGATGGGTGACAGGCACTGATGTGGCAGAGGTCTTTGGGACATCATTACAGTGCCGTGGGCCTTGTGGAATGGACAGGCCTTGCGAGAGGCAGAAACAGCAGAGGTCTAGTTGATCATGCAAGAGAAGCAGCCTGAGGGACAGAGGCTGGAGGGAGGGGTCCAGTCTGTCTGATACGAGCAGTTTAATGTCACAGGTGGCAGCCCCCCCCGGGGACGCCCCGTGTATACTCTCAGTGGGTCCTGGCAGCTCAGCCTCTGCTTCATGGCAGAAAAAGGTTACAGTTTGGGGCATTTTAGGGAGAGGGGAGGTTCTCTGAACAGCAAAGGCTCATTCCTTCATTCTTAGAATTAGGTGGCTTTTTCCCTTCCAAAATTGTTTTCTGCAGTTGCTTCTAAATGTCCCATTTGCAAAGTGTATCAGTCTACGATGGAATTTTCATTTGTCTGTGACAAACTGAGAGAGAGAAAAAAAAGACTGTAAACTGAATTTTTAATGAGGCTACATTTATTTAATTTAAGGACTCTCCTTTCTTCTGAGGCAATGACCTTCCTTTTGGTGTTAAAATGTTCTTTCTTTTATGAAATGATAATGAAAGTAAATGGCATTCTCTTTCACACTCCTCACTTAGCAATTTAAAAAGCTGGAAGTTCTAGTTCTAGTTCTAATTCTAGTTCTGGTTCTACCCTTCCAGGCATACCCCCTCCTTTGGTGTTTGTGTGTGAGCTTAGTCAATAAAAATACAAAAATTTAGGTTCTACTGGATAAGTCCTCTCAAGAGTGAACCTAGCCCATGGTTTTACTTGACCTATTTGTTTTTATCCAACAAACTCTTTATTTGAGAAATATCAAAGGCTCACTCTGTGCCAGGCCTTGAACTGGGAGCTGTGGCGGTGAGCTTGGCTGTGTGGGTGGGGTGGATCACCCCTGGCCCAGGTTCCCGAGACCTTGACCTGCCTGTGGTAGACTGAAATGCCTCCCAAAGATACCCACGTCAAATCTTTGGGACCGACACATGGACTTTATTTTGCAAACACTGTGAGGAGGTTTGGAATGTTGAGAGGAGGCATTTATGTTGGATTAGCCAGGGGCTCCTAATGCAATCACATGTGTCCTTTTAAGATTATAGGAGAGAGACAGAGGAAGTTTTGAGACAGACACACAGAAGAGAAGGCGGTGATGTGGAGATAGAGGCCTCAAGTAGGAGAGCTGGCAGCCCCCATAAGCTGGAAGGACAAAGAACAGGTCTTCCCCGAGAGCCTCTGGAGGGCATGTGGCTCTGCCTTGACTTTGGATTTCTGACCTCCGGAGCTGTGAAAGAATACATTTATGTTCTTTTTCAGCCACCAAGTCTGTGGTAATTTGTTATTGCTAGAAACTAACATGACCTCCAACCAAGGCAAGGAGAGAGGCAACCGGGGTAAATTCCTGGGGGGCCGGCTGTCTGCAAGAGTCAGGACCAACTACATTGTTTTTCAATACAAATCCTGTATAATGAGTTTTGCTGCTGGGAAACCCCTGAATCTTTATCACAAAGGCCTACACTGGCCCTTTGTGCCCTTGCTCTGCACGACTGTATACCTGCCTGGAGCTAGTAACATCAGAGCGTCAGGTGGGAAATTGACTCCAAATACAGGTGCACGCCATAGTTATTTTATTTCTCTAAAAGAAGTTGAATCTGCAGCAAGATTTCATTTATCTGGGTGTTGGGGAATTCAATTTCAGTCATCCCTGGGGCTTTTCCTTGTCCCTGAGAATGGAGAAATGTTTGAGGTCTTGTGCACTTGCTGGGTGGCTCAAAACCTGCGTCTACACAGTCACAGCAGATACCCTCCTTGTTCAAGTCTATTTGACCATCAGGCTGGTGGCTCTGCACCTTCTGTGCCAAGCTGGTCCGTGGGAGTCCCACTGAGTGACAGCACAAAGCCCCTTAAGATGTGTCCCTTTTAAAGAACCTAGATGTCCATCAACAGATGAATGGATAAAGAAGTTGTGGTATATATACACAATGGAATACTATGCAGCCATCAAAAGAAATGAAATCTTGCCATTTGCGATGACGTGGATGGAACTAGAGGATATTATGCCTAGCGAAATAAGTCAATCGGAGAAAGACAACTATCATATGATCTCCCTGATATGAGGAAGTGGAGATGCAATGTGGGGGGGGGTTGGGGGGTAGGAAAAGAAAAAATGAAAGAAGGTGGGATTGGGAGGGAGACAAACCATAAAAGACTCAATCTCAAAAAACAGACTGAGGGTTGCTGGGGGGAGGGGGGACGGGAAAGGGTGGTGGGGATATGGACATTGGGGAGGGTAGGTGCTGTGATGAGTGCTGTGAAGTGTGTAAACCTGGCGATTCACAGACCTGTACCCCTGGGGATAAAAATACATTATATGTTTATTTAAAAAAATAAATTTATTAAAAAAAAATGTGTCCCTTTGATTTCCTCCAAGGCACCGCCTTCAATTCCTCAGCAAGGAACTGGAGGCCCCCTTAGACAGCTGTCCTTCATCCACTCAGCCCTGGAGGACTTTACTATTGCTTCTCCTCCTCTGCTTATTAAATTCTAAGCTCACTCCTCTCCCTCAACTCTGTAACAGTCTAGAGGAATTCTCCTGTTATGGACTTAATTGTGTGCCCCCATAAACATGCTGTTTGGACCCCCCTCCCCCAGTGTGAGTGTATTTGGGGGTGGGGCCTTTAAGGAGGTCATTGAGGTTAAATGAGATCGTAAGGGCGGGGCCTTACTCTGATGGGGCCGGTGTCCTCAGAAATCCCAGAGATGTGTGTGCCGAGAGAAGAGATCACGGGAGGACACGGCGAGAAGATGGCTGCTGGCAAGCCCTGAAGTGAGGTCTCACCAGCCCAGACTGTGCCTTGATCTTGAACTCAGAGTCTCCAGAACGGTGATAAAGTAAGTTTTGTTGTTTAAGCCATTCGGTCTATTCAGTCTGTGTTATTTTGTTATGGGAGACTTGGCAGACTCATACACGCCCCAGCGAGGCTCGGCTTTTTCAAAATAGAAACCAAGGAAGGAGGCATTCTTCTGATGGCTTCCCTGATCTTTTTATCCTGAAATACCCAAGGCTGGGTGGAGGAGGTGTGGAGAGTTGGGGGGGTGTGGAGGGGGATGATGGGGGGGCGGAGGGGAGGGGAGTGGCGGGGGAGGGTGGCAGAGGAATGAATGTGCAGTGAGGCCCTCTGCTGGTGATGTTGGTCCAGGACGGGGAAGCATTCTGTAGCCTACCCAGGGCACTAGAGTACCCATATACAGCTAATTCATTATCCCTCCGTCTTCGCCCTGGTTCTGTTTGCAAACATGAATATCCTGGGGCTGTGTGCTGTCCGACATGCTCCGTTCAAGGCCTGGAGTGCCCAGAGCCTCCAGCAACCAGGCAGTGCTCTTCCAATTCTGACATAACTGGGCAGGAGAGGGATGTGTTATGATAATGCCTCACCAGTGAGAAGGAAGTAGAGAGTTTTTCATTCAGTGTTTCCCAAAATACAACTCCTGGAGTCAATGGTAGTACCCAGAGCAGAGTTCTATCGTGTCAGATGAGGGAAATGTTGGATTAAGCTGATTTAAGCTTGAAGAGGGAGTTTCACATATACAGCATTTTCCAAACTCTGGGGCAACTGAACTGTCCCCTTACCCATCATCTTGTAGGATCAGTGTTTGGTGAATCCCCTTTTGTAAACTGCTCATATTCAGTGGAGAATTATGAAACATCAGACCTGAAAAGGATTCTTGAGGTTATATAATCTGAAGCTGTTGGATCTAAATTTGGGGAAATTGAGGTCCAGGGAGATGAAGGGACTTGCCAAGATCGTCCATGGCAGAGCCAGGGCTGGATCTCAGGGTTCCCGATGCCCAGCCTGGTGTTATGGGAGGCATTTTTCTGGAACATGCTGGCTCCTGGGAGACTCAGCTAGACACTCAGGCTTGACCTGACTCTGACTCAGGGGGCAGTGCTGGCTTTGATTGGATCTAATTCTGACACTGAGTGGCCTGGGAAGGTACTCCGCATCTTGCCTATTTTCTTAAAAGGAAGAAAACATTTTGCATGTGATAAATCATCCAAATATATTTTATCCAGCACATTTCCTGTAAGAATGAAGGCCTCAGGGAAATTTAATCCTGTGTTTCTGATTCATCTTCATTGGAACTCATCTGTTTTCTCGTTCTATACATTATTTCCCTGGTCCCAGCTGTCTGAGCTTTCCTCTGAGCTCTCTTACTTCAGAAACAAGGCATCCTATTTGAACAGTTGGAAAGGCTCCCCACCCCCAATCATCACACCTCCCTGCTCCCCTCCCCCAATTATCCAGGGAATTCTTAAGTACAGTTCAAAATGCATGTCAGAGGGCTGAGAGAACCAAAGAGTATTTGGGGTAAGAGGATGGAAGTGATTAATGGCTCCTCCAAATCAGGCCTGGGATGTTCTAGAATGATTCAGCCTACACAAGTCGGTCAAGGGGTAATTTAACAATCTTTGCAGAAGAGCAATTATTTCAAAGCCCAGGACCAGTTCTTCCAAGAGGAGGAGGGAAGGATCTGACGCTGCAGCATGAAGGAATTAGGTTAGACATATGGCAGGACTTCTTGATTAAGATGGTCTCAAACACATTGGAGTGGAGATGAAGGATTTACAGAGAGGCCTGTGGGATGGCAGAAAGATCATAGGCTTTGAAGGCAGAGGTTCTGTGTCTGGTCCTGCTACTTTTGATGTATGGAACCTTGGATAAGATACTGATCTTGAGCTCCCATGTCTCTACCTGAAGAAATGGAGATGTTGTACCTACCTCACAGCATTGTTGGGAGGACTGAATAATGTATGTCATGCTCTTGGACCACATGAAAGGCTCAAAACTGGTGGTTCTTCATATGATGATGATGATCCCAATGATTATGACAAGTGATCAATAAGCATCAGTTCTCATTCCCTTACCTTTACAGTCTCAGTGGGGGGTAAAGTCCTGTGCTTGTGAATTACCCAGTGGCTGGGGTGCTCCTGAGGAACACTTGAGCACAGACTCTACTTCTCCCTTGTAGGTGAAGATACAGCCCACTGAGGCTGAAATTGTTTCAAAGACCCAGAGCGCCTAACATCTAGAAACATTCCCTCCCATGCATAGGTTATTTGAGTAAATTCTTCCTGAATGGTGCTGTGAGACTGTTACAAGAAAACTCTAATACAGGTAAAATAGATTTTTCAGATCGGGGAAGATTCTGTCTTTGGTGGAGAAAGACGTGGGTGCCCAAGGGTCCCCCTTTAGTGGATTTGGGGGTCATCTGGAAGCTGTTGCACTGCATGGCCACTTTCCTTTGGCTTCAGTTACCGATTTATTTTAGAGAGGATTCAGAAATTTTCAGTAGGTGTCAGTACATGGGCTCTTCCAGCCAATAAACAGCCTATGTGAAAAAACGCTGTCCCAATTAGCTAGAGAGCCCGGCAAGGTAAAGGCCCAAGTGGGTATAAGCAGTATAGACTGAAAGAGAGAAGAATAAGATCAGGACAGCCAGAGCAATCAAGGCAAGCTCTCCGGAGGAGTGGGACTTGTCTAAGCCATGCCAAGACTGCTAGCTCTTAAAAGAGGCGGGGATGATAGGTGAGAGGCCATTCAGGTGGGAAGACAGCCTGGACCAATGGTTAGAAATGAGTGTGCGGGCACCCTGTAGGAGAGGAGTAAGAAACGAGACAGGTCAGAGGGTTGAGTGTGGCTTGTTGAGTCTTTGGGAGTCACGCGATGTGCCATTTGAGCTTGAGATCCTTCCCGTGAGGAACAAAGGAAGGTTTTTGATAAGAGAACAACATGGCAAAATGGGCATGACTATGTATGGAAAACAATATTTAAGTTCTGAGTAGAAAATCTACCAAACCTAAAGAAAACTGGAGTGGTGGTGGAATTCAGCTATAGAAAGAATTTGTGTTCATGGTTTAACATAGAAAATACAGAAAAGTATAAGAAAAACGTTAGTCCTACTACCTCTCGATGATTTGTTCTAATTTTGCCTTTTCTTTATGTTCTTTTACATAGTTTTTCCATGTATACATGTAGTTTGTATATAACTCCTTATACCTAATATGATAGTCTAAGATAGAACGAAGCATTCCCTTGTTTGTAGATTTTTATTTTGTTTTAAAATTTCTATTTATAGGGGCACCTGGGTGGCTCAGTCAGTTGGGCAGCTGCCTTCAGTTCAGGTCATGATCCCAGGGTTCTGGGATCCAGTCCCACATCAGGCTCCCTGCTCAACAAAGAGCCTGCTTCTTCCTCTCCCTCTGTCTGCCGCTCTGCTTACTTGTGCTCTCTATCTCTCCATCAAATAAATAAATAAATAAATAATCTTTTAAAAATAAATAAAATAAAATTTCTATCTATAATAAATGTGATTTAGTAAACATTTTGTTTGGGGATTTATTTATCTATCTATCTACCTATATGCTTGCACTTAGATTGTTTGTTTTAAGTGCTACCCAAAGTAGAAATATTGTATCAAAGTGTATGAATAAATTAAAGAATTAGAGATTTTTGAAAAGCATTGCAAAATTACTTTCCAAAAGGGTGGCATCACTGTGCATGTCTGTTAACAGTGTTTGATCATGTTTGTTTCAGTACCTCTTGCCTACACTTCATATTCTGAATTAAAAAAAAAACCTGCTAACTTGAAAGGTATAAATATTTTAATTTTCATCTCTTTGATTACTTGTAAAGCTGAATATTTTTCCATATGTTTGTATGGTGTTTAAACTTCTCTTATAAATTGCTTACTAACATCCTTTGGCCAATTATTTCTATTGAAGTTATGGTGTTTTCTTATTATTGAATGAACTCTTTATATAGTGATGATTTTGATAGTTCTTTTTTCTGTTAAAAAAGTTTCTCTTGGAAAAAGATCAGAAAATGAAAATACATTTTTTAAAAGGAAAGTAAATGTCAATTATACTCTAATAATCCAGAGAACAGTATTGTTGATATTTGGTGAACATCCTTATAGGTTTTTTTCTCCTAGTCATATAGATGCATATAAATAGAGACCTGTCAAAAATGAGAAAAATGGGGCCACAATTTTGATAACATTTTGTTTCATATAGCAAGTTATAGACATCTTTTCCATATTACTAAATGGATATAAATTTATCCTCATTACTATTTAGATGGTATTTTATTGCATAGATAAATACCTTGTTTGTTTAATCAATCTCTAATTTATATATTGAACAGTTACCATTTTTTTGTGTGCTACAATGAATACATTGTAGTTATAAGTAAGTGCCACTGTCCTATTTCCTGAGGAATAATTCTAAGTGGAACTATTGGGTCACTGAGTGATTGTATTTAATGTTTTGATATATTGTTCTCTTTGAAGAGCTTTTTTACAACTTTGCCAATCTCGTAGGTGAAAAATAACTGTATGTATATATCATATATATGTATGTATTTCGTGGTGGTTATGGGGATCAAGAGACTTCTAATTACCAACTGGCTATTTTCTTTTGGGATGTTTATGCTGAGATGTTTATCTTTTTCTATGAACTCCATATATTTTTCTTTTTTTAATAGCCCATTCTATTGGTTTTTAACCCTATAAATCTCTTCTTCTTTCTGATTTTCTAATTAGATCTGGGGAGGTATTTTTTAAATTACCTTTTTGATATCTGGGAAGAACATGGCTCTCTGGAGAGGTGGAGGAAGGCTGGCAATTTGGAGGTAGTGATAGAAACATTTGTGTTGTACATGGAGCATAACAGAAGATCAGTCTGAATTTCTAGCTGTTGTCGTTTCCAGTGGCACCTCCATCCTCCTAGACACGAGAATCATCCTTTCATCTCTATTTCTTCATTTCATATATTCCGTGGGTCAACTTCTTCCATTTCTTCCTCTGAAATGCATCTCGGCTTTGAACGTTCCTTTCTCCCCCATATCCTCTGAGTCTAGATTATTGCCACTGTGTGTGTGTGTTGTGTGTGTGTGTGTGTGTGAGTGTGCCCACATAAAGCTCTAGGAGGCCAGACTTTTGGCCATCTTACTGACTACTGTATCCCAGCACCCAAAATAGACCCTGAAACTGAGTAGGTGCTCCACTGATAGAATTTAAAATTAACAGATGGATCAGTAGCAAAGGGTGGGTGGTTTAGCTGCTTTGCCGGTCAGAGACTGCCTCTCAGGAAGAACTCAGTCTGTCTACTGTCTATCGATCTGGCCATCTATTTTTTTCTCAAGTTTTTATTTAAATTTCAGTTAGTGAACATATATTGTAATATTAGCTTCAGGTACACAATGAAGTGATTCAGCACCTCCATACAGCATCTGGTGCTCATCACAAGTGCTCTCCTTCATCCCCATCACCTATCTCACCCGTCCCCCACCCGTCACCCCTCTGGTAACCATCAGTTTCTTCTCTATAGTTACAAGTTAGTTTCTTGGTTTGCCTTGCACTCTCTCTTTTTACCCCTTGCTCATTTGTTTTGTTTCTTAAATTTCATGTAGGATGAAATCATATGGTATTGTCTTTCTCTGACTGACTTATTTCATGTAATATTATACTCTCTAGCTCCATCCACATCATTGCAAATGACAAAATTTCATACATTTTTTGTGGCTGAGTAATATTCCGTTGTGTGTATGCATGTGCGTGTGCATCTGTGAATATATATATCACATCTTCTTTATCCATTCATCAGTTGATGGGCACAGGCTGTTTTCATACTTTGGGCTGTTGTAGATAATGCTATAGATGCTATAGATGTCTATAGTGCTATAGACATCAGGGTACATGTATCCCTTTGAATTAATACCTTTGTGTTTTTGGGTAGATACCTACTAGTGCAATTGATGAATTGTAGGGTAGTTTTTTGTTTTTTTTTTTAAAGATTTTATTTATTTATTTTTAGAGAGAAAGAGAGAGGGGAGTGTGTGGATGCAGTTGGGGAAGGGGCAGAAGGAGATGAAGAATGAGAGAAGCAGACTCCCCACTGAGCAGGCAGCCCAAAGCAAGGCTCAATCTCCCTTTTTGAGGAAGCTCCACGCTGTTTTCCAGAGTGGCTGCACCAGTTTGCATTCCACCAGCAGTGTGAGAGGGTTTCCCTTTCTCCACTGCCTCACCAACACCTGTTGTTTCTTATATTATTGATTTTTGCAAATGACATATCTGATAAAGCATTAGTATCAAAAATGCATAAAACTCGACATATAGAAATGAAAAATTCAACTTAAAAGGGGGCAGAAAACATGAATAGACATTTTTCCAAAATAGACATAGGTGGCCAATAGTCACATAAAAAGATACTCAACATCATTGGTCATCAGGGAAGTATGAATCAAAACTGCAATGAGAGAGCACCTCATACCTGTCCAAATGGCTAAAGTTAACACAAGGACCATCCATTCTTTATTCATGGGTGTCTGAAATCCTTTGTGAAAGAGATAGGTTAAAAAAATGAATTAATTGGAGTTTTAGCTAAGGTTCTGTCAGTAATAGATCTTGAACTACATCAAGTAAAAGAGGGAACCTACTGTAAAGCTGTGGGTTATTTTCATGGAAACCACGGAGAGTGATGTAGCTGGACCCTAGGAAGGGCTGAGAATGAAGACAGTGAGACTTTTGGTCTTTGGGCTTACTTTCCTTTCTTGTCCGCTCTTATCTATAATTTTTTATTAATGCTGAAGGCAGGTTCCTCTTCTTCTTGGACCACAGGGGTGCCTGTTTATGGCCAAGTCATAGCTCCTGAATTTCTATCTTCTCTATTCAAGAGAGTTGTCTAAACTAGAATCTCTCTATTTTATTTCCAAAAGAAAAGGGCCAAAGAACTGTGACCTGGGGACAGAGTCATGTTGTAAAAGCATAGCTTGTAGAGGTCCAATGCCTAAGGGGTGGTTAAGAGGATGCTGGGGGGCTTTGCAGATACTGTGAAGGAGTCTACAATTACTATCATGAATCAGGCTTTAGGCTGGGTGGAACAGGCTGTCTTTGTCAATCAGTCTCTACTGCACTTTCTCCCTTGGAAGATTCAGTCCATTTTGGTCAAGGATTTCACAAGAATATCAAGAAGAGCAGGAAATAATTGTAGGGCTAATGGAGCACCAAGAAAATGGGACTATATGGGAAAGTGTGGAACAATGTTAACATATGAACTTTGGGATTAGTGGTAACTTTTATTAAGGACACAGCTCTCTACTGTTTACCTTAGTAATTCTTCCTCCAACTGGGGTTGCCCAATTTAGCTGATATATGAGGTTATGTGTGTCCCATGCAATATTTAAGACATACTCATACTGAAAATGTATTCATTATTTGTTTGAGATTATAATTTAACTGGATGTCCAGTATTTTATCTGGAGATCTTAATCCCAAAACTATTAGTTATAATTGGAGAGGAAGGTTGTACTAATCATACTTTTTGAAATTCAAGTGTTTTGGCACCTTTCAACTAAACTAGTGTGTTTCAGGGACTAGATTATAAATCATTTATTGCATATTTCTGGAAGGCAGGGCTGAGGGCAATGTGGAAAAGGGGTACATCCATGAGGTAAACATTAGTATTAGTATTTTAGTATTCCTTTTTCTTTCCTACACACTAAAGTGTGTTATTTAGTATTCCTTTTTCTTTCCTACACACTAAAGAATTCAATTCTCAGACACCTCATTCAGTTGTGTTTCAATATTAGAGATTTATTCCTTTGGCAAAAATTTCCAACATTTTGATAAAATGAGTATCTACTTAGAACAGTAACAAGTCACACCAGGCATTTAATACATTATCAGGGTCTTCTGATGAATAAGTAGTATAGTTCCAACTGCTTTCTCCTCTACCCACAACCCAGCCAAAACTAATTTCTCTCCCTTCTACATTCCCATAGGTGTACTTTTCATTCTAAAGTCTTTATTCAGTACCTACTATTTATTTACCAGACATTTTGCTAGCTCCTAAGTGGAAAGTGATGTCCAAGACATCCCTGCCCTCAACTATCAGAATTCTCAGCACTATATATGAATGCATGCTCTCTGCCTCCCTATAGACTAGGGGCTCCTTATGTCTGTAGCCTCAGCTTCTAGCATAGCATCTCACACAATTGTCATATGTGCTTGAGATATTTGAGAGGATAAGTTCTGGAACATGTGGCTGATGGGTTGAAGATACCTTGGCTTCATTCATGATTTCCAGATAGGCTGGTTCTTTCCAGTGGGTTGACTGCCAATCAATCCCACATGTCAGTCCATAGTCTCTATGAAATTCCAGGATGATTTGGGACTTTTTTGCACAAAGGTGCACTAGTGCTGGGCCCAGCAATATTGGGGAAGGGGCACAGAAGTGAAGCAAAGAGTCTTCAGGGAAGAAAAAGCATTACATTTAATGCAAGGCATAGGCTACTGTTTTCTCTAGCCCTTCAACTGTCTCAGAAAGTGTCTGGGGATTCAGACCTGACTTGGAAAAGCATTTCAGCAGGTATTACATTTGATATAATATAGGAAAAGGCAATTCACTTTTTCTGAAGGTGTTGATGGCTGCTCTTATTTCCGAGGAGAGTTCTCTACACTCGTGACAGTTTGACTCCTTCCCTCTGAGTGCTCCCTCCTTCATCAAAGCAGCATAAACTTCCCAAGCTAGAGGGAACCTTGGACATCAGAAAGGCTACCCCTTTTATTTAGCTGACCAGGGTAAACGGGTTTAGAGAGGTGAAGTTATCTGTTTGAGGCCACTTACAAAATTCATCGTTTGATTCCTAGTCCACTACTTCATCGTCTTCATAAATGGTTTATGAACTTTTAGAGTATTCTTTAACAACAGTCTTTAAAAAAATAATACATATGTACACACACATTTATATATGCACACACACATATGGATAAGGGTAGAGTTGCTCTGATTAAAGTAGGGCTGATGGCCAGCTCTACCATGCCAGTTTTCCCTTCACCCCCTTTGGAGCACCTCCAAAGAACCGTGGAGTGTGGGGGAACCCACCTGGACAACCGGCATTGTACCCTAACTTTGACCCTGAAAGTTTTTTCATAAGAAATCAAATAGGTTTCTGACCATAATCATTCTAAAGTGCGAGAGTGTGCTAGGCTTGCTCCATTTTGTCTCTAATGCAGAACAGAAATCTGGTGCGGGGGAGAAATTACAGACAGCCAGGAAGATGTCTAATACAGTTTGGGAACCAAGAGGGTGATGGGAAAAACTGTCATCCCCCAGCCAAGCTGAAGGATGAAGATAACATGATCAGCATCTCTGCACCCACCCACTGCTTTTCAGCAGGAACACAATCTAGTTTCCTTCCTCTGTGTTTTGTGTTTCTACACTCAGATTTATGATAGATAGAATCATCAAGTGCATTTTAACATAACAAGATTTCTCCCCAAAGGTAAATACCCAATACAGCTATTTCTACCACTTGTTCATGATAAGGAAGATGGAGGAAGACACAAGACGCTTGCAATGATGAAAGTTTTTAGAGGATCTTTCCCATGAGTGTGGGACATAGCACTAGTTATTGGATGATTATATCTCTGGACAGACTCTTTTATCATTCATAGACGAAGGGAGAAATTTCATTTTTTCTTTGCAATTCCCTAGACCCTGTCTAACCTAACAAAGATGGTGGCTCCCCTTAACTTCAGATTTCAACTTTTTAGACTTTGAAGAAATAAATTCTTAATAGATGATTATCACAGTAATAGAATCAGAGAGAAAAGTAAAATACTCTTTGGAAGACACTGTTTATGGCCTCCCAGGCTCCAAGACTTCGCTATTAAGCTAACAGATGGGCACATCTTATGCTTCAATCTTCCCTTGCGGTTGGTATCTGAAGTCCTTTTTGGATTATGAAAGATATTTACATGTTTAAAGGGACTGTCCCTTTAGCTAGAATGCAAAAAGCACTTGGGCATAGGCATAGAAAATCTCTTCATTCTGAGATGGAGAGCTATCAGCACCACCCAAAGCATTTTTGCATTTAGATTTTACTTTGTCCTTGCGATTATTCTCAGATGGTACCAAGAATTTTTAGGCAGTCACGTAAGAAATAAAAGCAATCACCTTTTAAATTCCTTAAACCCCAATTCTAAAGCAACAGCTGTAATATACTACCAGAGAGCCAAGTGTCCAACCAACCCCCTGCCACAAGTTCTCTGATCAGAGTGCCCTCAGATTTCGTTGATTTAAGGGCAGTTTTCTTCTAACATGATACATATTTGCAGTTCTAACCGCATGACCAAACAAAACAAAAATGTATTTGCAATGTTCTTTGAATTAAAGGTGAGTTTTACAGTTTATTTTCTGAATGATAAAAAGAGAGTATTTATTAAAAGCAAAGAAACTCTAGCAATAGCCAAGTCTACCTTATTTAACATCCAAAGAACTTGTATGCAATAAATAATTAAATAGTAACATTCTGAGGATAAGTTCATTCAATTGCTAGTATTTGGTAATTGTGTTCCTTCTCCTTGCTACAAGCCTGCAAACTGCCTGTCTCCCTTACCCCTGCTGGGAGGCTCACTTCTGCTCAATGCGCTGCAGGTAGTCCAAGTGAACATTCAGACCTGGCGTTTGTGCTGGTGGATAGGACCTCTGGATATGCTAAGTCACTCAGTGAGGACCCTGTGTTCCAACAGAGTAGCCACATTCCCTGAGAAGTTCTGTCATATTCCTCTGTAACCACTGAAATAATTGTTACCCCGCCAGCCCTATGCAGACTTCTGTGCTGGGGGCACCGTATCTCCAAGCTTCTTACACTGTAGCAGAAGTAAGTCCAATTCTTTGTCCAACCTTTTGTGACTGTTTCATTTTTCCTGTATCCCTTTCTGAAATGACCACATTTTCTCTATTCTTATTCTCATCATGTTCCTGGTTGGTGGGTAGATACAGGAATTCTTCACTGTCTTTGCAGGAAAAGATTAATAAAGAATGCTAGTCCTCAGAGAGTCCTGCTTACACAATTGACCTGTGGCTGGTGTCTGAAAAGCTGGATTTTGAGAGGTTCCCATAATTCCTTAAATGATTCTCTTATTACACCTAACCTGTTTGTACAAATGATGTGGTTTATGATGCATACCTGCTTTCCTCTGGGAGTCTGGAACTTTAGAATGTGCAAGGCAGAGGGTGTCTATGTGAGCAGCCCCAGCAAACACCTAGGGTGTTGAGTCTCTAGTGAGCTTCCTGGTAGACAGCGCTTCAGGCCCATCATAATTTGATGCCGGAGGAAGTAAGCACAATCCTATGTGACTCCACTGGGAGAGGACTATTGGAAACCTGCTCCTAGTTTCCTCTAGACTTTGCCAGATTTACCTTTTCCCTTTGCTCATTTTGCTTTGTATGCTATGATAACTTACACTGTAATAAGTAATAGTTATGTGCTAAGTCCTGCATTCTAGTGAATGATCAAAACTGGGGGTGATCTTGGGCAATCCCTCCTCTCTAATAGTAGTTCTTCAGCTCAGGACTCCAGACTCTACAGCTGGGCATTTGTCCGTAGACTGCAGTAGTTCTAACAGCTGTGGAAATGCCAGAGGGTTTCACTGTAGATAGTGTGGCAGCAACAATGTCCTCCTTCCACGTCTTTGTTTATTGAGGTGTGATTTACTTAAGTGAGGTGTTCAAATCCTCTTGTTGAACTCATGTGATGTATTTCTAAAAACAAAACAAAACAAAACAAAAACCTCCTGCCCAGTAAAAGCTCCTGCCCAGTAAAAGCTGATGATGCTATTGCTTCAAAGTTAATTCCTGGGGCCTATAATTTGAGCTGCTCTAGAGGTGGTTGTCAGGTGTGTTTGCAACTGGTTGGGAGAGTCCTGGTAATGGTTAATTTTGTGTGTCAACTTGGCTGGGCCGTGGGATGCCCAGGTATTTGTCAAACATTCTGGGAGTGTTTCCAAATGAAATTAATACTGAACTGGGAGTGGATCTCATCCAATCAGTTAAAGGCCTGAATAGAACAAAAGTCTGGTCCTCCTCTTGCCTGACTGCCTTGGGCCAGACAGAAAGTTTTATCCTGCCTTCAGACTTGAAATGAAATATCAGAGCTTCCTGGTTCTTGAAACTGTTGGACTTCAAACTGGAACTTAAACCATCAGTTCCCCTGGGTTTCTAGCTTGCCCACTCCCTGAAGATCTTGTGACATTTCAGTCTCTATAACTGTATATAATCATATGAGCCCATTTCTTATAGCATGTCTCTCCTCTCTCTCCATATAAATGTGTGTGTGTATATATATATATATATATATATATATATATATATATATATATATATTCTGTTGGTAAATTTATTTGGAAAACGCAAATGGTCCTCAAGCTAAACATTCTTGCATTAGGTGTTGAGAGGGACAACCCTATAGGAGGTATGGTAGTTGTCTTTCCTCGGTTCCAAGTGAACTGTCCATAGGAGCACCAGTGCCTCCAAATGAAATGGGCTCATGACTCTTAAGTTCTCAGCCATAGCTACTATTCCCACTCTAGACTCTGAAGTACAGATCAGTTTCTTACAAGAAGAACATCCTTTCTCTTTCCCTTTACTCTGTGTCTTTATCCTCTTCCCTAAAGCTTGTTTCTTTTTTATTTTCTCTTATTTCCTCACTTTGGATTCATATGTATATTTATGATTTTTCATCTTGGCTGCTGTTCCCAAGTGTCTTTATGCCCAAGATTGTGATTCTTGTTCCTTATTATTCCCCTTTTATTATTTTCCTTCTTTCCTTTTAACAAGCACCCATAGCTCCTTATCTATAGCCATAGCTTGGCACAAAGCTTCAACTGTCTTTGGTAAAGACACATTGGGAGACAATATGCTCATGAGTGTTGTGTAATGGCAACGTGTTCTCAAGAAAAACATTTGAGGTGGGAAAATTTACAAAGTGGTATGGAACTGTGGCTGCAGCTCCTATGTTATGGTAATACCGCACACTGGGAAGGCTCACACCTGCCCTTTTGTCTGCTTTTCCCTTAATTTTCTCCCTATGACTTCCTCTGCAGATGACACTTGGTTATACTTTCCTCTGATTCTCCAACTGTAGGCTGATTTGTGTTTTTAACAAGATCCCCAGTGATTCTGAAGTGCTTGGTCTGAAGACTATACTATCTGATCTCTCTGCCTCCTAGTCCTATTATAAACAAGTCCTGCCAGTGGACGTGGGCTGAGAAAGCAGGGAAGGAGTCTAGGTTGGCATCTAAACCTTGAATTGTGAGAAATCAGAGCTGTTCCTCTGGGCTTCTTTTGGTTTTGAGAAATGAGCTGAACAATATAGATAGTATTCCTGGGGGGCTTAGGTGGATTCGTTCTATCATTCCAACTGTTGTCTCCTGAGAACCAGGATAGAAATAGAGAACTAGAAGGCTGTGTCTCTGGGAGCGTTGCTGAGACAACACTTAGAGAGAAGGGCAATGAGAACCCAAATTTAATCCCCCTCTGGGTGATGAGAGATGAAACAAAAAGACACCAAGAGTAGCTGAGCAACCATTAAAGTCTCCTTGTTAATATGACTAGATGAGAAAACATTTGAAATCCATGAGGAATGAAACTCCATGAGGACTCCCAAGAAGAGAGGACATTACAAACTGCATTGTAGCAAAGGATTAAGGATGAGAGAAGCCAATTTTTTTTTCAGTGTTGCTAATTTGATGTGGGAGATTTTTCACAGAGAGATATCAAACTCAGTGACATCAAAATGAAAGAGTCAAAACTGTCATGTACCCAGGGCACTTTGTGGTTACCCTCTGTGACATTGGCTTTGTCAGGAATTCCACTCCCGGAAATCCTTGGCATAAAAAATGCATCACCTTGTGAAGATGTTAAACAGTTGGCTCAAGAAAAAAAGAATGTGGCCAAGAGAAAGTTTTTATTAGAACAGTGGCTTTTAGCGATTCCTGGAACGGTCAAGCCAGAGACAAAAAAGGATGCCAGTGTCCACCATTCAACTTTCCAGGCTTCAGTTTCCAGAGCTTTCACCCATACGGTATCTGTCCAACAGAAGTAGGATATAGGACACAAATTCAAGCCACAGGCTTTCAGCTTTCTGGTATACAGCTATAAGCCAGAGGTATGAGACACACATTTTTAATTTTCTGATAGCCACATTAAAGAAAGGAAAAGAAAACAGGATAAATTAATTTAAAACAAATTTTATTTAACCAAATATATAAAATAAAATATATGTCAACATGTGATTAAAGTGAAAATTATTAATGAAATATTTTACTTTTTTTTTTTTTTTTTTGTACTCAGGCTTTAAATTCCTGTGTGTGGTTTCTTTTTGGTGGTGGTTGTTGGTTTTTTACTTACAGCACATCTCATTTTAGGCTCAGCATATTTCAAGCACTCAATAGCCACAACCAGATGTGGCTGGCTGGTGGTTAATGTAAGAGGACAGTTCCACAGCTTCTTTGCCTCTTTTGAGTTGTTTTGGCTGCAGCGTGATACTGTCATGATTCAGAGATGTGGCTTATGACATACATTTCTGGTTTTTATATGAATGTATATATACATATGTAGTTATGTATATATAAAAAATACATATATACATATATGTATGTATATATAAAACATATATATGTGTTTTATATGATGTATATTTACTTAAATAGTTGAACATACCCATCAATTGGTATTGTTATAATATTGTAATGTTATTATAATACATAATTGAAAGTAAGAGTTGTAGAAAAACAATACTTCTCAACAAATATTCAGCTATTACATGTTAGTACTCACTATGGAACAGCATTGCTCTAGGAGCTAGGGAATAAAGTAATGAAGAAAGCAGGCATAGTCAGTGCCCATATGGAGTCCACATTTTTGGTTGAGGAGGTAGGCAATAATTAAACAAATATATTGTGTGTCAAGGGGTGCCTGGGTGATTCAGTGGGTTAATGCCTCTGCCTTCAGCTCAGGTCATGATCCCAGGGTCCTGGGATAGAGCCCCGCAACGGGCTCTCTGCTCAGCAGGGAGACTGCTTCCCTTCCTCTCTCTCTGCCTACCTCTTTACCTACTTGTGATCTCTGTCTGTCAAATAAATAAATAAAATCTTTAAAAAATATATTGTGTGTCAATTACATAAATGCTATGGAGAAAAACAGAGGAAAGGGGATAGAAAGTGTTGAGGGAGATTTTACTTGTACATTCTAACATTATCCAGTAGTGATTTAAAGTCTTCTTTTTCCTCTGAGAACCTTATAGAGAGATATGTTTATGTCTACTTTTCATCTCTTTACTTCAGTGACCTTCTATCCCTTTCTCCCCAAATCTAGAACTCACAGAATTAAAGACACTGTATTTTATTCTTTCTGGTGCAGATGTTAATGTGTCCAGGGAGAATTATTCAAATGATATTTTGAAGTTCAAGAAAAAAATGCTTTTGAAATTTTTATATTTTATTTCTATTCTCTGCTCACTGATAGCAATGGGAAATAAAAATGAATGGTGAGGGTGTTAGTTTGCATGAAGCCACAAGATATTATAGATCTAAATCATGAAAATTATTTACTGTTACTATTTTTTTTCCTTTCTGAGGTGACTTTGCTCCTATCACTACTTATATAATATTGCTCTAATTTGTCAAACTTTTGACAATAGACTGGAGCACAGCCCAAGCTATTAAATCTTTAAAAGGGCAATTATTGACTATCACAACTGCAAAGTCTAGAGTACATGGCTTTAGGCATAGCTGGATCTAGGTGCTCAAATGCCATCACTGGAAATTTGTTTTTCTACCTCTCAGCCCTGATTTTTACAGTATTGCTTCACCTAGGCAGGGATTTTTCTTTGTCATGGCAATATGGTTTACAGTCTGCCGGCTTAGCAACCCAGGTGAAAATACCTTTTCAGCCACTGGATTCAGCAAGGATTTCTTTCTTTTTTCTTATTCAGTTAGCCAGCATATAGTACATCATTAGTTTTTGATGTAATGTTCAATGAATTCTTAGTTGCATGTGACACCCAGTGCTCACATGTTGTGATCAGCAAGGATTTCTGGTGTCTTTCAGTGGCTGTGCCTATCCAGAGGGGATTCAGTATTATGATTGTCCTATCATGGGTTACACACTCACTTTTAGAGCTGTGGTGGAATTAGTCCTATGATTAACACATGATCTGAAAAAGGAGGAGAGGTGTTTCTATCAGAAGAAAGTAGAAAGTAGAATGGTTGCTGGGAAGAAAAACAAGTGGACAAAAAGCCAAGGAAGGAAGGAAGGAAAGAAAGAAAGAGAAAGATAGGTTTACACCATGAACTAGCTATGACAAGTGTGACAGGTAGTATAATTTGGAGAAAGAACCATGAGCTCCAAACTAGGTCTGGGTACCCTATATTCTATAAATTACTAAGAAAATATTTTGCATTCTTTTTTTTTTAAAGATTTTATTTATTTATTTGACAGAGAGAAATCACAAGTAGACGGAGAGGCAGGTAGAGAGAGAGGAAGGGAAGCAGGCTCCCTGCTGAGCAGAGAGCCCGATGCGGGACTCGATCCCAGGACGCTGAGATCATGACCTGAGCCGAAGGCAGCGGCTTAACCCACTGAGCCACCCAGGCGCCCAATATTTTGCATTCTTAAATGTCACTGTGGAGTAAGGATAATATTCCTTGTGCCACTTAATTTATATGGCTGTTGGGAGAATAAATTTTATTCAAAGATATATAAAAGATGGGCATATCTTAAGCAATAGCACAAATATTTTATAATCCACAATCACTAGTTCCTTTATCAACCAATTACAATTCAAGAGACTAGATGAGAAAATGTTTCCTGCTCAAAAGCTTTGAGTTTTGGAAATTATAGCTATTGAGAACTAATTTTTAAAGACATTAAAAATAGAATTTACCAAGGTCTTAAACAGGGATATAAAGTAGCTCTCAAACAGTAAGCAGTAGGAGGAAATAGATGGAAGGTTTTTCAGAATCTTCCTTCACTTCTCACTCTTAATTTCCTTTTCCATTTAGGAGCAGCTGTTTTCCTGTCCTCCCCTTTGGCTCCAAGTTTGCTAAATTACTGCCTTGAAAGGAAGTACATAAGTAGATAATCCCGCAGGAGCAAGAGATTCTATTAGTATCTCGCTCAGTTGGCAGTACCCTAAATCTTTTGCATTAGTCTAGGTTTTCCAAGAAATAGAAGCCAAGATGGGATTAAATGTCCAAGGATTTCATTAGGGAAAACAACTTAGAGAAAAAATGTGGAGGGAGGCGGAGAGTCTGGGGGAGCTATGAGACTGCAACACAAATCTGACTCCTAATGAAGGAGAGAAGGAAAGAAGGACTTATAAAATCACCATAGACTGATGCGCAGTCCTGTGTCTCCTGGAATGGGCATCCATAAAATCCCTGACACACTCAGCCATTGGTTCAGAGGAGTCCATATGAATCTTGGTGAATTAATCAGCAGAAGTCTTTGTTGAATTATGCTCCTGGTAGTTGAAGATGTGTGAAGTACACTTGCATGGTTATCACATACTCTGGACTTTTTTTTTTCATGTGTTTATTCAATAGATATCTATTGAGCCTCTAATATCATCGGGCACCATTACGGCATTAGTGATCTAGTAATAAATAAGAAAGAAGTCTCTGCCTTCATTAAGTTTACGTTGTAGTGCTCTGATGATCAAATTTCCATTGGACACCCCTGGGTTTTATGTTTGTCTCTCAGAGACTTACAAACTATCTATGCTCTCATTTCTGTGTACTCCATATTAGTTCTGGCTTGATTGCTAAATTCAGTTTTAGATAGTCTGATCTTAGGGATCAAAACCATAGCTAGAGAAATCACAAGATTGGCTTGTTTTAAGGATTAAGGTTCAAGATTAGTCCAGAGGAAGATGGAAGCCCTTAATTTATCTGTAAGCTCTGTCTGGGAAGTCTTCATTAGCAAGTTAATCTAATCACATTTGGAAATAATGAACTCTCCTGCCCTACCATAAAAATCCCTATTTGCTTATGTCTCTTCTTTTCTCCCAAGTCTTATTTCCCTCACTCACCAAGCTGCAACTACACAGGATTTGTTTCTGTTCTTTGAACATAATATACTCTTTCTCCTCTAAGGTGTTTTCCTGGAATGATTTTACTTTGCTTGGCAGATTCTTTGTCTCGAGACACCATTGTGAATATTACTTTCTTAGAGAGGCTTTCCTGACCATAGAATCTAGAGTTGCCACTTCTTATCTATCATGTCATCTCATTCTAATTCTCTGCATTGCTTTTACCAGAATTGGGTATATATATATTTTATTCTGTGTTTAGTATTTTTGTCTACAACTTGAAGGTAAGTTCCAGGAATGCAGACCTATTATTTATCTTATTGACCACCCACTACACTTCTTTTTTATTTTTTTTTAAAGATTTTATTTGTTTATTTGACAGACAGATTGCAAGTAGGCAGAGAGGCAGGCAGAGAGAGAGATGGGGAAGTGGGCTCCCTGCTAAGCAGAGAAACCAATGCGGGGCTCAATCCCAGGACCCTGGGACCATGACCTGAGCTGAAGACAGAGGCTTTAACCCACTGAGCTACCCAGGTGCCCCCACCCACTCCACTTCTAATCTAGGGCCTAAAACAATCCTTTAACAGAAGGACACCAATAATTCCTTATTAAAGGAGTTAAGGGAAATGGGTGGATGACAGTTGAACAACTTCAGCACCATGGAAAGCCCCCACCAAGTGTTTGGCTCACGAACTTCATGGAATGGATCCAATTTCTGACTCGTAATTAGAGGGCAGAGATTCCCTGAGAAGTTGAGACCTTTAAGTGTTCTGATTGGATGGAATGGCTCAAACAGCACCTGCCAGAGTTTTTCTTTCTCCAGCTCGGGTCTGTCTCGGCATTAACTGTAGAACCACACACTATTTCCCTTATCAAGCCTGGTCAGGTCTCTTGGGAAGACTACTTTAATCTAACTTTTTTCCTAAATTTTTTTGTGCAGGGTCACTTTTCTTTTCTTCAGGGCAGCTCCTAGTTATGAATACCCCCTATGTGATTGAAATTGTGCTTGTTGTTAGGAATTCAGAATTGAATAATCAGGGCCCTTGTTCTTGAAGGATTTGCTGTTTCCTCAGGAAAGCATAGAGTCAATAGATATGATAGAGTCATGGAATGCCTGAATATTTATTTATCAATAGAGAAATACTGAGTTTTAAAGAACGGATGAGAATTTATAAAACATAACATAGAAAAGACATTTTAGATGGAAAAGCATAGAAAGAATCAGGAAAGTATATGATGAATTCAGAACCTGGGTGACTGGAATACATATGATGGTGAGCAGCAGAAGGAAACAAAACTCAAGTGGTAGGATAAGGCCAGATTATAAAACATCTGGATGTCATACAAATTGGATTTTTTTTCTCTGGAACAGTAGAAAGACTAAGGTTTGAGTAGGAAAGAGATAATTTCAGATACTGCTTTGGGAATATCACAGTGTTATAAAGGAGATAATGGACTAAAAAGGGCTTTTAAAACAAAACCACCATCCTATGGTAAGAGGTAGTTGTTGTCATTCTTACTGTTGCAAGTAAAACCCATACTAGGAACTGCTTAGTGGCAATGTCTGGATCAGTGGAGTTAATAGAGGCTTTTTTTTTTTTAAAAAAAAAAAAAACACAGAGTGATGTAAGTTTGTAACAGAAACAAAGAAACAAACAAACAGATGAGCAATAGGAAAAACAAGTCCTTCCTAACCCATCACTCAGAGATAACTAGAGTTAGAAGTGTGTGTGTGTGTGTGTGTGTGTGCATGTTTTGAGGAGAGCTATTCTGCACATATATTTTGAACATATTCTGTACATATGATTTTTTGCTCCATAATCTACCATGGACATAATTCATCATATCAATAATTATTGATTATATAGACATTCCTCATTGTTTTAATGGCTGCATATACTTCCACTGGTCTGATGTACCCTTAAAATCTTTAACCAATTTCCTCTTGTAAGAATTATTCCATATGTGGTATGAGAAAAGCAGTGGAAAATGGTGAAATGTGCATGGACTATAAAGTTTGGGCAGGAAGGAAATTCTGAAGATTTTTCATGAAGAGGATTAACATGACTGGATACCAGCTCAGCACAAAATTTTAAACTCTGTGAGGCTTTTCTGTGAGCTGGTAGCCTGTTAGGCTTGAGATAGGGCTGGAGGACGACCCTTGGGGTTTTCTCTGGATTCAGGAACTCAAATGGCTGAGTTATTCTTATCTGCCTGCTGCCATGGCAGGAACTTGGCATCTGAAGCTGAAGTGCAGGGACTCTGGCAAAGATGACCGGAGGCCAGGAGTGCTTTTGGGCCCTGGGTTTCCACATCCCCAGCTGTGAGCCTTTAGACCAGAAGCTCCCAAACTTTCTGGACCAGTTTCATATTGTTGTTCTCCCACCTCAAATATATACATATTTATTCTAAAATTATACTCAATACTACTATATTAGATTTTTGGTACATTATAAAATGTAAAGCAAATAGAAAATTTTAAAGCATGAGAATGGAAGTGACATTTTAAAATAAAAGCAAAATCTTCTTGCTCTCAGTTAAATATTAATATAGCATGTAAAATAGTTATTATTAATATTTTAGGGACATCATTGTGGTTGAGCTATGCTTCATTATGCTTTTTAAAAAAATCTTGATTTAAAACTTTGATGTTTATGAATTCTTATCCAAATTAAGTTCATTTTGACATTCAATTTTTATAATCAGAATAAAAAATATACTGCACAGAGATCTGTTGATTCAACAAAGTGTATAATTGGATGTATTTTGTAAATCATGATGCTCATTCTAAAATTCTATCCACTACTTTACTTAAAGGTTTTGGCTGAAATTTAGCTAGTGAATTTCTTAGATGTCAGTTAATTGGTTTACTTTTATTTTTTATCTTTATTCTTATTTTTTTTAAGATTTTATTTATTTATTTGACAGAGAGAGATCACAAGCAGGCAGACAGGCAGGCAGCGAGAGAGGAGGAAGCAGGCTCCCTGCTGAGCAGAGAGTCCGATGCGGGGCTTGATCCCAGGACCCTGAGATCATGACCTGAGCCGAAGGCAGCAGCTTAACCCACTGAGCCACCCAGGCGCCCCGAGTTAATTGATTTACTTTTAAAAAAACTGGATTAAAACCACTGAAATTACTCATTTGGAGGACCTTTAAACAGGTTAAGAAACAAAGTTTTTATTCAGGACACAATTGAGGCAATATGAAATGGGGCAACATTTCCAACATCTGTTTTCAAAATGCTTTCACCATAGCAAAAGTTATTTTTTTAATTAAATAAAAATAAGTAGCTTAATTTTAATTTCCTTTTCCTTTCCTTTCCTTCTCTTCCTCCTCCTCCCCCCTCCTCCTCTTTCTCCTTCTTCTTCTTCTTTTTTTTTTTTTTTTTAACTTTAATTTCAACAACTGTTCAGTATTTGCCTGTAAAATAATCAGCTAATCTCAGTGGAGTCCTAAAGATTTTCATGATTACTTCCTACCTCATTATAAGGCGTATAAACATTGCACAATTCAGCAGTCTTATTCTTATTTCTTTTATCAGTTAACAACCTTAGTGACATGGTGGAGCATCTAAATTCCAGTACACTGTAACACTCTAAACCTAAGCAAACAAGAGAAGACCCACTTTGACTCCTCTGAGCTGTGTAACTCCTTTCAGAACCCATTGGAGTCTTCACCTCAGACCAAGGGAACCAGTGCTGGTCTGCATATTATGTAGTAGTAAAACTTAATTTCTTTCTCAATTTCAATACAAAAATTGATATGACAGGTCCTGATAGCCTTTCTTCTTGTACTCCAATCCTGCATGCCCCTTGAAGTTCATGGTCACTATCAGTTCCTTTTCTTCTCTGGGATATTGTTTCCCATCTTTAAAATGGGGAGGGGGGAATGGATAAGATTATATGTTAGAGACTTTCCTATTTTGACAGTCTAAGAGTCTTTTAGTTTCTCAACATAACAGAGGTCAACTAGGAGAAATCTGTGGTGTTGGGATGCTGGCAGATGAGTTTTGCTGAGGGAATGGGTGTAAAAGAAGTACCATGGGATGTAGATGTGCTGTGATAGGTAGTCCCAGGTGGTAAAGGGTGTTGGACTGGGCAGCAGAGACATGGAAGTGAGGAAAGGATGATTCTGGAGACACTGCTTCTGACCTTGGACAGGCTATTTTTGTCTTGTTGAACCTCAGTGACATCATGGTAAAATGAAGTGGGGAAAGAGAGTTGATTATCTTATAGGTCTCTTGGAGCTGCAAAAGACCCCAAGTCTGTGGTGTCCTTGGAAGAACAGAGAATACTATAGAACAGGTGTGCCTCACCCTGGAGCCCAGGGTCACATTTGCCTCCTTTCCTTTTCTTCCCTTTCCCTTCCCTTCTCTTCCTCCTTCTCTCTCTCTTTCTCTCTCTCTCTCTTTCTTTCTATGTACTGTTTCATGATTCATTGTTTGCATATAACACCCAGTGATTTTTGCAGTACGTGCCCTTCTTAATACCCATCACCAGGCTAACTCATCCCACCTCCCCCTCCCCTCTGAAGCCCTCAGTTTGTTTCCTGGAGTCCATAGTCTCTCATGGTTCATCTCCTCTGATTCTGCTCCCCTTCATTTTTCCCTTCCTTCTTCTAATGTCCTCCATGCTATCCCCTATGTTCCACATATAAGTGAAACCGTATGATAATTGCTTTCTTTGCTTGACTTATTTCACTTAGCATAATCCCTTCCAGTTCCATCGATATCAGTGCAAATGGTGGATATTTATCCTTTCTGATGGTTGAGTAATATTCCATTGAATATATGGACCACATCTTCTTTATCCCTTCATCTGTTGAAAGGCGTCTTGGCTCCTTCCACAGTTTGGTCATTGTGGACATTGCTGTTAAGAAAATTAGGGTGCATGTGCCCCTTCTTTTCACTACATCTGTATCTTTGGGGTAAATACCAGTAGTGCAAATGCTGGGTCATAGGATAGCTCTATTTTTAACTTTTTGAGGAACCTTCACACTGTTTTCCAAAGTGGCTGCACCAACTTGCATTCCCACCAATAGTGTAGGAGGATTCCGCTTTCTCTACATCCTCTCCAACATTTGTTGTTTCCTGCCTTGTTAATTTTTGCCATTCTAACTGGTATAGGGTGGTATCTCAATGTGCTTTTTATTTGAATTTCCCTAATGGCTAATGATGTTGAACATCTTTTCATGTGTCTGTTAACAATTTGTATGTCTTCTTTGGAGAAGTGTCTGTTCATGTCTTCTATCCATTTTTTGACTTGATTATGTGTTTTTGGGTTGTTGGAAGGTCATCTTTCTAGTGCTGGCAAAAGTGACCTTGGTCAGAACTGTAGCTTTGGGGACCTAGGGACTTTCCCACAGTGGTAGCATGACAAACCTGTTGGTAGGCCAACCTCTGAGCTCAGAATGCCCTAGCTCAGCCATTTACTACCTGTGTGACTTTGAGCAACCTTTTGAGTCTATCAGTCTCTCATTTTCATCATTTGTAAAACAGTCATAATAATAGGACTTCCCTCCTGGGTTGCTGGGGAGATTAAAGCTAAATGAAATAATACAAAGAAAGTTTAACACAGTGCCCAGCATATGGCACATCTTTAATAAACAGCTGTAATTATTCTTGTAGGTCTTATTATGAATCTTTCCTCTCACCTGGAGGGAACTTGCAGACATTTTTGGTCAAACCTAAACTCAGCTCTACCAAACAAAACAATAAAAAACTGGATTTTCAGAACTAGAAAAGTCTTTCTTCCCACTGGGTCTGTTCTGAAGTCCCATGAATGATAAACTCTTCTAGTTTCTTACGCTGGTCTTTAAATACATTTCCCTCCTCCATCCCTGCAAATGCCACCTCTTCGCCTTGAACAAATCTCAATGCCAAATACAACAAAGTCTTTTCTTTTTCTTTCTTTTCTTCTTTTAAAGAACATCTTGAAGCTTGGTTGAAGCAGAAATATTACTCTCTTAGAGCTTAAAATTTGCAAGTGTAAATCTGTTCCACAGCCAGGTGCATGGGTCCAAAAAGATAAGGGTGTTAAGAGGTGCATTTCCATGTTGGAAGTATCCTCAGATTAATTTGAAGGCACTTCTTAATAGCATACTATTTCTTCACTCTTGGGCCCATTATTATTGCTCAACTTGCCAATTTGATGTATTAAAATCAAATTCTTGATTAAAAAATGGAAGAAGGAATTAAATATTACTATTACTCAGAAGTTTCCCCAAATAAATAAGCATATGAAATACTTTTGGTTGCCTTTTTGGAAGATGGAAAGCTTTCCAAGAAAGAAGGCAGGAGTGGCAGGAGTAGAGGACTCAAAGCCAGGAGATTGCTTTGCAGTGAGTGCAGTCTCATTGCCACAGTCAGGTGTGGGCTGTGGAGACGGAGTAGGTGCCCCAGTCAACAGCCTGAGGGGAGCTGGGTGTTTCAGAACACGATCCCAAATGCTGTCTGAAAACATGTCAGAATAGCCCTTCATGAATAATTGTGATGGACCTATTTGATTTTCTGTATTTCCAGCTGGCATCTGTGCATCCTCAGGAGTATATAGTGCTGTGCCCAAGAGGCACTTAAGGTTGCAGAATAAACATGACATGTTTTGCAGGACCAGTTGGTCTTACATCTCTTAAAGATGAAAATTACCAGGATATAATTTGGAAGCTGTTTAGCAAGTGTACAGTTAGAAACACAGGCTTTGTGGTAAGGTAAAAATGAACCAAATTCTTTCTGAATCTTAATTTCATTACGTGTGGAATGGGGGTAATAAGACCTATTTCCTAGGATGATGATGGAGACTAAAATGAATTATATTGAGCTCTGAGCACGATGCTGGTACCCATAAGTACTCAGTAAGTGGTGACTATTTTAAGTCCATGGTAGAAGCAGAGTTAATTTGGTTTGAAGCAACAGCAGTTAACTCAAAAGGGAGGTTTATTGAAAAATATGGCAGGTGATCTCAAGGCAACCAAAGATGGGAAATATAATTTAACTGGTTTTATTGGGCAGACTTGGTAAGTCTAAAACCAGTGACTCCTTCATCATGCTTTTCTACATATCTTTATTCCATTTGTCTCCACTTGGAATACTTTGTCAGAAGATTTTTAGAAAGCTTGGCTGAATGTACTCCTAATATCACGGATGCAAAAGTAGAGAAATGATGAACTGTCAGAACAGAAGAACCTCAGATATCATATGCTCCATGGATGGCCACAGCCATAGCAAGGAGTTGTTTCTTACCCTTCTTAAGCCCACGGCAGACATCACCAATCTGTCTTGACAATCTGTCTTTTTTTTTTTTTTAAGATTTTATTTATTTATTTGAGAGAGAGAGGGAGAGAGAGATCATGAACAAAAGGGAGGGGAGAGGGAGAAGCAGACTCCGCACCGAGCAGGGAGCCTGTTGTGGGACTTGATCCCAGGACCCTGGGATCATGACCTGAGCTGAAGGCAGATGCTTCACAGACTGAGCCACCCAGACACCCTTGGCAATCTTTAATGCCAAGTTCAGAGTTGACCTCATAATCCTTCTTAACATTGTACTTCTGGACAGCCATTAGTAAATGAATGGAGAAAGCTCATGAAAGAAAATTGATCTGCCATTCTTAATCCAACCACTTTGTTATAGATGAAGAATGGAGGTTTAGAGAGAGCAAGTGACTAGCCCAAGGTCACATTGTTGAGCTAGAATTAGAATCACACATTCTTTGGTGAAGGGGATAAAATTATCCCACAGGAAGAATCAGAACACAATGAGGAGCGAAGCCAGTGGGCACTGGAAAACTCTTGGCAGGCTTTCTGGCAGGGATTGGAAATACCTGAATCTGAAAGGGTTTGGGCAGGTACATAGGAGAGAGAGCAGCATTTTTAAATGATGTACAGGTTTTCAAAGTTGGGGAGAAGAAGGGGAGACCTAGTTTTTGAGACAAAATTCTTCCATATGTTGCCCTCTTGTCTTGGTGGTTGCCATAGGAATCACTATCATTGTACCAGTCTCTGCTTAGAGGCAAGGAATAGAGTCTAACGCAGTGGTCTACTAATGGTCCTCTTGATGACAACCAGCTTGCCTTCTTATCATTGAGTAGATTAATGATGTTGACATTGCACGAGAGACTGATTAGTGCCTTAAAATGTTTTTCATTTTTTATTTTTATTATTTTATTATTTTTTGTTAAGTTACGTTAGTCACCATACAGTACACCATTAGTTTTTGATGTAGTGTTCCAAGATTCATTGTTTACATATAACACTCAGCGCTCCATGCAATATGTGCCCTAGACCAACCCAAAGATTTATTTTTTGGGATGTCTAAGTGGCTCAGTCAGTTAAACATCTGCCTTTGGCTCAGGTCCTGATCTCAGGGTTCTGGGATCAAGCCCTGAGTCAGGCTCCCTGCTCAGCAGGAACTTTGCTCCTCCTCCTCCCTCTGCCCCTGCCCCCTGCTTGTGCTCTCTCTCTCTCTCTCTCTCTCACTTTCTCAAATAATCTTTTTTAAGGTATTTATTTATCTATTTGAGAGGAGAAGGGGAGGGCTGAGGGAGAGAGAGAAACTCTAAGCGGACTCTGCACCACCAAGCAAGGAGCCTGACTTGGGGCTTGAGTTCACTACATTGAGATCATGACCTGAGCTGAAACCAAGAGTCAGATGTTCAACTGACTGTGACACCCAGGAGTTCCTGTTTTTAATTTTTGTTTTGTTTTGTTTTGTTTTTAGCAGTATTTTTACTATAAGAGGGTACAACACCAAGAGGAATGCAGACTTCCTTTGTTTCTGGTGGACCACTTCAGAAAGAGTCACACATACCTCTCCTCTCTTTAAGTGAGACCTAAGGCTATAGGTCCCACTTTTGTTAGCCTGTGATCTCTTTTTCTAAGAGATTTCCCACTCTTGCATATCTTCAGGGAGAGCCTGTTAATTGGGATTTTCAAAGATAAATTCTGCTCCATGGAGCAGATGATATCTGAGATTTCTGAGAGATGCTTTGGAGTAAGGCCCAGTTGAATTCCAATACTTGATAGCTGTGTAACTTCAAGCAGGTTACTTAACCACTCTGTATCTCCATTTCTTCCTCTGTACGAAGTGGATAATATGAGCACAGATCTTAGAGAGTTGTTCAAGAGCTCAGTGGAATATATAGAATACTCAGCAAAATATCCCCATAATTGATGGCTATTATATTTTTTATAATTAATTTATAACTAGAATGTTCTCTTGGCTCTCTAGGATTTTGTGATTTCCTACAACAACATGCTTCAATCTCATTTAAGGATTCCTGCAAAGAAGCAATGCTAGGTATTTTTCATTTTTACCATGGCATTCTTCATTCCCAAAAACTAGAGGTGGCATTTGAATAGGAAGAAAGGAATCTGAAAACATGTCAGAGCAGGAAGGACACTTTGCATGAGACCAGATAGCTCTAGTTCAACTCCTCGCTTGTACAGATGTAGAGATCCAAGCCCAGAGAGACTAAATGACTTGCCCAAAGTCACATAGCAAGTTTGTTGCAGAGCAAAATGAATGAAGCAGGAGAGAAGTGAAAGGCTGCCTGTGCTGGACAATCCAATGTCTTTTGTTTGTTTGTTTTATTGCCTATTGATTAGTTCAGGCCCTGGTCGGGGGAGGGAGCATAAGAGAGACTTGAATTCATACCCATTGCCTGCCAATAAGCAACTCTGAGCTATCTCTGAGCCTTGCTTCTCTCATTGGCTAAAAGGGGATAATTCATTCTTATTCATCACTTTAACATAGCCTATGAAAGGAGGTCATACACATGGGATGGGTCAGGACAGGGCCTGATCCAGAGTCAATGCTCAGAAAGCATCAGTGATGATGACAATGACCTTGATAGCATCCAGAAAATTAGATCTGAGTGGCTCAAAGAAAACCCAGGCAGTGGATGTATGAGGAAGTCTCTTTTGTCAGCCCCTTTCCTTTTGCTCTATGGTGTGGTGTCCATCAGGCGTATATCTGGCAGAGGACATCGTGCATGTCTTCTGTGTGGCATGCTACCTCCTCTGCAGCTGGGGTGGAAGAAAGAGAGAAGACTAGAGACAGGGCTGGGTGGTCAAATCTCTGACTCTGCAAAACTTTAGCTGGGCAGGCTACCGTGCAATGGAGTGCTGGTAGGATGAGGTGGAACAGAGGAGTATATAGTACTGGGTTTAGGGGGGGGTTAAAATTCAGGGTTCAAATCCACTTGGCTTTCACTTGGGCTGGTGTGTCTCTTCTTTGAATTTTTCTGTTTCCTATTCTATGAAAAGGATGTTAACTGTGATTCATTTGTGAACTGCTGACTGGGTCCCTGGTCTATGCTGGGCACTGGACTAGGTGTGCAGACACAGCAGACATTCTGGTTCTCCCTTGATGTCTGGCAGAACAGTCTCCTTTGTGCTTACCACCTGGGGACGCTGTGAAGACCAGATGCTCTGAGAAACAGAAGGGGTTAGCAATTTAAATCATACTTACAAATTTAATTGTGAATTCAAATTGTGTTCTAAAAGGAAGAACAACATTAACAATAAAAAGATTATTCTGGCGTATGATGGACACCTCACAAATCCTTATTAGATAGATGAGAGGATGTGAATGGGCCAAGGGCTGAATGAAAAATACTTAGGAACAACTCTAATGAGCCTTGTTTTCCAGAAGAATCAAGATGGCGCTCCTGTGGGGAGATGAGCAGGGAGGTAGGAAAGAGGTTACAGATGCTATTAGAGGAAGTGGCAAGATGTCCAAGATAAATTCCACTTTCCTTACCTGCTTGTTCAGGGCCATGTCAGCCCTAGTGAAGTACATATTATTTTCCAATTTCACAGCCCATCATTCTTCCCTTTTTCTTTTCTTTTCTGACTTTCCATTCTTCTGTGTTCAGTAAAACCCTTCTGGCACTTGCTCTCATGGGAACACTGGCTGTTAGTCAAACCCTTCTTCCCTTCAGGGAAACAAAAGCAAATCAATATATGATATTAAACAACCTGGAAGACCCTAGTGATTTAACACTTCCCATAAATGTCAGCCAGCCCCGCAGCTGTGGATGGTCCCACTCTTCACATCTGTCATTTCCTCTCTTCTCTCAGCTGTCCCTTGATGTCTCCCTTGGAGTGGCTTGGAAAAAATAAGCTTGGAAGAAAGGTAGAATGGTGCCTGCAGCTGAAGGTAATCAAAGGGAGGCTTGGTGAACTTCCTCTGTGGGACAGTGTGTCATTCAGGATTCTTTGCATTGTAAGTGGCAGAAAACTCATCTCAAGTAACTAAAAAAAAATTTAGAGGCTTAGGACATTTAAAGTTCAGGAATAGAGATGGCTTCAGAGACAATCTGATATTGGGGCTTAAATAACGTCATTGGGAACCAATTTATTATTATTATATTTTTGCATCTCCTTGCTCCATTTTCTGTTGCATAAGCTGGCATTCAGGCTCCAAGATGAGAGCAGAAAATTAAGACCTACCATATTCTTAGCTTAATACCCAGCAGGGAAGGGCACATATCTGTCAGCATTCCCAGCAAAAGGTAGTTGCTTTCATTTGCTCTGCTTGGAACCCATAACTGTGTGGAGGGAAAATAAGACGGTCTCATTGATTTGGGGTATAGGTTCTATGATCTGCATGTGGAGTTAGGGGTGGAGCTCTCTCCAAAGCCTATTGTAAGAGAGTGGTGGAGAATATGGTTTCCATCAGGAAAACCAGGGTACAGCTCCCAGGAAAATGGGGGAACTGATGGAGGACACATAAGTTACAGATGACCATGACCTGTTCTATTGCTTTCTAGGGCCTCTGTTCAGGCAGACTACCTAGTGACAGTCAGGTTATGTTGTGTATGTCACTCAGGATTGTAAAACCCCCCGCTGGTGATATTTGTTATCAATAAAAGCCAGAACACTGTTCTCTTAGAACCTAGTGATCAAGTGGAAGCCCAGAGAGGGGGAAACGATGGTCCAAGCTCACCCAGTTTGTGTGTGGCAGAGCTGGAGTGAGGCTGCAGCCTCCTGGGCATTTCTCTTGCCTTTGTTTCCCTGTCTCCCCAGCCTGCTTTTGCCAGAGCTGTTTGCCTGGCCAAGTCGAGTCCTTCCTTAGAGGGGCGGATCCTTTCTTTGTAGAGTGGGTGATTAATGAAAATACTGGGTACACAGCGAGGATGTGGCAAGCATGGGATTGGTCACCTATGTGAGCATAGCCCTTTTATGCCTTGTCACTGCGGTATCCCCCAGAACTTGATGGCCTGCAGAACACTACTTCAGATGCACTACCTTCTCTTGGAGGTGCACAATGTGGCAGCCACTGATTTCCTGGCACTTAGTAGGGACTCAGTAAGTATTTGCAGAATGATTGAGTATCATTTCAAGGAGAATCATTTCATTCCCATTATAAGGTTACTTCTTTAGGTCTCGAAAACCCTTCCTATTTCAGGCTCCTTTTAAAATGCAGAGCATCTCTGTATTGTTTGCATTTTCTTTTCTTTTTTTTTAAGTATTTATTTGTTTTTGAAAAGAAATTCAATTAGCTAATGTATAGTACATCATTATTTTAGAGGTAGTATTCAATAATTCATCAGTTGCATATAACACCCAGTGCCCGTCATATCACGTGCCCTCCTTAATGCCCATCACCCAGTTACCCTATCTCACCCCTCCACTTCCCCTTCCACAACCCTCAGTTTGTTTCCTAGAGTCAAGAGGCTCTCATGGTTTGTCTCCCTCTTTGATTTCTTCCCATTCAGTTTTCCCTCCCTTCCCCTATGATCCTCTGCATGATTTCTTATATTCCACATATGAGTGAAACCATATGATAATTGTCTTTCTCTGAGTTTACATTTTAAACTGTAAAGAAATAGCATCTTTTGATTGAAAGAAAGGAAGGGACTCAGATTAGGGGCTTGAGGGTGGGGGCAGTTAAGAAATGAGTAGAGGATTCTCAAGGCCAAAAGTAGAGGATTCTCAAGGTCAAAAGAGGCTGGGGATGGTGTGGAAGTTGGGTTTTTGCTCAATTAAAAAAATTGTGAAATCTTTCAAGCATCCAAAATGAACTGACAATATAATGAACATCCATATATTTACCACCAAGTTTTGGAAATAAAATATTTCAAATAAGCTGTAAGCTTCTTATGTTGTCCTTTCCTCATTATGTTCCATTCCCAGAGCAACCACGATCATGACTACAGTTTAATATTCTCATAATGCTTTTTGTATTCTCTGTATATAGGTATGGATGTACGAGCACTATGTAAAGGTTTACTTGTTGATTAATTTTATAGAAATAGACCATATAGGCTAATAATACATTATATGTTTATAAAAAAAATAAAAATAAATAAAAAAAATAAACCTGGCCATTCACAGACCTGTACCCCTGGGGCTAATAATACATTATATGCTTATAAAAAAATTAAAAAATAGACCATATAATATGTGTCATTCTGCAGTGTGCCTTTTCCCTTTCATATTGTTTTGATGTTTATTGAAACGTGTAGTTCTAGTTGATTCACTTTAAATGCTGTATAGTCATCCCTTGAACGACAATAATATGCATTCTACTTTTTCATTTTTCCGTTGATGGATGTTTAAATTGCTTCTATGTTTTTGCTATAACCAACAATTTGTGATGAACCTACATGTAAATAGCTTGTTACACATGCGTGAATTTTTCTGGGGCATATGCCTAGGAACAGGATTTCTGGGACATGGTATAGTCACATCTCCAGCATTATTAAATGTCGACACAAGTCTCCAAAGGCTTAGTACCACTTTGCACCCTTCCACCCCCTTCCCCAAGCAGTATGAGACAACTCAGTCCTGGGTGATGCTGACCAATCCCATGAAACGCTAGTCAGTCCCATTTTTCTTTTTAAAGATTTTTCTTTATTTATTCAACAGACAGGGATCACAAGTAGGCAGAGAGGCAGGCAGAGAGAGGGGGAAGAAGGCTTCCTGCTGTGCAAAGAGCCCGATGCAGGGCTCGATCCCAGGACCTTGAGATCATGACCTGAGCCGAAGGCAGAGACTTAACCCACTGAGCCACCCAGTCACCCTATCAGTACCATTTTTATGCTATGGCAAAGACTACACTTATGCAAACACCAACTGTCCTCCTGACATGGACGGTCTAAGAGAAAGGGAGGCGAAAGGAATAATCTTTGGGAATTTTTAATTGAGTTGACACAAATAAGTATTTTTTGGGAGCCAGTATAGACTTTGAAGTTTGATGGATTTGAATCCTGGCACTGCCATTTACTAGTTGTATATCTTTACACACTTAGTGGCTCTCTCTTGTCTCATTTTTATCCTCTCTCAAATAGGGATGGTAATAGTACTGACTTCATGGGTTATTTCAAGGATCGATGAACTAATACTTGTAACACTTGTATTGTTTCTGGACTGGTCCATGGTAAATGGTCAATACATGATAGCTATAACATCATTACTGGTCACAGTGCTTAGTTATTGCTTTTTTCATCCTTGAAGACTTCTTTCTCAGCCAGGAAGCTCACATTTTATTAATATTATTATGTTATATATTTTTATTTTTTTAAAGAAAGAGAGAGAAAGAGATCAAGCAAGGGCAGGGGCAGAGGCAGAGGGAGAGGGAGAGAGAGAATCCTAAGAAGGCTTCGCATGGAGCCCAACGCAGGTCTTGATCTCATAATCCCGAGATCATGACCTGAGTTGAAATAAAGACTTGGATGCTAAACTGATTAACTAGCTACCCAGGTGCCCCAGGTAGCTCACATTTTAAAACAAACAAAAAAATAAATATTTTGTGCTGAACAGAGAAAATGAATTCAGCAACATTTAATTCTTTATTTCATTTTTAGCTATCAAAACCATCTATGAGTGCTAACCAGCTTCTTACTAGCAGAATGAAACAGTGTTGACATGCTTGGTCATATAATTATAGCCCCAGACAAGGAAGCTTGGTTTTTAGTTAGCCAGTGTGACTTCATTACATGTAAGTGTGTACTTTCCCCAGATTTTTAGAAGTGTTGTCTCTTGCCAGGGATTACCCAAGATGACTTCTAGGTTATAGCCCTTGATCTAGTCCTACCTCTGGGTGTCCTTTTCATTGATGGGAAATCAGATCCCAAAGAACAGAAACAAACTTCTAATTGTTCCCTCATGGGGACATAGTCACTCACTTAGTTGCCCAAGCTTGTCTTGGTTGATACATAGGACGAATTCGGCAAGAGAGTATCTGGTTATCTATTGCTGCATAAAAAAAAGCCTCCTCAAAGTTCAGTGGCTTAAAATAGAAATTGATCCTCTCTCCTGTTTTCGTGGAAGGGGCTCAGCTGGGTGTTTCTCATGTGGGGCTGCTCCTGTAGTCGTGGTCAGGTGGTGGCTGGGGCTGTAGGCATCAGGAGGCTGGAGTGGACTGGAGAACCAAGAGCACTCCTCACACGGCTGGTGGTCTGGGCTGGCTGTCAACCAGAGTTCTGTACACGGTCTCTCCATGGGCCTTGGATGTCTCACAGCATGATGGTGAGGTTCTGGGAGGGATCATCTCAAGAGTGGGTGTTTCAAGAGGAAGGAAGCAGAAGCTGCCAGGCCAGCTTAGAATTGGGCCCACTTCACTTCTGCCATATTCTTCTAGTCTAGGAGATCAAGTAGGTTCTATTTCTTGTTGAGGGGGTGCCAAAGTCATATTGCAAAACAGAGTGTGGGATGAGGAATGTTACAGTTATCTTTGGAAAGGGGTAAAAATTCTACCATGGCAATTTTTCCCCTTCCTCCCAAGATTTGCAAACATCTGTGTTCACATGCTGAGGGAAGTAAATGAAACTGTGGCCTTTGCCCCTGGGCTCTGCCAGTTTTAGGGGCAGGAAGGAGAGGCAACTTAATCCCATTTGAAAGAATCATGGACAGGCTGAAAAACTCTCCACTCGCCGGCAAAGCAGAAATATTAAATATTTCTTAAAAAATACTTTACTGGAGCAACCACATGCATACTAATAAGAATTTTTTTTTTTAACTTGTTTTTGGGAAACGTTCATAATAAAACATCCTGTACTTGAATTATTAAAAACAATGTTGAGTAAAGAATTGCTTAATTTAGTAAATAATTTTAAAGCAAGCCATTATTTTCCCCAAACTTGAATTTGCTGAAAGCACTCCAAGAATTTTATTACCAGCATGACTGCATAATGTAATTGTGTAATTAGTAATACATCTGACACTGTTGGAGAGATTTAGTTTTACTTAGGGCAAGAACAAAATGTAGCACTTTGTTATTTCTTAAGACTGCATGAGGGACACTGCCCTGTTTTGCTGGCTGAGGTTTTTTTTTTTTTTCTTTTTTTAAAATACACTGTATGGCCGAAGTCACAGGGAAAGAGTCAACATTTATTTTATATATTTATTTATTTTCTTAGAGAAAGAGAGAACAAGTGTGTGGGGGGCGGGGGGAGGGACAGAGGCAGAGAGGGAGAGAGAGAATCAAGCAGGCTTCGTGCCCAGTGCCTGATGTGGGGCTTAATCTCACAATGCTGAGATCATGACCGAGCTGCAATCAAGAGTCAGATGCTTAACTGACTGAGCCACCCAGGCACCCCCCAGCATTTATTGATATTGGGTCTGTGGATAGACCATGTGGTATAAAATTGAAATTACCTTACCTAGGTTTGAATCCATGCTGCCTCTCACCACTTGTGTTTTTCTTGAGCATGTTATATAACCAAAATTTCAGTTTTGTTATCTATAAAATGGTAATGAGAATATTTCACAAGGTCGCTTTGGTTCTTTTTTTTTTTTTTTTTAAAGCTTTATTTATTTATTTGACAGAGATCACAAGTAGGCAGAGAGGCAGGTAGAGAGAGAGGAAGGGAAGCAGGAGAGAACCCGATGCGGGACTTGATCCCAGGACCCCCAGATCATGACCTGAGCTGAAGGCAGAGGCTTTAACCCACTGAGCCACCCAGGCACCCTGGTTGCTTTGATTCTTAAATGGCATAATGTACCTAGAGGGCGAGGGTGGGGTGGGTTGAGTTCCTTCGTCTCTCCTGCTGATTCTGTTCGAGGGCTTGACTTTGCGAGTGCTTGCTGGGATGGTCGGTGTTAAGATCCAGGGCAGGTGTGTTTGCTGCACTCAGGCTCTCTTTGGCGAATAAAAGTGGACCACCGATTTTTTTCACACAGATTCGCCAACAGAAGTGTCTGTTCAAGGAATCTACAACCTACGTGCTTAGAAGACCTGGAATTCTCAGTTATAAACACATCTTACACTGATGAGCTTTTCTTACATTATTTGGTTTGGAGGGACACACCTGGTTTAGGGAGAGGAGTTAGGAAACTTGCTGTAATCTGAAGGGTTGGTGACTTCAGCATGACTATGAAGTTGTGTTTTGTCAGAGTCTTGGATTATGGTCCCAGTGTGGGAGGAAGAATGCCAAAATGACCCCCTTTAACACTGCACTTGTGTCTTGAGTGTGGATGATCTGTGACTGTGACTGCCTATCCCACTCATGATTATGTCATGTAATTTTGCAAAGGGACTTTGCAGATGTGGTTAAAGTTACTTATCAGTTGACTTTGAGTTAATCAAAAGAATGGGCCTCATTGACCATACAAGTCCTTTGAATCGACGTCTAGAAGTCAGAGATGGAGTAAGATACTCAAAGCATGAAGAAGATTGAATGTGAAGAAGCTCCCATCACTGGCTTCAGAATTGGAGGGGGCCACATGGTGGGGACAGGGGACTGACTGCCTCCAGGAGGGGAGAGTGACCCCTGGCCAACAGCAGCAAGAAATGAGGACCTTTGTCCTAAGCTGCAATAAACTGCTTTTTTTCCCCTACAACCGTGCGAGCTTAAAGAGAGGCCAGAGCTATGGAAAGGATGGCAGCCCAGCCAACTCGTCAGTCTCAGTCCAGTGAAACAGGAGCGCAGAGCTCAGGCACGATGTGCCCCGACATTTCACTTACGGAAACTGTGAGAGAATACATTTGGGTTGTTCGAAGCCACTAAGTTAGTGGTAATCTGCTCAGCACACTGTAAGACTAATATGCCCAATAACTCTCACTGTGAGAGCCCAAGTTGCATCATTTTCTTTTCAAAGTTACCAATTTCCTTGCCTCGAAGAAAGAGCATTTTCTAGTATAAAGCACTGGTTATACTAATTGTGCATCAAAATCACCTAGATTTTAAGGACCAGCTCAAAATGTAGATTTCAGACCTTTCTCTTGATCTTCTGAATCAGATGATCGGGGTTGGGGGGGTAATGCTAGGAGCTGCATTGTGAACAGGTTTTCCCAGATGATGCTGATGTTTATGGTCCTGGATCACAGGGGACACTGGCACTGGCAGGTTAAAGTGACAAGGGAGTCCTTTTTTGTTGTAGTAAAGTAAGCATCATAGTCATGTAGACAGAGGGCTCGCTGGACATAAGGCACTTTGTGGGGGTTCTATGTAAGAGGGCTCTTGTGTGAGCCTTGAAATTACCTATCATTACCTGTAAGGTGGGTCCAATTATCAGTCTAATTTCACTGCAGCTTGAGGAGGCAGGGCCAAAGTGACACAGTACAGAAGAGGTAAAAAAATTTGAACCTAGTCTTTGTCATTTCCAGTTGGGGCCTTAACCACCAATTTTATTGTCTGACATGAAACCATGTCTATTCTATTATCTGCAGCACCAAACACACATCTTTGATAGATGAATAAAACAGGTATTTTGGTGGGTGAATTCCTCTCCCCCCCAGTGCAGAGTGGTTTTTGTGACAATGGAGTGGGGAGAAAGAAGCTGGTGAGGGCCTTTTCTGTAGCTGCACTCTTCCGCAGCTTTTTCCGTCTTTGTTTCCTGTTCAAATGCTAAAGCTGCTAAGGCTTGGCCTTCACAAGACTTTGCCGATCTGGTCTCAGCTGAGGTCAGGTGGGACCCCAGGGGGAATTGAATAATGATAGGTGATTAACTCTGGACTTGACACAGCTGCACCTTCACGTAGAGGAGCTAACAGCAGCCACTCCCAGGCCCTGGGACCCGTTCCCCTGGCTGGAGTTGATTAATCCAGGGCAGAGCAATGAGAGTCCAAAGTTTGGAAGGGGAAGACCTCTGATCTGTCGGTCTCTGGAGCCGAGTTCCCATAGTGGCAGCACTCAGGTAAGAAGCCCTCACCCCCCCCTCCCTGTTACCCAGGCCCCTGAAGCCAGACTGCCTCCTGCCCTTCTTGATATTCCCATATCTTTCCACTCTGTTCCTGCCGAGATTTAAGACAGCGAAACTCAGACTTCGTTCCTGGTACTCAAAGGAACCTCTGCTAATGGAGTAGAGACTTGAAGAGCTAGAGATGACTGGAACTTCATCTGTCTCCCTGTGCGGTCCTGCTGGGCTTAGCAGGGATCCTGCCCTGCGAGGATCCTCCTCCTCGCCCTTCAGACTGGCCCATTTCTCTAGACTCCCTCATGCCTCCTCCGCCATCTGTGGGAACCCTGGCCCCGCACCCCTCCCAGACTGAGTCCACTTTGAAGGTGCCATACAAACCCCATCTCCTGCATATGAAAGGCTTAAGACTGTTGGACTATAAATATTTAAAATATCTTTCCTTTTCTACTCTACCCTTTGATAGTCTCTCTTTCACTGGTTATAAAACAAGGGTGTTTTTAGGTTAAGATGAATCTCCTTTCTGAACGAACTGTGGCAAATTCCAACTTTGTGGCATCCGAGTAATAGCCAATGTGTCTATTAGAAGCCAGGCTTACTCATATGTAAGTGCCTCATGAAGTTTGACTTGTTTAATCTCAGAAAGTTCCTTGAGGTGGAATTATTATTAGTACGTTTTATAGATGAAGAAATTGAGGGTTCAAGAGGTTCCAAATGAATGAGGTTGTATTTCAGATTTGTTTGGTGTCCAATAGTAACAGCCAGGCCAGACTGTGAGGCATCAAAATTCTCCTTTGTTCCGCCATCTCTGTGCCATTTATTTTCCATATTGAGAAAACAAGGATGGGGGGCGCCTGGGTGGCTCAGTGGGTTAAGCCGCTGCCTTTGGCTCAGGTCATGATCTCAGGGTCCTGGGATCGAGTCCCGCATCGGGCTCTCTGCTCAGCAGGAAGCCTGCTTCCCTTCCTCTCTCTGCCTGCCTCTCTGCCTACTTGTGATTCCTGTCTGTCAAATGAATAAATAAAATCTTAAAAAAAAAAAGAGAGAAAAGAAGGATGGTGGTGAGAGTTCAGGGTAATGTGAATGCCGCAAGAACACTGGACATTAAGGGATGGGATATGTCAGGTTGAGGTGGAGAATGAGGGAAGACTTTAGAGAAGTGGCCCCTGGGAGGTGTGGTAGATTGTATTTTTCAAAAGAAAGCTGCAGAGATCTGTCTATCCCATACGATTTTCTGAATCTTAATAATCTCACATCAGGAGGTAGAGTCCATATCCCCTCTCCTTGAACTCGAGTGGGTCTTTGTGACTGCCTGGACCAACCACAGAGGTTGTGATGCTATGTGATCTCTGTGGCTCAGTCATAAAAATGCCATGCCGTTGTGTCTCTCGGGATGCTCATTCTTATGACCTGGTCACCGTGCTGCCAGAAAGCCGATTCATCTCACCGAGACAAACGGAGCCCCACAGCCCTGGCTCAGCTCCCTGCCACAGGCCGGCATCCGTGTTCTGGTGGGAATGAGTCATCTTGAAATTAAGTCCTTTAGTCCCCACCGGAGCTGTTCCAGCTGCTGTCCCATGAAGTAGGGTGAGCTGTTCCCCTGGGTCCTGTTGAAATTATGGATTCATGAACAAAATTAATAACTATGGTTGCTTTAGACCATTAAGTTTTGGAGTGGTTTGTTAAACAGCAATAGATGAATGATATAAAAGAAGCTTTGAAAGATGGAAATGTCTCCAGACCAGATTAGGAAGGCCCTGTGCTGATTATTGGCAGCAGGTGTTTGGGGTCGGGGTAAAAATAAGTAATGGTTGCATTAGCTAAGTTTCATTGTGTTTTTCTGGCTAGGCTCATACTAAGTGCTCTACACGTTACCTCATTGAATTCTAATGATAATTCACTGAGGTGGATACTGTTACCCTCACTTTATAGATGAGGAACCTGAGGACTGGAGAATTTAAGTTTACTCTAAGGTCACATAAATAGCTTCCAAGGGGTGCTCTCTGCCTCTCCTCCCAAATTCCCTTTGGTGGTATTCCCAGGTGCTAACCTTTCCTTCCTACCTGCTTTTCCTTCCTTTTGTTTCTCCCTGCTCTAACAGAAGGGTCAGTCCCTCTTCCAGGCGGGGCTCATCTAGGAAAATGATACCTTTAACAAGACTCCTACAGAGGTGGGAATGACGGGTAGGTAGACCAGCACATTCTTTATCACCAATCTGTTTACAGAGTGGACACCCATTAATCACAATGAAGAGGTCTTCTGGAGGGCATTTCTCCAGAGCACTCTGGAGACAGAGGAACTTGTTTTAGTGCTCGTTCAGATCATTTTGTGTCCCAAATGAAAAGCTGACAGGGTCCAGACAGTTTGGGATTGTTTCCCTTTTTGGCAGTTTGGAAAACAGGCTGAATTCTGTCCTTCCCTCCAAGCTGTGCCCCATCCTGGGTGGCGAGGTGTTTGCCATCCCCCCTTACCTGCCCACGAGGAAAGCACAGCTCAGAGACATTCATAGCTTGCCCAGGACCACACAAAAGAACCAAGACTTAATGTGGGTCTTCTGACGTCAAAAGCTGGGTCCAGTCTGCTACCTGACTCTTGCTGTACCTCCTCCCACTCCCCACAGTATATGGACATTTTAGGGAGGTAAATAATAAAAGATAGCAGCTGGCAGGAGGAAAGCAGTGATCTGAACACCTAGGGGGATCCTAAACAGTGGAGAGAAGAAAGCAAATGTGAAAAACCCATGGGTAGGAAAAAAAACGAGGGAAAAGAAATAAAGCCATTTGGAAGTGCTCATTGAGTCGATGCAGTGGCTAATTTAATAAGCCGTCTGTTTGGATCCGTCTTGCTTCCCTGCTCTCAGCAGGGTGCCGTATGGAAGCTCCTACTCAGTAATTATAAAGAACGATCTTTCCCCCTGTCTTGGATCTTATGGTGTGATTTGGGGAGCTCAGGAGCTAAGCTGTATTTTGGGGGGAGGCAGAGTTTGGAGCAAACATGAGTGTGTTGGAGTATGTGTTGCAGGGATAAGGGACAGAGTCTGGGATTGGACCTTACCATCTCTTTGCCCTTGTAGCAACATGATTTCTGCTACTTCCTGAGACCTCGATGCCAGGGTGACCTTCCCACCTTCTTCCTGATCAAATCTTACCCAGCCTGTGACCTCAGGATTCAGCTTCCTGCTTAATGTCAATACATTCATTAGACAAATGAATTCTTCCTTAGTGATTATGGTTCCTGCTCAGTTAAGAACATTCATTCCCTCACCAAATAATTACTGAAAATCTGTGAGTGTCAGCCACTGTATGAGAGCGTCCATGCTCTCATTGAATCTGTGTTTTAGTAGAGAAGTTTGGTAGGAAGCCAATAAAAAAAAAAATGGATTTCAGAGACTGGTAAGTGGCAAGAGTACTATGGGGTTATGTTTTGTTTGGGTGAGTGGAGGGTGAGTTCTGAGAAGGTGATTGAGAGGCGAGATTATGAGATTATGAGAGGGGGCCAGTTGTGGTAAGGGGGGGCCCATCCTCCAGGCAGAGAGAGCTGTGAATGCGCAGACTCTGAGGGAGGAACCGACTTGGTGTATTGAAGGAACAGCAGAAAGTCACAGAGGACAGTGGTCAAGATGAGGCTGAGAGAGGCGGAAGCCAAATAATTGAGGACCTAAAGGCCAGAGCAACCAGCTGGATGACATGATCTGATTTATAGTTCTACTTAGTCTTTGAACATTGCAGTTGGAGGGAGCTTTAGAACTCAGAGGTGACTTTCCCAAGGCTCCAGGGCTGGTTAGTGACAGAACCGGGACAAGCCCTGCTCTGATTTAAACAGTGTCCATTGTCCTTGTGATTTTTCAGCCCTTCTGCGGGCACTTCCAGAACTGAGTATATTAGAAATTTGGGGGAAATATGTTGCATCAGGTGTTTTTTTTCTTTTTTTTTTTAAATGGAGATACAATTGACATAAAATATTGTGTAAGTTTAAGGTGTTGGTTTGATATATTTAAATATGACAATATGATTATCCCAGTAGCTTCAGCTAAGACCTGTATCATGTCACATAATTATTTCCTTTTCATGGTAGACTTTTAAGATCTAGTCTCCTAGCAACTTTGAAGTATATAATACAATATTAAGTACAGTCACTATGCTCTACATTGGACCCTCAGAGTGGACTCCTCTTTAACTGCAAGTTTGCATACGTTGGCCTGTCTCCCCAGTTCGCCCACCCCCAGCCCCTGGTATCCATCATTCTTTTCTGTTTCAGCTTTTTAAGATCCGACTTACAAAGTGATATGATACAGTATTTGTCTTTCTCTGATTTTTTTCACTTAGCATAATGCCATCAAGGTCTCTCCGTGCTGTTGTAAATAGTAAGATTTCCTTATTTCTCATGGCTGAATAATGCTCTGTTGTGTGTATACCATTCCTTTTTACGTATTCATGTGTTGATGGACACTGAGGTGGCTGTCATGTGGTGGTTATAGTGGGTACTGGGGCACTGAGTGCAGGGACCTTTTGAGATCCTGCTTCCATTTCTTTTGGATATATATATACTCAGAAGTGGGATTGCTGGATTGTATGGTAGTTCTGTTCTTGAATTTTTTGAGAAAAATCCCTACTCTTTTCTAGAGTGGTTACCACATTTTACCTTCCTGCCGGCAGTGCACAAGGGTTCTGATTTCTCCACATCCTCACCAATGTTTGTTAACTGTTTTTTTTTTAGTAAGAGCCATCCAAACCGGTGTAGGGTGACATCTCACAGTGGTTTTGATTTGCATTTCCCTGATGATGAGTAATGTTGAACCTTTATTCTATTTATATGGTGTGTTACATTGATTGACTTTCAGATGCTAAACTAACCTTGGATTATTCTGGAGACAAATCCCACTTGGTTACGGTGAATACTACTTTTTATATGCCACTGGATTCAGTTTGCTGGTATTTTGCTGAGGATTTTAATGTCTACATTCGTAAGGGATTCTAGCCTCTAGTTTTCTTATGATGTCTTTGCCTGATTTGACCTCAGGGGCCTTGTAAAATGAGTTAGGAGGTATGCTTTCCTCTTCTATTTTTGGAAAATTGTGCAGACTGGGTATTAATTAATTAATTAATTGTTTTTTAGAATTCACCAGTCAAGCTATCTGTGTCCTGGCTTTTTATAAATTTTATTTTTAAATTAAAAAAAAATTTTTTTTTTTTTTTTAATTTAGAGAGAGATGAGTCAGGGGAAGGGCAGAGAGTGAAGGAGAGAAGCATACTCTTTGCTGAGCATGGAGCCGACATGGGGCTCTATTTCATGACCTTGAGATCATGACCTGAGTCAAAATCAAGAGTCGGACGCTAACTGATTGAGCCACCCATGTGCCCCTGTATCTTGGTGTTGTTGTTGTTGTTGAAAGTTCAAAAAGTAATCCAATCTGTTTGCTTATTATGGTTCTATTCAGATTGTCTGTCTTTTTGGTCAGTTTAAACAATTTTTTATCTTTCTAGGAATTTTTTCATTGCATTAAAATTACCTAATTTGTTGGCACATAGTTTCAGAGTATTTCTTTATTTCTGTGAAGTTGGTAGTAATATCATCTCTTTCATTCTTGATTTAAGTAATTTGAGCCTACTCTCTTTTTCTTCTTAGCCAGTCTATCCAAAGATTTGCCAACTTTGTTGATACTTTCCAAGAGCCAACTTGAATTCCAACTTGGGTTCCATTAATTTTACCTTGTTTTTCTATTCTCTATTTGGTTTATTTCAGCTCTGATCTTTATGTTTTCCATCTTTCCACTTGCTTTGGGTTTGGTTTGCTCTTTTTCTACTTAAGGTAGAAATTTAGGGCATGGATTTGGGATCTTCTTTTTCAACATAGACATTTACATCTTTGCATTTCCTGCTAACCACTGCTTTTGCTGCATGCTATACATTTTGATAGGTTGTGTTTTTAAGGGAGACCAACAGATTTCTTTGCTGTCCGCCATGCTGCTGGCTCTTGGCTACCTGGACACTGGTCTAGGGAGGGAGGGGTTGGGGATAGTTAAAATGTCACAGGCTCTGCTCTCTTGCTGATGTCAGTTCTTTCTTTTGGATAGATGATTTTCAGATAGTTTTGAGGCTTTGGCTTTGGTTAATTGCCAAGTTCTCTTGGATAGATGATTTTCAGATACTTTTGAGGCTGAGGCTTTAGTTAATTGCAAGTTCTAAATTTCTGGTTGATTTTAATTATTTAACCCACCTTTTCATTGTTTAGAGGGAGATGGAGTTCACTGAGATCCTACCATTCTGGCCCTTGTTTACTTTAATTTTTAACAACCCTTTGGTGTGGGTACTGGCATTATCCCCTCTTGGTAGATGAGAAAAGCTAGGCTCAGAAAGATTCAGTAACTTCCTAAGGCCACATAGCTGGTAGGTGGTGATGCCAGGATTTCAACTTGGGCAACTCTTCGATCTTTCATTTGCTCTTCCCTGTGACCCAGATTCTTCTTTGGATGACTTCATCACCTCCCTCAAAGCTTCTTTCAAGTCCTTCTGCTATGTGAGGCCTCCCCTGGCCAGCCTCTCTCTGCTGCCCGGGTTCTTAGCTTTCCCTTAGGCTACTCTTCTTCTTTCCCCAATCACTGTTTCAATTTTGAAACATGCCATATTCTTATTATATTTATTGTCTATCATCTCTTGCTAGAAGGTCAGTTTCAGGAAGGCAGTAATCCTGGGCCTGTTGATTTTTTCCCCGCTGGGTCCCGAGAGTCTGAAAGACTGCCCGGTTTACGTGACGCTCTCAGTGATTGTTTGTGGCATCTGACCTCAGAGCCCCAGCTCTAAACTCTAAGTTAGTAGCTAGGTTGGACTTGAACTCTCACCTGACTTTCTCTGAAGCCCAGGTTCCTAAGCTTAAGGTCCTACCCCAGCCCTGGCACCACATTTGTCTCATTCTGGGTGGTACAGGGTTTATTCCCCCATGGCTGGGATTGGCCCTCCAGGAAGTTGTGGCATCCTTCTCTGCCTCCCCATAGCTATCCCATCCACGGTCAGCAGCTGTCAGTGACAGTTTCCTTGGTGTGGCAACGTTGGAACGAGGGCAGAGGCTGACTGTCTTCTAGGGGCTTTTCCCTGTAGGCAGCCATTGGCAGTTTTTTCCCACAGGGAGTGGGACTGCCAAAGGCAGAGAGAGTGGTATGTGTGTATAAGTGCACATAAGTCCACATAGCACGTGTGCAGACAGAGCAGCTATATGTGCAAAGTCTGTGAGGTGGGGACTGCCTTAGGTGTCTGAGGAACAGAAAGAAGTCATTCTGGGGAGCAGAGTGGACTAAGATGAAGCAGGTGGGGGAGGCAGGGGAAAAGCCCTACATCCATGAGCTCCATGGGCAGGGCAGTGCTAGGTGGAACCTGGCTATCCATTATCCTTAGAATGGCCCATCCCCCACTGCCTTTGCCTTCTTGGGGCCCTCCCTCCTCTGAAGCTCTGACATGCTTCTCCCATGGCCAAGTGAATCTCCCATGACTGATGTGATGTCTGACCTGTAAAGCCATTCAGGCATGCCCTTCCACTTTACAGAAGATCGAGGCCCAGAGGGTTTGGGTGACTTGTCCAAAATCACATAGGAAGTTGGTGGCAGAGTCATAATTCTTGGACCAGAGCTCTTTCTACTTTTGGAAATTTTTCTACTCTTTCTCTTTTCATTTCTTTCTTTCTTTCTTTCTTTTTTTTAAGGTTTTATTTATTTATTTGAGAGATAAAGAGAGAGAACAGGAGCAGGGGGGAAAGGGCAGAGGGAGAAGCAGACTCCCCGCTGAGCAGGGAACCCGATGTGGAGGTCAATCCCAGGACCCTGAGATCATGACCTCAGCCGAAGGTAGATGCTTTCATTCTGGAAGACAGTATGGAGTTTCCTTAGAGAGAGAGTTAAAAACAGAACTGTCTTACCACCCAGCAATTGCACCACTAGGCATTTACCCAAATGACACAAAAATACAGATTCAAAGGGGTACATGCAACCTAATGTTTACAGCAGCATTATCTACGATAGCCAAACTATGGAAAGAGTCTTTCAACAGATGAATGGATAAAGAAGATGTGGTGTGGACACACACACACACACACACACACGCACACACACAGGAATATTACTCAGCTGTCAAAAAGAATGACCATTTGCCATTTGCAATCACATGGATGGAACTAGGCTGGAAGCCAAGTAAATCAGTCGGAGAAAGACAAATACCCTATGATTTCACTCATGTGGAATTTAAGAAACAAAATAGATCAGCATATGGGAAGGAAAAAAAGAGGGAATCAAATCATAAGAGACCTTTAAAGATGGAGGGGTGTGGGTGGGGGATGGGTGAGATGGGGGATGGGTACTAAGGAGGGTACTTGTTGTGATGGGCACTGGGTGTCTATGTAAGTAATGAATCACTGAGTTCTACTCCAGAAACCAATATGGCACTGTATGTTAACTAGTTAGAATATAAATAAAAAATTGAAACAAACAACAAAAAAATGTACTTTCTGCATGCCTTAACACTCCGTGAATTAGCAGGTACTGCAGTCGTCCATATTTTACAGCTGAGAAGCAGAGGCTGGGAGAGGAAGGAAAATCTTCCAAGGTCACACAGTCAGCAATGGCAATGGCAGGATTCTGACCTGGGTCTGTTTGCCTCTCGACCTCTCCCCAGCCCCTCTTTTCCCTTCACTGGCTGATAGGCCAGCCCGAGGCTGCTGAGCTCTGTGGCAGGCAGGGAGGTGGAGTGAGTTGGGCTGAGCCCCGGCTGCTCACTCCTCTTTCCCCAGCCTCAGAGGCAGTGACCATTGGGGCCCCACCTGTAGCCCTCAGGATCTGGGTGAATTCACCTCTGCCAGAGCGTGCCTCTGCCAGAGTTCCTGGGCCCAGAGCCCACGGAGCGCTTGGCTTCCGCTGCTTGCAAGCCTTGGGGGCTGCTGACCAGCAGTTGCACATTTGTCCTTCATCATTGCGCGCAGGTGGCTTGGCCCTCCTGGTGGTGCAGACTCACCCTTCACCCTGTTGCTCCTACAGCGCTGTCTGTAGCCGCCACCAGAACCAGGAGCCCCACCTGATTGTATGCAAAATGCTTTTCTCAGGAAATGTCTCCTGTTGTCCTCTGTGGAATTCATATCACCGTGACCCCATTTTTGCAATGAGAACAAGTGAAATCTGTTGTTAATGCTAGGTTAATCTTGGAACACTGAAAAAATCACCCGGTGATTGTGAGACCTTGGGCCAGTGCCCGTTTCTGTCTGTTTTTCCCCTCTCTGATGTGATGTTGTTGGGCTAGATCTGTGGCTCTCAGACTGCGGTCCCTGGACCAGCAGCCTCCATGTCCTCTGGGAACGTGCTGGATGTGCATATTCTCAGACCCCGTCCCAGACCTGCTGGGAAAGAAGAGCCTTTCTGGCTGCTTCCCTTCTTCTTGCAACTTTTAATGCCTCCATTTTACCCTCCTTTCTCTCGGTGTCCTCTGATGACAGGAGCTTATTAAGACGGGGGATTTTCCACAAGCCTGTTTCAGAGGTCCTGGGGAGGAGTTTTAATTGCCAGACTTCACACAGAGGGTGTTAACATTTATTAAAGTCAGCTCCTCTGATTGCCTTTTAACAAGGCGGCGACTGTGTGCAGGAGATAACGCGGGGCGCAGCCCGGTGGGGCCTCAGAGGCGACTTACCATAATCAGGCCCCAGGAAAATAGGAAGGTGGCCCGGTGCAGTGGTGGTGGTGCAGTGGTGGTGGTATCGCAGCCTGGCTTCCTGCCCCGCTGGTGGAGGGCCGGCTGTGTGGGGTCTGGGGAGGCTGCCCTCAGCAAGCCGGGCACCAGAGAGTGGAAGAGAAGTGCCTGCACTGCTCTGCCCAGGAACAGAGCTGTTCAGACCCAGCCTCCCGAGAGCCAGAGACCCCCACCTGGGTGCTGCCACTCCCCTGCCGTAGACCTGAACCTCCTGCCTGCATAATTTTGAGGGGAGGCATAGGCACGCATATTGTTGGGTCCTGGGTCCAGTTTTGATTTGCTGCCGTTGCTGGGGGCCTTTGCCGCAGGACCTTGCCTGGTAGGCTCCCCGTCCCCAGGCTGGCAGGCTGCAGCACTGATTCTTCCAACTGTATTCTCCTGGTCTCCCGGTGCAGCCGCCAAGTTGCTGGGTGAGACCTTTAGGGCTGAAGGGTTCTCGGTTCTCTTGGGAGCAGTGGGGAGCTGGATACTCTGTTCCTTCCACCCGTCTCCCTGGAGTGGCTCTGATTTCATCTGGTTTAGGCCACAGAGGTGTGACAAGACATGCTCACTGTGTGAAAAACAAAACAACGTGGTTGGAAACCCTTGGGCTTTTGTTCTTGCTGTGTCCTGACCTCCTTCCCCTCCCTCCCCACGTGTGTCCTCTCTGGAGTCCCCATCTTGGTGAAAGGCAGGCCCAGCCCAGCCCATGTCCCTTCTTTCCCTCCCTTGTCTCCAAATCCCGCCTGTCATCACATGTTGCTGATTCTTCTCCCCAGTGGTTCGAGAATGCATCTCCTTTCCTGCTCTTCATGATTGTCCTGGCTTAGGTTTGCACTTACAGTGGAGGCTCTGGACTGTTCTGTTTCTCGCCCTGCAGCCTCAAATCCTTCTTGCTTTGGTCAGAGTGATCTCGCCGAGTGACACTGTGAGCTGGATGATCTGCTGCCGCATTTTCCCCTTGACCCCTCACCTCCTAGCTCCTTGGCTCAGGTGTCTGGGCCCTCCATCAGCCGTGCCCCCATCTTTCCAGCCTGAGCACTGATCTCCTGCCCTCTCTGCTCCACGAAACCAAACTCCTCCTGGTGTCCTCAGTACTTTGCAAGAGTTGGCTAAGGTGTCTTCCTTGACACCCTGGGCTCAATAAATCATTCTCTCTTCTGTCTGTGCCTCTGGTAAAGCTTGTATCCCCCAAGATTATAACTATTGGCAGTGACCATCTTTCCTACAAGCCTGTGGGTTCCTCAAGGCGAGAGAGAGCAAGAGTAATCCAGCTTCATACGGATGCTATGGGGCCGGTACTTTATCTGGACTCTTTTGAAATGAATTCCTCAGGGGTGCTCCAAGAACTCCTTTCAGCCCCTCCCCACTCCTCTGTTTTCAAAGGGCACTGGCATTTGCCTGGAGGTTAATGGTCAGAGTGTAGCTGAGGCCGCCATGTCTGCGAGATGTAGTGAGCACTTGGGTGGGCACGGAGGGCCCCGGAAGCGTGACAGACTTCTCTAACCGCTGTGGGACCGTGGACCGGTCGCTCGACGTCTTTGCACCTCAGTTTCTCTCCTTGTATATTTGACAATTTGATGGCCGTGAGACCTTTCTCTGTCTTTGGCCCACAAGACTGAGACCCAGTGGCAAGCTTTGCCTTTATGTATCCCACTGCTAATAATTATAATTTATCAAATTCTTGAGCACGTGTCAGGTACTGTGCAAAGGCGAAGGCCCATTTCATCTTCTCTAATTCTCCCAGCAACCCAGGGAGATAGCTGTTATTACCACCACCACCATCCCCTTCCTGGAGGCCCAGAAATATGTAAGCTACTTGTGCGAGGTCCTGCCAGAAGAACCAGAATTCAAACCCAGATGTGGAAGGTTCCAGATGATTAACTACCACACCGTCTGCCTCTTCAGACTAGGATGGCAAGCTACCTGTGGGCTACAGAGGGTGAGGCCTTCCCTCACAGTCTTTGGGAGTGGTCTGTGGTGAGAGCAGTGGTGGGCTCCGGCGAGGAGGGCTCTGGCGTAGAACACGTTATAGTTAAGAATTCTACAATGACCCTAGCACGGCTTTCTGTAGCATGCAAATGCAGGGACCCCATTTTCTCCTCCTGGGCCTCTGAAGATTTCATTATGGGGATGATGAAGAAGAAGATGTGATGTGTCACTATTGGGGAAATATGTTTAAGGAAGAGTTGGTCACCCACACTCATCGCCATGAGCCTGCCTGCACCACCTCTGTGTCTCCCGCCCCTATGCCACTCTCTTTTCCTACTGAGCTCTGGCCATAGGCACCTTTCTGCAGGTCCTGCACCTGCCAAACCTGTTGGCACCTCAGGGATTTTGCAGTTGCTGTTCCCTCCACATGAATGCTTTTCCATCTACTCTTTATTGCCTCATCTTTTATGACCAAGCTCAAATGTCCCCTCCTCAGAAAAGCCTTTCTTCATTTTCTGTTCAAAATCTCTCTGACTGCAAGCTGTACCCTGACCTGCTCTTTTGCTAGTTTCCTTCATAGCATGGTGCACGCTTTGTAGTTCTTCCTCTTTTCTTTCTTCATGTCCTGGATTCCCCTATCTCCTGGAGTGTAGGAATCCTGCAGGTGGGGGCGTCATACATGTTCTGCATGGTGGCATCCTCACCCAGGGCCTGGGGCATGAGCATGATAAGAGATATTTGTTGGATGAACAGCCAAATGACCGAGGGTGGCCAGCCTTCATGAGACTAGCTCTGTCCCTCACTAGGTGGTACACTAACTCCTCAAATAACCTTGGCCAGGTTCCTGAACCTCTCTGGACCTCAGTTTTCCCACCTCTAGAATGTGGGATTTGGAAAACAACAAGAGTCAGCTTATTCAAAGGCCACAGAGTAAATATTCTGGGGTTTGGGGGCCCTATGGTCTTTGTCACAACCACTCAACTCTGTTGTTTCAGCATGAAGCCGCTATGGACAGCTTGTCAACCAAAGGGCATAGTTGTATACTAATAAAAGTTTATTTACAAAACCATAAGGCCAGCCCAAGGGCCATAGTTTACCAGCCCCTTACTTTGAAGGCCACTGGAGATCTTCATAGCTTGGACTTTAAGATCACTCATTGGTCTTCTTCTAAGGAGACTTGTTTGGCTTGGTTTCTTCTTGGTTTTGCTTGTTTCTTTCTTGGTCTTGCTGTTGAAAATACCACTTCTGGAAGCATGTATGTTTTGGACCCTCAAAAAGACAAACTAAGGAGGAAAGGAATAATGGACCCATGAGAGCTGCTTGGCAGGCCAACAGATTATCAGCAGTGTTGGAAGGCTTTCCTGTGATCGTTATAAAAACACCTCTAAAAATACAGAAAATTGTGGAATTTGGGGACTACCTTTGGAAAGAATCCAGAAGGGTTCCTTCTTCAAGCTGCTCCCTTCCCTGAAGACGTGGCTAATCTCATGCCTTCCTGACCCCTGACCGTGCAGTCTGTGTTTGACAGCTCATCTCTCAGTGGCACACTGTCTTTCCTACCCACCGCATCCTAATCTCCTTGATAACAGAGAATTTTATTTCTTCCTTTTCCCTACGTGGCATCTCATATTGCCTGGGCACAAAGAGGTGCTGAATAAACACTGCATTTACATCCGAAGATTCTCTGGCCCTCCCCATTATGCTCCCTTCAAGAGGCTTATGTGGTGCCAGGATCGGTCTCCATGGCTTTTTTCTTTTGTTGGATTCTGCTTTCTGGGTTGTCTGGAATTGGGGTTACCAGATGCATATCAGTGTCACTGACAGTCTGGCCCAGCAGCTGTGATGGTCAGATAGCTATTATCACAATCCATGGGAGTCAGAGAGGCAAGGCAGCGGTATGGGTGGGGATTTGGGCAGTGGATGTGGAATGACAACATCTTGGATTTAAGATACAGTTGTGCCACCAAGTCATTGAGGGACTGAAAGCAAGGCCCTGAGCAAGCCACTTGAGCAAGCCAAAGCCCGAGTTTCTTTATCTAATAGGATATAATCAATCTACTCTTAGGATTTTTTAATGAAGATTAAGTAACTTATGGAAAGGTAATAGTAAGGAGTAAAGTACCATCCTGACATCATAATAATTATTAATAACAAGCCACCATACCCCTCACATCCTAATAGGCCTTCTGGCTTCCACCTTTGCCCACTGAACCTGTTGTCTAAGTGGCAGCCAGAGTTATCCCAAAATGTGACTTGGATCTTAGATCTTATTGCTCCTCTGCTAAACCCCCAATGGTTGCTCCGTTCTCTGTGAAAGCCCAAGTCCTAATGATGGCTGACAAGGTCCCACACGTGATCTGGCCCTGAGTTCTCTGACATCATCTCCTACCACTCTCTGTTCTAGTGACCTCTTCTCTTGTTTTTTGCACCTCAGGACTTTTGCACTTGCTGTTCTCAGTCTCTGGAATGTTCTTTCCCTAGCATCTACATGGCTTACTGCATCACTTGCTTCAAAAATCGCTTCTTCCTCAGGGAGGCCCTCCCTGGTCATCCTTTTAAAAATTTAAAAAATTTAAAAATTGCATCCTTTCCCCCTTTCCTGCTTGCCTTTTTTTCTGTTCTATTTACTGCCAGCTAACATAATATTTGTATTACTTATTTTGCCTTTGTTCTTGCACTGAATGGGCATTTCTTTTTTTAAATTTTTTATTTTTTTATCCCCAGGGGTACAGGTCTGTGAATCACCAGGTTTACACACTTCACAGCACTCACCATAGCACATACCCTCCCCAATGTCCTTAACCCCACTCCCCTTCTCCCACCCCCCTCCCCCCAGCAACCCTCAGTTTGTTTTGTGAGATTAAGAGTCACTTATGGTTTGTCTCCCTCCCAATCCCATCTTGTTTCATTGATTCTTCTCCTACCCCCTTAAGCCCCCATGTTGCATCACCACTTCCTCATATCAGGGAGATCATATGATAGTTGTCTTTCTCTGCTTGACTTATTTCGCTAAGCATGATACGCTCTAATTCCATCCATGTTGTCGCAAATGGCAAGATTTCATTTCTTTTGATGGCTGCATAGTATTCCATTGTGTATATATACCACATCTTCTTTATCCATTCATCTGTTGATGGACATCTAGGTTCTTTCCATAGTTTGGCTATTGTGGACATTGCTGCTATAAACATTTGGGTGCATGTGCCCCTTTGGATCACTACGTTTGTATCTTTAGGGTAAATACCCAGGAGTGCAATTGCTGGGTCATAGGGCAGTTCTATTTTCAACATTTTGAGGAACCTCCATGCTTATTTTCCAGAGTGGTTGCACCAGCTTGCATTCCCACCAACAGTGTAGGAGGGTTCCCCTTTCTCCGCATCCTCGCCAGCATCTGTCATTTCCTGACTTGTTGATTTTAGCCATTCTGACTGGTGTGAGGTGATATCTCATTGTGGTTTTGATTTGTATTTCCCTGATGCCGAGTGATATGGAGCACTTTTTCATGTGTCTGTTGAATGGGCATTTCTTAAGGGCAGGGGTTTTTATTTATTTATTTATTCACTGCTATGTTCCCAGTGTTAAGCACACTGCTTGATACATAGTGGATGCTTAATAAGCATTTGTTAAATGAATAACAGAAGTTATAATTTCATTAGCCCAATAAAGCTGTCTGCAGGGGAAACACAGGAATTGGGTAGCATTTAGTTTAATCTTTGATTGATACAGAGGTCCCTCATTTCCTATAGTTTGGTCTGACTAATGCTTACCTTTTGTCTCCTGGGTATCTGTGGAGACAGCATAGTTAAGTACTTAAGAGGTGGGGCTTGGCAATCAGACTAAGATCAAGTTTGTTTACTTCTTATTAGCTGTGTGAGCTTCTGCAAATTATCTACCCCTCTGAAGCTGAGTTTCTCAACTGTGAAATGATAATTTCTACTTGGAAGGTTGTGGTGTGGATTACATGGGGATCCTCATCATTCATGTAAACTGTTTAGACCAATACTTAACCCATGGTAAATTGTTGGCTATTGGTAGCTATTTTTATATCAGTGACAGCATAATAACATCTTGCAAGAATGCATAGGAACAAGATAATTTTAATAGCTCAGAGTCATTACAAAAATGCCTTTTGCTTTTAAACTTTATATTCCTTTTCTGCTATTTTCAAAGGCAGGTTGTTTCCCTTTTTCCTACTTCTTTCCATTCTTTTCCATTTTACCCCTATTCCAGGAAACCTGAAGTTTTATTTCATCTATGCCACTCCCTGGCCAGGTGTCCTGACTCTCGTCATTTTGCTACAGTAAGCCTTATCTGTGCGATGGGACTGGAGGTCCCTTCTCTGCTAATTTGCAGGGATACTGAGAGGACCAACGGAGATGATGGGTGTCCACAGTAAACCACAACAAGCCCTGCAAATGTGAGGTCTGCCTCCCGTTTTTATCACTTCTTCCCAGCAGTGGTTGTTTCGAATGCCCAGCCAAGCCACCCTGTTCTTGTCCATCACAGGGAATTAGAGACAGCATGTGCACAATAGGAACAGCTTGCTTTTCTGTCTCTGATTCTGTGGATTTATAATAGATGCCTCCCTGAAGCCAAGGTTGAGTTTATCTTTAGAGAACCATTTTTTAAAATGTTATATTGGAGATGACTTTCAGTTCAGCACAATAATTTAATTTTAATTATTGATGTGACTCGAACCTGGCATTTTGGATCTGTTTAGGCCTCTTGAAAGCTTGAAGATTTTTCAACGTTGCGAGGCCCCTAATTTACTATCTAGCCAGAGGTTTTCTGCATCAGGTAAACATACTGTAATTCCATTATTATAGTTCTCTGGAGAAATCAATTGTATCATTGGTGTTGAACTAGAAAATTCGTCAGCAAGGAGAGACTGCCAGTGACTGCAGGCCCAGATAGGGCAGCTAGGGGCGGGGAGGCAGACCTGTTCCCTTTTCTCCCCCCTCTCCTGTCTCCTTTGTCTGTAGGGCCCTGCAGGGTGGAGGAATTCAGCCCTCCGTTCTGCTAGATTTAAAATATCAGAATAGGGAAAAAAATAACTTTTGGGAATCAGCTGGTTCGGGGATGGCAAATGGGTTTCTCTTCATGTGCTGATAGACAAGTGGTGCTTAGCAAAGCAAGTTGTTAAGGATTTTGAGTTCATCTCTCTTTATTTAGCCATTTATTCTGCACTTACCATGCACTCGGCATTTTCCTAAGCCCCTCCATTTGTGTTAACTCACTTAATTCTAGCGGTGACATGAGAAGGCAGGCACCATGAATAATCCCTTCTTTACAAATGAGAAAACTGAACTAACTTGCTTCAAATCACACAGTTTATAAGGGTGGGGCTGGGATTCAGACCCAGGCAGTTGGATTCCACTAAGATCTGGTGGTATTGCGAAGTGCCTGGTCCAGCGTCCGACGGATGGTGAAATCTTGATGAAGCTGGGCTGGGCAGGTGCTGATTTATTTTTATTACCACCTGAGGTTGCCACAGGTAACCATGCATTACCCCCCACCCCCGCCCCCGCCCCAGCGTGGGAGATGGTTGCCATGATTACACCCCTTCTGCCTGACTACTCTCTATTCATCCTTTCGTCTCAGCTGAAAATTCCTTGGGCGGGGTGGGGGGTATCTGATCCATCGTGGTCATCCTTCTGGTCCCAAATACGTGCCCCCATTATGATCTCCCATGGTGAGCTTTGTGCCTCCTTTTCTGCATTTGCCTAAATTTGTAGTGTTAAGTATGTACTCGCATGATCATTGGTTTAACATCTGTCTTTTCCACCTGTCTGAGTTTGCTGCCGTGTCCTCGGAGCTTGGAAGATGGTGGACGCTCAACAGAGATGAAGAGGCTTGTTGGCTGCTTACTCGGCGTACCCAAGAGTAGTGGTTTTCAATCTGTGGGTCACGACCCCTTAGTGAGTCTTGAAATCCATTCTTTTTGACAGCATTTAAAACATGAAAAAGAAGAGCAAGTATTGGAGGACTTCACATGTGGAAGTGATCTGTGTTATTTGGTGAAGCTTTTACTGTGGTGTGTGTACACTGGGTTGGATGGAAATGTATTCTGCATTACAGGCAAAGACTTGGAAAGCTTTGGTGTAAGGTAAATTCTCACATAGGCTGGGGTGTCTGACCTGGTGACCTCTGAGGTCTCTCTTTGCTGATGGTGGGGGATATACAGGCCAGCCGACGGTATTTGGAGCCCAAAGCTAATTCCCCTCCATCTGATGCATTATATTTTTCAAGGCTGTTTGATTATGCCTGGATGCTTTGGAGGCGATCTCTCTCTTGTTCAATTAAGCTCATGCTTGCTTTTCAGCCTGCTAAATGAAGCCTTTGATCACAATTGAGAATTCACTGTTTCCATTGGTATTACAGCTCTAAATTTGCCCATTTCCAACAGCCGCTGATTCTAATTGAAATGGAAGGACTGTGGGGGTTTTTTTTCTTTGGGGTTTAACTGTGTTTTTCTCCTTATGTGTTGCCAAATGTTGGTCTCTTTTTAAGAGGAAAAGGGGTAGAATTGAGAACAAGGTGACAGAGCTTTTCTGGGCTAAGGTGAGCAGTGGGTTACAGTGTTTAAGATGCAATGTTGCCAAGACAGAGGATTGAACCAGAAAACCAGATTTTATTTTCTTTTTAAAAATGTGCCTCAAAAAGCGTGCCTTAGTGGTAGACTAAGAAAATTTCTCGGCACACTCAAGTTTCTTTTTGCTTTTGTTCCTACTATCTTGCTACTCAAAGCATGGTTCATGGACCAGCATGTCAGCATTACCTTAGAACAATGGTCAAAATGCAGAATCTCAGGCCTTGCCCCAGACTTGCCGCATTTGAATCTACACTTTTACAAACTCCCTGGGTGATACGTGAGCACATTTCAATTTGAAAATATGTGGTCCTTAAGACCAAACATGTGGTTGGCTTGAGTGAATAAGTGATTGACTTGTTGGATGAAACATGGGAATTCTTTTGTGATCAGAAAGTTCAGTTGGCATATTAGTCAGTGGTCTCTAGGGAAACAGAGCCAATAGCATATGCATATAGATAAAGCTCTGTTTTAAGGAACTGGCTCATTTAATTGTGCTGGCTTGGCAAATTCAAAATCTGATGGGGGAAGGATGGTGGATTGAAGATTCAGGAACAAATGGCAGTTCGCATCTGAGGTCAGTCTGCTGGTGAACCCGGAAGGGCCCATGTTGCAGACTGTCTTAATGTGTTGGGGCTGCTCTAACAGAATACCATGGACTGGCTGTCTTAAAACAATAGTTATTGACTTCTCACAGTTCTGTAGACTGCAAGTCCAAGATCAGGGTACTGGCAGGGTTGGGTTCTGGTGCCAGTTCTCTTTCAGTTTGCAGATGGTGCCTTCTCATGGTACCCTCATCTGGTGGAGAGAAGAAAGAGGAGAAAATTGTCTTGTGACTCTTATAGGGCAGTAATCCCATTCATGAAGGCTCCACCCCCATGATCTCATCTAATCTTGATTACCCCCTCAAAACCCTTACCTCTTAAAACCTTCACATGGGAGGGGTATAAGGTTTTTAAGATACAAATTTTGGGGTGTTACAAACATTCAGTGTAGAACATAGATAAAGTCTGAAGGCAGTCTTCTGGGAAAATTCTCTTTTGATGGGGTGGTGGGAGGGAGGTCAGTCTTTCGTGCTAGTCAGACCTTCAACTGATTGGATGAGGCCCACCTACATTTTGGAAAGCAATCTGCTTTATTCAGATTTTACCAATTTAATGTAACTCTTTTCTACAAACACCCTCACAGAAGCAGCCAGAATAATATTTGGCCGAATATTGGCACAGTGGCTCAGCTGAGTTGACACAAAATTAGCCATCACAGTTGGAAAAGAATTAAGGAAAAGATAGGAAGAGAGATCCTCCATGGTCACTAGAAGACATTATTTTACAAAGATTTCTCTTTTCCATCAAAGAACCAGTGTCTGTATTCTGGATCTTAGATTTTTTTTCAAAAAGCCTGATGTCACAGCCACAGTAACTTTTTTCAAGACATCCCAAAGGCAAGTGAAACAAAAGAAAAAAGGAACTTTGCTTGACTTCATCAAGATAAGAAGCTTCTGCACAGTGAAGGTAACAGTCAACAGAACTAAGAGGCAGCCCAGGGAATGGGAGAAGATATTTGCAAATGACACTACAGATAAAAGGCTGATACCCAAGATCTATAAAGAACTTCTCAGACTCAACACTCAGAAAACTAATAACCCAGTCAAAAAATGGGCAGAAAAGATGAACAGACACTTCTCCAAAAAAGACATACAAATGGCCAATGGACACATGAGAAAATACTCTACATCACTAGCCATCAGGGAAATATAAATCAAAACCACAATGAGATACCACCTTGCACCAGTTAGAATAGAAAAAATTAACAAAATAGGAAACAACAGATGTTGCTGAGAATGTGGAGAAAGGGGAACCCTTTTACACTGTTGGTGGGAATGCAAGCTTGTACAGCCACTCTGGAAAACAGTATGGTGTTTCCTCAAGATGTTAAGAATAGAGCTACCCTATAACCTAGCCAACTAAACTACTGGGTATTTACCCCAAAGATACAGACATAGTGAAAAGAAGGGGCACGTGCACCCCAATGTTCATAGCAGCAATGTCCATAATAGCCAAATGGGGGAAGGAGCCAAAATGCCCTTCAACAGAGGAATAGATAAAGATGTGGTCCATATACACAATGGAATATTACTCAGCCATTAGAAAGGACGAATACCCACCATTTACACTGACATGGATGGAACTGGATAGGATTATGCTAAGGGAAGTAAGTCAAGCAGAGAAAGAAAATTATCATATGAACTCACATGAACATACGCAGTAGCATGGAGTACCATAGGGGAAGGGAGGGAAATCCAAAAGGGGAGAGGTCAGAGAGGGAGGCAAGCCATGAGAGACCATGGACCCCGTGAAACAATCCGGGGGTTTCAGAGGAAAGGGGTAGAGGAGGAAGTAAGAGGGTGATGGGTATTGAGGAGGGTATGTGCTGTGATGAGCACCAGGTATTATACTTAACTAATGAATCATTGGACACTGCATCAGAAACAAAGTATATACTATACAATAGCTAAATGAACATTAAAAAAAGCTTGATGTCAGAGAAGAGCCAGGTCCTGGGAAGAGCAGTAGCTCTAGCAGGCCCTGGGGAGTGCCTGGTCGGCCCCCCACAGCTCTGTGGCTCAGAGCCTTGGCTCTTGAAGCAGACGAGGGGCCCTCCCTCCTCCATCACTTCCTAGCTGTGTGATCGGGGGCAAGCTCTTAAATCTAAAGGCCTCAGTTTCCTAATCTGTAAAATGGGATTATACTAGTTCTTGTTCATGGAATTGTCATGAGTATGAAAGGAGGCAGTGTTGGAAGAGCAGTCGGCACAGAGGTTGGCCCAGGGCGCTTCCTTCATATATGATAGCTGCTACTCTTGCTGACTTCTGGCACTGCTCTTGTTGCTGCTGCCTCTTTGAACTCTGTCGGCTGTTCCTCTTGCCTGGCTTAGGTCTCAGAGTTACCAGCTACAGTTCAAATACCAATGGCTGCCTCTTTTAGAAGCAAGATGGTTAGGTCAAAATCTGGTATCCTTACAAGTAGGTAGAGAGGCCCAACTTTTATAACTGCTATTGTGCTGAAATAAGTCATTCCCAGGAGAAGGGGGAAAATGTTACCCCTAAGCTGGGTCTGCTTGTTTTCTGGGAAAATGCATTGTCTGAAGACTGGAAGTTCCATCAACTCTGAAATGAGACCTATCCCTCGCCTCCACTGCCCCAGACTGTCTGTGTTTCTGCTTTGCTGTGTCTCCCCTGCCCCAGTTAGGCTCCCGCCCCACGGACTACATTTCAGTAGCCTAGTTTAGTCCAGTCCTCTCAAGCAGATAGAAGGAAGTATTTTCAATTAGCAAGATCTCATTGCTGAGGGCACTAAAAGATGGTTCTTCTGGAGCAGAGTAACTAATTGAACCTATGTTGTGTATTTACGAGAGGAGGAAGCACCTCGCCAGGGTTTTAGTGTCCTCATACTTGCTGGCCTGGGGCCTCTCTGGCCATGAGCTCATTGTTTAAAGTCACCTAGCTCAGTCTCCCTTAAGATGCATAAATCCCCTCTGCAGTAGCCATGACAGTGGTTGTACAGCTCCTGTGCACATGCACTGAGGGACTGACCCACCTACAAGGCAGCTCATTTCTTGGTTGGACACCTCTGGCTGTTAGAAACTTGGATTTTTTTTTTTTGGTTGAGTACAACTTTGAGAGCTGATCATGCCTCTTCGTCCTATGTTTTGAAATTCTCACCATCATGGTCATGACTCTTTATTGTCCTTCTATTTCTCTTTTTACCCTTCCCTCCCCAGCCCTCCATACAAATATTAAAGGACATGGAAGTAAGAGAAGCAGTGGTGAATTCATTCATTCCTTTACTTATTCACTATTCAACAAACATTTGTTAAATATCTACTCACCAGATACTCTTCAATGTACCGGGAGTAGGGAGACCAGATTCCTAGTGTCATGGGACATTTTCTAGTAGATTGGACAGATGACAAATAAATCAACTAATAAGATAATTGCAGGCTGACAAGTGCTTTGATAGAAATAAGGAGAAATGATCATGAGAACTGCGATGTGTGTGTATAAGAGAGAGAGCCTGGGATTGATGGATTTTCCTGTACATGGAGTGGTCAGGGAAGGCTTCTTGGGGAGCTGATGTTTGAGACAATATATAAAAGAGTAGGAAGTGTACCAGGCAAAGGACTTGGGGAAGAACATTCTCCGTAGAGGGAATATGAAGTACAAAGACCTTAGGGGAGATAGGTGTGCTGGATAGACAGAAGGAGCCCACTGAGGCAGAAGCTTCAGGAGCAAGGAAGAGAATGATGAAAGATGCTAATGGAGCACCCTCCCTAGGCAGGGCCAGCTCTGAAAGGCCTTGAAAACTAAGGAAAGGAGTATGGATATATATATATATATATATAAAATATATATTATATATATAAATATATATATTATATATATATATAAAATAAGTAAATTTTATATATATTTATATATATAATATATATATTTATATATATAAAATATATATTTTATATATATATAAAATTTATATATATATATATATATATAATTTACTTATTAATTATTTTCCCTGCAGTCAAGAGTTCACTGGAGGATTCTAATGGGGTTTAGTGGTATGATTTAAGTTTTCAAAAGAGCACTCTGGGTATGTGTGGAGAATGAATTTCATGGTGGAAAGGGGATAGTGGGAGGACCACTGAGGCGCTTTTACCATACTTAGGCTATGGCTGAGAGGATGGATTTCAGCTATGGAAGCAGAAACATTGGGACTTAGTGATGAATTAGAAATTGTGGGCAAAGGGAGTGGTGTCCTTTATCTGAAACATATTAGAGGGTGTCTATGTTTCTGGGTACCATAGCCTGAATGTTTTCAGCTCCTCAAAATCTTATGGTGAAATCCTAATCCCCAATGTGTTGGTATTAGGAAATGGGGCCTTTGGGAGATGATTAGGTCATGGAGTGGAGTACACATGAATGGGATTAGTGTCCTTCTAAAAGAAACCCCAGGGGGCTCCTATGCCCCTTCCATCATGTGAGGACTTATAAGATAAACCAAGAAACATGCCCTCACCAGACACCAAATCTGCAAGCATCTTGATCTGAGACTTCCCATCTTCTAGAACTGTGAGTATACAATGTTTGTTGCTTCAGCCACCCTGTCTATGATATTTTTGTTATAGCAACCTAGATGGACTAAAACCTTGCAAAAGGATGGGAAGAACCAGTTACCCTTGACAACTAATGGGAGTGGTAGCATCCTCTTCCTGGAAGGAATTTCATTTTTAACTTGGATTCACATAAGGACACAGTAATCGTACTGATGAGTTCTTGAAGGTTCCAGAAGAGATCTTAGCAATCCTTTTCATGAACAAATGAGTTGGTAGGTAGTAGACAAAACTAAAGTCACAAAGCAAGTTAGTGGCAGAGCCCAGACTAGAATCAAGTCCTGCTATCTGGGCTCATTCTCTTTCCACTAGTCCACTCTAAGTGAGGGTTCTTGGACCAGTGTATTAAAGGCCACAAAAATGAGACATCCAAGAGATTCCCAGGTGCTTTGGTCATTTGGTGGGAAAGGAATTGGAGAAGACTAGAATGATTTTCATCTATCTTTTTTCTTTTTCTCAAATCCTTTATGGTTTCCCATTGTATACTGTGCTCTAAACTTTCCAAGGGTAGGAATGACCTCTATGTACTTATCACCTGGCTCAATTCTGGCATGTATTAGGTACTCAGTAAATGCTTGCTGAATGAATGAATAGTGATTTAGAAATTGAGAGCTCATTCACAGGTATTTTCTGGGGAAATACTTTCTGCTGATGAAGTGCTTATCTTATTTTGGGCTGGAATCATATCAATAGGCTCTTTAGACCAGGGATCATCAGATTGTCCTTTTCCATTCTACACCAGTTGAGTGACACTTGGAGACAAATATTCCTTAGGTCATATGTTGAAGAATGTTGGAAATTAGTTGGTTGGGGACCTTGAAATAATACTGAATATTGTTAAAGGATCTGGGGATATCTAGCCTAAGATAGAGCCAAGAAAGAGTTGGATATTTGGAGGCAGTCTTGTTAAAATGGTCTGACTTATTTTTTGGGTCGGGGGTGGATAGTAGAATGAAGATAGTAGAATGAAGACCATTGGTTACCATTTTCAGGAAGGGGGGATAGATAGTAGAATGAAGATAGTAGAATGAAGACCAATGGTTCCCATTTTCAGGAAGAAAGAAAGATTCTTATTCAGGTGAGGGTGAACAAAAGGCATAGCCATTTGAAAACGAAATGGATTTTGTAGAGTGAGGTAGGAGAAGAGTGAATTGATTGATATGGGATGCACTCTTTTCAAGAATGTTGTTAAAGGAGCATGGAGGTTCCTCAAAATGTTGAAAATAGAACTACCCTATGACCCAGCAATTGCACTACTGGGTATTTACCCTAAAGATACAAACGTAGTGATCTGAAGGGGCACATGTACCCGAATGTTTATAGCAGCAATGTCTACAATAGCCAAACTATGGAAAGAACCTAGATGTCCATCAACAGATGAATGGATAAAGAAGATGTGGTATATATACACAATGGAATACTATGCAGCCATCAAAAGAAATGAAATCTTGCCATTTGCGATGACGTGGATGGAACTAGAGGGTATCATGCTTAGCGAAATAAGTCAATCGGAGAAAGACAACTAACACATGATCTCCCTGATATGAGGAAGTTGAGATGCAACATGGGGGGTTAAGGGGGTAGGAGAAGAATAAATGAAACAAGATGGGATTGGGAGGGAGACAAACCATAAGTGACTCTTAATCTCACAAAACAAACTGAGGTTTGCTGGGGGGAGGGGGTTTGGGAGAGAAGGGTGGGGTTATGGACATTGGGGAGGGTATGTCCTATGGTGAATGCTGTGAAGTGTGTAAACCTGGCGATTCACAGACCTATACCCCTGGGGATAAAAATACATTATATGTTTTTAAAAAATTTAAAAAAAAAAGAATGTTGTTAAAGGAGATCTCTGATTTTATGGAGACTGGAGTAGATGTTTTCTTAGGTCATATTTTCCATCCTGAGATTCTAAAGTTTTCCTAGAAAGTTGGTATTTGTTCATTCATTCATTCATCACATACTCTGTGTTAGGCTCAGTGAGTATATGATGGCGAATTAAACCCATCTAGTCTCTGTACTTTTGAGTTTATAATCCAGTAAGGTAGAAGATGTCATCCATTCCCCCCACCCCCACCCCACCCACAGTGCTAAAGGCCTCTTAATCACAAAGCCTCATAAATGGCACAAAATGTTTTCAAACATTACTCTTTATTAGAGCCAAATCCAGGGAAAATAAAAATCCAGAAACCTCAATGAGAACTGTACTGGTAACAAGCATAACTTTTGTTTTCCCAAGTGAGCTTAATTGTTTAAAAGCCAGCTGGCTCCCAGGGTCCTGATGCCACCTTTTAATTTCCCTACAAATGAAGTTCTTCTCCGCCCTGTTCCATCTCTGCTGGTCTCAGCCAAGAGCAATCTCTGTCTACAAGTAGCTTTTAGTGACAATTAACAGTGGATGTTGTTCCAAGGACCATCTTTGCTGGAGCCAGGGGACCTGGTAGTGCTGTGAGTCATTCATATTGTTTTTGAGAGTAGTGACATTGGGAATATGTAGGATTCTCCGGCCAGGCTTTCCTCCCTGGCACTGTCCTCCAGGCTGGGGGTGTGTTTGAAGAAGGCAGCCAAATCTCATTAGAAATAAAGAGATGGCTCCAGCAGGCACTAGTTCCTTCTGAGCTTGGTATGGTCACCGGAATCTTCTGTTTTTCTCTCATTTCATCCCAAGCACATTCAAAATCTGTCCTCTTGAAAAGGAGCTGCCTGGGGGCAACTGCATCCAGGCGGAGAAGAGGTTCATGATCTGTCTGTACCTCATTCATTCTCACTGTTTCTTTAAAGCTGCTTTCTTGATGAAGCAGATACTTTTTTTTCTCAGCTGCTTTTGGTCTGGTTCAACTTCTTCCTTAACTCATACTCATCAATAAACAGGGCTTGAGTTGTAGGCTAAGATTCTTTAAATCCCTTTTAGGCAATTCTCATCATGTCCATTAAGTGATAGGCGATCCGTCATTGGGGCTTACCAACTCTGAACCCTAAAAATGTATTTATCTAACTTACCATCTGTCCAGATCTCCAAGCCCCAGGCTTTCTCTCTGTCTCCTGAGAGGCTCTGACTTGCTTTTCATCAGGAATACTCATTCAGTAATTGCATTTATCTTTGACCCATAGTATGTAGATTTCATGGATAACAAAGAGTAAAAAGAGATTCACAGCACTCTCTGTATTAACTTACGTTTAAATTTTAAAGTATTTATCTTGACAGCAACACGTAATGCCAGGTAATGTATAGATGACCTTTATCATCCCACGAACATTTGTTGGCTATTGTGAGAGCGTTGTAGCAGGCAGTTTCTAGAGTCAGACAGTTCAAATCTTTATCTTTTCCCCACTTGTCGGCATTTGGATAGGGTACTAGCCTCCTTGAGCGCCCGTGGCCTCATCTGTGCAATAGGACTGATAATATTATCTTCTTCAAAAAGGATTAAATAAGATAGTATATATCCGGTGTTTGGTATATAGTAAGCATATAATACCTGTCAGGAGTTAAGGAATCATATATAGACCATGAATATAGGGTAACTTCTTATCATGAATCTCAGAGTAACTGAGTTGGGTCAACAGTTAAAGGAAATGAACCCTTAATACAAATCAAGCAGAGCGTTACTAATTATAAGTATCTTTTCTCTAAATATTTTCTTGTTTATCTTTCCTTCCATCTTTGTACTGCCCTAGGTCTTCTCATAGCTATCAAGCCCCATCTGTTCTCATTTATATTCAGCTGCTGTTTAGAATATAAGCGTTAATTATCTCCTTAACACCTCGCTGCTACTAATTCTGAGCACTCTGTGTTCTTGGTTCCTTTGGTTTATACCATCTGCCCAGAGTCCCATACCACTTGTCTTGATTATCTCTTCTGTTCTATTGGTTCTTGACGCTCTTTTAAATATAATTTGTTTACAGTAACCTCCCCCAACTATTTTTTAGATATTCTTTTCTGATTATGAAAGTACTCCTTATAAAACCTGGAATAATACAGGGAAAATAGTCAATTTCATAACTCTTCCACTCGGACAAAATGAAGATTTGTATATTAAATACATTTTCTTCTAGTTCTTTTTTCCACTGAGCTCTATATGTGTGTTTTAAACTTAGGATTGTACCATATATCAGATGGGAGTTAGCTATAAGGAACAAATTAACCAACTCAAACTGGTTAGTAAAATGAGGAAAGAGATTAGCCCACATAACTGAAAATCCAAAAGCAAAGTAGAATTTAGGACTATCTTAATCCAGTGGTTCTGCCTTCATTTTGTGTGATAGTCTCAGCTCCACCATCGTTTGCTTTAACTAGCTTTTAGCAGCCTGGCTTTAGTAATCCTAGGCATTGCGGCTATACCCAAAAAATCCAGGGGAATAAGGTGCTAGCTCTTTCTAAAAACTCCTTTCGTTGTAGAAACCCTTTCCAGAAATTCCCAGCAAACTTTCCTTCATATCTCATTGGCCCCAATTAAACAACCCATTCCTGAATCAGCAGATCAATCTACCATAATTGGCCTAGATCAGTGGTTCTTATAGTAGTACATCAGAATCCCCTCAGGGGCTGCTGAAAATTCAGATTTGGGGTTTTACCTCTAGTGTTTGTGATTCAGTAGATCAAGGTGGTGGCCATAAGGTTGCATTTCTAACAAGAGTTGTGGTGATGCTGATGTCGCTGGTCCAGCTGAAAACCACTGACTTAGATCAATTTGAACCCTTTTTTGGAGATGGGTTCAATTTCCACAAATACACTGTGGTTGTGAAAACAGGAAGGATGAACTGGATAGTGGGGAGAAAAATCAAGGTGTTCAATTCATCCTTGACTGTTTGTCCCTTATCATAAAAAATCCTTGAATTGTGTTGGATTCTACTGGTAAAATAAACCATGGTACTTCCGTATAATGGGATATTAACAAACCAATCTTCTAATGTTGGCCATTGATGGTTTTAATATTTTAGTATTTTGCTGTTATAAATTACACAGGAACATCAATATACAGAATCATTTGTGTGCTGCTCTGTTCATTACCCAGGGATACATTCCTAGAAGTAGAATTACTCTTCTAGTTATTCTTATCTCACTGACTCAGGGCTCTCTCTCTTTTTTTTTTTTTTTTTTTTGGAGAATAAAATATTACATTAGCTTTCTTAAAGGGCCAGACTTTTATATCCTACATATGTTAAAATTCTCTCCCATGACAGGACCATTTGGGGACCATGGGAAGAAGGGCAGGATGACTCAGCAAGTGGAAAGGGCAGAACAGGTCCAGACATTTGTGAATGCAGAGCTTGCTCAGAGAGCGGGAAACCATCAATGAGGCTATGTGGAACAGTGGTACTGAAGTGGGACAGGAGTCTTGGGACAGCCTGAGCTTGAATTTTTCCTTTTAGCTTGTTTTTTCTAAACTTCAGTTATTTGCTAGACCATTTTTTACAATTTTTGTCATATCTGTGTCCTACCTGTGTTACTATAAAAGTTTTAATCAAATGAATTTGCTTTTTGTAGAAATTTTATATCTCTAGGGTTAATAGAAAACCATGATCAGTTACTATAAATAGGAAGTAATCATATTTATAATAACAATGTTATGATTAAATTCTAATTCAGTATTGTTACCCACTGCAGAGGCTCTGAACCCACAAAGTGCTCTCTCTTTATTGGGGAAGAGATGAACATGTAATGTATTAAGAGGTGCTAAAGACATGCTACTTCTAAGTAGGAACTCTTGTCTTGATATCATCAGATAGATAAAAGGAGAGATTGCAAAGAAAACAACTTTCGTTTATTTACTTATTTATTTATTTGACAGACAGGGATCACAGTTAGGCAGAGAGGCAGGCAGAGAAAGAGGAAGGGAAGCAGGCCCTCTGCTGATCAGAGAGCCTGATGTGGGGCTTGATCCCAGGACCCTGGGATCATGACCTGAGCTGAAGGCAGAGGCTTTAACCCACTGAGCCACCCAGGTGCCCCAGAAAATAACTTTCTTATGGTGTGAATGAATGTTATTCAATGTCAAATTATATACTCGAAAATCCGAAACATTCCATTCTTTGGGAACTGATACACTAGGCTAATGTGTCTCAAACCCCTGAGCTACTTAGTGGGTATTGAGGAGGGCACATACTCCATGGAGCACTGGGTGTTACACATAAACAATGAATCTTGGAACACTGCATCAAAAACTAATGACGTACTGTATGGTGACTAACATGACATAATAAAAATAATTAAATAGACACTTGGAATCAGAATCTCTGGGGATGATGGTAGGAGGTGGGTCCAGAAATCTGCATTTACCAAGTATACAGGTGATTCTTAACACTCACACAAATTTAAAGAAGCGTGGTTAAGTTCTAGAGAATCCTTAAGTTTCTTTCTTCTCATTTTTAGAAGGTATTTTATGTGGAAATTTTGAAGAATTTACAGAAAACTTGCCAATACAGTATAAAGACTTTCTGCTCTTCACGCTATCTGATTTAATAATCATGAACATGTCCTTTATTACTCTTTGTGTTGTCAGCTCTTTGTGTCTTTTTGTGTCTCTTCATCTTTCTCTGTTTCTATCTCTGTTGATGTATATTTTTTCCCAAATTATTTGAGAATAAATTTGACATACCATGAACCTTTATCTTAAATACTTCATGTACAGGACAGTTACTAATTTCAGGAGATTTAACATTGGTAAAATGTTTATGTATAGTGCCAATTTTGACAGTTGACAAATAACCATAAACAATAGAGTAATAACACCTTTTACACCATTGTTGCCCTTTAGTATAAGGTCCAATCTCTGATCACATATTGTTTTAAGTTCCCATGTTTCCTTAGTTTTTAATCTGGAAGAGTTCCTTAGTCTTTCTTTATGTTTTACATTATTGACTCTCTGGAAGAACAAAGCCCCTCTCACTCTGTACTAGAATGTTCATTATCTTAGGTTAGTCTCATGTAGAGCCTCAGAAAAGCAGGCATAATGCAGCCATCCCAGAGTGGTACAGCTAGAGCCACCGTGTCCATCTGCCATCCACTGGTACTGTTAATTTTGGTCAACTGCTCAAGGTATTATCTGAATTCTCCATTATATAGTTAGTATTTTTCCCCTTGCAACTAGCAGGCAAGAGAAGAACAAACTGGATAGTGGGGAGAAGCTTTAAGAAAAGCAAACACTCTGTTCTTCAACATTAAGCATAGATGTGCTGGGATCAACAATGTGGAAAGTGGATGGAATTGCAAAGAAGACAGAGAAGCCAGTTAAAGGCTAGAGAAGAGAATGAGATCTGAAGACCATTCAGGGAACTTGGGAACTGTTGAAACTTCGTGAATGGATGTTCTTGCTCAGATAATCCTGGGCCTCATTTCCATAGTTTATCAAGTCAGTTTTGGTAAATGTTCTACATGTACTTGAAAATAGTATGTATTTTTGTGGTTATTGGACATAGTGCTCCACATATGTTAATTATGACAGCTCATGTTGACTTCTGTATTCTTACTTTTTTTTTTATCATCAGCTTATTTGATCAGTTCTTGAGAAAAAGGGGTAAAATTTCAAACTATGATTGGATTTTTATCTTTTTTTTTTATTTTGTTAGTTGTTGCTTTATTTATTTTGAAGATACACTTAATGCACCCTCTGCAATAGATCTTTTGTGTTCTTCTATGTAGAGTATGTGTCTTGTAAATAGTATGTAATTAGATTTTGTTCTTTTAATCCAGTTTGACAATCAGTGTCTTTTAATTAGAATATTTAGTTAATTCACATTTAATTAGCAAGATAGTTCTGTTTAATTATATGACAGTGCTGTTTGTTTTCTATTTGATTTATCTTTGTTCTGTTTTGGATTAATTGATTACTTTCATTATTACATTTTTTTCTTTTCTATTAGCCTTTAATTGTTTTTATCAGTGGTTTCCCTAGAAATTCCATTATACTTCCTGGATTTGTTATAGACTTTATTAGATTAGTTTTTTGATCATTTCTAAAAGGGTGCAAGAACCTTAAAACCTTTTAATTCCATTTACTGTTCTTATCTTTTATACTACTATTACATATTTTAAGTCTATATTTATTTTCTTCTTTTTATTTTTATTTTATTGTAGTTTTCTTTTTAAGCCAAGAATTTTACATATATATATATATTAATTAATTAATCAGTTAATTTAGAGAGAACATGCACATGGGAGTGAGGGGCATAGGAAGAGGGAGAAAGATAATCTCCAGCAGACTCCTCAGTGAATGTAGAGCTTGACTTGAGGCTCCCTCTCACACCCCTGAGATCATGATCTGAAGTAAAATTAAGAGTCAGATGCTTAACTGACTGAGCCACCCAGGCACCCAAGAGTTTTACATATGTCTTTAAACACACAGAAAACCCCCACCAGTCCTCTGTTCTCTCTTTTCTAATCTTCTGTTGAACCTATATTTCAAATTCTCAATATAAATAAAGGTATTTTCAGTTCTAAGATTTTCATTTGATTTTTAAAATCAATTTTTAAAATTCATTTTTCAGGTCTTTGGTAAATATCTGTATCTATTATTTTGAACATATTAATCATAATTAAAGTTTTTGTATGATAACTTTACACCTAAATCATCTGTGGGTCTATTTCTATTGGCCCTTTTGTTTTTGATTTTTAGTTATCTGGTCCTGTTTTTCCCCCCCTTTATCATCCCTTATAATTATATCTTTAGATGATAAATATTGTGAATAAAAAGTTGTAGAAGTTCTAGGTGAAGTTATCTTTCTCCAAAGAAGTTGAGTTTTCTCTTAGCATACAGTTAAAACACAGGTGCATCAGCTTGATACTGTCATAGGCTTTCTTATGATTTGTCTCTTTCAGTTTTGCCCTTAATCCTAGTATGTGGCTCTTATTCATAGTGTATGATCCTTAGGGTATTTTAGGATCTTTACAAAGGCCTGTCTACCTTGATGAGACCTGAACTGCAAACTTTCATCTCTTCAGCATCATGTAGTGGCTGAAATTTTTCTGCGACATGTCTTGCAGTCTTCCTGTGCATAGAATGTGATCAATAATTTGAGAGGAATATATGCCCGATGCCCACGTTCTATTTTCTGTGGGATTTTGTCCTCAAGTCCTAATTGCATTGTCAGCTCTGAATATCGACTTTCATCTCTTCAGCACTGTTAGTCTGCTATTATCTTCTTGGGTTCTCTTCCTATGCACTATAATTTGAAAAATGCTCTCAGAAAAAAAAGCCAGAATAAATAGCCCCTTTCTAAAATCTCTCTGAAATCACAGCCCCTCATGTTCTGCCTGCATTGATTGTGCTACAGTGGCTTCAAACATTTTTTTACATATTTTGTGCAGATTCTCTCATTGTATTTGACAAGAGAATTTGTCCAGTAGAATTTGACAAGAGAATTCTATCATGGTAGGGCTTGTAAGTCTTTTCTCAGGCTTAAGTGAAGAAGTTTAAGCTTAGAGAAGTTATGTAAGCTTCCCAAAGTCAAATAGCTTATAAATGGCAGAGCTGGGATTTAAATGTAGGTTGTTTAAACTACCAAACTTATGTTTTTATTTACTTACTACATCCTTAATAATAATAGCTACTCAATGGTATTGAGTGCCTTTTAGCTGCCAGGCTGTATTATTTGCTTCCCAAATAATACCTCTGTTCTTTACAAAAATCTTATCAAAGCGGAGGTGTTGTCTCTATCTATAGACATGGAAACTATACTTAGAGCTCAAGTCTCTTTTTAAAGGGTATTAAGGACATAAATGGCCATATACAGGTCTGAATTCAACCCTTTCAAGCTCTAAATCTCTCTGTCATCCACCACCCTTATATTAGAAAGTAATTATTAGATGTATGAACTTGGTCAATCATTTCTGTGAGCACTGGAATTATAATTCGTAAAATGGAATGCCAGTTATTGTTTGGACTATCTAATAATGTTTGATTTGCAAAGGAGATCATGCGTGGGAAGACTTAATGTAAAGCCACATGGCATTTCATAGATAAAAGTGTTAATGGGAGGGACAGTTTTTCGACTCATGCTGTAGTGTTAGTGTATTTTCTGTACATGATAATTTCCTTGATTTTGATTTTATTTGACTTGGCAAGTTACTTAACCTTCTGAACTTTGTTCCTCATTTATAAAGTGGAGAATACTAGTACTTAGTGGGATCATTGTGGGGAGTTTATCCATATGATAAATTAACACAGTGTCTTCCTTAATACACACATTCTATAATTCTGAATGATTGAAAATTATTTTTAACTGCGATTATTGAGTAGTTATGGAAGACAAAAGGATTTGGTTTGAAGAGGTGCAGAGAGGCATTCTAGAGGTGAAATTGTTTATAGGAACACAAGAGCCCATTTTCCAGATTGCTAATTTAAAATGATCTGGAAAAGAAATAGCTAGACACATTTAAGCCCCCAATTTGGAAAATAGTCTTTGGCCTATTCCTTGTTTTTGGCATTAGTCTCTAAGACTGTTTGCTAAGCCTAGTTTTATCATGTAAGAATATGAAACTTGAAGAGGAGGAAGCAAGTATAGTATGTAATGGTATTTCTCCTTAAGATTTTTTCCCATTCCTTCTCTGTTTCTAGTGGGCTTTTATAGAAACCTTCAGAATTCTTGAGTTCTTTCCTTGTCTTCCTTTGCCATTTCTATAGGATTGAGGATTGCCTATTCCAGAGAGTTTGGTTCGCTTGCATGTAGGATAAAATACTAGTATTTATAATGATTCTAATTCCATTTTATTCATCCTTTTAAATCTCCTGCTCACAGAGTAGTCATATAAAAAATGTTCGTCCCTATATTCTATATGCTTAAAACTCACAGAGTGACCCTGGGGCAACTTCAAGTTCTCCAGATGCTGTAGTTCTGTTCTTTTCTCCACTCAATTGCTTTTGGGGCTTACTCTCTTGTCACCACATATGCAGTGGCTCAGAACTCTCTGGTGCAGGTGTCCTTAGGAGTAAGTTAGTGTATAGCAGAAGTCCATTCCATTCATGAGAAGTTGTTTTGTGGGATATAGAGGATTGACAGTGGTGATCTGGTGCCAGGGAATCTGCACCTTCTTCCAACCCCAAGCTTCTTTGGGCTGACAGAGACAGGGATTAGGCCTTATCCTGTGTTTAGAGTCTGGTGGAGTAACTGATAAGCCCAGAATCAGGCCAACATAACAAGAGATTTGAGAAATATGAAAATTAAACAAAATAAACCAGACTGAATTGGCAATTCTGTCAGAAGCATAAATAGTAGGAAAAAATGCAGACAAAAACCAGATAACGAAAAATCTCAAATTAATCTAAAAAGAAATCAGGGAAATAATTGAAAGTATGAGACAAAAACAATCTTTGTGTCTCTGTTGTTTTTTAACATTTAGGCAGTGGATTTGTATTTTTGAAAAAAGAGAATTTATTGGCTCATTTAAACTAAAAAACAAACAAAAAACAAAACAAACACAGCATGGCTTGATTTAGGATGCATCTTATGTATGTAAGTACCCCTCATTCAGCTTGGCTTCCCGGTGCCTTTGCGGTCAGCTCCCCACCCCATGCGAGCTGGAAGAAGGCTGCTGGCTCTCGTCTAGAAGAAAGGAGCCTGTGTATGCTTTTTTGATTGGAAGGAAATACGCTCAGTTGTTGAGAAGAATGAATAAGAACATTATTGATGGAGCAAGAAGTCAAAGACAGGAGTGAGTCCAGCGTGCCTGGGATAGCAGGACACACACACACACTTTCCCCTGTAACAAGAAGACTGCTGTGCCTGGATCTGGATAGATCCCTACATTTGCTCCAGCTCTGAAAGTCTCTGATCCTCTGGAGATGAGATATGCCTCCATGTCTCCATGCCTCCATAACCCATCCCAGCCTAGTTACCATAGAATGGGATGTGTTTGGTATGTTTAATCTAAATCACCCTTTCTAGAAAATGTAATACTTTTTGTGGTGTGTTCTACCTTTGAGGAATCAACTGGACATTATATTTCAGGTGCCAGTGTGCCACTACATTAAATCTAGCCCCAGTCTTCTCTGTCAGGGTGATTTGTGTCTTCGCTACACAATCTGCAGAGTTGCCATTATGATTTGTGTTAGGGAATGAACCATCCCTTGATCCTGAGGGAGGAAGGAGGAATGTGGGAAGAGGCACTTCAGAACCTGAAATTATCAAACGTGGTGACATCCTAGGTTCCTGCATTTGATGATAATTCAGGAAGCCCATCACCAACATATTGAGTCTCCATCAACATCAACTTAGTTTTATTGAATGCTTTCCATGTACTGGCAAAGTCAAAGGAAAGAAGACCAGAGAGTTGAGGGCACAATCTAGGCCTAGATGGAATGGGGTCTGAGACCATGTTTAGAAGTGTTAGAGGACAAGGTCATTGAAGTGACTCTTGATGGTTTTTGGACCACTTATACTGCCTTCTGACTCATTGGGATATTAAGTTGGAGATTCTTGGGCTCTAAGATCTATGGAGTCAGGATCTCTGGAGAGTAGCTCAGCATTTTAAAATATACTTTCTTCTCTCCTCCCTTTCATGTATATTGAAGTATGGGAACTGTTGGCAGGACTCCAGGGAAGATGGAAGGTCAGAACTGAGTTTGGTGTTGCAAGATGGGAAGGAGAAGGAATGGCTTTCCTGGGAGTGGGAAGCCAAACACAAAGGCAGAGAGATGTGGGACGGGGCTCATTCTGTGGGTGGTAAGAGACGAATTCTGGGTGGAACAAACAGTACCAGTTGGGGAATGTCGACAATAAGACTGAAGAACAATCGAGTCACAAGAGTAAGAACCAACAATTCTCCAGTTTTCTACTTTAAAATTTTTTGTTTGATTTTTATATATGTATATGCATGTATGTATATATATGAATTTTATGTTTATATGCATAACATACTGCCATAAGTGTTCATAGTTTGATAGTACCTCCCAACTCACCCTCTACTCATCAGGCATAAAACTCAAATTTCCAGGAAAATAAAGCAATTGGTGCCATATTCTTTTTTGTTCTGGGATTCATAAAATAACTTATGAAGTATATTAGCAGCAAAATGAACCACTTAAAGTTCTTAAAACATTGTCATCTATAAGGAAAATAAATAGACTAATTTAATCTTTTACAGTTAAGTTTTATCTTAGAAAATGAGGGTTTTTTTTTTCCCCCTCATATCCACTCACACTCCATTTCCATGCAAGTGAGAATGTTTTTTTTTTTTTTTTTTTTTTTTTTTTTTTTTTTTCATCAAAATGTTCATTTTTAATGGAAGACATAGCCATCTTTTAAATATTTGCATCAGAAAATGCTTAGAACTAAAAAGTTAAACAAATTACAATTTCTTAGATACATCTAGACTTGCATTTTTTTTTTTTTTTTTTTTTTTTTATTTTTTATAAACATATATTTTTATCCCCAGGGGTACAGGTCTGTGAATCACCAGGTTTACACACTTCACAGCACTCACCAAATCACATACCCTCCCCAATGTCTATAATCCCACCCCCTTCTCCCAAACCCCCTCCCCCCGGCAACCCTCAGTTTGTTTTGTGAGATTAAGAGTCACTTATGGTTTGTCTCCCTCCCAATCCCATCTTGTTTCATTTATTCTTCTTCTACCCACTTAAGCCTCCATGTTGCATCACCACTTCCTCATATCAGGGAGATCATATGATAGTTGTCTTTCTCTGCTTGACTTATTTCTTGATTTCCATCCATTGTGCTGCAAGTTCCATCCATGTTTTGTCTTTCTCTTTGCTTGTTCTATTTCGCTAAGCATGATACGCTCTAGTTCCATCCATGTTGTTGCAAATGGCAAGATTTCATTTCTTTTGATGGCTGCATAGTATTCCATTGTGTATATATACCACATCTTCTTGATCCATTCATCTGTTGATGGACATCTAGGTTCTTTCCATAGTTTGGCTATTGTGGACATTGCTGCTATAAACATTCGGGTGCATGTGTCCCTTTGGATCACTACATTTGTATCTTTAGGGTAAATACCCAATAGTGCAATTGCTGGGTCATAGGGCAGTTCTATTTTCAACATTTTGAGGAACCTCCATGCTGTTTTCCAGAGTGGCTGTACCAGCTTGCATTCCCACCAACAGTGTAGGAGGGTTCCCCTTTCTCCGCATCCTCGCCAGCATCTGTCATTTCCTGACTTGTTGATTTTAGCCATTCTGACTGGTGTGAGGTGATATCTCATTGTGGTTTTGATTTGTATTTCCCTGATGCCGAGTGATATGGAGCACTTTTTCATGTGTCTGTTCGCCATCTGGATGTCTTCTTTGCAGAAATGTCTGTTCATGTCTTCTGCCCATTTCTTGATTGGATTATTTGTTCTTTGGGTATTGAGTTTGCTAAGTTCTTTATAGATTCTGGACACTAGTCCTTTATCTGATATGTCGTTTGCAAATATCTTCTCCCATTCTGTCAGTTGTCTTTTGATTTTGTTAACTGTTTCCTTTGCTGTGCAAAAGCTTTTGATCTTGATGAAATCCCAGTAGTTCATTTTTTCCCTTGCTTCCCTTGCCTTTTGCGTTGTTCCTAGGAAGATGTTGCTGCGGCAGAGGTCGAAGAGGTTGCTGCCCGTGTTCTCCTCAAGGATTTTGATGGATTCCTTTCGTACATTGAGGTCCTTCATCCATTTTGAGTCTATTTTTGTGTGTGGTGTAAGGAAATGGTCCAATTTCATTTTTCTGCATGTGGCTGTCCAATTTTCCCAGCACCATTTATTGAAAAGGCTGTCTTTTTTCCATTGGACATTCTTTCCTGCTTTGTCGAAGATTAGTTGACCATAGAGTTGAGGGTCTATTTCTGGGCTCTCTATTCTGTTCCATTGATCTATGTGTCTGTTTTTGTGCCAGTACCATGCTGTCTTGATGATGACAGCTTTGTAATAGAGCTTGAAGTCCGGAATTGTGATGCCACCAACGTTGGCTTTCTTTTTCAATATCCCTTTGGCTATTCGAGGTCTTTTCTGGTTCCATATAAATTTTAGAATTATTTGTTCCATTTCTTTGAAAAAGATGGATGGTACTTTGATAGGAATTGCATTAAATGTGTAGATTGCTTTAGGTAGCATAGACATTTTCACGATATTTATTCTTCCAATCCAGGAGCATGGAACATTTTTCCATTTCTTTGTGTCTTCCTCAATTTCTTTCATGAGTACTTTATAGTTTTCTGAGTATAGATTCTGTGTCTCTTTGGTTAGGTTTATTCCTAGGTATCTTATGGTTTTGGATGCAATTGTAAATGGGATTGACTCCTTAATATCTCTTTCTTCTGTCTTGCTGTTGGTGTAGAGAAATGCAACTGATTTCTGTGCATTGATTTTATATCCTGACACTTTACTGAATTCCTGTATAAGTTCTAGCAGTTTTGGAGTGGAGTCTTTTGGGTTTTCCACATATAGTATCATATCATCTGCGAAGAGTGATAATTTGACTTCTTCTTTGCCGATTTGGATGCCTTTAATTTCCTTTTGTTGTCTGATTGCTGAGGCTAGGACCTCTAGTACGATGTTGAATAGCAGTGGTGATAATGGACATCCCTGCCGTGTTCCTGACCTTAGCGGAAAAGCTTTCAGTTTTTCTCCATTGAGAATGATATTTGCGGTGGGTTTTTCATAGATGGCTTTGATGATATTGAGGTATGTGCCCTCTATCCCTACACTTTGAAGAGTTTTGATCAGGAAGGGATGTTGTACTTTGTCAAATGCTTTTTCAGCATCTATTGAGAGTATCATATGGTTCTTGTTCTTTCTTTTATTGATGTGTTGTATCACATTGACTGATTTGCGGATGTTGAACCAACCTTGCAGCCCTGGAATAAATCCCACTTGGTCGTGGTGAATAATCTTTTTAATGTACTGTTGAATCCTATTGGCTAGTATTTTGTTTGAGTATTTTCGCATCTGTGTTCATCAAGGATATCGGTCTATAGCTCTCTTTTTTGGTGGGATCCTTGTCTGGTTTTGGGATCAAGGTGATGCTGGCCTCATAAAATGAGTTTGGAAGTTTTCCTTCCATTTCTATTTTTTGGAACAGTTTCAGGAGAATAGGAATTAGTTCTTCTTTAAATGTTTGGTAGAATTCCCCCGGGGAAGCCGTCTGGCCCTGGGCTTTTGTTTGTTTGGAGATTTTTAATGACTGTTTCTATCTCCTTACTGGTTATGGGTCTGTTCAGGCTTTCTATTTCTTCCTGGTTCAGTTGCGGTAGTTTATATGTTTCTAGGAATGCATCCATTTCTTCCAGATTGTCAAATTTATTGCCGTAGAGTTTGCTCATAGTATGTTCTTATAATAGTTTGTATTTCTTTGGTGTTAGTTGTGATCTCTCCTCTTTCATTCATGATTTTATTTATTTGGGTCCTTTCTCTTTTCTTTTTGATAAGTCGGGCCAGGGGTTTATCAATTTTATTAATTCTTTCAAAGAACCAGCTCCTAGTTTCGTTGATTTGTTCTATTGTTTTTTTGGTTTCTATTTCATTGATTTCTGCTCTGATCTTTATGATTTCTCTTCTCCTGCTGGGCTTAGGGTTTCTTTCTTGTTCTTTCTCCAGCTCCTTTAGGTGTAGGGTTAGGTTGTGTACCTGAGACCTTTCTTGTTTCTTGAGAAAGGCTTGTACCGCTATATATTTTCCTCTCAGGACTGCCTTTGTTGTGTCCCCACAGATTTTGAACCGTTGTATTTTCATTATCATTTGTTTCCATGATTTTTTTTCAATTCTTCTTTAATTTCCTGGTTGACCCATTCATTCTTTAGAAGGATACTGTTTAGTCTCCATGTATTTGGGTTCTTTCCAAACTTCCTTTTGTGGTTGAGTTCTAGCTTTAGAGCATTGTGGTCTGAAAATATGCAGGGAATGATCCCAATCTTTTGATACCGGTTGAGTCCTGATTTAGGACCGAGGATGTGATCTATTCTGGAGAATGTTCCATGTGCATTAGAGAAGAATGTGTATTCTGTTGCTTTGGGATGAAATATTCTGAATATATCTGTGATGTCCATCTGGTCCAGTGTGTCATTTAAGGCCTTTATTTCCTTGCTGATCTTTTGCTTGGATGACCTGTCCATTTCAGTGAGGGGAGTGTTAAAGTCCCCTACTATCATTGTATTATTGTTGATGTGTTTCTTTGATTTTGTTATTAATTGGTTTATATAGTTGGCTGCTCCCACATTGGGGGCATAGATATTTAAAATTGTTAAATCTTCTTGTTGGACAGACCCTTTGAGTATGATATAGTGTCCTTCCTCATCTCTTATTATAGTCTTTGGCTTAAAATCTAATTGATCTGATATAAGGATTGCCACTCCTGCTTTCTTCTGATGTCCATTAGCATGGTAAATTCTTTTCCACCCCCTCACTTTAAATCTGGAGGTGTCTTCGGGCTTAAAATGTGTTTCTTGGAGGCAACATATAGATGGGTTTTGTTTTTTAATCCATTCTGATACCCTGTGTCTTTTGACAGGGGCATTTAGCCCATTCACATTCAGGGTAACTATTGAGAGATATGAGTTTAGTGCCATTGTATTGCCTGTAAGGTGACTGTTACTGTATATGGTCTCTGTTCCTTTCTGATCTACCACTTGTAGGCTCTCTCTTTGCTTAGAGGACCCCTTTCAATATTTCCTGTAGAGCTGGTTTGGTATTTGCAAATTCTTTCAGTTGATGTTTGTCCTGGAAGCTTTTAATCTCTCCTTCTATTTTCAATGATAGCCTAGCTGGATATAGTATTCTTGGCTGCATGTTTTTCTCGTTTAGTGCTCTGAAAATATCATGCCAGCTCTTTCTGGCCTGCCAGGTCTCTGTGGATAAGTCAGCTGCCAATCTAATATTTTTACCATTGTATGTTACAGACTTCTTTTCCCGGGCTGCTTTCAGGATTTCCTCTTTGTCATTGAGACTTGTAAATTTTACTATTAGGTGACGGGGTGTGGTCCTATTCTTATTGATTTTGAGGGGCATTCTCTGAACCTCCTGAATTTTGATGCTTGTTCCCTTTGCCATATTGGGGAAATTCTCCCCAATAATTCTCTCCAGTATACCTTCTGCTCCCCTCTCACTTTCTTCTTCTTCTGGAATCCCAATTATTCTAATGTTGTTTCGTCTTATGGTGTCACTTATCTCTCGAATTCTCCCCTCGTGGTCCAGTAGCTGTTTGTCCCTCTTTTGCTCAGCTTCTTTATTCTCTGTCATTTGGTCTTCTATATCACTAATTCTTTCTTCTGCCTCATTTATCCTAGCAGTTAGAGCCTCCATTTTTGATTGCACCTCATTAATAGCTTTTTTGATTTCACCTTGGTTAGATTTTAGTTCTTTTATTTCTCCAGAAAGGGCTTTTATATCTCTCGAGAGCGTTTCTCTAATATCTTCCATGCCTTTTTCGAGCCCGGCTAGAACCTTGAGAATTGTCATTCTGAACTCTAGATCTGACATATTACCGATGTCTGTATTGATTAGGTCCCTAGCCTTCGGTACTGCCTCTTGTTCTTTTTTTTGTGTTGAATTTTTACGTCTTGTCATTTTGTCCAGATAAGAGTAAATGAAGGGGCAAGTAAAATACTAAAAGGGTGGCAACAACCCCAGGAAAAATATGCTTTAACCAAATTAGAAGAGATCCAAAATCGTGAGTGGGGAGAAAGGGGATAAAAAGAGGTTCAAAAAGGAAGAAAGAAAAAAAAAAAAAAAAAAAAAAAAAAAAAAGAAAAAAAAAAAAAAAAAAAAAAAAAAGAAAAGAATTTTTTTTTTAAAAAGAAAACACCTAAGAAAAATGTAAAAAAAAATATATATATATTAGATAAACTAGTAAAAAATCGTTAAAAAAGAAAAAGGTAACAGTTAAAAAAAAAAATTTTACCCGAAGGCGAGAAAAAAAAAAAATGAAAAAGAAAAAATTAAATTAACTGCAAGACTAAAAAAAATCACAGGAAAAAAGCCATGAGTTCCGTGCTTGGCTTTCTCCTCCTCTGGAATTCTGCTGCTCTCCTTGGTATTGAAACCGCACTCCTTGGTAGGTGAACTTGGTCTCGGCTGGATTTCTTGTTGATCTTCTGGGGGAGGGGCCTGTTGTAGTGATTCTCAAGTGTCTTTGCCCCAGGCGGAATTACACCGCCCTTACCCGGGGCCGGGGTGAGTAATCCGCTCGGGTTTGCTTTCAGGAGCTTTTGTTTCCTGAGCGCTTTCCGTAGAGCTCCAGAGGACGGGAATACAAATGGCGGCCTCCTGGTCTCCGGCCCGGAGGAGCCGAGAGCCCAGGGCCCCACTCCTCAGTGCGCCCCCAGAGAACAGCGCCCAGTTACTCCCGTCCGCCCGACCTCCGGCCGCGCTCCGAGCTCACCGAGCCTGCGACCGGTTCAAGGCAACACGGAGCTGCGAGCTCACTGTCAGCTCTGTCTCTGTAGCCGGCCCTCCCGTTCCAATATCCGCAAGCTCTGCGACACTCAGACACCCCCGATCCTTCTGTAACCCTGCGGGACCCGAGGCCACGCTGACCCCGCGTGGGCTTCGCCCCGGTTTAGCCTCTGGAGCGATGTCCCTCAGCGGAACAGACTTTTAAAAGTCCTGATTTTGTGCGCGGTTGCTCCACCGCTTGCCGGGAGCCGGCCCCTCCCCCCGGGGTCTATCTTCCCGTCGCTTTGGATTCACTTCTCCGCCGGTCCTACCTTTCAGAAAGTGGCTGTTTTTCTGTTTCCAGAATTGCTGTTCTTCTTCTCTTCGATCTGCCGATGGACCTTAATCATGTTTTAATTTTAGGGCACAACTATACTCTTCTTTGGAGACAGAACATATTTCTTCAACTTTGTGGGACTGTCACTGAAGATGAAGATCAAACTGCTTTCAGTTTCCTTTATGGATTCGTTGCAAATTTTGCCAAGATCCAATTTCAAAACGGCTATTTGTGCTAGCTCCTCGTCCCCGGAGGCAGAGCAGAGGCTTTGGCCAGACTGTCCCTGACGCAGGTGCAGAATCCCCCGTTTTCCTGAAGGAGGGAGGTGGGAAAGGGCTTCATAAAGTCACGCGGAACTCAGCCACTTGTGCTCAGGCATCCCTTGCTCCTGTGAAAGCTGTACTATCTGCAGTTCTGAATTGAACTAAATTACAGCCCCGAGAATGTTCTGTTAAAGAATAGGCTTCCATAAATCTGGTCATCTTATGTTGTTAAATAATAAAACCTATGGAATTTGTCAGTTTTGAATGCTATTGAAACAGTAATGATGTTTGATATATCATTAATATGTGTATGTTATTGCAAATTTTGCTTTTATCATCTTTCGTATCTGATGTAGTATGGCTCTGTTGATGCTTTGGATGTTTTTTATAGTGTTCTCAGGTATGTGCAAGGAAGAGAGAGATAAACCAGCCATGCTTCTCTCCTCTGTCTCTGCTGTTTTCCATATTAAAAATTAGATGACTTCCTTGGTGTAGTTCAGGAGACTTGTTAACCCCTGGAAAATCCATAAATCCTTGTGTTGAACCTGCTATGTAGAGTTGCCAGGATGAGAAGAAGCTTGATTTTTGTCTACACCTGAGTTATGCTCTTGACTTTGGGTGTGAGGCTCATGTTCAAAGCGATAGTGAATTTTCTCTGTCACTGGCAGCTTAATGGGGATGACATATTCTCCTGATCATTGAGTGAGCTAGCTTTGGCAAATTAATCCTTTATCTGAATTGGCTTTTGACTTGTCTCATTTCCTATATTTTATGTCATACGATAACAAGCATTTAAATTAGGTGAAAGTTCATCAAGCTGTTATTACAAGATGAGGTAACACGCATAAATTTACTGATTCGGCTTAAACTGCGGGTAAGACTAAGGAATGGAAGTCTCTGTAAAATCAAATGCATACCGCTTCAGTAATTCATAATGATCACAAAATGAATACAGGTGAGTGATCATGAAGCATATGAAATCCCCACTTTGCTGGCTAAAAAAGCTACTCATTTTTTCTAACTTGAGAAAATATATCAGGGTGACTCAGTGACAATAAGTCTTTATTATAAAGATTCCTTTGAATTTAGTCCAATATATAAAATGAATATATTGTTTGCAGCCTTCAGTAGCTTTAGTGTTTTTCGTGTTACTATGCTTTGTACTAACCCTGACAGTTGATGGACATGCCCCACAGGGCTGTGGCAGTTGGCAATGGGGCGATCCCTTGTAGTGTGGAACATGATGAACTGATATGTAGTCTTAGGAGATAGGAAGTGGATTTCAGGTAAGGGTAGAGCAGGGGGATATTTGAGAAGATGACTTCAGTAACCCAGGGAAAGTCCGATAGGAGCCTTCTTGGCTATTGGTAGTGGGACTTGGGAAGAGGAAACAGCTGAGAGAGGGAATGTGGCAAGAAGTCTTTGGAAGAGGCCAATAGGAGGACACATATGGCATCTGTAAGAGATGAATATTTTCAGTGGCCTCCTGTCTCCTGAGGAATGTAAAAAGAACAAATTGGGGCAGTAATACACTCTGTGTGGCAGCCAATATTCAGGTTACCCTGGGGAGAGACATGAAAAACCTCTGTTTGCAGGGACTACAAGTCATTTCTATCTCCCTGGGCTGAGCAAAAGCCCCAGCTGTGTGATTTCTTAGCCAATTATGGGAACTTGCACAGCAAATGCAGTGCATTTAATGCAAGGCCACAAATCTGGGGCAACTTTTTGCTTTGAACATTTTCTTATTTTATTTGCAATTTGCTTTTTATGGTTGTCACTTACAGGGACATATGGGGGTGTGAAGGCAGCCTCTAAGGCACCTTCTTCCCGCTCCTGCCTCCATCCTGTACCTTGCATCTTGAAAGACAAGTGCTGGGCAACTTGGTGGGTTCCTATGAGGGCTCCACCACCTGGGCATTGGGTTACCTCCCCAGAAAAAGCAGGGCTGGGGAAGGCAGGGTGGATGCTGCATACTGGCCTTCTTAGTTGGCTACCAGGCAAGGAAACAGGACTGAGATTTGGGGTCCCTTTACGCAAAGAGAAGCGGACTGCGAAAAATTGGACACATCATAAAAACCATTGAAATTCTCTAAAAAATTGGTTCCAAGGGCCTTCACCGTTATTTTATTTCTCATTTTGCCACTGATTATTTGGTGCTTTTATCTTGAACTATGAGGATAGTGGCTCATGCCTTTCCTGTCATGCTGTGCACCCAGACTTGATTTTAGTTAGCATCTACCCAGATTGACCTCCTGACTGTCTGCAGGACTCACTTTTAATGACTTTAGCTAGCAAGAAATAGTTTGCCTCCATAGGCAGAGAAAAAGGAGACCCTCTTCATTCTACTTCCCGCCATCCGAAATAACCATAATAATAAAAGAAGTAACTTTTCAAAATTACATGTGAGGAGAATAGTAAAGTAGGAAGGATCTGTGTTCATAGCCGGGTGCAAGTGGGGATAGGAGTGTTACTGTCTAAGACAGTTGTCTTGAGTGAGCACCTCTGGATATAACTATGGTAGGCTGTAAAATGTGACCCCCATCCCCAAAGGTATGTCCACATCCTAATTCCTGGCACCTGTGTTCGTTTATTTGGGAAAAAAAATATATTTTTTTAAAGTTTTTATTTAAATTCTAGTTAGTTAACATCTGTGTTATAGTGTGATGTATGGTATAATATTGGTTAACACAGAGTGTAATATTGGTTTCAGGAGTAGAATTTAGTGATTCATCCCTTACATACCATATCCAGTGCTCATCACAAGTGCCCTCCTTAATACCCATCCCCATTTAGCCCTTCCCCCGCCCAGCTCCTCCTTAGCAACCCTGCAAGAAAAATTCTATGCAGATGTGATTAAGGAGAAGGTCTTGAAATGAAGAGATCCTTCTGGAATATCCGGGTGGCCCTAAATCAAGTCATGTGTCCTTCTAAGAACAAGGCAGAGAAAGATTTCATATCCATAGGAGAGGAACAGGCAGTGTGACCACAGAGGCAGTACCGAGAGTGATGTGACACAGGCCAGGGACTGCAGGGACTCCAGAAGCGGAAGAAGCAAGGGAGGGATTTTCTCTTAGCCTGTGGAGAGAGTGCAGCCCTGCTGAGACTTGATTTCAGCTCAGCCAAACCAATTTCAGACTTCTGCCCTCTAGAACTGTGAGAGAATAACTTTTAATTGTTTCAAGCCACCAGGTTTGTGGTAATTGCTTAGAGCTGCCATAGGAAATGAATATACAAAGCTGTTTTCTTCTGCACGTGGCTGTATTAAGGAGTCTAGTCTCTAACTATGGGAAGTGGCACACAGAAAATTTAGGAAGAGGGGAAGGTACGGGAAGCATCTTCCCAATGTCCTGGTCTTCATAGAATCTAAAAGTTGATGTGGAAGCAACAACTTGAGGTCATCTAGTGTCCATCATTTTTTCTGTCTTCCCTGTAATAGTTGAATATTTACCATGAATCAAGCATTCTGACGGGCATTGACTCTTAGATTTCCTCTTTCAAAACACCTGCCGTATAAGTCCAGCCTTTGTCACCTGGCCAAGACGTTGAACTTTTACCATCTAGATGAACCTTTTTGATAAAAAAAATATAGAAATATTAGCTGATAAGGATAGGTGAACTGATAAGGAGACTGATGTGCCTTTCCTTCTTTCTCCATCAACTGTAAGTGGCCAACTTTCTATAGCTCTGAAATTGAATCACATCAGTAAAAAATATTGATTGCCTAAATCTTGAGCTGAAAGCAACATCTTGGTAGTGAAGAACAGAAAAGCACACAGCCTTGGGTAAGGGAAAATTCCAAATCTAAACAGAGTCCATCTGGGGCAGTGGTTAGTATTTGTTGGTTTGTTTTTAAATAAAATATTTTAATTGAAAGCATATATCCACATTGGCACCATCTAATTTAGTTCACCAAGGAACTATGAATGTTAAAGGGAAAAAAGTAGGAAAGGGGAGAGGACAGGCATGAAGGAGACTGGGGTCCCTGAAGTATAGGAGGGAAAGCCCTTTGGAATTCTAAGAACATCTGCTAGCAGCAGGGGCCAGCAAAAGATTTTAGCAGGTTTTGCTTGCCAGGCTCAGGGGTTCATTCAGAAGCAGGAAGGATGGCAGCAGGGGAGATGCATCTGCAAACCTACCAAATCCACCAAAAGTCTCCTTCATTGTCAGTAGTCAGAAAGCCCAAGACAGTAGGTTGGAATGGGTCTCCTTTGGACAAGGTAGTGCTTTTTACTCTCTGAATCTTAATTTTCCCATCAGCACAGTGCAAGATTTGGATTAGAGAACTTCAATTCTATGGCACCAGATAATTTTAAATGTTAGACCTGAAAGGGGTGTTATAAATCACTTTGCCCATTCCATCTATTTTACAGATCAGAAGAGTGAAGCCCAGATTGTAGAAAAGACTTGCCCCAGCCACAAGCAAGGTATTGGTGAAGCTAAGATTAAAATCTAAAGTCCAGGGCTGTTGGTCAAGGTTCTCTCCATTATGCTATGGATTTTAATTAAGGAGATTATTTGTGGATTGATTCATTGATTATTCATGGATGGATTTTGGGGTTTCAGCAAAGTCCCCTGAATTTGTATGCCAAAATTTTGTGAATGTCTGTACATATTTTTTAAAAGAAAGAAAAGCTTTAATATTTCCAGAGACAACTAATAGGTTTTCAAAATGTCATCTGCCAGTTAATTTCACAAAGATTAATTGTGCCTCTGCTGCATGTCAGACCCTCTTTCAGATGCTTAAAATGGAGCAGTAGACAGAGCAGGCAGAGGTCCCTGCTCTCAAGGAGCATGTATTTTATAGGCGGGGGTGATAGACAGTAAGTGAAATGTATGTCAGGTGGTGATACATGGAGGGGGACAAATAAAGCAGGGTTGGGCAGGGAGTCCAGTGTACCACTTGTGCTTTACTTGAATTGAAATTAAATTTTCCCCATGAGTGTAACACCACAATGAAAGGGACACAGTGTGCTCTATGATAGTCACTTTACAAGGAGACAACTCGAGACAGAGGCAGTGTCCTCAGGAAGGTCCTGATTCTGCTCCTTTGGTCATTTTCAGTGATGTCTGTGCTAGGAAGGTGAGTGATTCCTTCTCCTGAGCCAGCTGAAGCTGGCTGCCAGACCATCATCACTCATAGGGTGCCACATACTGTCCACCGACAGGGATAGTGATGGTTTCTATGTCAGCGTGATTTATGACTTACTGCATCACTGCATTCTGGGGAGGAGAGGGAGGCAGGGAAGCAGCAACAGCTGTTGATGGAGGTTCTAAGGTTGGAGATGAATAAAGGGTAAACTTTTGGGGGTCTTTGTTGCTTTTTCAAGCACTTTGAGCTTGATTGGATCTTTATATGGTTCTTAGAGACATGGCCAGTATGGCTAATCCCACTTTAAAGATTTATCATCCTACATATGAAGAGCGGCAGGGTCATATGGCAGGTTAGAAGCAGGGCCAAGGATTAAAATCCAGATCCTCTTGTTTCCTTGCAAGAGTCCCTCCTCCAACCACATCCTTGGTTTCATCCCTTCTCCTCTCCTTCCTGGGTGTTACACATTCAATCCAGCAACAGATCCTTCTCCTTGGAAATATATCTAGAATCCGACCTCTTTTCATCATCCCATGTGGACACCCGAGACCAGCCCTCCGTTATTTCTTGCATGGACTGGTGCAGGAAACTGCTAACCGGCCTGCTGCACCCTTCCCCCACCCCACTCCCAGCAGACAAGAGGGATTCTTTTAAATATAAGTCAAATCAAGTTATGCTCTGCATAAAGCCCGCTAGTCATTTTACATCTCTCAGAATAAAAGCCAAACTTCCTCCTGCAGCCCCCAGGACCCTACGTGATTTCAGTCTTGCCCCCCTCCTCCCCAAATTTCCCTACCTCTTGTTCCTAATGTGTGATCTGCTTCGGAAACATTGGTCTTTTCATTTCTCTTGGGAAACTACCTATTAGTTTATATTGGTTGTCTATTGTTGCACAGCGAATTACACAAATTTAGTAGTTTAAAACAATACATATCTATTTTCTCATAGTTTCTGTGGATCAGAAATCTATGTACTATTTAACTGGGTCCTCTTCTTTAGAGTCTCTTACGAAGCTGTGATCAAGGTTTGGCTAGGGCTGGGTCTCATCTGAAGGCTTGATGGAGAAAGAATCTAATTCCAGGCTCATATGGTTGTTGGCAGGATTAAGTTCCTTGTGGGCTGTTGAGCTGAGGGCCTCCGTTTCTTGTAGGCTGTTGTCTGAAGGCCATCCTCTGTTCCTTGCCATGTGGGCTTTTCCAAGATGTCAGCTTTCTTTATCAAAGTATACAAGCTGAAAAGACAGTTGAGAGAGCCTGCTAGCTAGCTTGAAGGACAACCTTTTGTAATCTCATCACAGAAGTGGCATCTCCATGTTGCTGTGTTCTATTAGAATCAAGTTACTCAAAGGAAGGGATTATACAAGGCTACAATAGCAGGAAACAGGTTATTTGGCACCATCTTAAAGACTGCCTACTACAAAAATTAAATTTCTGGATCACAGAATGGGTATATAAGTAACTATATACAGAGCTGATAAGCTCCTTTCTAAAGAAGTTGTATTATTTGACATTCCCATTAGTGTGTATGAGAGTTCCGGTCCATCTGATTAAAGACCAATGAAGCCAGACGATAGAAGGACAAAAATGTGGTGGAAAAGGAAAAGGAGGGACCAATTAACTATTGCCTGGCATGATAAGAACTTTGATTAGGAAAATACCAAAGGTTGTGGGAGCACACTAGAAGGGCACCCTATCCATCTGATTAAAGACCAATGAAGCCAGACGATAGGAAGGATAGGGGAAGTGTTGTAGATAGATGAAGGAGAGTGAACAGAATTTATCTGGGGGACCAAAAGATGATTCAGTATGGATGAGACTTAGAGAGCTAAGGTGGTTCTGGTAAAGGGAGACATTGGAGAGGTGAGCAGGACCTAGCTTAGCAAGGGCCTTGTTTGGAATTTTAAGGTGTTTGGAATTTTAAGGTATTTGGACCCGATCCTGAGAATATGGGGAGGTATTGAAAGTTTTAACAGAAATTCGACTCACATTTTTGTCTCATCACTCTGATGCAATGTAGAGAGTGGATGGAGGGGATCAAGAGGGGGATTTGCAAAGGAGCAGTTGTGGTGGTTTAGACAGGAGAGAATGATGTGGATTCAATGGTGGTAGTGGAGATTGGAATGACATAATTGAGATATATTTTGGAAGAGAAATCTGAAAATTTTGCAAATGAATTGGATGTAGGTATTCAAGGAAGAAAGAGATTGGCTCCCAGGTTAATGACTTTAATCTGAGAAGATGGTAATACCACTTAATGAAATGGAAAGGTAGGGAGGAAGTGGCTGGTGATGGACAGTGGGGTAGTGAGTCCTGCTTTGCAGTGGTTAATACCAAAGTGGGATCTATAGCTCAGAGCTGGGGATAAAGTTTGAATGTCGTCATCTTATAGTGGCACTTGCAGTTCTAGGATTGCTTGAGATCACCCAGGGAGAGAGTACCTAGGTAAAAGAGGACTCAACCAGGGCTGGGGCTGTCAACACTGATAGGGTAAGTAGACAATAGGAGGAAACAGCCAGTTTTTGTCCTACATATACACATGCACACTATAAAGGCCCTGATAGGGTCTGTAGGGAAGAAACATTTTGTCTCAACCAGCCCTTTTTAAGCTTATTTCTTCTTAGAACCTTCTTTAGCAAGAACTCCTAATTGATTCTCCGTGAAAAGGCACCTGTAGGGAATGATACCTACTAAGACCTTGCATAATAGATCCTGCATGACAAGGATCACGATGTTTTATCCATCTGGGATAGGTGTGTAACATTCCTCTAAGCTAGGCTTTCAGAAAGAAAAAAAAAAATTCATCATGTAATTGTGGAAGCCAGAATGAGTGGACTGAGGCTTATGGTTTAGGATACTAATTTCTTTGAATGGAGGTCTCTAATCATCAGAATATGATATTCTGGTTTTCTTTTCTTTCTTTCTTTCTTTTTTTTTTAAGATTTTATTTATTTATTTGACAGAGAGAAATCACAAGTAGATGGAGAGGCAGGCAGAGAGAGAGAGAGGGAAGCAGGCTCCCTGCTGAGCAGAGAGCCCGATGCGGGACTCGATCCCAGGACCCTGAGATCATGACCTGAGCCGAAGGCAGCGGCTTAACCCACTGAGCCACCCAGGCGCCCATATTCTGGTTTTCTTGAGGGGACCTCTGGGGAATCTAAGGCTGCCTGGATATGGATTTTAATTTTATTTAAATAACAGGTACTCTTTGTTGGTCTACTATTTTGTGCTGTGTCCTATGCTTCAAGAGCAGATCAGTATAGGAAGCTGGTTCTGTCATGATTCTTACTTCACAGATGAGCCATTCGAGATGTAAAAGGGTTCTATAAGTTGCACAAGTGGAGGAATTTCGATTCAGACCGAGGTCACCCGGCTCTACGCCCATGCTGGGGAACACTCTGCTCTACCAACCAGCGGGCAACGAGCCTGGAGGCTTTTCCCTGCTGACCTGCCTTCCTTTCGTATCCTCTCGATGTGACTCTTGAGGTGAAGAACTGGAAACCCCAGAGGGTACCAGTTGGGTTTTCTTCATGAGGGGATTCCTGGGGGCCCTTGACATTCTCCTCAGAGGTGGCTGCTTGAAAGGTATTTTTTAAAAAAGCATTGAACACTTTGACTTTGTAATAATACCTTGAGGCGGCTCAGATCCTTCACCTGCTGGGCTTTCACATGGAAAACACACTTAGCCCCACTGAACTTTTGGGATGAGGACCAATCGCTGTGAAGGGCTGGGATGAGAGGTACCCACCCGGGGAGAGGGCTGTGATCAAGCCTGGGCAGCCAGCCGCTTCCCACGGCCAGTCCTGCTTGGCTAGGGGCTTCAGCACATACCGTGCTTGCTGGCAATGCTTTTTAGTCTCTGGAATGCCTTTTATGGTCTTTGAGCAATGTGACTGGCGTTGGCAAGTATTGCCATCTCTTTGCCCCGGGGCCTCGGGTCCTCTGTTCTCCACTTCTCCTGTTCTCTGTGTGTGCTTGTTTAAATTTCCACATGTCTAGAGGCCTCCTTTTTGGGGTAATTTTCAGAAGGTCCTTTTATTGTGACTGGTGCTGATCTTTGTTCTCTGGACCTTTCTTTGACTCTCAGATTTACCATCTATAAAATGGGGGCGGGGGTTGGATTAGAGGTGCTCAAAGGTTTTTAAAAATAGTAATAGTATGGCCAGAATTTCCTGAGGGTTTACTATGTGCTAGAGTTTGTCCTTTTGGTTCGTGATCTCATTTAATCCTCCCACCAGTCAGAAGGGGAAACGGAGACAGAGAGAGGTTGAAGTACCTTGCGGGTGAATATATACAGCTTGTGGGAAATGAATTTGAATATGGGTGGACTGCAGAACCTTCATTGTTGTGCTGAGCCTGTGGCTGTGGAATAGCATATTCGCAGGTTTGACAGTCCCATTTTACAGGCCGGCCATGGAGGCCCTATGAGGGGAAGGTTTCAGAGGTAGGCAGTTAAAAGGGAACTTTGGAGCAGGGCTTCTTACTTGAGGGTTCATGGACACATGGGGGGACAGGAAGTAGATTTCAGATAGGTCCCACAATCTTCTTCAAACTGAACTGGGAAGTGTATGTGTGTGTGTGTGTGTGTGTGTGCGCGTGCATTTTTCCTGGGGTGGGGCTCATTCCTTTATCAGATTCTCAAAATGGTCCTTGACCTTAAAACACAAGATGTGTGGTCTTTCTTAACACTTGTGGGACCCTACTGAGAATCAGATCAAAGCTGCCTGTATGCAATCAGATCAAAGAATGCTCGGGGCACCTGGGTGGCTCAGTGGGTTAAGGCCTCTGCCTTCAGCTCAGGTCATGGTCTCAGGGTCCTGGGATCCAGCCCCACATTGGGATCTCTGCTCAGCGGGAAGCCCGCTTCTCCCTCTCTCTCTCTGCCTGCCTTTCTGCCTACTTGTGATCTCTGTCTGTCAAATAAATAAATAAAATCTTAAAAAAAAAAAAAAAAGGAATGCTCATCCAGCAAAATACAACAAAAAAACCAAAACAAAAACCTTTGAGATGATTAGGGAGGACCATCTTAGTCTATAAAAGAGGAAATAGAGGCTCGGAGAGGAAGAGCATTTGCTCACACAGTGCTGATGGAATAATAGGAGAACTGCCTGCCTATGGTGACGATGGTGACAATGATGGCGGCAGTAGCAAATACTAGAGAACATAGACCATTCAAGGCGCCACGCTAACCACGGTGCAGGGATCGTCGCCTTTCAATCTCACATCAACCCTATGAGGCTATTAGAGTTAACATCATTCTATTTCTCAGCTTGACTTGAAGGACGATTGACAAATAAAACCATGAGATACTGCCTGTATGCAATGAGAAGATTTGATGCACCTGTTCATTGTGAAAGGATCCTCGCCCCCACTGGGTTAAATAATACCTCCCTCACCTCACAACTTTACCTTTGTTTGCTTGTTCATTTATTGAGGTGAGAACATTCAAGTTCTGTTTTTTTTAATTTTTATTTTTTAAAAAGATTTTTATTTGTTTGAGAGAGAGAGTGTGTGAGAGAGAGCACAAGAGGGAGGAGGGTCAGAGGAAGAAGCAGCCTCCCTGCTGAGCAGGGAGCCGGATGCAGGACTCAGTCCTGGGACTCCGGGATCATGACCTGAGCAAAAGGCAGCCACTTAACCAACTGAGCCAACCAGGTGCCCTGCTCTTTTTTTTTTTTTAAGATTTTATTTATTTAGTTAAAAGTGAGAGAGCAAGTGTGTGTGCATGTGTACGAACAGGGAGAGGAGCAGTCTTTGCACTGTGCAGGGAGCCTAATGCTCCCGGGATCATGACCTGAACCAAAGGCAGATGCTTAAATAGACTGAGCCACCCAGGCTCCCCTTAAGTTCTATTCTCAGCAATTTTTCATCCTATAATACAGCGCCATCAACTCTAGTTACCATGTTCCATGTTAGATCCTCAGACTTTATTCATCTTATAACTACAAGTTTGTACACTTTTACCAACATGTCTTTGTATCCTCCCTCGACCCCAGCCCTTGGTGGCCACTTTCTACTCTCTATTTCTATGAGCTTTTATTTTATTTTTATTTTTTTAGATTGCTCATATACATGATACCATGCATCGTTTGTCTTTCCCTGTCTGACTTATTTCACTCAGCATAATACCTTCCAGTTGTTGCAAATGGCAGGATTTCCTTCTTTTTATTTTTTAAAGATTTATTTTAGAGAGAGAGTGAGTGAGTAAGTGAGGGGAGGGGCAGAGGGGGAGAGAGAATCTCAAGCAGACTCTCTGCTGAGCACAGAGCTGGCAATGAGGCTCGATCCCAGGACCCTGAGATCATGACCTGAGCTGAAAACAAGAGCCTGCCACTTAACCAGCTGTGCCATTCAGGTGCCCCCAGATTTCCTTCTTTTTAGAAGCTGTATAATATTCCATCATGTGTGTGTATACACACACACACACACACCCTAGAATTTTCTCTATCCATTCATCGATCTGTGCATACTTAGGTTGTTACCATATCTTGGCTATCATGAATACTGCTTCAGTGGACATGGGATTGCAGATATCTCTGAGATAATGACTTCATTTCTTTTGGGTATAAACGCAGAAGTGGGATTGCTGGATCCTATCATATTTGTATTTTTCATTTCTTGAGGAATCTCCATACTATTTTTCATAGTGGCTGTATCAGTTTGCAGTCCTACCAGCAGCACAGAGCATTCCCTTTTTCCCACATCCTTGTTAACTTTATAAGTTTACTTATAAAGTTCCTTTGGGAGGAAACTGAGGTCCTTCGAGGTTAAATAACTCCTCCAGATACCTACGGCTAAGGAATGGCTGACATAATCATAGAGCCCAAGTCTCTTGACTTCTTTTCCAGGACTCTTGTCATACCATACAAAAAACAGAAGGCAGCCAGGCTCTGTCCCCTGGAATCCTGGAGGTTGCTCTCCTTCATGGCTCACTTGCAAAAGTCAGCAGCGTGTCCCTGTCAGTATTTCATGGAGGGATGTGTCACTGAAGGCCTTGGGGGTGCCAGAAATGCCCTCACCTGGGAGCTGGTTTCCTAGCCACTCCTTGCAATGACACTTACAGATGAAACACATTTTCTTAACAAATAAGAATCTAATGAATTAGGTCTTATCTAATTATGCATTCTGCATTAAAGCTGTGCCTCTCCCTGCCTGATGCTGCTGGCATAATTAAACTTAATGTAGTTTTAATGATGTCTTTTTAACTCAAGCATTCACATGCGATTAGCATCAAATGGAGATGAGCTGTCCCAGGTCCAGGGGCTGTTCTTTACCCTACCTGCCCTCCCCCCAACAGGTGTGAATGAATTATGACCCTCAAGGGTTTTTTTTTTGTTTTTTAAGATTTTTATTTATTTGACAGAGACACAACGAGAGAGGGAACACAAGCAGGGGGAGTAGGAGAGAGAGAGAAGAAGGCTCCCTGCTAAGCAGGGATCCCGATTCGGGGCTTGATCCAGGACCCTGGGATCATGACCCAAGCTGAAGTCAGATGCTTAACGACTGAGCCACCCAGGTGCCCCAGACCTCAAGGTTTTTAAAAAAATGCTAGCTTGGGGGTTAAGATGTCTTGTAATACTAGTCACCTTAATTTAAATTAACAAAATGGCAACCTCTTCTAATTTGGCTTAAATTCCAGTAAACATCCCTGAAAGGAGTATGCTTTGTAGATTTCGTTCTGCTTTGGACCCCAGTCCTTGGCTAATGAATGAGTAGAGAAACGGTCAGGGGAACAATGTGTGAGGAAAGGAGCCCTGTACTGGAAGCCGAGTTACCTGGCTCTAGCAAGTAACACCCCCTGCTATGAACCTTTCTTTATCTGTAAAGTGAGAGGGTTAAACTAGGTGACGTTTAGCATCTGTGTAACTCTGGAGAGGGTGATTCTCGGAATGCGGTCCCCAGGCTCCTGTTTCCATCCCACCTGCCGTCCGTCCTCCTCACCCGTTCAGCTAGTAACTGAGTGTGAACCACATCACGACCACCAAGACTCTCATCAAAAAGTTCCACAGTTGTAGAAACTACCGCCGTGTGTCATTTCCGGCATGCTAGGCAATGTGTTTGTTACCTCCCCTCATCTTCAGCTGCCCCCAGAAGTTTGGTACTTTGTGAGCTTTACTGATGAGGGAGGTGTGACTCCGATGGAACATCCTGGGTGAGGTGGTGAAGACCGGTCGGTATTTATTCACAGCTCCCTGGCCCTTCTCCAAGGTCTGCTGTTGCTGACGGAGGAAGGTGGAGGTTGAGGCAGGCATACACAGCGCTTGTAGGCTCTCCCAGTTTCGTATGTCTAGCCTTGTTTTTCCTTTCCTACTCCATTTCTTGCTCCTGCTGCTACCCCTCACGGCCAGCCCCTTCACGGCTCTCCCATGTACCCTGACATGCCGCCATGGTTTCTCCCTCGGGCTTCTCCCTCTGCCTGTCTCACGCTCCTGCTCTGTGTCATCCCATCACAGCTTCTGGTGCCAGCGCAGGTCTCACCTCGGCCAAATTCCTTTCCCAACTTCTCAGGCTTCCTTCCCCTTGATCTGAGAGCATTTTATTTCTGTTGCCAATACAAGAAAGGCTTTGATGTGTCATAATTGAATTATTCATGTGTCTCTATTACCTAACTTGATTGTGAACTGCAAGAGATAAGGGATGTTTATTATGCTTCTCTTCTCCCTCTCCGGCACCTGATGTATAATTCTGTGCTTATCACATAGTTGGCTCCGATGCAAGGATGATATTCAAAATACTTAACAACTGGCATGGTGTATGCACTGACCCGTGAGAGAGGACTGGTTGTACTGGTGTGTGTGTGTGTGTGTGTGTGTGTGTAGAATATCAACGCTCTCCTGATCTGTGCATGGGGAATTGAAACAGCCAGTGGAAAAACTGCTACAGGGATTTCTTGTTAGTTTCCTTCCACCATACTGCCTTCCAAATGATTTACGGCACCCCCTGGTCCCTCCAGTTACCCCTTCTCTGATCTCATCTCCACTTACCATGCTCTAAACCTCTGTTCTGGTCCTCAGACCTTCTGAGTCACGCCAGCCTGAGGACAGCTTTCCTTCTGGAACACATGGCCAGCATTGGCACACGTGGCTGGCTCCCTCTCACTGGTCAGCATCCTGCTCAAACATGTCTTTGAGAGGCTCTCCTGCCCATCCCACTGAAGAGCCTCCTTATTCTTCTCTACCCAGTCTCTCATGCCTCCCTGATTGACTTTCAGAGCAACAGCTGCAATATTTTATTTACTTATTGGTTTACTAATGAATGTTTTATTCCGTATCAGAACGTATGTTCTGTACCAGTATGAGTCTTTGCTGACTTCCTCACAGCGATGCCCCCAGACAGTACACATTACCACCTGTTCAGTTTATAAACAACTCTCATGTGTAGGGGGTACCATGCCACTGGTACTGGTGTTATTTCCCTTTTACAGATAGGGAAACTGAGGCTCAATGAGGCTTCAGAATTTCAGCCCAACCTACCTAACTCTAGCTCTCCCATTCTTTTTTTTTTTTTTAATTTTACTTATTTATTTGACAGAGAGAGAGAGATCACAAGTAGGCAGAGAAGCAGGCCGAGAGAGAGGGGGAAGCGGGCTCCCTGCTGAGTAGAGAGCCCGAAGCTGGCCTCAAGAAATTTAATTGTTTATGTGTGGAATAAATAAACAGATGTTTGAATGATGTTTGATATTTGAATTGATAAATAGATGTTTCCTTTCCTATGAAAGGAAATCTCTTCCGTTGGAAAATCATTAGAGCTAATATGCATGGGCTGGGCGTTGGTGTACGTACTGGGGCACGTAGGGATGAACCAGAAAGCTCACCTGGGAAGGCACTTTGTTTCAAAGAAATCCTTGAAGTTGCCTGAATGCGGGGATGAAGTCCAGGGTCTCTAGCTTAAAGTGGGAATTTTTTGGATCTAAGACTGAGCCTCCTCAATCAGCTTGTGCTTTCATATTTACTCCATGGATGTCTCTATATCCTTCTGTGAAACTCACTCCTCCTTCTCTCCACCAGGTGTAGCTCCTTCTCACCCTCTGCACTGTTCTAATTCCTCCATCAATTCAGCTTGCACATGGCATGGGCTTGTCCCAGCCCTGACCCAACCCTGATGGTACAGGACTCATGCTTGGAGCCCAGACCTCCATGACTACTGGGAACCACTCTGCTATGGGGGAACTCATACTTTTAGGATCCCATAAAAATGTTTTTAATTTCTTGTAAAGCTCTCAGATATTTATGACTCATGACCTGGTTTAACTTGTCTTACCCGATCAATAGAAAGTAACAGAGAGGCATCTAACACCGTCATTACCACCTGTTCAGTTTATAAACAACTCTCATGTGTAGGGGGTACTATGCCACTAGTACTGGTGTTATTTCCCTTTTACAGATAGGGAAACTGAGGCTCAATGAGGCTTCAGAATTTCAGCCCAACCTACCTAACTCTAGCTCTCCCATTCTTTTTTTTTTTTTTTTTAATTTTACTTATTTATTTGACAGAGAGAGAGAGATCACAAGTAGGCAGAGAAGCAGGCCGAGAGAGAGAGGAGGAAGTGGGCTCCCTGCTGAGTAGAGAGCCCGAAGCTGGCCTCGATCCTAGGACACTGAGATTATGACCTGAGCTGAAGGTAGAGGCTTAACCCACTGAGCCACCCAGGTGTCCTCTCCCATTCTTAATCAGTGAACTCTTCTTCCTTCCTTTTTCTGGCTCCCCTCCATCACTTTCTTTTTGAGTGGTTTTCCTTCTTCTAGTTATGACTGCTACATATAAAGGTATAATAAGTCATTCACTGTTGAATCAATTTCCTATAAATCAGTCAGCACCTCATCACCAGAAAAGTTTAGAATTTCACTTTCCATACAAATCAGCAGGTTCTGAATAGTCAAAGGAAGCAAAAGTTTATTTGTTCCTGACTGCCATGTGGCCAGTCCCCCAGTGCCCTTCTGGCAGGTCACTTGCCCCGTCACTGGGTAGCACAGGATAGAATCCCTCTCCTTGAAACCTCTGTCTTTGCTGGTATTTTAAGAAAGGCATTTGTACAGAAGTCTTTTTATTTAAAACTCTCCACTAATTTTCAAGATAGTCAAGTGTTATGGCGCAGCTATAGAGATGCATAAATATGCACATATATTTATTTATAAGCACATGTGAAGAGGCCTGGAAGGATTCGCTCCAAAGTAGAAATAGTAGTCTCTCCTGGAGAAGAGAGTGGGAATAGGGGAGCTCCAATATATGTGAGACATATTTCGAGGCAGTCTTCATGTTTTTCAATGGACAACTGCTTATTTAATTAAAGAAATTAAACATCAAGAAAAATTATATTATGAAGACATGGATATGGTCTTGGGTAAAATCCTGTGGCCTCTCTGGCTTCCAGTTTTCTCATTTACAAAATGAGACATTAAATGATCTCTAAGGGCCCCACCAAAGCACTAATATTCTCCAATTCTTTCCATTCTATCTTATGAAGTGCAGCCCGTTTCGATCAGGAGATCACCAATGAGGGTAGGGAAGTGCTGTAATTAGTTTTTTAAGAGTAAATAAAGTTACTGGCTCAATTTCTTCTGCTCTCAGAAGCTATGCAGGTTTGTGTCCGGCTCATTTGTATCAGATACTTACGGAGCACACAGAGAGCTCTGGGAGCCAGAGAGAATTCTAGGTGCAGAGGGCAGAGCAGTGAAAAAGAGTGGAAGACACCGCTGCACTTGCCAGAAATAAGGCAGAAAGCAAGGAGATAAAACCCACTGCAGACATCACAGGTCTGGATTACTGGTATGAAAGGACTGAGGGTTTATGGAGAGAAGGCGCCCAGGGGAGTCTTTCTAAGGAGGAGACATTGAGCTGCTGCGCACCTGAGGGATGAGAATGAGCAGGTGGGCAAAGAGCTGCAGGGAGGGCATCCCGGAGGGGGTGAGGGTGCAAAGATCTGGAGGGGGAGGGGCTTAGTGTCTCAGATGCTGGTAAGGCTGAATCACAGAGGACAAAGCGGGATGAGTTGAGTGTGGTCAGAGGGGTAGGCACCGGCCAGATCCTGCAGACTCATGATCCTCTGGGTCTGAGACTTAGATTTTACTTGAAGGACAATAGATGTCAGTGGAAGATTTTTAGCAGGAGAGTAATGTATGCTGGCGAGGCTGTCATCAGTTTGGGTGCAGAGAAGGGGAAGGACTTAAAATATATTTTGAAGTAGAACTGAGCCGTCCTAGCCATGAAGTAGGTGAGGAGAGGGTGGCAAAAAGGGGTGGAGAAGGAAGGATGTTCTAGAACTAAGTGCCGAGCCGAACCAGAGCCCTGCCAGGGAGCCACAGCCAAGAACAGGGTTCGGGTTGTAATGTTCATTGCAGTTAGGTATGGAATCTCTGCTCTGCTTTTAGAGCTGAGGAGAAGGGAGGTAGAAGGTACGGCCTTGACTTCAAGGAGCTTACAGGCATTTTTAGGTTGTCGAGACACAGCCACAAGATATAACTGTGCCACTAGAAAAAGAGAATGCCTGTGAGTTCATTGAGATGCGGCATCCGTGTCCCTTCCCCTTGCTCGGTACGCTTGTGACTGCTCAGACTGATAGAGTATGGCAGGAGTGATGCCAAGGGAGGGCGATGAAGGGAAATGCCTTGTTTGCAGCATTCATGCTTGGAGCCTGAAACTCCGTGAGTCCTACGAACCCCTCTGCTATGGGGGAGCTCCCTAAGGGGCAATCCTAGGCTTCATCCCAATGCAGGGGCCGGATAGGAGGCCAAAGGAACCTCCAGATGATTTCAGCCCATTATCTATGAGTCACACTTAGCCTTTGAGTCTTACCACCTGAGGTCTTGGACATCACAGAGCAGAGAAGAGCTACCCCTACTGTGCCCTGTTTGAATTCCTGACCCACAGAACCTGATTGCTTTAAGACACTAAATGTTGGTACAGTCTGCAATAGCAATAAAAAACAGAGCAGCCAAAGCCAATCTGAACCGCACCCTGAGGGGTTCCAGCACCACGACACTCTGGAAAAGGCAATGCTGGGGACAGTAAAAAGGTCGTGGTTGCCAAGGGCGGCAGGATGAGGGATGAATAGGCAGACCGCAGAGGAGTTTTAGGGCAGAGAAGTTATTCTGTAGGACCCTGTAATGGTGGATACATGCCATTCAACATTTGTCCAGACTCCTAGAAGGTACAGCACCAACAGCAAACCCTGGTGTGAGCTATGGATTCGAGTGATAACATGTGTCATTGTATGTTCATGAGCTGACCGAATGTACGTCTCTGCAGGCCAGTGGGGAAGGCTAGACAGCCCTGGGGCAGGGGGCGTGTGGGACATCACTGTGCCTTCTGTTCACTTTCGCTGTGAACCTGAAAGTGCTTCTAAAAATTAATGTCTTAAAAAAAATAAAATAAAAACAGAGTAGCGGTCTAGATTGGTAAATCCCTTGGTTGGAATATTTAGGAGGTCTGCATTTTAGTCCTGGCTTTGGCACAAAATCACTCATTTTGGGTTTTGACTCTAAACACAGATTGTTTGTACCGTTTGGAGACTTCATGCTAACTTGCTTATGCCAGTCTGAGTGGCCTAGGATGGGAGAGGGTGGTTTCAGCACCTCCAGCCCCAATAACCGCAGACCTGCTTGTTCCATGGGGACACTTGGTCATGGGCAGAACCGGCCTGTGTAATCAATTCACACTGCCTTACTCGTCACAGGGTGACAGATTTCCCACCTCCCTTTCTCCTAATTTCTTCAATCTCCCTCAAGGATCTTGGGCCTTAGAAACAGATACCAGGGAAGGCGTAAGAGTTCTAGACTCCCTGCCACCCACTTGCTCTGTGATATTGGATTAAGTCCTATACCTTCTGTGGGACTCTGTTCCTTATTTGTGAAATAGGAATTTGGACAAAACAAGAGTTATGTTTTTATTTATGTATTTATTTTTTGCGTGAGAGCCAATTGAGGAAAAGTCAAATTATGAAGTTTGGGGAAAGAACTCTTCCTTCTTCCCCCTTCTTCCTCCATTTCATTTCAAAATGAAGATGGCTTTTGAAAGCCAAAGCCACACTGAAGCTACTGAACTCCCCCTTTGTCATCATGACTGACATTTGTCACACTGAGGTCTAGAGTGGGTCCAGCATTGTGCTAAGTGTTTTACGTGCTTGAGGTCATTTAGTTAACCTTTTGTGGCAGGCATGGTTGTCCCCTGCCAACTTTCCAGTTGTCATTCAACTGTCGTTGAGACACTGGAAAGTTGTTGTCCCCCACAGACTTCCCAGTGTCATTCAACTGTCAGAATTTGAACACAAGGCAGAGTATCCCCGCTTCTAGCTACTGTGCTGCCTGCTTTTAGCTCATCTCAAACACGAAGACCCCTTCTAGAGCTTGAGTTTTGTGATTTTGAGTGCCTCAGAACTGACTACTTCAGTGGTCTTGGAGAAGAGTTAGGACTCAGCACAGTGGAGACCAGACCTTCATACCTTTACTGATGACCAACTCCTACTTCCTCAAGAAAACACGTGCAGGTGTGGGGCTTCCTCAGTACCCTGTGTCCTGGATGAGCTCCAGCCACAGAGAATGACAATGACAGAGACCCTACATGACTGCCTGCTTCCCCCCTGCCATTTCCCAGACCACTTCCTACTTGGGGACTAGACCCTTTCTTAAAGGTCTCAACTCCTGATGACTGAAAAGAACCATGGTCTTTGAAGCCCTCTAGCCTCATGGTTAGAGGGTTAGGTTCTGGGGTCCCATAGCCTTAGACCCCACTTTTGACTCTGCTCTGTAAGTAATTTGCCCAAGATTGAAAATTATATTTTCTCTTGGCCTCAGTCTCCTCATTTATAATAGGACAATCACAGGGTATTTCTAGCACAGGTTCTTAGGATTAAATGTATAATGCAAAATGTTTAACATTATGCTAATCAAATATGAGCTTCTGTTTTCTCATCTTGAAGTTGTGGGGGTTGGTGACATTGAACTAACTGGGGCTACATTTTGGGAGTAAAGTGCTAAGTTGGGGCATCACTAGAATGCAGAGGAGGACACAGACTATGGGAGTAATAGTAATACAAATGCTCCCTTACAACTGATGTAGCATATTGCAGTTTATAAAATTCAGTTTATAAAACGCACACAACATAGCCTAGCTGATCCTTGCCATGACCCTGGAGAATGAAAAATGTGATATGGAAACCATATCACATGATGTATTACTGAGACCCTAAAGATGTTCATCTTGAGCCATACAAGATAGGAGGAGGTGAGAGTTACCTTCTGATCTCTGGGAAGAGGGGGACACTTGGGAGGGCAAGCCAAGAACCAGTGCCTAGAACCATGTCTTGGAATTTTCAAGTCAGAGCAGGCTAAGGGCAGACACAGCTCCCTGGAAGGAAGTGGTGAGTATCCATGTTCCTGGAAGTACGCAGTCAAGAGGCAAGTGTTAGTGCCCGTCCTACCCAGCCCTCTAGTTGTCTTAGTTGCGAGAATCTAGGATTCTGGGAAATTGCACATGATTAACTCATCAATGATCATCCTGAGTCCTGGACATCTGTAATCTCTCTTCACCTTGCCCTCCCTGGCACAGGTGTCGCCTGTGGAAGATGGGTGGAAGATGACACCTTCATAATAAGATTAGAACAGTAGGGGTGTCACTTCTGTGGGGTTGGGGCAGTGAGTCTGATCTGTCTGTGGTCTTCTGACTTGAATTCCATGTGGGCTTCTTGCCGCCATGGATCCTGCTGTGCTGGACTGGGAGAAAGACGGGGCAGGGGTGGCTCATTATGCAGAAGCCAGAGGCAGGGGCGATGGGAAGTGTGGGCTCTGGCAGAATGCCATCCAGCAGGAAAGGAGCAAGTGGTGGGGCAGAGGAGAAAAGAGCAAATGCAAACATGCCGGCAGGTGGGCTGATCACCTTCTTCGAGGGCAGAGATCGCCAAGTGAAAAAAAAAAAAATTGGCACCATGGGCACCAGTTTTGGGGGGTCCATAGGAGGCAGAGCCTCTGCAGATCTGACTGTTTATTGAATCTTGGTTTTCTGTGCCAAGGAGACAGGCAGAGCTGCGTGTAGAGACTCTGAAAGCACAATTCTTCCGAGATACAGTCCTTGAATTGAGTCATACATTATTAATTCATTAATTTATTGAGTACTGAACACATGCTAGATTTGGTGAGATGGTAGAGTAGGATTTCTGGGACTGTGGTTAAGAGTTCTGGCTTGGGCTTGGACAACCCATAAATCCCTCTGAGCCCCTGTTTCCTCATCTGTAAAATGGGGGATACGAGTGCCTGTTCTGTGCCCCTCATAGGGTTATCGTGAAGCTAGAATGAGACTGTATGTGTGGAAAACATCTTTCCAGCCTGCCCTGCAGCAACCCTGTCTTTAGTGAGATGGGAGAAAAAAGACGGTGATAAGTACCGGATTTTCATTTTAAATCCACATTTCTGATAAACGAATCAGAAGCTAGTTTACAAGGTCACAATTCTGGGTTCCTAAGGAAAATTCAGCATTTACTTTCTGACAGGTTGAGTTGCACAGGAGTTAGGAGGCAGACAATATTCAACTGTAGCCCCGGCTGCACCAATTGGCAGTTCTGTGACACAGGGCAGGTGGTTTAACCTCTCTGAGCGGTGCAGGTGGAAACAAAGGTAATGCCTTCTTTTCACTCCGTTTTTATAGGCATTAAAAGAGAGGGAGTATATGAATTGCTATTAGGTACAGGAACTGGCTTATAGAAAGTTACAAGTACCTGACCAAGAGCTTCTAATGCCCCCAAAGTTGAATAGTCTGAGACCCTTCTGACTGATATTCTTTAATTTTTTTTAATCACTATGTAAAATACAGAGTACAGGCGGTAAGGATAATGGCAGCACTGTCTCTGAGTGTCCCACAGAAGAAAGCAAAAAGCTCTTGGTTAACACCTTAGAAGGCTTCCATTGAGAAGGCTTTCCTTGACGCATTTTGGTGAGCAGAATTTTCTGCATCTCCTTAAATTTCTAGTGATGGCAACAAAAACATCTGTCCTGTGAGACCACCATTTAGCATGGCTCTACCTGCAAAACAACGATTCATTTCCTTCTTTTTTACTCTTGTTTGTGGGGCCATCCCTTGGCCAGTTACATCCTCAAGTTAGCTGGTACATGCTTTTACTTTTTTCTGCCACGTAAGGGGTGTCACGGACCAGCAATTGTCTGGGGTTCTCATCTGATGGTGTGCAGAGATCATGAGTCAAGAAGCTCACCTTTCAGCCCCAGCTCACCCACTTTTGCTTCTGTGCCTTTCAGCAAGTCTCTTGATCTTCCCAAGCTTCAGTTTTAATTTATAAAATGGGATTAATAGTCTCTATCCACCCACCATTCAGGACATTGCTATGAATCAAGACAGGCAGTAGTTATGAAAGAGTGTTGTGGCTACAAACTTCTGTGGCATTGTGAAGGATGGTTATTTTGGAGCAATCATCACTCTCAGTAAAAGCATTAAATATAACGGGTGGAATTTTGTGTATGAGCCAATGGGGTGGGAATAGATTTTTCAGGGGCTTCTAAAAGTACTAAACTGCTGCTTGACCTTGCTGGCCTATGAGTCAGTATGGTTTGCCTCTGCCATTTTTCTCTTTATGTATTCTCATTAGTCTGTGCTGCCTCCCTTAAGTCCTCATGGGATTTATGCATTTTGTGTTTTTCTTTCCATCAAAGGCACTGCATTTAATGCAAAGTTGAGAGCTATCTGTAGGTGTCCAGTTTCTGCTTCAGGGAATAAATAAACATGAACAATAAAGCTCTCCTTCTCCCTGCAGTGTGTGTGTGTGTGTGTGTGTGTGTGTGTGTGTCTTTAGGAGGGAGAAGGGGAGGGAGGGAAAAAGGAAGAGGAGTAGGAAAAAGGAGGAGGAAGGGAAGGGGAGCGGAGAGAGGGCAAGAGAGATCCTCTGATAATATACTCCTTTTCACAGGATGAAGAAAATACAATTTTATGTGCAGAGAGGAACCCCTTTGAGACCTTACTTATTGCTTCTTTAATACCAAATCTTTTTCAGAGAACTCTTAGCTATGTGTGAGTTAAGAGTCTCAGCATCCCTCAGAAGGTGGGTCAGTAGGAAAACATTCTTTGCCCTGACAGCACAGGGGAAAATGGAAGCTGATAGAAGTCAGGATGGTGACATTGGTGCCTCAGTATTTGCAGATGGGTTTGGACAGGAAACATCTGAATCCAATCAAACCAGTTTGAAACCATTGCTAGCCATCGAAACCACAGATTAGATCTCAGTTACTGACTTTTTCTTAGCTTTTATCCAGTTTCTAGCTGGTCACAGGTTGATGAATCAAGATTGGCAGGTAGAGATGGAGATTAACTCAAAGTAGCTTAGGCAGAAGGGGCAAGAGATCCGTTCTCACCCCTGGGCGATCTGGGTACAGACTGGCCTCTGGAACTGGGTCCTTTTCTTTCATTTTGCATCCTGGTCTGGGTGTGAGTTGGCTTTGTTCTCTCCTACTGCAAAAAAACTTTCTCTACATGAGTTCGAAGATAGCCCTTGGATAAATTAGCTTGGATTCAAAATGCAAAGACCTCCTTCTCATTTCAAATTCAGGTTAAACAAACAAACAAAAAACTCAAGGAAGGATACTAATTGGCCTAATTTGGGTCACAAGATCATGTCTAGGCCAGTCACTGTGGCCAGGGCAGAAAAGGACCATACTTGTCTGGTCCAGGGGTGTGTGGAAAGGCAGGGTACTGAGGTTGGCAGCACAACCAGCACCCCTCGATTTCTTGGTAGTAGGAGCAGCTCCCCAAAGGAAGGGATGAAAACCATTAAAAGGCAGAGATGGCTACTGCCAGGATTGCACTGGTTTCCTTCCAATGGTTTTCCAATAGCTGAGAAGTTAGTTTTTATATCATTGCTAAATGGTTTCTAAGCAGTTCATTAAGCTGATTACTCAATCAAATGAAATTAACAGCTGCGTTTTGTTTCCCTCCCTAAATGAGCTCCTGTCTAAAGACAGGTCCTCTAGGTCACAGCACACTTTTGTTGAATGAAAAACCAAAATGATTCTTTTTTGTGATCATGCAGGATGAAGAAAAGGGTAATGAACAATTTTATTTTCCCAAAAGATCTAAGTAATGAAGTTTTTTTTTTTTTAATTATGTTTTCCTCCTGGAATTGTTTAGATAACTGCTTAATCTTCCACTTGAACTCTATGTATATCCAATTGCAGGTTTCTCTGCTGAATGAATAATTTCTCCTATATCTTTGTGACTACTTTTTAGGTAGGCATATTAAAGCTAAGGCTGCCTAATTGTAAAATTGTGGCATTTGCCTTTAGGAGCTTTTAATTTTGCATTCTGAATTCTTTGCTTACCTCCCTGTGTCTCTAAGGTATTCTCCAAGTGCCTCTTTACTATCCCTATCACAAACTAGTATCAGGTGAACACCTGATAACAAACATTTTGTGTTTATTTTTATTTTTTTTTAAAGATTTTATTTATTTATTTGACAGAGATCACAAGTAGGCAGAGATCACACAAGTCAGAGAGAGAGAGAGGAGGAAGCAGTTTCCCTGCTGAGCAGAGAGCCCTATTTGGGACTCGATCCCAGATCACCACCCTGAGCAGGTCAGTAATTCTCTAGGGTGTCAGTATCACTTCTTTATGGAATATAGTTGGATAAAATAATGATTAGATGATTTCTAAAGTCCCTACCATATGAACGTCTTTAAGTCCCTTTCATTTAAGTGAAATATTTACCCACTGGAAATGCAACTCTCTCTTCCCAAGGACATGTTAGCATGAAATCAGACCATGTATGTCAAATGACCAGGATAGAGCAGATGTCACACAGATGGTGGTGGTAATACTGATCACCATTCATGATTTTGTACCCTGTAGCTCCTGTAGGATGGTATTTTTGGACTCACGTTGTGTGCTGTTCTCTTTGTTGGTAGTAGTGGCCTTACTTGTGGGAATTGTCCATATGTAGACACACACATATTTAGAATCTTCACATCCAAGCATCCCCTGCCACAGGATACATTTAAGATGCTATTACCAACATTTCCCATGGGCCAAAAAACCTACAGTCCTTCAAGGGTTGAGGAGAATGTTTTACTATAACTGGGATGGTAAATATGGTACAAAGCACCTGTCCTTCCTTATTTTTATGACTTGATTTATAAACCTATCTTGGTTCCTTTTATTGGCTGCAGACAAGCCTGGAATCCCTCGTGTTCTGGTATGACACACATTGGTGCCCTGAAAGTCACTGGCTCCTTCCCTGGTGACTACCTGTATGGCGAGGGAAGTGCCAACCACAGGTGGCAGGTCTGTCCCCTGTTGGAAATGTACTTCTGGGACTTTTTTTTTTTTAATTGTCATGCAGTCAGATGGCTTCCTGTGATGTTAGAAGAATTCCTGTGCTGTAGGAATTATACAAATTCTAGGTGGCTAAGTTTCCACTTCTACCTCTAAGCCTTGGTTTGCTCATACGTGACACTGGGATGGTAGTTCAGCCTCATAGGCTTATGCCATGATGAATAAATGAAGGGAGTGGTGTGAGGCACCTGGCACAGAGGTGCCTCAAGTATATGTTTCTTGCTAAACTCAGTACCTGATACCTGGATGAATTTCTTCCTCAGCCCCCACAACTTTGGTTCTGGCTTTCACCATGAAATAAACAAGCTCCCCACGCCCTGTCCGGCCTGCTCCGTCATTGCTTGTCTCGCCATGTGGTGCCAGCTGCACTGGGTGCTTGCCCCTTTCCCAGACAGACCCTGCCTCTTCCTGCCCTCTTGCTCTGGCTTGTTCTGTTCTCATGCTTTGAATGATTTCTTTTCTGTCTCTGCTGTGTAGTGCCTACAAAGGCGAGCCAAGAATGTCATCACCCCCTTATTTCCCCAGATAGAAAAGATCTCAGCCTCCTTTGGGCACTAAAGGGCATTTCAGTTCTTCCTCTCTCATTCATCAAGTCATTCAACAAGTATCGATTGAGGATCTATTGTGTACCAGGCATTGTGCTGAGGCAACAGGGTCCCTGGTCTTGTGAATGCATATTTTAGATGGGGAGAGGCCAGACAGGAAGCAAGTAAACAAGGTATTATTAGGTGATAACGTGAGCCTGAGTGACGTCAGAGTTGGTCTGCATGGGGCGGAGAGAGAAGGATGTTCTGGGGGAGATGACATTTTTAGCTAAGACGTGGTTGAGGAGCTAGCCTTGCAAGGATCTAGGTGAGGGATGCTTCAAGCCAAGCAAACAGCATGTGCAGGAGCCTTGAGATGGAGCTAAGCATGGCAAGTTTGAGGAACAGGACAGAAGCTGGGTGGTTGGAGAATAGTGGTCAAGGTGGGGAAGCTAATATCATCTATTCAGAGTCTCTTTTTTAAAGGCTGGACATGGGACACCTGGGTAGCTCAGTTGGTTAAGCAGCTGCCTTTGGCTCAGGTCATGATCCAAGCATCCTGGGATCGAGTCCCACATCGGGCTCCTTGCTCAGCAGGGAGCCTGCTTCTCCCTCTGCCTCTGCCTGCCATTCTGTCTGCCTGTGCTCGCTCTCCCCCCCCCCTCTCTGATAAATAAATAAAATCTTTAAAAAATAAATGAATAAAAAAAATAAAGGCTGGACACAAGGTGGTGAGTGGCATGTGGAAGACTGGACCCAGGCACTTTGACTTTTTCCATTTACCTTTGACCTTGTGTTATACTTAATAGTGTTTATGAACTTTCATTTTTCTTTCTATCGACACTAGAAGATACAGGGCTATCATTATTTGTCTCCTTATTCCCCATGACATCTACCTGTGGACATGGGCACTCATTAGCTCTGTCTGTTAAAAGAAAGAGTGTATATTCTGGGATTAGAAATGAAGCATATCCAGTGGGATAAGTGGGGGGTGGGTAGGGCTCATCTGGAGGCCTCCCAGTGGATTCTAGCTAAGGAGCCACTTGCAGAAAGAGGCGGGGCACAGCATAAGTCACTTCTGCAGGCAGAGCCCCTGCTACCTCATGGCCCACAGCTGTAGTTCTGGCAGCCTGGTTGAATCCCCAGCCTTGGCTTCTCTGAGCTGTGTAGATTTATGCAGTGGGCCCAATTCTTCCGACCTCAGCTCACTTCCCTGAACTCAGTTTCTTCCTTGACTAAATTCCTGTAACTGTTCATCTTCCCTGATGGTTCACCTGGTTTCGGATCCTTTACCCTTTTATTATTCAGCCTTGTTCTGCCATCATCCATACACAGCATGCCATTGCGATGCTCTAATTATATAAGACAGGGTTTCTGAACCTCAGCACTATTGACATTTTGGGCAGGATAATTCGTTGTTGTGGGAGGTTGCCCTGTGTGTTGTAGGACTTGGGCAGCATCACAGGGCTTTTACTCACTAAACTCCACTAGCACCTCTCCCCCCCAATTGTGGCAACAAAAAATACATCCGGACAACATCCAGACAGTGCCAGATATCCCCGGAGGCACAAAATCTACTCTGGTTGACAAACACTGATATCAGGCTACAACTTCGAGGGAACTTAGAGACCAATTAGATATCTCCCCCATCTCTCGTTTCATAAATGAGGTCACTGAGGCCCAGAGTAGGAAATCTGTTGCCCAAGGTCACACCATAAATTGGCAGTGATGGAGGAAAGGGGCTTAATAATTTTTTCAATCTTAGTCCAGTGCTTTTCTGTAATGTGGTGAAAGCTTAGGAGGCAGTCAAGTAAAGTGAAAAGGTAGTGACCTTGAAGAGAGAGAGTGTGATTGGAAGGTCAAATCATTGATTGGCTGCATGACCCTGGGTTCTGAACCTCTCTGGGTTTCCATTTCCTTTTATGCAAAAGGGTGGTGACAAACCCCACCTCAAAGGATTACTGTGAGGACTAAATGAGATGTTTGTCCTAGCATCTTACATGGTGTGCCTAGTGCTGAGCAAACGCTGGTTCTCTCCTCCCTTGTGGTGCTGTGAAAATGGCCAAGTGCAGTATTGAGGAGAAGTTAGAGTTGTCCCAGCAGGATTCAGAGTGCCCATGGAGGATGCGGCTGGTAGGCGGTGCTTTCCAGTGGCCTGCGTTAAAAATGCAGGTAGTAGGATTTGGTGTTTCTAATGGAAACAGCCAAGTAGTTTTCCAGTTCGGAAAATAACTGGCTGTGTTGAAACAGACTTACTTGACAAAGTTGTCCCCCCCACCCCACCACACCCTTTCCTGAGGCGGTATCTCTCCTAATTGTTATCTTATCTCTAATGTCCTCTTTCTCTTGTCCCTCAGCAGAATGTTATGACTGACAGGCTTAAGGGATAAAGGAAGGTTTAAAGCCCAAGTCAGGGACTGTGCCTTTTCCTCCTCTTTATTAGATAAATATGATGGCATTTTCTCTTGGGACTGTGGAGATTTGATTCCATCAGGTAACCAAGGTTCTGATGTTAGTCTGGCCCTTGACAAACAGCCCTAATATAGTTCTTTGTAATTTTCAAAGATGTTTTCATGGACATTTTCTCTGTTACCCAGGCTGACAGAATTGTTGTGGTTCTCAATCCTGGCTGCACGTTATAATCACCTGAGAGTTGAAAACAAAACTTGACACCACCAGTACACCGATAGCTGTCTCAGCTCACCGACACCGTATTTGGACATGAGTCTTGGGCGTTGGTGATTTGCTTAAAGTTCTCTAGGCGATTCCAATGTGCAGGTAGGGGTCTAGGATCACTGCTTATTTTGCCACCAGATATCCTATTTCTTTGATGAGAAAAATGAGGAGTTAATTTTCTTGTCCAAGTTTGTAAAGGAAGATGGAAAAGAAGCCAAGTGTTGTGAATCCTCATCTAGGCCTTTCTGCTATAGCAAATTGCTTCTCTTATTCATGGTGTGATCTGGAAACTTCAAGAAAACAAAACATTTTTAAAAATCACAAAGCTCTGTAATAAGGTTATTTGTCAGTGGCCAGACTAACAGCAGAATGCAGGTCACCCCATGGTCAATTATCTGTAGACCCAAGGAAGAAAAGAACTCATCTGACAGAAAAGAAGGTAACTTCTTATTCAAAACCTCAATTTTCTTATCTGTAAAGTGGGGTAGGAATGTACTGCCTAGACATTCTTTCCTTGGAAGAATGAATATTAGCACTTGGTAAGGAAGGAACTTGCCATTTTGTCTCTTAAGATAAGTTGAGTTTTGACATTCCAGTGAAAGATACTCATCCTTACTTCTGTAGGGCATTGCTGACCCTCTGTGGGTGTATATTAGGGTGCTACTGACCAGATAACCTGAATAGGGCTATAAAAAATGCAAGATAAAGTAAGAAAAATTAGTGGATATGTATGTCAACTTTCACATTTGTGGCATCTCCTTTACAAGGGTTTGTCTCAACTCCAGGGGCAGTCTAATATACTCTGAGCATACTGTGACTGTTAGGAACTCCTTTCTGAGCAGAGGCTAAGTTCATTGCCCTGTACTTCCAGAATGGAAGCCAGTCTTGGCCACACAGAAATCTAGCTCTGCTTTCCCCAGGACAACCCTGAAAATCTTCTCCAGGCTGAAATCAACCATTGTGCAGGCGACCTGCTTCTCTGTCCCTTTTCCAACAGGCTTGCTGCTCCCTAACCTGGATCTGTTTTAAAGGGACTATAAGTAACTCTTCCTCCTCTTCTCCCTTTTTGTAGTCCTGTCTGGATTAGTGATCTCTCATACCCAGAAAGACAGGCTGGCTTTCCCAAAGGTGTGGCAGGTATAGCCGTAACCAGCCACTCCCGCCTCCAGTTATTTTGGCATTACAGGAAAGCAGAGAACTGTTTGCCCATTATTTTCCCAGCTGTGATGTGTCATGACCTGCTTAGGAGTAGATAGGCGATGTAAGGGCTTTGGATTTAGGCAGACCCAGTTCACATCCTGGCTCTGTCACTTCCAGGAGTGTGAGCAAGTTATGTCATCTTTTAAAGCCCGAGTTCCTCTTCCGTAAAGCCCTTCCTTAGAGGGCCACTGTCATGATATAGAAGGTATGAAGTGTGCTTGACAGAGTAAGTGGTAACCTGTGCTCTTATAGCTGTTAGGATCATTATCCTAACTACGTGAAAGCGAGGTGACCGAGATGAGTTCTCTCCACCTGTTAGCTGCTGTTAACGTGTGTCTTCATTCAGAGGCACCTGGGTGCTAGAGGTGACTGCAGGTGAATCCAAACGACTGTTGGAGCTTCACACAAGTCCATTAGCTTCTTCCCCTTCCCTCAGCCTTTTCCCACAGAGATGGTAGTTACTGCCTGAAAGGCCACAATTAGAACTTCGTTCATTTATTTGAGACCTCTGACCCTTGTTAATATGCAAAATTCCTTGGGAAAGGAAACATTTGAAGCTGTTCTTAATTATCAGTATCTAAATGTCAACCAATGTCAGATCCTTTATAGAAAGGATCTTTCACTCTTTCTGGAATGAAAGAAAAACTTACAGGCAAAAATGAGAGGGTACTGTGGGTCTGGGACCAAGACTGTGTGTTTTTAAGCAGTCTACATTGGTTTTAGTTGGAACTCTGAACATCACTGATACCTAGACTCCAGTTTGGGGGTGTCTGGAAGACCCACACCGTGAGCCATCCAGTTCTCTAGTACTGTGACCATTGTATGTCAAACCTTGCCCCCCATGAAGGTGGAAATGTGGCCTTTGGAAACCATTATCACTTGGCTTTTTTTTTTTTTTTTTTTTGGTTATCCTATTTGAATGAATAACTCAAGAGTGAACTAGTTCGGCTGAAAGGACTTATTTGAGAGCTGTTTATGAATCAGGAATGGTGGTTACCATTGAAAATGTATTAATCTTAGGTTCGGCAATGAGGAAATAACATAACCTCTAGAGCTCTGGCTTCAGAAATGGCACAAAAATGGAATGGACAAATATGAAAAGTAGGTAATGGATCCACAGTGATTTAATTCTTGGTGATATTTTCATTTTATGCAAATACCAAAAGAAAAAAAAAAAAACCCTGGCTACTTGAAAGAAAAACAGGAACCAAATATTTAGTGTTTGATCAAGCAAAAATCTTTCACACATCTGCTAAGAGAATTAAAACAAATATAGATGTTAAATAAAAGGCCCAGGTACCAAAGAGCAAAATTTAATGAAAGCCAGAACTGTTAAGTATGGATTCCTGTTGAGAAAAATGTCAATCTCTTTCAGAGTTTTCCCATTGCTCTATTTTTAAGAAAAGTGTAGTAAAAATACATAATACAAGTTAACTTTTTTCTTGCTATTGTTTTCCCCGTCACCCCTCCATTGATAAAAACCTTCTTCCTCTAGAGTCTTGGACCCCACACAACATAGACCCTCGTTGTTAGCTTAGATGGTCTCTCCCTCTCAGATCATGTTACTGGTGAGCTCAGTGGCTGGAGAGGCATTTTACCAAAGGCAAAAGGTCTTTGAAGCATGTTGATAGTAATAGGGTTATTTCCAACTCCTCTGAAATGCACTCCCTAATGGTGGGTCATATCAGATTCTGCAGTGGTAGTCTACGAGCTGAAAAAAATCTGGTGGGAGGGCAGGGGATGGGGACGACATCAGCTGGCAGTAGTGAAAGGTAAAAATCCATCGTGACGGTCCTGCTTCACGTACCATGCCCACACTGACACGTGAGAGACTGGACAGCACTTGAGTTGAAAGAGTGAAGAGTTTGATTTGGGGATGGTTCTTTGCTACAGGTGTTATTAGGAGAATGGGAGACACATAGAGATGGTGGGTGTCCACTGAGAGAGTCCACAGATGAAACCAGTCATGTTGCACCTACTTGTTGGTAGGCTTCCAAACCTTTTGTTCGTCAGTTGCTAATAAACCCCTAGCAGAGAAGACTGGATAGAAGTAGGGGGTAAGGAAACAAGCCAGAACATGGTCATCAATAAAAGCTAAAGACACATGGCACACACTGAATCATGCACCTAGGAGAGTGGCTGCTGGACAGTTGGAAGCCAATTGCACCAAGAATGAGAGCTGGGATCTCCAAGAAAGCTATGTGCCAGGAACCCCACTCCCAACTAAAGTTGCAGTCAGCCTGGGCTTCTCTCCATGAACCCTGTCATTTCTCCAATCTTGCTTTAGTTCAGCTTTATAGTCACAATCATGGGCATATTGAGTCTGGTATTGGACTAATACATCCTTATTCTGTCTTAGCCAGGGGGAAGGTCAGCCTTCTTAGAAGTTGGGGTCAGTGATCTTAAGGTCCCCCAATGTCATTATCAACTTCATTCGTCTTCATGTCTTCCTTAAAGTTACTCATCCTTGGGCATTTTACTTTCTAATGTGACAGAATGTTACCTGGCCACATGCTAAAACACTTTCGAATGGACATGAAAATCCATATCCTGTAGGTCAGCAAAACCCCAAGCTTCATATTTGGTCTCTGAATCCTAGGACAGGACACACCATGAAAAGTACTCTTGCTTATGGGCTTGCATGATGCTTCCTCTTCCAAAATTCTTCCATCCTTTATTTTGTACTTAGTTTGCATAGCATTTCCTCCCATATCAAAAGCTCTGAAGAGAGGGTCTACTCCACAGTGGGGTTCCTGCTCAGATGTCAAGCAAATGAAAAGTGAAAATCATGGACAGTATCTCCCTGGCTTTCAGCTATTTCCAAGGCTATACTCGGTTCAGGAGGCCAATTCAGCTAGCAGAGTGCCTTTGGACTTGAGCATAGCAGAAAGACGTACTTCTCAGCACTGAGGATGACTCTGTGAAGACAGCATACCATCCCATCTAAAGCCTGTGGGATGGCTGTTACACATTAAAGGAAGCTTTCTTTGAGCCTCCAGCAGTAACTGCTTGTGTCCTCCTCTGACCGCACATCTGCCTTTGCCCTCTCCACCACCCTTGGTCTGAACTGCTTCTTGTCCGTGTCCTCAGCTATATCAGGGCTTAGGAAGTGCCCTTCCTGGGGAAGGCAGTCCACTCCTTCAGCAGTATGCATCCTCATCCATGGCTTGCGGCTGAGAAACGGAGGGTAACTTAGAGAGCTCCAGTGGTGAATTAGTTTGAAGGTTGCTTTTTTCCTTTTGCTTGCTTGTGTGGTAGAATGAACCTTTAATCTCCAATCCGAAAACCGAAGAGACGTGGTGGGGAAGGAGTTGGGAGTAAGAAGCCAGGAGGAGGAAGGGGCCTAACAGAACCTGCAAACCATGGGTATTAGTAAGAAAAAAAATATCACACACAATAAGACATATTAACAACCGAATAAAAGAAAACAGTCCAGTTTCCTCATTAATGTTCCCGTGACTCCGTTTCAGAGACACAGGCCTATTAGCGTTATTCCCCCCCTCAGTGCATGGCACTGTTGTTCATCATCCTCACTGAGCAAACGGAAAAGTGTGAAAGAACATCAAAAAAGGAAAAGGGACGGCAAAATGATTTTTCAATTCTTCAGGAAATTCTGTTGAATCATCTTCCTTGTGGTCATGGTGGTTGGTGGCGGTTGCGTTTCGTTTTATTGTTTTTGGCACTGAAGGGTTTGGGATGGAACTGGGGGAGCTTGAGCGTGCTCCCCAAGGGGTCTCCATCTGCTCCAGTTACAATCCCGTGGCTCCCAAGGGCATCCCTGAACTGTGGCTCATGCAGGGAATTGACTGCATGGACTTGGGGAAGTCGTGGCTGACTACCCGGCCGTTTTCTCCACTCCCGCCACCGCTGGCTCCTGCCCCACTGTTACGTGGGAGCGTCGATGTCCGTATGGCTTCATTGATGGATTGCTGTGGGATCAAACAGAAACCCTTTTTCAGGAGGACCGGGGGTTCTTCCCCAGGTCCTTGGCAGTGATTGGCAAGGAGAATGAGTCAATGCTGGCCTTAAAATCTCACCCTACTTCTCCTCCCCATCCGCCTTTTCTCCTTAACTTGAATGCTAACCTTGGCTTCCCACAAAGTCCCAAAACTGCTGAGTGGCTCTGGAGGAGTCTAATCTCCTTTCTGGATCTCTTGTTCTTTCTGTGCAGTGAGGTGTGTTGGACTGGGTGGTCACTAAGATCCTTTCTAGCTCTTATATTCTATGATTTCTAAAGATGGACTATGTCCATGGTAGTATTAAGGATAATAAATATTGCAATATTACCAAGTGGAAAAGTTGAGTAAACTTGACATTTTAGTTTTGGTTCTGACATCAACTAGTTGTATGGCCTTGCACGTACCTCCTTACCTCTCTAGACTTTTAAATCTCCATGTTTGTAAAATGTGATTATCTACGCATCTGCAGAATTTTATTAGCAAGAACAGTGCTACTGCATGAAAAATTATTTGAAATTTTTTTAAAGGAGTGTGTTATCATTAAAATTTAAAACTACCTTTGCTTTACTTCAGGAAAAATCCTATCCTACCTTTAGTAGCATGCATAATGGGAATGGAGGACTTATTTGACTAATATTCAAAATGTAATTGGAAAGAAGCATGGGCTAAGGGAAAGAATACATTCCAAAGATCATTATCTGCATATCAGCTGTTTCCCCAGCAGCACACGTATAATCTGACTTCCAGACTGACACATCAAATCAGTGCTGCTAAGCTTGGGATTTCCAGAATATTAGAATTCTAGATATGAAAAGGACTTCAGTGATCACCCTGGGATCAGACGGGTGAGGTGGAATGTTCAAGACCACAACCTGGAATTAGAACCATATATTATTAGATAAGAGGAAGGGTTCTGTTCTGAGTTCCTTTGGAGAAAGAAGCTTCATGACATGAAATCCAAACCCTTCTCTCTTCCTGTCATTTCTAATCTCCCATTAAGTGATACCATAGAATTTTTGGCTTCTTGGGGATCAACATAAAGAAGAATTATCTATGAGTTGAACGTTTTCTGAGACCAATCCTACTGATCCTTCAAGCTAATTCGGTTCTCACCTACTTCTTGAAGACATTCTAGGTTGTACTAGCAAGTATTTGGCTCCTCGCCCCCACCCAGCCTCGGTGCTCCTACATTATATGTGCTTTTATAATGGTTCTGCTTCTGCTGATGTAAGTTTTGTCTTCTTTAAGAGAGCTCTCTGGGAGAAGGCAAGGTTCATTTCTTCCCATTCCTTAGCAGTCTTCTATAGAGTCCAGTATATAGATGTTTAATAGATATTTTAAATTTGTCTTTAAAAAGCCAACCACCTTGGACCCTTCTCAAAAAGTTTATGTGCTTTCTCCTTTGCATATTGCTATGATTCTAGCCATCAGAGAAGTCAGTCAATCTCTGGTGGCCAGACAGACTTAAACAGCAGTTTGACCTAATTTTTGTTTCTATTGTACTATGCTGAGAGTCTCCTCTTACTACCGGCTGTTCTGATAATGTTTTTAAGGGTTCTTTTTGAAATTCCTGATTCAGACAGATTTGCCCCAAAGGATGCTCTGCCCATACTGGCTCTGCCTTCTCAAACCTCCAGTCTTGATTTATTTACATTCTGTTTTCATTGTCTTCCACTCAAAAGGAAGTATGACCTTGATTGCATTCTTCTAAGTGAAGGCCAAATAAATATGACTGTGATGCTCTATGGGGGAAAGGTGAAAAGAAAACCCAAGGAATTAATGGTTACTGGTTCTCACTTGTGTGTGAGGGAAGTATGGAACCTTCTGTGGATTAGCCTGGAATGTTTATCTTCTATGATTTTTTTTTTCTGCTACATCCCTTTATTAGAAAATAAAGTTTAAAGCTCACACAGATCACCTCGGGCTTTGTTTTTCAAAAGGTCTCATATATACCCATAATATTTCATTGCAATTGGTGGTATTTGATGAATTTATCTTAAAGGAGAAGATTGGTGGCAGATTAGTATTGGTCTGATATAACTTAGCCGGGCATGTAGCTAAAACCCTCCAAACTTACACCACTCAGAAGTGGTTTTCCAGGAAGCTGAGGGCTTCTCTGTGGTCAATGACTCCATCCTCCCATCGACAATGAGTGCTACCTTCTTACTGGCTTCCTTTCTAAAACATTTATGGGATCTTAGGAGAAGAGATGAATAGAGTCAAAACTTGGGAGTGGAAAGCAATGCTAAAAATGACTAAATCATTAATTCCCAGATTTGACTGCACATTGGAGTTCTCTGGGGGGTTCTGAGGGAAACACATTGATGTCTGAGACATACCCTCCAAGGTGCTGACTTACTAAGTGTAGTGTACGGCCTGGCCTGAACATCTGGATTTTTGAAAACTCTTCAGGTAATTCTAATATGCAAGCAAGGTTGGTATTTATATCCTTCACTCTACAGAGAAACTGAGGACTTATGATTGACTGATTTAAGGTTAGAGTTATCTGTCCCCTAAAGTCAAAGCAGATGATGTCCTAACTGTGCCCCCTGTAGCTAAGCTGTCACAGGCTCATATCATTCTTCCCCTTGCTTCTGCGAAATGCAGTTCTCCCTTGTCCATCCTTGACGTACCAGCCATTCTTAAAGTTCATCTTTACAGTATGTTTGAAGCTGATGCTCAGGGAGAAAAGTGTGAGTCAAAAGTCCAGCCTCAAAGTCCCCCAAGTTGTCTCTTCAGAGACTCATTTTTCTGTGATTATATCCTAACTTTTCAACCAGTTGCTTTTCTAAGAAAAGTCTCCCAGCCACTGCCCATCCTAGAACACCCTAATGAGAGCTCAGACCTTAGTGATGACCTCCTACTAGCACACGTGCTATGAGCCAGAGTGACCACCCGGTGCGGAGGATGCACCCCACATTCCAAGTCTCCCAGCTGGTTGATGATTCCAGGGAAGCATGCAAACCTCAGCTGCCGTGGCTTAACCACAGCTTGTGTCATACACACAAATGTTTCTACAGGGAGCTAAGTTTTAGTTTAGTTTTAGTTTCTACAGGGAGCTAAGTGGGCAGTAATATAGACCCTGGTTATCTTTGATAACAGCTAAGGACTCAGTTCTGGTCTTTTTCCCCAGGTAGAGGAGAAGCACTGAGGATCTGAGACTTCAGTCTGGACTGTGTCTTGGGTTGTGTATTTTTGCTACTATATGACCATTCAGATTCTGCTCAATGGAAAAGTTGTCTGAAGTCCCTCCCTGAGTCCCCAACTCTCATGTTCTTCCCACAGTCTTCCTGGGCCCTGGTCATCCTGGACTTCTTCCCATTTCTGGGCAAAAGTTGTAGTCTTTGGGTCTCTGATACATGTGCATCCTTTGCAGGCAACTCTTTCCCCCTGGTTAATTCCTTCCACATTTCAACTCTGCTGGACATCAGTTTCTCAGGGGAACCCCTGTGACCTGTCCCAACCCTCAATCCCTGATCAGGACTTGACAGCGCCAGCATTTTTGTTCAAACCCTCATTGAACATGTAAACGTGTACATATTTTTTTCTGTCTTCCCATCACACTTGTAGTTTCCTGAGAACAGAAGCTATGTCTGTTTTGTTCCTGACTGTGTCCCCAGTGCTGAGCAATGCCTAGCATACAGTGGTGCTCGGTATGTCTTTGTGGAAGGAATGCCTCCAGGGTGCCTTCCCACTCTGCCTGTGACACCTGCTGTGTGTCTTGCTTGTGTGACTTGTCAAAAGGGAAAGGGACTCAACAACACACAGGCAAAAGATGACCTATAATGGATGGCCTCAACAACTGCATGAGGAAAACCTAAGGATAGGGCTGCATCTTATTTGTCTATTCACTGTGACTGCTGCTGGAGGAGACACATAGTAGGTATTCCTGTGTTGGAAGTCCAATTCTGTTTGTCCAGCTGCTAGCTTGTGTGACCTTCCTAGGACAAGCTCCTTAGCTTCTCTGAACCCCTATTTCTTCATCTGTAGAACTGCAAGCCCAACACGTTACTGGGCTAATAAAACTGTATATAGGGGCACCTGGGTGGCTCAATGGGTTAAAGCCTCTGCCTTCATCTCAGGTCATGATCCCAGGGTCCTGGGATTGAGCCCCACATGGGGCTCTCTGCTCAGTGGGAAGCCTGCTTCCCCCTCTCTCTCTGCCTTCCTCTCTGCAGAAGAAATAAAATCTTAAAAAAATAAATCTTAAAATAAAATCTTAAAAAAATGTATATAAAGCACTCTGAACATGGAAGTTACTAAAAACATGTCTTCTTCCTGTCTTTTCCTCCTTCTTCCCCTTTTCTACTCCCTTCCTTTCTTTTTTCTCTCTTCCATGCACAGCGAGGAAGGGCTCCCTAACTACTGTTGAGAAATTAGGGCTTGGCCCTGAACTATGTTTAGAGGCTCAAAGCCTTAAAGTTGGCCAAACACTGTGATCAAGGAAAGGAATAAGAGGGAAGGTTCTTTTTTTTTTTTTTTTTTTTTTAACATTTGTGCAAGGTTCTGACTAAAGGCCCATGACACTGTTAACAGGGCCATTTGTGTGAGATGGAGACCCCATGTCTGTAAAGAGTTAACTGCCTCTGGGTAAGGCTAATCACAGAATAATAAAGAAAATTGCAAAGCTGTGAAGTCGGAGAGGCAAGTAGATGGTATTTTACTTTTCTCCTTTGGATAAGAGAGAAGTTGATGGAGCTTCAAAAATGAAGGGTTGGGTTGACCAATAAAGACAGTAGAAGCATCTTTTCTGCATCTCTTTGGAAGACTAAAAATTCTATGAGGAGCCTTGGTGAATTGGGCTGAAATTGTGCCAACCAGTGGAATTAACTATCAAAGATCATGGCGGAAGACCTTGGATGAATGATTCTAAGAGATCCTGGCATTGGTTTCTGAGAAATTCAACATCTTTGTAAAGGGGAGGGTACCAATGTCCCCAAGAAGTTCTGACCTGACTCAGTGGCTTCCTCTAAGTATTGTCTTAACCTGAATGTTGTGACTTCGGTGGTAAAAGTCATTTGTCTAGTTTTAAGAGGATCCTAGTCTTGAGCCACCCTGGTACCATTACCTGACACCGACCATGATTAGTGGGACATGGTAATCCCATAGAAAGGGCCAGAAGTCTAAGCACTTCCTGCTTGGTGGATGCCCACTCTCATCAGATTTTATGAGCACAGATGGAGCCAGAACGAGCTAGGATGATGTTGTCTGTGCTTCTAGGCTGGGTGGTCTTGATGGTTGTAGTTGCTTACTCAGCAGTTCTCCTACATGAATCACCTCAGCCTTGAGATTTTCTCTTTAGGGTACAATTCCACATTAATTTTACTAATAGTTATCCTATGTGTGTGGGATGTCCAAAGAGAAATTAGACACAGCTTCTTACCTTCAGTAACTTACAAACTATATAGCTCAAAAAACCTAGGACCTGTAAGTAGGGGCAATAAAAGAAGTTTTAAAAAGACTGTGGCTGGTCATTAATAGGAAATATTATAAATCCTAGTTATCATTGTTAGCATTGTTATTTACTGAGAGCTTATCATTACTCAGGCATTTTGCCAACCCCTTTGTATTTTTCAAAGAAAGCTCACACAATTTTAGGAGATATGTATTGCCACTAGCCCCATTTTGCAGAAAATGAGGCTCGGAGAGCTACTGGAACTTGTCCCAGATGACACAGTTAACAAATGAAGCAGGCAGGGTTTATGCTCAGACACTCAGTCTCTATAGAGTCCGTGCTTCAGACCACCACATGCACTGTGCTCTAGGGAGGCAGTGAGAAGGAGATACTGCATTGTGGACTGGGCCAATCCTGGGCCCTTGGTTTGGGTCACAGTCTATGTGGAAGGTTTTGGAGGGTTGTAAAGAGTGTAGCCCACCTAGCTCTTTCTCTGTTCCACTCTGCCTCCAGAGTGGCCTTTCCTCACTTTGGAGGGTAAGATATGAGAATATTTAGGTTGAGGTTTTAGATGGAATGGGCAAAGAAATCTTTGTTTAGGTTCTAGGAGACCTCGTTGTGTTTGTCAAGCTTCTTGGAGGTCTACCCTGGGTTTAGAATTTGAGGCCCATGCTTTTGCTCTGCTTTGTCCTTTCTGAGAAGACCTGGTAGTGGGTGAGCTGGTCAAGGGCAGGAATGAGGTGTTCCTAGGTCCCCTGGTTAAAAACCATCATACTACCATCCCTTAATTGTTCCATTGTTATTGTATCTTAGTTAAATTGCCTTTTAAATGGACCCTGTGGGCAGAAGATGGAGAGAGAGATTAGCCTGCATTAAGGCACATGGGTGGGAAGCATGAGGTGGGTGGCTGTTGTGCGTAGTATGTAAGGAAAGCAGATTGTTGGGGAGGGGAAAGTAGGCTGGAACCATGATGTGGAAACGTTGAATGCCAGGACAGAAGGTCTGAATGGCAGGACATAAGGCGCTCCTCCTCCAACTCCACTCTCTGTGTACAGAACCGAATATAGAGTTTCCAAACAGGGGAAGCAAGTGTCCAGCCATGTCTTCTCCAAGAGTGACCCTGGAGATATGTGTAGGGCTGTTGCCCCAAGGCAGGGAGAGGCTAGGCAGGAGGCTGTAGTCGTGAATCCGCAGTAGGTGTACTGAGCTTCTATGGACTTCTTAGGGCCCATTCTAGGAGAGCAAATCCTACCAGTGAATCTTCCTAGTCTAGTCAAGCCAATGTCACAGCCCTAGGGGTATGTTGCTCAGAGTGACTGTGTTTTCTCTCTACCGTCATTGGTCTGAGTCCCACTCATCTTTCCTCTTAATTTTTGCCTCATCCCGGAAGCCTTCTCTAATTCCCTCCTCTGTATTCCTATTGACCTTCCTATTTATAAGTTGCTTCACTGAGTAATTTTTCTGTGTGGTTTTTTGTTGAAAGTGCCGATGGTCACAGATCGCATCTCCGTCCTGTCTCGTCGTGATGTCTTGCTCATGGTGTTGCTCACATAATTCATACTTGCAGAAATATTTTCTTATTGAAGCTAAGTGAGGAAGTGTGAGGGGTCTTGAAGGCCTTTTTTTCTAAACTCTCTTTGAGGACTGGAATCTCTGTCCTCCCCAAGGGTTACTCTTCCTCTACTTGTACACCTCCTGTGATGGGATGCTTGCTATTTAGTGGGACAGTCCATCCCATTTTGTGGTGGCTTTGAAAGAAAAGTTGATCTCACTGGGTTAACATCTGTTCTCCATAGCTTTTCGTCATTAGTTCTGGTACACTTTTGGACCCCATAGAACTCGTCTATTTTTTTCTACCTGAAAAGTCTTCATATTTTTATAGACAGGTCTCATATCCTTCCTAATTCTTCTCTTCTCTGGTTATATGCCTTCAGCTATATTTGATGTGGTTTGGGGTCATCTAGCTAATTTGCTTAATCTTCTTTGCCAAAATCTGTATCACAGTTCAGTGGCTAAGAAAAGACCCAATTCACTAAGCATGGCAAGATTATCTATCTTGCAGAAGGTAGATACACCTCTTCCCCTATTTTGGGAGCTATACTTCTGTTAATGCAGCCTCAGGGAGAATCTACTTCTGTTGCAGCCACTCTTGCCTCACACTGTGTTGACTGTCCACTTGGACTCCTAAGTTTTAAACTCACCACCCCATCTCTGGCGGCTGCAGTGCTTTCCCAGACCTGACACATCCCATTTTCCTTCCTTTCTCATAAGCTGTCCTCTTTCTTGTCACCTTCCTCATCACAGATTTCTGCCCTTTGCCTCAAACGGACCTCAACCTCCCATCACTCCCCACCCTTTCTAGTACAGGGACTCCCAGGAAACCCAGTGATATCACAGAATGGGGTAGGAAAAAGGCCTGGGGAGACGATGCCACCTTCATCCGCTTGGATTCGCTACGGGATTTGTAGCAGAACTCGATTAAGGCAACCAGCATGGCTAGTCCAAGTCCCCCGATCAGGATGTAGAACACGCCTGCCACATTGCTGAGGCTCAGGGCGCTCGTCTTGTCCTAGGAAGAGGAGGAGGGAAGGGGGGAGGGGAAAGAGCAAAGTGAGCCAGAAGGCTAGAGAGCATCTAAGCAACAGCATTTGTACACACAGACACTCAACCCCATCACCCTTTTTAACCTTCAAAATAATCGGAGAGGCTTTTTATTCATTGACAGAGAGCTGAATACCCCTAGGAGAAGTGTGTGTGTGTGTGTGTGTAACAATATCCCAAAGCATCCCTGATTATATTTAATTTATAATTACATTTCCCTCCCTCCTCAGTGCCTGTTCTGGGGCAGGAGACACCACAAATTCAGGGCAGATTCTGTCAAAATCTGCATCCTTGAGCTTATTACCCTATTCTTTCAGACAACGTGTGCCTTCCTTTTCAGCTCAGTTCCTGTCCCCAAGCCTTCTGTTGTGCAAAGACTCAGCTTTGCCTGTTGTTTATGTCTCGGAGTGTTTTTCTGAGTTGGCACTTAAAATGAACTTTTCCCTAGATGTACCTATAATTTCAATTTAATAAGGCAGTCGTCCCCCACATAATAAAGACCAATCAATATATACCTTTAACTTACTGATCTGAGGCCCGTCTAAGGACAAAGGAAACTGGGGGGCTTGGAACAGTAAAATGGCCCTGAGATAGAAAAATGGCTCTGTTAAATCCTAATAATTATGCTTAATTGGTGTCATTTTTCTGTTGGAGGTGTTTGCTAAAAGACACTGTAGGCAGATGCAGGTAGCTGAATTTAGAAATCTCTGTTCCCTCTGGTAAAAGATCTTGCACTTGTTCTGGATGAGCAGAATTGTGGAGCAGAAGTGTTTAATTCCTAGGGCTGGAGAACAAGTTCCCATCTCCAGGAGTTGGTGGACAGAGCTCACTTTGTGGAGCCTGAGAAAGACCATCAGTCTGCTGAGACTGACCCTGCATTCTGTCACCTCCAGTTGGGTTCAAAACTGGGAGACTGAGGGGACTGGGGACTGTTCCCAAGTGGTAAGAACAACTGAAGGAAACTGGTGGTCATGGTGGGAATACCAGCTCAGAGAGTGGGGAAACCGCTCAATAACATTCTTGACATGGGCAAGTGAACATCTTTAATTTATATCTTTAACTCTTGGAAGAATACTCATCCTCAGATGTCATGGTGGCACTAACATCTTTGCTTATATTGTTTGCAGATACAACAAGTTTCTCATTGAGTTAAAACAAAATGCACACCTCCACTGGCACAGATACCCGCCACGGTTGGTTAGTTGGTGGCACAGGATAGGATATAGCTTTTAGGTCTCTGCATGGGCTCTTTTTCAAGTGAGGAGGGAGGCAAGTCCCACAAAGGGTGAACAGTCTTGCCCCAGGGACTCCTTTGACATCTGCCTATTGGAATCTGGACATGTGAAAAGGGTTTTGTTAATGACTAAGTCAGTGGGCTCTCCCCTAGTTCTACTTGGTGCATTGTACAGGATTCAGCAGGGCTGGGCTTGGGGACCACAGCTGGCAAATAGCAGCATGCCTTCTCACCCCAGAAGCAGCCTTGGCTAGCAGAGCTGTAGGATTATCTAAAGCACACCCCTTTGGTGGCTTCCTGTATTGCTAAAGCAGATGGCTCTTGAATATGGGTTACACTTGGCAAGGCATATCCTGGCTTGGGAAGCAATGGAAATGATTATTCCAAGGGGTAGAATTTCTCCTGCTCTGGTATAATGGCCTGATAAGGGATATGTGCAAAAATGAGTTTGGTGCTTGGTTCAAGAGTTGGCGGAACAAGTAAATTCCCACTTGGCGTTATTTTTCAGAACACTCAAAATGTCTCCCTGTTAGTGGTTCAGGAAGTCTGCCATTCTGCTTCTGGAGAGTCATGCTTCGGAGGCCTTGGAGGATTTATGGTTAGTAGAAGTTCTAATAAAATTCTTCTGCATGGAACAAAAGAAGTAAAAAAAACCACAAAAAACCCAATGACCAGGCTCTTCTGTGTGGACAGGGCTAGGAATGTGGTGGGGAGGCATGTTAATGCATCACCAGTTCACTCCTTAAAAAAGAGTAGTAGACAGTGAGGCTCCGAGGGAGTGGATGGGGAATAGGCTTGGGGGAAGGTGGTACACAAAAAGCTAGGAGAAGAGAAATGAGGTCCTTCACATGTTGATCAGACTTTCAGTAACTGTAGTACAACTTGCTTCCTTGGTCACCAACACTTTCTGTTTTCTTCCTCATGGGTTTTTTCAAGTTCAGGTTGAGGATTGCCTTCAAGGATAACGGAGTGGAAGACTTTGTTTGTTTGTTTGTTACTATCTTCAAAAAACCCCTAAGAGGGCATCTACCTCCTTGACCATAGATGGCGGGATGTCTACTTCTGGTATGCCTGGGAAGGAAGCAGTCAGTTCTTCATATGAAAGTAGGGAGAGGGGCATATTCTATGTAACCATTGAAGAAGGAACATCTAGTGACCAAGTATCTTACTGTGTCTGAGGTGGAGAGCATCCTTCACTTCTGAAGGTCTCTGGCCCATAGAGGTGGCAATATACGTGTGTTGGGAGACACATCCCATACAAACAAAGAGGGCAGCCAGATGGTATGGGGACAGCCACCTCTTGCAGGACACACAGTGCCAAAATAATTCTTTAGTGGTAGGGATGAGGGAAGACCTCTGGAATCAAGGGGGCATGTGGACCCTATCACTACCAATATCAGAAAGCACACTTGGACGCAGCCTAACTATCTAAAGCTGCTGTACTCTGATAGGGTGGGGAAAGAGATGCTAGGGTTGCTCTCTTCTTAACTCACATAGTTGAGGAGTTTACTTTTAGGCAAGGTTTTATGGTTTCCCTTATGCGTGCTATTTGCTTTTTAAGAATGCTAACTTTGATTTTTTTTTTTTTAAAGGGGCCTAAGGCCATGGTCTACTGTTCAGTAGCTATTACTGACTCTCTCGGACTCACTCTCAGAATATGATGGGCTATCTAGGGGCAGGGTTAAACATCCATTTAAGTACCAGAGCTCTGATTCCTCCTCTGGCCCATAGCGTCCATATAAGAGGACACGTGTCCTTGTGGACTTGTGTTCATGTTTCCTGGGCAAACAGCAAGCTTCCCAGCTGTGGCAAGGGAGAGGGGAAAGATAGAACCTGAGTCTTCTGAGCACCCTTCTGGAGGACGCCATTCTCCTCCCATGCCATAACAGCTGTGCTCCCAAAAGCCAGGCAGCTTGTTGGTGGGAGTAAAAAAGTCACAACTTGTCTTCTGCCAGGAGGGAGAGAAAAGAGTGACAGCACTGAGAAGAATGACAGGTGAAAAGAAAAACAAAACAAAAAAATCCATCTTTCAGAATTGTTGGGCTAGTCATCTTGGTGATGACCACCCCCTGCCCAGTCTGTCCCTCTTAGCCTGTTGTGTTGAATTGCCATCTCCCCCATGTGGAAGGGAGATGTTTTATTTTTTCACATTTTTTCTTCCTCTTCCCACATAATGGG